>NC_140581.1:4725957-6045957 GCF_964204655.1 Triturus cristatus | reverse complement strand
GGGTTATCAAGGTGCGAGAGTGTGAAGGCGGGGGCTGTACACATTTGTATTAGGTGGCTACTCGTTTCATGGGCATCCTGGAGCATTTTTCTCGTAAGTAGGTGTGACATAATGCAACGTGACTTTATTGCAGTTTAAATATTGAAGTCGATGAAAGTATTGGGGTGCTTTACATGAGTTCCAGTTACATTAGGCACGTTCATTTTTGGTAGGCACGGGAGAAGGAGATTAAGTGATATGCCCAGAATCACAGGGTGCAGAGCTGATGCCGAGACTCGAACCCGGTTTCCCAGTGCCACGTCGGCAGCTCTGGTGTTACGCCACACCCTCGCCCCAAAAATTTCTATTTTAAATGCGCACTTTCCGTTCTTCACATCACTATCATCACCACTACTCGTATTAGGCCAGTTAGGGGCCATTACACGGACAGAAAGGGACGGCCACCTTAGCACGCACGTGGCGCACAAGAAGAGGGTGCACTGCTCCATTCACATAGGGCGAGAGCAGAGCTGTGAATGGCACTTCAACTTCCTTTCGCACGAGATTTTCATTACTTGATTTGGGAGAGTACCGGCACTTCACAGTTTGAAGCAGGCACTCCAATAGTGTGAGTACCGGCACTTCACAGTTTGAAGTAGGCACTCTAATGGCACGAGTGCCCGCACTTGTATATTCTCATTTAAAGCATCGGGAGAGAGCTGCTCGCTTCACAGCGACAGGACACAGAGAAGGGGCCTTTTTTGCTCCACCTCAGGATGCTGCACTCGGGGAGGCTGGAGGCGGGGGGCGGGGTGTTCCTCTTTTCGTGGGCTGGTGGGGACTTTCCTGACTGATGTCATTTTCACGCAAGGTCGGTCGTGATAAAAACACCACCAGGGGAGATGACAGTCGCTTCAGAACTCAGGGTAGGTGAGGCGTGCTTTGCATCGTGAGTCTGGTGTCCGTGAGGCTCAGGAGCCCCATGGAGACGCAGCCCTCCTACCCCAGTATGGAGGAAACCAGCCCCCCCTCCACCAATGCCTGTGCATGTGACCTGCTGAGACGCAGAGTTTGCGTCACTGCTGTCAAAATGTTGGAACGCATTGTGTACAGTGTATGTCTTCATAAACCAGTCCATGTCCAGACCTCAAGCTCGAGGGTCAGAAATGAGTGGAATAATTGAGAGGAGCGCAGGTCCCCAGGCCACCTGTCGGTTCTGTGAGCTTGGGGTTTTATCACTATTAAAATATTCCACCACAGAGTCTTGTGTTTCACAATAAGTTTTCAGTGTAATATGAAGCGCTTAGAAGCTACAGCAGTATGGCACAAGTGAGGTGAATTTGGAAAGTTAAAAATAAGCGCGCCCAGCCTTATTCACACAAAGGGCAAATGCTGAGAGGGGCGGCCGCAGTTTCTTTAAATATGGGCAGCTGGGGCCGAAGTGTTGTCACGTGAACAGTATGCCGGATGAATTAGATCTGGCACGGGTTTACTAGTTAGCATCGGCTTAAATGTTTCCAAGAGTTTCTGACCCGTTATACAAAGGTTCCTTAACCTCTGACCTCGACCACAAACCACAAATTGTTTCCAAACATCCTCTGCCACTTTTCTAATTTTAGTAAAAATAACTGCGGCACATTGGGAAAGCAGGAACATTTCAGATAAGCCTCATCGACCGTTACCCCGCTGCTGCACGTGCAGTGGGCTCTTGTGTACTATTTATTGCTATAAAAATGTCTGCAGCATCAGGTACTGCTGAAATATTTCACAATAACGAATGCTATCGTTTAATATCTGCCTAGAGTATTGGAGCAGGCAAGAAGAAGCTGCCAGCACTGCAAGGACAAAAAACTAGAGACATGTCTATATTCTTTCTTTAATGGGGTCCTTCAGTTGTACATAATGTCATCTCGGTTATATTTAAGGTAATAAAAATGCTTATAACACTTTTTTATTATAACTTTTCAGCACACTGCACAGCAGCCACACTGCTCTACAACACAGCTCAGAGACATTGCAAAGCCAATAGCTCTGGCTAAACACTTATGAGGTCCCCAAGGCGAGACCGATTGGATATGCCAATGCTCTTTTGTTAATCTTCTGACAGGGCGAAATTCTGCAATTAGAGAGGCAGAAACATACATTCCTCGGACTCCAACATGGCTTCTCTCGCTCTCCCCCCCCCCCCCCCCCCAAGTGTCATCTTTAAAAAAACACCAGAAAACCTACTTTATAAAACCCACCCACATTGTTAGAGTGCTTCAGTTCTTTACTAAAGGCTGAAGATTCCACACAGAAGCATGACCAGGGCTGGCTCCTCACATTCAAAAGTTGGCAAAGCCCGACTGGGCTTTGCAGATTATTTAGTTTTACTGTGGGTTTGTAACACTATTCTTGAGGGAGCCGTCGGGGTCACACCAATATGTATAAAACAGTGGCTAAAAGTTAAAGAAAATGTTTTTGTCTCAAAAACACGCATTATCATAGTTGTCCATGGCACTGAAGGGAGCTCATTTTGTGTGGCTGCGTTCCTTGTGAAAGAGCTGAGAGCTTTCACTCATCAGTGGAGTTCACCATTGACATGAATGGAATGTACCGTTGATGTTTACTGTAGTGGGCAAAAGGAAAATGTGAATCACAAACCAATGGACAAAGAGGACCGGCTCAAAGCCTCTGTAAGTATATTATATATAAATAAGATTAGTAAGATTAAAGGTTCTTGGCAAACAACAGAAATAAAAAGCACAACCTAACACACCATAATGTATAAAATTGACTCAGGTTTTGCAAAATAGCTAGCTTTAATCTAAAAACTGTCCAACCAAATCCAAAGTTACCATACAACTGCATTCAATATATTATAGATAGCCCATGCTTGGGTTTACATTCGACATACAAAAGCACTCCGGTGTCAACAAAAACACCACAGACCATTATTCTAATCTTACCTGCAAATGGCCATACTCAAACGGCACATATTATACAGAACCTTAAAAAAACAGAAAAGCACACACACACACACACACACACAGCCCCTGTGTCACATGTTGGGTAAATCAATAACAGCATCAAATCAGTGGGCATAAAAAGCACTATTGTCTGACCAACCAAATGACAAATGATCCCCCCAATTGAGAAACAAGCATAAAAAATGCAGTAGGTCTCACCTTTCATTAAGTTAAAGCCATTTGCTTTGCTATACAATGCCAATATCAAAGCAAATGGCTTTAACTTAATCAAAGGCGAGACCGATTGCATTTTCAATGCTTGTTTGGTATATGGTTTGGTACGCCCCTAGGGCCCAAACGTGTATTTGTGCTATTACTGATAATTGCTGACTTGTAAACTAAGTACTTCGAACTCCAGTCTCATAAAGAGACTAGAGGGGTGTGTTTTAACCTAAATACATATATTTTGAATATATACCTGGTGTGGTTGTCTTTTCATTTGGTCATTCAAAAGATTATAGACTGGTAAAACAAGCTGCTTTACATTCCTTCAAGACTTAGCCTGAAGGCTGCTCTCCACAGCTACCACTAGGATAGCTTTCAATAAAGGTTGTCTTTAACCTATCACCATAAGGGGTTGTTTGGACTGGTACAAGGTGCCCACTAGAACTAGTGGACAGCATATATCAGGCCACCTTCTCACATTGGTGTGCAGTGGTGGGATTCAAGCTTTACCAGATAATCTCTTTGAGTGACTAACTGAAAACCACTATAGGTACATAGGTATGTTGAAAACTAAAACAGCGATATGATTAAGCATTCACTAAAGACATGAATTCTCTCTAGTTGAAACATGTTTCTTGTCTTATGTTGACTAATGTCAGGACTCCATTTTGTACTGTCGTGTCTCCACGTGCTCAGCACGAGAAGAGTCCTACCTCTTTGCTAGTTGTCCTTGTAATCTGCCTAGTAACAGTCTATAAATAGCTCCTTTGTCCGTCTGGCGCATGCCCAGACTTGACCACATCTGTTATCAGTTAGTCCTTGCTTGACCATGTTTTCGCGGGCTCAGGAAATTAGTTACTCCGCCCACATATTGATTCTGTATCGAAAATGCCCATAAAAGGTAATGAATTTCGCTTCATGTTGTATCCACCCACTTATGAGCCCCTCTTTTGTGTATAAAAGGGGACCATGTACGCAAGTTCTTTGTGCTAATCTATGCAATACTGAAGAGTGTTGTATAGGTTGTAGGACCACCCTTAAGGGTTAATAAACTCTGTCTTTGTACTTTGCAGTTTCCGTGCCAACTTCCTTCCAGTTTGTATTACAGAAGAGCGAACCCTTGTACTCTGCGGGCCTAGATGGGGCCTGTATTCATCAATTGGCGCCCGTCACGTGGGGCTCATCGGCGACTCGGATGCTCGAAGGACTGGTCGTGACGAAGGTGAGGAATTTGGCCGGGGATGTGATCACTGCCAGTGGCGTCTTTTAGCCCTGGCATCCCGAGGTTTTTCTTCCTCCCCTTCCGAACTGACCTTCTGGGTGGCGCCGGTCCTCGACTGAGACCTCTTCTGTCGGTTTTGCCGTGACAGCCGGTTGGGCGAATTTTGGAGCTTGGCAGTTGGAATCTGGATACTCTTGATTGGTAAGAACCGTTGTACGGTACTTGCTCCGAGTTTTGAAGCCTGGGTTGGCTATTTGAGTTTGGTTTTGTGATGACCGGTCATGCTTTGTATTGATTACTGAGAGAATATATGCGTTGCAACACATATAGGCAGGTAATGTGGAGATATTTCTCCGGAGCTGCGTAAATTTGCACGGCGCAACGTTTAAGTGCCATTTTTGATAATACTGCATATTTTGCATTATTTTTGAGCATGCCTGGTTTTAGCGCACTCCGTAAGTGGTGCTGCTGTTTTGGAAACCGGTTAAATCTCGAGGAATCTGCTCCAGCTCCCCCCCAGAGGGGACTCCTAATAGGGATATGTGTGTGAAGCATGGTCTTTCTTCCATAATGTACAGCACAGTATGGAGGAAATACACCAAAAAGGATCCTGAGTTGCGCTGGCCTTTGTATGGATCATTTGATGTGCGTAAGATTGAGTATATGGAACAGTGTATGTGTAAACGGCGTGCTCGTCAAGATATGTTTGAATGTGTACGGTTATGGGTGAAGGAAGTGCGTGAGCGAGAAAAACGTGAGAAAGCGCTGTTTGATAAAGAGCAACGGAAGAATGATCATGTGCGAGCACAGGAAGCGAAGCGTCGGGAGGAAAGAGAACTGGCGGAGAGGCAAGAGAAAGAGCGTAGGTTGCAAGTCTCGGGTCAATATGCTGTCCGCCAGCCACTTTATCCTGTCCTTACTAATCTTGAAGATGATTTTTATTTATTAGATCGCTCTCCGCCTCCTTATGCTGGCGCGTCGGCCCCGAGATCGCAGGAGTCTGGATTGGTTTCAGATAAGGTAGACACGCGGTCTATGTTGTCAGTCGAGCGTATGAGTGAGCTTCGGAAAATTTCTCTCCGTGCACTTAAGGGCAAGTTATCCCTCACTGAATTGTTGGATTCTTGGGAAAAGTGGCAGGATAGAGAGAAGTTGTATTTTTTGGGACACTTTTCTGATGAAGTGATTTCTGCCTTTCGGAAATATTCAGAAGTTTTTGAGCCTGATGATGTAGTATTAGATGCTAAAGCATTGCGTAACGGTGTTTTTTCTCCCTCTAAGGCACCTGATGCGGTTCGACGACTGTTTGCATTATGGGACGCGGCGAGTGACCTTAAGGAGAGAGCGCGCCAAAAGGCAGGGGAACAGGAGCAGTCGAATCTGCGTGACGGCGATGACCAGTCATCTACCTCCCACTCAGATAAGAGCGAACTAGTGCATGCTAAACCGATGCGAGAGGCAGCACCTTTGTATGTTCCTCCTAAAGGAGCAGGAACTAGCTCAGATATGTCTTCCCCCGATGCTAGGGGATATTTTGTGTATAATTGGGTCTATACTCCCTGGCATAGGGCTGATGTTATGGCATTGAAGAATGCTTTACCTGACCCCCGCAAAAACCCAGCGGCCTTTTATGAAGAGGTCGAAGGGGCCTTGAATTCTTGTACTATGACTTTAGCGGATATAGATTTGTTCTTTGGGCTCATTTTACCACCGGATATGTGGCAATCTGTGCGGAAGGTGGATGATGTTCCCGCTTTTAAGGCTAAGTGGTCTGAAATTGAGGATGAGGATAGGGAAAGAAAACCCGCGCAAAAACCACCGCAGATTATTTTAGATCTTCCCGCTGCTATCTTGACTAAATTGAAAACGAATATTCCCCCTAAAAAGATTGACTGGAATATGTTAGCATCGTGTAAACAGAAGGTTGATGAATCAGTCTCAGATTTCTTTACGCGTTTTGAGGAGACATTTCATGATTTTAGTGGTCAGTCACTTACGGATGATACGGGTAGACATCTTTTTGTGGATAAATATGTGGCGAATTTATTACCGGGAATAGCAGCTCGTTTAAAAGCGAGTGAAAGTTCCTGGTCCACTTCGTCTCCGGCATCCCTCCTGACTATGGCTCAGTATTATGAGCGTCAGGAACAAGAAGCGAAGGGGCAGGAGGAGAAGAAATCGAAAGATTTGAAAACAAAGGTGATGTTAGCGCAAGTGTATGGTCCGCCTCGTCGGGGTGCCGATAGAGGTAGGGGAGGATTCTCTGGTCCCCCTTCGGGTCGGTCAGATGTAAATAGGAATCAATGTGCGTATTGTAAACGGTCGGGCCATTGGGCCAGAGATTGTCCGGTGTTGTATGCATCTCGTCAGGGACGTGGTCAAGGTCCAGCAAGAGGTAGAGGGGGTTTTTCGAATTTCAGAGGGAATTCTAATGATCGTGCTCGCTTTGAACCTAACGCGCAGCAGCGAGATAGACCCAATGTATTTGATCGACAGCACCAGTACCAAATGTCAGGGATTGACAGCTCTGGGTACCATGATTCGCGGCATGCATAGGAATGCGTTGGATGGGGTTTGGAGTCAGTTGAAGTGCCGGTTGATCAGAAGGGTCCTTATGTTTCAGCAAAGGTTTTGGGTTCTACTGATCGGTTCCTAGTTGATACAGGAGCGACCCGCAGTGCGCTATCCAAACAATTGGTTCCGAGGGCTCCCCCATCTGGCTTAATGGTTACATCGGTAGGGTTTGATGGTACACTCTCTCGAAGCCCTCTTTCCCGACCAATTGCATTCCATGTTGATCCCTTTTCTGCACCCTGTCTGTTTCTGCTTGCCCCGAACACGCCTGATAACATTATGGGTCTTGATATGCTCAAGCACTTCAGAGCTACGATCCGCTGCTCCCCCGCTGGAGTACGTGTGATATTAAATGATAATCACCCGATGACAGACCGGATGTGTGTGGTTGCGGAGGAGACGGCATTAGCTTCCCTCCCTCGTTCTTTGTGGGCCACTTCGGATACTGATGTGGGACAGATGGTGATTCCGCCTGTCCGCATTAGTGTCCAGGAAGGTGCGGTGCTACCACGCCTCCCTCAGTATCGTATTCCCCAGGAGGGGGAGGAGGCACTCATACAGATTGTGCAGGATTTGATTAAGGCGGGAGTAGTGGAAGAAGTTCCCTATAATGTTTGCAACAGTCCTATCTTACCCATTTTGAAGAAAGATACGGATACCAGGGTTTATCGGTTTATCATTGATTTAAGGGAAGTGAACAAGATTGTGATGCCTCAGTATCCAGTGGTTTCTGACATCACGACGTTACTCACTTTGGTCCCGCCAACGGCGACCACGTTTTCAGTTATTGATTTGAAAAATGCCTTCTTTTCGATCCCTATTCACCCTGATAGCCGATACCTTTTCGGTTTTACTCTGAATAATAGGTCTTATAGATTTTGTAGAGTCCCTCAGGGCTATACAGAAAGCCCTAGTATTTCCAGTCAAGCATTGAAAAGGCAATTGGATTCCTTTGTTCTGCCCGAGGGTGTCGCCCTTATACAATATGTCGATGACATCTTGTTGGCGGCTGACACTCCTGAGCTGTGTGAGAAGAGTACGTTATCCTTGCTTTCCTTTTTGGCATCTCACAATCACAAGGTGTCGAAGAAGAAATTGCAATTCTGTAGACCAAAGGTGACTTATTTGGGTCACCTTTTGTCTAAGGAGGGGCGTGTACTCACGTCAGATCGTATTCAAGCAATTTTGGACACGCCAGTGCCTTCCACACAGAAGGACGTGCGTGCATTTTTGGGTCTTGTTTCTTTTTGTAGGCAATGGATATTGGGGTTTTCACACATAGCTAAACCATTGTTAGCCCTTTTGACAAAGGACACACCAATTCCTCTTCCCTGGTCGAAAGAGTGTGAAATTGCATTTCAGCAATTGCGACAGGCCCTTTGTTCAGCACCAGTGTTAGGGACCCCTGATTATACGAAGCCCTTTTCACTGTATGTGCATGAGAAAGATGGATGTGCATTATCAGTTTTAGTGCAGATGCACGGCGACAAGCAGCGCCCTTGTGCATATTTTTCAGCCGTACTTGATCCTGTTGCCCGAGCATTGCCTGGTTGTTTTCGCTCGGTTGCGGCGACAGCTGTGTCAATACGTCAAAGTGAGGGAATTGTGTTATCTCACAAACTATTGGTATTAGTCCCCCATGCTGCTTAATCAGACAAAGACGCAGCATTTGACCAGTGCCCGTTTAACGGGATATGAGTTGACGCTTTTGGCTACTCATATTACGTTAAAGAGGTGTGTAACGTTAAACCCGGCCACATTGTTGCCGTTCCCGGAAACTCAGTCTGAAGCACGGAAGGCACACAACTGTATTCTTGTGACTGAGGAACAGACAAAGGGTCGTATTGATCTCCAGGATACGCCCTTTACAGATGTAGATGGAGAACTGTGGGTGGACGGATCATGCCTGAAGCTACCAGATGGTACGACTTCAGCAGCGTATGCAATCACCACACTGCAAACAATAGTGGAGACAGCACGCATACCACAGAAATCAGCTCAAGCAGCGGAACTGATAGCATTAACACGAGCATGTGAGCTCAGTGCAGGATTGTGTGTGAATGTTTATACAGATAGCCGCTATGCCTTCGGAGTAGCGCATGATTTCGGCCTACTCTGGAAGGAGAGAGGGTTTCTAATGTCACATGGAGCGCAGATAATGTACGGGGAGTTAGTCCACAACCTCTTGACTGCATTAACATATCCAAAGAAGATTGCTATAATTAAATGTAGTGCCCATAAGAAAGTGGTTGATAAAATTGGAGAAGGGAATGCTTTGGCAGACCGAGTGGCACGAGAGACTGCGATGCAGCCTGGTGCTACTGCAATGTATGTTGTGAAGTCACAGGCAGAAAGATGGCACGATGCTGGGAGAGAGGTGCTGGAAAAACAGAGGACCGCTTCCGATAAGGAACGGGAGCAATGGTCCAATGATGGAGAATTAGATGACGAAGGATGTTGGAGAAATAAGCAGATGGATAAATGGAAGTTACCCACAGCCTTCGTACAACCTATGGTTCAGATGGCACATGGACTAGCGCATGTCGGAGCTTCCGCAATTGTTAAACTACTCACACGAGTTTGGGAGCATCCGGAGATCGCTAGTACGGCAAAGAGGGTAGTGCAGACTTGCATGATTTGCCTGAGGTATAACCCAGGAAAGGGTACACGAACTCCAGCAGGAGGATTTGCAACACCTACTGCACCCTTTTAGGTTTTACAGATGGATTACATTCAGCTTGAGCGCTGTAACAATCTGAAGTATGTTCTAGTAGTGGTTTGTGCCTTCAGCAAATGGGTTGAGGCATACCCTACGAAAGACAATACTGCAATGACTACAGCCAAAATGCTATTGAAGGAGTTCTTCCCTCGATACGGTGTTTGCAGATTGCTATGGAGTGATAACAGACCTCATTTTATAGCAGATGTTATAAAGTATATCCTGAAGGGTCTAGGCATTACCCAGAAGTTCCATACAGTATTTCACCTTCAGTCTGCGGGATTGGTAGAGAAATATAACGGTACTCTGAAGCTTAAGATCGCCAAGATCCAAGCTTCGACTTCTTTGACTTGGCCAGATGCTTTACCGCTGGCATTATTGTCAATTAGATCGATACCGCATTCTCGAACCGGTCTCACACCTTATGAGATCGTCTTTGGGCGCCCAATGAATATTTGGGGTCCACCAAGACCTAAGTCCGTGTATGATGTACCTTGTGTAATGATGAATGATTATCTGGCGCAGTTAACGGATAATTTGGTTTCTATTCATCAACAGGTCCGAGAAGCGCTCCCTGATCGGTCCACAGGTGAAGGTCATAATCTCCGACCTGGGGACCAGGTGATGCTGAAGGTTTTCGAAAGGTCGAACAGTCTGGAGCCGAGATGGGTTGGTCCTGAGCAAGTCTTGCTCGCAACGAGGACAGCTGTGCGGGTTTCCAATCGAAAGAACTGGATCCATTCCTTGCACTGTCGCAAAGTGCCGCCCGGATTGGTGGAGCCTGCTGTATTGACCGACCATCGAGAAATTCTGACTGCGGAGAAAGGCCGTGCTGTGGAACCGAACGACACTGAGGAGCTCTTTCCGGACCAAGCGATTCCTGGAGGAAGAAGATATCACCTCAGACCGAGGAAGTGACTGCTGTATCCAAAGTTGTCAGAACGGCCCTTAGGTTAGTGAAACGGAGAGCCAATGTGGCAAGGGGGGGGGATCAGCCCTGCATTAGTGTAGTGACACCCGTCTTGGCCCGCTGGTGAAGAAATCAACCGCTGCCTAAGGGGAAGAGTTCTGACAACCTTTTAGTTTCAGGAAGATATTGACTTTTTACTCTAAGATGGAGAAGAAGAAGATTCTTTGCGCAACAGGTTTTATTATTACAGTAGCTATTGTTGGTATAACCACATGGTTTGTTGAGGATGTGACTCCTGCCCGGGAGTTGCTTGTTTTGACTACTCCAGTGCCTGAGGAGCACTACTTTTATACACTTCCGTATCAAGAACTGAAGCATCGTCAGTCTTATTTGAATAACACTTTCATCCAGATGTTGCATCATACCCACGTTGCCACGAATGCTACGAACTGTTGGATATGTGGTATGATGCCAGCTCATCAGAAGAAAGGAGGAACGCCATTCATACCTCTTCCTTTTTCTCATAATGGCTCCTGTAGAGCATGGTACACTTTGCTGTTTGCCACACGGAAACCTACAGTGGGACGATTACTTTTTAGACTTAATAGGGAGTGTCATCAAGATAAGGATGGTTATCCACAAGCGAATGGGACAATATGGGAATGGGAAGAGTATCGACCGGACAATGAATCAATTCCCTACATCTTCACGAACACCAGAGACACTACAGGACAAGAGCGCTTTGTGATTCATGTGGCACAAGCTCAAGCGGACCTGTGTGTCCAGAGTGTGGGTTATATTCCTGTTGGTGTTAGTGACTGTATCATTATCCTGAACATTGACGGGTTAAATAACAGTACTTTCTTAGCTTCCCATAACACATACTTCGTATGTGGGAATAAGGGTTATTATCGTTTACCGGCCGGTTGGTCCGGAGTATGTTATGTAGCATTCTTATTACCTCCCGTATTCTTAGCACCTGCATCTTATCATAAAGATTTGAAGTTGTTGAATAATGTGACTGTAAATAGGTATAAACGTACTCTATCTATTGATGACGTTGACCAAACTGATACTAGCTTACAGCAGTATATTGATTTTAATTTAAGATTGTTTTTCTTTGTTGGAGCTGCCCTAAATAGTAGGAAAGTTCGAAGATTAACAAGAGTTGTAGAGGCTGTGACAAATCAGACCGCTGCTGCTCTTGGGAATCTTACGGAAGAATTGCAAATTACTAGAATTGTTGCATTACAGAATCGTATGGTATTAGATGTTATGTTAGCTGACCGAGGTGGAGCGTGTAAAATTATCGGAAGTAGTTGTTGTGTGTTTATTCCTGACCATACGCCATCAGTTTATAATGCCATCAATAAGTTACATAAGATTGCAGCTGAAATCCATACAGAAAATGGCACTTGGACGTTGTCTGGATGGTTTTGGGCAATGATCACCACATGGGGGTGGAAGGTTTTGACTGGTCTTTGTATTATTGTAGCAATTCTGTTTTCTTGTTGCATTTGTGTCCAATGTGGTCCTTTACTTTGTTCCCTATGTGTGTCATTCTGTATTCCTGATAAGAAAGCTATCGCCAATGTCACCTATCAGAAACATTTAACTAAAGAGATGATGAAAATTGACATATATGATGATTATCCTAATAAGCCGAATGTCTTCAGTAAATGCTGAAAGGGTCGTCTGTTGAAAACTAAAACAGCGATATGATTAAGCATTCACTAAAGACATGAATTCTCTCTAGTTGAAACATGTTTCTTGTCTTATGTTGACTAATGTCAGGACTCCATTTTGTACTGTCGTGTCTCCACGTGCTCAGCACGAGAAGAGTCCTACCTCTTTGCTAGTTGTCCTTGTAATCTGCCTAGTAACAGTCTATAAATAGCTCCTTTGTCCGTCTGGCGCATGCCCAGACTTGACCACATCTGTTATCAGTTAGTCCTTGCTTGACCAAGTTTTCGCGGGCTCAGGAAATTAGTTACTCCGCCCACATATTGATTCTGTATCGAAAATGCCCATAAAAGGTAATGAATTTCGCTTCATGTTGTATCCACCCACTTATGAGCCCCTCTTTTGTGTATAAAAGGGGACCATGTACGCAAGTTCTTTGTGCTACTCTATGCAATACTGAAGAGTGTTGTATAGGTTGTAGGACCACCCTTAAGGGTTAATAAACTCTGTCTTTGTACTTTGCAGTTTCCGTGCCAACTTCCTTCCAGTTTGTATTACAGAAGAGCGAACCCTTGTACTCTGCGGGCCTAGCTGGGGCCTGTATTCATCAGGTACATATAAATCAACTTCTCACAGCTTGTACCATAGGACGTGGAGGGCACTCAAATGTCCGCCATTTGGTATTTAGGTATCTTTTGCAGCAGTTTGTGGTCGTTTTTGTCTGAGTTAGTGCCAGGAGGGAGACACTTGGAATCTTTTGCGCTACCGTAACGCTTTCTAAAAATGGCCGCCTGCTGCATGCTCACTGCTGATGCAGTGGCGGCTCCTCTGCTAGGGCGGGGGAGTGTCGCCCCACTGCCAGGAGATGCAAAGCAAGGAAAAAATAAAATGCTAATAACGGAATCGTATTGTCATTTTATGTTTTCCTCCTGCTGCGGCGGTGCGTGAGGGGCCGGCGGAGCTGCAGGGAAGGAGTGGCGGGCACTCCTGTGAGCAATGACTGTTTGGTCGGCCCTCTCGGGCCGCCCAAAACAGTCGAGCACACTCCTCTCTTCTCCATACAGGCTGCATTACGGCCTGCATGCAGAACATGCCCACCCCTCCAGCCCCTGGCAGAGCATCGAGTCACGGCACTCAGACCAATCACAACGCTCCACTGGAGCGTTGTCATTGACTTAGGGGCTGGATCCTGGTTGCCTGGTTTCTGTTCCGACCTGGAGTCGTTCACAGGCCAGCAAGACACGGGATCAGCAGCGGTAGCAGCAAGGTAAGGTTTGTTTTGTGTTTTTTCTAACACAGCCCGCGTCCCCTCCACCGCTCCACCCCCCCACTCGCGAGCTCTGCTGGCTGCCCTTGCCCCAGTGTGAAGCTGTTATATCTAAGGTTTTATACCATGCATCTTCCCTGTGTCTCTGCCTCTGCCGCTCAGCCAGTGTGAATGTGTTGGGTAGCATGTTGGTGTGGATGGTGATGTCATTGGAGTGTGAGGTTTGCTGTGTGGTGGCGTCAGTTGGATCCTGGGCCGAGCAGCAGAGAGGTTGCTCCTGGTGGGGCCTTATTTACATCTTTACTGGAAAACCTACTTAACATCTAAGAACAATAAACGTATTCCTCTGTAACCTAACCACGTCTTCTGGAGCCCCTTACTACGACACAACAGAAGCTTCCTGTGTGTGAACCAGAAAAGAAGCAGCGGGCCCTTTCCAACAGGTCGCATCAGTCGCTGCGACACCCGTCCCTTTAGAACATGTTCCCTGCCAGCTGCAGCCCCTGGAGCTAACAAGGGCAAGTTACAACCTACACTCATTGGGCACCCTAATGTTACAATCAAAATGGACCCCATTTATTGAGTGTGTGTTTTGTTTCATTTTATCCCTTGCACTTGTTGTAAAATATTATCTGGATTTTTCTGTTCACAGTAAAGCTGTGGTTACAAATACAGCTGGAAACAGTTCTTGAATGAATAAATGAGGCTGTTACACACTCATGTACGTTGGAGTGTGACTGGAAGCAGCGATTGGTGGCAGCTTCCTGTGCACTCATGAGAGGTGGGCGAAGTTTAGGGTACCGGAATCATCATCAGCTTTGTTGCTCGTCTGGTCATACCTGAACCCAACCTTGGGGCCTGTCTATGACAGCACTGAGGTCACTGGTGCCCCACCCACATCTGGCCGTGTCGTTGGTGGCCCTCCAAGCTCACCTGCTCCTATGAGGTGACTGAAGGACCCAGGACCACATTCATTGTGACTCTTTCACCTGCTTTGCACATATGCTCCACAGAGTCCTTTCTCTTCTTCCAGCTGACTGTCGCGACCTGTCAACCAGCCCGACATTCGCTTCTGCCAGGACGACGGCGCCGCACTGTGCTTAGGTCTCCCGTTTGCCCTCATTCACTGATTACAAGTTGATTAGAAGCGGCTGAGCGGCTCATTCAAGCGCTTCATGCCCACACCTGGGCTACCACCTCCTGGCACCAGATTGGAGTCCCCTCGCCAAGCGCTCAAGAACTGTGCATCCTCCCCCATGGGTCCTGTGCATCTGTCTTACTGTTTCACCCTCTGCCCTCACTCTCCTTCTGCATGGTCCGTGCAGCCGGAAACCCTGCACAGGAAAAGGCCCCTTCGCTTATTTGAGTGTAAAACATCAGAATTGTCTCGCTACCTCACTATGGGGCATATTATCAAGCCAGGCGATAAAAGGCTTGATAATATGCTCTATGGAATTCCAATTGATGCCCAGGTTAGATGTGAAGGATAATTTTATCGCCTGGCTTGATAATATGCCCATGGGTCCTCGTAGAGAGGTTAAAACCTCGCTATCTCTTCTACTCATCAATCCACAGCTCCAAGTCACTCTAGTGATTAAAAGAGGTTCCTCTAAATGATATCAATTTGTTGAAAACTAAAACGGCGATATGATTAAGCATTCACTGAAGACATGAGTTCTCTACAGTCAAAATGTGTTTCTTGTCTTCTGTTGACTAATGTCCGGACTCCATTTTGTATTGTCATGTCTCCACGTGCTTTGCACGAGAAGAGTCCTATCTTTTTGCTAGTTGCTCTTGTAATCTGCCTAGTAACAGTCTATAAATAGCTCCTTTGTCCGTCTGGCGCATGCCCAGACTTGACCACATCTGTTATCAGTTAGTCCTTGTTTGACCATGTTTTCGCGGGCTCATGAAATTGTTAACTCCGCCCATATATTGATCCTGTATTGAAAATGTCCATAAATGGTAATGAATTTTGCTCTATGTTGTATCCACCCATTTATGAGCCCCTCTGTTGTGTATAAAAGGGGACCGTGTACGCAAGTTCTTTGTGCTACTCTATGCAATACTGAAGAGTGTTGTGTAGGTTGTAGGACCACCCTTAAGGGTTAATAAACTCTGTCTTTGTATTTTGCAGTTTCCGTGCCAACTTCCTTCTAGCTTTCGTTACAGGAGGGCGAACCCTTGTATTTTGCAGGCCTAGCTGGGGCCTGTATTCATCAATTGGCGCCCGTCACGTGGGGCTCATCGGCGACTCGGATGCTCGAAGTACTGGTCGTGACGAAGGTGAATAATTTGGCCGGGGATGTGATCACTGCCAGCGGCGTCTTTTAGTCCTGGCATCCCGAGGTTTCTTCCTTCCCTTCCGAGCTGACCATCTGGGCGGCGCCGGTCCTCGACTGAGACCTCTTCTGTCGGTTTGCCGCGTGATAGCCGTTTGGGCGAATTTTGGAACTTGGCAGTTGGAATCTGGACGCTCTTGATTGGTAAGAACCGTTGTACGGTACTTGCTCCGAGTTTTTGAAGCCTGGGTTGGCTATTTGAGTTTGATTTGTGATGACCGGTCATATTTTGTATTGATTACTGTGGGAATATATGCGTTGCAACACATATAGGCAGGTAATGTGGAGATATTTCTCCGGAGTTGTTTAAATTTGAACGGCGCAAAGTTTAAGTGCCATTTTTGATAATACTGCATATTTTGCATTATTTTTGAGCATGCCTGCTTTTAGCGTACTTCGTAAGTGGTGCTGCTGCTTTGGGAACCGGTTAAAACTCGAGGAATCTGCTCCAGCCCCCCCAGAGGGGACTCCTAATAGGGATATGTATGTGAAGCATGGTCTTTCCTCTATAATGTACAGCACAGTGTGGAGGAAATACACCAAAAAGGATCCTGAGTTACGATGGCCTTTGTATGGATCGTTTGATATGCGTAAGATTGAGTATGTGGAACAGTGCATGTGTAAACGGCGTGCTCGGCAAGACATGTTTGAATGTGTACGGTTATGGGTGAAGGAAGTGCGTGAGCGGGAGAAACGTGAGAAAGCGCTGATTGATAAAGAGCAACGGAAAAATGATCATGTGAGAGCACAGGAAGCGAAGCGTCGGGAGGAAAGAGAACTGGCGGAGAGACAAGAGAAAGAGCGTAGGTTGCGAGTCTCGGGTCAATATGCTGTCCGCCAGCCACTCTATCCTGTCCTTACTAATCTTGAAGATGATTTTCATTTATTAGATCGCTCTCCACCCCCTTATGTTGGCGCGTCTGCCCCGAGGTCACTGGATTCTGGATCGGTTTCGGATAAGGTAGACACGTGGTCCATGTTATCAGCTGATCGTATGGGTGAGCTTTGGAAAATTTCTTTTCGTGCGCTTAAGGGCAAGCTATCTCTTACTGAATTATTGCCATCTTTGGACAGTTGGCAGAATAGGGAAAAGTTATATTTTGTTGAAACTTTTTCTGATGAAGTGGTTACTGCCTTTCGGAAATATTCTGATGTTTTTGAGCCTGATGATATAGTATTAGATTCTAAAGCATTACGTAACGGTGTTTTTTCTCCCTCTAAGGTACCCGATGCGGTCCGACGGCTGTTTACATTGCGGGACGCGATGCTTGAACTTAAAGAGAAAGCGCGCCAAAAGACAGGGGAGGAGGAGCAATCGAATCCACATGTCGGCGGGAAACAGTCGTCTACCTCCCATTCAGATAAGAGTGAACTAGTGCATGCTAAACCGATGCGAGAGGCGGCACCTTTGTATGTTCCTCCTAAAGGAGCGGGTACTAGTTCAGACATGTATTCCGCCGATGCTAGGGGATACTTTGTGTATAATTGGGTTTATACTCCCTGGCATCGGACTGATGTCATGGCATTGAAGAATGCATTGCCTGACCCCCGCAAGAATCCAGCGGCCTTTTATGAAGAGGTCGAAGGGGCCTTGAATTCTTGTACTATGACTTTAGCAGATATAGATTTGTTCTTTGGGCTTATTTTACCGCCGGATATGTGGCGATCTGTGCGGAAGGTGGATGATCAAGCCGTTTTTAAGGCCAAATGGTCTGAGATTGAGGATGAGGATAGGGAGAGAAAGCCCGCGCAAAAACCGCCCCAGCTTATTTTAGATCTTCCTGCTGCTATCTTGACTAAGTTTAAAACGATTATTCCCCCTAAAAAGATTGACTGGAATATGTTAGCCTCGTGTAAACAGAAGGCTGATGAATCAGTTTCAGACTTCTTTACGCGTTTTGAGGAAACATTTCATGATTTCAGTGGTCAGTCACTTACGGATGATACGGGTCGACATCTTTTTGTTGATAAATATGTGGCGAATTTATTACCGGGAATAGCAGCTCGATTAAAAGCGAGTGAAAGTTCTTGGTCCACCTCGTCTCCGGCATCCCTTCTGACTATGGCTCAGTATTATGAGCGTCAGGAACAAGAAGCGAAGGGGCATGAGGAGAAGAAATCGAAAGATTTGAAATCTAAGGTGATGTTAGCGCAGGTGTATGGTCCGCCTCGTCGGGGTGTTGAGAGAGGTAGAGGAGGATTTTATGGCCCCCCTTCGGGTCGGTCGGATGTTAATAGAAATCAATGTGCGTATTGCAAACAGTTGGGTCATTGGGCCAGGGATTGTCCGGTATTATATGCACCCCGTCAGGGACGTGGTCAGGGACCGCCGAGAGGTAGAGGAGGCTTTTCGAATTTTAGAGGGAATTCCAATGATCGTGCTCGCTTTGAGCCTACCGTGCAGCAACGAGATAGGCCTAATGTATTTGATCGGCAAAATCAGTATCAAATGTCTGGGAATGACCGCTCTGGGTACCATGATTCGCAGCATGCGTAGGATTGCGTTGGGTGGGGGTTGGAATCAGTTGAAGTGCCAGTTGATCAGGAGGGTCCTTATGTTACAGCAAATGTTCTGGGTTCTACTGATCGGTTC
This sequence comes from Triturus cristatus, assembly GCF_964204655.1. NCBI lineage: Eukaryota > Metazoa > Chordata > Amphibia > Caudata > Salamandridae > Triturus > Triturus cristatus. The sequence goes on along the minus strand of NC_140581.1, from coordinate 6,027,495 downwards.
CTAGTTGATACAGGAGCTACTCGCAGTGCGCTGTCCAAACAATTGGTTCCGAGGGCTCCCCCATCTGGCTTAATGGTTTCATCGGTAGGGTTTGATGGTACACTCTCTTGAAGCCCTCTATCCCAACCCCTTGCATTTCATGTTGACCAACTTTCTGCACCCTGTCCGTTTTTGCTTGCTCCGAACACGCCTGACAACATTATGGGTCTTGATATGCTTAAGCACTTCAGAGCTACGATCCGCTGCTCCCCTACTGGAGTACGTGTGATATTAAATGACAATCACCCCATGACAGAACAGATGTGTGTGGTTGCAGAGGATACTGTATTAGCTTCTCTCCCTCGTACTTTATGGGCCACTTCGGATACTGATGTGGGACAGATGGTGATTCCGCCTGTCCACATTAGTGTCCAGGAGGGTGCTGTGCTACCACGCCTCCCTCAATATCGTATTTCCCAGGAGGGGGAGGAGGCACTCATACAGATTGTGCAGGATTTGATCAAGGTGGGAGTAGTGGAGGAAGTTCCCTACAATGTCTGCAACAGTCCTATTTTACCCATTTTGAAGAAAGATACCGATACTAGGGTTTATCGTTTTATTATTGACTTAAGGGAAGTGAATAAGATAGTGATACCTCAGTATCCAGTGGTTTCTGATATCACGACGCTGCTTACTCTGGTCCCGCCAACGGCGACCACATTTTCGGTTATCGATTTGAAAAATGCTTTCTTTTCGATTCCTATTCATCCTGATAGCCGGTATCTTTTCGGCTTCACTTTGAATAATCGGTCCTACAGATTTTGTAGAGTCCCTCAGGGTTATACAGAGAGTCCTAGCATTTACAGTCAAGCATTGAAAAGACAGTTGGATTCCTTTGTTCTGCCTGATGGTGTAGCCCTTATACAATATGTCGACGACATTTTGTGGGCGGCCGACACTCCTGAGCTGTGTGAGAAGTGCACGTTATCCTTGCTTTCCTTTTTGGCATCTCACAATCACAAAGTGTCGAAGAAGAAATTGCAATTTTGTAGACCAAAGGTGACTTACTTGGGTCACCTTTTGTCTAAGGAGGGGCGTGCACTCACACCAGATCGTATTCAAGCAATTTTGGACACGCCAGTACCTTTCACACAGAAGGACGTGCGTGCATTTTTGGGTCTTGCTTCTTTTTGTAGGCAATGGATATTGGGGTTTTCACACATAGTTAAGCCATTGTTAGCACTTTTGACAAAAGATACCCCAATTCCTTTTCCCTGGTCAAATAGTTGTGAAATTGCCTTTCAGCAATTGCGACAAGCCCTTTGCTCAGCACCAGTGTTAGGTACCCCTGATTATACGAAGCCTTTTACATTGTATGTACATGAGAAAGATGGATGTGCATTATCAGTTTTAGTGCAGATGCACGGCGACAAGCAGCGCCCTTGTGCATATTTTTCGGCCGTACTTGATCCTGTTGCCCGAGCATTGCCTGGTTGTTTTCGCTCGGTTGCGGCGACAGCTGTGTCAATACGCCAAAGCGAGGGAATTGTGTTATCTCATAAGCTGTTGGTATTAGTTCCCCATGCTGTTGATGCCCTGCTTAATCAGACAAAGACGCAGCATTTGACCAGTGCTCGTTTAACGGGATATGAATTGACGCTTTTGGCTCCTCATATTACGTTAAAGAGGTGTGCAACGTTAAATCCAGCCACATTGTTGCCGTTCCCGGAAACTCAGTCTGAAGCACGAAAGGCACATGACTGTATTCTTGTGACTGAGGAACAGACAAAGGGTCGTATTGATCTCCAGGATACGCCCTTTACAGATGTTGATGGAGAACTATGGGTGGACGGATCATGCCTGAAGCTACCAGATGGTACGACTTCAGCAGCGTATGCAATTACCACATTACAAACAATAGTGGAGACAGCACGCATACCGCAGAAATCAGCTCAAGCAGCGGAACTGATAGCATTAACACGAGCATGTGAGCTCAGTGCAGGGTTGTGTGTGAATGTTTATACAGATAGCCGCTATGCCTTCGGAGTAGCGCACGACTTTGGCCTACTCTGGAAGGAGAGAGGGTTTCTAACGTCACATGGAGCACAGATAATGTATGTAGAGTTAGTTCACAACCTTTTGACTGTATTAACATATCCAAAGAAGATTGCTATAGTTAAATGTAGTGCCCATAAAAAGGTGGTTGATAAAGTTGGAGAAGGGAATGCTTTGGGAGACCGGGTGGCACGAGAGACTGCGATGCAGCCTGACTCTACTGCAATGTATGTTGTGAAGTCACAGGCAGAAAGATGGCACGATGCTAGGAGAGAAGTGCTGGAGATACAGAGGACCGCTTCCGATAAGGAACGGGAGCAATGGTCCAATGATGGAGAATTAGATGATGAAGGGTGTTGGAGAAATAAGCAGATGGATAAATGGAAGTTACCCACAGCTTTCGTACAACCTATGGTTCAGATGGCACATGGACTAGCGCATGTCGGAGCTTCCGCAATTGTAAAATTACTCACACGAGTTTGGGAGCATCCGGAGATCGCTAGTACGGCAAAGAGGGTAGTGCAGACTTGCATGATTTGCCTGAAGTATAACCCAGGAAAGGGTACACGAACTCCAGCAGGAGGATTTGCAACACCTACTGCACCCTTTGAGGTTTTGCAGATGGATTACATTCAGCTTGAGCGCTGTAACAATCTGAAGTATGTTCTAGTAGTGGTTTGTGCCTTCAGTAAATGGGTTGAGGCATACCCTACGAAAGACAATAATACTGCAATGACTACAGCCAAGATGCTAGTGAAGGAGTTCTTACCTCGATATGGTGTTTGTAGATTGTTGTGGAGTGATAACGGACCTCATTTTATAGCAGACGTTATCAAGTATGTCCTGAAAGGACTGGGAATTACCCAGAAATTTCATGCAGTATTTCACCCTCAGTCTGCGGGATTGGTTGAGAAATATAACGGTACTTTGAAGCTTAAGATCGCTAAGATCCAAGCTTCGACTTCTTTGACTTGGCCAGACGCTTTACCGCTGGCATTATTGTCAATTAGATCGATACCGCATTCTCGGACCGGTCTCACGCCATATGAGATCGTGTTCGGACGCCCAATGAATATTTGGGGTCTACCGAAACCGAAGTCAGTGTATGATGTACCTTGTGTAATGATGAATGATTATCTGGCACAGTTAACGGATAATTTGGTTTCTATTCATCAACAGGTTCGAGAAGCGCTTCCTGATCGGTCCACAGGTGAAGGACATAACCTCCGGCCTGGAGAACCATGTTATGATCAAGGTGTTTGAAAGGACGAACAGTCTGGAGCCGAGATGGGTTGGTCCTGAGAAAGTCTTGCTCGCAACGTGGACAGCTGTGCGAGTCTCCAATCGGAAGAACTGGATCCACTCCTTGCACTGTCGTAAAGTGCCACCTGGATTAGTGGAGCCTGCTGTATTGACCGACCATCGAGAAATCCTGACTGCAGAGAAAGGCCGTGCTGTGGAACCGAACGACACTGAGGAGCTCTTTTCGGACCAAGCAATTCCTGGAGGAAGAAGATATCATCTCAGACCGAGGAAGTGATTTCTTTCTGTATCAGGACACGTTGTCAGAACGGCCCTTAGGTTAGTGAAACGGAGAGCCAATGAGGCAAGGGGGGGGGATCAGCCCTGCATTAGTGTAGTGACACCCGTCTTGGCCCGCTGGTGAAGAAATCAACGGCTGCCTAAGGGGAAGAGTTCTGACAACCTTTTAGTTTCAGGAAGATATTGACTTTTACTACAAAATGGAGAAAAAGAAGATTTTTTGTGCGACAAGTTTTATTATCATTATAACTATTGTTGGTATAACCACGTGGTTTGTTGAGGATGTGACTCCTGCCCGTGAGTTGCTTGTTTTGACTACTCCAGTGCCTGAGGAGCACTACTTTTACACCCTTCCATATCAAGAATTGAAGCATCGTCAGTCTTATTTGAATAATACTTTTATCCAGATGTTGCATCATACCCATGTCGCTACAAATGCTACGAACTGTTGGATATGTGGTATGATGCCAGCTCATCAGAAGAAAGGAGGAACGCCGTTTATACCTCTTCCTTTCTCTCATAATGGCTCTTGTAGAGCATGGTACACTTTGCTTTTTGCCACACGGAAACCTACAGTGGGACGACTACTTTTTAGACTTAATAGGGAATGTCATCAAGATAAAGAAGGCTATCCACAAGCGAATGGGACAATATGGGAGTGGGAAGAATATTGACCAGATAATGAATCAATCCCCTACATCTTCATGAACACTAGAGACATTGTCGGAAATGAAAAATTTGTAATTCAAGTGGCACAAGCTCAAGCGGACCTGTGTGTTCAGAGTGTGGGTCATATTCCTGTTGGTGTTAGTGACTGTATTATTGTTTTGAATATAGATGGATTAAATAATAGTACTTTCTTAGCTTCCCATAATACGTACTTCGTATGTGGGAATAAGGGTTATTATCGCTTACCAGCCGGCTGGTCCGGAGTATGTTATGTAGCGTTCTTATTACCCCCTGTATTCTTAGCGCCTGCATCCTATCATAAAGACTTGAAGTTATTGAACAATGTAACTGTAAATAGGTATAAACGTACTCTATCTATTGATGATGTTGACCAAACTGACACTAGCTTACAGCAGTATGTTGATTTTAACTTAGGATTGTTTTTCTTTGTTGGGGCTGCTCTAAATAGTAGGAAGGTTCGACGATTAACGAGAGTTGTAGAGGCTGTAACAAATCAAGCTGCTGCTGCTCTTGGGAATCTTACGGAAGAATTACAAATCACTAGAATTGTTGCGTTACAGAATCGTATGGTATTAGATGTTATGTTAGCAGACAGAGGTCGAGCATGTAGGATTATCGGAAGTAGTTGTTCTGTATTCATTCCTGACCACACGCCGTCAGTCTATAACGTTATTAATAAATTGCATAAAATCGCAGCTGAGATTCATACAGAAAATGGCACTTGGACCTTTTCTGGATGGTTTTGGGCATTGATCACTACATGGGGATGGAAAGTTTTAACTGGTCTCTGTATTATTGTAGCAGTTCTGTTTTCCTGCTGCATCTGTGTTCAGTGTGGTCCTTTACTCTGTTCTTTGTGTGTGTCATTTTGTATTCTTGATAAGAAAGCTATTGCCAATGTCACCTATCAGAAACACTTAAACAAGGAGGTGGAAGAGATGATGAAAATTGACATATATGATGATTATCCTAATAAGCCGAATGTCTTCAGTAAATGCTGAAAGGGTCGTCTGTTGAAAACTAAAACGGCGATATGATTAAGCATTCACTGAAGACATGAGTTCTCTACAGTCAAAATGTGTTTCTTGTCTTATGTTGACTAATGTCCGGACTCCATTTTGTATTGTCATGTCTCCACGTGCTTTGCACGAGAAGAGTCCTACCTTTTTGCTAGTTGCTCTTGTAATCTGCCTAGTAACAGTCTATAAATAGCTCCTTTGTCCGTCTGGCGCATGCCCAGACTTGACCACATCTGTTATCAGTTAGTCCTTGTTTGACCATGTTTTCGCGGGCTCAGGAAATTGTTAACTCCGCCCATATATTGATCCTGTATTGAAAATGTCCATAAATGGTAATGAATTTTGCTCTATGTTGTATCCACCCATTTATGAGCCCCTCTGTTGTGTATAAAAGGGGACCGTGTACGCAAGTTCTTTGTGCTACTCTATGCAATACTGAAGAGTGTTGTGTAGGTTGTAGGACCACCCTTAAGGGTTAATAAACTCTGTCTTTGTATTTTGCAGTTTCTGTGCCAACTTCCTTCTAGCTTTCGTTACAGGAGGGCGAACACTTGTATTTTGCAGGCCTAGCTGGGGCCAGTATCCATCAAATTCACTAACGTATCTAGGGGCATATCAACAACGAGGCGATAGAAAATTATCGCCGCTTTTGCGGCCGTTTTCAGCCGAATAACGGCGATAATTTTATCGTCTAATTAGCAAGGCCACGCTAACGCGTGAAAACTTGCTTTAGCGTACGAAATCTTAACGTCCAGCTTTGCATCTCTATTGAGATGCAAAGTGGGCATTCCTGACCTGACATGATATTAGAGACCAAAGCCCACCCTTCCTCTACATGAGACGACCCTTCCTGCTGCTCCAGAGTCACCTTGTTACTCGGAAGATCCCTGCACACCTTGGCGGAGAGATGCTGAGATAACCCGAAGGTGCCCTTGAAAGAGCAGCAGATGTACCTGAGGGCTGGGGAGATGCCTTTGCTGGACTCCCTGGGGCGTGGGGGATCTCTCACTTCAGCCTCGGGTCTGAGTGGACTGCTCTGGGAACCCTTGTTGAGCACGAGTCCAACCAAGACTGAGGCACAGAGTGAGTTGCGGATCTGGACAGAGAGAAGAGGCCATTGGAGCGAACCATTAGCAGTCAGCATGTTGCCGGGACTTCTCTTACCCCGCCTTGGTGACAGAGCACGCTGAAACCTTTCAGACACTCACCCCCAGTCACAGATCTGTGTTCAATCCATCATCATTCTTTAGCTCACTCCGCCACCCCAGTTCAGACACAGCTATATGACCCTGTGCCTCATGGGAACAGTGCAGCCTGAACTGCCAAGCCAGGTATTCCCTAGACCGAAAGCAAGCTTCCTGGGACCGGTTTCTGGCTAATCAGCCATCATCAGCCAGGCTAGCTTGAATCCAGTGGCAAAGTGAGCAAGGGACCCACATCTGGGCATACCCTGCCAACTTCGGGCGAACAAAGCGATACCAAAGGGGATGATGGACGGAGCATCAGAACCAATCAAACACTCACCCCCAGTCAACTGATCTGGGTTGAATCCATCATGATTCTTTAGCTCACTTCGCCACCCCAGTTCAGACATGGCCATATGCAAATCAGTCTTGACCCTGTGCCTCATGGGAATAGTCCAGCCCAAACTGCCAAGCCATGTCTCTTCCCTGAACCGGAAACAAGCATCCTGGGACCGGTTTCGGGGTAAAACCACTCTTCGGTCAGGCTAGCTTGAATCCAGTGGCAAAGTGAGCAACGGACCTGAACTGAGGTGGCGAAGTGAGCTGAAGAATGATGATGGATTCAACCCAGATCTGTGACTGGGGGTGAGTGTCTGAAAAGTTTTATCAGTCTGTCCATCATCTTGTGTTTGCTTTGTTCGCCCTAAGTTGGCAATGCTGGCCCTCTCCAGAGCACATGAGCCTCAGTCCTACCATCGCTGATAAAATTCCCAAACAGATTTAGTCAAATTAAGAATATTTTATGGATTAAGGATGTTTACAGAATTAAAACACAACGGGCCCGATTCACAGAACAAACTTAAGACTAAATCCTAAACTTAGTACCATTCTGGTATTCACAGAATGCACCTAGTACTTCTGGTATTCACAGAATGAACTTACTACTTTTGCTATTCACAGAATGAACTTAGTACTTTTGCTATTCACAGAATGGATTTACGACTCCTAAACTTACGTCCGCACTCGGGCCGGAAATTCCGGCCCGGAGGCGGAGCTTCCGGGCCGGAGGCGGGGCTTCCGGGCCGGAGGCGGAGCTTCCGGGCCGGAGGCGGAGATTTCAGCCATAGCTAAATCGGCCGGAATCCCCACCTCCGGGCCGGAAGCTCCGCCTCCGGCCCGGAAGCCCCGCCTCCGGGCCGGAAGCTCCGCCTCCGGGCCGGAAGCTCCGCCTCCGGGCCGGAATTTCCGGCCCGAGTGCGGACGTAAGTTTAGGAGTCGTAAATCCATTCTGTGAATAGCAAAAGTACTAAGTTCATTCTGTGAATAGCAAAAGTAGTAAGTTCATTCTGTGAATACCAGAAGTACTAAGTGCATTCTGTGAATACCAGAATGGTACTAAGTTTAGGATTTAGTCTTAAGTTTGTTCTGTGAATCGGGCCCCACATCTACAGACTCTGCAAAAGCAGTACCAAGGAGAGAAGGTCACACCTCCACCGGGACAGCCATTCCCATCCTTCACCTCGCACCTGCACATTGTAGTGTTGCAATGTTCTAGACAACACGTGTGGGGTGCCCGGATTTTGTAGTATCAGGCCAAGGGCGTGAATGGCTTTGGTTTGGTCCGATGCTCATGTCACACTGAGAATAAATAGCCGGTGATGAACGGGCGTGGTTAGTTTAGAGATGCAAACAGATAACAACCCTGTGGGGCATATTCTCAAGGACTCATCGCCAATTTAGCAGCACTTTTCTGCCACAAAAGTGGCAATAGATTTATCACCCTATTCACAAGCCTGCTTTAACAGCCGACATCGTCAGTTTACCTGCGATAGCTGCCGCTAAAAACATCGCCATGTCTGACTGCGACAACTAACGCTAATCATATGCAGAGTAGGCGCTCCCGTCCAAAAACTCATGATAACACCACTTCGCCATATTCTCAACGATGAGCCAGATCGGCGATGCGGTCCAAACACTGACGATAAGGTACGTTAGCAATAGTGACTTAAGACCTGCTTTTTTCTGGTCTTGAGTAGGACAAAAACCTGCAGTAGAAAGGGAGCCCAGCCCAGAGCCACATCTGAAGGCCAACAGATGCTATGCAGTTCGTAGACCCAAGAGGGCCACAACACCCACCGCCACCACCTCCAGGACCACCCCCACGACCACCCTCCCCCCGGACTACCATCGAGGCAGCACAGAACAAGATAGCGGACCTTCTGAAAGCGCACCAGCCTCAGAGACTTAACGCCAGAGGATGACATTGCCCACTACAGGCTCCAAAGGACAACCACCCTCCGCATCCTGACCCACATTACCCACAGGCTGAGCGACGGTACCAACACAGCGGACAACCAACATCCCTCCGCAGACAAAGCTGCTGGCTGTGCTGCACTTGTTGGCCTCTGGTATCTTCCAACCAACAACTGCCAGAGTCGGAGAAGTATCACAGCCAGCCCTATCAAAGTTCCTCACACCTGTCTTGGATGCCATCATCAGCTTGATACCCCAGCACCTTCACTTCCCCCACACTGCGCAGGAACAGCTGGAGACCAAGCAAGGCTTCTACGCCATAGCTGGTTTCCCGCACGTGTTGTGGGCAATTGACTGCACTAATCATACTAACCCCAGGATTTAACTGGGGGAGGGAAATAGACGCAAGGGGCGCCAGGAGCAAGCCAGCCTCCAACATAAACTGTTACACACACATGGGGCCGCTTCCGGTATTGTGACTGCAGGTGGTCAAGGTTCAATTGTGAGAGTGAGTGTGCACATCTCACAAAAAGTGAAGGCCTCACACACCACCTGGTGTCATGCTTCATCATCGGCCGTCCTCGCCCTCTAAAAACTTGGTTTGATAGAGGCTGGGCATACACCTGACGACAGGGATGCACTTCTAAGCTAAGTGGGGGCTCAAAGTGAGTGAGTGAAATTTAAAAACCATTACAGTTGCCAAATTAAATTTTTAATGGAGACGGTAACTGTATGGTATTAAAAAACAGTAGACGGTGTTATGGGGAAATCTATTATCCCCTCACCGTTTTCTTTAGAGTCAACATGTTTCTGCCTAGTGCCCTAACGTGGTACATGGCATTCATCAGGACCTATGTTATAAAGGGCTCCGTTCTTACCAAATTATTGGCGAGAAAACCACTTGGCGGGGTGACCTTTGTCACTCTCCACTTCTGGGGATCTCTGTCACCCTGTAAAAGAGAAATTATATACTAGAGGACCATCAGTATACTTGAGTCACTTAAGAGAAGACCCATTTGGAACCATGCCACACAAATTAGCGTGGGTGCCTATATGTGTGACACGTGACTGTCATACATGCTCACATACACAAAGATTAAAAAAGTGGGAGAATCACCTCTCACATGTTACCCAAGAACTTCAACCTACGTGCTCCATGGGAGGAGGAGTAAAGGGAATGCCCCTATAGTCAAACCCTGGGGGAATAAAAACACAAGTAGCTATGGTAAAGTCATGGAAATGAATACAACAATAGTAGGAGGTCTCTATTTCCAAAAAACATGCTTTCACCACACATTCATCTTGCATTCCCTCACTGCGTCAAGGTGCGCTCCCCACAATATCACCTAGTAGTATTCTGCTCTCCTCCCCGGTGATACCTGAGCGGGGATGTGCTAGGTACAAGTAGTGCAGTAAATTGTGCTGAATGGCGGGAAAGGACTTTAATTGGTGCTAATTGGTAGCATCTGTGTTAGATTCGATGTCTCAAAATGCGCCACTGAAGCCGTGCAGAAAATGCTTGACCTGTAATCGGCGTTCCTAGTTAGTATCGCATACCCATTACACCGATATCCGGTGTCCGCTGGAGCGCGTTGATCTCTCGTCAGGCACGCCTGATGCGGGGCGTTGTCAGTGTGGCGCCGAACGCGCGCGTCACATCAAAGTGTGTGCGCGGTACGTAGGTCATAGGCATTGTCTGTGCTAAAGAGTCAGGCACGCCTGATGCGGGGCGTTGTCAGTGTGGCGCCGAACGCGCGCGTCACATCAAAGTGTGTGCGCGGTACGTAGGTCACAGGCATTGTCTGTGCTAAAGAGTCAGGCACGCCTGATGCGGGGCGTTGTCAGTGTGGCGCCGAACGCGCGCGTCACATCAAAGTGTGTGCGCGGTACGTAGGTCATAGGCATTGTCTGTGCTAAAGAGTCAGGCACGCCTGATGCGGGGCGTTGTCAGTGTGGCGCCGAACGCGCGCGTCACATCAAAGTGTGTGCGCGGTACGTAGGTCATAGGCATTGTCTGTGCTAAAGAGTCAGGCACGCCTGATGCGGGGCGTTGTCAGTGTGGCGCCGAACGCGCGCGTCACATCAAAGTGTGTGCGCGGTACGTAGGTCACAGGCATTGTCTGTGCTAAAGAGTCAGGCACGCCTGTCCTACATATTGAGAATAGAAACAAGTAATAGAAGCACCAGATGGGATATTCAGTGACGACCCCTAGTGCAGAAAATGGCATGTGCTGGGTACCTCTATCCATAATTTGGAGTCTCACAGCCGAGTGAGGCAGGAATGCCACATCTTCGTGTAGCTGTTAATTAGTACTCACATACGGGTCCTACGCCTGGCGGCAGTAAATGTATCACATGTAGAGTACAGTAGGTCCACATTGGGAATATATTAACATAATTATGTGTAGTATAAAGGGCTATAAACATTAGCGTCTATTAGACCCCAGGCTTGGTCTGTGATGTTGAATAAACGCTATTGGTACTCAGATGGGTAGTTGATTGTGTACACCTTCAGTACAACATTGGTATGTATCATGATATCATGTTCTATAGATATCGGGATAAGGAAAAATCTCCCAATGTCCCACTCTATACATACCGTATACGTCCCTTCAAGTAAGGGGGAAAACATTTAAAATATCGGGATAAGCGGTAGAAGTTTCATAGTGCCCTTTTCAATGGAAAACTGTGTCAGGCCAGGAGTCGTTCATCTTGTGGAATCAAAACATTGGTCTGCTGTTATTGCCCCATTTGTAACCAATCATTTAGACCAGACTGCCAAGAGCGGAGTCTGAACACCCATCGTTGTTCTCTAACGTGCAGCCTCTTCGCAATATCTGTCTTTTGTTTCTTCAAGGCTTCCAGAACCACCCATTTAAGGTCGGTGTCTTTATGGGTTAGTTCTAGGAAGTGTTTGGTAAGTTTAGTATTAGATTTCCTACATCTGATGGTACTCCGATGTTCATTTATACGGGTTTTAATTTTTCTTGTGGTCATGCCCATGTACCTATAGTCACATGGGCATGTGAGTAAATACACCACATTTTCAGTGTGACAGTTACTGCAGTTCTTTAGTCCCCATAGGGTGTCAGGGCCTATATCCACTTCTTTAGTTGTATAAGTGAGTGGACATGATACGCAATTTCCACATGGAAAGTGTCCATAGGGGCTCTGATGGTTCCAGAGTGTGGTTTGCTCTGTTATTGTACAGTGGATTATCCAATATCTCAGTTTTTAAACAGTTCTCCTGGTTACACGCACCTGACTGTTCTTTACAATTAACTTTATAGGCTGTCCATCCACCCTCCCATTGTCCTGAGGAAGACCCGCTCTGATGCACTTCAAATTTGGGCTTCTACAAGGGTCGAAACGTCGACAAGTTTCATATGTCCACATAGTCTCCAAAATCACAAATTAATTCATCAATGAATCTTGGAACATATGTGCATATTCATATAGGACAATAAGAAAAATACCCCCCTTTTTATCCCCACCTGTTTTACTTCACGTTTATTCATCATGTATAAAGTGTACAGTCCATATCACTAATCACTATATGTCACTTAGTCACAATTGTCACATATTATGTCTATTGCAATTGCGTTTGCATGTGTGACAGCCTCAAGGATTTGATACTTACTTTAAATATACGATTTGAATTCTGTTTTGGTGTGTGTTATCCCCCTTTTTTCATGCATAATATTGCTATGTGTATCATAAATAAGTTATTTCTACACTAGATAGCAGCTCTCAAAGTAATTGCTGATAACCCAACAGAACCATTTGTTTTATTGAATGTTAATACCCAGGTTCTGAGGGACACCAGGTCGCCCCATTATTTGTGTTATTATATTCTGACCATAGGCCTACACACACATGGCCGACCACCTTCAATGGCAAACCGGCAAAGAGGTGGCTACGTCACACGCCACCCGGCGCACATCTCGTCATCCCCTGCAGGGGCGTGTCTGCCAGGGCAGCGCCACTCACCCCGCCAAGTGGCCGCCACCCTGACCAGTGGTGCCTGGTCGATGCTGTGCCCCTGCTGCACCCCATCCCGCTGGTCCCCAGACCCCTCAGGCGCCCAGCGGTGATTGCCCGCCCCTGGGCACCCAGGCCTCACTGCTCACCTGCCGCCACCGGCATGTCTCCAAGAGGGCTCACCACGTGCCGGTGCAATCTTCAACCTCCTCAGCCGATCGCTGGCTTCCATGCAACAGGCCCCCAGTGCACCCTGCGGCACCGCACGGCGGAGTTCTATGTGTGCTGACTGCTCCTTCTGGCCTACACTGCGGCCCAGCAGGCCTCAGATAAATCCTTTCCTGGCTGAACCTCCAGGCCTACTACATCATCGCAGGCTGCACACCCGCTCAGCTCTTCAGGTGGGCCTACCTCAGTGCACCGCAAGTCATCGCCACGTGGCGGTAGGTCCGTGCCGGACACAGTGCCTCGGGTGCCACTACCTCTGTGCACCACAAGTCATTGTCCCATGTGGCTACCCCTCAAGTCCGCCTCCAGCAGCCAACAGCATGTTCTCGGTAACGCCACTGGAGCCCTTCACAGTCACGGGGCCACCCCCGTCCCAGGCAGGCCACTGGAAACCCTGGGTTGAACGTCTGGAGACGTACTCCGAAGCGCCTGACATCCCAGCGCCGCCGCGGCAGCCCACATGTAGGCATGTGAGGAGTGTGAAGAAATGGCCCGGGGCTCTGGGCATGGTTCAGTTCTGGGCTCTGGGCGTGGTTCAGTTCCAGGCTGGCCACAAAAGTAACTATGGCGTGTGTCTCTGTAGTAGTGTCGCGCCACCCGGCCCTTAATCGACAATGTTGCAATGTAGCATGCACCCAGAGGGTAGGCTCGCCCGAATGGATAAATTAAGGAGCGTAAGACCGCTCGGGGTCTTGGCTCATACATGCCAACTGTTGTGTGTGTATGTTCATTGCCGCAGCATAAGCCAAAGGCCTAGCCTCAGTCGCAGCGCGAATTCAGCCAGGCCTGAACTCTACATCTGTCCTATCCTTACCATAGGCCTACACACACGTGGCCGCCCACCTTCAACGACCAACATTACAGTGTTGATGTCAGGCTTGCGGACATGCGCAAACAGGCATGACAATGGTGTGCCGTAGGAGTGCAAGTGATGCAACCGCGCATCGCACACAGGTAAATAGGCTCGGGGGAGGGAGGAGCCGCTGTGAGGCCACGTAATACACATTGATACCACACATTTGCCAGAAGCAATACATGCAAACATGAATCCCAACGTCGCACAAATCATACACCACAAAACTTGTAAGTCTGCCAACACAGCTTGCAGATCCACCAATTTACACTAATCTCACTTACCTCTCACGGGTGATCAAGGATATGCACTCTGCCCGTGGATGATGACACCCCTCAGAGCCCCCAACACCCCGGCCCAGAGGCAGTACAATGTGGCCCACAAACGCACCTGGGGCATTGTGGAGCGCACATTTGGCATGTTAAAGTCACGTTTCTGGTGCCTGGACATCACAGATGGAAGACTCCTGTACAGCCCAGAAATAGTGTGCAAGCTCATCAGTGCAAGTTGTGTGTTGCACAACATGTGTACGCACCAATGCCCCATGAATCCAAGTGCCAGATGCACCGGACGATGATGAGGAAGATGAGGCAGGGGGACCACACCCCACTGCACCTGCAGCAGGAATAGCCCGAAGGAACACAATCATTAACAATTTCTTCGCATGAGCACGTCACATTGTGACTGTCCTTAGCAATCATGAAACAGTACAAAATGACCACATGAACAGGTGTGTGACGGCATTATGATCTGAATTTCAGATCTCCCCAGATACCATTTATAATCGTGCAGAAAGCCATTGATACTCTCTACTTAGGCCCCAAGAGAGGAACTGTTCCCTTCTGATGTATATTGACATGCCTAGGAGCACAGGAACAGGACCTCTATAAACAACCAGCTCTAACGTCCCCCCTTCTGATTATACGCCACAGCTAGTCACACATTCCCAGTCATCTCACTGCTTATCTGGGTCACGGTCAAACATGAGCATTAATATCAGTTCCCAGGGGGTACCTTTTTTTGGAATCACTGCCTCTACATTCATCCATACTTTCATACTTGCATGATCATAGACATGACACATCTGTGTGAATTAGAATGTTTTAATCATATTCGGTGGTGTTGAAGCTGGACCAGTACATGGCCATGCAAACCCCACTTTACATTGTTGCCCCGTGGAGGGCCAGCCAGAGTCCTTTAGGGAATGACAAGTTCATAGGAAGAGGAAGAGTTCAGTCCGCAGTCTGATTGCTGTGTCATTGGTAACCAAACCAAATATGGCAGTCCATGTGGAGGGCCAAGGTGAGTGTCGCAGAGTGTATCAGGGGACAGTGGAAGGTGTTATTCCAGGGCATGATGCAGAGGGCAGAACCAAGCTGAACAGGCCATATGGCGGAGATGAATGCTACCGCTTCCTTCTTACCAGAATGGCAGAATCATCCACATCCTCGTCCTCTGATGTGTGATGTGCCTCATATGTGGATGGTGGGGTTTTGTCTGTCGCACTGTGAGGCACTGACTCATCAGGGGGCGGAGATGTGGATGGAGTAGTAGCAGCAGCATGCATCAGCACCAGGCCTCGTGGCAGCAATGCCATGACGAGGATCTGCAGGGCATGGAAGAACCCAGCTACTTCTCGCTGGTGTGCAGCCGTGGCAGCCGCTCTTTCCACCTGCGTCTGCTCCATGTTCTCCATGATCCCCCGCATGTGTCCCAACTCCCGGCCGACATCGCTGGAGCCACTCTGACTGGACAGTTGTTCTTGTCTCAGAGTTATGACTCCAGCGATGTCAGCCATGGCTTGTTGGAGAGCATGGAGCAGACTGTGGGTGTCTGTTAGGGACTGTAAGTGGTCCCTGATGAGACTTAGACACCCACGTATAGCAACTAGTTTGGCTGCCATGAGGTCAAACCCCACTCGCACCAGATCAGCCATCTCCTTCTGGCCCTGTAGCACACATCGTTGGAATGCCATGTGTTGGTCATGGGGGTCCTGGGAGACAGCCATGGTGGTGGGTGCTTCCTGCTGTGGGGTCTGTGCAGGGGATGGGGTCTCCTCGATGCGGCTGGGCTGCCCTGCTCCTGGGTGTGGGGTGCTGAGGGTATCCATGAGCTGTTGGTGTCAGTGTCGATGTTGGGGAGGTCCTCTTCATCCTCAGTGCTGAGTTGTTGGGTCTGCTCTGCAGGAGGTATTGATTCTCGCTCTGCAATGTAGAGGGGAGCCGCAGTTCAACAGTGTGTTCCATGTATGTTCACGCATTGGACAAGTTTACAGACAGACTGCATGACAGTGTACGTTGTGACTGTTTGGGAGGAGATGCCTATTTGATGCGGGACAGTTGACATTTCTACACCATCAGGGATGTGTGTTTGTACTTGTACATCATCATCTCACATTTCCCTGCTATGCCAAATGTGATTGGCCAGTTTCTACACACAAGCGGCAGTAGTTGTGTCCTCTGTTCCTCTGAACGTGTTGCAGTTTTTTTTATCAACGTCCTGGTAATTTTAACGCGGACATTTGACGCGTTATCGGGAATCTATCACCTGTTGCCGGCGTGTTAAGAATACGCTGTTAACTCGGCGTTAGTTTCCCGCGATAGACAGCGTTATGTTAAATTGCGTTAACCTAGGTTGGCGATAATTATTGCCCGTTCTTGAGAATATCCCCCTGTGTGTCTTCATTTATTAAAGCTGCCACGCCACTGCAGACATGAATTGAGCTGTCACTTTTGTTAAAAATAAATAAATGCATTCACCTCCGTACTGTGCAATCTTCTGAATAAATTAGAACACATATTGCTATCGACAACCAGAAAACACCTAAATAGCCGTTCTAACCTCCTTTTTCCACTTATCACGGTGCATTTATGGGCTTTTGTGTTTCTTTCTTCCATATTTTTTGCGTGAAAAATATACAAAATATTGTTAAGTTCCTTTTTTTATGATTTTGAGAAATATGATGAATTTGACAAAGATTCCCCTCTGTGCCTCACACCAGTGAAGCTCTGACGCAAGCAATCACGCACTAGAACCCTTCAGCAATGCCTGGGAAAATGTATAGCCAAGGCCCAAGATTACATATCGCTTCGGCTTCAGCTGACATGTTGGTAAATCAATGCCCACGCCTAGGGGTGTATGACATTCGCACGCGTGCCTTCACAACGCACACATGCACTACACAGTTTGTAGCTCGCAGACCTTTACCACGCAAACCATTACCACGCATGCCTTTACCACGCAAACCATTACCACGCAGACCTTTACCATGCAAACTATTACCACGCAAACCATTACCACGCATGTCTTTACCACGCATGCCTTTACCACGCAAATCATTACCACGCATGCCTTTACCGCGCATGCCTGCCTTTACCACGCAAACCATTACCACGCATGCCTTTACCATGCAAACCTGTCAAGAATTCCTGTCATGCGTGGGGAGGAAAACGGTAACCAGCGACAACGGACTACATCTCCCAGGATGCTTAGCGGTTGAGAGGTTATGAAAACAGGAGAGCTGTTACAGAACTCAAGGAAAACACGCCCTTATGTAAACAGGAGAGCTGTTACATAACTCAAGGAAACAAGCCCTTATGTAAACAGGAGAGCTGTTACATAACTCAAGGAAAACACGCCCTATAAAGGGAGGAACCGGGAGGTACAACGCTGTCGGATATTGTGTTTACACCGACGTACCTGCTTCGTGAAGAGCAGTGTTCCGGAGTGGTGCTCCAGTAAGGCAAGAACGGAGGTAGGTCGAGTCGTTACTCCCTGGGCCGTGTCTTGCCCCATCGTCACCTGTGAAGGACCCGGAAGCTCTACCGGTCAACCATTGAGCTTCGCTTTTTGACTCGGCTGAGTCAAAGCGCAGTGGCGCTTTTGCTGGTTGGAGTCGTAACTCCCAGCCCGACCAGAGATACAGGGACTGCCAGCTGTCACGCACACCAGGAGGTGTTTGCCGCGTTACAGACTCGGAAGTCCACAGGATCGATCGAGCGGCTGCTCTCGGTTCAGTCTTCTTTGCTTGTGATTGGGGTATCGGTGACGCATCACCAGGAGGTGACTCCGCGTCCCGGTGCAGTCTGAGGAAGAGGTTGAGCGGCTGCTCCCTTCAGGTAGAGACCCCGGCTGGGTGTTTCCCTGACTCCTCAATTCTCCCCAACACTCTTCGTGCCCCTCACAGCCTACCGATTGGCATTGTCGGCCATTTCATTTCTGCCCTCTGTTGGCATACGCCGGGACCGGCGTATATGCAGAGGACGGTTAGGACCATCCGTGCGGTGGGCTGGTAACGTACATAGCCTGGAGGATTCCAGTGACTATAACTTTTGTTTATTCTTAGTGTTATTTGTGCCTTCATTAAAATAACTTACCCTTCACAAGTGGTTGCGTCCTCATTATCGTGTCTGTTAAACGATCCTGAGACGTTCAGGGCGTTACAAAATATCCGACCCTAAACAACACTAACTGTCTCCCGGTCGATAACAGACATGGCAACACTTGATGCTGTGCTGGCTGCTTTAGCGACCGTGCAAGTTGAATTGGCTGCCTCTAGGCAAGAGACAGCCGATGTAAAAGCCAGACTGGACGCTATCCAATTGGACCCGCTCACGCCCAGCACCTCCCTCACGAACCAGACCCCTGCGGTAGTAGTGGAAATACCGGTAGCCATCCCCTTGGCAACACCAGACAGGTACGGTGGGGATCCTAACACAGTGCAGGTATTCCTCACACAAGTGGCGCTACATTTCTCGTGCAAGCCAAGGGCGTTCCCCACGAGTCAGGCTCGCGTGGCTTTCCTTATTTCCTATTTGGCTGGAAACGCGGCACAATGGGCCGTACCTCTGGTGAGCAGGGACGACCCCATCTTATGTGATTGGGGTGCTTTTCGCGAGGAATTCCTGAAGGTATTCGATAGAAGGGCTGACTCGTACACGGCGGACCGTGAAATGCTTGAGTTGAGACAGGGATCCAACGAACTGGTGCAGTATCTCAACGCGTTCCGAAGGCTGGTTGCGGAAACCAAGTGGCCTGTTGCTAAACAGACGGCGCTCTTCCATCACGGACTGTGCGATGAGCTCAAGGACGCCGTGGCTCATATTGACCCGCAACCTAAGACATGTGAGGGCCTTATCAACCTGGTATTACGGCTGGAACATAGGCTAAGTGAAAGAAAGGGGGATCATGGGAGAAAAGGAAAATCCCTTCCATCCTATGTGACGGTGGGAAGTCCTGAAACTTCCACCGCATCCAAGGGAGAACCCATGGACATCGGCGCAATACGAGCGAGCCTCACAGCCACGGAGAAAGAGTCACGCCGTAAACAAGGATTGTGCCTATATTGTGGCAAAAAAGGCCACTACGTACGTGAATGCCCTGCCAAACCGAAGACGTCACGTTATCGGGCCACCCGGTCGGTAACAGCCGTGGTGGACATACCGGCGGAAAACTGGAGGACTCCCAGACCGAAGAAGGGGCATCTCGGAGTCACTCATCCATCCCTTCCCTTTCCAACTCAGTCACTAAGGGGCACCGACACCTGTTTCTCACGGTGCACGTGGGAGTGCATGACCAGTGGATACCCGTTGTGGCCATGGTGGATTCAGGGGCCACTGGCATATTTATGGACCACAACGAGGCATGCAGGCTAGGGCTAGTGCTTCTTCCCAAAGCTGTACCCGAAGACGTCTATGCTGTAGACGGAAGGCGATTGGTGACGGGGCCCATCGGGCAGCACACGGGGGTCCTTCCGATGAGATATGGGAGGAACCATTTGGAACAAATCGATTTTAACATCATCCGAGCGCCCCAATATGGCGTCATATTGGGATTGCCGTGGCTACAGAAACACAACCCCTCTGTGGATTGGCCAACACATCGCGTCGAAATGACGTCACCGTATTGCATCCTGCATTGTGGAAAAAGAACGGAATCCCTTGACGCAGATGAGAGTGGGAGTCAGACGGTGGCTACAGCGGCGGAAAAAGATGTGGCTCTCCCCCAGGCTTATCACAGTTTTGAGGATGTATTTGATGAGGTGAAGGCGGAAGTGCTACCACCACATAGACAGTTTGACTGCCAGATCGACCTGGTGCCAGGGGCCAGCGTTCCCAGCGGCAGGCTGTATGCCCTGACGGAGCCTGAAAACGTGCATCTCCGGGGGTACCTGGATAAACTCCTCAAACTAGGATTCATCCGCTCGTCCAAGTCTCCGGCCGCCTCGCCACTCTTCTTCATCCCGAAAGCTAATGGGGAGCTGAGAGCCTGTGTGGACTTTAGGGCATTGAATGCGATCACCATAAAGAATCGGTACCCCTTGCCTCTCATCAGTGTACTTCTGGAACAGGTCAAGAAAGCTCGTATCTACACCAAGTTGGATTTGAAAGGGGCATACCATCTGGTGCGCATGAGGGACGGAGACGAGTGGAAGACCGCCTTTAAGACCAGGTTCGGCCTTTTTGAGTACCTCGTCATGCCGTTCGGGCTGTGCAACGCCCCGGCAGCCTTTCAGTACTTTTTGAATGAGGTATTCAGAGAGGAGTTGGATATCTACGTGGTCGTATATATCGACGACATCCTCATCTATTCGTCCAGTGTGGAGGAGCACGTACACCACGTCAAAGCTGTGCTCCAAAAGCTGAGGGAAAACAAGCTGTTTTGTAAACTCAGCAAGTGTGACTTCCACGTCACATCCGTGGAATTCCTCGGAGTAATGCTGAGTCCAGAGGGACAGGAGATGGCAGAACGAAAGATCAAGGCGGTGAAAGACTGGCCGGTGCCCCAAAGCGTGAAGGACGTCCAAAGTTTCATTGGCTTCGCCAACTTTTACAGGCGGTTTATAGATGGATTTTCAGGATTGGTGGCCCCAATCACACAGCTACTGAGGAAGTCCAAGGAGTTTGTCTGGTCCCCTGAAGCGAACGCAGCCTTTGAGGCCCTGAAAAGCGCCTTTGGTAAGGCGCCGGTGTTGGCTCACCCCGATCCGGATCTCCCCTACGTGGTGGAAGCGGACGCATCGGATGTGGCGCTGGGGGCTATCTTGTCCCAACGCAACCACGACACAGGGGTGCTTCATCCCGTTGCGTACATGTCCCGCAAACTCAACGACGCCGAACGCAACTACCATGTTGCGGAGAAGGAGCTTCTCGCAATCAAGGACGCCTTCACCGAATGGAGGCATTGGTTGATGGGGGCAAGACATGTGGTATCGGTGTACACGGATCATCGGAATCTTCAGTTCATGACGGCCACACGACACCTTTCTCCCAGGCAGCTGCGGTGGATGATCTTCTTTGCGGGGTTCAACTTCCGCATCACTTATCGGCCGGGGACGGAAAACCGGAAGGCGGACGCCCTGTCCCGTCAATCTACGGTTAAGGAACCATTGCCTGCGACCGAGCATTCCATCATTTCCCCGAGGATGGTATTGGGAGTTATCCAACCGGATACGTTCCTGAGGGGAATAAAGAGAGGGATCAGGTCATTCGCATGGCGGAGGTGGCTCCTCAGTCACAGAGAATGGCAGCTGAAGGACGGGATACCCCTGAAGGGCAGGTGCCTATTGATACCCACGCCTAGGCTAAGGAAACAAGCATTCATCTGGTGCCATGACTCTCCATGCGCAGGTCATTTGGGCTTTGAAAAAACGGTGGCTAGCATGGGACGGCATTTCTGGTGGCCAACCATGAGAGTGGATGTCAGGAGGTGGGGACAGGAGTGTCCTACGTGTGCCACCATGAAGGCCGACCATGGCCGAACCCAAGGGCTCTTACATCCACTTCCGACCCCGGATAGACCATGGGATAACATATCACTGGACTTCGTAGTGGGCCTCCGGGTAGACCAGGGGATGACGGCAATACTGGTGGTGGTGGATTACTTGACGAAAATGGGGCACTTCATCCCCTGCAAGAGAGTCCCTACGGCCGGGGAATTGGCGTCACTACTCCTAAAGAATGTGGTACGACTGCATGGATTACCTGGGGTGATCGTGTCGGACCGGGGGTCGCAGTTTACTGCGCAATTCTGGAAGACTTGGTGCAATACGCTGCATGTTAAGACCGCCCTGTCCACCAGCTACCACCCTCAAACGGACGGCCAAACCGAGCGCCTGAACCAAACGCTCAAACAGTATCTGCGATGTTTTGTGGACCAGGGCAGGGACGAATGGGTCGACTTGCTATGGGTTGCAGAGATAGCCTATAACAACGCCACTCACAGCTCCACACAGTCATCTCCGTTCTATAG
Source organism: Triturus cristatus (assembly GCF_964204655.1). Taxonomy (NCBI): domain Eukaryota; kingdom Metazoa; phylum Chordata; class Amphibia; order Caudata; family Salamandridae; genus Triturus; species Triturus cristatus. The sequence continues at coordinate 6,005,461 of NC_140581.1, read as the reverse complement.
CAACTATGGCCATCATCCCAGGTTCTTGCCATTTCTACATCCGTTCAGAGAGGACAGGATTCCCGCCACAGCGGACAGGGTGGCACACATAAAAGACACGTTGATGCGCTCAAGGGCTGTCCTAATAGAGGCCAAGAGAAGATACAAGGCTGCGGCAGACAGGAAGAGAAGGCCCGGGCCGCTGTACCGCACTGGAGACTACGTCTGGATATCCACAAGAAACATGAGGTTTCGAAAGAACAGTGTGTTCCATCCCAAGTACATGGGCCCCTATCGAATTACCAAGTGTATGGGTCCCGTGAACGTGAAGGTGTGCTTGCCCCAGTCATTACGGATACACCCTGTCTTTCACGTATCATTGCTCAAACCAGCACCCTCCAAGCCGTCTGGGACACCTAGGCCGATATGCGTGGAGTCGGAGGTGGAGTATGAAGTGTCGGGCATACGGGCGTCCAAATGGCGCAGGGGGAAGCTGTGGTACCTGGTTGCGTGGAAAGGATATGGCCCGGAGGAGCAATCATGGGAACCGGCTGAAGGGGTTCATGCTCCGCGCCTGGTCTCCTTGTTCCATCGGCGTTTTCCTGCCAGCGCTGGACCCGTGGGGAGCCGCTGAGAGGGAGGATGTACTGTCAAGAATTCCTGTCATGCGTGGGGAGGAAAACGGTAACCAGCGACAACGGACTACATCTCCCAGGATGCTTAGCGGTTGAGAGGTTATGAAAACAGGAGAGCTGTTACAGAACTCAAGGAAAACACGCCCTTATGTAAACAGGAGAGCTGTTACATAACTCAAGGAAACAAGCCCTTATGTAAACAGGAGAGCTGTTACATAACTCAAGGAAAACACGCCCTATAAAGGGAGGAACCGGGAGGTACAACGCTGTCGGATATTGTGTTTACACCGACGTACCTGCTTCGTGAAGAGCAGTGTTCCGGAGTGGTGCTCCAGTAAGGCAAGAACGGAGGTAGGTCGAGTCGTTACTCCCTGGGCCGTGTCTTGCCCCATCGTCACCTGTGAAGGACCCGGAAGCTCTACCGGTCAACCATTGAGCTTCGCTTTTTGACTCGGCTGAGTCAAAGCGCAGTGGCGCTTTTGCTGGTTGGAGTCGTAACTCCCAGCCCGACCAGAGATACAGGGACTGCCAGCTGTCACGCACACCAGGAGGTGTTTGCCGCGTTACAGACTCGGAAGTCCACAGGATCGATCGAGCGGCTGCTCTCGGTTCAGTCTTCTTACTTTTGATTGGGGTATCGGTGACGCATCACCAGGAGGTGACTCCGCGTCCCGGTGCAGTCTGAGGAAGAGGTTGAGCGGCTGCTCCCTTCAGGTAGAGACCCCGGCTGGGTCTTTCCCTGACTCCTCGATTCTCCCCAACACTCTTCGTGCCCCTCACAGCCTACCGATTGGCATTGTCGGCCATTTCATTTCTGCCCTCTGTTGGCATACGCCGGGACCGGCGTATATGCAGAGGACGGTTAGGACCATCCGTGCGGTGGGCTGGTAACGTACATAGCCTGGAGGATTCCAGTGACTATAACTTTTGTTTATTCTTAGTGTTATTTGTGCCTTCATTAAAATAACTTACCCTTCACAAGTGGTTGCGTCCTCATTATCGTGTCTGTTAAACGATCCTGAGACGTTCAGGGCGTTACAAAACCATTACCACGCATGCCTTTACCACACAAACCATTACCACGCAAACCATTACCACGCATGCCTTTACCATGCAAACCATTATCACACATGCCTTTACCACGCATGCCTTTACCACGCAAACCATTACCATGCAAACCATTACCATACATGCCTTTTCCACACATGCCTTTACCATGCAAACCATTACCACGCATTCTTTTACCACACAAACTATTACCACACATGCCTTTACCAAGCAAACTATTACAACGCATGCCTTTACCATGCAAACCATTACTACGCATGCCTTTACCACGCAAACCATTACCACGCATGCCTTTACCATGCATGCCTGTACCACCCAAACCATTACCATGCAAGCCTTTACACAAAAAACATTAACAAGCATGCCTTTACCATGCAAACCATTACCACACATGCCTTTACCACGTGTGCCTTTACCACACATACCATTACCACGCAAACCATTACCATGCAAACCATTACCAAGCATGCCTTTACCACGCAAACCATTACCACGCATGCATTTACCACGCAAACCATTACCACACATGCCTTTACCACGCAAACCATTTCCACGCATGCCTTTACCACGCAAACCATTACCAAGCGTGCCTTTACTACGCAAACCATTACCACGCATGCCTTTACCACGCAAACCATTAACACACATGCCTTTACCACGTAAACCATTACCACGCATACCTTTACCACGCATGCCTTGACCACAAAAACCATTACCACGCATGCCTTTACCACGCAAACCATTACCACGCACACCATTACCACGCGTGCCTTTACCACGCAAACCATTACCAAGCATGCCTATACCACACAAACCATTACCACGCATGCCTTTACCACGCAAACCATTACCGCACATGCCTTTACCACGCAAACCATTTCCACGGATGCCTTTACCACGCAAACCATTACCAAGCGTGCCTTTACCACGCAATCCATTACCACACATGCCTTTACCACACAAACCATTACCACGCAAACCATTACCACGCATGCCTTTACCACGCAAACCATTACCATGCAAACCATTACCATGCGTGCCTTTCCCACGCAAACCATTACCACGCGTGCCTTTACCACGCAAACCATTACCACGTATGCCTTTACCACGCAAACCATTACCACGCATGCCTTTACCACGCATACATTTACTACACACTTTTGAAATGCAAAAAACCTTTAAATACATATAAAAAAACATAATAAAGCAGCCGTCTACACTATTACTACATAATTAAACATGTATTGACAATAACATTATATAGGTTTCAGTTAACTTAAAAGTGCCTCCACCAAGATGACGGTCGTCATCACATTTAATTGTACAAAAAATCATTGAGCACCAAATTTACTGGTTCAGTCATGTTTTAAAAGTACAAAAAAAATCTGCAGCTTATTTTATTTTTAAAAAGTGGTTATACATCGTAAGCTCTCTAACTTCGACCGTCCACCATTTTGTGACCAGTGGTACACTGCCCTCTGTAGGGACCGGACGTGCCTGCAAGCCTAGGAGAGTCTCTCATCGATCACTTATAATACACTGCCTCCTACCTACACAAGTAAGTACTGCAACAATACCTCAATAAAGAGCCAATATAACATAGAAATATTTAAATACAATTATTTTCTTTGAGTTAAATACTATATAATTCACAGAAAGATTTCAAACAAAAAAAGCAATCACACAACATCAAAGCTGTATTATAGTACCTTATAAAGACTGTTAGGCCTGGCACATTGGCGTGAGTCTCCCTTCCTTTTCTCGTTGTGCCTCATGTATGTTTTTGCTGGTGTTAGCTGCTCAGGGCACTGTGCCACTGCTGTCCAGTGCCACAGTGCAAGTGCTCCCTATTGTAAATTCATGTATAATTTGTGATTCCATGATTGGTTGGTTTGGTTTACCTGTCAGACCCTAGTACAGTGCACCAGGAGTGCCCAGGGCTTGTAATCCAAATACTGCTGGTGGGCTTGCAGCACTGGTTGTGCCACCCACAGAAGCAGCCTGTAAACATGTGTCTAAGGTCTGCCATTGCAGAGCCTGCGTGCAGTCTGGTACTGTCATGCTGACTGGGCAAGTGCGCCCACTTGCCAGTCCCTAAACCTTCCCTTTTCTTCATATCAGACACCCCTATGGTAGGCCCAAGGGCAGGATGCATTGTAAGGATAAGGTAGGACATGCCCTGGTGTGTGTGGCATGTTCTAATAGTGAATTACAGCCATTTTCGTTTTTCACTATTGCAAGGCTACCTGTTCTCCATAGGCCAGAATGGGCAGTTTGGTTATTACATTTTATAATCCTAACTGACTCAGAGAACATGGTGGAAATTTGAATTTAGTATGCCTGAACTCAGGATGATAAAATACATCTTTTAGTAAAGTTGGTTTTAACATTCTGGGCCATATGTAGGTAAATTATATTTACCGATTCTTAAATACCGAATTTTACCGATTTGGTATTTATGAATCGGTAAATGTAATGTAGGTAACCAATCGGTAATTATTACCGATTCGGTAAATATCTATATTTAAGAATCGGTATTTACCGAATCGGTAATAATTTATCCCTTCCCATTCATTCCTATGGGCCTGGCGGCCCATAGGAATGAATGGGAAGCCAGTTACCATTACCGATTCGGTAAATACCGAATCGGTAATAGGGGAGGCATTATCATGGGTGGCAGGGTGTCACATTGACACCCTGTTGCACCCCTGATTCGTGCATGTGTGCACATGTGGCGCACATACATACCCTAAGGGCATGTATGTCTGCCACATTGCACTTTTCAAATAGCACAAAAATGCTTTTTGAAAGGTATTCGTCATTTACCATCAACTAGTAGTTGGTGGTAAATAACGAATCCAGACACCAATGATGCACTCACTTGAGTGCCCCCTACATAGCATTTCTGGATTCGGTATTTACCGATTCGGTATTTTACCGCTTTCTTAATTTCCGAATCGGTAAATACCGAATCCAGAAAATCAGCCACCTACATCGCAAATGCCTAAATACCGGTCGGTAACGGGATATTTACCGAATTTCGGCTGTTACCGACCGGTATTTGGCTTCCTACATGAGGCCCTCTGTGTTTGAAAATGCCACTTTTAGAAAGTAGGCATTTTCTTGTCTAACCATTCAAACCTGCCTCTGCTAGGTTGTATATTCCTTGTCTGCGGTTTGAGTGACAGGGGCTGGGGAATTCCAGGAGACAGGGTGAGGTGCCCCAGTGGTGAATAGAGAGATCTGCATCCAGATGGGTGGGAGGAGTTGCACCTGGGGCCTGAATAGGGCTGTGCCTGCCTTCCACAATGCTGGCTCCACCTCCTGTGGAGCGGCTGATGTCTCTGCCCTGCACAGTAAATAAAGGGGAGGAATCCTGTCAACAAAGTGCTCCAGTGCTGTACTTGCCTTCCACAATGCTGGCTCCACCTCCTGTGGGGCGTCTAATGTTTCTGCCCTGCACTGTGAAAGGAAAGGAGAAGTCTGGTAAACAGAGTGCTCAGGAACTGGTTTGGACTGGGCAAAGGCCCCTCTGCCTTCAGAGGACAAAGGATTTCTAGGTATAAATATTGGGACCCTGATCCCAAGAATTTAGATCACTTTGGGAAAACAAGAAGAACCTCTGCTGAGGGAGGAACCAGAAGACGCTGAGGAGGAAACTATCCCTGAACCTGGGGGATTGGCCTGCAGTGGTTGCCTTACTGCCAAAGAGAGGAGAAAGGAACTTTGTGTGTACTTTTGCTCAACTTGTGAAGGATCTCCAAGGGCTTGGAAAAGAGCTTGCCTCCTGCTGAGGTCTCAGGAACAACAGACTTCACCCCCCAGCTCCCCAGAGTTCTTTGGAAGTGCCTGCTGCTGTTGTTGGGGCTTCTGAGGGACTGCGTGTCGCAAGGAGCTAGAAGCGCGACTCAAGAAGAAGAAGCGTGCCGCCGTCGGAGCTGTTGTCGTCGCATCTCGTAAAGTGTGTCGCCGATGCAGCATCGCATCGAGCGGAAGCGTCGCACATCATTCAGGAAGTGTCTCGCAACGCCGAAGAAGCGTGTCACCATCGCAGCCATCGTAGCTGACGCATTGCACCGCATCAAGAGAAGAGTCTCGCATCGAGGAAGAAGCGTGTCGCCATCGCAGCCATCGTAGTTGTTGCATTGCACCGCATCAAGAAAAGCGCCTCGCGTCCACGGAGAAACATGCCACCGTAGGAGCTGCTGTCATCGCATCGCGTAAAGGGGTGTCGCCGCTGCAGCATCGCATCGAGCGGAAGCATCTCGCAACGCCGGAAAAGAGTGTCGCTGTCAAGGCCGCTGTCGTCGTATCGCGTAAAGGGTGTCGCTGCTGACGCATCGAGTCGAGTCTTCTCGCAACATCGGAGAAGCGTGCCGCATCTGGAAGATCTTCACGTCTTTATTTCTTTGCACCAAAAACTTTATCGCATCAACATCGTTGCAACACTTTCGTTGCCCTGCTTGTCGCATCTAAAAGGTACATTGACTTAAAGTGTCGCATTTAAGAACTTAAGAGAACTAAGCAAACTTCTACCGTCTAAAGTAACAGTATTGTGTGTTTTTGTCGTTTAATGGTCTTGTGGTAACTCTATATAAAGAATACTTATTTTTGATATAAAACCTGTGTGGTGTCCATCTGTAGAGTTGTCACTTGGTCACTGTATGTGTTCTCAAATGCTTTACACACTGCCTCTGAGATAAGCCTGTGTGCTCGCGCCAAGCTACCAAGGGGGTGAGCAGGGGTTATTTTAGGAGTGTACCCCCTTACCCTGACTAGAGGAGAGGGTCCCTATTTGTCACAAGTGCATACCTGTGCCAACTAGAGACCATTGGTGGGCAGCGGTGAGGATTCTGGACTTGCATTTGTGACTCATGTACAGTGATTGGTGAACACTACTTAGTGAGTGCAGACCTTAACGCAACCAATACTTGTTGGTAGATTTCTTTTTGGGACTGTCTATTTTTGAGCACCGCCAAGCTTAACCATGGTGGAGAAAGCAGCATCCATCGTCTCTGTTAATATTGAATTTGAGTGGGAAGAAGAGAAATTGGATAGCTACACTGCCAAGCAGCTGAAATTCTTCTGCAAGAAATGTAATGTCTCTACTACTGGATGTAAAAACAAGGCAGAGTTCTACAAGGCGCTGAGGGCCTGGGTAGAAGCAAGGAATGCCACTGATGATGATAATGCAGAGGAGCAGCTGGATGGGCCATTGGGTCCAAGAGGAAGGAGAACCCCTTCCCCTGCCGGTAGCAGTGTTTCTGTTAAAAGTCTATCTCCAGAGGAGTTGACAGATAGAAGAGAGGGTAGGATGCACAAAATGGAGATGGCAAAGCTCAAATTAAATGGGCAACTGGAGCTGGAAAGCAAAAAGCTGGCTCTGGAAGAGAGAAAAATCCAAATGGAGCATGATATGGCTTTGAGGGAATTGGAGCTGAAGACTAAGAGTTTAGAGTCTACTCCCTCTGGTGGCAGCACGCCGCCAGTGCAGGTAGAATCAAGGGTGTACATACCAAAAGATGTGGTAAAGGAATTCTTTAAAAATTATGATATAGGGCAGTGGTTCAAGGCCTATGAGGTAGCCATGTCCTCCCACCGGGTCCCTGAGAAGGATTGGGGAGCGGGGTTGTGGGGACGGTTCCTGAGTGAGGGGCAGGACACACTGCTAGACTTACCTTCAGATGTTTTTAATTCTTATCCCCATATGAAGGATGCTTTGATGTCTAGGTATGGGTTAACTCCTGAGTTGTATAGGCAAAGGTTCAGGGGTTGCACAAAGATTCCTAACAGTACGTATGTTGAGTATGTAACTTTTTTCTGCAGAGCATTGGATGGTTGGGTGAAGGGTAGCAAGGTTGATGATTTTCAAGGGCTTCTTGATTTAATTGCATGGGAGCACTTGTCCAGTAACTGTTTTCCTGAGCTACGCCAGCACCTGATTGATAGTAGGCTGACTAACCCTAGGAAGCTTGCTGAGGAGGCGGACCGCTGGGTCAGTACCAGGGTCCACAAAGGTCACGTGGGAGACTCCGCCAAGGGTGGGCAGGGTCCCCAGCAGAAGAGTGGGGGGGACAAGGGTAAACAGAGGGAGTTCCAAAAGAGGCCCCAAAGTAATCCCCAAGGGAACCAAGGAAAGGGTTCTCAGCCTCCCCCCCAGAAACCGTCAGGGGCCCCGACAGGTCCACCTGTTCAAAGAGGGCCCCCGAGATCTACAAATGTGGTGAACTGGGTCATCTTGCCAATGATACCAAGTGTCGCCTTTATGGAAAACCAGCACCCACTGGTGCAGCCCCCCGGCAGATGGCTAGTGTAGCCCTGGGTGAGGAAAGGTGTGCCCAAGGTGGGTGGGGTCCCGCAGAAATGTCCCTTGTCTCATTAGGAGACTGTGAGGTGGTCCCTAGGGCCCAGCTGCCTGATAACACTAAAAAATACAGGCAGTGGGTGACCATCAATGGCCATAGAGTGGAGGCTCTGAGAGACACAGGGGCCAGTGTGACAGCTGTCAAGTGTCACCTGGTGTCTCAAGAGCAGGTTGTCCCTGGAGCATTCTACCCAGTTGTTGCCGCTGACAACACAGAGAGTCACTGCAAGGTGGCTCAGGATCCCTTTGAGTGGGGGGGGTCTCTGGTACTCTTCAGGTAGCTGTGAGGCCTGTTGAATGTTTGTTAGGGAACGATTTGGAGAGCTCACCTTGGGCGAAGGTGGAGCGGAATGCGCATTTAGAAATGTTGGGTATGCCTGACTGGGCGTGTGTGACCACCCGGTCAATGGCAGCGAGTAAAGGTGCTCAAGAGGACCTGGAGCCTGAGAGGGAGGCCCAGGTACCTGCCATCAAGAGTAGAGGCAGGGGGCGTGGGAAGCCGGCCCCCGAAGTTCCCACGGTCCAGGAGGGAGCAGACCCTGAGGGGGATGCCCTGGAGCCTACAGGGGAACAGGTAGCCGAACTGGGGGACCTGCCTGAGCTGACCCATTGGCAGCAAGAAGGAGGACCCTCCAGGGAGGAATTCTGCAAGGAGCAGAAAGAATGCCCTTCTCTTGTGGGTCTGCGGCAACAGGCTGCAGACCAGGCAGCAGGTGATCAGTCAGGATCACATTGGATCTACTGGGAGAATTACCTCCTGTAAACAGAGCCTAAGGTTGCTGAGCCTGGGTCAGCCCATGTGCTAGTGGTACCCAAGCGCTTCAGAGCCTTCATTCTGGGGCTGGCTCATGATGTTCCATTGGCAGGACATTTGGAGCAGGACAAGACCTTTGAAAGGCTTGTCACCCATTTTTATTGGCCCCAAATGCGCAGGAGTTCTGACACTCACTGCAGGACATGCCAGACTTGCCAGGCAAGTGGTAAGAATGGGAGGAAGCGCAAGGCTCCTCTCCAGCCTTTCCCTGTGGTCAGCACCCCCTTTGAACGGGTGGGTATTGACATTGTGGGGCCACTGGACCCCAAAACAGACATGGGCAACAGGTTCATCCTGGTCTTGGTGGACCATGCCACCCGGTACCCGGAAGCCATACCTCTGAGGACAGTGACGGCCCCCGTGGTGGGACGAGCACTGATGGGAATTTTCTCCCGAGTGGGATTCCCTCGCAAGGTAGTGTCCGACCGGGGTACCAACTTCATTTCCAAGTATATGAAGTCCCTGTGGCAAGAGTGTGGTGTAACCTACAAGTTTACCACACCTTACCACCCCCAAGGAAACGGGTTGGTTGAGTGATTCATCAACAACTCAAGAAAATAGGCTCTACCTTAACATATATCAATGGATCAAAGAGATCTCTCTGATTAAATAGCCAAATTTGCCACCATAAAGAGAGGAACACACATTCATAGAAGGCATCAGGCAGTTGATGATGAAAATTATAATATTTTTATTATTATTTTTTTTATATAAATCATATAAGGTAAAGAATTCAATCAGTGGGTTTACAAATAGCTCCTAGACAGAAAATAAATACACATATGATGATTAATAATGCACAATACACATAGTAATCAAAAGTGGGCCCCCTTCGGGGGTAGAAAAGAGTAAATGTATAATTAAATAACAATCAAATAATCAGGCATACAATACATTCAAACACAATCAATCTTAAATGGTAAAAGCATACATTGACTCTTAATTAAAAGTAGAGGAAAAAAGAGGTGAGCAGAGGGGAAATCTCCTCGTAGTGTAAGGGTGTCTAGGGTCAGGCACCACTAGCTCATAGGGGGGGGATGCGTCAGGACAAATGCAGTGGGACACGCCGACGCGCGTTTCGGTGCAATCACCCATAAGAATGGGGTGCCACCTTCTTCAGGGCGTTTTCTTTGATGTCAGGGGGCCTGCAGATACATAACATATAAAAAGGCGAAAATTAAGAAAAAAGAAATGGAAGAGAGAGGTAATAAATAGCAACACATAATTGGAGCTTTACACATTCTAATTGATAGTGCCGTAAATTTAAAGTAAATCAAATATAATAATGCAACAACTTAATTCTCAAGTCACAGATAGACCAAACTTTAGGTGGCAAATAGATATTCATATTCGGTACAACATAAGTAAATTAGATATTAAAGATTTCGACCAATGTTCAAAGAACAATCTAAATCTAGAGAAACAATATTTTAGCACCTCGTTGGTCATCTTGCATGGGATGGACCACCCATGAATAAACCAAAGACAGATCAGAAAAACTACGCATCAACAGGATAAGAAAATCAAACAATGAAGAAATGTTCACTTCTAAGGGAGAAAAATTAATAAGTAAATAATGATTATAAATATATATAATGGGGCCTCACCCAACTCAGGTAAATGGGAAGCTTCAGGGATGGTAGCGGTAGATGGCAGTGAGAGAAAAGGATAGTACCACTTGCGTAGGGGTTCTAAAAAGTAGAAACAATTAGAAAGTGGAAACAGATAAGTCAACGTAGGAGCTTACTAGTAATCCAATCTTGAAATAAGGATAGAAAGGCAAAGGAGGGATGAGGCTTGCCTTTAAATATGAGCGACTGAGGAGGTCATAGGATAAGTCTTCTTAGTTCATGTAGGTTCCATATGATAGAATGAAAACAGTAGTTGACTAGAAAGTTCCTATAGGGTTAAGAGAACAGGCTGAATGATGCTGACGAAAATAGAACACGAGTGAAGCATCAGTTTCAGTTAATAAATGGACAGCATCAGCTTGGTAACAAGAATTAAACAATAAAGAGAGGATAGACTAAACAACACATGGAGTGCTAGATGGAAAGTGGATGATAGTAATGAGAATGCAAATATTACCTGTGGGCGAGTGTAATATAGAGCTTAAAAATGGAGGCTCTTAAATCCTTAAGGAGAATCCCCTCGGGTCGGGAGGTCAGTTCCGTGACGTCCGGGGGTTAACTGAGGAGAATGCATAAACCGGAATAGGTTACTGAGTTAAATAACTAAGAAAAAATGAATAATTACTAGGGAGTGTTAACATTAGCAACGAAAATGGATAGCCCAAACAATAAATATGTTGATAACGCGGTTTCATAATACCTTTGGAGGGTCTGTATACCACGCCTGAACGTTTTTATATCCAATTCACAGTGGAAATGGTAACGTGGAATCTCCGAAGGATGGCCGCTTAATGGCAAGTAAGATAAGTAATGAAAAGCGTAGACGTTGTTACTAAAAATAATGAAAACACAATTTATGAGCGAAGAATAAAGAAGTACGTCCTCGCTGACATGCAAAGCTGTAGCCGCAGGGGCGCGGGGGAGATACTGAAAGCTGCATGCGATGAAAACAAACAGCTGAATGCAATTAAAGGAACAGTCTGCGCCAGAGACATGCAAACATGCAAGACTGTTGCCGCAGAGGCGCGGGGGAGAAGATAAACTGCATGCGATGAAAGCTAAAGGCTAAACTCAATTAAAGGAACGGTCAGTGTCGCCGAGTAAGTACCTAAATAAACGCTTCATCAAGTTCAGAGCCGACAAGGGGCTCATCGGTCAGGGTAGAGGATAACAAGTTGCCGTAGCCAGGAACCGCGGGAAACGAAGGGTGAAACGTCAGTATTTTAAATATGATCGCCGTCCAATCACAGGATAGCATGGTCTCACCGAGCAGGGGCCAATCAAGGAAGGGCAATGTCAATGCCGGAATAAGAGAAGATTTAAAACTCAATACTCGGAAACAGGAATAACCCAAAGGCTAGTTGAAAAAGGCAAATGACGAGCTGAGATGAGTGAAGGTGTCTCACTCGTTAGACAGAAATGCACAGTTCCGAGATAAAGATGTAACAAATAATTAAACAGCATCAAATAAAGGAACCATGTTAAACGCGGTCAAAATGGGCGTATAATGAGGTGACCCGGGAGGGACAGCAAGATGGAATAGATTAACAACGCAGAGTTGCCACGTTGGTGGAAAAACCAAACAGGGAGATTCATAAAATTGCGTTTTCCCATGGAAGGGATTCGTTGAGGCCGTTTTTCTGGGAGTCTAGAAGAAAAATCCAAAAAACCTCCCGTTTTTTGCGGATATTGGTGATATTGGCGCCCTTATGGCACTGAATTTTTTCCAGGATAGAATAGCGTAAATCGCTTTCAATGTGACCGGCCTCTTGCCAATGGGAGACGAGTGGGGCTGAGAGGTTGTTCCTTCTGATATTTGATTTATGCTCACCGATGCGTATCCTGCATTCCCTACCTGTTTCCCCGACATAGGGTAGTTCACAGGGGCACAGGATAACGTAGATGACATTGGCGGTCCGGCAATTGGTCATAGCACCCAGTTCGACTGAGCGATGGCGGAAGTTGATCTTCTCACCAACCATGGTGTTCGCGCATGCATGACATGTACCACATTTGTGGTGGCCTCGAACCGGTTGGTTGCCCGTGATGGATCGTTGTACCAGTAATGGCTTGGAGCTGTCATATTTGGCCTTGACTAATAAATTCCTCAGGTTTTTATTGCGTCTAAAGGCAAATAGTGGTTTGGGGATCCTGGGAGAGTTGGCATCAAGGTTGAGAAGATGCCATTGAGAGTTTACAATGTGTCGGATTTTGTTGTTAAGTACCGAATGTTTGGTAATGCATATCAGTTGCTCCGTTTGTTTTTTCTCCTTGGGGGTAAACAGAACGTCTCGGTTGTAGTAGCGTGCTCGTTTAAAGGCATCGCGCACTACTTTCTTCGTGTATCCTCTTTGGATAAATTTAAGCTTCATGTTTTCTGAATGATGGAGATAATCTTGAACAGAGGTACAATTTCTGCGCAGCCGGAGAAACTGACCAAATGGAATGCTGTTCTTTTGACTGGATGGGTGGAAACTGTCGAAGTGGAGGAGGGTATTCCTAGATGTAGGTTTGGTGAAAAGTGAGACATTAAGTAGGGCATTTTCATGCTTGACTACCACGTCCAGGAATTCCAACATGGTGTTGCTGATTTGGGCAGTGAATTTCAAGTTTGAATCAGCAAGATTGATCCAAGTTAAAAATTCATCTAAGACATCTCTCTCGCCCTGCCACACGAAAAAGATGTCGTCGATAAATCGTGCCCAGTATCGAATATTTTCATAATATGGGGCCACTTCATTGTAGATGTTCTTTTTTTCAAAGTGCCCCATGTAAAGACAGGCTACACTTGGGGCACAGGCGGCCCCCATGCTGACTCCTTTGATTTGATGATAGATGTCTCCATCAAATTCAAAGTAGTTTTCCTCTAGCACTGTTCTGAGGCAGTCAATGAGAAAAATGCTATTGTGTAATGTTGTTTGAGTTTCCAAGATGTCTTTGATGACAGTAAGTGCATCTTTTTGAGGGATATTAGAATATAAAGATTCGATATCCATCGATACTAGGAATTCTCTTTGATGGTTGAATTGGAGACCCTCAATCTTAGATATAAAGTGTCCGGTGTCTTTGACATAAGATTCCAGATTGGTCACTATCGGTTGGAGAAATTTGTCAATGTATTTCGACAGTGGTTCTGTCGCTGAACCAATCGTAGAAACGATGGGTCTGAGAGGTGGATCGGTTTGGTTTTTATGTGTCTTAGGGACCCCATAGATGATGGGGAACCTAGTGAAAGTAGGGGTGAGAAATTCTGCTTCTTGATGGCATATTTCCCCCCGTGCAATGGCAGTTTCCACCAATCGAAGGATTCTCATTTTCAATTTGGGTTCAGGGTTACTCAGAATCTTGGTATAGTGTTGGGGGGAGTTCAATAGGTTGTTCATTTTGGATTTGTAGTCATGGGTGTTAAAAATGACAATCCCCCCTCCTTTATCGCAGGGTTTGATGGTAATCTCGGGATTCTGTTTCAAATTGATGAGGGCCAGTTTTTCTTGTTTAGGTATGTTGTCAGAGGCATATGGTACAAATTTAAGAGCTTTGTGGACTTTATTGAGGACCGCCTTTTCAAAGCATTCCACTTCTTTGCCAACTTGTTCAATATTGGGTGTGAAATTGGATGGTGGTTTGAGACCCGATAAATTGTCGTTGGAAACAGGGTCACTAGAGTTTAGAAAGAAAATTTTAAGACGTATTTTGCGAAAAAATGCGTGAAGGTCCTTGATAAGTTCGAATTTATTGAGGTTCGTCGCAGGGACAAAGGAGAGACCCTTCGTAAGGAGGGTTTCGGTGGAATAGTCCATAGTTTGGTCCGACAGGTTAAAGACTGGGATTTTAGTTACTTTCTCCAGTATTGGTTGTGGCGCGTACGGATGTATCGCTGTGGTTGTGCTGGTTCCTGGAACCTCTGGGCTGTTTGAGGTTCCTGGAAAATGCCACTCGAGTGGGGGTTTTGGTATTGGCCTCGATGTTGGTTTGAATATCGATTTTGATATCTGGGGCGAAAACCACCCCTTCGATTGCCTAAAAAACGATTCTGTCCCCGGTAGTTCTCTGTATCAAATCGTGGGTTATAGTGTGGGGATCCCTCACTGTCAGAATCGGTGGTGTCAGAGAAGGTGACAACTCGTTTATAGGTATGTTGTTGTCCAGCAGTATACTCACCTGGTTGGGTATAAAAGTTGTCAGATAAATATGGGTATGTCCGTTCCTGGGTGAACAGTCTGATGTCCTTCCTAAGTTTATCGGTTTTTCTTTTGAGAAGATATTCACTAAAAGATTCCAGTTCCAGAGTGATTTCTTCTAATTTCTTTTTTCCTTCTTCGAGGCCGCTGGCCAGTTTGAGTTTATCTTCAAGTTCTAATATCTCCACGTTTAACAACCGAATAACTTCCCTGGCTGTTTCCACAATGAGGATCATCCAATCCCGTGAGCACCTGTTGGAAATCAGGGCCCACTTTTCAAGGAATTGCCTAATTTCCACAAAGAGCCCAGGGATATTTCTAACTCTAAGGCCGATCGGGATGGTCCCCGCTTTGAGGTATTCTAGGATGAAATTAGCATGTGCCTCCGTGCGTTTTGATTTTTTCTTCAGGTTATATAATTTCATCCATTCCTCATCGGGGCCTTTGGGCAAGGAGAAGGGTCTGTCTGACTCGGTGTTGGGGCCTATAAGTCGTGCGTAATCCTCATCCGAGAAGCCAAATGTTTTGATGCTGTCCATGAATAAAAAATAAAGATAGATGAATGAAGTAGAATGCACAGACAAGTTCACAAAAAGGATGATGTAAAAAATGGAAACCGATAGATGAGAAACAAGAAACTGAAAAAATGATGCGTTTATTTAAAGATACAGTCTAGGGAGGAGGTGAAGAGGGTAGATCTCCCAGGAGAAACGAGTGTGCAATGGTCGATAAAGAAAAAACCATAAATTAGAACGCGAAAAAACCCCCCAGCAATCAAGGCTGGAAAGAAATGTCCACTAGAAACAGGGGTACCCCAGTTAGGATAATAAGGAGAGCGAAGGGGAAAATAAGCTCATCAACAACTCAAGAAAATAGGCTCTACCTTAACATATATCAATGGATCAAAGAGATCTCTCTGATTAAATAGCCAAATTTGCCACCATAAAGAGAGGAACACACATTCATAGAAGGCATCAGGCAGTTGATGATGAAAATTATAATATTTTTATTATTATTTTTTTTATATAAATCATATAAGGTAAAGAATTCAATCAGTGGGTTTACAAATAGCTCCTAGACAGAAAATAAATACACATATGATGATTAATAATGCACAATACACATAGTAATCAAAAGTGGGCCCCCTTCGGGGGTAGAAAAGAGTAAATGTATAATTAAATAACAATCAAATAATCAGGCATACAATACATTCAAACACAATCAATCTTAAATGGTAAAAGCATACATTGACTCTTAATTAAAAGTAGAGGAAAAAAGAGGTGAGCAGAGGGGAAATCTCCTCGTAGTGTAAGGGTGTCTAGGGTCAGGCACCACTAGCTCATAGGGGGGGGGATGCGTCAGGACAAATGCAGTGGGACACGCCGACGCGCGTTTCGGTGCAATCACCCATAAGAATGGGGTGCCACCTTCTTCAGGGCGTTTTCTTTGATGTCAGGGGGCCTGCAGATACATAACATATAAAAAGGCGAAAATTAAGAAAAAAGAAATGGAAGAGAGAGGTAATAAATAGCAACACATAATTGGAGCTTTACACATTCTAATTGATAGTGCCGTAAATTTAAAGTAAATCAAATATAATAATGCAACAACTTAATTCTCAAGTCACAGATAGACCAAACTTTAGGTGGCAAATAGATATTCATATTCGGTACAACATAAGTAAATTAGATATTAAAGATTTCGACCAATGTTCAAAGAACAATCTAAATCTAGAGAAACAATATTTTAGCACCTCGTTGGTCATCTTGCATGGGATGGACCACCCATGAATAAACCAAAGACAGATCAGAAAAACTACGCATCAACAGGATAAGAAAATCAAACAATGAAGAAATGTTCACTTCTAAGGGAGAAAAATTAATAAGTAAATAATGATTATAAATATATATATGGGGCCTCACCCAACTCAGGTAAATGGGAAGCTTCAGGGATGGTAGCGGTAGATGGCAGTGAGAGAAAAGGATAGTACCACTTGCGTAGGGGTTCTAAAAAGTAGAAACAATTAGAAAGTGGAAACAGATAAGTCAACGTAGGAGCTTACTAGTAATCCAATCTTGAAATAAGGATAGAAAGGCAAAGGAGGGATGAGGCTTGCCTTTAAATATGAGCGACTGAGGAGGTCATAGGATAAGTCTTCTTAGTTCATGTAGGTTCCATATGATAGAATGAAAACAGTAGTTGACTAGAAAGTTCCTATAGGGTTAAGAGAACAGGCTGAATGATGCTGACGAAAATAGAACACGAGTGAAGCATCAGTTTCAGTTAATAAATGGACAGCATCAGCTTGGTAACAAGAATTAAACAATAAAGAGAGGATAGACTAAACAACGGGTTGGTTGAGTGATTCAACCTAACCCTTAAAGGCATGATAATGGGTCTTGAGGAACCTATGAGGCGTAAGTGGGACGTCCTCTTACCATGCCTGCTCTTTGCTTACCGTGAGGTGCCACAGAAAACTCTAGGGTTCAGTCCCTTTGAGCCTCTCTATGGACACCCTGTAAGAGGACCTCTAAGTCTGGTCAAAGAAGGCTGGGAGCAATCTCCCAGGAAACCTCCCCAGGATGTATATAGCTACATGCTGGCCTTTAGGAACCAGACTAGGCGTTTCAGACAACTCGCTGAGGCGAATCTGGAAGCCAGCCAGGAGGAGATGAAGCGGTGGTACGACCAGAATGCCACTCTGGTTGAGCTTCAGCCTGGTCAGAAGGTGTGGGTCATGGCCCCAGTGGAGCCCTGTGCGCTCCAGGATAAGTGGACCGGCCCCTTTGAGGTTGTGGAGCGCAAGAGTCCGGTTACCTACTTGGTGGGCTTGCGGTCTCCCAGGAACCCCTTGAGGGTCCTGCATGTCAACCGCTTGAAGCCCCACTTGCAGAGGTCCCAAGTGGGCATGCTCTTGGCAACAGATGCTGGGATGGAGGAGGAGACCGAGCCTCTTCCTGACCTCCTGTCAGCCAGAGAGCAAGATGGGTCAGTGGATGGTGTCAACCTCTCTTCCACCCTGACCCCTGAGCAACAGAATGACTGCCACCAGTAGCTGGGACAATTTTCTGATCTGTTCTCCATGGTTCCCGGTGTCACTGATTGGTGCGTCCATGAGGTGGACACTGGGGACAGTACACATGTGCGGCACAAGGCCTACAGAGTGACTGACAGGGTAAGGGCTTGCATCAAAGAGGAGGTCTCAAAGATGCTTGCGCTAGGGGTAATTGAGTCCTCTAGCAGTCCTTGGGCCAGCCCAGTGGTCTTGATCCCAAAGGCTGCCGCGCCGGGTGCCACACCCGAACTCCGGTTCTGTGTGGACTACATAGGGCTCAATGCAGTCACCAGGACTGATGCACACCCCATCCCCAGAGCTGATGAGCTCATAGATCGGCTAGGGGCTGCGCGGTACCTCAGCATGTTTGACTTAACGTCTGGGTACTGGCAGATCGCCTTGACCGATGGGGCCAAAGAGAGGTCAGCATTCTCCACACCAGATGGACACTACCTTTGGGATGAAGAATGCCCCTGCCACCTTTCAGAGGTTGGTCAACCAGGTGTTGGCTGGACTGGACTCGTTCAGTGCCACCTACCTGGATGACATCGCAGTGTTCAGCGCCAGTTGGGAAGAACACCTGTGCCACCTCTGGGAAGTGTTGATGGCGCTGCGGAGGGCAGGCCTCACGATCAAGGCGAGTAAGTGCCAGATCGGGCAGGGTTCCGTGGTGTACTTGGGACACCAGGTAGGGAGCGGCCAGGTGGCGCCCCTACAGCCCAAGATTGAAACCATCCTGGCTTGGGAGCTGCCCAAAACCCACACAGAGGTGAGAGCCTTCTTAGGACTCATGGGTTACTACAGGAGGTTTGTCAAGGGGTATGGCAACATTGTTGCACCCTTGACAGAGCTGACTTCCAGGAAGCAGCCCAGGAAAGTGATTTGGACTGACACCTGACAGGAAGCTTTTGAGGCCTTAAAAACTGCTATGTGCACAGCGACCGTGCTCTTGGCACCCAACTTCTCCAAGGAGTTCATAGTACAAACAGACGCTTCAGAGCATGGTGTGGGGGCTGTTCTTTCACAGATTAATGAGGAGGGCCTAGATCAACCTGTAGCCTTCCTTAGCAGGAGGTTACTTCCACGGGAACAGAGGTGGAGTGCTATTGAGCGTGAGGCTTTTGCTGTGGTCTGGGCACTGAAGAAGCTGAGACCCTACCTGTTTGGGAATCACTTCCTGGTTCAGACAGACCACAGGCCCCTCAGATGGTTGATGCAGATGAGGGGTGAGAATCCAAAGTTATTAAGGTGGTCCATTTCCCTACAGGGGATGGATTTCACGGTGGAACATCGACCCGGTACAGAACACGCCAATGCTGATGGTCTGTCCAGATTTTTCCGCCTTAGTGATGAGCACTTCCAGGAGGTAGGGTAGTTCTCCCCACATTTCAGCTGGAGGGGACACGTGTTAGACCTGGCACATTGGCGTGAGTCTCCCTTCCTTTTTTTGTGCCTCATGTATGTTTTTGCTGGTGTTAGCTGCTCATGGCACTGTGCCACTGCTGTCCAGTGCCACAGTGCAAGTGCTCCCTATTGTAAATTCATGTATAATTTGTGATTCCATGATTGGTTGGTTTGGTTTACCTGTCAGACCCTTGTACAGTACACCAGGAGTGCTCAGGGCTTGTAATCCAAATACTGCTGGTGGGCTTGCAGCACTGGTTGTGCCACCCACAGAAGCAGCCTGTAAACATGTGTCTAAGGTCTGCCATTCCAGAGCCTGCGTGCAGTCTGGTACTGTCATGCTGACTGGGCAAGTGCACCCACTTGCCAGTCCCTAAACCTTCCCTTTTCTTCATATCAGACACCCCTATGGTAGGCCCAAGGGCAGGGTGCATTGTAAGGATAAGGTAAGACATGCCCTGGTGTGTGTGGCATGTTCTAATAGTGAATTACAGCCATTTTCGTGTTTCACTATTGCAAGGCTACCTGTTCTCCATAGGCCAGAATGGGCAGTTTGGTTATTACATTTTATAATCCTAACTGACTCAGAGAACATGGTAGAAATTCGAATTTAGTATGCCTGAACTCAGTATGATAAAATACATCTTTTAGTAAAGTTGGTTTTAACATTCTGTGTTTGAAAATGCCACTTTTAGAAAGTAGGCATTTTCTTGTCTTACCATTCAAACCTGCCTCGGTGAGGTGTCCCAGTGGTGAATAGAGAGATCTGCATCCAGATGGGTGGGAGGAGTTGCACCTGGGAGCTGAATAGGGCTGTGCCTGCCTTCCACAATGCTGGCTCCACCTCCTGTGGAGCGGCTGATGTCTCTGCCCTGCACAGTAAATAAAGGGGAGGAATCCTGTCAACAAAGTGCTCCAGTGCTGTACTTGCCTTCCACAATGCTGGCTCCACCTCCTGTGGGGCGTCTAATGTTTCTGCCCTGCACTGTGAAAGGAAAGGAGAGGTCTGGTAAACAGAGTGCTCAGGAACTGGTTTGGACTGGGCAAAGGCCCCTCTGCCTTCAGAGGACAAATTATTTCTGGGTATAAATATTGGGACCCTGATCTCAAGAATTTAGATCAGTTTGGGAAAACAAGAAGAATCTCTGCTGAGGGAGGAACCAGAAGAAGCTGAGGAGGAAACTATCCCTGAAACTGGGGGATTGGCCTGCAGTGGTTGCCTTACTGTCAAAGAGAGGAGAAAGGAACTTTGTGTGTACTTTTGCTCAACTTGTGAAGGATCTCCAGGGGCTTGGAAAAGAGTTTGCCTCCTGCTGAAGTCTCAGGAACAACAGACTTCACCCCCCAGCTCCCCAGAGTTCTTTGGAAGTGCCTGCTGCTGTTGTTCGGCCTTCTGAGGGACTGCGTGTCGCAAGGAGCTGGAAGCGCGACTCAAGAAGGAGAAGCGTGCCGCCGTCGGAGCTGTTGTCGTCGCATCTCGTAAAGTGTGTCACCGCTGCAGCATCGCATCGAGCGGAAATGTCTCGCATCATCAGGAAGTGTCTCGCAACGCTGAAGAAGCGTGTCGCCATCGCAGCCATCGTAGCTGACGCATTGCACCGCATCAAGAGAAGAGTCTCGCATCGAGGAAGCAGCGTGTCGACATCGCAGCCATCGTAGTTGTCACATTGCACCGCATCAAGAAAAGTGCCTTGCATCCACGGAGAAGCATGCCGCCATCGGAGCTGCGATCGTCGCATCGCGTAAAGGGGTGTCGCCGCTGCAGCATCGCATCGAGCGGAAGCGTCTCGCAACATCGGAGAAGAGTGTCGCTGCCAAGGCCGCTGTCGTCGCTTCGCGTAAAGGGTGTCGCCGCTGCAGCTGACGCATCGAGTCGAGTCTTCTCGCAACATCGGAGAAGCGTGCCGCATCTGGAAGATCTTCACGTCTTTATTTCTTTGCACCAAAAACTTCATCGCATCAACATCGTTGCAACACTTTCGTTTCCCTGCTTGTCGCATCTAAAAGGTACATTGACTTAAAGTGTCGCATTTAAGAACTTAAGAGAACTAAGCAAACTTCTACCGTCTAAAGTAACAGTATTGTGTGTTTTTGTCGTTTAATGGTCTTGTGGTAACTCTATATAAAGAATACTTATTTTGTATATAAAACCTGTGTGGTGTCCATCTGTAGAGTTGTCACTTGGTTACTGTATGTGTTCACAAATGCTTTACACACTGCCTCTGAGATAAGCCTGTCTGCTCGTGCCAAGCTACCAAGGGGGTGAGCAGGGGTTATTTTAGGAGTGTACCCCCTTACCCTGACTAGATGAGAGGGTCCCTATTTGTCACAAGTGTATACCTGTGCCAACTAGAGACCCCCAAGTCTAGCAAAGACCTCATAGCAATAGTAATTGGTGGATTATTCTCAGAAAAGAAACTATAAGTAAAAAGTGTATGAGACATTTTTTTACCTTCCATTATTAGTAAAATAAAATGTTGAAATACTTATTAGGAAACATATTAACTATTCAAACACGAGTCGGGGTGACCTCAGAGACATTGCTGGGCAGTGGACAGAGCAGATTTACTATTCAAACACTAAGGTAAATGTATCATGCTTGCTTAGTTAAAACTTTTGCACTAATAAAACAATATTAAAATTCATATTAAAATTGCCCAGTTCAATTTGTTACTCGTCTACAAATCCTAAAAATACAAGTGTATCAAGATCAAGCAAACAGATTATAGTTGTCCTCGATCAAGGAGGTTTTAAAGTGCTTCTGCTTCAGGAACACATTAAGCTGTTTGTAGTTCTCCTGAATTAAGCAACAATTTGCTGAAACGAAGCAGTATTAAATCCACTTGTAAACATTATTTAAAATTACACAAATGAGTATAATATTGATCGGCGAATCTTAAGGTGCTTGCGCTTCAGGTTTAAATAAGCCGGACATAATTTCTTGAGTTGGGCAAATCTCAACAATGCTTCTGCTTCTGGATCGAGTAAGCTGATCGTAATTGTCCTGGATTAGGCAACAGTTTGCAGAAACAAAGCATTATTAAAGTCCACTCTTGGCGTTGTTTAAGGTTGCACAGTTCAGCATGGTACTCGTCTGCAGACCTTAAAGTGCTTGTGTAAACTGGACATGATATCTTGGGTTGAGTTGATCTCAAAGTGCTTGTGCTTCTAAATCACGTACACTGGTGGTATTTGTCCTGGCTCCAGTTGTAAGATTTATTGAAGGTTATGCAGGACAGTAAAGTGCTCATCGATTGAGTTGAAAGTGCTGGTGCTTCAGGATCAGTAAGCTGGTCATTATTGCCATGGATTGAACAGATCTTAAGGTGCTAACACTTCAGGATCAGGTGAACTGGCCTGGCTTAGATGTGCCTTGAGGTGCTGGTGCCTCACGACTAGACTAGATTTGATTATCCAAACTTAGAAAGGACGCTGCTTCTAGCGCTAGTAGTCTAGTTTCAGGCTGTTCTTTTGCACATCTTACCAGCATCATCCAGGACAGCAGTAATCGATAGGCTATAATGGTTAGTATTTTGAGCTAGCATCAAGCAGTACCCTGACCAGCTACATTTGTTTGTGCATGCAACATGTTTTTATGCCTCCTTATTACTAAGTCGAAAAGTATTGTAAGCTGGCAGTTTAGCTGTGTCTCAGCTGGGTTGAAGCACAGCTTTACTGCCTGCCTGCAGGTCCGGATACCGTGATAAAAAAAGGTCGTTGGAAGCTATACCTAATGTCCTTTAAATTGGGGCAAATACAGATGACATGGATAATATCCTCCTTACCGGCTCCACATACCCGACAGGACTGCAAACTGTCTCTCCTCTCCCAAGGTGGCAGGTGAGGGGTAATCGGAATAACACCAAATCGTAGCTTGTTGCAGGGTCGGGATGCCCGGGGAGGTGCTACCCAGAACGGTGGACTGGTGGGAGGCGTAGCCTGATAAGACACTTCTCTTTTCTACACGGCAGGATGACTGGCTAGCAACATTACATGACGATAGCAAGAGTCCCGCTGCCCCTGAGTACTGTACCTTTAACTGGGACGAAGTGGTATTCGACTCCGCCCCCAACCGTGACGTGGCAGGCTTCGTACCAACAAGACACGACGAACCCCGGAAGAGGGTGTGTATCTACACCGGAGGAAGAGAGGAGAGCAAGGAATGAAGGAGCGAGGAGAGTGGAAGCCGAATCAAACCTGGAGGAGCAAGAGAGCGAGGAGGAGCGCGAATACGAGCTGGCGGAGAAGACGTCGGGAGGCCGAATGCATCAGGAGAGCCGAGGAGCGGCCAGGACCATGCTTCGCCCAGCCACGTTCCTGGAGGAGCGTGGCTAACCCAGGTACGCAAGCGGTTCCTGGGCTGGGTGGGGAGGTGGCAGAGACCGGACGCATAGGGGACACGTACTCTCGCCTGAGTCCTGCACTCATCACTACCCCCTCCCCGCACTATCACTACCCTGTTTTTGAGCTGACGTCACTCGTTTAGAGGTGCTCCTTCACTACCCCGCCCCACCTCATTTACACTGACCTCGAGACTCACCAGCTGCCTTTCCTTTTATTTTCTATATATGTTAGAAGGCGACCTCAGAGGAGACAGGGAGGGTACCTGAGCACCCTGAGACCTACCCTCGGGGTATCGTAGCCGGGCACTGGCGGGAGACTCCTCAGGGGAAGAGCCTCATATCTAGGATCGTACACCCTGCACCACACGACAAAGAGACACCACACTGTATGCTCTTGGGAACAGATCTTTCTCTAATCAGCTTCGTAGGATCTTTATGATCAACAAGGTGGATATGTACAAAATAGAGCACGGGCTCAAAGAGTCTCGGTAGGGTTAGGGGGTAGCGGGACAGTCTCTAGGGATCCGGATCAATGCAGGGACGTACCCGGCGCGCACTCACAATCCTCGAGCTGGGGGATACGCTGTGGTCATTGGGGTCCGGCCGGACCGAGGGAGTCTTTAGGAGCCGCGAGTCACTCAGCAGGGCTCAAGCACAAGGTCGGAGGTCTTACGATCTTCAGGGGAGCCGCGAGTCACTCAGCAGGGCTCAAGCACAAGGTCGGAGGTCTTACGATCTTCAGGGGAGCCGCGAGTCATTCAGCAGGGCTCAGGTGTTCCAAGGTTGCAAGGGAGCCGCGACCATGTCAGCAGGGCTCTCGTTGTTCCAGAGTCGAATCTGCCAGATAGTCCCAGAGCGCCCCTTGTTATAGGTCAACTCCTCTTTGATGTCCGGAGTCTGTGTAGGCAGGGGTCTTAGCACCTGGGGGTCGCTTGTTGGAGTTTCCTGCCATGTCGTCCTTTGATCCTTTCAGGGCCGGGTCGGGAGGAGTCCCAGCCACACAGCAGGTGTGGAGCCAGCCCTCAGGGAGGCCGGAGGGCCGATCGAAACCCATCTCCCAAGGGGAGGTCAGAGGTGCGATGGAAACTGCTCCTCCCTTTCTCACTCCATGGGAGCGCGATGTCCTCTAGCCGGGGCGGCGCCTCTGGCCTGGGTCGTGCTGGAGCCGGGCGGACATCGTAGGTGCATGAAGTGGGCACGCGGGCCCTGTGGTGCTGGGAAGATGGAGGGCACGGACGGGGAAGTCCGGGTCGGTTGTGTGTGGGTTCTGGCGGGACAGACCGGCTAGGCCGTGTACTCGGGGGCTGAATGAGGTGCACGGGTCAGGGTGTGTGGCTAGGGGTCAGGGATGGCCATGCCACAAGGCCGGGTCTAACAATATATAACTCGAGACACCATCTGTTGTGAACCAAGACCGGGACCCCTGAAGGCCACGAGGGATGCCAGACGACTTCGTGAGAGGGGAAGAGGACAGAGGGAGCCTAGGACTTATCCCTTGTTGTTGTGGGTTCTGTGTATTCGTCCTGGCATCAAGAAAGACTCTTGTATCGTGTGAATAAATCCTCCTTACAACCACAAAGAGTCGTGCCTGTTCCCACTGACCCGCTAACATAGCTTTAAGAGCTTTTCTTTTATCTTCATTTTGACACCACATTTGAGGTAAGATTGCGGTTGTGGTATTCCATAATCGCGAAGCATTATCCAGCCGTGTGCCCGTTTAGCAAGTATTTCCTTGTCCTCTATGGCGGATACGATTCGTGTTGATTTTTTCACAAATATTTTAAAAGACGAATGGTCAGTAGGGGTTCCCCAGAGATCCGACAATCCCAGTACTTTAAGCGAGTCAAACAGATAGTCCCTAGTTGGAGATTTTCTGTGGCGGAACAACTCGAGCCAGAGGTGGGAGTTTAACTATCCAACCTCTGCGCTGCGGATCTTGTGCCAACTACTTACGTACACACCCCTTCTTTCCACCGATTGTTTTCGAAGCCCAAATTCCAACCGTATTTGGTCTGGTGAAACGTATATTGGCAGGTGGAAGATTGCTCTATAGGAGTCGGCTATCACTATAACCAGGGCTGCGGCAACCTTCCCTTGGAGAGATTCACTCCCATATGTTAG
The DNA here is from genome assembly GCF_964204655.1 of Triturus cristatus. NCBI lineage: Eukaryota > Metazoa > Chordata > Amphibia > Caudata > Salamandridae > Triturus > Triturus cristatus. Next base: position 5,979,866 of record NC_140581.1, on the reverse strand, counting down.
AGTCGGCTGCACTTTTGCCCACAGCACCTGTAGCAAGGGGTCAAGTGTTAAGTTGGGCAGTGATTTCATCGCCAGGTAAGTCGCAGTTCCCTTCCCCCGAAGAGACTCCAACTGTGGTTCGAATGTGTTTTTATGGTCCATAAGCACTCCCAAATATTTGTAGCAGGTTGTTGAATCCATGCCTTGTCCGTTTAAATGCCAATTAATCCTTTTCTTTTTTAAGTAATTTACTGCCAGGATCTTATTTCTCTTAAGACTTATTTGCAGGGAATTCCTTTTTGAAAAGGTAGCAGTTGCATTCAAAAGATGTTGGAAGCCAATCCGGGTCCGACTCATCAACACCAAATCATCCGCGTACAACAAATGTGACAGCAATGTGGCCCCAGTTTTGGGGCATGAGAAGAGCACTTGTAGCGTTCGCCCGGCAACTCTGCTAGGAAGAGGTTGAATAAAAACCTTGCTTTAACCCTTTGAAAGCCGGGATTTGTTTGGAAAGGTGCGTGCCTGCTCCTCGCTCGATCCTTATCCAGGTGTCTGTGTGTACTAACACTAGTCAGGGGTGACTTCAGGGAAGGAACCATGGTTTCCTATCGAGTGGTGGAACTGCTTTACTACCTGTCTGAAGGAGAGACGAAAACAAATAATGCCTTCGAGGGGTGGCCGAACTGTTTCAATGATGTGATTGGCAAAAGTCACCCTGACTTGTACCATTTGTTGACATTTTTTTTGAAGGAGCAAAGTTTTCAAGAAATGAGGAAAGCGCAAAACTTTGGCAGGCGCCTGCAGCCCTGAATATCTAACGGAAGCGCAGAAAAGTTTCAAAGATCGGTGTTATAATGACAAGATGTGTATTACTCGAGGTTGCAGACTACCTGGAAAACATTTTACACTATAAACTAGAAATACTCTTTTGAAATAATTTCCTGTTTTGCCAACCATAACACCATTGAAATAATCTTCTTTTAAAAGTGACATTAAAATTGCTATCCGCAGTTTTTCAATTATTGTTAATGTTTTTTCAGGGCAGTATCCCCCAAGAATCATCCGGTCCAATTATCCAGATTGAAAAAGCACACGATCCCTTAAAAAATATATTTTGCCTTCCCCCAAAAAAAGTTCATTTGTGAAAAATAAATCCCCTTTTCTGCCTAATCTTTGCGTCTTGTTCTCTTCTTTCAATCTTCGTGTCTTTCTCTTTACTCGTCTCCGGTTCACTTTTTTTTTTAAAACACGAGGCTAAAAAGTAAACAAAACAACAGCTGTATTTCAAGCCCAGTGTAAGGTTTATTCTTTTTTTAGATTGTTTTGATCCTTTTATATTTTGAAAACAAGTGACCCAATGCGAATGCAACCTGCGATGGAATACATGTTCCTGTGAGCAGATATCAAAATCTATAAAACCACTCGAATTGGTTTAACACTGACTCCCTCTCTCTCTCTTTGCAGTAAATGTACTAACCTAGCGCTACCAGTGCTACTAATACCAAAGACAAAACATGATTAAATAACTTTTTAATTAATTTTCTTATAATGTTAAAATTATATTAAAAATGAATGCTCAGTGTTTTAAGCATTTACCTGAGTCATAATGCACTTACCCACCCGTAGCCCTTATATACCATGCATCCCACCCCGGTTTCAAAGTGTTGCAATACCAAAACTTTATTTAATAGTTTTTAAAAATACTTTTCATTAATATTAAATTTGTATGAAAATGTAATACTTAAGTATTTTAATTAATACTTGAAAATTAATGCACTACCCACCCTTAGCCCAAATATCCTATAAATCCCACCCAGTTGGTGAGTGCTGCAAGATAAAATGATAATTAAATAATTCTCAATTTGTTTTATTGATAATATGTTTATATTTAATAATGAATACTCCAATATTTAAATGTATGCCTCAGTAATAATACACTGCCCACACATGAAAGATCATACACAATCAGTTAAGCTTGCCCCCTGCAGCTCTGCCATAGTCACCACAAACAGTGGGGGTCCACAGGCATCCTCTCTGCCCCCCCACTTTTTTAACCTCTGCATGCGCCCCTGATTCATTCCCTTTAACACTTGAAGGTTAATATTTCCAATTACGCGGACGACGTGACGAGCCCCGGGAATCAAAGGTATTCCTCCAAAACACTGTGCTATACATTAAAGACTGGATGAATCACAACCACCTTAAACTGAACTCTGATCAAGCAGAGATAGTCTAAACTATTGGACTCCTACACACTGGCCTAATGCACTAGGAAGCCCACTAACCCCTACGAGTGTTGTAAAGCGCCTCGGCGTTCAAATAGACGCTAACCTTTCAATGCAATCCCAGATGAGCACGGTTACGTCATCCTGCCTTTAGCAAATGAGAAATTTTAGGAAATTCAGAAGATTCTTCACTAGAGAGGCCAGCATGTCTATCATGATGACCATGATTCTATCCAGAATTGATTATGCAAATGCCATCTGCTTAGGTTTACCTGTCAATCAAACCTATAAGTTTCAGTTGAACCAAAATCAAGCTGCCAGAATCGTTGTTCAACAGCCTAGGCTCTGTCATACGATGCCGCTGATGAAGGACAACGGTCCATGTTAAAGACGGGCTGCATTATCTTTAAGGCAATCAACAACAAGTGCCCCAAATTCTTTTCTACAAAGATCCACCGATACCTCCCAAGACGGAATCTCAGATCGGCCCCAATGAACTTGTTCACAGTCCCCAGATTTAAGCGCGAAAGAATGGGTGGCTCGCGCCTTTCCAAGTTGGGTCCCCACCTTTGGATCTCCATGCCGATCGAGATCAGACACACGACTGATCATATGTGTTTTAGAAGAAAATTGAAAACCTTGCTCTTCACTCAAGCCTAGCGCTAGATACAACTTCTGTGGTGGTTTTTTAACTCAGCGCCAAGAGACCTGTTGGTGTACATGCGCTCTACAAATTCCCCATAACTTAACATAACATAACCTCAGTTTGAAAGTGTTCCAAGACAAAAACATGTTTAAATAATTTTACAATTACATTTCTAATATTTAAATTATATAAAAAATTAATTTTCTTATAATTTTAAAATTGCTTTAAAAAGTAATGCCCCTCTATTTAAATTAATGCCCAAGTATGAATAAACTTACCCACCCATAGACCCATATATCAGATGCATTCCGCCCCAGTTTGAAAGTATTGTAAGTCAAAAACATTATTCAATAATTTGTGTATTATATTTGTATTTATGTTAAATGCGCAATGAAAATTAATACTCAGGCATTTAGGGTAACACTGGAGTAATCATACACTTACCCACCCATAACCCACAGATCCCATGCATCACATCACAGTTTGAAAGTGTTGCAAGACCAAAACACATTTAAATAATTTTAAAATTACATTTCTAATTTTTAAGTTATATTGAAAATTAAAGCTCAGGTATTTAAGTTCATACCTGGGTATTAGTACACTTACCCACCCATAGCACCTATGTCCCATGCATCCAATCCCTGTTTTAAAGTGTTACAAGATCAAAACATTATTTAATATCTTTTAATAAATGTTCTATCAATATTAAATAGGAAACAGCGTTTACAATGCTGGTAATACCATGCGGGTTGATAACAACGCGGACGTTACATCGTCCGCGTTGTTACCACGCATGGCATTACATTGCAAGTCATTTCAACGACTTGCGCTAGATGGCGCCCAACACCAGGGAATGTGTTGGATTTTAAATCCAACACCTTCCTTGCTGTTGCGCTAACTGGAGTAGCAATAGTAGTTTATACTATTCCTAAGTCCAGCGTGCCATCTAGCGCAAGTCGTTGAAACAACTTGCGATGTAATGCCATGCGTGGTAACGACCGCGTTGTTACCTACCGCGTGGTAACACCACACGTTGTAACATCATATATTCTTATTAAATGTATATTAAAAATTAATGCTGCGGTATTTAAATTAACACCTAAGCATTGATATACTTTGCCACCAATAGCCCGTATATCATATGCAACCCTTTCCAGTAGCTAAGTGTTGCATAACCAATACACTATTAAATTATATATATTTATTACCTATTCTGAGAAAATGGGGTTCTGATGCAGTGCCCCCCACACACACATTTTGCCTGGCTTTTGAGGCTATTTTGACTGTAGAACACTGGGTCCCTGTTGACCAGGTTCCCAGTACCAGTATAATTTACCCAAAAAAATGTCCACAATTGGTACTTCTACCCCTTGTAAGTCCGTAGTAAGTGGTACCCTGGGTACCTAGGGTCTGGAGGCTAAGGAGAGTCCCCTGCGACCCCCTCACTAGGACCATTCCAATGCCGCTGCAGCTGGCATGCCCCTGTGAGGTGAAAACATGATCAAGTCGACATGGCACGCCGCCTGTGTGCCATGCCAATGAGCACTGCCTACGATGTAGGTAACTCACCCCCCTAGCAGGCCTGGACAGCCCTAGGGCAGGGTGCGCTATATCACAGTTGTGGGCCCAGCTGCATGAACAGATATGCCCCTATGGTATGAGGGTCCATTCCCTAATATTGCAAGTACCAGGGAAGCTATAAAGAGTACATGGGCTGGGAACTTAATAACTCGAGTTTGACAGCACCATGATGGCGTCTCTGAAAACAGGAGTGTTTGGTATCAAACAAGTCCTTGTAATAAATCCACACTGAAGCCAGTGTGAGACTTATTAAAACATGTACTCAGAGGGTACCTCAGAGGTGCCCCCTGAAAACCTACCACCCTGGTGTGGGCACTGCCTGGCTTTGGGCAGCCTGCCACCACCAGATATCATTCTGGACCCCTGGGTGGAGAGCCCCTGATCTCTGAGGCCCGAAACAAAGCACATCCTGGGCAGAGGTGTCACACTTCCTTCCCCAGGATGGGCACAGTGCTCGAAGGGGAAGCTGCAACGGCTTGTCCCTTTTGTGATTCGACCCACAATCTCTGCTGCTAGCAGCAGATGGCAGCCCCCAGTTTACACCACCTCTTTGGTCGGGAAAATCGGTGGAAAAAACTTAAAAAGTCTAGAAGGTGTGCCCACCTTTGCCAACTCCACTTCTCTGGTGGAGGCAGTGAAGCTAAGCACAATTTTCAGTCTCCTCCATCTTGAAGATGAGGGGACTCCTCCAATCGGGGCTCGGTATACGCCCCCTCATACAGGAGCGTGGCATAATTAAGCCAGCTTTATTTGACCTCTCCTGAACCCCACAATGGCAAGTGCAGAGTGAATCTGAAGGGTCGCCCCAACCGCGAACGGAGCAGTAAGAACAGGCACGGTGCGTCGATTGGGGCGTTGCCCCCCCCCCCCCGCCCCCGCACCTGCCCGCGCCCGCAGCTCCCTCCTCGGTGTCTCTGAACTTAGTTTACTTAAGTTCAGAGACGCCGAGGGTGGGGAGAACTGACAATGCGTGTCAGTCAGCATGACGTCGGACCGTGGGCGGTCCGGCGTCGTGTTGACTGACATGCATTGTCAGACGCCAGGGAAAGGCAGCACAAGTGCGCACGAGTGGGCATGGAGATTAATTTTTAGCCCGTGCCCAGTCATGCTTACTTGTGTTTTTACTGCCTTGCGCATGCCCATTAGGAGCCCCTCGGTCTCCTAATGGGCAGGCGGCGGGCGAGGAGTAGGCTGTGCCCTCAGCCAATCCTGGCACTGCAGCAGCGCCAGGATTGGCTGAGGGGTTGCCAGTCACTTGACTCCAGTGCTGACGTCACGTGGTGTTCCGGACCGGTTTGAAGGGGCAGAGGCGCCAACGCGGACCAGGAGAAGAGGCGGTCAGGTAAGTGTCTTTTAATTTTATTAATTTTAATTTCTCCCGCTGCTGGTGGTAGGGTTGGGGTGGTGTTTAGGGTTAGGTGGTAGGGTAGACGATCGAAGTAAGGGAAGTGCGAAAAAAAAAGCATTTTTTGTGAAGGCCCGAATTGCAATGTTATCCAATGGGCGGTGTTGGGGTGGTGGAGAAGTGGTTTTTAGGGTGTTCCAGTGGATCGACAGGAACGGGGCTGCTGTGAGTGGCAGGGAGGGGGAATTGATGGGTGTGCAGGAAGTTTGGGAGGAATCGATGGATGGGAAGGGTGTTTTTTGTGAAAGTCGAGGAAGGGAAGGAGCTGCCATAGGAGCCCATGTTAAATGTGAGTTTTGCATGTTTTTGGGGTTCGATTGTAGGGTGTTGCAGGTGGTTCCGAGTGGATGTACTTAGCTGGGATCAGAGTTGGGAAGGTCTAATTTTGATTGCAAGTGTTTTGAAGAAAATCCATGGAGGGGAAGGGGTGTTTTGGTCCTAGTTTGAGAGTGCGTTTTGACGCGACTTTCTTACGGGGCACTCCTCCAGCACTTTTACGCCTCGCCATTTTCAAATGTCACCAGCCGCCACTGAGTAAGAAGATTTCAGACGTCTAAAGGCACCCCTGCACCCACAGCCCCTGGGCTTAGGTGAGCGTGGTGCAGATCGGAGCTCTCAAATCCCCTCTACTTCCACGGACGGAATGATTCCACAGTCACACACGCATACATACATCACACGCTGGTGGGGCCCATTACACCAACATTCAAACCTAAATCACCCTATCCGTGCCTTGTAAAAGGAGAAGAACACTTTCAAAATATACCTATCCGATCTGTCTATACTTTGAGGCCAATGCGACCAGCTTAGTTGCTTGTGAATCTAGCAAAATACATTTCAAAGAATATACACAATAATTCAATAAACATGACAAGAAATAACCACACGAGACAGAAATTCAAACAGATTGTTCATTTATCTAAAATTGTAAGAAAAGCCAATTAAATGCAAATTCATTTCTCTCATATTTACCTATTCTGTCTAAATGTCAGATCCTAAGTCAGAACCGGTCCTCAGTAGATGAAACAGAGTTTCCTGCCGTCATGTAGAGTCAACGTCCTCTCCGTCAGCATAGGGACCTCGGATCATTAGCTCGGAAAGAAGTGGCGCTAGACCTCTCTAGCCTACTATTATTTATACTAAAATTTACATATCATAAAGTAACAATTCTTTGTTCAGAACGGATGAATGGCAGAAATAATATCATCTTGGTACATTTTCGATATTGTGCGAGATTTTCCCACACCTAGATTGTTCCAAATGATGAATAGCAGAATTGAACGTCCATGACTAATTCGATACTTGAACGGATGTCTCTACTAGATGAATTTGTTTCAATATGGGGTTCATTGCAAAGTTCATTGCAAAGTTCATGTTGTCAATATTTCCACTTTTGTATCTTTTCCCTCTTCCAGGCTCTTTTGGCAGATGTCCCAGACTTGTCATCATGCTTATGGCTTTTCAGTTCATCGGAGGTGCAAGGTCACAGGCAGAGCGAAGCCTTTTTGCAAATTTCCAGCAACTCCAATGCAGGCTGCGGGTGGTGGCCATTTTGCGACAGGCCACAATGGACAACTTAAACAAGAGTAAACACAAAACACAATTACTACACGGAAATGATTATACAGTGTTATTCCCCTACTAATACCCTTATGTGTATGCATTTATCTAGCCATTTGCAACATTTAAAGCCAATAATGAATATTAATTATAAGCGCAAAACACAATAACATCACATAAGCAACATCCATTTCTGTCAGTTTGCTCACCAACTTAGTTCACTTATTATTTTAGCCATGCAATAGCATTCCCACGTGTAATTCTCTTGTTAATAAGGTTGATTAGTCAGCATTTCGACAAACTTTTAATACTTAATAATTAATCAGTAGTACTTTTAGTTATAACATGCGAAAATGAAACCGGTATTCGGGTTTAAAGTAAAAACCCTGCTCCATCAATCCCCCCTTTGGTGATATATAATCACCACAAAAATCAAAAACCCAAAAATCAATTTAGTTTCCCCTTTTGGAAGAATTCAAAATATCTTCTTGTTCACGATTTAGACCCTTGTTTCCATCTCATCTTCTTTCTTAGTTTCTATATACATGCTTTCTCTTAGCTCTTCTAATTCTATTTCTTGTAAATCTCTTTCTGGTTTCTTCTGTCTCTTTTTAACATTTTCTTTTGTGATTTTCTTTTTATTTCTTCTATATCTACAACACATACATCCTAATCTAAGGATCAATAATGCAACAATTACACAGGTTAATGGAAATAATATCTTACCAGAAATGGTACTACCTATTTTAGCTATGAAATTCTTTATAGCAATCATTTTATTAGCCATTTTAGTCCAGATACTTTCAGCTTCCAGTGGTACTAATTCTTCATGCAAATCAGTAATATTTTTGATATAGACTTTTAGATCTTTGCTTTCGTCAGGAATGTAAGTGCAACAATGTTGAACTTTCAGCATTCCACAGACTCCACCCTCTTTTGCCAAAAGAATGTCAAGGGCAAGTCGATTTTGCATTGCCATAGCGCGTAAAGCAACCATTTCAGTATTTACTACAAGGAAACCTCCAGCGGTGCTTGCTGACAAGCGATCCACTACTGTTGACAGCTTCCGAATGCCAAATGCATTCAAAGAAATTCCCACTGCTGGAATTAAAGCTCCAAAAATATCTCCTACAATTTCTGTCCATGTTTCTCTTCTATAGCGTGTTAATGTGTTAGAATGTTCAGCATCATCTACTCTATCCATGTGAAAAATCTTTGGAAAGACCAGGCCAACTTAACATGTACCAAACCAATGGTCAGGCAACCGGTAATAAGCTTTATTCCCACAAATATAATACACTTGAGGAAATATGAATTTTATGATCAGTTATGTCCCCTATCTTAGACCCCAACGACCCCATGTACATGCTACAAGTACATGTATGTTCCCTCCAGTTCCAACTATGAAGACGCAAATACATGTGTGTCCAACGCCAACATGTCCTCTTTCAGATCCGCCATGAATGGGTCAAATAGTCCATTCCTAAGTATGATTGGCACCGACTTTATATGGTTCACTTTTCACGTTTTACAGTTCAGGCGAGTAGGCCCTGAATTCTGTCATCAAGCCTTTTCCTGCTTCTGCCTCTGAAATGTTCCAGCCTGGACCTGCATCCGTGTCCATGAACTTTGTCTTACTCCCTGCGCGGCTAGCGGTGCCTGACGCGGCCTGTTGCCTGCCAAAAAACTGTATTCAGCCTTCAAGTTATCTGCTCCGCTCCTCATCCAATGCATTCCTGTCTAGTAGTTTAGGTAAACATCCTTCCAGCTACCGAGCAAAAGGCTCGGCCTCGCTATCTCTATGCAAGTAATTCATAGCTCCTGTTACCATGGAAGATTCCTGCCCCCTCGCATCTCATGTAGACACATAGACGCTTGTACATGCACTAACAGTCAGTATAGAATAGATTCCGTCCGAGAGACCTTTCCTTTTGGATAAAACAGTTCCTTAAACAAAGATATTAGATACGATTTGGGATTCGGTTGACCTGACCCCCCAGACTTCTGTCTCCATATGTAGAGCTAAATGTCAATTCCCCTTCACCCTCTAGTTGCACGTCAATTACACGTCAATCACACGTCATGCGGCTGCGCGCGCATCTCTGCCAAATATTTCTGCTGACACTGCAGGATTCTCTTATGGATCCACCCACTTGTGACATCATTTTAAATGACGTTTCTAGTATACGCCTGTATTTACGCCTATTTTCATTACGTATGTGTATTCTTATCTGTATTATCAGCTGTTACGCCTCCTGCATCTGTCTTAATGCAATGCTTTTCATATATATATTGTTACTTGTCAATAATGTATTGCCTATCCCTTCCTGAACCTTCGTGGTGATGGAATAAGATTGCCTAGTTCGAACTATAATTCCTTTGTAAGGAATAAAGCCCTTTTCAGAACCTCTAATACCACGGATTCTGCCTCTTATTTTGACTGAGTTATTCTTACTAGACTTTACCGCATAAAAAATAGTACAGGTAATTTAAATATTTACCACATAAATTGGCGCCCGAACAGGGACACTTTCTCATCTCACGCGCCGGAGGTGCGTTGCAGGCCCGGTCTCCTGCCACAGCCGGACGGACAACAACGCGTACCCGCAGGATTTCCTGTATCTCCCTCCGACCAAGCGGGGGTGACTGAGGCTGCGATCAACACCCAGACGAGGCGGTGAGAAGTGCGAAGTATCCCGACCAGAGCCTAGCTGAGAGAGCAAGATCCGAGGTATACAGAGGCCCACCAGGTTCCGAAGTTCCGAGTCGAGTCGAGTCCAGTCCGGTCCAGTTCAGTTCAGTTCCGAGGCCTTCCGTTCCGTGTTACCCGGTGAGTACCGTTGCTGGGGAGGCAGTTAGACGTGCACATTAATTTGTGCCGGTCCTGACGGGTTTGGGTACACAGATCCGGTCTGCACTGTTTTAGCAGTGTATCTGTACTGTTTAGCAGTATATCCAGTATGTTCATGTATATAATTCAATATTATCTAGTATTAGTATTATGTCAGTAACTAGTTTTCTTCTAATTATCATTGTTCGTTAAATGTTAAATGTTAAATGTTAAATGTTTTAATGTGTCCAAAAATTGTGGTATGAATGAGCGTTCACTATTGTGTTTATTGTATTAATTGTGTTCAAGTCCAGTTCAAGTAAGAATCAAGTAGCAAGGTTTAAAGATGCCGTTCTTTTCAAAATTAAGACAGATCAAAACTAGAAAAGGAGTACTCGAAGAAGCTGTTCCCATTCCACCTAGGGACACTCCAGGGTACTTTATGTATCATAAACATGGCCTAGATGCCGTATTATATCTTGACTTATGGGTGGACTACACCAAGGATCTAGAAGAAAGTCAGAGGTGGCCCGCAGCTGGGACATGGGATGCAGATTGCATCATGAGAGTAGAAGAAGAATTATGGAAAAAGAAAGCCAGACAGTCACAGAAAGATGCCATTGAGTTATGGCGTAAAGAATCGCATAGGCGCACAGAGAAAGCGCTCAGACTGGAAGAGAAAAGTAGGGAGAACTCAAATAGAGCCCGAGAAAACGTATTAGTTGAGGAAGGTATCCGAGTAAAAACAGAACAAGTAGACAGACAACGAAACACTCTTATGAATGGTATGTATCCTCTTTTGGCCGAAGGTTTACCTAAGGCCACCCCGGAAATACCGAAAGATTTGCCACCCCCATTACTCCCGATTAAAGCACATCCCAAGACCGCAAAAGATATTTTCCTTTCCTCCTATTTAGACGATGTAGCTCCGGAATATGTTAATGTTCCACCACACACGCCACCTGTCGATGGTGCTCAACGCCGAGAACAAACGCCCCCAACTCCGCAACCACAAACTCCTCCGCACAATCCCACGGGTCCATCTGTTTCCGCCGCTTTTCCTGCATACACAGTCTCTACCTTACATCCCACGAATCCTTTCGTGCCTAGCACCTCAGAAGGTGCGACAGCAATTTTTGCCACGCCACCATCACGAAGTAAATCGTCTCTTAGAGATTTAGCAAACCAACGTACACCCCAAATAGCAACGTCCGACATGTTTAAAGAACATCTTGTAGATTGTAGATATGATCCAGTGCCCGGTAAAAATGACAGAATGGTGCTATCATCACTACGTATACGACGAGCTTCAATATATTTAACGACGCTACCAGGAATGATTAAACATTTAGACAATATATATCGCTTTGTCCAAACAGGGCAAGGCCCTGAAAGTATTGACGAAGCCATGGAATACCAGAAAGCGGATATACAGAGACAACTGTTACGTTTCTTCATAAACTGCTTGATCAGAGACAGAGATAGGTCCGAGGTAGACCAGGATGAAATGCAAGTACTTACCCGATGGGGTCAGAATATATCAGAGGGAAAACATGATAAACAGACATGTATAGTAGCTATGTGCCGAAAGATCCGCAAAGAAGTAGAACGAATACATAAAGCCAGATTGGAGGCAGACAAAACTGAATCAGAGGGAGAGGAGGAGGAAGAATCAGAAATGACCACAGGACAATTAGAAACGATAGCCTATGTAGGTAGGGGAAGACCTTGTAACAATACCAGATACTTTAATGACCCGATACGTCCGATACGTCCAGAATGTAACAGACATTTTCAAGCCCCTATGTTAAATACGAAGTTCCCTGAACACTTATTCCAGGCTGCTGATAAATTACTCCGAGACCGAAGGGGGTATCATATGCTCGATTCTATGGATGAACAAGAATTAGCCAGGTCAGCAGTACAATGGGCTGACAGTTCTGAAAAATACAGTGATGATGCGTTGGCACACACGTTTTTGAATCTTACCCCAGACGAACAGCGTTTAGCTGGTATATACATGATACAACACCTCGTTATATTATATAGAAGCCAACGTTCCGATCCTGGTCCCCTACCTGATATACTGATAGAATTACTCACGAATAAATGGAGAGGTTCAGGTACTGATTTAATTAAGGAAATTCTAGAATATCGACACCAGTACATTGTCTTCGTATGCCCAGAACATGTTTCAGTTCCCCCCAAGTTGGAAAGAAAAACGTACCACATAGACAGACAGAATCCCTTACGCGAAGTACACCCAATAAGAGGTGAGGACAATATTTTTAAACGCGTGTTTGTGTACGCGCCCATAACTAAAATTGAATTATTAGAAATGAAGAAAGTAGTACCTAGCCATGACAAAGACCCAGCAGGTTTCCACCGTGAGATAAAAGACATGTTACTCATGGAAGAGTATACTTATCCCGACATTATGAAAATATTGAAAGTTTTATTGCCTGCCGGTATTTACGAGAAACTCAAAGAAAAGGAATGGGAGGTGGGAGACCAAAAGATAGACTGGACAGCATGAGAAAACGAAGAAAAGGCCCGAGCTGCAGGTTCAGGGCTTGGGGAAAGGACTACAGCATTACCAGGATTATTAGTGCAGGTACTACCACGTTTATTAACTACGAAAAAGGAAGACTGGGGTGCAATCTCAGCCTGTAAACAAAAACAAGATGAAGACACTAGTGATTTCTAATCCCGATTTGAAAAATGTTTTGGTATTAATAGTGGCATAAAAGCAAGTAGTGAGTCATATCCACATCTGTTTGTGACAAAATTAGTTGAAAATTCCCTGCCCCAAGTTAAGAGTAGAGTACTGAAATTCGAGAGTACTTGGCAAGGTAACACCCCGTCACAGATGTTACAAATGTTACAATATCATCACAATAGAATTAGAGAAGAACAAGAACATGAACAAAGACGTATGAAAGACACGAAAATGAAAATGCTTGTTGCTCAGTCAGTTCCAGCTGACAGTCATAAAAAGGGTGCGACACAGTCAAATGATACAGTAGGTCCTGTTAGAGGGACATGCAACTATTGTAAACAGCCAGGTCATTATATACACGATTGCGCAGTTCTGAAACATAATATCTCTACGGGTATAACGAAAGAGAGACCACGTCCGCCTAGACAGGATCAGATCCAACAACAAGTACCTCAGAATATACAGCCTATGCCAGCTGTACAACAGACCGCACCACAACCACAACAACAACTACAACAACAGCCACAGCCTATTGCTGCAACACAAAACACGACACAACAGATGTACCAGTATGCACAAAATGACTACCCAGAGTATCAGCGCTACACATGAAATAGCCTAGAGAGGGAAGTTGGCTTACCCCTTATTGAGGTTCCAGTAGATCAAGAGGGTCCTTATGTACAGAGTCAGTTATTAGGGAAAGACAGAAAGTTTCTACTCGATACAGGGGCAAGCAGAACCACTATCCGTCACAGCGAAGTCCCAGGGGTACCCCTCTCAGGCTCACAAAATATTTCCCTTGGTTTTTCAGGAAAGCCTACTATTAACGAAGTACCACAACCACTTGCATTCACAGTCGGTCCATTAACACGGACTACAGATCTATTGCTTACGAAATCATGTCCAGAAAACTTGTTAGGTATAAAAACATTGAAGGCTCTAGGAGCTATAATATGTTGTTCTCCGGAAGGAGTACGACTATTTTTGCGTGACTTCAAAGGTCACTACGTGTCTAGAGACATGGATCACCGGTTACAGAATCTACCTGCACATTTATGGGCGCAAGGCCCCACTGATGTAGGTTGTATGCACATTACACCATATCGAGTCACAATCAAAACAGGAGTGGTATTACCACGAATACGACAATACAAGTTACCCCCAGATGCTGTTGTGGCTTTACTGCAAATCATTGACGAGCTCATTGCACAAGGAGTGGTTGTGGAAACCGACTCCAATGTATGTAATTCCCCGATAATTCCGATTCTTAAACGAACTGATCCAAAAGCACCACCAGTATATCGATTAGTTATTGATCTGCGAGAATTAAATAAATGCATTGTACCACAATACCCCGTGGTCCCAGATATCTCTTCATTGCTAACAGCCATAGATTCAGAAGCAACGTTCTTTACTGTAATTGATCTCAAGAACGCTTTCTTTAGCGTCCCAATCGATCCGGAAAGCCAATATTTGTTCGGATTCAGTTTAAATGGACGAAGTTTTAAATTCGCACGCGCACCTCAAGGATTCACAGAAAGTCCCAGCATCTATAGCCAAGCACTGAAAAGAGAACTTGACAGTATCCACATGCCAGCTAACACTGCCCTGCTTCAATACGTCGATGATCTGCTGATCACCGCCCGAAGCGAACCTGAATGTGAAAAAGCATCACTGACGGTTTTACATTTCTTAGCAGACAAGGGGCACAAAGTGTCCCCTTCAAAGCTACAATTCTGTGTCCAGCAAGTTGTGTACCTTGGGCACTTGCTGTCCAAGGGGGGAAGACAGCTTACACCCGACCGTATCCAGTTAATTGTTAACATGCCGCCACCCAAGACACAAAAGGAGGTACGGGCATTCATAGGCCTCACTTCGTACTGTAGGCAGTGGATCCCTCAATATGCATTTCTAGCGAAACCACTCATTCAGTTGACAACACAGGAGGCAGCGACATCGACTGTCCTCCCTTGGACTCAGGAACATACACAAGCTTTTGAAAGCTTAAAGAAAGCTTTATGCCAAGCACCTGTTTTAGCAACGCCATGTTACAGCAAACGTTTTACACTTTTTGTTACAGAACGTGAAGGTACTGCTTTGTCAGTACTCACGCAGGAACAGGCAGGATCACACAAGCCATGTGCTTATTTTTCTAGTACATTAGATCCCGTAGCTCAGGCTCTTCCTGCGTGCCTGAAATCAGTCGCAGCAACAGCTTTAGCAATCAGACAAAGCGATGCCATAGTGTTAGGACACCAATTGACAGTACAAGTACCACACGCAGTAGAGGTTCTCTTGAACCGGACCCAAACACAACACTTGACTATAGCAAGACTGACGGGTTATGAATTGACATTGTTCCAGCCACACATAAAAATCAGACGTTGCAGTACATTAAATCCTGCCACACTTTTGCCATTAAGTGGAACAGACCCATTGGCACATGATTGTATTGAAGTTATTACTATTACGACGAAACCCAGACAAGACTTGACAGATATTCCATTATCAGATCCAGACCTGACATTGTATGTAGATGGTTCATGCATGAGAACAAATACAGGAGAGTTAGTGGCCGCTTATGCAGTCACAACAGATACTGAAATTATTGAAACGAATTGTATCAATACCTTGTCAGCTCAAGCAGCAGAGCTCATCGCTCTGACACAAGCCTGTATTCAAGCCAAAAATAAGAAAGTCAACATATACACAGATTCACGTTATGCATTCGGAGTCGTCCATGACTTCGGCGTGCTTTGGCGAGAGAGAGGTTATTTAACTTCTCACGGTGCCCACATCCAGCACGGTCCCCTTATTCAAGCCCTGTTAGATGCAATACATCTGCCGACTGCAATATCGATCATGAAGTGTAAAGCCCATACAAAAGTGACTGACATTATTTCTCAGGGTAACGACCTAGCTGACAGAACAGCTAAACAGACTGCTCAGAATCAGACTCATCCAACTGACACGACAAAGACAATAGTTCCGACACCAACACACTGCATGACAGTTAAGGATCCCGCCCTTGATGTAATTGACATACAGACACATGCTACACCAGAAGAAATAAAGAGATGGACTGAATTAGGAGGGATCCAAACGGATCAAGGATGGATGACGAAGGGAAAATCTATATGGTTTCTCCCCGACTCAATGGTTCAGGTCATCATTAACACAATACATAGTCCAGCGCACCTAGGAGAGAAAGCTATGCTAGACAGCATTCAACACATTTGGTTCAATAAACACTTGCGAGCAGCAGCTAAACAGAAAGTACGTACCTGCATGATTTGTTGTCAGTTCAATCCAGGAAAAGGCGTACCTGTAGAACAGGGTGGATTCCAACCCCCCGATCACCCTTTTGAAGTCCTCCAGATGGATTATATCCAGATGGAACGATGTCGAGGATTCAAATATGTCCTCGTAGTTGTATGCGCTCTTTCCCGGTGGACAGAGGCGTATCCCGTCTCAGATTACACTGCCCCGACTACTGCCAAACAGTTAGTTCGAGAATTCTTCCCACGATATGGTTTGCCCCGTGTCGTGTACTCAGATAATGGCCAGCCATTCTCATCCGAGCTAATGAAACATGTTTCACTTCTGTTAGGCTACCAATGGAAATTCCACTGTGTCCGACATCCCGAGGCAGCAGGTCTCGTGGAGCGACATAATCAAACTTTGAAAATTAGACTGTCCAAAGTATGTAGAGAAAAAGGTGTCGACTGGATAGTAGCTTTACCAGTTGCGCTCTTTTACATGAGAATGGTAGCACACTCTCGAACAGGGCTATCCCCGTATGAGGTGATCTTCGGTAGACCACCAAATATGTGGGGGACGCCTATACCTCGTAAAATCACTGATGTTGATTGTAATATGTTGACAGATTATCTGGCTTCCTTGATGTCTGCACTACAATCTTGTCGTTCACAGGTAGCTGCAGCTTTTCCCGATAACACTGAGGTGAAGCCCCATGACGTGGTTCCAGGTGACCTGGTGCTTATAAGAAATTTCGACAGGAGGAACCCGCTGGAGCCTCGCTGGCAGTCGCCTAAACTCGTCTTATTGACCACAAGGACAGCTGTGAAGATTGAGGGACGTAAAGGGTGGTTGCACTCGAGCCATATAAAAAAATTTCATGGACTATCATCCGACTTGAATTATCAGCCCTGCATTCCCTCACAGACTGACTCAAAACTCCCCCTGGTTGACAAGCCAGAAAGGGAAAACTATAAACTGAAACTAAGGTCTAGCAAGTCAGACAATTTGATTGTTTAAGTCCTCTCCAAGGTGAATCGGTTGAATTTGTCTCTGACATGTATCCTCTAGACCGAAATAGAGAGAGAAATAGACAGAAACAGCTCAAGAAACGGGCGTACTGTAAATCACTTCGTAGTCACTGCATAGTGACATTGTTAATTATGTTTTTTCTAAGTCTTCTGATTATTATTTCCAGTATATTATTACACATGTATTACCCTATCTCCAAGCGTGCTTTCAATGCTACTGCCGAACATTCTTTTAGCGAATTACCCCCACATGAGTTGTCCTATAGATTTGCGCTGCGCAACAACACATTCATTAGTATGTTACATCATTCTCATCAGACCAGCAATGCTACAAATTGTTGGATATGTGGCCGACTCCCTCCCTATCAGAAATACAAGGGAGTTCTGCCTCTCTTTCCGTATCCATTCACATACAATGGCTCCTGTGGAGCATGGTTTAGTTTGATTAATTCCCTAGATTCAAATTCAGTAGTTTATCAAGACAACTGGGTTTGGGGAAACCTGAACCTAGTTTTACTTAAAGTCTGCTACCCTAACAAGGAGGGACTTCCCAAAAGAACAGGAACTGATCTAGAAAATGAAGTATATGGATTAGGTAACTTTACACTTAATCTTATGATCCTGAATATTGAATCCGAAGCTACACCAATCTTGCCCGCTATGTCAGTATTTCCAGTTAGAGGCGAATTATGTGTAAGAAAGATTGGTTCAATACACATGGGCCATAGTAAATGTATCACTGTAATAGAATTCAGTGATAAAGGCAAGTCTACATTTAGAGCTTCTCGTCACTCCTATTTCGTCTGTGGTCACACCGCATACATACGCCTACCCCTAGATTGGGATGGTACCTGTTACATTGCATTCCTTCTACCACCTGTTTTCCTAGCCCCGCCTGATTATCATAGGAATACCCATTTAGTACACAATAGACAACAGAGAGATCTCCCGATTGTCGACTACACTGAAACAGCATGGGAGCAATATACAGATTTCAATAAAGGTTTCTTTCCCTACATAGGTACGGTCACTAATAGTAAGCTGATACGTAGATTAACTAGAACCCTTGAAGCAGTAGTGAATGAAACTACTTCCGCCTTAGGCAACTTAACAGAGGA
Source organism: Triturus cristatus (assembly GCF_964204655.1). Classification (NCBI taxonomy): domain Eukaryota; kingdom Metazoa; phylum Chordata; class Amphibia; order Caudata; family Salamandridae; genus Triturus; species Triturus cristatus. Next base: position 5,961,511 of record NC_140581.1, on the reverse strand, counting down.
GCAGTCTGCGATGCGGATTGTTGTTCTTCAAAATCGTCTTGTCCTTGACGTCATTCTGGCCGATAGGGGCGGAGCTTGTAGGGTCATCGGATCAAGTTGCTGTGTTTTCATACCAGAAAACGCGCCGTCAGTATATAAAGCCATAACTCGACTTCATAAAATCGTAAGCCAGATACACCAGAATACAGGCACCTGGACTTGGTCCGGTTGGTTCTGGAGCGTGTTGTCAGCCTGGGGATGGAGGATCCTATCGTTCCTAGGTATTGGCTTTCTCATACTATTCAGTTGCTGCTTGTGTCTACAATGTGGGCCAGCGATTTGTGGTCTGTGTGCCACATCGTGTATCCCGCCTTCAAATTTTCATTCAAGATCCCGGAAGAAGAAAGAAGAACAAATGATGCTATATGAACAGATTGATGGATTGATGAAAATGGATATTTCATAAGGGTCCGTAGGGGACAAGGAGGGAATGAGGAAATATGAATTTTATGATCAGTTATGTCCCCTATCTTAGACCCCAACGACCCCATGTACATGCTACAAGTACATGTATGTTCCCTCCAGTTCCAGCTATGAAGACGCAAATACATGTGTGTCCAACGCCAACATGTCCTCTTTCAGATCCGCCATGAATGGGTCAAATAGTCCATTCCTAAGTATGATTGGCCACCGACTTTATATGGTTCACTTTTCACGTTTTACAGTTCAGGCGAGTAGGCCCTGAATTCTGTCATCAAGCCTTTTCCTGCTTCTGCCTCTGAAATGTTCCAGCCTGGACCTGCATCCGTGTCCATGAACTTTGTCTTACTCCCTGCGCGGCTAGCGGTGCCTGACGCGGCCTGTTGCCTGCCAAAAAACTGTATTCAGCATTCAAGTTATCTGCTCCGCTCCTCATCCAATGCATTCCTGTCTAGTAGTTTAGGTAAACATCCTTCCAGCTACCGAGCAAAAGGCTCGGCCTCGCTATCTCTATGCAAGTAATTCATAGCTCCTGTTACCATGGAAGATTCCTGCCCCCTCGCATCTCATGTAGACACATAGACGCTTGTACATGCACTAACAGTCAGTATAGAATAGATTCCGTCCGAGAGACCTTTCCTTTTGGATAAAACAGTTCCTTAAACAAAGATATTAGATACGATTTGGGATTAGGTTGACCTGACCCCCCAGACTTCTGTCTCCATATGTAGAGCTAAATGTCAATTCCCCTTCACCCTCTAGTTGCACGTCAATTACACGTCAATCACACGTCATGCGGCTGCGCGCGCATCTCTGCCAAATATTTCTGCTGACACTGCAGGATTCTCTTATGGATCCACCCACTTGTGACATCATTTTAAATGACGTTTCTAGTATACGCCTGTATTTACGCCTATTTTCATTACGTATGTGTATTCTTATCTGTATTATCAGCTGTTACGCCTCCTGCATCTGTCTTAATGCAATGCTTTTCATATATATATTGTTACTTGTCAATAATGTATTGCCTATCCCTTCCTGAACCTTCGTGGTGATGGAATAAGATTGCCTAGTTCGAACTATAATTCCTTTGTAAGGAATAAAGCCCTTTTCAGAACCTCTAATACCACGGATTCTGCCTCTTATTTTGACTGAGTTATTCTTACTAGACTTTACCGCATAAAAAATAGTACAGGTAATTTAAATATTTACCACACACTCCCGGGAAAACTGGATCTTCTCCTCCTCTAAATCCCCATCCGGTTGCAATAAAGTATGTATCATGGCACTCACTAGTCCCTATGAAATAATAATCATACTGGGATCTCTTCCTGGTAATGCACAGTTTCCCTTTCTGTGGGGGCATCTATAGCCATAGTTGGACTGGCTCCATTTTTCAACTCCTTTTCTTTCTCAATATCCCACATTGTGTCACTCATTTTATGCCCTTCTGCTTTCTTGTGCATATTCAATCTTCTTCTCTCAACCATGTCTAGAAAATTCTTCTCTTCTCCTTTCAAACTGCAAGTTAAATTATTTCTAAACACATATTCTAACGTTAATTCTTTGGTTTCTAAAAAAATCTCTCCTAAAGTGTTAGCTTCTTTTGCAGGATTTAGTGCTTTATTCATAGGCAACTGCCCAAGAATATTATCTATATTAGACATATTGTAACTAATCTTCCTAACTGATAAAAAATACTAATCAACACACTACAGGAAATTCCATACGTAGCCGGAAGATGATGGTAAGTCACTCCTTCCGAAACAGAGGCAGGTAATTGCATGCAAACGTAGCAATCCCTTACTTCCATTGTCTTTACGTACTCATACAACAATTTGGAAAAAACATTGCTAGAAAAATCATTAATTGACCTATCCTTATGTATATGTACATTACTGGTTCTAGTTGGAACTATCTTCTGTGTACTCTTCCCTATATTAGTTTTGTTCTCAGTATGACCTTCTAAAGTGCCTATAGTGACTCTAAATGAAATCAGTAGAGCAAGCACGCTCCAAAGCAGCATTAATAAACCTGTACAGCAGTAGCACATCTTGCACCATCTTTTCGGAAAGGTACATCTACTTTTATTCTCAGTGTTAGCCATCTTGTTAATTTGACTGTCTCTTTTGACTTAGCCTCTTTCTACTCCACTACCGAACTTTTCAGGGCAGCAAGTACCCAACAGATTATTACAATCTATTCGTTTTTAATTTTACTTCTTCACTTCTTCTTTTGAATCTATTCAATTTGGATTTTCATCACTTTTCACTGTTTCTTCATCATCATCAAACTGTATCAGGTCCTGAACATCCGTCTCTTCTCCAATGTCGGACAAGATAACTCTCAGGATTCCCACAGCTTATTCTTCAGCAACCTCCTTCAGTAAAGCCTCCTCTGGACTTCCTTGACTGTCTGCCTCTTCTCCTTGTTCAGGCAATGCCACATACGTCCATTCCGGTGACTTATACCTTTGGTTTGGTTTTCTTGTTCTTTTAGTTCTCTCAGGTATCTTTGTTTCTTCTTCTTTGGTTGGATTTTGACTTGACACTTCGTTCACTTGTTCAGCTTTTGATGAGTTAACTCGTGTCAGTCTGTACCTTAGTCTCTTTATCTTATTCGGCCAAAGATCTCCTTTAGCATTTCTCTTCTGTTTTCCTTCTTTATTGTTTCTTTCTCCAAGCCAAGTTCTCTTTCTCAGAACTCGTCCTCCATGTATCTCATTGTCACTCTCCTCAGACTCTGTCTCAGTTGCTTCTGGTTCATTAACAGTTTTTTTTTCTCCAATAACTCCCTTTTCTCCAACAGTCTCTTTTTCCACCAAATGAGATTTCCCTACTTCTGTCCCTCCTCGGGTCTCCGACACGCAATCTTCTTGCTGTCTACTTGTCCCTTCACCTAGCTTGTTGGTGCTGTTCCCTACACCTCCTCGGGGTTTTTCCGCAATCTGTCCCTCACTGTCTTCATCTGTCCCTTTTTCTTCAATATTTATCTCAGGTGGAATTTGTTCAATTTCCTCATGCGATTCAGATGTCTCTTCTGTTGGAATGTTCTTTTCTTTCCTTTCTTTCTTTTTGTGTTGGTCACTGTCAATTGGAACCTCAGGTAATTCTTCTGAGTCTGAACTTGCTTCTGCAGTTTGCACTGTTCTCTTCAGAACATCTTCTGGTGGGATGAAAATCTCCCTTGACTCATTTTCCCCACTTTCAGGATTCTTTTTTCTTCTTACTGCCTCACTGTCTGCATCATCACTGGAATCTGATTCTTCAAAGTATTCTTTTCCAGTACCATCTCTTGGATTTGGAACTCTCAATGTGTGACTTGCATGTATCCAATTCTTCACACCAGCACACTTCACAGCAGTCGTTGTGGTCAAGATGACTTGTCTTGGCCTTCCCCACCTTGGAACCAAGCAATTCCTTCTTCTGTGGACTTTTATCCTTACCCAGTCCCCTGGGCTCAGATCATGGGCTGGTTTCTTTTCAAGTGTGGTGGCGTCTTCTCCAACCTGGCGAAACACAGAATGGACTGCGTCAGCCAGGCCTTTACAGTAATCCAAAATCCTGTCATCAGTTATAGTCATCAGCTTGTTGACTGGTACAAATGCATGCCTCATCTCACGTCCCATGATAATTTCATGTGGACTCAAACCTGTTGTTCTGTCTGGAGTAGACCTATTCGTCATCAGGACTAGAGGCAAGACATCGGGCCATTTCATTTCTGTGGCTAAGCACATTTTGCCAATTCTGTTCTTGATAGTTCCATTCATTTGTTCAACTACACCAGAAGCCTCTGGCCTATATGCACAATGTAACTTCTGCTGTACACTCAATGCTTCACAAATTAAACTCATGATTTCATTATAAAAATGTCCTCCTCTGTCTGATTCAATGGTTACTGGGAACCCGTACCTTGGGATGAACTTTCTTAACAGTAATTTAGCCACTGTTATCCCATCATTTCTTCTTGCTGGATACGCCTCCACCCACCTTGAGAACAAACAGACCACCACCAGGACATACCTCAATCTGTTGACTGGGGGCATTTCAATGAAGTCTATCTGCATTCTTGTGAAGGGTCCTCCCTCCCTGCCTATTGTTCCTAGGCTCACCACTGTTTTCTTTCCAGGATTGAATTGCTGACATATCAGACATCTCTGACAGAGACTCTCTGCTATCAGCCTGAATTTTGGACTGTACCAAGTTTGTTTGAAGGCTCTTATCATAGCATCCCTCCCCAAGTGTCCTTGGCCATGATACATCCTTGCCATTGTTGATAGCATGCTGTTGGGCATGACTGGTCTTCCATCCCTATAGACCCACACATGGTCTTTTTCTCTGGGTGCACAACCTGCTTTCACCCAAACTCTCATTTCCTCATCTCCTGCCTCATCCTGCAACTGCTTCACATCCTCCCACGTTCCCACCTCATTAGTGAACATTAAGGAACAAGAAGATATTTCTCGCTCTTTACTCCGGTTAATTGTTTCTTGCACAGTATTGTGCTATGTCATTTGCAAATTTGTTACCACTCTTACCATGAGCAGCACATTTGCAAACTTATTTCCCACAGTTACAAAATCATCACCATGACCATGAGCAGCACATTTTACAACTGCTAGTTCTTTAGGCAGCTGTATCGCCTCTAGCAATTTTCCAACCACTTCAGCATTCTTTATGGGAGTTCCGCTTGAGGTCAGGAAACCATAGCTGGCCAAAATCATGGACAACTCCGAAGCCATACTGGCTGTCAGTCATCACAGTCACTCTCACACTCCTCCCAATCTTGCAGGCTTTGGTCAGTGCCACCAGTTCTGCCACTTGAGCGGATTTAACTCCTTTCAAGGGTGATGCTTCCACAACTTCCGAGGCTTTGCACACAGCATATGCAGCACTCAACACTCCTTCTTCTGTTCTCAGGCAAGATCCATCCACAAACAACACATGATCACTTTCAGGCAGTGGTAGATCTCTTATGTCTGGTCTTGGTTTTGTGCGGTAATCAAGTACATGCAGGCAGTCATGATCAACTTCATTTCTCACTCCCACACATTCAGCATCAGGCAACAGTGTCGCTGGATTCACATTCACACATCTCTCCAGGCTTACATTGGTTGCACCAAGAATGACTTTCTCATATTTAGTCAGCCGACTATGAGACATGAACTGTGTCCGGCTCCTTGTTAAAAGGATTGCCACATCATGAGGTACAAATACCCGTACAGGGTATCCCATTATGATTCCCTCACTTTGTTCCAGACTTTTGCAGGTAGCAGCTACTGCTTTCAGGCAACCTGGTAAACCCACAGCTACTAGGTCAAGAGTTGCTGAGAAATAGGCAATTGGCCTCCTCAGACGTCCATGTTTCTGGATTAACACTGAAAGTGCACATCCATTTCTCTCACTACAGTACAGCTCGAATTCTTTTTCATAATCTGGCATTCCTAGGGCAGGGGCTTCACACAGCCTGTTCTTTAGCTCATTAAACGCTGCCATTTGTTCTGGGTTTAATTCCAATGGGTCTTTCACCTCACTTTTTGTCAATTTAATCAATGGTTTGGCAATCAGGGAAAAGTTACTTATCCACTGACGGCAATAACCCACCATTCCCAGGAACATTCTCACCTCTCTTTGTGTCATTGGGGCTCTCATTCCTTTAATGATTTTGATCCTGTCAATGGTCACTTTCCTCAGGCCTTTCTCAATATTATGTCCCAGATACTGGACTTCTTTCTTACAGAACTGCAATTTGGCTGGAGATACCTTTAATCCTCCATCTGCCAAGTGATTCAGCAATGCAATGGTGTCTACTTCACAAGCTTCCCGTGTTTTTGATGCCACAAGTAGGTCATCAATATATTGAACCAAGACCGAATTTTCAGGCATTGTTAGACTTTCCAGAGATTTCTTCAGCAATTGATTAAATATTGAGGGGCTCTCTGTATACCCCTGTGGAATTCGGCACCATGCCAAAATGCGTTCTCCGAATCTAAAAGAAAATATTGGCTGGCTGTCATGATGCAATGGGATTGAAAAGAAAGCATGACACAAATCAATTACTGTATACCATTCTGCATCATGGGGAATCTGATACAAAATCACTGATGGATTTGGTACAATAGGACAACAAGGCACAACAATCTTGTTAATCTTTCTCAAATCTTGTACTATTCTGAACTTTCCGTTGGGTTTCTTTAGTCCCATTATTGGTGAATTACATGGACTGCTCAATATTTCTCTTAACACCCCTTGCTGGATCATCTTTTCAATTAAAGGTGTTATTCCTTCAATTATTTCAAGTGTCAATCTGTATTGTGGTATGTTTGGGTAAACCACTCCCTCTTTCACAGTAATCTTTACTGGATCTACATTTCTCATCAGACCCACATCTTCTCCAGTAAAATCCCAAACGGCTGCTTTCACTATCTGTTTCAACTCTGGGGGTAATGCTTCAGGATTAAATATTGCATATGTTCCCAAAGCCTCACATTCTCTGTTATCCATGGTCATTCTGTATAGAACATCCTCATCAGGTGTCTCAAAGGTTACTCCATCTGGAGTACAGAAAATAGTGCAATTCATCTTGCACAGCAAATCCCTACCTAATAAGTTCACAGGACTCGTGTCACACACCACGAATCGGTGCATGTCTGAAAATTTCCCTATTCTAACCCTTACTGGTTCAGTAAGTAGAGTTTTAATCTGTGTGTTGGACACACCAACCACTTGGATTGCTTCGTCCGAGAGAGGAAGATTCTTTATATCAGCTGACCTGACAGTTGATCTCGTGGCCCCCGTGTCAACTAGGAAAGTGACATTTTCACCATTAATTTTTCCATCTACAAAAGGCCCTGCCTGGTCTATTTCTAGAGTTGCACCAAGTACGCACTCCCCTTCCTCTCTTCGGCAACGTCAGAAGTCTCCCTCGGAGTCACTTCGCTCATTCTTTAGCCAGTACTGAGAAACTACGCTTGCGCGTTTTGGCGAGATTACCTGCTCTTCATCGTAGAATCCCGACTCTTGGCTGTACTTCTGAGATCCTTTTCTCTGTGGCAAGGGTGGTTTTGGCACCTGATTCTGCTGCTTATCAGCCTTCTGCTGTTGCCGATGCTGACCACACCCCTCGTTCTGCACCTGCGAATTCAATGATGAATTATCTTCATTAGTAGACGGCGGATTCTTACACTCTGATTTCCAGTGCCCTAATTTTCCACAGTTGTGGCATGGGAACTTCTTCTTGGCTTCTTCTATGTTTCCTTTCCCTTTTCCTGGACCAAACCTAGGCTTATTTCCTGGGTTATTTGCCTGTTCAACCAACTGAACATCCTATCTTTCTGCAACTTTCACCTGTGCCCACATTGCCTTTTCTTTCAGCTTTCTTTGCTTTGCCTCAATCTCATCACTGAAGTATTTTGCATGTCTCAGAATCTCATCAATTTTCTTACTCTGCCAGTCGACGGTATGCTGCCGTATCATTTCACTGATTTCAGGCCGCAAACCGTACACAAATCAGTACACAAAATGACTCAGATCCTTGTCACCCACGTGTTCATCTCCACTGAACTGCTTAAAAGCTAGTATCAGTCTTTCATAGTAAGCATGGACTGATTCTTTCAATTCTTGGTGTGTTCGGTCTATTTTAACCCAGTCTGTTTCCTTGGGGGGTACTTTATTTTTCAGGAAGGCCATAACCTGCTCGTACTTTTTCATTACCTCCGGGTCTGGAGCTCCTGTTTTTGGGTCTCTCGGGTATTCCTTAGTGGGCCAGTCTATGACTATTTTACATTCTGCCCACAAGTCTGCTGGTACAATTATATCAAACAGACTATTCAGGTCAATCCAGAGTACTTTTGACAGCTTTACAAATCTGTCGACCTGTCTGTACCACTCCACAGGCTTTTCCCTTAAACGAGGGAAATCATTCGTAAATGATAAAATATCCTGTCTGGTCCATGGGACATGTACGTACCCACCTCCTGGAATCTCTCTCATGGGGTAAGCTGTCACTGCCTTTTCCTTTTCTTTCAGGGGAAATGCCGAGTAAGTTTTATCTGTCCCATCCTCTCGCTTTCGGTACCATCTGTCTTTCCATCTTTCTACATCTCCCCATTTCTTCAGCAAGGCAATCATTTCCTTAATCTGTCCTGTTCGACCTGCATTGTTCAGATTCTCAATATCTTTGTCTGAAAAATCCACTCTGTAAGGCTTTTGTAAAGCTTTCACCTTATCCATGTCAATCCCCCATTCATTGGCTATTCCTTTCAGCCTGTCATGTATGTTCTTTGCTCTCCATGTGACACTTTTGCTCAGAAAGAGGATCTCTCCTTCCTGATAATCCTTCAGCGTTTCTATAGGTATTGTTCCTACTATCATCTCTTCCATTTCCATACGCAGCCTAGCTACATCAATTCCCTGTGATTCTTTCTCCTTTTTCTGTAAAGTTTTCAGCCAATCATACAAATCCTCAGCCGTTATCACAGATTTTTCTGCACCCCCTGGTTCTGTCACTCTTTGCGGTTCTAAAATTGATCCTCTGCTCCCTTCCATACATCCGGAATTCAAACTTGAGTTAGTCTGCACACTCAATTCTCCTCCACATATGGTATGTCTCCATTGATTTTCTCCAGTTCTCCACTGAGTTTCTCCTGCTCTCATTTCAGCCTGCTCCGGAGGAACAATCAATCTGCTGCCCACATATGGTACCGTCAAACCACTCTCACCCGTCCTCTGCTTGTCAAAAATCGGCATAACCGGGCCTATTGTCACAGGCACTGTAACGGCCTCAAGATTTTTTGTCAGTTCTCTGATTTTCTCTGTCAGTTCAAAGGTAGTTCTTGCTAGTTCTCTGGTCTTTTCATCCTCAAGTTCATTCTCTCTTTCTATCTCTCTCTCTCTTTCTCTCTCTCTCTCTCTCTCTCTTTCTCTCTTTCTCTCTCTCTTTCTCTTTCTCTTTCTCTATCTTTCTCTCTCTCTCTATCTCTCTCTCTTTCTCTATCTCTCTCTCTTTCTCTTTCCGCCAGAGAACAGCTACTTTTCAACCCGGGGTGGTACCCTCTGTTTTAATAATCCGCAGGGTGTCTCTCATCGGGGTCACTGCTGTCCCTACCTCTGGTTCTCGTCTATACGGGGGTGGTCTTTTATAGAGCATGTCCTCTAAGACATCATCATCAGACTCTTTTGCCCCATATCTCCTGGGTTCTACATTATGTTCTTTTTCTGTACACTTTCTTCCTCCTGATTCCTCTGCTGTTCTTACGGGATATAATCCCTCGGTCATACTGGCATCACGCCACCTTCTCATCCGGTCATGATGGGTTTCGCGATCATACTTTCGCCCAAACATGTACCTGTAGTTACCCCCACTTCTCTGCTTTTCTCGCTCATGTACTTCATCTTCCCATTCCACTAATGCCTCGAATTGCGTCGGCCTTGGCCGTGGCTCTAGAATCATCATCTTTTCCCGTAAATTTCTTAACACGGCCAGATTAAATGAGCCATGTTCTTGAAAAGCCAAAACCCCATCCTCTCTAGTATACCAAATACAGGTATGATACCCATATTTTGCAACCATAAAGGATGCAGGGGTTCTGGTCGGAGGAAGTAACTCTCCTTCCCTAGATACAATGTCCTTATCCTTGTCGAACCAGGTTTTTACTTTACTGAATAAGGACTTCTTTTTCTTCTCTCCATTATGGTAATACATGTTCTTATTTTCCTCAACTCCTTGTCTGTGCTACAACTGTACGATGTCCTGTCCAATTGCAGCGCGACTCACACTAACGCACCAATCCGGAGCTTCTACGTCACGGTCTCAGTCCACGAATCCCAGCGCGACTCACACTAACACACCAATCCTGGAGTGTCTTCGTCACTCTGTATGTCTCCCAATCCTAGCGCGGCGTACACTAGCACACCAATCACCGTGCTTCCACCGTCCTAACCCACTGTCCAATCACAGCGCGGTCTCCCTGACGTCAGCAGTCGCTGCAATCGCTTCTGCTCTTGTCTCCTGTTTCTCGTCTACCCCTCCTTTACAAGACTACTTTAGTAGACTTTGTTTCAATTTCTACGAGTCTGTTAGTTACAACATACAAACATCTCCATTGTCTGCTTCGCTAGCCACAGAAAAGCAAAAAGACCTTTCCCACGAGAATTCTGCCTTTCCAGAGAGCAGCGCTTACCTCTGCCCTACTACAGAATTGTTACTTCCGTTGGTAAAGTAGCACATCCCTCTACTTTACCCTTCTTACAAGCATTAATTAACTGTTTCCCTCCGGAATGTTCCTAAGAGTCTCACAATTAACCAAAATGCCTTCTCATTCACGCACTTTCATACCAGAAAAATGTAGTACATTCACACAGAATTCTGTCTTTCCCGAGAACAGCGAACAGTCTGTCCTACTACAGAATTATATCACACGTTAACAAAGCAGCGCTTACCTCTGCCCTGTCCTTCTAACAAGCTCCGAGAATACCTATTACTTCTCCAGCGGTAAGCTTTAACGGAATCCTTTACGGACCCCTGGGACCTAAGACCAGAGTTTCACAGATAACCTTTGCTATCATACAAACTTCTTTCACACAGAAAATACGTTTCTAATGGCAACACACGGCGATGCTACCTCATCGAACCCAGACAATGCGACGCGCAACTTCAATTGTCACACGTTTTCCCCTGTCTGCATACAGGGCCAACAATCCCGCCTTTTTCCGAGAGCAACACTCCCTCTGCTCTACTACGGAACTGTCACCGACTCCCTACATCCCAGAAGCCGTTCACAATACATAAAACTCAACACAACTTCAACATATAGTGTTAGTACAAATATCAATCAATAATCAATAAGCCTATATACACGCAATTTCGCCAGATTCAAGACAATAGCTAACCATCATTCTGCTACCAAGAAACTGGTGCAGATCGGAGCTCTCAAATCCCCTCTACTTCCACGGACGGAATGATTCCACAGTCACACACGCATACATACATCACACGCTGGTGGGGCCCATTACACCAACATTCAAACCTAAATCACCCTATACGTGCCTTGTAAAAGGAGAAGAACACTTTCAAAATATACCTATCCGATCTGTCTATACTTTGAGGTCAATGCGACCAGCTTAGTTGCTTGTGAATCTAGCAAAATACATTTCAAAGAATATACACACTAATTCAATAAACATGACAAGAAATAACCACCCGAGACAGAAATTCAAACAGATTGTTCATTTATCTAAAATTGAAAGAAAAGCCAATTAAATGCAAATTCATTTCTCTCATATTTACCTATTCTGTCTAAATGTCAGATCCTAAGTCAGAACCGGTCCTCAGTAGATGAAACAGAGTTTCCTGCCGTCATGTAGAGTCAACGTCCTCTCCGTCAGCATAGGAACCTCGGATCATTAGCTAGGGAAGAAGTGGCGCTAGACCTCTCTAGCCTACTATTATTTATACTAACATTTACATATCATAAAGTAACAATTCTTTGTTCAGAACGGATGAATGGCAGAAATAATATCATCTTGGTACATTTTCGATATTGTGCGAGATTTTCCCACACCTAGATTGTTCCAAATAATGAATAGCAGAATTGAACGTCCATGACTAATTCGATACTTGAACGGATGTCTCTACTAGATGAATTTGTTTCAATATGGGGTTCATTGCAAAGTTCATGTTGTCAATCAATCAATCAATATCAACTTTATTCGGTAGTTTTGAAAAAACACCATAAAAGTTCAAATAGAATAAAAACACAGTTACAATTGTATAAAAAAAAAAAAAAAAGTTTAAAAAGATTATTAAAATGTACATTTTTGGGCACCGCCAGCAATACATGGAAGTAAAAAGTGCATCACAATTTCATTAGGGCAAATTTTTCCAACATGTGCAAAGGCGTACAGTTTTTCTGTTATCTCAGTCCCTTCGTTAATATGTATAAGCGATGTTGTTCGAGGTTATAAATTTGTGCGGTGGCGTATACAAAATTTAAGGTAAGATACAATCGCTTTCGCATAGTTTTCATTTTCCAGAAATTGTAGTGCCAAATACGCTGGGCGACATTGACGGAAACCCCAGAACTTCAAGATAGGGAGTATCCAGCGCTTCCGGGGCTCGCTATAGAATTTGCAGAATAACATTGTGTGTATCGTTGATTGTGGCGATACCAAATCACAAGGGCACATAGAGGTGTTGGAAGTCCTGACATTTTGCTCAGGAAATAGAACTAGTAGATGGAACAAATCAAGTCTGAAGCGGGTAAGCAGCATTCTTTCAAACTGTGTTATTTTAAAATTTAGGTAAGGTTCAGCAGAAAACGCAGTCTGGACTAGCAGGGAATGTTGGACTGATGGCTTGTGGACCTCGAATAATAAACGTAGCTGACGTAAATGAGTTAAACACTCCCTTTTTAAGGTCTTTTTAGGGATTTCCTCTATCAGCGATGGATGGTCAAAGTATTTCCTATATCCAAGATCTGTCAATAACGCTTTGACGTACGACAGCCATTTGATTTTCTTAGCGTGATCTAGCGTTAAAATATCTTGTATAATCGTCCTGGTCAAGTGGCATTGCTCGGTAACCCATATTCTGCGCCACAGCATTATTGGTTGTAGTTTTATGATGTCAGTGATGTAGTCAATGCCCAGCTCAGAGTGGCAGGCATAGGTGGAGCAGGTTTTGGGCACCGCCAGCAAATATCTAAGGAAAGAGTTCTCTATTGTTTGTATTGAGTCCACGTTTTTAAAACCCCAGATCCCCGCCCCATATGTTGCAGTGCTTACACATTTTGCGTTATATATTTGCACTAGTTCTTTAATTTGTCTCTGCCCCAATCTCTGCGAGAAGGTTTTTAGTGATGATGTCTCTCGGAGGAAAATCAATTTTCTTGTATTAATGGCTGGAGTCCATTTGAATTTTTCGTCAATGACAATCCCTAAATAGGGATATGTTTTAGTCCTATCCAGGTGTTCACCCTGCGCCATTAACTTCCTGTGTTTTACGTTTCTTTGCTCCCCTGAGTGCATTGTGTACGTTTTTTTTGCGTTTAGTTTCAGGTTTAAACTTGCCATAAAATCACAATATCTGTTCAGGGCCATTTGTAATTCGTTTGATGTTCTTGCTAGAATAACAGCATCGTCGGCATATAGAAGTGCTGGTATCTGCCGACGAACTGTTGCCGGGAGGTCCTTACTGCCTTGTAGCATGGCAACCTCTAGGCCATTCGTGTATAGGGTGAATAAGAAGGGGGCCAATACGCACCCCTGCCTGACCCCCTTTTCCACTCTGAAGAAGTTAGTGAGCTCGCCCTTTGTCCCAAATCTTACCCTGCCAGTGGTGCCTGTATATAGTTCGCGTAAGAAATCCACAATTGGCGTAGGAACGCCCATTTTCAAGATTGTATTCCACAGCATTGAGTGTGACACGCAGTCAAATGCTGCGGAAAGGTCGACATAGGCCATGTGGAATGAGGACCCTTTGGCGTCCAGGTATTTGCTCGCCAGTAGGGACAGGTTTAGAGCCTGGTCAGTTGTTCCTAGTCCCTCCCGGAAGCCATATTGTAGATCGGAAATAATTTTGTGTTCTAAGGCCCACTCCTGGAGGCGGTCAAGTAATATTCGTCCTGCCATTTTGCCTAGGGAGTCCAGGAGGGAGATCGGCCTATAGCATGTTGGACTGTTTCGATCTCCTTTCTTGAAGATAGGTACCAAGATTGATGTTTTCCAAGATTCCAGGATACCTACTTCAGTGGTGGCGTTCAAGACGTTAGTTAGTAGCGGGGTCCAAAGATCTGGAAGGTGTTTAAAAACGTCAACCGGAACGCCGTCCGGGCCTGGTGCTTTGGCTGTTTTTGAAGATTTTAAAGCTTTTTGGACCTCTTCATGGGAGAAGTGAAGATTTAACGGATAGACAATTTGTGGTAGAGGTTCAGGCTGATCTGTGTCTTCGGTCGGGTCTATGGCAAAGACTTTAGTAAAATGGTTCACCCATTCGTGTTGGCTTATAGATACATCAATTGATGGAAGGTTGGATTTCTCTGTTAGGAGTGGGGAACGAACTATCTGCCAGAACAAAGCACTATCGTTAAGTTCCGAGCTTTGGATCAGTTTTGACCATAGTTCAGCTTTTACTTCCTTTTTCCTGTTTTTTAGGGCGGCTGTATACTCTTTTCTAAGTCTGATGATTTCGACTCTGTCCTTATGTTTACTGTTCAGAGCTTCCTTTAGGCGTGTAGATGCTTTAGTACATGCTGTATCAAACCACCCTTTCTTCAGTTGGGGCCTTTGTTTGTGCTTTTTAGTCAATTCTTTTTGTATGGTTGTTGTAATTGATAGAAAGCTTACTATAGTTTCACTAGGGCGGGTAGTGAAATCCAAGCAGTTAATAATATCCGTTTGGTTATTTGTGACAATTTTTTTTGTTGTGTCTTCTTTATCAATATTACCCCACTTCAATGTAAAGCCATTCAAAGAGCCTAGCTCTAGATCGCTTTGATTTAGAGCGGTCAGAATGTCATATGGCTTATTCTTTGTTCTTTCAGCGAGGACCATGGTAATGGGGAAATGGTCACTTAAGGGGTTGTTAAAAACCTTAAAATCTTCTACGATGGATCCTATGGGTGATGAGATCAGTATAAAATCAATTATACTTGTTAAACCTCTTCCGTTGAATGTGGGCTGAAATTGAACAGGTGGATTCTTTGTTTCGTTAGCAAAGTTTAGTTCTAGTTCAGCCATGAGTTCATTCATTTTTTCCCCCCCATTAGAGTGTGTAAAATGCGTGAGGTTTGTATCGGACTCATCACTAATACCACATTTATTATTGTCACTATTACTGCATAGATGTAAGTTGAAATCTCCGCCCCAGATTATTATGCATGCCTTTTTGATGTGAATAGTTCGTTGCTTTTGTATTATTGCGGAGATCTCTGGGAGTAGCGTGTTCATAGCGGAGTTGGAGAGGTTATTATAAAAGTTTATAATAAGGTAAAGTCTTTGTTTGGTGACCTTAACTGCTATGATCTGAAAATTTGTATCTAAACTTATGGGAATTATCTCATCCACGGAAAGGGTGTTTTTGATATAAATAACTAAGCCTCCGCTATTTCTGCCAGAAGTTGATTTCGTCGCAGGTGACCAAAAAGTTTTAAAGCCTAGTATATGTATAGGCCTTATGGCCCACATCTCCTGAAGACAGATACAACCGCTCAAATTGATCTGGGTTAGGAAGGCGGGGTCGATTTTCTTTGCGGAGAGACCTGCGATATTCCAGTAGGTAAAATGAAACTGCAAAGTATCTAAGATAGAGTCAACTGGATTGCCTGCTTTAGCCCTCCGTTCGATGATTTCCTGATTAGTTTGGGTCGGTGTTGCAATTGTAATAACTTCATAATTGATTTTTGAGCACTCAGGTTTAATGAGAGGAAGAGGCAAATGCGTAGGAGTTATTGCAAAGGTGGGATATGAGTTAGATGATGAAGTTGGGTTCGTTTTGGATGATTGTGAGAATTCCCCAATATTGTAAGGGTTGAAAAGTCAATCGTTAAAATCTAAACCAGAAAAGGCATTAAATCTGTTATATATTGGGATGTTAAAGGAAGTAGCTAGCGGGGGAACTGGTTGTCTCCATCGATTATCTCCATTCTCTTGATGGGGAGTATCAGAGAGATAAGGATGGATAGATGGGGGTATGGACGTTTGGCTCTGATGCCACTGGACCGAGCCTGTTGGGTATAGAAACTTAGAGTTCTGGTGAGGGATGGAAGGGTAAGAGGTAATAGGATAAGGTCTTTCTAAAAAAGGATTGGTAGGGGCAGACGGGATGTTGGTGGTTGTATTTAGTAAATGCCTGTAAAAATAACCTAATGGGAGAAGGGTTGTGTTGAATTCCCAAGTAGAGGGTGGTGGTGCTTTGGCTAGTGTCTTTTCGGCCCACTGGGGGTTTCTGAAAGTAATAACTACACAATCCCCCTCGAATTTTTTACGTAAGGGGCCTATCCAACCTACTCTTTGCGTGTGGGAAATTTCCCCTACACATTCTATTGGGAAGTTACAATTCAGGCTTAACCAATGAAGTATCTTATTTTTCAGGGATGTTGTTGTTTCACTCTGTTCTTGCTTAAGTGTTGGAACGTTTACCAATACAAGGGCGTAGGCTCCGCATTCAGGTGGAAGGGTAATGCGTGCCGGTATCTGTCTAGATTTATAAGGTTGTTCGTATGGTATCTTTGGTTGCTGGGATTTTGCATTAAGCTGATTTAGTTGTGTAGGTTTCTGCGCTGGTTTCTGCGAAGCTTTCTGGGATGGTATAGAGGTGCTTACCGTTTGTAAGTTGGCTGTTTGAGTGTTTAAATTAGTGGTAAGTGATGTTATATTGGGCGTGGGAGGTTTGCTTTCGGCAATTATACTGCTACTGTGAGATTTTTGTTTCGGGAGGGTTATTAACGTCGATATGGGTTTCTTGACTGTGACTGTCTTAGAATGGGTGGAAGTCGTGGGAGCCAGAGGAGCTAAGGTGGTAATGGGTGGCATAAGGTGACTAGTGTTGCTGATTAATCTTGCCATCTGTTTTTCGATATTATTTAAGGTTCGCTCTATTGGTGTTAGTTGAGTTTTTATAAGGTCCTTAATTACATCTAGTACTTGTGAGTTAAGCTCAAGATAGTTCGAGTTGGTAGCGCCATACCCCCTGTGATCGTCAGGCGGTACGGTTGCAACAGAGGGGTCGTCCGCGTTTCCCGATGGTGAATAGCTTATGTTATTCCGGTTATTATTGCGGGTCGTCTTTTTGGACCTCAGGCGCCTTGGTGTATTTTTTTGCTTGATCTTGTTCTTGACTACTAGTCTTGTACTATCTTCATTAGAAAAAGGACCCTCCCTTATCTCCTTATCAGTTGTTGTTGGAGGAGCTACTATTAGAAGTGAGGGCTGGGTTAAGAATTGTGGCCCGATCACAGTTGGTAGTTGACTTTGGGTGATTTGGGTGGGGCTAATCATCAAAGTTGGTGTTTTTTCGAGATCATCCAAGGTATCTTCTTCAAGTGATAAGCGAGTGACAGATAGATCAACGCTTGTTGGTATGGTATGAAGTTCAGCACGGGTTTCGCGCAGTAATGGGACATTTATTTCCTGCTGGGTGGGTGTTTTAGCTAGGGCCAAAAGGCCCATTGAGGATCTACGTGCTGCTGCGAGGTCCTGGGAGACGCGTCTCTCTAAGAGGACTATCCCCTGATTGATCGCGTCATTAGCTTTACTGATGAATTGATCGATCGGCCCGATTATGGGACCCGCTCCTTGTGCTGTTTTATTCCTCATTGCCCTAGTTGTCATAGTGGCAGCTATAATTATGGTTATTATAATCTTCCTGGGGCCACGCTGCAGGATGGATAAAGATGGATTTAGTGAGGATGACAATGGATTAGCCCAGACCAGACTTGCCCAGGCTTGAACAGGCCCGCCCTTGGCCCGGGCGTCGACCCGCGATGCGCGTTGGCAGCCTTGCTTAAGACTGTAAGTGGTGAAAGGGGGCAGGGCACTGGGAGGGGGCGCGGCCCGCGCGGGAAGAGAAAACAGCTGATGGTGCTTACGCTGTGGCTCGCAGTCCCGGGGCCGCGCCTCGCACCTCCTCTGCGGCCGCGCTGGTTGAACTCCTTCCTCCTTGGGCAAGTAAACAGATTTGTTGGTAGGCTACTCCTATAGCGAGTTGTGGGCAAAGTCCAGAACAAATACACAGACCTCTGTGCAACGACAGTCAAAGATTGCACGAATGACAATAGACTGGGAACTGTAACAGCAACAACTTACTTTTGGAACGTAATATCAAGGGGAGAGCCCAGCCCGGCCTGGTCGGCCCCGGACGGCCCGCCCTTTGCCCGGGCTTAGCCCGCGCGCGGTCCCGCGACGCGGGAGACACGGCGATCTTTTGTGCGCCTCCTGGCGCGAAACCAGCAACGCGGCTCCCCTGGCGCTTTGAATGATGGGGAGTGTAGTCCCGTCCCCGCTCCGCGGCCGCAGATGGTGTTAGCGGCGGCGGGGGACGGAAACACTGCAGAAGAAGGCAGTTTGGCAGCGTGGAACGTTTGGATCCCAGGTAGGTCCGCAAGGTCTCAGGAGCAAGAAGAAACCCGCTCAGCAGCAGACACGGCGATCTTTTGTGCGCCTCCTGGCGCGAAACCAGCAACGCGGCTCCCCTGGCGCTTTGAATGATGGGGAGTGTAGTCCCGTCCCCGCTCCGCGGCCGCAGATGGTGTTAGCGGCGGCGGGGGACGGAAACACTGCAGAAGAAGGCAGTTTGGCAGCGTGGAACGTTTGGATCCCAGGTAGGTCCGCAAGGTCTCCTGGGATCCTCCACTTTTGTATCTTTTCCCTCTTCCAGGGTCTTTTGGCAGATGTCCCAGACTTGTCATCATGCTTATGGCTTTTCAGTTCATCGGAGGTGCAAGGTCACAGGCAGAGCGAAGCCTTTTTGTAAATTTCCAGCAACTCCAATGCAGGCCACAATGGACAACTTAAACAAGAGTAAACACAAAACACAATTACTACACGGAAATGATTATACAGTGTTATTCCCCTACTAATACCCTTATGTGTATGCATTTATCTAGCCATTTGCGACATCAGAAGCCATTAATGCATATTAATTATAAGCGCAAAACACAATAACATCACATAAGCAACATCCATTTCTGTCAGTTTGCTCACCAACTTAGTTCACTTATTATTGTAGCCATGCAATAGCATTCCCACGTGTAATTCTCTTGTTAATAAGGTTGATTAGTCAGCATTTCGACAAACTTTTAATACTTAATAATTAATCAGTAGTACTTTTAGTTATAACATGCGACAATGAAACCGGTATTCAGGTTTAAAGTAAAAACCCTGCTCCATCAATCGCGCCCAGCTGTGCCCCTGTGACCCCCAACACCTCCACTTACCTGTGCTGTCGCTGGTGCAGTTTGACACGTGCAGCCTGTTTCCAAAAAGAAGAAACTCCATTGGATTGCATCGGGCGCCCGATGCTGTGTTTGCACCCTGCACCCGGCCGCCCCTGTGCCGCTGGTGGTATATCTTAGGTGCTGCTTTGTGTCCCCCTATGTGCTGGTCCTAACACCCAAAGCTTGGCTCCTACAACCATCCCACTTACTCACAAGCAGCGTTGCTTCACGGACCTCCAGTCTCCATTGAAACATATTGAGCCAAAGGCTGATTTTGACCTCTGCACCCGGCCACTCCTGTGCCGCTGGTGGTGCAGTATTGGTACTTACATGACCCCTGCCCACTGCTGACCCATGGACTCAAAGGCTGGCCCTGCAAGTTACGTACTTACCTAATTAACTGCAAAGCTGTTTTTCCCGTAGGATAACATTGAACTGTGCTGAAAATGTCCTGTGTTGATTTTTCAAAGTGAAAAGTACTTTGAATTAAAAACGTACTTACTTTGTTGCGAAGACCCTGGTCTTAAAATAAAGTACAAACAAAGTATATTTTTCTAAAATTGGTCTGGGTCTCCTTCTTTGGTCGTGTGTCCATTATTCATCACTGTTGTGCAATAAATGTCTTACGCTCCTCTGAGTTAGACCTATGACTGCTCGCTCACACTATCACTAGTAGAGCACTTTGGGGTTTGCACTGAGCCCTGTACACTTCTGGGGAAACTCTGGACTGTGTGCACGGTATTACCACCTAATGGCATACCATATACAGACACCGTTATGACGAGAGAGCTTGGACGCCGTACACGGAAGTTTAGCAGATAGACACAGCAGTGAACCTTACAGCTTCATTCATGCGGAGCGACTCAAGGATGCATATCGGACCACGCAGAGAGATTTGAAACTGAGTCACATAACAGCTGCGGCTTACAGTTGCTCAGAGACTTTGAAAACGCTCAAATCTTAATCACAAGGTGGCCAATTACTGTTGCTTAGCCGACATCGAATGTGCACCCCTGACGAAGTGTTGCAAGAGCCCGAAATGCATTGGGGCTGGCATAAGAAATACGTTTACGGATTCTGTTCAATGCATTTATCATTGTTCGCTGAGAAAATATCAATGTTTAATTTAAAGTGGGTTGTCACCTAAATGTCAATGTCACTTGATGAAATCTTGAATTGATAAATATATGTGTATATCAAAAATGATCTTTTGTTGAATTGTTGTAAATTTGTTCACCATTGATTACATATTAATTTTGTGTTGAACCTTTTTTGGGTCACTGCGTTGTGCGCTTCAATACGGTGCGCAGTTTTCTGCGCACGCAGCTTTGCAAGTATTTATTGAGGGACAGTGGCAGATCCCATGCATGAAGCAGCACACACGGATTCATGGGAATTGTTGGAGTACATACAGTAGAAATGTATCAAAGAGGGCGGGAAGGTAGATACTATTCAATACCACATACAGAGCCAGCGCCCGACACCTGTTAATATTACATTTACTTTAAAAAGAACAGGTATTACTACACTTCCCATCCATAACCCAATATCTCAATTCTACTTATTTTAATCATCACACATAGATAATAATATGTCACACATAAGGTATAAATATTCACACAAAAGGTATTAATAGTCACACATTGGTATCGATATGTCATACATAGTTATTGATATGTCACACATGTGTATCACAAGTCACACATAGGTATTAATAATTCGCACTTAGGTAATAATATTCCACCCGTAGGTATTCAATTGGTATTAATATGGCACACTTAGTGTTGATATGTCACGCCTTGGCATTGATATATCACACATAGGATTGTAATATGCCACACACAGGTATTAATGTGTCGTACATTGGAATTGATATGTCACACCTATGTATCGATCTGTCGCACACAGGAATCGATATGTCACACATAGTATCGATATGTCACACATCAGTATTGATATGTCACACATAGGTATAGGTATTGATATGTCGTACAAAGGTATAGCAATTGATATGTAACACATAGGTATTGATATGTCACCTAACTTACTGACCCTGGTGTGGGCGCTGACTGGCTTTAGGCAGCCAGTCACCACCAGTCATGTTTCTGGACCCCTGGGTGGAGAGCCCCTGATCTCTGAGGCCCGAAACAAAGCACATCCTGGGCAGAGGTGTCACACTTCCTCCCCAAGGATGGGCCCTTCTAGGTCATAGGTGTAGGAGAGTAGGATCTGCTTCACATGGGTACCCCCACTTTTTGCTGGTGTTTCACTGTTTTTCGACCTTAGTCTGGCTGTGGCCCTGCTAATCAGGACCACAGCCCAGCTGCTTCCTCTCTAAAATGGTTTCCATGTACATTAGGTACATATCTAATTGGATTCTGGAGTGCCTTATAAGCCCCTAGTATATGGTATACTATGTACCTAGGGCATAGGTACCTCAGGGGCCTACCAGGGGCTGCAGCATGTATTATGCCACCCCTGGGAAGCGCTCCAAAATGACACCACAGGTCTGCTACTGCAGCCTGGGTAAGGGTGTGCTTGCACCCCTTACTTTGATATAGGTTACCTATATCACTACCTAATACAGACACATATAAACCTATAAGCCACTCCTATGGCAGGCCTTGACAATCCTGAAGGCAGAGTGCTTGGCTTTATGTGAGAGGGTGCCCAAGCATGAGCTAAGCCCCTCTGCAGCTTTCGCAAATACTTCCTTATGTCTGTTCTGTGATACAGCCATATCATCTACTCTTAAGTGCATTATAACCTAGCGGTAAATGCTAACTTTGGAATGGCTGCATCAAAACATGTTGTGTTTGGTGGCAAACGCTTTGGAATACTACCCCCCCCCCCCGCCAGTCCTGGCGGCGGGGGTAGCATTCCACCCTTCTAGAGGGAGAGACATGTTCACACTGTCTAAACCCAGTAGGACTTTCCTGGGCCCTGGCATCACAAAATGGATGCCTCTGCCACAGACACAGGTCTGGCCTCCTGCTGCTGACCGAAACTCCGGCAGGGGAGGCCTGTACAATAGGTTTCCTGTCGAAGGGAGGTGTGACCACCTCCCCAGACAGGCTGATGTGTATTGGGGCTGGGCGGGAGCACTCTCTGGTGCTTTGAAGTCCTGCAATGGGGGCACACTTCGTGTCCCTGTGCATAGCCCAGTTCAAACCGGTTGCAGGGGCACTCAGCCCCTGCACTGGCGCGAAACTGGACAAAGGGGAAGGGGTGTAACCACCCCCACCCCAGGCCCACTCATAGGTGGGGCCTTAGAGTTAGTCCATCCCCTAAACTTAGTATAAGTATAGGAATCCAGTCCCTAAAACTTTAGATTACCCTGGACAAACCTCTGCAACATATATCCTGGACCTTCGACTTTCTATCAGGACTAGAAGACTGAAGAAATCTCCCTTGGGGTCAAGGAGTGACTCCCCTGCTTGGCAGGCACCAAAGAAGCAACTGACCGGTCTGCAATTCTGAAGCTCCCGCCGGATGCTGAAGTCTCTGCATCCCCAGAGGTGGATTTCCAGACTTCCCCGAGGCTACCCTGAGTCCACAGCAAAGCTGAGACCCGTGGCTATCATGGGTGACGTGGAACCGTGACCCCTGGACACCGTGAACTTTTGCAGCAACACTAAAGGTAGTGTTGCTGCAAAAGTTCACGGTGTCCAGGAACTTGTCCTCGAAGTTCTGCTTTGGGCTCCGAGTAGCCCCAGCCTTGAGCACCTTCTGCACCGAAGATTGTTGGCCTCCACTCCACGATTGACCCGTGGGCCAGCTTCAAGTGCGACCGCTCGAGGCTCCTTCAAGACCACTAGCCCGTTGGCTAGCAGGTCCCCACGAAGGCAACTCCTCTTCTGCTTGGGCTTTCCTGGTTGCTCCAGATGTGCCCTTACTTAACCTCGCTGGGTGAGTCCATCAGACCTTGCTGGTCTGCGCCGCAGTCCTTTCTCTGCATTCCTGTTACTTGCCGTTGCCAAGGCTTGTTGGGTCCTTTCTGGTCGCCGACACTGCAGCACTCGACAGACTTCGTGGGACAGCTCGAATCCGGCTTGTGGACTTCGTCGACGCCTCCTGGACCTCGTGGCTGAAGAGTCAAGACACCCATCAACTCAGCAGAAGCACCCGACATCTGTGGGCATTGGTCCATCCTGCCCTAGGTCACTGGCAAGTGACCCAGACTGTGTCCCCTCTGCTTTCAGGTTCCTTACATCCTAGATCCAGGCTGGGATCTCTCCGTACACTTCTCCTCTTCACGGCAGCAGCAGTTCTTTGCAGGCTCCCATTGAAATCGACGACGCGACCCGACACCAAAAGACCCCAATGCACCTGGCTTCCCTGGGTGAGGTAACTCGAGTAATTCGATGCTCTCGCGGGTGCTAGCCCTAGAACTTCTTAAGTCCAAAAGCGTTTGGTCCTGACTCGATTAGAAGTGTCCTTAATCTTAAAAATTCCAACCGCGACATTCCACATAGAAGATAATAGGAACCCGCGGTTGTGTTTTCACACTGCATACGGCTCCCGTGGGTCCCCTGTATCACTACCTTGGGTGGTTCCTTGGGGTCCCAGCGATTCTAGAGGCAATAGGCCTAATGCCTATTACAGTTGTGGTTCTTATACCACTTTTTTTAGTATATGGTTTGGTACGCCCCCAGGGCCCAAACGTGTATTTGTGCGATTACTGATGATTGCTATCTTGTAACTAAAGTACTTCGAACTCCAGTCTCATAAAGAGATTAGAGGGGTGTGTTTTATCTTAAATACATATATTTTAAATATATACCTGGTGTGCTTGTCCTTTCATTTGATCATTCAGGAGATTATACACTGGTAAAACAAGCTGCTTTACATTCCTTCAAGACTTAGCCTGAAGGCTGCTCTCCATAGCTACCACAAGGATAGCTTTCAATAAAGGTTGTCTTTAACCTATCACCATAAGGGGTTGTTTGGACTGATACAAGGTGCCCACTAGAACTAGTGGACAGCATATATCAGGCCACCTTCTCACAATAGGTGTCAATATGTCACACATGGGTATTGATGTGTCACACATAGTTATCGATATGTTCCACATGGGTATCCATATGTCACACATGGGTATTGATATGTCATACAAGGGTATCAATATGTCACACATGGGTATCGATATGTCACACATAGGTATTGATAAGTCACACATGGGTATCGATATGTCACACATAGGTAACAATATGTCACACATGGGCATGGATACGTTGATATGTCATACATGGGTATTGATATGTCACATATAGGTAATGATATGTCACATATGGGTATCGATATGTCATACATGGGTATCGATATGTCACACATGGGTATCGATAGGTCACACATAGGTAACGATATGTCTCACATGGGTATCAGTATGTCACTTATAGGTATAGGTATTGATATGTCACACATAGGTATCAATATGTCACACATAGGTATCAATATGTTACACATAGATACCAAAATGTCACACTTGGGTATCGATATGTCACAGATAGGTAACGATATGTCACACACTGGTATCGATATGTAACACATAAGTATTGATATGTGACACATGGGTGTTGATATGTCACACATGGGTATGGAGATGTCACACGTGGGTATGTTACACATTGGGATTGATATGTCACACATGGGTATTGATATGTCACACATGACTATTGATCTGTCACACATAGGTATCGATTTATCACACATAGGATTTGATATGTCATACGTGTGTATGGAGATGTCATATTTAGGCATCGATATGTCACGCATGGGTTACAATACGTGACACATTGGTATCGATATGTCACACATGGGTTTTGATATATTACACATGGATATGGAGATGTCATTCATGGGTATAGAGATGTTACACATAGGTATCGCTATATCACACATGGGTAACGATATGTCACACATAGGTATTGATATGTCACACATGGGTATCGATTTCAATATGTCACACATAAGTATTGACATGTCACAAATGGGTGTTGATGTGTCACACATGGGTATTGATATGTCACACATGGGTACACTTCTTTCACACAGAAAATACGTCTCTAATGGCAACACACGGCGATGCTACCGAATCGAACCCAGACAATGCGACGCGCAACTTCAATTGTTACACGTTTCCCCTGCATGCATACAGGGCCAACAATTCCGCCTTTCCCGAGAGCAGCGCTTTCCTCTGCCCTACTACGGAACTGTCACCGAATTCCTACATCCCAGAAGCCGTACGCACTACAAAAAACTCAATACGACTTCAACATATATTGTTAGTACATATATCAACACAAATCAATAATCAATAATCAATATACGCGCAAATTCATCAAACCAAGACAATAGTCAACCATCATACTGCTACCAAGAAACTGATGCAGATCTCAGTCTCCAAATCCCCTCTACTTCAACGGACGGAATGATTTCACAGTCACACGCACACACACTCATCATACGCTGGTGGGGCCCAGAACACAAACATTCATTCTACCACCCTATCCGTGCCTCGCAGAAGGGGTAAAAGACCATCTGTTCTTAATCAATTTGCATTACTTTGATGAAAGAACCACTGTCCCTAGAATCACCCTAACGGTCCCTCCATCAAATGGGTCGATCGAATCGACTAGTTGCTTTAGGTTTGATGCAAATCTTAATACTCAAAACATTCAATAAACATTTCAATAAAATAATCACTCGACTCAGTAATTCAAATAATAGTTTCTTTTATCTAAATCAAATGCATGTTAAAAGCCTAGTAAATGCAATATCATCTTTGTCATAATTACCTATTCTGACTAAAAGTCGGTTTCTAAGTCAGAACTGGTCCTCAGCAACTCTGTCAAAATTCTGTGCCGTCATGTAGAGTCACCGTCCTCTCTGTCAGCATAACCTCAGGATACTGGAAATGACGAACTCCCTACCTCTCTAGTCTACCAATATTTATACTAAAATGTACATTACAAATGTTGCCAAAATCAGTTTCTAAACATTCAATTGGTGGAAAAATATGTCATCTTGGTACATTAGGAAACATTCATTAGTTTTCACACGTATTATAAGTTTCAAATGCTGAAATAGAAATTAGAAGTCCATGGCTAATTCGCAACATTTACGGATGTCTCTCAGGGCAAAAATGTATCTAATCCATGGGACCATTACAAGTTCATCGGGTCGTATTTTAAGTTGCAACAATTTCTTCACGTTCAGGGGCATCTGGCTCCCTTCCCGGAGAAGTCATCATGGACATGGCGTGTCAGGTCAGCCAAAGTACAGGGTCGCTGTCAGTGCAAATGCCTTTCTCCATTGTATTTTTCAGGAGATTTATTCAATTCTGCTAGGCCTCAGTCGGCAGCCATCTTGCGATAGGCCACAATGGTCAACTTAAGCAAAGAAACATAAAAATCGTAATTAATACATAGAAATAATTAATACAGTGTTATTCCCCTGCTAATACCCATATGTGTGTGCATTTATCTAGCCATATGCAACATCTAAAGCCATTAGTGCATGTTTATTTTAAGCGCAAATCACAATAACATCACATAAGCAACGTTTATTTTATTAATATGCATACAAACTTAGTTCACTTATTATTTTAGCCATGCAGATGCATTCCCACGTGTATTTCTTCTGTTAATAGGGTTGATTAGTCTTAGACTCTGCAAATCATTAATTATTATTATTAATCTCTAGTCATTTTAATAAAGACATACGAAAATGGAATAGGTATTTCAATAAAAAGTATTATACCTGCTCCAGCAATATGTCACACATGACTATTGATCTGTCACACATAGGTATCGATTTATCACACATTGGCTTTGATATGTCATACGTGTGTATGGAGATGTCATATTTAGGCATCGATATGTCACGCATGGGTTACAATGCGTGACACGTTGGTATCGATATGTCACACATGGGTTTTGATATATTACACATGAATATGGAGATGTCATTCATGGGTATAGAGATGTTACACATAGGTATCGCTATATCACACATGGGTAACGATATGTCACACATAGGTATTGATATGTCACACATGGGTATCGATTTCAATATGTGACACATAAGTATTGACATGTCACAAATGGGTGTTGATGTGTCACACATGGGTATTGATATGTCACACATGGGTATTGATATGTCACATATGGGTATGGACATGTCACACATGGGTATGGAGATGTCACACATGGGTATGGACAGTGCTCTAAATGTGAAAAAATAAGTGCAGGTACTTTTAAAATCAGCTATGAGTGTAGCAAGTGGGCGGGGCTAGGGGCGGGGCTAAGGACAAGACATGCAAGACATTTCTACTATGTGGCCGAATACTTGAGTGCGCTCCCACAGAAACAAGCAGCAGTGCTCACGCAAAGCATTCCAAGAATGTCCTTTAAAATACCTCCCTAGTGTCTGGATGATCTCCCTCTTTCACTCACTTTTCTCACACACACAAAAACATGCGCACAAAGCAGGCAAACACCCCGACGCAAGCAGACACTCGCACAAAAGACTCCGGTGGGATAAAGGCCACTCCTCATCTCCTGCTGCTATTGCTGCTGCCAGTGGGATGCCGGGATTGAGTGTGTGCACAAGTGCACTCCATGGTGTGAATGGGATTGACAGCACAGGGCCTGAATGGACCCTGCTCTGTCACTCACAGCGTGGTGGTGAACACCGGGCGTATGCAGCTGAGCCCTGCTGAATTGTTCAGAGGTGGCTCCGCTGGGCTAGAGGCGCTTTGGCTGTCAGGCAGCCTCGTCCGTGCTCGAGAGCACTGGCAACAATGAGCCTACCTTAGAGGAGCACCGGTACTCAGAGTGATACAAATGAGAAGTGCTGGTACTCAGTACCGGTGACTACCGGCCCATTTAAAGCACTGGCTATGGAGATGTCACGCATGGGTATTGATATGTCACGCATGGGTATGGATATGTCAGAGACAGGTAAACGTGCCTGTCATTTGCTGTATCCTGCAGTGGTGGTGGGGGTGTGTGACGGTATTCATGAAGCCCGCACCCCCCTCCCTGCCCTGCCTCCCCCCCCCCCTCCCCCACCTCCACGTGCACTGCCCCTGTCTCGCCTCCGGGGGGCGCTGCCGCGGACACACTGCGGCCTCCTCTGCCTGGTGCTTGTGTATCCGCTCCTCGTCGTTGTGCGGGGCGGGCCCTGCGGGAGCGCTCGGGCTCCTTTCGAGCGGCGGTCGGGCTTGTTTCCCGCCAGTGCCATTCCCGCTCCAGGCCCGGGGCGCGCGCCGCTGCCGCCCCCTCGCGCCCGTCATGACCCGGTACTGCGTGGCCCAGCGGTGCTCCCGGAACCAGCGGCGGCGGGACGCCCAGGGCCGGCCGGTCACCTTCCACAAGTGAGTGCGGGGCGGGGCTCGAGGCGCTGCACCGAGCATCACTGCACCGAGCATCACTGCACCGAGCATCACTGCACTCCCGCTGCACCGAGCATCACTGCACTCCCGCTGCACCGAGCATCACTGCACTCCCGCTGCACAAAGCATCACTGCACTCCCGCTGCACAAAGCATCACTGCACTCCCGCTGCACAAAGCATCACTGCACTCCCGCTGCACCGAGCATCACTGCACTCCCGCTGCACCGAGCATCACTGCACTCCCGCTGCACCAAGCATCACTGCACTCCCGCTGCACCGAGCATCACTGCACTCCCGCTGCACCAAGCATCACTGCACTCCCGCTGCACCGAGCAGCACTGCACTCCCGCTGCACCGAGCAGCACTGCACTCCCGCTGCACCGAGCATCACTGCACTCCCGCTGCACCAAGCATCACTGCACTCCCGCTGCACCGAGCATCACTGCACTCCCGCTGCACCAAGCATCACTGCACTCCCGCTGCACCGAGCATCACTGCACTCCCGCTGCACCAAGCATCACTGCACTCCCGCTGCATCGAGCAGCACTGCACTCCCACTGCACCGAGCAGCACTGCACTCACCACTCCTGCTGCACCGAGCAGCAGTGTAGATCACTATACTACTGGATGCACTGCACTCCCACTGCACTGACACGGCATTGCTGTCTTGCACTGATTGTGTTGTACAATACTGCATACAATACTCTACACTGCACGCAGCTAGGACCGGCTGGTTCCATGTCATGGCTGAGTGCAGGAACCTCCACTCACTGCACTGTGCATGACTGAAGTGCACTGAATGGACTACACAACACAATGCACATTGGACTGAAGATTGCTCCTTAAAATACACTGCACACAGCTGGGACTGGCCAGTGACATTCCACAAGTGAATACAAGACACTACACTCATCTTGCACTGTACATCACTATCCTGCTCGGAGCTCACTGCACAGCACCAAGCAGTATAGGTTGCTATTCCAGCACTGCAGAGTACATCAGTGTACTACACTACACTGCATGCACAATACACAATGCTTTTCCACACATCCAGACATGATTACAGGCACTGTAATCAGTGCACTGTATTATGCACTGCATAATAATACACTACACTGCACACAGGTAGGTGTATCCTGTGACTTTTCACAAGTGAGTACACGACTCTGCACATTATTGCTACACTACATGAACTTCACAACACACTGCTCCTACTCTACAGTGCACTGCACAATAAACTGCACTTCATACAACCAGGGCTGCCAGAGACCTTCCACAAGTGTCAACAAGGCTCTGTACTCACATTGCACTGTACAGTGCACCGCATACTGAGCTGCAGAGCAGTGTTAAGAGTACAACACTGCATACGTGTAGGACCGGCCAGCGGCCCTTCACAGTGCAGTGCACGGTGCTGTACACACATTGTACTGCAGCACACTGCATGCGACACAGCCAGGGCGGCCGGTGCCCATGCACCCGTTATAATTAAAGTTGGGGAGCAGTCAGGACACTGTGGTCACATCAGGAACCCCTGCAGGCTGGGCACTGGTGGAGCAGAGACAGCTGACTGGTGGAAGTGACGTCAGTCTCTTTATAAAAGGCCCTTCCTGGATTCCCTCCACCTGAGAGTGATGGAAACACTGAGGGGCCCTTCAAGCCTCGGATCTTAATACCTGGATTAGTGTCTTTCAACACTGCGACCCCTCTTAAGATAAGACCAAGAGAAGGGGCCCCCAGCAGCCCCCCAGGACCTGCGCTGCCACAAGATGCTGCAGAGCCTGGAAGGTCAACAAAGAGCTTCTATCAGCGAGAGTTAAGGACCACTGCAGGTAGACCATCCAGTCGTAGGTTTCAAGAAGGTTATTCAGCAGCACAGCCGTGACTGGTCAGCGGGATGGCCCAGCGCAGCTCCCTCCAAGCTGACTCCACACCCAAGGTCCAGGGTGGAATAGAGGCACAGATGAACACATGCACAGCTGAGTGATACAGAGGAGCGAACAGGATGGTGGTCGCATGCAGGAGCACGCGAGGAACTAACACAGACTTAGAGGAGTCCTTGCAGGTTAGCAACAAGAACACTCCTCTGAGAGACTTTTAGCCGCTGGCAATTCCTCGCGCGAAGTTATTAAAAGTGTGAAAAGCCTCTGTCTCTTCTCGTTCGCACAAGAAGGTACGATTGGTTCAGAGGCAGTGAGTGAACCCTTCTCAGCTCCTTCCATGAAGAGGTCACTAATGTAACCCAGAGTCTTGCACTTGAACACGACCTTCTCCCATATCCCGGGTCCACGGTGTCAGACTCTAAGCTTTGGAAGCCTGGTCCGGTGAAGACCTTCTCCCTGATCCCGGGTCCACGCTGTCAGACTCTAAGCTTTGGAAGCCTGGTCCGGTGAAGACCTTCTCCCTGATCCCGGGTCCACGCTGTCAGACTCTAAGCTTTGGAAGCCTGGTCCGGTGAAGACCTTCTCCCTGATCCCGGGTCCACGCTGTCAGACTCTAAGCTTTGGAAGCCTGGTCCGGTGAAGACCTTCTCCCTGATCCCGGGTCCACTCTGTCAGGCTCTGAGCTTTGGAAGCCTGGTCCGGTGAAGACCTTCTCCCTGATCCCGGGTCCACGCTGTCAGACTCTAAGCTTTGGAAGCCTGGTCCGGTGAAGACCTTCTTCCTGATCCCGGGTCCACGCTGTCAGACTCTAAGCTTTGGAAGCCTGGTCCGGTGAAGACCTTCTCCGTGGTCCCGGGTCCACGCTGTCAGACTCTAAGCTTTGGAGGCCTGGTCCGGTGAAGACCTTCTCCGTGGTCCCGGGTCCACTCTGTCAGGCTCTGAGCTTTGTAAGCCTGCTCCGGTGATGGCCTCTGGTTCAGCCATTCATCCGGATCTCCCATGGACCCTTGTCCAGCCTCTTGCCTTCATATGGCCGCAGATATCTTTGCTCGAGTGATAACAAACTTGCGCAAGGCTCCCTTCCAACAGCAATAAGTCCTCAGATATGGAAGGGCGCTCAGATCCAGCCGGTGGAGAGAAAGCCCCGAAGACCCTCAGCAGCTGAGCAGTTAGAGGGACATTTCTCGTCTTCCCTTCTCGGTGAAGATTCTGGAAAAGGAAGGTGGTAAACAACATCGACCATCCATTGAAGCCAATACGGTCCTAGATAAGACCCAAGTAGGCTCTCTTTCATTACAACCGATGATGAACTTTGTATTAATCTTGTATTCTTTCATGACCAGGACATGGTCGAATAACGATCTTTGACTGACTGACCCAAGAAGGCTTCCGGCCTATGCATGGTGCAGAACCTGCCCTGCTAACAGTACTTGACAACCTAACAGTGCTCTGGGACGAGGGCCATAGTGCTACTGTGGTGGTACTCGATCACAGCGCCACCTTCGATGCAGCCACTTACTATCTTGATATACAGATAACATCAAATGAGCATTAAGGGGAGAGTATCGGACTGACTTGCCTTCTTTCTGTCGCACACACTTAGGCGGTGAATATATCATCTTTTCTAAGAGTATATTTTGTTCTTCTGGAGTCCCCCAGGGCTCCACGTAAAGCCCCAGACTCTTTAATCTGCAGATCTCACATCTGGATACAGAATTTTGTCCTCTTTGCCCCTTATGTCATATGTAAATGAACCACAAACTGTAGTCATCATTATCAATGCAACATAAGCTGTGAATCATTTTTGCGTATGTATGGCCCTGGTGGCCCCATGGATGTGTATGGATGCACTGAAAGTGAATGGAGATAAAACTGAACTTTTGAATTTAGGCCCCCTATCAATTTTCCATCACCCAAAATGGTGGCCAGCAGGGCTGGGAAGTCCTTCAACTTAGTAGCATCCACTAAAAACTTGGGACTCCTCATAGACCACAAACTCCAGTGTGGAAAAGCAGGTGGATGTTCTTCTCCACTGGAGAATTCTCCATAAAGTGCTCCCTCTGATACCAGTACAGGCGCGTACGCTTGCGGCCAGGCTGCTGTTCTCTCTCGGCTGGATTACTGCAACACACTGTATTATGACCCAATTGCAAAGGGTCCATGTGGGAGAACGAGGCAGCATCTGTGAGGCCTGCACGAATAACATGTCACATTTGTCCTTCACTGGGAAGCAAACACCCCATTGTAGCTCTTGACGCTCAGAGGGTAGTGTTGCAGAGCAGTCTGAGGCTTACTCGAGGGAGGTGGTGTGGGCTAGTAATCACCATTTACCAGTACGCAGAAATAACTCAATAATTGATTGTCCAGTCTGTACTTTGCCTTATAAAAGGAACAGTATATTTATTAAACACACACACACTACTCAACACTATGCACCAATGTACAAATATACATAAGCTGTTGGAATTACTTTGTGACCTTGCATAACATTTACACCCCTCCCGCAGGTGGGGTGGGGTCTAGTACCACCACTCCCATGTATGCACATCATCCTGCCCCCTAATGCAGTGTGTTGACAAAACCCGGAGTGAGGGCCTTGCCCACTGGCACCATCCCAGTGGCGACCCACCCCATCATCTCAAGAAGCATTTAAAATAGGTACCCCTGCCCTGGTGACACATAACCCAGACTGAACCTCTCATACTGACCATACAGTATACACCGCTACATCTTAGTGGCTAACAGTCTGGGTAGTTCTTCACCTAAAGCAGTAGCTAGAATGCACGTTTGGGCATCACTTAGAACGACAGTACTCATCATAGTTGATAACAGTTATAATGCATTGCAACTAAAGCCCCTCAAAGGCGTCGCAGTTAAAATCACAGGATTAAGTATATGCAGCCAGACACCCTAGCAGGAATGACCAGCAACATAACCCCACTCGGCTTATGATTTCACCTTCCACAGGTACTTCACATAACACATGTAGCTTTCAGTCCCTCTAATAGATATACCATTAGTAAAGGGGGGATGCCCTTCTCCAGACATCCCCAGCACAGCCCTCCACACCTTGAGGCGGTCCCTAAAGCACCCCCAGCTGTAGAACAAAAGTTCCAGCCTCAGGATGCTTTGACTGCTGGCTGAGCCCTAGAAGGGTTATTTCTTTGGAATCCCCAGAGACTTGGGGGGGGGGGGGGAGGGGGGGACTTTCCTCTTCGTGCTGGGGGAGACTGCGTTGCTCCTGCAGCTCCCCCTGCACCTTTTCAGGCATCCCTGGGGCCACCACAAACCGAACACCATCCTATTTTTCCTTGCAGGCCGGTCCAGGTCTGCAAGGCATTATGGGGCAAAGTGCTCCTTGGTCATGCATATTATAGCAGTATGCCCGCTACTCCGGGGAGAGCTGTGACGCGCTCCTGGCGGCCTCTGGCAGCGTCCAGACCTCGGTGGAGTGCCCGGTCCCACCCAGACTCCGAGGTGAGTTATGGCAGCTCGGGGAGCACAGCCCCGGCTGCTCCGGCTGTTTTTCGGGGGCCTGGTTCCACCCCTGGCAACACTTCGCTCCCAAATGTTGGGGAGCCCACCCCTAGTGGCTCCCACCGGCTCCCCGCCTGGCCCGCACCCTCGTGTACGGCCGCGGGAGCCGGAGTGTCCATTTCGTGCAGACACGGAGGCGGCCTCTCCTGCGGCAGGTCTTCAGGAGAGTGCGCCGGCACTCCCCCACCTTCCAGCTTCTGTGAGGGAGTGCGGAGGCATTCGGGTCCCGGGCCCCAGGACATCTTCACCGGGAGCACGACTGCTCTCCCCGGCTGTTCTTCTTGTGGCAGGGGGGACGCGCCACGACACGCCACCCTCCACTGCACCGACACCATCGGGGCCCGGAGTTGGGATCCCGGGCCCCTGCAATCTTCAAGGGGAGCGGGACGGCGCTCCTCAGCTTCATTTTCAGTGGGGCCCAGAGTTGGGGCCCTGGGCCCCCAGAGACCTGTTCAAGGGGGGCGCGACGGCGCTCCCCTCCCTCTGAAGTCTTCGGGGGCCAGGGTGGGCTCCTGGCACCCCGGCTGGGGCAATTTTCACGGGGAGCGCGACGGTGCTCCCCGACTGGACTTCGGCAATTTGGGGCCCGTAGTTGGGATCCCAGGCCCCTCTCTCCATTCCCCGGGGGGCGCAACAGCGCTCCCCGGTCTCCATTCTCATCAGTGGTCAGGGTGGGCTCCTGGCACCCCACGTGGTCAGTTTTCTTGGGGATCGCGACAGCGCTCCCTGACTTTTCTTCTTGTGGGAGCAGCCCCTGGGGCTTGACCCACCCCAGGGGTATATTTGAGACCAGCAGCGGAGCCCCATGCGCTTTGTCATCGGTCTTCTCAGAAGTCAAAGGTCGCCTATCTTCTGGGGGGCATACCTCAGCCCCCAGGGGACCGAACCTCCCCATTTTGGCCTCTTCTTGCTCCTGGTGGCGCACCCCAGCCACTGGGAGCACTTTTCTTTGCCCTCCTGGTCCCAAGGAGGATGAACTCAGCAGGGAGCTGTCTTCACTGGCTCCCTGCACCAGCCTTTCACCTGGCCTTCCTCCTGGGCCTCTCTTTTCTTTGCGCAGAGGCCCAGGCTTCTGCTCACTGGTCCTGGGCTCCCCTTTTTGCACAAGCCGGGGTCCTGGGACAGTCTGCAGGTTCTTTTCTTCAACTGCCCATGGCGCCAGTCTCCAGCACCAGTCTTCCTTAGCCAACCAAACCCCAGAGAGAGCTCCTCTTCCTGTGCAAGCTCTTTTAAAAGAAGTTGGAGGGGGCTGGCAGGAAGTCTCTTCTTGCCCTATCAAACAGCGACACTTCACCTCTCTGCCCCCGCTCCCTCCTTCCTGCCCAGGCCTCTGGGTTAGTTCAGAATGGCGTCGTCCAGGGATCTCATGCCACAAGGTCTCTGAAAGCCCCTTCCCCCCTTTCCCCCCCCCCCTTTCTGCCGTCTCTGCAGAGCAGCTTGGTGCTTGGCACCAGGTGATATCTGCTGATGGATAACTGGGTAGCTCCACCCATCTTCTCTCCCTTTTGGAGAGGAGACCTTAGCCCTTGGAATGCTTGTCGTGAAGGGCTAGGCCTCTAATGCTGCAGTTTTGGGAGGAAGGTCATTGATCCAGCCTGGCAGTGTCAGCCCCAACCAGGCTCTGGTTATGAGCTGACTCAGAGGAATATGACATTTCTGGATGACCCATAAGCAGTACATCTATGGTTTTGAATTCAGCAGAATACTTCTTCTCACCTGTGTTACAGTGGACTTTAGTGCGTGTCTGGAATTTGTAGGCCCTAGGGAAGTGAAACTATCCCATGTGGCCCTCATCCTCGTAGGAGAATAATGAAGTGGTCTTTCAGTGAAAACAGTAAACACACTGACTTTCCCTTACATGTTTCTTCCCATTGTCTTAAAGCCTATTCCATGTTACCACCCAGCTCTGCATAATTCCTGCCACACAATTCAATCTGTAGCTGCTCCTGGGCTGCACACGCCAGGAATCTCCCCTGCGCAGCCCCTACACGTTTGCACATGCATGTACACACGTGTCTGCATGTAACCAGCCCTGTGCCCCTTACTCCGGCTGCAGCGCAGTGGCCTACTCTCACTAGGGGGACACCGGCAAAATGCAAATGCAGACCCTTTCATCATGAGTTCACTGTGGGTGAGTCCCAACTTATGAGGCTCCCCCACAGTAAAAGCTCAACAATTAGGTGTTCAAAAAGCGAAAAATCCGGGC
Organism: Triturus cristatus; assembly: GCF_964204655.1. Taxonomy (NCBI): domain Eukaryota; kingdom Metazoa; phylum Chordata; class Amphibia; order Caudata; family Salamandridae; genus Triturus; species Triturus cristatus. The sequence goes on along the minus strand of NC_140581.1, from coordinate 5,925,100 downwards.
GGCTCAGATGGTCAGAACCACCTTCTAACAGTCCAGAACGGACTCCTGCAGGCCTGAAACGTAATGACTCCATCACCCGGGCACAGAGAGCTTTGCATTGGCTCTCCGTGGAAAAGAGAGCGCTGTTCAAGATGGGCAGTTTGGCACATAAAGCTTTCTACAGACAAACTCTGGAGGTTTTCTTTCTCTAAACACACGGAAGACATACTCCATATAGACCTCTAAGACCTGTCTATGCTCTGTTACTCGAGGTTCCTAAAATTACCTAGAAGCATAAGGGTGGGAGCGCTTTCTCCTTTCCGGCCCCTATGCTTTGGAATAGCATCCCTTCTACCTGCATACCAAACCGAACTCCTTGAAAATCCATAAAAGTTTGAAAACTTGGTTATTCAAATATACTTGCTGTGTTCTTCAGTGCAACGCCCCCTTTTAAGGTATTTGTTGCACTTTGTAAATATATTTTAATCCGCATTAATTACAGGACAGTGCGCTGCGAACGGTACACTACACAGATCCCGGTTTGAACTTCCACAAGTGAGTACAGGATGTTGTGTTCGTAATTCCATGGGATTCGGATTGCGTACTCACAACCATTGATGTTGTAAGCCTGTACAGGTCAATCCGACATGAAGATGGTATTGAAGCCGTATGGAAAGCACTACAGGACCGGCAGATTTCTTTGAATCAAACCAAATGATACTCGAGCTGCTACTCTTCTGTCTCACCAACAAGCTGTTTGCGTTCAACACTGAATATTCTCAGCAACTACAAGGAAATGCGATGGGGGCAAAATCCTGCCAAGCTTGTATTACATGCGACCATATCTTTGTTACTTCTGTACCAGCCCACTTTGTTCTTTTATTTATGTTCACACTTTTCAAATCAGCTTTGAAAAAGCCCTTGGCTTGCTAGCCATTTGGGCGAAATACGTGACGTCTGTTCCTGTGTTTACTTGTATTTATGATCACCAATAAATACTGAATACTATATCTAAAATGCAATTTCGGAATTTCTATATCAAAAACGCAAAATCGGATTTTGGGATTTCCTTGCCCCAGGTTTCCACATATATATACTTTTGGCACAAACCTGTCACAGTTCCAAACCTTTGAGTATTGGTTGCTGCACTTGCACTGCACTCTACACTGAACAACACTTCATGCATTGCACTGTAAAGTGCACCTACACAATGCTCTACAGCACACACTACCAGAGCCGGACGGTGGCCTTCACCTATGAGTACAGGTTGCTGCACTCTACAGCACTGTACTACACTTCCTGCACTGCACAATACACTACAGCACACACTACCAGTCCGGTTTACCCATTTGCCGGCACACTGGTTTCAGCCTCTTGGCCCTCGGCAAGTTATAAGCCATGCAAGCAAACAGAACATGGGCTACTCTTTCTACCGGGGCCCTGCAACAAGAGCAGGCCTCTGGTGTTTGTTTGCGTGGGTGCCATTTCGCTGTGGTCTCACAGTCGGAGCGTGCCGAACCTGAAGTGGATATAGAGCATCCTATCCCGTGAGGCCTGAATGATGTCTAAAAAGGGCTCTAAGTGTCTGTTCTGCTTGTGGAGATAAAATTCTGCTGTTAATCTACCTAGATTCGGTTTGTAGATTTCCTGGCGGTCCCGCCATTCCCAGTAAAGACGTTTTAACTCTTCTTTCATGGTCGGTTGCTGCCTGTCCCAATGAGCTTGGAGCCCCAAAGCTGACAGCATTTCCCCAACATTGGAAATCCAGCCTATTTTGGAGCCTTTGTCCAGTCGTATCACCCCAGTAAGGGCTTCAGCATAGGGGAGGAGCTCGGGGGTTCGTCTAATGCGAGCCCAAAAGAGGAGCGGGTGCAACCTTGCTATGTCGCCAATCGATCACCTGCCCATGTCGAGCATTAGCGGGGCGAGGGGGATGTATTGGGGCAACGTCACCAGGTCCCTGAGAAACTTGTGCTCAGATCTACAGAGGTCATGGGCCTTGTCAAACCCCCATAACTCTGCTCCGCACAGTGCTGTGGTAACCGCTTTGGCATCATAAACCTGGAGAGCTGAAGCGACTGGTCTGCTGTGTGAGAGGCGGTGTTCTCTCCCAAGAGCTCCCGCTACTCGTTTGTGTCCCATCAACATCTTTGCTAGGTGGGGCTTCCATGACAGTTTGTCGGAGAGTCGAACCCCAAGGTAGTCAAAGGTGCCGACCCTTCCAGAGGTATCCCACCAAGTGAAGGGTTGCTTTTGTGGGACCTACGGGGGTTGAAGGCCATGAATTTGGTTTTTAATGTGTTAATAACCAACCCCCGGTCGTCGCAGAAAAGATGGAACCTGTTGAGTAGACGTTGTAACCCTGCTTGGGTCTTAGACATCAGCAAGGTGCCGTAGGCGAACAAGAGGGTCGGTACCTTGTCACCCCCCAAGGTTGGTGAGTCTGCTGAGTCTTCTTGCAGAAAGCTGACCACCCCATTCATGTAAAGGGAGAAGAGGGAGCCAAGACACAACCCTCCCACACTCCCCTGGGATGCGCCCCCACCTAACCTGGCCGTAGTTTCCTTCATGTAGCTGGACCAGCAAGCTGAGAATAAATGGGGGGATGCCCATATCTTTGAGTGACTGACATAATTTGCTCCTGGGGACCAGGTCGAAGGCCTTTAGATCGATAAATGCCAGGTAGAGACTGCCCCAGTCAATCACCACTACTTTCCAGCAGACTTTGTTGTGAGAGGCCCTTCCTGACATGCATTGGGCTGTGGGGGGTGCGGGAGGGGGCGGGGTAGTGCTTCCTTAGGGTCACCAGACAGGTCCAGTAGAGGTGTAAACCTGTTTGAGCAAGGGATAGTGTCTGGCTGCGAGGTGTTACTGCTAGAGGTGTTGTGGGGGCTGCTGGGGGGTGAGCAAGTCCTCGCAGGAGCTAGTGGTGCCTCCTTATTTGGTAAGAGGGTCCCTTTGGGGGACGTTTTCTGGAACATTGCTGGGATGGTAGATGAGCGGCTTGGGCCAAAAGTGCGGGGAGGGGATAGATCAGGTGTAATGCGTTTGGGAGCAGGGGACAGTGGTAGTTTTTTTAGGTCTCGCCTGACCCAGCGCATGCGCTGGTCTGGCGAGACTTGTACTAAGGGCTTCAAAAAATGCTGCCATGGCTGGCCTAGCGCTTGCGTTCACGCGAGCTTGCACGCGTGCAGCCGCCATCTGTCTTTCACGGGTCATTAAGCGTGTGAACGCTGCAGCTGCTTTCACTTTTGCAGCCGCGCGCCCACTCGCTCCGCCCTGTCCGTGTCCATGTCTTTACTTTTGCTGTAATCGCGGCCCCCTCGCTTTATTTTTAACATTAAAAGTAAAGCACGGGTGCCGCGATTATAGCAAAAGTGAAGAAATAGACAAAAACATCTATTATGCTTGAGGAGCACTCGTTTGGGGCGAGACCAAGGGGTGTGTGTGTGCGTGTGCGCGTGCGTGCGTGTGCGCGTGTGTGTGTGCGCGTGTGTGTGTGTGCATGTGTGTGTGTGCGCGCGCGTGTGTGTGCGTGCGTGTGTGTGCGTGCGTGTGTGCGCGCGTGCGTGCGCGTGTGTGTGTTCGATCGATCGATCAGTGGAGACATCAAACAGCTCGTCCAGGGTGCCTTGGGACCTCTCAGAGGAAGCAGGGTAACTGAAAATATGAATAATTATTAAAAGATGATAATACAGTAGCACGAAAGGACTTGTCGTTTTGTCTGAGTGTTAAAAAGCCTTGTTTTTGTCGCGGCTCCTTCTGTTCGCTCACCTCCCCCGTAGTTATTTTAAGTTATGAAATTGCATTTACTATGAATTAATGATGGTGCTGTTGTGTTTAAGCTGATTTATATTTATTTGTATTTAGTAGTTTTGCTGCCAACGCGCTGCACTTCATCCTCTTCAGAGGGTCTGAGACACTGAAAGCAGACAGACTTTTAGAAAAGAAATGTCATAGATTATAAAATGCAAATAGTGCAGTAAATCGCCTGAGAACCGTGCACCATCTCCGCATCCGAACAGCACCGCCCCCTCAACAGTGCACCACGACCAGAGCAGACCCACATCAGGAGCATCGCAGTCCCACCTCAGCAGCAACTCGACATCAATGCAGCACCACTTCAGCATCAGCACAGCACCACTTCAGCATCAGCGCAACACTACCGCAGCACCACCTCCACATCAGTGCACCACGACCAGAGCAGACCCACACCAGGACCATCGCAGTCCCACCTCAGCAGCAACTCGACATCAATGCAGCACCACTTCAGCATCAGCACAGCACCACCTCAGCATCAATACAACACTACCGCAGCACCACCTCAGCATCAGCACAACACTACCGCAGCACCACCTCCACATCAGTGCACCACGACCATCGCAGTCCCACACCAGGACCATCGCAGTCCCACCTCAGCAGCAACTCGACATCAATGCAGCACCACTTCAGCATCAGCACAGCACCACCTCAGCATCAATACAACACTTCCGCAGCACCACCTCAGCATCAGCACAACACTACCGCAGCACCACCTCCACATCAGTGCACCACGACCAGAGCAGACCCACACCAGGACCATCGCAGTCCCACCTCATCAGCAACTCGACATCAATGCAGCACCACTTCAGCATCAGCACAGCACCACCTACGCACCAGCACCACTACCTTAGCATGTCCCAGCACCACCCTAACATCACTCTGCACAGCTCCACTACCTTAGCATGTCCCAGCACCACCCTAACATCACTCAGCACAGCACCACTTTAGTTACACCGCAGCATCAGCACAGCACCACCTCAGCATCAGTACAACACTACCGCAACACCACCTCAGCATCAGTACAACACTACCGCAACACCACCTCAGCATCAGCGCAACACTACCGCAGCACCACCTCAGCATCAGTACAACACTACCGCAACACCACCTCAGCATCAGCGCAACACTACCGCAGCACCACCTCCACATCAGTGCACCACGACCAGAGCAGACCCACACCAGGACCATCGCAGTCCCACCTCAGCAGCAACTCGACATCAATGCAGCACCACTTCAGCAACAGCGCAACACTACCGCAGCACCACCTCCACATCAGTGCACCACGACCAGAGCAGACCCACACCAGGACCATCGCAGTCCCACCTCCGCAGAAACTCGACATCAATGCAACACCACTTCAGCATCAGCACAGCACCACCTCAGCATCAGCGCAACACTACCGCAGCACCACCTCCACATCAGTGCACCACGACCAGAGCAGACCCACACCAGGACCATCGCAGTCCCTCCTCAGCAGCAACTCGACATCAATGCAGCACCACTTCAGCATCAGCACAGCACCACCTCAGCATCAATACAACACTACCGCAGCACCACCTCAGCATCAGCACAACACTACCGCAGCACCACCTCCACATCAGTGCACCACGACCAGAGCAGACCCACACCAGGACCATCGCAGTCCCACCTCAGCAGCAACTCGACATCAATGCAGCACCACTTCAGCATCAGCACAGCACCACCTACGCACCAGCACCACTACCTTAGCATGTCCCAGCACCACCCTAACATCACTCAGCACAGCACCACTTTAGTTACACCGCAGCATCAGCACAGCACCATCTCAGCATCAGCAAAGCGCTACCCCAGCACCACCTCAGTCTGCCCTCGGAAACTGGAATCTGTTTATTCTCCCCTAGTGCTCGTCCTCTGCTCGTGTTGTATTTCCCAACCTCCACCCTCCCGTTGTTTATGGCCCCATAACGACGACAAAAAACTATAACAAATGAGCCTTAGAACAGCAGGAAGAATGTGCCAGGATTGCAAGGACAGAAAAACTAGAAGCCCTTGTATATGTTCATTTTTTTTTTTTAATAAGGTCATTCTTTTATACATAATGTCTACTTGGTTGTATATAAGGTAAAAAAAATGCTTATATCACTTTATTATAACTTTTCAACATGCTGCACGGCAGCCACACTGCTCTACAACACACCTGAAAGACATTGGCAAAGTCAATAGCTCTGGCTAAACACTTATAAGGTCCCAAGGGCGAGACCTATTGGCTATGCCAATGCTTGTTTAAGTTGTTTCTAGTTAACTTTGTTTAAACAGGCAGCGTTGAGTCGCCTTTTTCAAGATGTTCAGTATTGTGGATTCAAATTGTGGATTTAATTTAACTGTTCCTTAGTGCACTGCGATTACATCGTGCATTAAAAATGTTTTTTTTACTGTTTCTTACTGCATCGTGATTAGGTTTAGAAACAAGTTGTGTTTTTGTGAATGCCCGGTAGCATTCTTTGTTTAAATAAGCAACACATGCTGCCCTTTAAACTGTAAAACATAGTGCAGTCTAATTGTTAATTTTATTCAACTGGTGCTTAGCGCACCTCGATTATGTTGTTTTTAATTTTAAAGTGTTGTCCTTTTGGTGTATGGGGTCAGTTGTCAGTTTGGATTTAAGATTTGTTTGTTTGTCTGCGTTAAGTGTAAATATGCAGGGGGTGAGTTGATATTTGTAGGTTGCCATGTAGCTGATTTTCCATGTTCTTGCAGTACGTTTATATACCTCCATTCTTCCCGATTGCTACATCGTATTTAAGAGATCCAACTTTTTGGCCTTTTTTCCAAGCGTTTCCTTTGGGATATGAACATGTGCTTCCAACGCTTTCTGTCTTCAGGGGAAATTTCATTCACCCTTTTTAGGTCTCGCTGAGCCAGCGCATGCGCTGCTCTGGCGAGACTTTTAGTAAGTGGGCTTCAAAAATCCGACCACACGCTTTTCGTGTGGCCTAAAGCGTGCGGTCACGTGCACGATTACGCGCACAGGCGCCATCTGGCTTTCCTCTCTCGTTATGGCGGGCACCCTTACAGCGCACGCACAACATCTGCTCCCACCCAGTGCTGCGCCGAGAGCTGCAGAACGCGTGGTCAAACTCCCTTTTCAAAAACTTGCGCCCGGCTCGCATGGGGGCACTTCCTAAAGCAAAGATGACATGGTTTTTATTAAACCATGAAAGCAGCACCCTCGGACAACAGGAGCTCTCGCCGAGTTTAAATACTAACGAGGCCTCAGTGGTATTTATGAGAATTGTCGAGCTTCATTTGCATTCACAGTTTATCGTCATTCCCCTTTTCACCCATCACTTCACTTCCTCAAGAAAAAGAGCAGAAGTGTGGCTCAATGGTTAGAGCGGCAGATCTCGATGCAGAGCACTGGTCCGGGACCAGGGTTCGATTCCCGCCGCGGCAGGGTCTCGGGCTATAAATTCCTCGGACTGGATATTCTCGCCTCAGTGCCTATTCTAATCATGGGTTCCACGCTGCAACTCTGGGCAATAGCTTGCTTAATCTCCACAACGGCCCCAACAGCGCTGGGATGCCTGGCTTCACCATGGGGGTGCTCAGGAGTGGACACTTCACATGGAAAGCCAGGAAGGGTTCCTTCAGCGGTATGAGTACAGCGCTGAGATACCCCTAGGGGTGATTCGGCGCTATATAAGTACATACACATTTACATTTACATTTACATTTTTATTAAACCATGAAAGCAGCACCCTCGGACAACAGGAGCTCTCGCCGAGTTTAAATACTAACGAGGCCTCAGTGGTATTTATGAGAATTGTCGAGCTTCATTTGCATTCACAGTTTATCGTCATTCCCCTTTTCACCCATCACTTCACTTCCTCAAGAAAAAGAGCAGACCCAGTTTTGACTAAATTAAAATGCTGCAGATTTATACATTTATCTCAGTTACAAAGGTAACTTCATAGCATTTGGTCTGGTCACAAGAACATATGTAGAATAAGAGCGGATATAAGGTTGCTGCATCAGAGGAGGCCCCGGCATCATGTGACGCACATTCATGCTTACTTGGAGGGTTCCAGCCTGTTTTCATCCAGAGGTTAGTGCTGGCCAGGAGGCGGGGTGCTTGGAGCGGCACTCTACAGCGCCGCTATGCTGCATGTGCACGTGGCTAGCAAATACACAAACCAGCCCTCCTCTTTGCCTTTATGCCAGATACGCCATGTTTGCTCTTTTATGGTAGGTGAGGGCCCAAACTACTATGGGTCGCCCTCGGTCTGCCTCCTTGTACTCTGACATGTATGTGTATGTAATGTCCATGACGCAGCAAGAGAACAGCGGGCCCAATGCATGTCAGGAAGGGCCTCTCACAACAAAGTCTGCTGGAAACGCAGCAAGCCCCTTAAGCTGCTGGGCCCGTGTGCCTCTGAAGCTAGCCGATATCCCCATGTAATGGTAGTTGTATTGCGTGACCCTACCTGGAAAGTGGCAAACGTCTGATTAACGGGGTAGCTTCTGAGCATTAATTTAGCCAATTAAATACAGAAATTAACTGAATAGAGGTGAAAAGGCATTGTTGTCCGTTCCCTCCTTAATAGTCCAGTGGATGGCGTTCAGAAATGATTACAAGAACCATGTCCCTGCGTCGACAAATGCCAATTTAGAACTCCCCCGCTGCTTTCCTCACCCCTCCGTTTCGAGTCTCTAAAGATAACGTAGGGTCTGATGGAGAATACATTTGCCGTAAATTGTCACGATGGTCCCCAGATCTTCCGAAGTTTGAGGAGACATCCCTGAAAAGACACAAATGGGAGCAAAGGTACCAATGAACGCACATGCGCACATTTAGTAATACAGAGTAAAGGTGAAATTCTAGTTTATTACTGCAGTGCAGCGAAATTGGCTCAAGAAAAACACTATTTACTGCTTCAAAGATTGACTATTACATGAGCAAACAACTCTGTTTGAGGATCCTGATACGGTGAGCTCATTTTGGGTGGATGTTGAGTGCGGGCGCCACACATTGTATCCACTCATAATTGAATTACCTCTTCAAGTGGAATACGGTTTAATTCTAAAATAAAATATAAATTATATTTTTCTATTTGTTTAATCAATTTATGTTTACCCTTCTGCATTTTGATTGTAATTTAGGTCTAAACATTTTTTATACACAAAAAGCAGTTGTTGACTATGTAACGTGTGTGCATGCATGCGTGTTATTGCATGATTTGTGGACAATAATTCCATTTACATTGTAAAAGGCCATTGCAGACCAAAACGTTCACTGGACTTTAAGTACTTTTATGAAGTAACCATTTTCTACAACTTTCAAGTTGAGGACGTTGGCAAACGTTTGCGTTTAACCCCTTCAGCGCTGCGCGGATTCCCCCGCGGTGCTGAAGGGTTCTAGCGCGGGCGGGGCCATGACGGAACCGTTCCGTCATGAGCATCGAAGGGGTTAAGGATAGCAGTCGCTCCCCACCTCCCGCTCGCCCTTTTTTCTTCAAGATTTCTTTGTGATGCAATTAATCAATCGATATATACTTTATTCGATGATAAAAATAAAATCATAAAAGTTGAACACAATGTGATACATTACATACATGACGATATCGACACAAATTACAGTATAACTTGCTTTAAAACACCGGGGAGATAGCTTGATAAACAAGCATTTGCAATGCAATAGGTCTCGCATTTACGCAAGTTTGAGCTATTGGCATTTTAAATGACAATGCTTTTTATTTATGTTTTGGTTTCTACAACATAAATAAAAGGCATTGTGATTTACGATGCCAATAGCTTAAACTCGTATAAATGCGAGACTGTGTTTGTTTTTCCGTACTTAGTCTGCATATCAGTGGCGGCTGGTGACATTTGAAAGTGGTGCGGCGTAAAGTTAACATGGTACTGCACTGGGGCGAGCGAGCGAGCCCTAACAACTCCTCCGAGAAAATTTTGAAAAAAGAGTGGATAAATGGAGCATTTTCAAGCAAATTTGAGGAAGCAGGAAGGTTGATAAAGCACTTGCGAAAGTATTATGACAGGATCTGTAATAACATCCTTATATCCATCACCTTTACCCAACACAAGTACAAACACACACTCAAACTCTTTCAAGCACACACATGAAGCACGAGTCACAAACATTTGTTTAGGCTTAAAGACCTATAAACAAAAAAGTATACAGAGCCCGCGGCAGCTGCAAGCAGACGTGAAATACTCGATTTACTCACAAAGTGACAAACACAAAACCCGCAGCCAGACATACTGGGCCCGGTGCCACCTCATAAGCACCCCTGGTCACACCTTCCCCTTTCTGGGAGCTTCCAGGAGCTTCCAGGAGACGTGCTGGGCAGGATGAGGAAATACTGAGTGCTTGTCCCAGCAAGTCGAGTTTCTTTCTGTGTTAAAAAATTACCACCTTCCTTTTTCTGCCTCCCACTCATTTCTGTGTTTCGGTGTCTTTGTGTCTCACACCCTTCACCATCTCTGCCACCCTCTCCTCAGCTGCCCTCTGCACTTCACCCTCAGCTTTAGGTCTCCCCGTCACTCTTTCTGCCTCCTGTTTTCCCCCATACAGCTCTGCCTGATTTGCACCCTCTTTCATGTTCATCCGTTCACTCTCTCCTAGCTGTCACTCTTACTACTCCCCTTTGCCCTCCCCCTCCTCTCTGTGAAACTCTCTCTGTCACTCTCCTCTCATTGCCACTCTTTCCACTCTCATTTGGCCCTTATGAATCTCATCTCACGCTCTTCCTCTCCATCCGTGTCACTCTCACCTTGCTGTCACTCTTTCCACTCCCTTTTGCCCTTCCCTCCTTTCTGTGAACCTCTGTCTCTGACCTCCATCTCTGTCACTCTCCTCTCATTGCCATTGTTTCCACTCTCATTTGGCCCTTATGAACCTTATCACAACACACGCTCTTTATCTCCATCTGTGTGACTCTCCTTGCTGTACCTCTTTCCACTTCCCTTTGTCCTGTCCCTCCCTGCAAGTCTCCCTCATCTGCATCCCTGTCACTCTCCTCTCATTGTCACTCGTTGCACTCCCCTCTGTCCATCCCTCCTCTCTGTGAACCTCTCTCTCTTCTGCACTCCCTGTCCCCATCCTTTTATTGTCACTCTTTGCACACCCCTCTGTCCATCCCTCCTCTCTGTGAACCTCTCTCTCTTCTGCACTCCCTGTCCCCATCCTTTCGTTGTCACTCTTTGCACTCCCCTCTGTCCATCCCTCCTCTCTGTGAACCTCTCTCTCTTCTGCACTCCCTGTCCCCATCCTTTCGTTGTCACTCGTTGCACTCCCCTCTGTCCATCCCTCCTCTCTGTGAACCTCTCTCTCTTCTTCACTCCCTGTCCCCATCCTTTCATAGTCACTCTTTGCACTCCCCTCTGTCCATCCCTCCTCTGTGTGAACCTCTCTCTCTTCTGCACTCCCTGTCCCCATCCTTTCCTTGTCACTCGTTGCACTCCCCTCTGTCCATCCCTCCTCTCTGTGAACCTCTCTCTCTTCTGCACTCCCTGTCCCCATCCTTTTGTTGTCACTCGTTGCACTCCCCTCTGTCCATCCCTCCTCTCTGTGAACCTCTCTCTCTTCTGCACTCCCTGTCCCCATCCTTTCATTGTCACTCTTTGCACTCCCCTCTGTCCATCCCTCCTCTCTGTGAACCTCTCTCTCTTCTGCACTCCCTGTCCCCATCCTTTCATTGTCACTCGTTGCACTCCCCTCTGTCCATCCCTCCTCTCTGTGAACCTCTCTCTCTTCTGCACTCCCTGTCCCCATCCTTTCATTGTCACTCGTTGCACTCCCCTCTGTCCATCCCTCCTCTCTGTGAACCTCTCTCTCTTCTGCACTCCCTGTCCCCATCCTTTCATTGTCACTCTTTGCACTCCCCTCTGTCCATCCCTCCTCTCTGTGAACCTCTCTCTCTTCTGCACTCCCTGTCCCCATCCTTTCATTGTCACTCTTTGCACTCCCCTCTGTCCATCCCTCCTCTCTGTGAACCTCTCTCTCTTCTGCACTCCCTGTCCCCATCCTTTCATTGTCACTCTTTCCACTCCCCTCTGTCCATCCCTCCTCTCTGTGAACCTCTCTCTCATCTGCACTCCCTGTCCCCTCCTTTCATTGTCACTCGTTGCACTCCCCTCTGTCCATCCCTACTCTCTGTGAACCTCTCTCTCATCTGCACTCCCTGTCCCCTCCTTTCATTGTCACTCGTTGCACTCCCCTCTCTCCATCCCTACTCTCTGTGAACCTCTCTCTCTTCTGCACTCCCTGTCCCCTCCTCTCATTGTCTCTCTTTGCACTCCCCTCTGTCCATCCCTCCTCTCTGTGAACCGCTCTCTCTTCTGCACTCCCTGTCCCCTCCTTTCATTGTCACTCGTTGCACTCCCCTCTGTCTATCCCTCCTCTCTGTGAACCTCTCTCTCTTCTGCACTCCCTGTCCCCATCCTTTCGTTGTCACTCGTTGCACTCCCCTCTGTCCATCCTCCTCTCTGTGAACCTCTCTCTCATCTCCATCCCTGTCACTCTCCTCTTATTGTCACTCGTTGCACTCCCCTCTGTCCATCCCTCCTCTCTGTGAACCTCTCTCTTCTGCACTCCCTGTCACTCTCCTCTTATTGTCACTCTTTGTACTCCCCTCTGTCCATCCCTCCTCTCTGTGAACCTCTCTCTCTTCTGCACTCCCTGTCACTCTCCTCTTATTGTCGCTCGTTGCACTCCCCTCTGTCCATCCCTCCTCTCTGTGAACTTCTCTCTCATCTCCATCCCTGTCACTCTCCTCTTATTGTCACTCGTTGCACACCCCTCTGTCCATCCCTCCTCTCTGTGAAACTCTCTCTCATCTCCATCCCTGTCACTCTCCTCTTATTGTCACTCGTTGCACTCCCCTCTGTCCATCCCTCCTCTCTGTGAACCTCTCTCTCTTCTGCACTCCCTGTCACACTCCTCTTATTGTCACTCATTGCACTCCCCTCTGTCCATCCCTCCTCTCTGTGAACCTCTCTCTCTTCTGCACTCCCTGTCCCCTCCTTTCATTGTCACTCGTTGCACTCCCCTCTGTCCAATCCTCCTCTCTGTGAACCTCTCTCTCTTCTGCACTCCCTGTCCCCTCCTCTCATTGTCTCTCTTTGCACTCCCCTCTGTCCATCCCTCCTCTCTGTGAACCTCTCTCTCTTCTGCACTCCCTGTCCCCTTCTTTCATTGTCACTCGTTGCACTCCCCTCTGTCCATCCCTCCTCTCTGTGAACCTCTCTCTCTTCTGCACTCCCTGTCCCCTCTTCTCATTGTCACTCGTTGCACTCCCCTCTGTCCATCCCTCCTCTCTGTGAACCTCTCTCTCATCTCCATCCCTGTTACTCTCCTCTTATTGTCACTCGTTGCACTCCCCTCTGTCCATCCCTCCTCTCTGTGAACCTCTCTCTCATCTCCATCCCTGTCACTCTCCTCTTATTGTCACTCGTTGCACTCCCCTCTGTCCATCCCTCCTCTCTGTGAACCTCTCTCTCATCTCCATCCCTGTCACTCTCCTCTTATTGTCACTCGTTGCACTCCCCTCTGTCCATCCCTCCTCTCTGTGAACCTCTCTCTCTTCTGCACTCCCTGTCCCCTCCTTTTTATTGTCACTCTTTGCACTCCCCTTTGTCCATCCCTGCTCTCTGTGAACCTCTCTCTCTTCTGCACTCCCTGTCCCCTCCTCTCATTGTCTCTCTTTGCACTCCCCTCTGTCCATCCCTCCTCTCTGTGAACCTCTCTCTTCTGCACTCCCTGTCCCCTCCTTTCATTGTCACTCGTTGCACTCCCCTCTGTCCATCCCTCCTCTCTGTGAACCTCTCTCTCTTCTGCACTCCCTGTCCCCTCCTCTCATTGTCACTCGTTGCACTCCCCTCTGTCCATCCCTCCTCTCTGTGAACCTCTCTCTCTTCTGCACTCCCTGTCCATCCTGTCATTGCCACTCTTTGCACTCCCCTCTGTCCATCCCTCCTCTCTGTGAACCTCTCTCTCTTCTGCACTCCCTGTCCCCTCCTTTCATTGTCACTCTTTGCACTCCCCTCTGTCCATCCCTCCTCTCTGTGAACCTCTCTCTCTTCTGCACTCCCTGTCCCCTCCTCTCATTGTCACTTGTTGCACTCCCCTCTGTCCATCCCTCCTCTCTGTGAACCTCTCTCTCATCTCCATCCCTGTCACTCTCCTCTTATTGTCACTTGTTGCACTCCCCTCTGTCCATCCCTCCTCTCTTTGAACCTCTCTCTCATCTCCATCCCTGTCACTCTCCTCTTATTGTCACTCGTTGCACTCCCCTCTGTCCATCCCTCCTCTCTGTGAACCTCTCTCTCTTCTGCACTCCCTGTCCCCTCCTTTCATTGTCACTCTTTGCACTCCCCTTTGTCCATCCCTACTCTCTGTGAACCTCTCTCTCTTCTGCACTCCCTGTCCCGTCCTTTCCTTATCACTCGTTGCACTCCCCTCTGTCCATCCCTCCTCTCTGTGAACCTCTCTCTCTTCTGCACTCCCTGTCCCCTCCTCTCATTGTCACTCGTTGCACTCCCTTCTGTCCATCCCTCCTCTCTGTGAACCTCTCTCTCTTCTGCACTCCCTGTCCCCTCCTTTCATTGTCACTCTTTGCACTCCCCTCTGTCCAATCCTCCTCTCTGTGAACCTCTCTCTCTTCTGCACTCCCTGTCCCCTCCTTTCATTGTCACTCTTTGCACTCCCCTCTGTCCATCCGTCCTCTCTGTGAACCTCTCTCTCTTCTGCACTCCCTGTCCCCATCCTTTCATTGTCACTCGTTGCACTCCCCTCTGTCCATCCGTCCTCTCTGTGAACCACTCTCTCTTCTGCACTCCCTGTCCCCTCCTCTCATTGTCACTCTTTGCACTCCCCTCTGCTCCCGCCCTTTCCATTTCTTGATCCGTGGCTACTTCTTCCCACTCTCCCTTTCCCTCTCTCTCCTCGTACGCTTTTATTTTAACTCCCTGTCCATATTACCAACTTTCCTCGAGCAATGCTTGTTTGTAAACTCCGGCTTTGCGAAATGAAGGGATCAGGCATGCGGAGGTCAAGCAATGCCAGTGAGACTCGGGGTCCAGTTCTCCGGCCGAGACTTTAGTCAGTGGCCCATGTGCTCTCCTCCCCCTGCGCTTGTGGGGAGGCGCACCACATGCCACTTGGCCAGGCTGATGGCAGCGCCCAGCCCTGCCCCTGTGGGCGACCGCTGGGCAAACGCGAGCCTGTGGCACGACGCGACAGCCAGGCTGGAGGCAGCTAGTACAGACCCCAGGGTGACAAATGTAGTGTGAGAAACAAAAAAACAAAAATCGGCCGATCTTCAGACGCATTGCCAACCAATGAGCGAGTAGCTCGCCTTGTATAGCGCCAAACGTCAGAGCGGTCCGTGTCAAGCCGCTTTGCTTGAGGGCGGTGATGGGAGCCCGAGGGCTGGCCTTGGAAAGCAGGGCAGCTTTCATCACCGCGACAAGAGAGGCATCTGCTTAATTACACACAATGAAAAGCTACAAGTGTGTTCTTCCAGCGAGACAGACCATGTAGTACGTTTTTAAAGAACGCCGCTCGTGTTTCTGCACTAACTGAAGCCAAGCGCCGTTCAGCCTTCATTGTGCGCAGGCCGTTCTATTCATGTTCACTTCAATTTAATTGATTTTATTGCATTCAATAACCCGTGCATTTTGTAAACAGAAACAAGCGTTGGCGAAGAAAATAGGTCTGGGCAGTGAAATCTTTTGGCATCCGCAGTGTCCAACTTGGAAAAGCATTTATTAAAATATTACAAACGGGTTTGCTGCATGTATATCCACAGCGGCCATAAAAAACAACACAGATGGCTTCTGGGATGCGCTAGAAACACAGCTGCCTTTTTGAGAATGCATTTGTGAAATGTTTCTAAATCTAGCTCAAAGAAGGCTGCTGTGGGTGCGCGCGCGCGCATCCATGAAAGCCAGCTTTCAATGGGGTGTTCAAAAGTAATGTAAAAAAATTCCTGTCTGCCTGCTGTACATGCATATTATCTACCACCCATCTTGAAAAACAGTCTAAGATTTAAAAAAGAAAGCTAAGCTTACCAGACCAGGTCCGCGCGGCGCCTCTCTGCTTCTCGGCCGGGTCCCGTTGGCGCCTATTCTAGTAAGCAACCCCTCTAAGCCAATACTGACGCTGCTCCAGCACCGGAGAAGTGGAGAAGTGTGGCTCACTGGTTAGAGTAGGCAGACCTGGAAGCAGAGGTCAGCCTGGGACCAGGGTTCAATTCCCGGCTCGGCTGGGTCTTGAGTCCATAAATTGTCCATGGACTCGATAATTCTCGCTCCAGTGCATACTCGATTCATGGGTTCACACTCTGCGACTCTGGGCAATAGCTTGCTTAATCTCCACAATGGCCCCTCGCGGCGGGATGCCTGGCTTTCACCTTGTGGATGCCCTGCTGGGTTATCTCACAGGGGAATACCAGGACGGGTTCCCTAAGCAAGCGCTTAGAGACCGGTTGGTGATTTGCGCTATATAAATATCTGCACATTTACATTTACCGCCAGCATTGGCTTAGAGCTGGGTGACTCACCGCCCGCCTGCCCATTAGGAGACCGAGGTTTGAGCCTTTGCTCAACCCTTGCTCTCCTAATGGGCACGCGCCAGCCAGAGCAGACAGTAGTGCGCATGACTGGGCACGGAGCGAAAATTCGCCTCCTTCACCCAGCATGCGCACTGCTGCCTGCTGTGCGCTCTGCGCCACCCCTGGTCTGCTGCATGTCAGTCACTCAGCAGCATGACGTCGGACCGCCCTCCCCCTTCAGAATCTGAAGGGGGTGGGCAGTCTGAGTTCATGCTGACTGTGACTGACATGATTCTCGACGCCGAGGGAGCTGCCGGTGCGGGCGGCTTGTGGGGCAACGCCCCAGCGCCCTTAATGGACGCACCGCCACTGCTGCATATCATTTGCCAGACAGTGCCTGGCTAGGGCGTCTAACAGTCTTTGAAGCCCTACCGGCGTCTGGCTGAGCAAGACGATGTCGTCTGCGTACAGCAGAGAGGAGATGTGTTGATTCGCGAGTTTGGGAGCATGCCTATTGACTTGATTTAAGGCAGGAACCAAATCACACATATACAAATTAAAAAGGGTGGGTGCTAATACAGACCCCTGTTTGACCCCTTGTCCCATATCGATTTCCTCTGAGACAGCCGTATTTCATCCTAGTTTGACTCTCGCCCACGTGTTGGAATAGAGCAACATGATCATTGGTTTTCTGTTCCCCGCCATCCAGAGACATTTATGAGTTATGGTCATTTCGGGCCTACTCCAGTCTTGGTTTTCATCATCTCCAACCATGGCACCACCTACATCGAAAGGGTGCACGGATTTGTAGCGCTACAGCCAAAATAGCATCTTACCACTGGAGCACCGCCTCACAACGTCCCATTGTTGCATGTAATCTGCTGCTTCCTCCAGGTTGCACACTAGGGCTTGTATCACCGCGCTTTCCGGACTCTCCAGGGCTGCAGACACAGTTTTCCACTCGTGACACATTTTTAGAGACTAGAGCCAGGTTGTGTGCCGCCTTTCACAACTCTCAACTGAAATGGAGGGAGGTGTGCATTACACTCGCCATCACACATCACTTCAGGAAATTTACAAAACAAACCCTTTTATTTGCCAGCAATAAAAGCAACAGGAAGAAAGAGTGTGTTAAATCAACATTTATTTTGATTTCGTCAGAGGGTTCAGTATGAAAGTAAATTAGGTCCATGGGTTTAAAACCAGCTACAAAATAGAAACACAAATTGTAGTAATAAATAAATAAGAAAGGCAGATTAATCAAGAACACTGAGGCAATGAGTCAAGATGAAGGTAAGTTGAAAGTACTAATGTCCACTAGGGTGACGTAGTATATATTAAGGGGTGGGGGGGAGATGCCAGGGGAGTTTGGCTGACTATACACATTGGCCGCATGCAGGTAAGATATATTGGAAGTAAAATCTGTGCTCGAGGCAAAATATAATTTTGGTGCGGGAGTACTCCAAATCTACAATTTCAGGCACTTTCGTCCATTTGGTGCCACCTGTTGACTGCGCCTTACAGCTTGACCTCGCTTTAAGGCGCGGTGTCTTTTTTCACGACTACATGTCCCTCCCAAAACATATTTACATAGACAAGATCCTATAATGTTTAGCTATGTTATTCCCTCACTGTTGAAATCTGTAGGTAACTGTTTGTAATTCGACTGACCCTGTGTTGTCACTGATACCTGGTAGTTGTGTTTTTACACTGCCGCTGCAACGCTTTGTCTTGCATTATAGGTGTGCAATAACTAGAACGGAAACAACGCAAGTAATGCTACATTGCCCCATGAAGGTTTCTTTCAAATCGACCTTGTCTGCATAAGGATTTGAGTGGTAAATAACTCAGATCTCATCCGCATGGGCTATCGCAGCATTCCAGAAAGAGATAACCCGCACTCTATTGTGCAATCTGTTTACCGCTGTGTTTTAATTCCTAAAATAGCCACAAGGTGGCAGCCTTATATTAAAAATCATCAAAGACTACTCGGTGCACTTAAATAAAGCCCAGACAATTGGCTGAAAAATGCTGGTATAGATTGGATATTCATAATTAATGAAGTAGGAATAATGAGAATGACTGAAAAAAAATACCTTACACAAATTAATGATTACAGGTGAAGTTCCGCTTTCCAGGTTTCGTATTTGCGATGACAGTGAGAGCCCTGCCTCAGATTATTTTGCAAGTTTGAAGGATGCCTCGCTTCAGAGCTATAGGTAACAAGCTGCAAGACGCGCTCTGTGGTGGGGGAGGGGCATTGAAGTGAGGCGCGCGCGCTTGGCCGAGCGAGAGTAAAGCCAGATGGCGCCTCTGCTCGTGCCTGTGCGCGTAACCGCACACTGTATGCCACACAAAGCTGTGGTCGGACTTTGAAAACTCCACTCCTAAATGTCTCGCCAGGGCAGCGCATGCGTTGGCTCAGGCGAGACCTAAAAATAAGATACTGTAGGGGTAGTTAAAAACTGTGAAAACAGTAACGTTGGTGTCACTTGATTAAAATTCATGGGCATCAAAAGTGGACTTATGAATTTATAGTGCAAATTGTCATATCTCGGGCAAATCACACAACTATGTGCAAAGTATCACTAATAGAGACATCGGCGAACAAGATCTTTATTGATGCTGCATCCAGGCACTCATTCAACTTCATCCAGTGCACTGTAAAGTGACCGCTTATGCCTTCATGTAGATACAGTGTGTGGTCGAGGTATCCGTACTTGCTGATGTCAGCTGCACATGGTTAAGGCTCAGTGGAATTATGCAGCAGAGAAGGACCAAATTATGTCGCTGACTAAATCATGCGGCAAGAAAATGTGGCGTAACGTGGCACATTTAGTAGCAGTATTATTCAGTGATTTTGTAATTTTTACTCATGTTAACACCAACTGGGCAAAGGTTTCACCCCATTAGTTTTCCTTTAGAAACTAAATACCGCAATCAGCAACTGAAAGGTGGCCAGCTAATCTTTGCAAAGGGCCTTCCGCAGCATTGCAACACGTGTTTGGTATTTCCAGCTTGTTTGACCACACAAGAGTTGATTTCCACCTTTTGTTAAGCGACCTTCCCGAGTGACCTCAGCTGGGTCTGGTGTCCATAACTTATGCTTTTCAATTCACAAGAGGTATTTATAGACAGTGCTC
This sequence comes from Triturus cristatus, assembly GCF_964204655.1. Taxonomy (NCBI): domain Eukaryota; kingdom Metazoa; phylum Chordata; class Amphibia; order Caudata; family Salamandridae; genus Triturus; species Triturus cristatus. The sequence goes on along the minus strand of NC_140581.1, from coordinate 5,905,605 downwards.
TCCATATTACTTAATGCTTAAAAATAAAATGTTTAGCACTAATTGTGCTATATTGAATGGACTAGTAGTGGTCATTATTACTTCTTAATCGACTGTCACACATTATGCGCCAGATGTTATTGTAAGGGTGCCTTAATATGGAAGAGACAGGCCTGTAGCTCTCGGCGTTGTATCTAGCCCCTGCTTCATGGATTTTTTTGCTTTAGAGAACAATGTGGTGTGCGTTTTGGCTTTTAGTGTCAGAGCAGATGCACCAGTTTTCATATCAAAGCTTTTGTTCTGACATTAAACGCTGCAAGCCGATTATTGTTTGATAATGCCATAATGTACTTTTAAAAACTAAAAAAAATTACAAGTAAAGAGTTTCGCACTTTCGCCCAGAATCTCCTTACTCCTTGAGCCAATGATACCTCTTCATATAACAATCGTTTTATGTCAGGGACCGCCAGAGGGAAAAGTTAACGGACTCTCCATTAGAAAATTGAAAGCCTGAGGTTTAGCGGGGCATAGCCAATAGGTCTCGCCTTTGGGACCTTATAAGTGTTTAACCATGCAACAGTTAATGTTGTTGCACCAAGGATATTGTGCTGCATAACTAAATACTTATAAGGTCCCAAAAGCGAGACTTATTGGCTATGCCAATGCTTGTTATAGGACTTTTATCGGTTCCCCGGCTTCAGCGGCCTCTGATCTGCAGATGAGGAGACGTGCATTGCTGTGTGCGACCGAGCGACCCTTGACCCTGTTTCAGGCAGGTCGCTCCCCCACGCCTCACAGCACCACCTGTGCGTCCCTGCCCTTCGGCTCACTGCGGCTGTAAGTCCGAGGCCCCTGCCTCAGCTGTGTCTCTCTGCCTCCCCCATGCCCCCTGTGCCCCGTTGTTGCCCTGCTTATTTTCTGTGCCCCACTGTTGTGACTATTTATTTTTTCTTTCGTTTTTGTGCCCCTTTGTTGCCTTGCTTATTTTCTGTTCCCCACTGTTGTGACTTTTTCGTTTTTGTGCCCCTTTGTTGCCTTACTTATTTTATGTGCCCCACTGTTGTGACTTTTTCGTTTTTGTGCCCCTTTGTTGCCTTGCTTATTTTCTGTGCCCCACTGTTGTGAATTCTTCGCTTCTGTGCCCACTGCTGCGCTTGTCTCTGTGCCCCATTGTTTCCTGCCTCCTCCGCTCTCCGCCCGTTCCTGCCGCTACAGCCCCGCCCCCCTGCTTGCCCATTCGCCGCCACGCTCCCGCCTCCCCGCTGCTCCTCCCTCCCACCTTCCCTTATATGGTAGCCGCTGAGCGGTGAGGAGAGTGACCCTTGACCCTGTTTCAGGCAGGTCGCTCCCCCACGCCGCACAGCACCACCTGTGCGTCCCTGCCCTGTGCTCGCTGCCGCTGTAAGTTCGAGGCCCCTGCCTCAGCTGTGTCTCTCGCCCACCTTCCCTTATATGGCGGGCGCTGCGTTGCCGCGCTGCTAGTTCGCCGAAGGCGCGCCTAAGACAAGCCCGTCTGCGCCCGCCCACGCCTGGACCGCGCCCAGTGCCAGACCCCCTGGTCCCCGCGAACGCCACGACGCCGTCGAACTCTGGGACCTACTCGACACATCCTCCCCGGACGTCGCCTTCCTGACAGAGACCTGGATGAATGGCTCCTCGGCACCCGACATCGCTTCAGCCATCCCGGCCGTCTACAAGATCACCCACAGAGACCGCACCAACTGAGTAGGAAGTGGAATCGCCATCATTCACAAGAACACCCTCAAGGTCTCGACCAACTCAGACGACACCCTCCGCACCGCCGAACACCTGCACTTCCAGATCCACACTGACCCCACCACCACCCTCAGAGGAACTCTGATCTACAGACCCCCCCGGACCCCGGCCTCAGTTCAGCGACTCCATCGCCGACTTCGTCAGCATGCACGCCCTCGCCTCCACGGACTACCTCCTCCTTGGAGACCTGAACTTCCACCTCGAGAACAACGACGACACCAACTCCACCACCCTGATCGACAGCCTCGCCAACCTCGGATTCAGACAGCTCGTTACAACGCCCTCCCTCTCCGCCGGCCACACGCTCGACCCCATCTTCTCCGCAAGCTCCCACGTCTCCTTCAGCCACACCACCGAACTCCACTGGACTGACCACCGCTTCATCCACTTCACCTTCTGGAAACCCACCACGCACCACCGCACCCAACAGATCCCCCGCCGCTGCTGGAGCAAGATCACGAAGACCAGCTAAACACCGCCCGAAGCCCACCCACCGACTCCGACACTGCCGCCAGCAACCTCAGACGTTGGATCGAGGACAGCGCCAACACTCTCGCCCCGATCAAGAAACCCTCCAACAGACGCACCAACAAGAATACCAGCTGGGTTACCGCTGATCTCCAGATCTCCAAGCAAACCTGCCGAAAACTAGAGAAGAAATGGCAACGCGAACAGACAACGGAGAACCACGCAGCCCACCAGAACGCCATTCGCCAACACCATCACCTCATCAGATCCGCCAAAAGGACCTCCTTCAAAGACTGCCTCGACAACAACGCACAAAACAGCAAAGACCTCTTCAACATCGTGAAGGAACTCTTCAACCCCAGCTCCAACATCCAGGATATCCCACCATCGCAAGACCTGTGCGACTCCCTCGCCACCTTCTTCCACCGCAAGATCGCAGACATCCATGACAGCTTCGACAAACCGACCGTTCCGGCAGCCACCAACACCTCAGACCACACGGCCACCACCGATATCGACCCCCTGCTCACCTGGACTAACATCAACGATGACGACACCATCAAAATCGTGAACACCATCCACTCCGGCACTCCGTCAGACCCATGCCCACACCACATCTTCAACAAAGCCAGCGCCACCATCGCACCCCATCTCCGCAAGGCCATCAACATGTCCTTCGAGACCGCGACCTTCCCGGAGAGCTGGAAGCATTCCGTGATCAACACCTTGCTCAAAAAACCCAAGGCGGATCCGAGGGACCTCAAGAACTTCCAGCCCATGTCCCTGCTCCCGTTCCCGGCAAAGCTCATCGAGAAAACCATCAACAAACAGCTGACCCAATACCTCGAGGAGAACAAAATACGGGACCCGTCCCAATCCGGGTTCCGCAGCAACCACAGCACCAAAACTGCCCTCATCGCCACCACCGATGACATCAGGGCCCTGCTGGACAACGGTGAAACCACGGCCCTCATCCTCCTGGACCTATCAGCCGCCTTCGACACTGTCTGCCTACGCACACGCCTCCACGACGCAGGAATCCGAGACAAGGCTCTGGAATGGACAACCTCCTTCCTCTCCGGCAGAACCCAGAGAGTCCGCCTCCCCCCTTTCTGTTCCGAAGCCTCCGAAATCATCTGCGGCATGCCCCAAGGATCATCCCTCAGCCCGACATTGTTCAACGTCTACATGGCCCAGCTCGCCCACGTCACCAGACTGCATGACCTTAACATCATCTCCTACGCCGACGACATACAGCTGATCCTCTCCCTCACCAAAGTCCCCCTTCTCCGCCAAAACCAACCTCCACGAAGGAATGAAAGGCATCGCCGAATGAAGAACAGCCGTCTGAAACTGAACTCGGACAAGATGGAGGTCCTCATCCTTGGCTCCACCCCCTCAGCCTGGGACGACTCCTGGTGGCCGACCACCCTGGGAGCAGCACAGACGCGACCTGGGGTTCATCCTCGACTCAACGCTCTCTATGGCCAAGCAAGTTAACGTCGTCTCCTCCTCCTGCTTCAACACCCTCCGCATGCTCCGCAAGATCTACAGGTGGATCCCCACTGAAAAAAGAACGGTCACCCAGGCCCTCGTCAGCAGCAGGCTGGACTACGGAAACGCCCTCTACGCAGGAGCCCCGGCCAAACTCCTGAAACGGCTGCAACGTATACAGAACGCCTCCGCCCGCCTGATCCTCGACATCCCTCGACACAGCCACATCACACCCCACCTGAGAGATCACACCCCACCTGAGAGAACTGCACTGGCTCCCCGTCAACAAGAGGATCACCATCAAGCTCCTCACCCACGCACACAAGGCACTCCATGACACCGGACCAGCATACCTCAACAGACAGCTCACCTTCTACACCCCGAACCGCCAGCTCCGCTCAGCCGATCTCGCCCTTGCTACCGTTCCCCGCATCCGAAGAGCGACCTCCGGTGGCAGATCGTTCTCCCACCTCGCTGCCAAGACATGGAACACCCTCCCCATCCTCCTACGGCAGACCCAGGACCTACTAACCTTCAGGAGGCTACTCAAGACCTGGCTATTCGAGCAGTAGCAGCACCCCTCCCCCCTAGCGCCTTGAGACCCTCACGGTGAGTAGTGCGCTCTACAAATTTCTGATTGATTGATTGATTGTGTGTTTCATTATGTGTAGAGCTGTGGCCTTGGAAGCTGGGGGACCCCATTCAATTCGCAGCGGTGCCACAACTTCTTGTGATTGTGGTGCAAATTAGTTAATGTGGACATGTTAAAACAGAGTAATCCAGCCGTCCCCCTCAACATTGCAAATAAAACCGGCATCGCAAGCACATTTTCTCATCTCAAGTGAAATGGACCTTGCATGGGAGGGCTTGTTTATTTGCCTTTTTTCCACCTCCAACAAAGCATTGCATGTGTTGTGTTAGAGATCTTTAAACAATATTTCAACTGCATCTCAACCACAACCGAAGTTTTACTACCGTCGAACAATGCTGCCTTTCAAATCTTTTGTTGGTCAGCTCTAAACAATAGTTGTGACTGCAAAGACACAAGATATGTGCCAGGCGCACGGGAGAATGTTCACTTAGTTTAGCTCACGGGTGTCAAAAAAGCAACCACGAGGGCAACGTTCACATTCAGCTTTAAATTCGCCGTTGCATTAGCGGGCGGGGTTTATGACGAGCTGGTCTCGTCATGGGCACAGCGCAACCGCGGCCCATGACGAGACCAGCTCGTCATGGGCATTGAAGAGGTTAAATTTACCTTTATTCCACATTGGGCAACGCTGCCTTTCATTTGCGGATTTCAAATTCAAATGTATTTCCAAAGTGCATTGTTAATTAAAACCATTACATAGTCGAATCAGAGCGAAAACACTTTAAAAAACAATATATAAGTGGTGATAAAATTGAATGCATTTTGGTTATCATACATTCTATTTCGCCCTTCTCAGTCAGGTTTTAGAACGGCACACTCCACAGAATCAGCACTACTAATGGCGACCGAGACCTTGAGAAATTATGCTGACGAAGGGCAGACAGCCGCGCTGATCCTATTGGACATCAGCGCAGCGTTTGACACCGTCTCGCACCCACTGTTACTTCATAGACTAGAGGCTTGTGGCATCAGGAGTAATGCCCTTAAATGGCTGACTTCATTTCTATCCGAACGGAGCTTTCAAGTTGCCCAACGTGACTGCCAAGTGGCCCAGAGTTATGCAACAGCTTCAGCAGCTCCTGGAGTTCGATTCTCATGCTTGCAGGCTGGCCGTGTACACTTCAACATACACAATGAACAATGTCTACGGTACTCACCCTCTCTGACCCCGGTACTCTTATCTAAGCTTATAAAACGGCTGATGCACCGGAAGTGAAAGCAGGAAGGCTGTAAACACTCTAGCTGAAAGAAGAGAGAAGCAAAAGCAGAGATCTGCTGGGGTGTGTCTAAATACGTATGCATAGACAAAGGACATAAAAATAAGTACCATGGCACGGCTCAAGCAACGAAGAGACAGGGGGTTGGTGGGACGTACAAGCCAAACCTGGCAATCAAATAAAGAAGCCTGAGAAACAGAGGAGAATGGGAAACGATAAAAGCGGTTTTAGAGGAGTAAAGAATGTCCAAGACAGAGAGCGCCCACAGCTGCCACTCACCCGATATCGCCAGCAGCTCATCCCGGAAGCTGCAGTGTACGCACAGCGGCACAGGCAGGGAGCTGTACACCTCTTTGTCACAACACGCTAGGAGCACACACCCCCACGTCACAGAAACAAACATGGCGTCAGCCTGTCGAAATGGGCCGTACTAAAAGAGGACGAGGCGGTAACAAATAAGCCCAATTGCCAATCACTTGCCAGCGTTTAACATAAACGCTGACGCAAGCCAAATAAAAAGAATGGTGTGGCTTAAAGCACTCTTCTCAACCATATCGATTGCAAAAAGCCCTCGCAGAGCGAGCAACGCATGCGCTGCAACGCCAGGCAAGACCTAATAAACTGGAGGCAAGCCCATGGTGTGGATAAGTAGACTCTAACACTCGTCCTCTCCATCTGCCCGGCCATGCTGCAAGATCGTAGAATGATGCTGTGGGCGTCTTTAAACAGTCCTTCATCCGTACATGCCGACAAGCCCATATCACTGCACTCAATGCAGAAATTACCCATCTTGACACCAGGGTGCTAAACTTCCTGGAAATCTCTGAAGCCAGAATAAGGGCCACAACGGAGCCACAAAGGGTGTCTGCAGCACGATCATCTGAACAAACTGATGACAGAAGGGCCAATTCAGCGACCCCTGCCACAGACTATCATAGTGGCAGATGAGCTCTGTAGCACCTCTTGAGGGTTCTAGCACAGCTAAGCCCACGTTTTACTTTATTTTAAAATGCACTATAACTATCTCATGCTAAATATTTATTTATTTATTTGTTTATAGAGCGCCTGGTTACACTGACGGTGTGTCCCCGCGCTGAGACACATAAAACGAGTATACTGATGTACCTAGGTGGCTGTTCAGCTGTTCATTATTCTATTTTTGTAAACGGCCATGCCTTCAGCTGTTTGCGGAAGATACTTTCGCTGGGTTGTGTTCTAATGGTAATTGGCAAGGTGTTCCAGAGTTTAGCTGCTAGGTACCTGAAGGAGCGGGCCCCCATTCTGGCTCTAAATATTCTAGGGACAGTCAGCAAGGCCATATCCATGGATCTTAGATTTCGTCCAGGGATATATCTGGTCAGTAGTGTTTGAAGGTATCTAGGGCTTTTGTGTGAGAGGATGCGATGACAGTAGCACATTGCCTTAAATACGACTCTCTTCTCCACTGGCAGCCAGTGAAAGGTAGTCAAGGCCTTCTTTGTATTAGTTCTCCTTGGGAGCCTGAGGACCAGGTGCGCCGCTGCGTTTTGAACCCTTTGTAGTTTAGTTAATCCTTTTTTGGAGGCACCCAAATAAAGTACATTTTCATAGTCTAATTGTGAGGTGTTTACTGCATGAACTATGGTTCTCCTGGCTTTAGATGGTCACAAATCTATAACTTTCCTCAGGTTTTTCATGGCCCCGTACCACTTCCCCACAACCTTCCGGATCTGACTGTCGAAAGACAGTTTGGAGTCAACCCAGAATCAAAGATTCTTTACCTTTTTTGGGAGGGGAACTTGGCCCAGTGTTTCTGGCCACCACGCCGATGACCATATGGGGGTGTCTTGCCTACAACTAACACCTTCGTCTTATTCCCATTTAGCTTGAGGCAGTGGTTTGACATCCAGTCCGCAACCCCCTCTAAGCATTTGGTAAAGCGGATCGCTGCCTGATCTTTGTTTTGGGATAACATTACGATTAGTTGCGTGTCGTCCGCATAGGATACGATCGATACTTCATGTTTCTCTACACAGTCTGCTAGTTTTCCCACATACATATTGAAGAGGGTGAGGCTCAGAATTGATCCCTGTGGGACCCCTTGGGGCAAAGGGTGAACAGGCTACATTTTCAATTTCGCAGATTGTGGAAATGCGATCTTCACAAAGCTCCCCCGGGGAATCCGAATTCTATCTACCTTTTAAAGCGGCCAGAGCAGTCTCCTTCATAGGGACAGCACTTTCCCTGTCCTAAGCTTCCGATTTACAAATCATTGTCAGAAGGAGCGTTATTCGAATTATTTTATGTTAGCAAATAAGTGCTCAGTTACCAGAACGAAATGATAAAAAGTTCCCTCCGGTCGCAACACAAAGGGGCGTCTTATCGATTCAATTTGCCAAAGATCCGTTACGTGCGAGGCACTATTCACCGTCTGTTTAAGGGGCAATTGGCGGTTTCACCTGCATTCATACTAACGCCTGTTTTGCCTTTTTGTTTATGTTTTTACAAATAACCGTTCATGTCTTCATAAACAATATTTAAAAGAATAGCAGCATAATCATAAGGTCTCCAAATCATGTAGCAATGCACTCTTCTAAAACATAAGTGAAAATGTGTTAAAATAAAAACCTCCTGTCTCCTAATGATAATACACAAAGGTCACCATTAATCACACTACGCGGGATCATTGACGCAGCGCACAACTTGTGCAGAAATTAAAAAAAGGGCAAAACAGACTATTATCGTCCAAGTTTTGACAATTAAACGTTAGTCATTCCTTTACTGATGTTCTTGTAACCAATATTGCCAAAAATGCTCTGTTTACAAATTCCTAGCCCATTGCTGCTCATTTTGACGTCCCTTCCAGTAACTATCATGTTAGAAAAGTATTTGCAATTCAATAGGTCTCGCATTATGTATTTTAAAAACACTGCGCGCGGTGCGTGAACTCACACTTTGTACTTCTAGTCATCGCTTACGACAAGCACGGCTGGCAGTAACTGCGCCTCTTTTACTGCCAGCCTTGCTTCTCGTGTGCAAGGACTATAAGTACAAAATGCGTGCTTACGCACCACTTGCAGGGTTTCAAAACACATAAATAAAAGGCTTTGTCATTTACAATGCCAATAGCTCAAACTCTGCCAAATGCGAGACCTGTTGCATTGCCAATGCTTGTCTTGTCTGGTTTTTGCCTGGGAGGTAGTTTGTCCAATGCTGCTGAATGCCTAGGCTTGAGTTTTGAGTGGAATGGATAGTCTGCCAAGTGTGGGTCCGCTGTGCCACTCTCGCTTTATCCTCTAGCATGGAAAGAAGTCTTGTGGGTTTTTTGTGTGCTTTTTTAAACAGCGGGAGACGTCCTATTTATGATTTTTTTGTAATTGTAACTTTTATTTAACGCAAACTTGGCCCAAGGGCATCACAGGGCGCTTTACAAGGGGTGCAAATACAGCGATAACAGGAGATATAAAATAATATGTTGTATACAGGAGATATACATTTACAGGTAGGAAGCATACAGTAAAATGCAATATATCACTGGGCGGAATATACAATGGGGGAGGGAGAGGATTGTCAATGCAGTTCTGGGGTAGTTAAAGGAGATTGCGGCGTGGGGTGGAGAATCGTGGGTCAGGGTGGGACAGCTTGTTCCTAGGACGGGATGTACGATGTGCAGCTTGGCGGCAGGATTTGATTTAGGAGGGAGCATTTACGTATTTGTTGAGAAGAGATAGTTTTAGGATTTTCTTGAAGTTTAGGTTGGATTCGTTGTCACAGTTATTTTAGAAGGGTGTTCCAAATTCTGGAGCATTCCTGGAGAAGGTTCGGGTGACAGATTTATTAGTCTTGAATTTAGGAGGAATCCAGAGAAGAGTGTTCGAGCTTCGTAGGGGTCTCTTTCGGCCCGCTTTTGAGAGTTTGTTGGTGAGCTATGTTGGCTGTCCAGAGTAGAGGGCTTTGTGGGTTATGCATGCTGTTTGGAATATACTTCTCGCTTCAATTGGTAGCCAGTTGAGTTTTTTAAGTGTGGGGTAATGTGGTCGAATCGTTTCTGTCCAGAGAGGAGTCTAGCTGCTGCGTTGAGTGTAGATTTAATTGATAAGAGGTAGATTTTTGGGGTGCCTTTGCTTGTTGCTTTGCCGTAGTCCAGTTTGAACAGAACCAGGGGACTAGGGATTGGGTTATAGAATTGAGATCATCAAGGGGGGTGAATGGTTTAATTTTTATTAAGATGTTTTAGCACGTAGGGAGCGCTTTTTTCTGCGGCGCTGATGTGGACTTTCATGTTCAGGTTCTTTTCGACAGACAAGACATTTAACCAAATTGGAGGTGGATAGTTTACAGTTCGGTGCCGTTAGGCTGTCGAGCCAGCTATGGATAGGGAGCAGACTAGAGTTTGGCTGGATGAGGAGGTGTTCAGTTTTGTTGGGGTTGAACTTTAGGTAGTTGTTGGTCAGTCAGGTTTGTATCAGGGACAGAGTGTTATTTAGATGTTGGATGTCTTTAGGTGACAAGATTTGATGTAGATTTGGGTGTCATCAGTGTAAAGGCGGTAGGCTGTCTTGGCTTGTTTTAGGATCTCAGCAAGGGGTTCCACGTAGATTTTGAACAAGGCACGGGATAGGATTGAGCCTTGGGGAACTCCTCGTTTGACTGGAGCTGCTGGTGAAGTGGAATTATTTATTTTGATTTGGTGAGATCTTTTATTCAGGTATGATGCAAACCGTTGCAGGACAGTGCCGCACGTTGTGAGAGGGTATTTAGAAGACAGTTGTGGTTGACGGCATCAAAGACCGTGGAGGGCTTCTGCAGGATTAGGAGGCAAGCGTCATCGAGGGATCTATGTAGATCGTCGGTGATGTTCAGGATTGCTCTCTGTACTTCAGCCTTTCCTGAATCCAGATTGGAAGGTGTCTTGCAAGTTGAATTGTGGTTGTTAAGCTTGGGAGAGCACGCATTTTTCCATGGTTTTGGCAAGGAGAGGGAGGTTGGTTATAGGGCTGTAGTTGTTGAGGTTGTTGAGGAGGGGGCTGCTTTGCCTGAGTGTGAGAGAAGCTGTCATGGAGCTGCTGGATAGGGAGGCGTTGATGATTTTTGTCTAGTTTGGGGAGATTATGTGTATGAGATTTTTGGCAAGTAAGGAGGTGAGAGGGCCAGAAAGGTGGTAGGTCAGCTTCAAGCATGATAGTATTTCCAGGACTTAACTTTCAGAGATGATTTCAAAGCTGGACCATGTTGCGTTGTTTTTTTGTTGGCAGTGATTGGAGATGGAGCAGGAGTGGCCCGTGCAGGTAAGAGTGATGGCGCGGGTTGGGGGGGGGCACTTGACAGTCAACGAGGAAAAACGATTTATTAAAATGTTCCCTTGTCGACATCTGTCAAGTCCCCACCCCCAACCCCGCCACACTGCTCTTCCCTGCGTGGGCGGCTCCTGAGATGGAGTATTGGTTCTCTGTGGGAGTGGAGTTGAGAGGACCATCCTCGGTTGATGAGTAGGCAAGTGTGGAGCCATCTTTGGGAAGGGGGTTGCCTTTAGTAGAAGGGGGGCGGTGAGATGGTCCAGAAAAAGTTAAATGTTTGATATTTTGTCTGTGAAGAGCACTCTTCACAGCGCTTGATGGAGGTTTCAGCAGGATGTTGTGGATTCGAGGAGGTTTGGTGTCTTGATAATATTGAAGTGGACCTGTTTCTGGTATGGTCCGGTTGGGTTGGGAGGAAAGCTGATTTTTCTCTGGATGTGTTTTTTTTTATTGTATACGTTCCGCACGGAGGAGAGAGATGCGCTAGTGATGGTTGTTACCTCCAGTTTCTTTCAGTCTCTGTTGTTGTCTCTCCTTGTTAAGCTTTGTGTTGAACCAGGATTTGGAGGGGATGCGTCTTGTGTTTTTGGGAGTTTTAAGGGAATGATAGTGTTCTGCCACTTTTGTGTTATGGTGGGAAGCAGAGGTAAGTTCAAGGAGGGGGTAGAATTTGGGAGCTGATTAGAGATTCTAGCTTTTATTGTGGGTGTGTTTTTGCAGTGTTGAGTGAGACCTTTCGATTCAAGGAGCTTGTCCTGTTATGTCATTGGCATCATTCAGATGCAAGTTTAGGTCTCCTAGTACAATGTCTCTGGAATCCTACATGGAGTTTAGTGTTATGAGGCCTGTCAGCTCTTCAAGAAATAGAATCATTTCACCTGGGGGTGAGAGATGGTGTGGAGTTTGATGGGGTTTGAGTCTTTAGAGGGGAGGCCGACTCCTAGGTATTCGAAGGTTGAGTATTCGATTGTGTGGAGGGCCTTGTTGTGTATGATGGCTTTTGCTTCTTACACTTATTTTTATACTGTTCTAATTCCTCTAACTAAGATATCGCGTTCTATTGGATCACCTGCACTAAATCTCCCAGACTACATTATGATGTTAAATAAAAATACAGGACTGGGGTATGGTGCCCCTGGTGACATGGCCGGCTCTGGTAGACTTACTTACAGGCCATGCTGTGACCTCACACCACTGAAAAGCCTCCGTAAATGTTCTGTAACAGCATGAACTCTCAGCCCTTTACACATGGTTTGACGCTGTGCACAAGAGGTCATTTTGGACTACAAAACTGCCTGGGAGTATTTAAAATGGTTAACTCTGTTGCTCCAACTCTGTCGGGAGATCAAGGATGGACGAGGCGGACAGGATAAACTGACAACCTGCTCCCCACTGTGTTCCGAATCTGACATCCTGATGCTCCGTGTGCAGGCTGCGGAGTGCCCCTTTAACTCGCCACGAACTATCCTGGAGGAGGTGTCTCGTGGGGTGACATCATCCCCTACAGCCCTATCAGGTGGAGGCGACAAAGAGGAAGTAGTTGCACGTCAAGGGACGAACAAGGGAGCGACTACCGGAGGACATGGAGCAGAAGAAACCACGCCAAGCGAGTGGATGAGACGTCGGACTTTTGGAGAAAAGGGAGCTGAGGTGAATGTCTCGGAGGACAAGGAGACACCAGGAGGCCAACGGAACCACGCGTCCCCCCCACCACTCTCCAGGAGGAGCGTGGCTGGACCAGGTATGCCTCCGACTACGGGAATTCTCTGGGCACTAGGTGGGGAAGGGAGGGTCCTAGAGGGAGGACACTGTTTCTCTCCTCAAGCGGGGCTGCACAAGGTGGCGGTATTCGGTGATCCCTCACACTCCCCTTCCTGGCTCTAAGAGCGTCTCGGCTTCTCCACTGACCCGTGGTTTTGTTTTTGTTTTATCTTTTTTCCTGGACTCCTGGAACAACTACGGAGATCCACGCGCTCCGGCAGTATCCTCCATGACTCAGTAAAAAACAGGACCGACCCCTGGAACCCAGACTGCCATTGTAGAAAGATTGATGTTTTGTTTCTGAATAAAAGAGACACCAAAGACCCATAAGGTTTCTGGATCCTCATTTCCTGTGGGGCACCCCCCTCGCAGTGGGACCCTTGAAAAACTCCTAACAGGATTTAAATCGAAGCAAGTGCAGATGGAGTACTAGTTCACAGGACTACCACACTCGCAGGCCTACTACCACTCATAGGCTTGCCACACTCACAGAACTGAGGTGGAGGGGCAGGGTGTTCAGGTCCTGGCAGCAAGGTTGGACAACGGCCTTCCTCCGGTTCTGGTCCTGTGGATCCTGGGGACGGATGCAACGGAGAGTTGGGTGGATCAGAGTTGTCTGGTGGGTACGTGGAATGTGAGGCGGTGGTTCAGGTGTGCTGGGCCTTCGTTGCGTAGAGCTTTGTAGACATGAGTGAGGAGCTTGAAAGCGATTATCTTGTTTACTGGGAGCCAGTGGAGTTGTCGGAGATGTTGCGTGATGTGGCTGTGGTGTGGGATGTCGAGGACCAGTCTGCTTGCAATGTTTTGGACATTCTGTAGTTTATTGAGCTATTTCTGGGTGACGCTGGTGTACGAAAGTGGCTCTGTATATACTGTTCCCAAATAGGTACAGGGTGTACAGACTCCAATAGTCCCCAGAGGTTTGGCAGAGGCTAAAGTTAGATATAACCTTACTCTCTAAATTGGTAGCTTGGTCGAGCAGTAAGGCAGTATCAGAAGACAGGGAAGAGGTGTGGCGCCACGGCCAGGGCGACTGATTCCGGAATCTGGGGATCACAGTTCAATCGCTGGCGGCAGATTAGCCCCGCACCATGTGACTCTGGGCAATAGCTTGCTTAATCTTCCCGACGGCCCCCAGCGCCTAGAGACCCTTACGGGTGATTATTCGCGCTTTACAAATGTGGATTATTATTATTAAAGCATTTGTTATACACACTCAGTCAGCAAATGGTCTCACACACTCAAGAACTGAACTCTAGGCCAATGGTTTAATATTTAAAAATATATAGTTGTTTTATTTTAGAACCACAGGTAGGTATCAAAATACTTTCTCAGAATGAAATGCTCTAGTTGAATACTTTCAATAAGCAATAGACTTTTAAATGCTATAGTTAGTTGTTGCAATAGGCAACACAATTCAAACACAATTATAACATTGAGCTCAATGGGACTTATTAAGTAAATGCAATTTCAATTACTTAGCGTATGATTTTCTTACTCCGGGTTGGATCCTGGATTCAACCCTGGTGCATTTCCTGTAAACAGTTGAAAGAAATCGTTTTTGTTACACAGGCGATTTTTAAGGAATATTTGTGTGTTTCAAAAATCGACACTTGGAAGAATTTCTGGCAAAAAACAGGCAATGTTATCCTATGGAGGAAAGTTTGGTTATCGGAAAATCGCAGTTGTAACTACTTTTCAGGGTCGGTGCTGGGCACCAAGATCCAGCACTGGGATCTCTCCTGATAACAGGTGAGTAATTTTGTTTTCGTTGATCGGGTGATTTTTAGTGAATATTTTAATGTTTAAAACTCGACACTTAAAAGAATTTCCAAGTGAAACCAGTCAATGTTACCCTATGGAGAAAATGTAGGTTATCGGCTTTCAGGTGAGTACTCGACTGGCATAGTTGAGGTTCTGGGCATAGACTCAGGGGTCTCCCAGGGTCAGGTAGGTACAATTGTTACACCCTCAGCGGCACAGGGGCAGCCGGGTGCAGAGAGAGTTAGGCCCAATGTTAGCCTGTGGCGGGCAGGAGGCCTTTGATTGGTGGCTGCTAGCAAGCAGGCCACACGGCTGTGGGAGCGGAGCTCCTGGTCACTTACATAGGGCAAGTGGGGAAGTAAGATAGGACAGATGCTGCACTTCCAGGGGCACTCGGGCAGCTGGGTGCAGGGTGCTTTTGGGCCGTCGGGCGCTCAATGGTTTGCAATGGGAAAGCTACCAGATGAACAAAGGCTGCAAGCTCGGGGACGGAGATTCTACAGGTGCGACTACCACTTTGAGAGGTAAGTTGGGAAGCTGTAGGTTAGGCAGGCACCCAGGAGCTGGGCGCCGGGTGCAGGGGTGTCTTTTGGTGTCGGGAAATCTTACCCTCTGCTGGTCGCGGTTGGGGGGGGGGGGGGGTCCCTGGAGTTGAGGCTGCAGGCGTCGTCAGGAGCGTCGAGGAGGGTCCTTGGGTGCTGGAGTCTTGGTCACAGTCGCCGGGGGGACGTCCTCGTGGTTTTTGTTCACTCAGGCACAGGCCGGGCTCGGCGGGTGCAGAGTGTGGTGGATTTGCGGTTCCTGGCTGGCACCAGGGGTTGTTGCTTGTTTGAGTAGAACAACTGCTCGTGGGAGTCCCAGTCTTTAGATGAGCAAGGCAGTCAGGTCCTCCGGGGTTTTTGAGGTTGCTGACCACTGGAGATGCTGGGGTTTAGCAGGAGCATGTTCAAGGGTCGACAGGCCGGTCAATCAATCAATCAATCAATCAAGAAATTTGTATAGCGCGCTACTCACCCGGAGGGTCTCAAGGGGGTGGGGGGGGGTTCGCTACTGCTCGAACAGCCAGGTCTTCAGTTGCCTCCTGAAGGAGAGGTGGTCTTGGGTGAGGCGGAGGTGGATGGGGAGGGAATTCCAGGTCTTGGCTGCCAGGTAGGAGAAGGATCTTCCTCCCATGGTGGTTCTTCGGATGCGTGGGACGGCGGCGAGGGCGTTGTTGGTCGATCGTAGTTGGCGGGTGGGAGTGTAGAAGGTCATGCGGTTGTTGAGGGTATGTGGCCCAGGTCGTGGAGTGCTTTGTGTGCGTGGGTGAGGAGGCGGAACGTGATTCTTTTGCTGACGGGGAGCCAATGCAGGTCTCTCAGGTGTCTGGAGATGTGGCTGTGGCGGGGGATGTCCAGGATGAGTCGTGCGGAGGCGTTCTGGATGCGTTGGAGTCTTTTCTGCAGTTTGGCTGTGGTTCCGGTGTAGAGGGTGTTTCCGTGGTCTAGTCGGCTGGTCACAAGTGCCTGGGTGACCGTCTTCCTGGTTTCGGTGGGGATCCATCTGAAGATCTTTCGGAGCATGCGTAGGATGTTGAAGCATGAAGATGAGACGGCGTTGACTTGTCTGGTCATCCACAGGGAGGAGTCCAGGATGAAGCCCAAGTTGCGTGCGTGGTCCGTTGGTTTGGGTGCGCAGCCTAGGGCCGGGGGCCACCAGGAGTTGTCCCAGGCAGATGGTGTTGACCCAAGGATGAGGACTTCCGTCTTGTCTGAGTTCAGTTTCAGGCGGCTGTTCTTCATCCACTCGGCTACTTCTTTCATCCCTTTGTGTAGGTTAGTTCTGGCGGTGGCGGGGTCGTTGGTGAGGGAGAGGATCAGCTGGGTGTCGTCGGCGTAGGAGATGATGTTGAGGCTGTGTCGGCGTGCGATGGCTGCGAGGGGGCTCATGTACACGTTGAAGAGGGTGGGGCTGAGTGATGAACCTTATGGTACGCCGCAGATGACTTCGGTGGCCTCAGATCTGAACGGGGGGAGGCGGACTCTCTGGGTTCTTCCGGCGAGGAACGAGATGATCCACTCCAGAGCCTTCTCTTGGATTCCGACGTTGCTGAGGCGTTGAACTAGGGTGCGGTGGCAGACAGTATCGAACACTGCGGAGAGGTCCAGGAGGATGAGAGCCGCTGTTTCCCCGTTGTCGAGCAGGGTTCGGATGTCGTCAGTGGCTGCGATGAGGGCGGTCTCGGTGCTGTGATTGGCTCGGAAGCCGGACTGTGAGTGGTCGAGGGATCCGTTCGTCTCGAGGAAGGCGGCCAGCTGTTTGTTGACGGTCTTCTCGATGACTTTGGCGTGAAACGGGAGCAGCGAGATGGGGCGGTAGTTCTTGAGGTCGGTGGGGTCTGCCGATGGTTTCTTCAGGAGGGCGCTGAGTTCGGCGTGCTTCCAGCTCTCCGGGAAGGTGGCGGTGTTGAAGGAGCAGTTGATGATGTCCCGGAGTTGGGGTGCGATGACGGAGTCTGCCTTGTTGAAGACGTGGTGAGGGCATGGGTCGGTTGGTGATCCGGAGTGGATGATGTTCATCGTCCGGATGGTGTCATCGGTGTTGACTGGGGTCCAGTCGCGGAGGGTGGTGGTGGGGAGCGTTGGTTCTATGGTAGGGTGCGTGGTCTGTTCGCCGAAGCTGTTGTGTATGTCTGCGATCTTGTTGTGGAAGAACGTGGCAAGTGAGTCGCAGAGGTCTTGTGAGGGAGTGATGTCGTTGTTTCCGGCGCTGGGGTTGGAGAGCTCTTTGACGATGCTCAACCGGTAGGGCTGGAACCAAGTCAGTTGGTGTCGTCCTCTTGTTAGCAGCTGCACGGCAGGTCTTCTTTCTTCTTGTTCTTCTTCTTGTTTCGGAATCGGGATCTGAGGAAGGAAGGTTCAGGGTGCCCCTAAATACTAATTTTAGGGGCGTTACAAGTAGGGGAGGGTCAGGGACCAATGAAGCCCTTTCCTGGGGTGAGTACACCCCCTATCCTGCCACTCTCCAGTGGAAGGGGGGCAGGAGCCTAGTCCTGATTGGGTAGGGCTTCCCATCATCAAGATGGCGAGAGCCCGGAGTCCTGCTTTACCTCGCCTTGTCAGAGGCTGGCACATCCCCCTTTCCTCCCTTGGGTTTTCCCGCCGGTGTTCCCGCCAGAGTGGCGGTCAGAACCGGTGGGGACCAGTTGCTGAGTACAGCAAGTGGTCTGGGGAGGCTCACAAAGGCTCCATGCCTTTGAAGCTTCCCCTGCCATCCTGGGGGAGGAGGCTTGGCACCTCTCCCCAGGATGTGCATTGTTGCAGGCCCACAAGAGCGGATGGCTCTCTACCCAGGGGGCCAGCAACCTGTCTGCTGGGTGGCAGCCTAGGCAGCCTCTCAGTTAGGACACGGGTTGTTGGTTAGTTTCAAGGGGCAACTCTAAGTTGCCCTCTGTCGTGCATTTTACATTAAATCTCACACTGGCATCAGTGTGGGTTTAATGTGCTGAGAGGTTTGATGCAAACCTTCTCAGTCTTCAGTGTTGCCATTATTATGCTGTGGAGCTCACAATGACAACCTCCCAGCACCATATACTCTTAATGGCAGCACTGCACTTACAGTGCCTAGGAATGGACCTGGGTACTGTAGGGGTACAGGGCTCATGCACCTGTACCCACACCACTGGCATAGTGCACCCAGCTAGAGGGGTGACTGAGGTATGCCAAGGCAGTGTGTTTGTGAGCATGGCACACAGGGATGTGTGCCATGTCGACTCTCTGTTTTGTTCTCCACCAAGACACTCACCCTGCAAAGGCAGTGTGCGTGTGTCAGGGTACAGGGCCTCTAAGGGTGGCACAATAAGTGCTGCAGCCCTTAGGGGCCTTCTCTGGTCACAGGGCCCTGGGTACCTAGGGTACCATTTACCAGGGGGTGACATGTGGCCAGAGATGCCAATTGGGTTTAGGCTTCAATGCAGTTCTAGGAAAGGAACTCAGGCCCTGGGCACCTGATTGGCAGGAGCCCAGGGCACACTCAGTCAAAGTACATCCGCAATTCAGCAAAAAGTGGGGGCATACCATGCAAGAAAGATGGCACTTTCTCACAGCCGGAGTAGAGTGCATTGCCGTATTTGAGTCTGCTGGTGATGAGTGCGTCGGTAACCGCCTTTCTGGATTCTGTCATGATCCATCTGAATGTCTTTCTAAGTAGGCGGAGTGTGTAGAAGCAGACTGGGGAAACTGCATTGATTTGGTGGTTCATGGTGAGTGATGAGTCCAGTATGATGCCATGGTCAGGTGCGTTGTCTGTCGGGGTGGGAGGAGATTCCAGAGCGGCTGGCCACCTGGAGTCGTCTCAAGCTGAAGGGGTGGGTCCCATGATGAGTACTTCGGTCTTTTCCGAGTTGAGCTTGTGGCAGCTGTCTTTCATGAAGGTAGCAACGGCCTTCATCTCACTGTGGAAGGTGGTTCTGGCGGTTGTGGATTTGTTGGTGAGGAAGAGGAGCAGCTGGGTGTCATCAGCATGTGAAGCGATGTTGAGTCCGTGGCCTCTGATGATGGCTGCGAGGAGGGTCATGTAGACGTTGAAGAGGGTGAGGCTAAGGGAAGAACCCTGGGGCACTCCACAGCTGATCTCTGTGGGTTCTGAGAGGGACAGTGATAGTCTGACTCGCTGGGTCCGGCCGGTGAGAAAGGAGTGGATCCACTCCATTGCCCTGCATCGTTGAGTCTCATGATTAGGGTGCAGTGGGAGATGGTGTTGATAGTGGCTCAGAGGTCTAGAAGGATGAGAGCTGCAGTCTTATCCTGGTCGAGGAGGGAGTGGATGTCGTCGGTGGCGGCGAGGAGTGCGGTCTCAGTGCTGTGGTTGCTTTGGAGGCCAGATTGGAAGGTGTTTAGGACATGGTTCTCTTCGATGAACTCTGAGAGTTGGGCGTTAATGGCCTTTTCGTTGACCTTGGCTGGGAAGAGGAGGTGGGAGATCGGTCTGAAGTTCTTGAGGTCTGTCAGGTCCGAGGACCGTTTCTTTAGCATGGGGTTGATCTCACTGTGTTTCCAGTCACCGGGGAAGGTGGTAGTTTCGAATGAGTAGGTGAGGGTGTGGTGAAGCTGAGGGGCGATGGCTACGGCTGCTCTGTGGAAGATGTGGTACGGGCAAGGATCCATCAGGGCTCCTGAGTGGATGCTTTTCATGGTCTTGAGTGTATCTTCTCTTGTGAGCGGGGTCCAGCAGAACACGGTCTACTGGGGTGTGGTTTGGTTATGTGCGATGTTGACGGGTGCAGTGGCCGGGTCTAGTGTGTTGAAGCTGTTGTACATATTACTGATCTTGTGGTGGAAGAACGTGCGAAGTTTGTAGCAGAGGTCTTGGAAGGGGGAAACTTCTGTGGTCTCGCTAATGGGCCTGGTGATCTCCTTGACGATGGTGAAGTTCTTTGCTGTTGTGTGCATTGGCGTTGATTCAGTCTTGGGGGCTGTTTTCTTCGTGGTTTTCAGGAGGAAGTAGTGTGCGTTGATGGTGTATTTGAAGGTTGCATGAGTTTCTGGGTTTTTGTTGTTCCTCCATCTCTTCTTGAGTCGTCTGAAAGTGCTTCTGGACTGGTGAAGGGCAGAAGTGAACCGGCTGGCCTTCTTGTAGTGTTGCTTGCCTGTTTTTTACTTGAGGGATGCCAGGGTGTCCGCGGCTCAGTTGGAGACCCATTGGTGGAGGTTGCGTGCTGCGGAGTTGGCAGAGTGGTTGTGCTGATGAAGTTGACAAGAAATTCTTCAGTGGCCTCAATCCAGCTGCGACGGGACGGGGGTGATGATGGTGGTGTACAGTGGGTGTGACGAAGGCAAGATGCACGCAATGACAGTCCAGGAGAGTTTAGTGTTGTGGCTGTAACTGATGTTCCTGCTGGGGGAGAAGACTGGGTCGAGTGTGTGTCCGGCTGTGTGGGTCAGTGTGGTGACTAGCTGCATGAGTCCGATGTTGACGATGTGCTCCAGAATGGAGGCGGTGTTCTGGTCCTTGTGAAATTTGAGGTCCCCGAGTAGGATGCAGTCGGTGGATGTGAGAGCCTGGGGTGCGATGAGGTTTACAATGGCATCAGTGAAGAGAGGTCAGAGGCCAGGGGGCCTGTAGAAGAGGGTGCCGTGGAGAGTGGTGTTGGGGTTGGTCTGGATCTGGAAGTGAAGGTAATCCATGGTGGTCGTTGGAGTGCGTAGTCAGGAGTGTGCTTTTGTGGACAATGCCTCCTCTTGGGCGGTCGAGGTGGTCTTTGCGGGTGATTTTGTAGATGTCGGCGATGGCGATGTCCAGTCCAGAGCAGGGGTTGGTTCAGGTTTCCATGAAGAAAGCGATATCAGGAGAGGTGGTGTTGAGGAGGCCCCAGAATTCTGTGGTGTGTTTGTGGAGGGACCACATATTGAGGAGGATGCTGTTGAGCCGGACGGATGCGCTGTTGGTTGGCTGGGCGGCAAGAAGAACTGGCGTGTTGGCTTTGCTGAAGGTGCGTTTGCCGTTCCGGCAGGCGAAGAGTCCAAGGGTCTTCTTCGGTGATGCTAGATGGCTGGCAGCGTGGCGTCCCGGGTTGAGGGCGAGGAGGGTGCTGGCGTGGTAGCAGTAGAATGTCTGAAAAGCAAGGTCCCTGCCGCTGGGCTGGATCCAGGCGCGGATGGTCGCAGACGGGCTTGCCTTTGGCATGCCAGCGGCTGCCATTAAGCAATGCTGTGGGGGGGCTGGACAGCTGGGAGGCAGGAAGGGGCACTGGAGGGGGGCGGTACTATGGGTGATCGCAGCAGCAGTGGAGAGAAAGAAGAAGGAAAAGCCAAAAGGCAGAAAAACAAAAGAGAAAAGCAGAAAGAGGGTCAGAAAGAGCAGCAGAAGAGGCAGAAAGCGAGTCAAGCAGCAGAGCAGTGGCGCTCTACCACTGGACCCCCAGGAATGAGGCTCAGGCAGGAGCCTGCGGGGGGAGGAGGGCCCCGAACTCCTGACCTCCAGGTCACTAGCAGCAGCAGCAGCAGCTGTGTACAGCAGTAGCAGCTACCAGACGGCGCTACGCAGTGGAAGGAGCAAGTCCACTAAAGGATAGTCAGCAAACCTGGGTTCATGGACTATCCACGAACGAACAGTTAAACCTTTGGACTCTTTCAAGTACACCACAAATGTTTTTAAATGCTAATTTCTCGAAAGCATCTGAACAGATTTATGCCAAACCAAGCAAAGGAACTTTGAGTAAGGTTCTCCTTTGATGCCAAGCTTCGTATAATTCCATTTCACGTTTTTTCGTGTCGCAGAGAGCAAGGTTTGTGTGGGAGTTAAATTGCAAATAGTTGGTTTTGTTACGCACTTTTTTGCACCTACCTCTGATGGACCAACAGGAAATGTAAAATAAGAAAAGGTTGAGCCTGCACACCAGTGTAGCAAAGTTTTTTCAGGTTCTCTAATTACATTTAATGTGGTTAACAAACTGTTAGGTGTGCTGTCATGTGTAGGGGTGTTGCCCTAACCCCTTGAGGAAAATGTCAAAAGTGGAGGAGTGGAGTGACCCAAACCTACATGACGCACTACACAAGACTGTAAAAGTCTATATCCTTGTTTTAATATTCTTCTGAATATTTCAAACATCAAAAATACGTAAATGTTTTTACATGTACCAACTTGTTAAAACATATTGTAGTCAGAACATCGTGAGTACAAACAACTGTTTTGCAAAAATTATAAGAATATGAAGAATCATAGACATGTTCAATCCATGTAAATTTCTGACTCTAGAAGCAACATAAATGATATTCTTTTGTGTTACAATGAAAGTTCCCAATGCATTTCGGGTTAACGAAACCCTTCTTCAGGGGATACACATTGTAGAGAAGAAGTCAGTTTTCAACCTGGTCCACCATTCTGAGAGCTACAACGAAACAGAAAGTCTGATTGACTAAGTATAAAAATACAACATTCTAAGGATAGGATTTGCACTCCTAAAAACATTCGTAAAAGCAAACTGTTAAAAAGTACGTGGTTTTTAAGGAAGGAGATAGTAACGGAAAAACTCTAGTTGTAGAAAAGTTGCCCAAACGTGCCAAGCGTATGCGTGTGTAAGAACGCGATTAACGCCAAAGATGGGTGTGGTACAGAAACGAGGGAAAGTGCTGCTAAAGCCTGATATACTGAGTGATCCAGTGCATAAAATATAGTATCGCTGAGTATTCTACTTACAGCGAGGTCTATAGTGAATAACGATCACTGAGGGATACGTCGCTTTCGCAGGAAGTAAAATATCTGTGAAGCAGAAATGTTAACTATGAGATGTAATCTCTCTTAGGTCTTATGACCTGTGTTGTCCTTAAACAAACACCCGAGTGTCTGAATCGAAGTCTTACCTAAATAGTGGTAACGTTCCACACGTTCACAGAAAAGTAAGCTGTCGGGAATTAAATGAAAATTCAATAAAACTCAGGAAGAGATTAAAGGGGCTGAAAACCAGAATTTTCGTGTTACACGGACGCCGCTTACCAGCTGATCTAAGCAGGCTCCGACCGAGTGCAGAGTCCGTCGTCTCCAGAGAACGTGCGTGATGACGCATATGTTCCCGAGACTTTTTTAAAGGGGCCTTCCTTTCAATTAGGCAACTCGAGTTGAAAAACTTTATGAACATGAACAAAATTACGAACAATAAATGAAAGAAAGGGATTAAACGAAATTTTAAGAGAGTTCAATCATGGGAGACCTACGTTAAGGACACAACTGACTGCCTACTTAAACTGGAGACCGTAAAATACCAAAATGAAGAAGATATTATCCTATGCACAATAGATGTGGTAGCCTTATACACATCCATAGCTCACAACGAAGGTCTCGAAGCGGTGGAATGGCGACTTTTGGAGTCTACGTTAGAACAGGACATGAGCGTGTTCCTACTGGAACTTTTACACTTTTCACTTTATCACAGCTACTTCAGCTGGAAAAAACATCATTACTTACAAAAAACAGGAACTTCAATGGGATTTCCCGGGGCACCGTCGTATGCCAATACCTTCATGGCACATTTTGAATACCAACACATTCTTCAGAATTCCACATGGCGGAAGCACGCAATTCTACTGCTACGGTACATAGACGACTTATTGGTCATTTGGAAGGGACCAATCCAAGTGTTAAAAGATTGCATTCAAGAACTGAACCAACACAATCCACGCATTCAGTTTACCTCAGAAATCCAAACAAATGAAATACACTTCTTAGACATTGAAATTTCTAAAACACCAACAGGGCTTCAAACAAGAGTATACAAGAAACCGACAGATGTTAACAATGCGCTACATTTCTTTAGCGCACATCCATATTCCTTGAAAAAACATCTTCCGGTGTCTCAATTTATAAGGATCCAGAGGATAACTTCAGAGGAAACACAATGCACCAAACTAATAGAGGAGCAAAAAATGAGATACATGGAACGCGGATACACGGAAGAAGTGCTTTCACAAGCCCAAAAGACAGTGACACTCAAAAAACGAAAGGAATTTCTCCAACCCTCACAGAAACAAACGAAACAACGCGAAGTGTTTGTCTTAAAATACTCAGCACAAACCTCTCAAATAAAGAAAATCATTCACAAACGACGGGAGATCATCTCACAGGAAACGGACTTCAAGGACTTGTATAAAGGCCCTCCCTTGTTCGCCCACCCTCGATCTAAAAACATTCGAGAATTATTAAAACCGAAAGATTCATCCAGAAGACAAACCTATAAAGGTATGCAAAAATGCCACAACTGTGGCCAATGTGGCAATGTCATCGTGGGCAACTTATTCTCACACCCACAATCAGGACAACCTCCAGAAAAATAAAAACAAGAATAGTGGAACACAAAAGCACTATACGTAATAAAAATTTCAAGTCATGCTTAGCAACACACTGGGTAAACACCTCGCACACAATAGCACAATTACGCTTTACAGTGTTAGAAAAAATACAATCCATGCCAGGCATTGATTTCAACACAACCCTAGCACGAAAAGAAACTGTTTGGATAAAACAACTTGGCACCCTAACCCCGGGGGGCCTCAATGACCATGTAGAATTGCTATGTTTTTTGTAAACAGCTCCTCTATCATTAATATCATAGATCAAGAGGTTTTTCCAATACATACTTAATATAGAAGAGGTACCATTCATTTGTAAAGGATTTGCACTCTCTTAAAATTTTGTTTAATCCCTTTCTTAATTTCATTTATTGTTCGTAATTTTGTTCATGTTCATAAAGTTTTTCAACTCGAGTTGCCTAATTGAAAGGAAGGCCCCTTTAAAAAAGTCTCGGGAACATATGCGTCATCACGCACGTTCTCTGGAGACGACGGACTCTGCACTCGGTCGGAGCCTGCTTAGATCAGCTGGTAAGCGGCGTCCGTGTAACACGAAAATTCTGGTTTTCAGCCCCTTTAATCTCTTCCTGAGTTTTATTGAATTTTCATTTAATTCCCGACAGCTTACTTTTCTGTGAACGTGTGGAACGTTACCACTATTTAGGTAAGACTTCGATTCAGACACTCGGGTGTTTGTTTAAGGACAACACAGGTCATAAGACCTAAGAGAGATTACATCTCATAGTTAACATTTCTGCTTCACAGATATTTTACTTCCTGCGAAAGCGACGTATCCCTCAGTGATCGTTATTCACTATAGACCTCGCTGTAAGTAGAATACTCAGCGATACTATATTTTATGCACTGGATCACTCAGTATATCAGGCTTTAGCAGCACTTTCCCTCGTTTCTGTACCACACCCATCTTTGGCGTTAATCGCGTTCTTACACGCGCATACGCTTGGCACGTTTGGGCAACTTTTCTACAACTAGAGTTTTTCCGTTACTATCTCCTTCCTTAAAAACCACGTACTTTTTAACAGTTTGCTTTTACGAATGTTTTTAGGAGTGCAAATCCTATCCTTAGAATGTTGTATTTTTATACTTAGTCAATCAGACTTTCTGTTTCGTTGTAGCTCTCAGAATGGTGGACCAGGTTGAAAACTGACTTCTTCTCTACAATGTGTATCCCCTGAAGAAGGGTTTCGTTAACCCGAAATGCATTGGGAACTTTCATTGTAACACAAAAGAATATCATTTATGTTGCTTCTAGAGTCAGAAATTTACATGGATTGAACATGTCTATGATTCTTCATATTCTTATAATTTTTGCAAAACAGTTGTTTGTACTCACGATGTTCTGACTACAATATGTTTTAACAAGTTGGTACATGTAAAAACATTTACGTATTTTTGATGTTTGAAATATTCAGAAGAATATTAAAACAAGGATATAGACTTTTACAGTCTTGTGTAGTGCGTCATGTAGGTTTGGGTCACTCCACTCCTCCACTTCCAACAGGAAATGTGCCAGGACAATCCTAAATCATATTTATTTATTTTTCAAAAACATTTTGTGCACATTTGTCTTAGAATGACAGTTTTATTGAGAAAAACAAAAATGCCCTTCAAAGGAAACTCTAACCTAACCATAGCTACATCTGACCGTTTGGAGATTTGGGGCCGCAGTTTCCAGAGACATGCTGGTCGTTTTGCTGCTTATACACAGTCTCCTTGTCCCACACACATGTCAGGCTACACAGTAGGTCACACGCAGAACCACTCACCCGCCTATGAGATCTGCATGGATTACATGGAAGAGGCCGGCACCCATGAACCCAAATCACAGCCATCAACAGTCAGGCACCCCAAAGCCTGGCACCATAGGTCGGTAGCTTCTCTCAGCTGTAGGTGAGGGCACACTTTGAGTAAACCCCCTATTCTAATATTGAGTGCACCGGGAGCCTTTGCTGTGGGATCAGAGCTTGGCGAGTCTTAATAGGCGATAGACTGTTGGACGGAGGGCGGGGCAAAGCTTCATGCAGGGAACCACGGGCTTTCTTTAGAGTTCGCTGGATATAGGGCAACCTCCCTAAAGTGGCAGGTGTCCGTGTCATCATAAATTGGGAGGGCTGGACATTTGACACTTCTTATTGGCTGCTCCTGTATCCTTGTAAATAAGGGCTTTTGTCCCTAAACTTGGACTCACTGGTCGCAGCTTCTAACAGTCGTTGGGTGTTTGCCGCCCGTGACTCCGGGCTTAATTTAGATCACGGGGAGGGGTCACTCTGTCTCAACGGTGATGGACATCCCGTCCGCTGAAATATAAATCCCATTATAGGCCCTTGATAATTTCTTAGGACGCGCCTGAGACGTGCTTGCGCTGTCTGCAAGACATGTTGGGCTTTTGGTGTGACCCTCTCTTGCCATGTGCTCTGTCTTGTGCTCGTCTTAAATGCTTGAGTTTTATTGGTGCATTTTGGTAAATGTCCCTCCCTTTCTCTCTTAGTTCCATCCCAGGCGATATCACTCGATCAGGCGATATTTTGTTGGCCAATCGCACAGCGCAGTGTTCAGTGGGTTCAGACCTCCTTTTGTTACATCGCAATGATGGCCCCTCCTCCCTGCCTTCCTATTGGGTGTCCAAAGCAATTTGTTTACACAACACCAGTGAAAACACAGTGTTCGTAGAGTGTTGAATCACAGTTTATATTCACAGAGCTGTGATAGTAACGGTAAATATACCAACACATCTTATATTATTATTTTTATTTTTCACAAACAATTCGATCATATCAACTCATGTACTTTCACATTCTCAACAACAACGCGCATGATGTGTAGACATGAGCGAACCACTTTATTTCTCTGTGTCTACCAAAAATGAATGTGCCCTTAACTGGTGCTCAAGCGCCAGTGTTGATGATTAAGTGCCGGAGCACCGGAATCCATCGGCTCAAAGCACTATCTGGCACATGCATCAACAATGCCATTTGCGATTCCTTATTAGCGAAAAATAAGGATTCGATAATAAGGAATAGCAAAAGGCTATGCATGTAGAAATCGCTTACAAAATAGCAATTTCTAAACATTCCTTAATTGGGACTCGCAAATTGCTAGTCGCAATTAAGGAATACCTCCCCATTAGGCCCATGGGAATGAATGGGAAGATATTCTCAATTTGCGATTCTCAATTAGAGAATCGCAAATTGCTCATGCAATTTCAAGGGTGCCAGGGTGTCAAAAGGACACCCTGTTGCACCCCTGAAATCTGCATATGAGTACATCTTGCACACACACATGCCCCAAGGGTGTGTGTGTGTAGAATGGAACTTTGAAAAATGCACTTTAGTGCATTTTTCAAAGTTTTTGCAAATTACCATGAAGTTCAACTTCATGGTAAT
This sequence comes from Triturus cristatus, assembly GCF_964204655.1. Taxonomy (NCBI): domain Eukaryota; kingdom Metazoa; phylum Chordata; class Amphibia; order Caudata; family Salamandridae; genus Triturus; species Triturus cristatus. Next base: position 5,877,993 of record NC_140581.1, on the reverse strand, counting down.
TTGCTCCCCCTATTAGCGAAATTGCTAATATTTTTACTTTAATGCATTGCATTTAAGGAATCTCAATTTAAGATTCCTTAAATGCAATCGCAATTAAAGTAATCCCAATTTAGAGATTACTTAAATTGCGATTTTTGCATTTGGGATGATGCATCCCAAATGCAAAAATACCGGTCGCTAAGGGTAAGATTCTGAGAACCTGCCCGTTTGCGACTGGTTTTTGCTTTGATGCATGTGGGCCTATGTGCCTCCAATGTTCAAAACTGGAGCAGGAGAAAAGTGTAGGAAAAGATATGACGATAACAAGATACCTTTGCACATTTTTGCCGGCGCATACCCGCCGGGTTGTCTGCTTGGGAGCCAGAGAGCAGGTGCGTAGGTGTGGTTAGTGTAGCAGTGGGTGGAGTGACACAGGAGCCCATGGTCGTGGACACCCTGCTCTCCTTCCTTTACTAACCTCCCGGAGGGTGCAAGTACAGACCCGTTTCCCTGCCTTGCATTAAGCCAATGGTAGTCTTTCTTTGACAAAGTTCCCTATCGGAAGCTCTACACTTTGCACACATTCCTGTGCCTACTTCAGGTGGAGTCTGTGAATGTGGGTAGATGTGCCAGTTCACACATCTTCCTGCCCGAGGACGCAGGGCAGCTCAGAGCTCACTGATGTGAGCTGTGCCAGTGAGGCAAGGGAGGGGGGGAAACATCGTTAACATCGCAGTCAGTACACCGCGATGCTGTTACATCGTGGTCGTTACAACGAACGCGATGTAACCACGCGATGCCATTACAACGCAAGTCTTTACATCAACTTGCGCTAGATGGCGTGCTAACATTACAAATAGTGTAGTTTACTATCCCAACACCTTCCCTACTGTTAAGTGGACTGGAGTAGGAATAGTAAATTACACTTTTCTAATGTTAGCACGCCATCTAGCGCAAGTCGATGTAAAGACTTGCGTTGTAATGGCATAGTGTAGTAACACCGCAGTCGTTGTACGGATTGCGATGTAACTGCACGCGTTGTAATGACTCGCGTTGTTACATCATACATCCAGGGAGGGGTCTCATGCTTGAGACCACACTACTACAGAGACGTGTCTAACCCCACTCTTGCGGGGTGCACTAAGGACAAGAGGTGGAAAACTTGTCTCGCCTTGTGAGGGTGATGTCCAGGATCACATGTGCGTCATCCTCTGTAGTGACATAATGTGTTCCTGCTGCCTAGCACAATGTGCAGCCTCGGGTGCTGCTTTCCTCGTCTTCGACAGGTTATCGGTTCGGGCTGTGGGCTTGTTATTCAGCCTCTGAAGTATACTTTTAGGGGGGCATGGCCCGCAGCTATGACCAAACCATAACGCTGTGCGGTAGAGGTGCATTTGTTCCCAAATACTGCGATCAGCGCCGAGTCGCCCAAGGGTATTTATGCGCTCTACAAATTGCTTAAATTTTTAAATTGTACTACTAAATACCAACCCCTAGAGCAGGGGTACTCACAAACTTTCTGTCGGGGGCCAAAATTACAGTGTGGTTAGTGGCCGAGGGCCGCACTGATAGGGGTGGAGTCAATGGGGGCAGGATCCGTGGGGGGCGGAGCTAGAGTAAAAAAAAAAAACCTTTCCAAACATTAGACAATGCTGTATTTCACAATCAGATCACCATACTGCCCCACTTAGAGAAACTTGCAGTGCACTGACCCGCTATAAACACCTGGATGTGACTCAATTCTAATTACGCACTTGACAAGAACAATATGCTGCCTAAAAAAAATCAACATCCTAGAAAAAGCAAACACTCATAGGGAATGCAAGATTAAGTAAAGCATGTGAAATGTAAGCAGTGAGTGCTTTCGCATGAAAAGGTAAGGCCATGAATACAGGGCCCGGAAAGGACCCATTTCAGTGCCCATTGCTTATATTCTTTCAAAACATAGGCGGTATGGCTTAAAAAGACCATATTTGTAAACATACAGATGCTGTATACATTTTGTTTTCTAATTCACCCATCAAGCTGGTATTTCAGTACCTCCAGGCAGGGCCGGGGGCGGGCGTTACGCGCGCTCTCTTTGTTTACTTAAACAGCAGTAACAACGGATTACACCTCCGACGAGTGTAAACTACAAACACCGCTAACCAAACAAGGCCCTGCCACATGGCCATGGGATCACACGTCACGGTCCATGGTAATCCACCATCAGGTAAATCAATATTGAATGTTTGATTGTGGATTTAGTGTGCATTATGTAAGGTTACGGAATTGTTTCATGTAGGATTGCCCTACTGAACATTTTGCCTTTACATTTCTTGCACAATCAAGGACAGCCACACGCACGTCAGAGGGTTACACCATCCCTTGGCACTTACGAGCAAAATCAAGAAATGAAGACGAGGGACAAATATAAATGCCAGAAATTGTACCCATTTGAGCAACAAAAAACTCTAAGAAGATCGTAAAACATCTGCAAAGCACTAGAATTGGAAGGGCACTAACCTAGCGCCCTTATAATGGGTGGGGGTAAAGTGTTTTCTATTTATTCATTGTGTCTCGCCTTGGTCTGTTTATTTTTTTTTATTTTTGCATTTTGGTACGAATAATAACAATAAACATTAAATTGCAAAGAAAATTCCAAGGCTGGGTGAACCATTCATACAGGATAATGAACATATTGCAATCTCTCATGCACCGTTTCTCCCACAACAGACATCCGATTAAGTAAGTATATTTTATTGGAGGCAGCACAGCATTTCTAGATACCACTTAGCTTTAAAACCTAAGCTGTTAATTCAAGCAAACGACAAAGCCCACCGGGACTCGCATCTCTGCTGCATGCTGAAGTGGCTTGCTAAGTGAAGCGCGTGCTGCAGAGTCAGAGGCCCTGGCAATGAAACAATCGGCCACATATCCGAATCCAGAGGAAGCTTTCCACCGTTCATAGCAGCGCTGTGAAGGTTCTCCGGGGCTGCGGGCAGGAAGGACGTCATCCACAGGAAGCTCACCAAAAGGTCCTTTAAAAGTCAGCTGTAACTAGCGCTAGTTACAGCTGACTTTTAAAGGGCGTGAGCTTCGTGTGACGTCAGAGGCAGGCAGGCCAATCAGAGGCAAGCAGTAAGCAGAGACGATGGCCGCAGGATGAAACATTGTGAATACGTATTAAAGCGTATTCGCAACGTTTGCTCCTGCGTCCATCTTCCCTGCTTACTCCAAGGAAGTGTACTTTAAGCATCAAGGTCCGCGGGCCGCCAATGAAGGCCGGGGGGGCCGCCAGCGGCCCGCGGGCCGTACTATGAGGAACCCTGCCCTAGAGTATCGCGGTGCAGGAATATCGAGGGCAGAATATTGAAAGGTGAGAGCATACACGGAAGGACAGATTTACTATTCCTAACTCCACAGCTACATATCTTAAAGATGTATATATTGCGTAGGTGCACATATGTGGAGTACGGTATGGAAACACTATACTTACCTGTTGATATTTTAGATTCGATATTCTGTCATCGATATTCATGTCATCAATATTGTGGTTTCGATATCCGGGTGCCCAGGAATATTTGGATTTTTACATATTCAAGCACACTCGATCAACTATCCGCAATCCAAATGTAAACCCTATCAATTAGATGGGATTTACTGTACAAGAATTTTAAGTTGTAAAGTAGGCTGACTCCCAACTTTTTGTAATTTTTAAATTGTTCAAGCATTGTGCAATGCAAAGCTTATCAAGTTATTTTCTTAAAAAAATAAGCTGGTCTCAGGTCAGAGCCCTCCCACCCACACCTCTTACCTGCGGTGGCGAATGTCCAGCCTCTGCCCAGAGCCCTCCCACCCACACCTTACCTGCGGTGGTGGATCTCCAGCCTCGGCTCAGAGCCCTCCCTCTCACACCTCTTACCTGCGGTGCTGGATGTCCAGCCTCTGCCCAGAGCACTCCCACCCACACCTCTTACCTGCGGTGGTGGATGTCCAGCCTCCGGTCAGAGCCCTCCCTCTCACACCTCTTACCTGCGGTGGTGGATGTCCAGCCTCAGGTCAGAGCCCTCCCTCTCACACCTCTTACCTGCGGTGGTGGATGTCCAGCCTCGGTTCAGAGCCCTCCCTCTCACTCCTCTTACCTGCGGTGGTGGATGTCCAGCCTCGGTTCAGAGCCCTCCCTCTCACTCCTCTTACCTGCGGTGGTGAATGTCCAGCCTCAGCTCAGAGCCCTCCCTCTCACACCTCTTACCTGCGGTGGTGAATGTCCAGCCTCAGCTCAGAGCCCTCCCTCTCACACCTCTTACATGCGGTGGCGGATGTCCAGCCTCAGCCCAGAGCCCTGCCACCTCTTACCTGCGGTGGTGGATGTCCCGCCTCAGGTCAGAGCCCTCCCACCCACACCTCTTACCTGCAGTGGTGGATGTCCAGCCTCAGGTCAGAGCCCTCACACCACACCTCAAACCTGCAGTGGTGGATGTCCAGCCTCAGGTCAGAGACCTCATACCTGTGGTGGTCGATGTCCAACCTCAGGTCAGATCCCTCCCACCCACACCTCTTGTTAATGTTAATGTTAAGCCGAACTTTTTGAGCGCACGGCTACCCCAAAAGGGTGTCCCGGCGCTTTAGCAAAGAGGCCCAGAGAAACAGGAAACCAAAGGCAAACCTACTACAGTCACAGCGGATTACTTGGTAAAGAGCAGAGTCTTCAACTCCTTCCTGAAAGCCAGGAGGTTGTTCGCTTTCCGAAGGGAAAGTGGGAGCTCGTTCCACAAGCAGGCTGTCACGTATTGGAAGGAACGACCTCCCATCCGAACACGTTTGACCACAGGCACCTCCATTTTAGCCAGGTCCGCCGACCTCAGCAACCTCCGCGGCACATAGAAAGCAATACGCTTCCTCAGATAGTTAGGGCCAATCGCATGGAGGGCTTTAAATGCCAGAGTGAGGAGCTTAAATCTGATTCTCCCCGAAATTGGCAGCCAGTGCAGCCTAGCCAGGAGCGCAGAGGCGCTAGCTCTCCTGGGCAGCCCATAGATGGCTCTGGCCGCCGAATTCTGGACAATCTGCAGTCTGGATAACAGATACTTAGGTAGGCCTGCAAAGAGTGCATTAGCATAGTCCAGGCGGGAGCCCACAAGCGCCTGGACTACATTCCTACGGTACTGCAGTGAGAGCAGAGGAAGAAATTTCCTAAGCATCTTGAGGATGCTAAAACATTTCCCTGCTAATCCCAGGATGTGTGGACGGAAGGATAGATCATCGTCAAACACCACTCCGAGATTTTTTACCTGAGAAGATGGTTTCTCTGGGGGGAACATGTCCTGGGGCCACCATGTCTTCCAGCCCGGATCAGGGGCACAGCCGAAAAAGAGCAGCTCAGATTTGTCTGAGTTGCATTTCAGGCTGTGCCGCTGAAACCACGCAAAGACTGCGCTCAGACAGTCCTTGATTCTGCCGCCGTTAAAGGCCTCTCCCTTCCTGCAGGTGAACAAGAGCTGGGTGTCATCAGCGTATGAGATGACCCGGGCCCCAAACGCCTCCGCTACCTCCGCTAGAGGGGCCATGTATATGTTGAAGATGGTGGGGCTCAGGATGGAACCTTGAGGCACCCCCACCTCCAGCGAAAGCATTTCGGCCGAGAACGGCGGAGCCCAGATCACCTGTCGGCGGTCGGCAAGAAAGGATTGAAACCAGTCCAGCACCGTCCCTCGCAGACCAATCTCCCTGAGTCTTGAGAGGAGACCTGCGTGTGGGACGGTGTCGAACGCCGCCGATAGGTCCAACATGACTAGCATAGCCTTTCCCCCATGATCGAGCGTCTCCCTGATGGCGTCGGTAACCTCTACCAGAGCCGTCTCCGTGCTGTAATTCGCACGAAAGCCGGACTGGGAGTCATGCAGCAGTTTGTTGTTCTCAATAAAGGTGGTCAGAGTATGCTGAACATGTTTCTCCAACACCTTCGCCAGAGCAGGGAGGAGGGAGATTGGTCTATAGTTAGCGCATTGCAGGGGGTCGAGCAGAGGCTTCTTAACCAGCGGCAGAATGAGTGCGTGTTTCCATTGTCGTGGAACCACCCCTGAACTCAATGATAGATTAAGCAGGGGGTTCAGCAAGCTGTTCAACGCTGAGGCCACCTTGCCCAAGCATTTCGCCGGACAAGCGTCCAGAGGCGAGCCCGATTGCAGCCGGGATAACAGCTCAAGCGATGTCTCACAGGACAGCTGGGGAAAGACAGATAGTAAAGGCCCAGATTCAGCCTGTGAGGGAGCTAAATAGGTCGACTTATCCCCTAACACAGCGTCAGCCGTTCGGGAATCCACAGATGGAAAAGTGTCCTGAATCTTTAAGATTTTAGTCACAAAAAAGTCGGCGAGCTGTTTGATCCATTCTTCCGTGTGTGAATGGACCGGGGTCCCTACTACAGGGTTGACAAACTCCTTCACAATCCTAAAGAGTTCCCGGCTCGTATTATCGGCTTTGTCAATTCTCTGCTCAAGATAGTTCTTTTTGGCTGCGGCAATCTGTTTATAGTAAGACTTTATCGCGTCGCGGTATTTCGTTAGCTCCACACGATCGTACTTGCGCCGCCACCGCCTTTCCAACTTTTTGCAGTCTTGTCGCATTGTACGTAAAGTGGAAGAGAACCAGGAGCAGAATTAAGATGAGGTGCTGTTCTAGCAGGCTTCAATGGGGCCAGCTCCTCGAATCTTGCCTGCATCCAGTTCTGGACCAGGATTAGGTCGGTTTCCAGAACCCCTGTCAGTTGACACGGGTATTGGCAGAGAGCATCGGAGAGCATATCTGCTGTCACTAGGTGGTAGGCTCTAGATTGCCGGGACCCTTCCTTCCGAGCCCTTTGGCTAAGCTTAGATTCAAACACTAAGGCAAAGTTTATCAGATAATGATCTGACCAGAGGACCGGGAGTGGAGGGGACACCTCAATAGGCTTGGAGGAAAAGATCACAGCTAATGTGTGGCCTTTCACGTGAGTGGGGCTGTGGATAAAAGGGGCTAGCCCTAACATCGCCGTGATATCACGGAGTTTGGTAGCTTCAGCATCGGTTAGACAGTCCATGTGCAAATTTAAGTCGCCTAATAACAAGCAATGCGCAGAACGCATGCAAGGTACTGATAAGGCCGACTGTAGGTCCTCGAAAAAGGACCCGATGGGTCCAGGGGGTCTATAGAGGAGAATTCCGGTACAGGTCTGGGACGCCGATAGATGGAGTGTAAAACCTAAGGCTTCACATCCGGCAATGTTGTCCACCACAAAGGAGGAACAGTCAAAGACCTTGTCCACTATCAGAGCCACCCCACCGCCTCTTCCCTCAGTTCTATCCCTCCGTAAGATGGAATAGTTAGGCGGGACAGCACAGGCAATGTCGGGTTCCGAGCCCACTCCCAGCCAAGTCTCAGTTAGAAATAAGCAAGAGATCTTGGAGTGCGCGAGAAGATCCCATATATCCGAGGTATGACGAGGAAGGGACCTAGTGTTAAGCAACGCGCAGTGACAGTACTGAGGAGGGGTAGATGGACCATGAGTAGATGATAATGTGGGGAGCCAGTTACACACGGGGCAACCCTTGCCTAAACGGCGACCGCCGGGGAAAAGAGACAGACAGGCCGAGCGAGGGGGGCGCAAAGCAAACAAGGAAGCAGCGCTATACGTAATCATCCTAGAGCTGCGGGTAGTCAACCTCTAACCCGGCAGACAACAAGAGCCGAGGACCAGAGTCCGACCTCGTCCGCCTCCGAGACGCGGACGAGCGCAGACGGGCAGGACTCTGGCACGACTCAGGCGCAGGGAAAGGCGCTCCGCTGCGCGTAACCGCTGCGCGAGACCAGCGAGCATTAAATAGCGTCGTCTCGGCGTCCCAGGTGACCTGGACGCTCAAAGATGGCGCTCGCGCTTCCTCCCAAAGCAAGATGGCGCTGAAACCCACAGAAACCCACAACCTCCCGGTAACCCGGACCCGCCAAACAGCGGTGGTGATTCCTGAATTACGGTGCAAGGTAGGGGCCAGGAGCGCTTTTAAAAACAGGGGGGAAGGCAAAAAGTAACACAAACAGAAATCCGAAAACGGGATATTTTAAAAATAAGCTAAGCAGAGAAGGCGCGCGACCAGCGCGAACAGCAGCGGGGCACCAGTGATATTCTCGCCCTCAAGGGCACTAAGCTCTTACCTGCAGTGATGGATGTCCAGCCTGAGCCCAGAGCCCTCCCACCCACACCTCTTACCTGCGGTGGTAGCTGTCCCACCTCAGCCCAGAGCCCTCCCTCTCACACCTCTTACCCAAGGTGGTAGGTGTCCAGTATCAGGTCAGAGCCCTTCCTCCCACACCTCTTACCCAAGGTGGTAGATGTACCGCCTCAGCCCAGAGCCCTCCCTCCCACACCTCTTACCCGAGGAGGTAGCTCAATCAATCAATCAATCACTGCATTTCTAAAGCGCACTACATACCCGTGAGGGTCTTAAGGCGCTGGGGGGGGCCGCTACTGATCGAAGAGCCAGGACTTGAGGAGTCTTCTGAAGGCCAGCAGGTCCTGGGGCTGTCGTAGGCTGGTAGGGAGAGTGTTCCAGGTCTTGGCGGCGAGGTAGGAGAAGGATCTGCCGCCGGCTGTGGTTTTCCGGATACGAGGGACTGTGGCGAGGTTGGCTGAGCGGAGGCTTCGGGTGGGGGTGTGGAAGCTGAGTCGGTTGTTGAGGTAAGTAGGTCCGGTGTTGTGTAGTGCTTTGTGTGCGTGGATGAGGAGTTTGAAGGTGATCCTCTTGTTGACGGGGAGCCAGTGCAGGTCTCTCAGGTGGGGTGTGATGTGGCTGCGGCGGGGGACGTTGAGGATCAGTCGAGCCGAGGCGTTCTGGATTCGTTGTAGTCTTCTCAGGAGCTTGTGTGTTGTTCCTGAGTAGAGGGCGTTCCAGTAGTCGAGTCTGCTGGTGATGAGGGTCTGGGTGACGGTTTTTCTCGTGTCGAGGGGGATCCATTTGAAGATCTTGCGGAGCATTCGGAGGGTGTTGTAGCAGGACGCGGAGACGGCGTTGACTTGCCTGGTCATGGAGAGAGTGGGGTCGAGGATGACCCCCAGGTTGCGTGCGTGGTCCGTGGGTTCCGGGGCTGTGCCTCGCGATGTGGGCCACCAAGAGTCGTCCCAGGCTGAAGGGGTGGGTCCGAGAATGAGGACCTCCGTCTTGTCTGAGTTCAGCTTCAGTCTGCTGTCCTTCATCCAGTCTGCTACGGCCTTCATTCCTCTATGGAGGTTGGCTTTGGCGGTGTGGGGGTCGTTGGTGAGGGAGATGATCAGCTGAGTGTCGTCGGCGTAGGAGATGATGTTGAGGTTATGTTGTCGTGTGACGTGGGCGAGAGGTGCCATGTAGATATTGAACAGCGTCGGACTGAGGGAGGATCCCTGTGGGACGCCGCAGATGATCTCGGTGGTTTTTGAGCGGAAGGGTGGGAAGCGGACGCTCTGGGTTCTGCCGGAGAGGAAGGATGTGGTCCAGGCCAGGGCCTTCTCTTGAATACCGGCGTCATGGAGGCGTGCTGATAGGGTGCGGTGGCAGACTGTGTCAAAGGCTGCTGATAGGTCCAGGAGGATGAGGGCGGCTGTTTCTCCTTTGTCCATCAGGGTCCTGATGTCGTCATTGGCGGCGATGAGGGCGGTCTCGGTGCTGTGGTTGCTGTGAAAACCGGATTGGGAAGGGTCCAGGATGTTGTTGTCTTCGAGGTAGCGGGTCAGCTGTTTGTTGACAATCTTCTCAGTCACTTTTGCCGGGAATGGGAGCAGGGAGATGGGCCGGAAGTTCTTGAGGTCCTCCTTGGGCTTCTTCAGAAGGGCGTTGATCTCGGCGTGCTTCCAGCATTCTGGGAAGGTTGCCGTCTCGAAGGAACAGTTGATTATTTTCCGGAGGTGGAGCGCGGGAGGTGGGGCGCGATGGTTGTGCTGGCTTTGTTGAAGACTTGGTGAGGGAAGGGGTCCGATGGGGATCCGGAGTGGATGGAGTTCATGGTTTTGATGGTGTCTTCGTTGCTGACGCTGGACCAGGCGGTCAGGCGACTGGTGCAGGTGGTAGTCGCAGGGGTGGTGGACTCGGTGGTGGGTGCGGGGGGGTCGGAGTTGAAGCTGTTGTGGATGTCGGTGATCTTGCGGTGAAAGAAGGTGGCCAGGGAGTCGCACAGGTCATGTGATGGTGGGATGTCGTTGGAGTTGGGGTTGGAGAGTTCTTTCACGATGCTGAAGAGCTCTTTGGTGTTGTGTGCGTTGTTGTCTAGGCGATCCTTGAAGGCGGTCTTCTTGGCGGTCCTGATGAGTTGGTGGTGTCTGCGGGTGGCGCTCTTGAGGGCTGTGTGGTTGTCTGGTGTTCGGTCGTGGAGCCATTTCTTCTCCAGCTTCCGACAGGTGTGCTTGGAGATCTGGAGGTCTTCGGTGAACCAGGCGGCTTTCTTGTTGGTGTGGTTGGTTGTGGAGGTCTTGAGAGGGGCGAGGGTGTTGGCACAGTCGTTGATCCACTGTGTGAGGTTGGTCGCGGCGGTGTCTGGGTCGGTGGGGTCGGTGGGTGGTCTCAGGGCGAGGGTGGTGGTCAGTTGGTCCTCGGTGACCTTGCCCCAGCAGCGGCGCGGTAGCTGTTGGGTGCGGTGGGTTTCCTGAAGGTGACGTGGACGCATCTGTGGTCGGTCCAGTGGGGTTCGGTGGTGTGGTTGAAGGAGACGTGGGGGCTTGCGGAGAAGATGGGGTCCAGCGTGTCCAGCGGCGTGGGTGGGTGTTGTTACGAGCTGTTTGAGTCCGAGGTTGGTGAGGTTGTCGATCAGGGCGGTGGAGTTGGCGTCGTTGTTGTTCTCGAGGTGGAAGTTCAGGTCCCCGAGGAGGATGTAGTCCGTGGAGGCGAGGGCGTGGTTGCTGATGAGGTCGGCGATGGTGTCGCTGAACTGTGGTCGGGGTCCGGGAGGTCTGTAGATAAGTGTTCCTCTGAGGGTGGTGTTGGGGTCGGTGTGGATCTGGAAGTGCATGTGCTCAGCGGTGGTGAGGATGTCGTCGGTATTAGTTGAGATTCTGATGGAGTCTTTGTGGATGATGGCGATTCCTCCTCCCACTCCGTTGGTGCGGTCTCTGCGGGAGATCTTGTAGCCCTGTGGGATGGCTATGGCGATGTCTGGTGCTGAGGTGGCGTTCAGCCAGGTCTCCGTCAGGAAGGCGACGTCGGGGGCGGTGGAGTTTAGGAGGTCCCAGAGTTCGATGGTGTGCTTGCGAGCGGAGCGGGTGTTGAGGAGGATGCAGCGGAGGTGGTTGGGTTCTCTGGCTGGTGGTTTGGAGGGTTGGATGCTGGTGAATCTGCAGTTCCGGCAGGTGAAGGGCCCTTGGGTGCGCTTCGGGGTGGCCCGGTAGCAGGGGTGGTCTCGTTCGGTGTTGAGTGCGTGGAGGGTGCTGGCGTTGTAGTGCAGTCTGGCGTTGCGGGGTCAACGGGCGCAGACGGGCTTGCCTTTGGCGCGCCTTGGGCGCGTCCGCTGTGCGGCCTCCATATGAGGCGAAGTGGGAGGGAGGAGCAGCTGGGAGGCGGGAGCGGGGCGGCCAATGGGCGAAGGCAGGGGAACCAGAAGGGAAAGGGGGCGGGGCCGCGGGGGAGCAGCGGCGGGGAGCGGGGGGGCACAGAGGGTTGCAGGGAGCGCCCAAAAATACAATACAATACAATACAAGGATACAAATAAAATACAGACCACGGCGAGTACAGTGGGGGAAAGACAAAAAACACGGTTACCGGATACCAGGGGCGAACCCTCGGCAGCGGTGGAGCAGAGGACAGAGACTCGGTCAGCCACGAGGAGCCGTGCGGCTTGGAGGGTGATCTGGGGTCAGCTGTCCCACCTCAGCCCAGAGCCCTCCCTTTCACACCTCATAACTGCGGTGGTAGATGTCAAGCCTCAGGTCAGAGCCCTCCCTCTCACACCTCTTACCTGCGGTGGTGGATGTCCAGCCTCCGCTCACAGCCCTCCCTCTCACACCTCTTACCTGCGGTGGTGGATGTCCAGCCTCCGCTCACAGCCCTCCCTCTCACACCTCTTACCTGCGGTGGTGGATGTCCAGCCTCCGCTCACAGCCCTCCCTCTCACACCTCTTACCTGCGGTGGTGGATGTCCAGCCTCCGCTCACAGCCCTCCCTCTCACACCTCTTACCTGCGGTGGTGGATGTCCAGCCTCCGCTCACAGCCCTCCCTCTCACACCTCTTACCTGCGGTGGTGGATGTCCAGCCTCCGCTCACAGCCCTCCCTCTCACACCTCTTACCTGCGGTGGTGGATGTCCAGCCTCCGCTCACAGCCCTCCCTCTCACACCTCTTACCTGCGGTGGTGGATGTCCAGCCTCCGCTCACAGCCCTCCCTCTCACACCTCTTACCTGCGGTGGTGGATGTCCAGCCTCCGCTCACAGCCCTCCCTCTCACACCTCTTACCTGCGGTGGTGGATGTCCAGCCTCCGCTCACAGCCCTCCCTCTCACACCTCTTACCTGCGGTGGTAGATGTCCAGCCTCCGCTCACAGCCCTCCCTCTCACACCTCTTACCTGCGGTGGTGGATGTCCAGCCTCCGCTCACAGCCCTCCCTCTCACACCTCTTACCTGCGGTGGTGGATGTCCAGCCTCCGCTCACAGCCCTCCCTCTCACACCTCTTACCTGCGGTGGTGGATGTCCAGCCTCCGCTCACAGCCCTCCCTCTCACACCTCTTACCTGCGGTGGTGGATGTCCAGCCTCCGCTCACAGCCCTCCCTCTCACACCTCTTACCTGCGGTGGTGGATGTCCAGCCTCCGCTCACAGCCCTCCCTCTCACACCTCTTACCTGCGGTGGTGGATGTCCAGCCTCCGCTCACAGCCCTCCCTCTCACACCTCTTACCTGCGGTGGTAGATGTCCCGCCTCCACACTCAACATTGCTTTGCTGTGTGATGTGCTTCCTGGGACATTCTGCATCAGGAAATCATCGTGCCCGGAAGCACCGAAAGGAGAAACCTCGCCTCAAGTAAAGTTAAGGAACTTTGTCTGCTTCATAATGTGGGGAGTTTCCTAATCCGGAGCAACTTTAGCGGTAAAGTTTTAGTTTAACTCGCTACTAATTTAAAATAACTTCACAAAGAGCTTTGAGCCAGTCCATCAAGAAGATTTTGGTAAAATTAGTGGCGAAGAGTGTGTTTTAAACATTTTAGGGATTTAACAGTGGTGAAAACGAAAGAGAATGAGTTTGTCATTTTACAGGGGAGGTTGCAACGGACCCACAATGAATTTCACTCTAAGGTTGTGACAAGTGATGGATCGTTCATTTACATTTCATTAAAAGCACCAGTCAACACGTCACAGACTTGAAGCAGGCTCCGACATTGACATAAACCCCTTTTACTTACAGGCAGGTTGTGCGAAAGGTGTTGTAGAAAAGGAGACCTTGGTTAGACATCGGCCAGCAGGACAGACAGACATGGTAAAGTATAGGTGATTGTGTGCACCTGGGATGGGTCCCTTCGAGGCCTGTGGCCTGGCTCAGCAGACTAGCAGCAGCACGGCCTCCGATGCTGAGAGGGGCCGTTCTGTGATGACCCCTCCCTTTGATGCCCTTGCGTGATACTTCCCAAATGGATGCCCCAGAGACCCTCACCTCCAGAACTATAGACATTCTCTAATCTTTCTCATGCGCTTTACTTTGGTGGACATTGGGTTTGCAAAGCAGATACTGCAATATATTAGTACGCATCGGTGGGGTGGTCTGTTGCGGTATCGGAGTTGGGGTCCAGGATGTTGCTTTGTCTGGGGGTGGTCGCTAGGTTAGAAGCAATGAGGTGGTAAAAGTTGGGAGCAGTGAGCAGCAGGTAAGTAATGATTCACCCTTTGATGTTGAGTGATCTTTGATCATGGAAGACACAAGACAGAACACGTCCTGCTGCCATCTGCTAGGACCACCGTCTCTACCGAAGCACCTCTATTATGTTCAGAACCCCTAATAGGTCCACAGGTCTCTGCCAGAGCACCTCTATCCATGCCTGCAGCGCCACCTTCCACCAAGTTATGGAATCACACCGTGGTGTTATACAAGTGCGTATCGTTGCGATATTCGGCCCTTATGTAAAGTATTATTTATAGGCGTTGTGTGCCTTGGAAGGCAGCCCTCAACAGCACACCACATCATTAAACTCCACTACATACCACTCCACGACACAAAATACCATTCTACATAGTTCCACTCCAAAACACACATTCCCATTCCAAATAATTGCAGTACACTCAAAACCACATAATTATCCATATAATTCTACAATACATCATGCCACATAAATCCAATACACAAATCCCTTCCACACTACGCAATTCCACGCCACCCAATTACACAACTAACCAATGCAATCTAACCTACATAATTCCACACCACATACATACACTCCATAACACATAAGTAAAAACTATTGCCACTTACAATGCCAATAGCTCCAACACCAAATAATGCGAGAACTATTGCATTTCCAGTGCTTGTCTTGACATTCATTTGTGACTTCTCGTCATGCCCTGCTTCTTAGGCACCTTGTCATTTTCTGCCTTATAGACGTACAATAAGAACAGGCTCTTTGTTCCACAGCTCCAATGATTCTGTGAAATCATGGAATGAAAAGGGCCCATAAAGGGACACCCGGAGTCTTCAGAGCCTCTCTGACCCTGCGCCAAAGGGTGTGGCTGCCACAGCACCTCACAGAATCCTAAGCACCTCCTTTTCTCTTGATCTGCAGGTTTCCCAAGGACCCTGAGCTGCGCCAGAGATGGGTGCTTGCGGTGCAGCACAACACGAAGCATGGAGACCTCTGGCAGCCCTCCTCGTATAGCGCCTTGTGCTCGCTGCACTTCACAGAGGAGTGCATGGACCGCACTGGGCAGACGGTGCGCATCTGGAAGGGGGCAGTGCCAACCTTGTTTAACGAGCCGAAGCACGAGCAGGTGAGTGTCCAATCACAACACTAGCTTCTGGCGTCAGCCCTTCCTATGCACCGTGGTGGCCCCTAGGGCTCCCCATACTTAGCATGGTTTAGTACACTTTCAGAACTTATTTATACCATGAATGGGCTACTGGCTCCCTCACGACTCAACCCTTTATGAACTGTGCAGAAGTTAGTATTTTCTTTCTCATGGAGCTTGAAAGTGATTCTGTTTCCAGAGCGTTGGGTATCTGCTGGTATTCAGAGGCAGGGAACAGTCCAGTGAAGAGGCTCCCATTGCTGCGCTGGACTGGTCTTTGTGATGGAAATGAAACCTACAAGCACAGGGTGGACTCTGTGGAGGGCTTTTACAAGTCTTTCAAATAATCATAAAGGGCCAGATGTACGAAAGCATTTTGCATTTCTTCACGGACCAGATCTCTATTTCGGGCCATTAAGAAAGGCTTAATGGCCTTTCCATAAATGTACAACAGCTGTTTGAGAATCACAAAAAGTGATTTCTACCCACTAGAAATCTCATTTTGTGATTTTATTTTATTTTATTTTTAAGGTTTTATATAGCGCGAACCAGACCCGTGAGGGTATCAGAGCGCTTTACAGGATTGAGGGGGGAGTAAAATTAAAGTATGCAGAGTAACAATACAAAACAAAGTTTCCAATCCACGAGGTGCATCCTAGCTGCAGTTGACGCTACAAATGGGATAAAAAGTTTGAGCAGGCAGTTATAGGGCACACGCGGCAAGTCTGAAAGTACCCAAAAATGAAATCGGATTGCCTATTTGTGATTTCCTTTGCACATGTACAAGGCATTTCCTAAATGTGAAATGGTATTTAGGTAATGCGATTACCAAGTCTATGGTAACTGTGTGCAATTTAAAAAATGCACTCAAAATGTTTTTTTTAAAGTGCCATAAAACACACACATGCCCTTAGGGCATGTGTGCGCTTTGCATGTGCACCACTTGTTTCTGGGTGCCTCAAGAAGGGCCTTAGGCCAATAGTCACCCTTGCTTTAGCATTTCTTAATTTGTGATTTCCTATTAGGAAATTGCAAATTAGGAAATGCTAAACCATTTATACCTATGGGCCTTTAGGCCAATAGGAACGAATAGTTTGGTGTGAGACCGGCGTCGTGGCGTGGGCCCTCCCGACCAGCAAGTTACCCTACAACCACGCCGCACCTCGTGGACACGGCCTTCCGGCCCCCGTGGGCCAACATCCCGAGGGCCGACCAGATCCCCAACACGCATGCCCGGCCGAGGGAGAGAGGAACCCCCCCAAGCCAGACCGAGAGGCGCCGACCTGGTCTCTTCCCCGAGGGAGGTTTCGATCGACCACCAGGCTCCCGGTGAGCGGGCGCCTCGCCTGCTGGGCGTCTGGAGTCCCTCCCAGACCCACCTGAACAGATCAAAGGGCCGAGCGACAGGAGACCCCATCACACCGCCCCCCAGGCACCAGACCCCTCTCCGCGAGGACTCCGGACTTCAAAGAGGAGGGGGAGTATAACAAGGGGTGCTGACGGGACGGGGGCAGAGAAGACCTGGACTGACGAGAGCCTGCTGACTTGGTCGCGGCTCGATCGCTCCCCGAACAGAAGAACGCTACCCGAACTCTGAACCATCCGAGCCCTGCTGACGCTGTCGCGGCTCCCCAAACTCTGAACCATCTGAGCCCTGCTGACGCTGTCGCGGCTCCCCAAACTCTGAACCATCTGAGCCCTGCTGACGCCGTCGCGGCTCCCTGAACTACGAACCTCCGGTGCCTGCTGAGTGACTCGCGGCCCGCTCCTCCAAGAGAATCGGCAGAGATTGCCGAGAGAAGCAACATCCCCTCAGCTCGAGGATTGAGAGCTGTGCGCCGGATACCTCGCAGACACACTGATTCAAAGACTGTCCCGCTACCCCTTTTCCCCTCTTCACGAGAGCGCTGCCGCTTGTGGCATTAATTCTACACCTGCCTGCCGGATCATAAAGATCCCTGACACCCACCGATAAAAGCATATTATCTTACTACGAATTACTGTGTGGTGTCCCTCTATCCGAAGAAGAGTGTAAGTGCAGCGTGTGCGATCCTAGGTACGAGACCCTTCCAGGAAGGGCCTCCCTGCTCTTGCTCGGCCTATCTCTGGGTAAGGTGGGCCTCCGGGTGGTCGGGAACGCATTCCGCAGCCTCCCCGGGGAACGCCTTCCAACATTTGGTGGCAGCGGTGGGATCCAAGCCAACACCTAGAGATCGTGCAGTAGACGGCTTACGCACTACCAAGAAGAATGGAAGGAGAAACTTCCCTAGGTGCCGCAGGCACCAACCCGAGCACGGCATTCCAAAAGGACCAGTTAGAATCTTATACGCACCGAGAACTGAAACAATTTTGCAAAGACTTTGGAATCGCTACCACCGGACTAAGCACGAAAGAGGACTTCCAGGGGGCATTAAAAACCTGGGTCGAGGCGGAAACTCCCCGGACACAAACAGAAGGAGAGCCTCCCAACGAACCACGAAGCACCCTGGGGAGGAACGACGCCCCCGAGGGGGGCCTATCCCCAGAGGAACTAGCGGACCGAGAAAGAGGTCGCAACCACGAACTAGAACTAGCAAAATAAAAAATCGAAGGAGAGCTGAAACTAGCTGAAAAAAAACTGGCGGTGGAACAATTACGCCTACAAGGAGAACTAGAGGAAAAGAAACGACAGAGAGAACACAAAGAGAAAAAACTCCAACTAGAGCACGAACGTAGCCTAAAAGAAATCGAGCTCAAGGCTAGGAAGGCGGAAACCCAACCCATCTCCTCCACCGTGGAACCAAAGGTCCACATCGCCAAGGATGTGGTAAAAGAATATTATAAGAACGACGATATTCAGCAATGGTTCAAGGCCTACGAAGGCGCCATGACCTCCCACCGAGTCCCGCAGAAAGACTGGGGGGCTGGGCGGTGGGGCCGGTTCCTGAGCGAGGGGAGAGATACCCTGCTGGACCTGCCCTCCACGGTGATGAACTCCTACAGTCACATGAAAGAGGCCCTAATAGCCAGATATGGGCTCACCCCTGAAATGTACCGGCAACGATTTAGAGACTGCAAAAAGATACCTGGTACCACCTGGGTGGAGTACGTGAACTTTTACAGCCGGGCCTTGGACGGTTGGATCAAGGGCAGCAAGGTCTCCACCTTTGAGGAGCTATTCGACCTGATCGCTTGGGAACACTTGGCCGCTAATTGCTTCGTAGAGCTGCGCCAGCACCTCCTGGACAGCAAACTCACAGACCCTCGAAAACTGGCCGTCGAGGCTGACCGGTGGGTGAACACCCGGACCTCCCGGGGCCCCGTGGGAGACTACGGTCGCCACAGTCAGGGACCCCCCCGCCAGAGGGGCGGAGGGAATCAAGGCCGGCAAAGGGAGCTCCCGGGGGGATCCCCGCTCGGCCCTCCCAGAGGACAATCTCCGCCCTTTCCAGCTCCACCTCCGGCCAGCACCGGGCCACCAGGGAGGCCGGGGCCCCGAGTGAGAATCACCTGTTTCCGCTGCCAACAGACCGGACACTATGCCAGCGACCCTCAATGTCCCATGTACCAGCGAACCACAACAACCACCCCGCCGGCTCGACAAATGGCCTCCGTAGCCCTGGGGGAAGAGATGGAAGACTCCGAAGAATGGGAACCAGCCGCCATGGCCTTGGTCTCCCTAGGGGACCGGGAGATGGTCCCCGGAACGTCCCTGCCCGCCAACACGACGAAGTACCGACAGCAGGTAACGGTCAACGGTCACCGCATCGAGGGCCTCCGGGACACGGGGGCGAGTGTCACGGCGGTTCATTGTCACCTGGTCTCCGAAGATCAGATCCTGCCCGGCGCCTTTTGTCCCGTCATATCATCAGACAATTCCGAGAGCCTCTGCCGGATGGCCCTAGTCCCCTTCGAATGGGGGGGGAGTCACCGGCAAGTTAAAGGTGGCAGTCCGAACCTCCCAGCCCGTGGACTGCCTCTTGGGCAACGACCTTGAGAACTCCCCGTGGGGACAAGTGGAACGAAGAGCCCACCTCGAGATGATGGGCCTACCCGAGTGGGTATGCGCCACCACGCGCTCAATGACTCTCCGGGCGCCTTCCTCCGAGGGGGGAGAGGCCATGCCGCTAAACACCACCACCATCCCCGAGATGCAGAATACGCCACCAGAGGCCAACGACCCCCTTCTGGACGAACCGACCGCTCCCGACGAAGGGTCAGTGCCTTCCGACCCCGAAACCCTGACCAAACTCGAGGACTTGCCAGAACTGGCCCAGTGGCCCTGCGAAGGGGGCCCCTCCCGTGAAGAGTTCTGCCGAGAACAATCCACCTGCCCGTCCCTCATTGGACCCGACAACAGGCCGAGGCACAAGCAGCAGGCGACCGGACTGGCACCCACTGGGTATACTGGGAGGACGGCCTCCTGTACAGCGAACAGAAGTCGGCCGAGTTGGGATCGGCCCGGGTACTAGTGGTGCCCCTACGCTTCCGAAGTCTCCTCCTGGGCCTGGCCCATGATGTACCCCTGGCTGGACACTTAGGCCGAGATAAGACCTACCAACGGCTCGTCACCCACTTCTATTGGCCCAAGATGCGAGCAAATGTGGAGGCCCACTGCAAGTCCTGCCCCACGTGCCAGGCCAGCGGAAAGAGTAGGGGCAAGCGCAAGGCTCCGCTACAGCCCTTCCCCGTCGTCAGTACCCCTTTTGAGCGGGTAGGAATCGACATTGTGGGACCGCTGGATCCCAAGACCGCCCAGGGCCACCGGTTCATCCTCGTCCTGGTGGATCATGCCACCTGTTACCCCGAAGCCATCCCTCTCCGCCCCGTGACGGCCCCCGTGGTAGGCCGAGCCTTGATGGGGATCTTCTCCCGCATGGGGTTCCCCCGCGAAGTCGTGAGTGACTGGGGTACGAACTTTATCTCACGATATATGAAGTCCCTCTGGCAGCAGTGCGGAGTATCGTACAAATTCACCACCCCCAGGGAAACGGCCTCGTTGAGCGCTTTAACAAAACACTGAAAGGAATGATCATGGGCCTCGAGGAACCCCTACGCCGGAGGTGGGACGTCCTCCTCCCATGTCTCCTGTTCGCCTACCGGGAGGTTCCCCAAAAATCCCTGGGATTCAGCCCATTCGAACTACTATATGGACATCCCGTCCGAGGACCCCTGAGCCTGGTCAAGGAGGGGTGGGAAACAACCCCCCGGGGGACCCCTCCGGATGTGTTCCGATACATCTTGGCGCTCCGCAACCAGACCCGGAAATTCAGAGAACTCGCAGAAGCGAACCTCGAGGCTAGTCAAGAAGAAATGAAGCGCTGGTATGACCAGAATGCCACGCTGGTCGAGTTTCAGCCGGGCCAACAAGTCTGGGTCATGGCCCCGGTGACACCCGGCGCTCTCCAAGATAAATGGACTGGGCCCTTCAAGGTGGTCGAGCGGAAGAGCCAGGTCACCTATCTCGTCGATATGCAGTCCCCACGGAACCCCCTCCGGGTTCTCCACGTGAACCGCCTCAAACCTCACTTTGTACAGACCGAATTGAGTTTACTCCTGGCCACCGACGATGGGGCCGAAGAAGACACCGAGCCCCTTCCAGACCCCCTGGGGGTGAAAGAGACCGATGGGTCTGTGAAGGGAGTGAGACTGTCAACCGCCCTCACAGCCCAACAGTCCGACGACTGCCGCCAGCTACTAGGGCAGTTCGCGGACCTCTTCTCCCTGACCCCTGGGGTCACCAACTGGTGTGTCCACGACGTGAACACCGGCGACAGCCCGCCAGTGAGACATCGGGCCTACCGGGTCCCTGATCGGGTCCGAACCTGCATCCAGACCGAGGTGGCGAAGATGCTAGACCTCGGGGTGATTGAACCCTCCGACAGCCCCTGGGCCAGCCCGGTAGTCCTGGTTCCGAAAGCGACTACCCCGGGTGTTGCCCCCGAGCTGAGGTTTTGCGTGGACTACCGAGGACTCAATGCGGTCACCCGAGCGGACGCTCACCCTATCCCCCGTGCCGACGAGCTCATTGACCGCCTTGGGGCCGCTCGCTACCTCAGCACCTTCGACCTGACTAGTTGATACTGGCAGATTGCCCTCACCGAGGGAGCCAAGGAGCGCTCCGCCTTCACCACCCCGGATGGGCACTACCGCTTTAGGGTGATGCCGTTTGGAATGAAGAATGCCCCAGCCACCTTCCAGCGGCTGGTGAACAGGGTCCTGTCCGGACTAGAGGGGTTCAGCGCAGCATACCTCGACGACATCGCGGTCTTCAGCTCCCAATGGACCGAGCACCTCCAGCACCTCCGTCAAGTCCTGCTGGCTCTGCGCCGGGCCGGCCTCACCATTAAAGCCAGTAAATTTGAAATTGGGCACGGCTCTGTAACATATCTGGGGCACCAGTTGGGAAGTGGGCAGGTCGCCCCTCTCCAGCCGAAGATCGACGCCATCTTGTCCTGGGAACCACCCGCAACCCAAACGGAAGTCCGGGCCTTCCTGGGCCTCACCGGCTACTACTGAAGGTTTATTATGAACTATGGCAGCATCGCAGGCCCCCTCACAGAACTAACCTCCAAAAAACACCCCAAGAAAGTACACTGGACTCCCTCCTGCCAGAAGGCGTTCGACACCCTAAAGGCCGTCATGTGCGCGGCCCCAGTGCTCAAAGCACCTGACTATGCCCAGGAGTTTGTGGTCCAGACGGATGCCTCGGAACACGGCATCGGGGCAGTCCTCTCCCAGTTCGACGACAAAGGCATAGATCGGCCCATAGCCTTCATCAGCCGAAGGTTGCTGCCCCGGGAACAGCGGTGGAGCACAATTGAAAGAGAGACCTTCGCAGTGGTCTGGGCCCTCAAAAAGCTACGGCCCTACCTGTTCGGAACACACTTCCGAGTGCAAACAGATCATCGACCCCTGCGGTGGTTGATGCAGATGCAAGGGGAAAACCCCAAGCTGCTACGCTGGTCCATCTCCCTCCAAGGGATGGATTTCACTGTGGAACATCGCCCCGGGACGGACCACGCCAACGCGGACGGCCTGTCCCGATTCTTCCGCTTCAGGGAGGAGAACCCCCAAGTGGATGGGTAGTTCTCCCCACCTTTCAGCTGGGGGGGGCACGTGTGAGACCGGCCTCGTGGCGTTGGCCCTCCCGACCAGCAAGTTACCCTACAACCACGCCGCACCTCGTGGACACGGCCTTCCGGCCCCCGTGGGCCAACATCCCGAGGGCCGACCAGATCCCCAACACGCATGCACGGCCGAGGGAGAGAGGAACCCCCCAAGCCAGACCGAGAGGCGCCGACCCGGTCACACCTCTGGTCTCTTCCCCGAGGGAGGTTTCGATCGACCACCAGGCTCCCGGTGAGCGGGCGCCTCGCCTGCTGGGCGTCTGGAGTCCCTCCCAGACCCACCTGAACAGATCAAAGGGCCGAGCGACAGGAGACCCCATCACACCACCCCCCAGGCACCAGACCCCTCTCCGCGAGGACTCCGGACTTCAAAGAGGAGGGGGAGTATAACAAGGGGTGCTGACGGGACGGGGGCAGAGAAGACCTGGACTGACGAGAGCCTGCTGACTTGGTCGCGGCTCGATCGCTCCCCGAACAGAAGAACGCTACCCGAACTCTGAACCATCCGAGCCCTGCTGACGCTGTCGCTGCTCCCCAAACTCTGAACCATCTGAGCCCTGCTGACGCTGTCGCGGCTCCCCGAACTCTGAACCATCTGAGCCCTGCTGACGCCGTCGCGGCTCCCCGAACTCTGAACCATCTGAGCCCTGCTGACGCCGTCGCGGCTCCCCGAACTACGAACCTCCGGTGCCTGCTGAGTGACTCGCGGCCCGCTCCTCCAAGAGAATCGGCAGAGATTGCCGAGAGAAGCAACATCCCCTCAGCTCGAGGATTGAGAGCTGTGCGCCGGATACCTCGCAGAGACACTGATTCAAAGACTGTCCCGCTACCCCTTTTCCCCTCTTCACGAGAGCGCTGCCGCTTGTGGCATTAATTCTACACCTGCCTGACCGGATCATAAAGATCCCTGACACCCACCGATAAAAGCATATTATCTTACTACGAATTACTGTGTGGTGTCCCTCTATCCGAAGAAGAGTGTAAGTGCAGCGTGTGCGATCCTAGGTACGAGACCCTTCCAGGAAGGGCCTCCCTGCTCTTGCTCGGCCTAAATCTGGGTAAGGTGGGCCTCCGGGTGGTCGGGAACGCATTCCGCAGCCTCCCCGGGGAACGCCTTCCAACATTTGGTATTACCCAAATAGCGATTTCCTAATAGCCATTCCTACTCTGTAGGACTCGCTATTAGGGAATCTCTATGTTCGCGGCATATGAGCTGCAGATTGTATACTTTTGCATAGATCGCCATCTGATGTTGGGCTCGGATGTTTCCAGTTTGTTTTTGTACTGGAAGAAGTCTTTGTAATCACGAGGTAGGTGACTCCTCCCTAGGACGATAGTGTGCATGGGCATCGACTCCATCCTTACATTGTTTTTTTCCGCCATCGGGTTCGGATGTACATTGCTGCGCTCCGGGTCGATAACTGTTTTGAATCCCCCTTCGACGCGTAATTCTCTCCACTCAACGGTATTGTCTCGATTGAGTTTTCCCTTTTCGACTCCTTCAAAACAAACTTCTCGACTTCCATTTTCGACGCGGGCGTTGGGCCTCTCCGCGCCGACCACGCCTTCAGTCAATGGTATGGTGCTTACTTCCCACAGAGAGACTTGCACGAGGTGTGCAATCTCTGCCTCTCCCCGGAGCACAAAGAAAAGAACTGCAAGGCCTGTGCATCCTTCAGGTCGAGGAAAACCATCAGTGATCGTTGGGATCGATGTCACAAAATGTCTCTTGGAAACAGCTCGATTCGGGACTTCTTCGGGGCAGATCCCGAAATTCAGCCGGACCAATCGGATGACGAAGAAGACATCTACGTCTCCGAAGGTGATGACTCCGACGCCGAAGAGGAGACAGTCACCCCGGCTCAGGGGTCCTTGAGTACCGAAACCCCTCTCCCCAAAAACAAACTGAAGGCCCCGGTAACACCCTCGCCCTCTGGCTCGGGTCGACACCGACAACATACTTCAGACTCCCCGCCCTTGGGCCCAGCTATGAAACCTAAACATAAGTCTTCCGACTCGGGCTCGAGTCAATCAATCAGGGGTTTATAAAGCGCACTGCTCACCTGTGAGGGTCTCAAGGCGCTGGGGAGGGGTGGGGAGCCAGCTCCGGCTCAGTCAGAGAGAAAGGTCTTGAGGTCCTTCCTGAAGATGTGCCGGTTAGGGGAGCGTCTGATGCTGGCCGGGAGCTCGTTCCAGGTTTTGGCTGCGATGTAGGAGAAAGCCCTTCCTCCTGTTCTGTGGATGCAGATGCGGGGTGTCTCCGGTAGGGCGAGATCGGCGGATCAGAGCGTTCTTTTGGGTGCATGGAAGCAGACTCTGTCGTTAAGGTATTTGGGTCCGATGTTGTGGAGGGATTTGAAGGCGTGAGTGAGAAGCATGTAGGTCATTCTCTTCTCGCCCGGGAGCCAGTGTAGGTCTCGAAGGTGTTGTGTCATGCGTTCGTGCCATGGGGTCCCGAGGATGAGTCTGGCCGCGGCATTCTGGATTGTTTGGAGCTTGTGTAGAAGGGTCCTGTTGATGCAGACATAGAGGGTGTTTCCGTAGTCCAGTCTGCTGGTTATGAGTGCGTGGGTGACGGTTTATCTGTGTTCGGGGGGGGATGCATTTGAAGGTCTTTCGGAGGATGTGGAGGCAGTTAAAGCTGGTGGAGGCAACGGCGTTGCTCTGGCGTGTCATGGTGAGAGAGGAGTCCAGGATGATGCCGAGGTTCCGAGCGTGGTCTGTCGGGGTGGGGGGACCCCCGAGGGCAGACGGCCATCAAGTGTTGTCCCAGGCGGTGGTCGGGGGTCCAAGGATGAGGACCGCAGTTTTCTCAGTGTTGAGCTTCAGGCAGCTGTCCTTCATCCATGCCCCGACGTCCCTCATTCCTTCCTGGAAGCTGAGCCTGGTGTCCTCGGGATCCTTTGTGAGGGAGAGGGGGAGAGGATGAGCTGGGTGTTATCGGCGTAAGATACTATGCTGAACCCATACTGTCTGACGATGGCGGCGAGGGGGGCCATGTAGATTTTGAAGAGCGTGGAGCTGAGCGATGATCTCTGTGGTACTCCGCAGTTGATCCCTGTGGGTTCTGAGATGAAAGGGGGCAGTCTGATCCTCTGTGTTCTGCCGGTGAGAAATGATCAGATCCACTTGAGGGCGGTTCCTTGTATCCCGGCATCGTGCAGTCGGGCTGCGAGGGTGTGGTGTGGGACGGTGTCAAAAGCCGCTGAGAGGTCTAGTAGGATGAGGGCTGCGGTGAGACCCTGGTCGAGTAGCATGCAGATGTCAGAGGCAGCGAGGAGGGCGGTCCCGGTGCTGTGGTTGTTGCAGAATCCGGACTGGGAGGCATCTAGGATGGAGTGCTCTTCGATAAATGCGTTCAGCTGGGCATTTACTACTCTTTCGGCGATTTTGTCTGTGAACAGGAGCAGAGAGATGGGCTGGTAGTTCTTCAGGTCCGTAGGGTCGGCCGTGGGCATCTTAAGGAGGGGCTTGACTTCTGCCTGCTTCCAGTCGTCAAGGAAGGTGCCGGATTGGAGGAAGGCGTTGATGGTCCATCCTAGTTCGGGGGCGATGGTGGTGGCGGCCTTCTGGTAGATGTGAGGTGGGCAGGGGTCCATGGGGGCGCCAGACCAGATTTTCATCATGGTTGTACTGATGAGTTCCACCGTGGCGGGGGTCCAGGTGGTGATGGTCGGCTGGTGGTCAGCGGAGGGGGGAGGGGTGGTAAATGGCATCTGGTCGCTGAAGTGGTCTTAGAGGGTCTTGATCTTCTGATGGAAGTAGGTGCTGAGCTTGTTGCAGAGGTCCTGGGATGGTGTAACGTCTGTGGCCTCGCTGGGGGGTTTGGTGAATTGCTATATGACGTTGAAGAGTTCTCTGGTGTTCGTTGCATTGATGTCGAGTTTGTTCTTAATGTAGGTCCGTTTGGTGTCCCTTATGAGCTGGTGGTAGTTTTTCAGGGCGCTCCTGTGATTGTTTAGGTCTTCCGTGGTTTTCCAGCTTTGCCATGTTTTCTTGAGGCATCTGTGGGTGCGCCTGGCGACTTGGAGTTCGGTGGTGAACCAGGTGGCCTTCAGGGGGCGTTGTTTGGCAGGGTTGCAGAAGGGGGCAATCTTGTCGGTGCATCTGGAGATCCATCGATGGAGTTCTTTGGCTGCGGAGTTGGCGTCAGTCGTGGTGGGGGTGTCTAAGAGGAGGGTGGAGTTGAGGTGCCCCTCTGTGATTTTGCTCCAGTTCCTTCGTGGCGGGCGTGGTGTCGGCTTGGGTGTGGTGGTGGTGTTGAAGTTGAAATGTACGCAGTGGTGGTCAGTCCACGGGGGCGGTGTGGTTTGGCTGAATTGGGCGTTTGACCCTCCTGCGAAGATGGGGTCGAGGGTGTGTCCTGCTCTGTGCGTGGAGGTGTTGACGAGCTGCTTCAGTCTGAGGTTGAAGAAGTTGTCGAGGAGGGCGGTGGAGCTGGGGTCGCTGCGGTTGTCGAGGTGGAAATTGAGGTCTCTGCGTAGGATGTAGTCCGTGGAGGTGATGGCATGGGGTTCGACGAGGTCGGTGATGGCTATTGTGGCTGGGGAGCAGGGTCCCAGGGGTCTGTAGGCAAGGGTCCCGCGGAGCGTTGTCCTGGGGGAGGTCTGGATCTGGAAGGGAAGGTGTTCTGTGTTTGAGTGGGGGTAACCCGTGCTGGAGGTGGAAAGTCGGAGGGAGGTCTTGTGTATGATGGCAAGTCCTCCTCCTGGGCAGTCCTTCCTCTTGATCTTGTAACCGTAGGGGATGGCGGTGGCGATGTCGTGTCCGGAGGTGGCGTTGGTCCAGGTTTCCATGAAGAAGGTGACGTCGGGCGCGAGGATGTCGATCAGGTCCCAGATCTCAACGGCGTGTCTGTGGATGGAGCGCACGTTGAGGAGGATGCATGTCTGGCCTTCGGGGTCCTGGGCGTCCCGTGAGCCTGCAGCAGACGTGGTGGTGCTGTAGATGGTGAAAGAGCGATGGCAGTGTCTACAGGAGAAAGGACTATGGGTGGTGGTCGGTGAGTACTTCTGGCAGTCTGTGTGTCTTCTGGGGTTGAGAGAAAGGAGGGTGGCGGCGTCATATCGGTGGGGCTCTGGGGAGTCAGGGTTCCTGGCGCTGGCTGCGGACGGGCGCAGATGGGCTTGCCTGAGGCGCGCCAGCAGCGCTCCCGCTGCGCACGTCTGCTGCATGACCGCGCAGTGGTCGGCATTTTGTAGGGGAGGGAAGGGACACTCAGCTGGGAGACGGGAACTGGGCGGGGGGAGGGGCCGCGGGTCAGGAGCGGCGGGGATCAGGGAGAAGGGAATTGTGAGGGGAAAGAGAAGGGCAGCGCTTACAGTGGAAGATGGGTAGGAGAAAAAAACACAGTGAAAGGGGCAACAGTGCACCGTAATGAGCAAGAGAAAAAACACAGTGAAAGGGGCAACAATACACAGTAATGAGCAAGAGAAAAAAACACAGTGAAAGGGGCAACAATGCACACTACTGAGCAAGTGAAAAACACAATACGAGCAGAGCCAACAGTTACCGCAATGCGGCGGCGGGCAACAGCAACCTCTAACACCCTGGCAGGGGGCTCAGCGGTGGCGATGGAGGGAATGGAGCTGCAGGGGGAGAGTGCAGGCCTGTGACCAAGGTCAAGGTCTTACAAGCGCTCCCCCGCAGCGGTCGGCATTTTGTAGGTGAGGGGAGGGACGCTCAGCTGGGAGGTGGGAAACAAGCGAGGGGAGGGTCCGTGGGTCAGGAGCAGCGGGGATCAGGGCGAAATGAACGGTGAGGGGGAAAGAGAGGGGCAGCGTGTACAGTGGAAGATGGGTGAGAAAAAAAACACAGTGAAAAGGGCAACAATGCAGTCAACTTCATTCCGGCGCCGGAAAGTTGTCCCCGTCACCGAAGCCACAAGGCAAAGACTCTTCGTTGACGTCTAAGCTCTCGGCGTCAAAGTATACCAAAGACGAAGACTCTGAACCAAAGAAATCTTCGGAGCCGAAAAAGGCATCGGAGCCGAAAAAGACCTTGTGAGAAGTTGGCCTGATGTATGATGTCACTAGTTCTAGTGTACACCTTATATCAGTCCAAATACCCTTATGGTGATTGGTTGTAAAGTCAACCTTATAGACCAGCTATCCTAGTGGTAGCATGGACAAGAGCAGTCTTAGGCTAAACTCTGAATGGCATGTGAAGCCAGCTGTGATACCATATATAATCCCTTGAATACCAAATGAAAGGACACCACAACAGATATATATATAAAATAAAGTGTATTTATTCTAGTCAAACCCTCAGCATTCTTTATGAGATTAGAGGTAAGTACAACACAGTCTTATTTATGCATACATTAAGTCACACAGGTAAGTAATACAGTTAGGCCCTAGGGGCCACGCAAACCATATACTAAGTAAGTGGTATAAGGACCACTGTCACGGAAATAGGATAGGCCTAGGCCTAGGGAATCGCTGGGGCTACACTATACTACCAAAGGTTAGGAAGTGGAAGGCCCACGGGATTCAGGTGCAGAGTGGAAACACTCACGCATAATGCGTAAAAGTCACTAGCAATAGTACAGTTTAGAAATAGACAGATTTAGGACACTTCCGGAGTAGCTAGGAAGTCGAGACTGGAAAACTAGACACTAGGATAGTCACTATCCTGATGAGCACCGGAGTACCCAAGTTACCTAGCCCACAGGCTGCGGGTGCATAGGGGTGAAGTTGCGTCGGGTTTCGTCGTCGACTCCTATGGATGCCTGAAGAAAGATGCTGACAGGCAGTCAGTGAAGAGTGTCCGGTGGATCCCAAGGCTGGGATCAAGAAGAGGAGACCTGCACGCAGACGGGACAGAGTCAAGGTCACTAGCCAGTGACCACGTGGAACCAGGAAGGAACCAGGCGATGTCGTGAAGATTGCAGGTGAAGGTGAAGCTTGTCGCTGCAGCCACGAGGACCAGGAAGCGTTGAGGACGACCAGGACCAGGAGGCGAGCTGTCCCACGAAGGCTCTTGCTGTCGGCGGCGTCGAAGTTGGACTAGGACTCACCAAGCCTTGGCAAGCGGAACTCACGCAGAACGGAGGACTTGCTTCTGGTGCAGACCAGGAAGGTCTGGGGTGCTTCTTCTTTGCAGAGAAGCGGGAGCCAGTCTGGAGGAGCCAAACCAGCGCATAAGATTTCAGGGTGCGTCGTCACAAAGGCCACTAGCCAACGGGCAAGCAACCGGACAGACGCGGCAAGCAGGAAAATGCAGAAGGGCCCCACGCAGGACTCGTGGAGTGTGGGGGGCTGGTCTTCGGTGCAGATGGTGCTTGGGGTTGGGGCTTCTCAATCCCCGGTGCACAACTTCGAGGGTGCCTCAGAAGCTGCGCTTGAAGATACTAGCCACTTTTCCCAGGTAGCCGGTCCCACGTCTCTCGTCGCCTCCACGGATCTCAGCTCTGCTGTGGATGTGGATCAGGGTCGGAGAAGTCTGGAAGTCAAGGCTCTGGTCGGGCTCTGCAGTCGGTCCCTCGTAGAACTTGGGCAAAGCAAAGGGTAGTCTCTTGATGGTGCCTGTTTGCACAGGGTAGCCACTCCTTGGCCACAAGGGAGATTCTTCAGTCTTCTTCTTTCGTCGAATGTCGAAGGTCCAGAGTTTCTGTTCAAGTTTGCAGGTTCAGGATAATCTAAAGTCTTGAGGCCCAACTCCCACTCTTATACTAATCTGGGGGGCTGGGATACCTGCTAGGTCACGCCTTATGGGTGGGACTTGGGAGGGGGTGGTTACACCCACTTCCCTTTGTCCAGTTTCGCGCCAGAGCTGGGGCTGGAGTGCCCCAGCGCCGGTTTGAACTGGACTATGCAAGGAACACCTTGTGTGCCCCAGGCATGTCTCATTACTTTCAGCCCACCCTGCCCCAATACACTAAAGGCTGTCTGGGGAGGTGCTAGCACCTCCCCAAGCAGGAAACCTATTGTCCAGGCCTCCCTGGCTGGGATCACTCCCAGCAGCAGGAGGTCAGACTTGTGTCGTGGCAGCAGCATCCATTTTGTGATGCTGAGGCTTTGGTCAGAGGCTAACAGTGAAGTATGATTTTAACATGTCTTTCCCTCTAGAAGGGGGGAATAATATCCTCATGTCCAGAAATGGTATGGGGGTATTATTCCACAGTGTTAGACACCTTACACAACATGTTTCGATAAAGCCAAACCATAGTTATCATAACCGTTTAAGATTATAAGGCACTTTAAGAGTATATGGTAGGCTATCTCATAGAACAGCTATAAGGACGTGGTTCCGAAAGCTGCAGACAGGCTCAGCTCATGCTAGAGCACCATCTCACTTGTTACCAAGCACTCTGCCTCCAGGATTGTTAAGGCCTGCCATAGGAGTGGCTGATAGGTACACATGTGTCTATATATAAGGTAGGTATAGGAATACTGCACCTAAGCAAGGGGTGATTACACGACCTTGCCCCAGCTGAGTGATCAGCCAGTTGTGTCAAAATGGACGCCAGGCCAGGGGTGGCATAATACATGCTGCAGCCCCTGGTAGGCCTAGGGTACACCTATGCCCTGGGTACCTAGGGTACACTGTACAGGGGCCAATAAGGTGATCCTATCCAAATGGGTTATGCACCTAAAGTACATAGTATCAATTTAGAGAGAGAACAGCAGGGCTGTGGGTCTGATTAGCAGGCCCACAGCCACATCTAAGTCGAAAACCAGTAAAGCAAAAGCAAAAAGTGGGGGTGAACATAGAAAGCAGACCCTACTCTCCTACACACCTCAGACTCCAAAAAGTCGTCAAAGCCCAAAAAAGCCTTGGAGCAGAGAAAACACTCACAGACTCCGTCCAAGGAAGACTCGGTTCCGAAATCTTCGGCACCGACCAAAGACAGTTTGCCCACTCAGCCTGATTTTTCGGACCCAAAATAAAAAACTTTGTTTATTGATCGAAACATGGGCAACCTAGTCGCCAAGCCTTCAAAAAAGAGGAAACTGGACACTTCAGAGGACCCTTCAATACCTCCTAAGAGACAGGACATGAGCACTAACACTTCCCCACCTCCTTCTCTTCCAGTTAATCCACACTTATTGATTTCTCCGCCATACTCCCCACAACCTCACACATCAGATACTGACTGACGTAGGTAGGGTTACAGATCCACAAGGGGATGATAATGATGATTCACATACCATCCCACACAACGTAGATCCTTGGGAGGACTACAATACAGACCCCGACCCACATAATGACCCGGATGTCTATCCATCTAAGCCGTCACCACCAGATGACAACACTGGCTTCGCACAACTAATCACCAGAGCTGCCCAATACCATGGAGTCTCCTTACACTCTGACCCCTTAGAAGAAGATTTTTTGCTAGAAACCTTCGCACCCTCGACAAAAACAACAAGCACCCTGCCAATGTTAAACGGCTTGATAAAACATGCCCCAGAAGTTTTTTAGGACCCAGTAAGAGCCAGGGTTCTCAACCCCAGGGTGGATAAAATATACAAAGCAGCTCCTAATGACCTAATTTATATTAAAGGTCAAATCGCCTTGGATTCCCTAGTGGTAACTAATGCACGCAAGCGGGCAAACTCACAGGGTACAGGCGACACTCCACCTCCTGATAAGGATTCCAAATTAATTGACACATCAGGGAAACGTATCACGTCACAGGCCGCAAAACATTGGCGTATCGCCAATGCCCAAGCTTTATTGGCCAGATACGACAGAGCCCACTACGACGAGCGTGAAAAGCTCATGGAACATCTTCCTGACCAGTATAGGCAACAATCTTATCTAAGAGGGCAAATTAATTACCAACACCTCAATAAAATGTGCATTGGATGCAGCCGATACCGCATCTCGTGCACTCAATACTAGTGTCTTGTTTCCCAGACACGCCTGGCTCCGGATTTCCGGATTCAAGCAGGAGGTTCAGACTGCTATTTTAAGCCAGCCTTTTGATCAGGAGCATCTTTTCGGGCTTACAGTTGACACATCCCTAGAAAAGATGAAGAAGGACTCCGAGTGCGAGACTGCTAAGTCTATGGGGGCCTTACAGTTCCCTTCCCCTAGAGGCTCTTTTCGCCGCTCCTTCTACAGAGCCGGCTCAAAAACCACGGGTTCAGAACAGCCCTCTTCCTCATAGAAAAGCCCCACTCAAACATCCCCCAAAGGATACTTTCGCGGAGGATACAAAGGCAACAATAATAAGGGGAGAGGTCACTGCAACAACAACCGCACCTCCCCTATCACTAAACAGTGACTTTCCTCCACTTCCCCCCGGTTATTCCACTCCTGTCGGGGGACGTCTGTCAAAGTTCCTACCTGTCTGGAATTCCAACAGACAAGTGGGTAAGACAAATAATCCAGTATGGTTATTGCCTGAAACTCACTTCTACCCCACCAAATATTCCTCCCAGACAGCACCAGATGTCCTTACAACATCTAACACTTCTCAAACAAGAGGTTCTCTCTCTATTACAAAAACATGCAATAGAACCAGTCCCCTTGTCCCATCAAGGCACAGGGGTTTACTCCCTCTACTTCCTTATCCCAAAGAAGGACGGCTCTCTCAGGCCCATACTGGACCTCAGACCGCTAAACCTCTACAGTCAGTCAGACCACTTCCACATGGTCACTCTCCTACAGGTGCTTCCATTACTTCAACAGGGCGACTTTCTCTCCACCCTGGATCTAAAGGACGCCATATTCCCATCCACCCCGCTCACAGGAAATATCTCGGGTTTGTGGTAGACGGTCAGCATTACCAATTCAAAATCCTCCCGTTCGGGGTCACTACAGCACCCAGAGTCTTCACCAAATGCTTTGCAGTAGTTGCGGCCCACTTAAGAAGACATCACATTCCCTTATCTGGACGACTGGCTCATAAAAGCCAAATCATACAGCAACTGTGTGCAACACACAAACAAGAAAATTCAACTGCTTCACAGCTTGGGATTCACAATAAACCTCCCCAAATCCCATCTCCAACCGTCCAACATACAACAATACCTAGGGGCTACAATAGACACTTCAAAAGCTCGAGCATACCCCAATCTAGTCAGGATAAGCGCCATACAGGCTCTAATCCAAATGTTTCCGCCTCAACACTCCCTACCAGCGCGAATGTTCATGCAGTTAACTGGGATGATATCCTCCTGCAGGCTCCTTGTCCCTTACGCACGACTCCAATGCGTCCCTTACAGGAGTGTTTGGCACGACAGTGGAACCCGGCTCAAGGTCAGCTAACAGATCTGGTGTTGGTGGACAGCCTCACACATCGCTCTCTGCAGTGGTGGAACACACAAAACCTTTCCAAAGGGCGGCCATTCCTCGACCCAGTTCCACAGACAGTGCTAAAGGCAGATGCATCGCTCTCCGGCTGGGGAGCTCATCTGCAAACTCAAGCCATCCAGGGTATATGGACCCCCCAACAAAGACAATTCCACATAAACTACCTGGAATTGTTAGCAATCGTCCTAGCGTTAAAATCTTTTCAACTCCACCTCCTAGGCGAAGCTGTCCTGGTCCGTACAGAAACAGGGGGGGAACACACTCTCTGCAGCTTTCACACCCAGCTCGGAGCATATGGAGATGGGCCATTCCGGTAAACATATATCTCCTTGCAGAACACCTCCCAGGTGTACACAATCAAATCGCAGA
This sequence comes from Triturus cristatus, assembly GCF_964204655.1. Lineage (NCBI taxonomy): Eukaryota > Metazoa > Chordata > Amphibia > Caudata > Salamandridae > Triturus > Triturus cristatus. The sequence continues at coordinate 5,844,311 of NC_140581.1, read as the reverse complement.
TCTGCTCACTCGTCAGACACGGCAGATCCACGAATGGGAACTTCATCCTCAAGCTCTTCTTCCATTCTTTCGCATGTGGGGCCACCCAGAAATAGATCTGTTGGCCACACATCAAACCACAAAATGCCCAACCTTCGCGTCCAGATATCCACACCCGCTGTCCACAGGCAATGCGCTATGGATGAACTGGTCAGGCAAATTTGCTTACGCTTTTCCGCCTCTCCCACTCATTCCGTTAGTGGTTCAGAAACTCAAACAGCATTCCCTCACAATGATCCTAGTTGCTCCAACATGGGCTCGACAACCGTGTTTCACAACCCGATTAGAACTATCAGTAGTACCTCATCAAACTACGTCTCTCACCCAAGCTTCTCACTCAGAACCATGCAGAGATAAGGCATCCTGATCCCAATCAACTAAAACTTGCGATCTGGCACCAGAGGTCTTAGAGTTTGGCTACCTCAATCTTCCGCCAGACTGTATGAACGTCATTAAAGAAGCTAGACGTCCTTCCACCAGAACATGCTACGCAGCAAAATGGAAACGATTTGCCATCTATTGCACAAACAACAAGATCAATCCACTAGATGCTTCTATTCGGAACATTACCTGCTGCCTCTTGCATCTACAACGATGTAACCTGGCATATACTTCTATTAGGCTACATCTAGCTGCCATAGCAGCCTATCTCCAAAACAGACGACACTTGTCTTCGTTTAGAGTGCCCGCTATGAAAGCTTTCATGGAAGGACTTAAAAGAATAATTCCACCAAGAGCTCCACCCTCGCCGGTGTGGAACCATAATGTAGTCCTTACCAGACTTATTGGTGCCCCTTTTGAACCTCTCCACTAATGTGAACTACAGTTCCTCACTTGGAAAGTAGCCTTTTTGGTTGCTATCACATCTTTCAGAAGAGTGAGTGAACTCCAGGCATGAACCACACAAGAACCATTTTTACAAACCCATCATAACAAAGTATGTTAAATGCATCCAAAAAGGTTATATCAAAGCCAAACACACGCTTACCATTCCCCCTAGAGCTCATTCCACTGTGGTAAATAAAATATTACGCTCTATGTATTTCAGAATATCAATAGGATCATGCATAAAGCAAGAGGCTGAGTCTGTGGTATCAGGTTCTAAAAGGGCTTTATTCCAATAACTCGAGTCAAAGGGAGAATATTACCATCACCAAAAAAGGATCTGGAAAGGGACTCAAAAGTATTCTCAATATTCTCAAAACATTATTCACAGAGTACAGTATATATACATTTCTCAATTGTACGTAAGCAAAAGAACAAGAGAGAATGAGATAAGAGCATGTGGGCGTGTAAGTAGGCGTGAAGGTGGGCGTCCATGTGGGCGTCCACTTGATGATAATGGGTAATTTGTCATGTGTGGGTGGATACCTGGAGAATCCTGCAATGTCAGCAGAAATATTTGGCAGAGATGCGTGCGCAGTCGCATGACGTGTGATAGACGTGCAACTAGAGGGAGAAAGGGACTTGACATTTAGCTCTACATATGGAGACAAAAGTCTGGGGTTATGTCAACCTAATCCCAAATCATATCTAACATCCTATGTTTAAAGAACTATGTTATCCAAAAAGAAAGGTCTCTCGAACAAAATCTATTCTATACTGACTGTGAGTGCGTGTACAAGCGTCTAAGTGTCTACACTAGATGCGAGGGCAGAAATCTTCCATAGTAACAGGGCTATGAATTACTTGCATAAAGACAGAGAAGCCGGGCCCTTTGCTCGATAGCTGGAAGAATGTTTACTTAAACTACTAGACAGGAATGCATTGGGTAGGGAGCGGAGCAGATAATCTCGAAGGTGAAATACAGTTTTTGGCAGGCAACAGGCTGGAGTCAGGCACCGTTAGCCGCGCAGGGAATAGGACAAAGTTCATGGATACAGATGCGAGCTCAGACTGGAGCTTTCAGAGGCAGAAGGCAGGAAAAGGCTTAACGGCAGAATCAGGGCCTACTCGCCTGGACTGAAAAATGGGATAAATGAACCATATAAAGCCGGTGGCCTTTCATACTTAGAAATAGAATATCCGGCCCATTCATGGCGGATCTGAAAGAGGACATGTTGACGGTGGACGCACAAGTGTTTGCGTCTTCATAACTGGAACTGGAGGGAACATACATGTACTTGTGATTTATACATGAAACCGTTGGGGTCCAAGATAGGGGACATAACTGATCATAAAAATCCATATTTCCACATTCCCTCCTTGTCCCCTACTTGCCCTTAAGAGATATCAATCTTCATCAATCCGTTGATCTGTTCATATAACATCATTTGTTCTTCTTTTTTCTTCCGGGATGTCGAACGAAAACTTGGATGTGGGATACACGAGGTGGCACACAGACCACAAATCGCTGGCCCACATTGTAGACATAAGCAGCAACTGAATAGTATGAGAAAGCCAATACCTAGGAAGGAGAGCATTCTCCATCCCCAGGCTGACAACACGCCCCAGAACCAACCGGACCAAGTCCAGGTGCCTGGACTCTGGTGTATCTGGCTTACAATCTTATGAATGCGGGTTATGGCTTTTATATACTGACGGCGAATTTTCTGGTATGAAAATGCAACAACTTGATCCGATGACCCTACAAGCTCCGCCCCTATCAGCTAGGATGACGTCAAGGACAAGACGATTTTGAAGCACAACAATCCGCATAGCAGACTGCTCTTCTGTTAAATTGCCTAAGGCGGAGATAGTTTCGTTCACTACTGCTTCAAGGGTTCTGGTTAATCTACGTATCAGTTTACTATTAGTGACTGTACCTATATAGGGGAAGAAACCTTTATTGAAATCTGTGTATTTTTCCCATGCTGTCTCAGTGTAATCGACTATTGGGAGATCTCTCTGTTCTCTATTGTGTACTAAATGAGTATTTCTATGATAATCAGGAGGAGCTAGGAAAACAGGTGGCAAAAGGAATCCGATGTAGCAGGTACCATCCCAATCTAGAGGTAGGCGTATATATGCGGTCTGGCCACATATAAAGTAGGAATGACGAGAAGCTCTAAATGTAGACTTGCCTTGATCACTGAATTTTATTACAGTGGTGCATTTACTATGGCCCATGTGTATGGAGCCATTCTTTCTTATACATAATTCCCCTTTTACTGGGAATACGGACATGGCGGGCAAGATTGGTGTAGCTTCAGATTCAACGTTCAGGATCATGAGGTTAAGTGTAAAATTACCTAATCCATATACTTCATTTTCTAGATCAGTTCCTGTTCTTTTGGGAAGTTCCTCCTTGTTAGGGTAGCAGACTTTAAGCAAAACTAAGTTCAGGTTTCCCCATACCCAGTTGTCTTGATAAACTGCGGAATTCGAATCTAGGGAATTAATCAAACTAAACCATGCTCCACAGGAGCCATTGTGTGTGAACGGATAGAGAAAGAGGGGCAAAACTCCCTTATAGTTCTGATAGGGGGGGAGTCGGCCACAGACCCAGCAGTCTGTAGCATTGCTAGTCTGATGTGAATGGTGCAGCATCTGAATAAAGGTATTGTTGCGTAAGGCAAGTCGATATGATAACTCATGGGATGGCAGATCACTAAATGTGTGCTTTATGGTATCATTAGTGGAGGAGTATAAGAGTGAGGCAATAGGAGGAAAAATAGCATGTAGTATTAAGCTGATACATATTATCGTGATGCACATCTTGCTCTTTTTTATCAATATTATTGTCCAAGATCTTATGCAAGCCAGAATACATGTTCAACCGCTTCACCACCTAGTGGACTTAATTGATCAAACGGGTTCTGACTTTTTAGATCTAAGTTTAGCTTTGTGGAAACTGCTGGGGAGTCTCCTCTAGAAAATGGTGTTCAAAATCCAAAATCCAAGTTCAAAGTCTTTTTCCTTTGTAAAAGAGTGGTGAAGGTGCAACCATCTTTTCCGCCCTTTGACTTTAACGGCCGTCCCCGTGGTCCAGAGCACTGACTTTGGCGCCTTTCATCCAGGAGCGATGGAGTATTCTTTGACCTGGGTGTTGTCAGGGAAGGCGGCAGCAACCTGCGAACAACAAGAGAGTAGTGCAGACATCAAGGAAGCCAGGTAATCTGTCAGCATCAGTAATCTTTTAGGCATTGGAGTGCCCCACATATTTGGTGGTCTACCAAAGACCACTTCATAGGGAGATAAGCCTGTTCTAGAATGAGCTACCATTCGCATGCAAAAGAGGGCAACCGGCAGGGCTACCATCCAATCTACACCTTTGTCTGCGCAAATTTTTAATGTCTGTTTATGTCTTTCTACAAGGCCTGCTGCTTCAGGATGTCGCACACAATGGAATTTCCAGGTATACCCTAACAGAAGGGACACCTGCTTCATTAGTACCAGGACATATTTGTAACCTCTACATCTGTTTATTTGGATATAATCCATTTGGAGCACTTCAAAAGGGTGGTCAGGTGGATGGAATCCACCTTGTTCCATCGGAATGCCTTTACCTGGATTGAATTGGCAACAGATCATACATGTTCTGACCTTTTGTTTCGCTGCTGCACGCAGGTGCTTGTTGAACCATATATTCTGTAAGCTATCTATCATTGCTTTCTCTCCTAAGTGTGCAGGACTATGTGCGGTATTTATAATCACTTGTACCATCGAATCAGGAAGAAACCATGTGGATTTGCCCTTATTCATCCAACCCTGATCAGTCAGTACCCCTCCTTGTTCCGACCATTTCTTTAATTCGTCCATAGTAGCATGTGTCTGTATGTCTTGTACATCCTTGGAAGGATCCCTAACTGTCATGGCTTTGGACACTTATTGAACCTGTAACTTTGTCATGTCTAGTGGGGTCTGAGCTGTCTGTTTAGCTGTTCGGTCTGCCAGATCATTGCCTTGGGAAATGGTATCTGTGGCTCTAGTATGTGCTTTACATTTTAGGATAGCTATGGCTGTTGGTAAATGTATTGCTTCCAGTAGGGCTTGAATATGGGGGCCATGCTGTATCTTGGCCCCATGAGAGGTCAAGAAACCTCTTTCTCGCCAGAGAATCGGTGTAAATGTTTACTCTCAGGTGCTTAGCTCTTATGCACGCTTGTGTCAGGGCGATGAGCTCTGCTGCTTGTGCTGACAATATGTCTATTCTTTTAGTCTCTATTATTACAGTATCAGTAGTCACTGCATATGCTGCCACTAATTCTCCCGCCCCTGTCCTCATGCATGAGCCGTCAACTTATAGTGTTAGGTCGGGGTCTGGGAGTGCAACGTCTGTCAAGTCTTGTCTTGGTTTAGTCACGGTATGTATTACTTCAACACAGTCGTGTGGTGAAACGCTTTCTGTACTGGAGGGCAAAAGGGTAGCAGGATTCAGTATGTTGCATCGTCTGATCTCTATGTGTGGTTGAAATAACGTTGGCTCATAGCCTGTCAGTCTAGCTACAGTCAGGTGTTGTGTTTGTGTCCGGTTCAAGAGAACCTCTACTGCGTGTGGTACTTGTACTGTCAGAGGGTGGCCCAGCACTATCAAGTCACTTTGTCTTATGGCTAAGGCCGTTGCTGCAACTGATTTTAGGCACGCAGGCAAAGCCTGTGCTACTGGGTCTAATGTACTAGAAAAATAAGCACAGGGCTCGTGTTTTCCTGCATGATCTTGTGTTAGGACAGATAGTGCTGTTCCATCCCGCTCTGTCACAAAAAGCATAAACGATTTGTTGTAATCAGGGTTTACTAAAACTGGTGCTTGACATAAAGCTCTCTTTAATTCTTCAAATGCCACAGTGTGTTCTTGTGTCCAAGGGAGGACTTTAGTAGAAGCTGTATTAGGGGCTTGGACTAATTCCCCTGAAAGATCACAATAAAACATGAGAAAAAGGGGAAAGCACCATACCTATTTCCTTGGCTTAATTTCTAAGGGGGCTAATTTCTAAGGGGCTTAATTTCTAAGGGGCTTGCGAGAAGCGAACCTCCTCAGGGGCCAGCAGAAAGCCAATATTCTCCTCCTTCCCCCCCTTTTTGACAGGAGGAAATCTGAAACAGATTTCACTGCTGTCAAACACTATCAAACCCTGTGTCTTGTCAACACTATTAATCCCTGTGTGTAGCTACTGGGCGTAAGCAAAATTATAGGAGATACACAGCGTATTTGAAACGGCGAGAAATCCTTCAAATTAATGTACAAACCTCATTGTGTTAGCTCATAAGCTGGCCAAATGACATCTCATATGCAAATGTCCCTATTACATGAACCTACACCAACCTGAAGTCAATATTAATGCTAGGAGGCCCTAATAGGAATGCTAAATTACCTAAATATTCGGAAAACCAAGTTTAAGAACAGTTGTTAATGTTGATAATTAATAATTTATCTGTTAAAGAAATCAGTCATTTTGCAATAATTTCCACCTATACAATAAATAGCCTAATTTAAAAACAAGTCAACTTTTGGGGCCACCACTTACAAGAATGAGCTTACTAAAGCAAACTTTAAAAAGGAAATCCTGTCAGATATTTTCTCATTACCCTAAATACCGAGCCTCATTTGTCACTCTGTGGTGGCAGTCCTTATTTAAAACAGGCCTTTCAAGAGTTAAGATGCGAGTGCACAGATCATAATTGTTCCTTAATGTCCAATCTGGAAACATATGACCGAGGCTGCCTGTCTATAAGAGAAAGGCAGTTATGTGAAAAATATTTTAGTCTTGCATAGCCTATTTCTTTTGTTTCATTCATCTCCAACACCAATTAGACATACACTGATAACGTGTTGTCTGCTATTTTGACAGCATGATAATGGTAATATCATGTCTGTGAATTTTAGTAATTGTGAACAAGTTCCAGCCAAGCGCTGTGCAAAGATTGCCGTCGTCACGACCATCTCTGTACTTGCACAGGAGAACTTTGTATTAAACGCTAAACAGACTGGTCAATACAACACAAAAACAAAACATATATAAAATACATATGCCAAGCCATCAGTATACCAAGCACAGAAAGCATAGACAATTACACTAACATATATAAATGAGCAGTGATGCGCAATTATAGTACCTACAGCTCAGAGGCGAACACTCTGGCCTGCTTAATTTGTCAGGCTTATAATCAATAACTTATTTACCTGCCCTATACACCCCCATCTGAAATCACCGTGTCAAGTCTGACACACAGAATCAGCAAGAATAATCAAAAACGAAGAACACACGAACCTGTTTGTTTTTTTGTTTTTTTCATAAAAATGAGCTATGCATCTTCGTCAACACAATGTACCCTAATGTCCCAGACGAAGACGCACCTCTCATCTCTCCCCACAGACTTTTAACCACTGGATCATTTATCCAATGCAACTGGTGGCAGCTTGTGGCCACAATTCAAAAATGTCTGAATTTGAAAATCGTTTTTATATAGGCACATAGCCCTTAAAATTCCAAGCAAGAGCAACATTTTACTTTCTGGCCAGAAGCAATATAACATTTGCTAAAAAATAAAACAAATCTTCTCCATAGACATTTCCCCGGGGCACTGGTTTAGCACAGAATAGACCAAGGGAATCTTTCTCGACTTACATTTCTCAGCTGTCCTGTCTTATCAGAGAAGCTAAAAATAGCCCCTCAGCGCGGCCTGAGCCTGGGCTGCCAGCCAACTTTTTTTTTTTTTTTGTTCCGGCTGCAGGCATTACACAGATGCGATGTCAGAGAAGCTTTCTAAGCAGTGCCTCTGTTCTGCTCCTCTCACCGGCCCCCACCTACACTGGCTACAAGGTCAGAATCTGTCTCCGATTTCTGTATCACATACTGCTCTACACAGCCCCCACCTTCTCCTCACTCTGAAGCTGTCAAAGACAAAAAGACTACTCAATTCCATAAAAACTGCAATAATTCGCTCAATTGAAAAATTATTTTTACATACAATTTGCACTCAGGGGGTCATAATCTCACCGACTTGACCCAGCACATTGGCTCACTGGACCACCAAGAACACAAACCTGTATTCTTGAACAATTTGCAAATTCGAAATACCCACAATTCTTTTTTCAAGCTAAACTTTTCAAAAATTACTTTTTCGTTAGCACTTTGTACATTAGGGGTGTCATCAAATCACAGGTGTTGCTCCTTCTCTAGCTACACCCCTCTCAATTTTCATATAGACAACGTAGTCAAATGTTGGACCATGTAAACACCAGCTATGCGCTGTTCATTTGGTGGGTGGCTCAAGAACCTTTGGGCTACTATATCATTATTATATGTATCGTGGTACTTGCGGTGGCACTCTAACTGGTCTTTCTACTGGGGCCACTCTTGCTAGGTCCTCTGAAAGGACGGGATAAATACCAGCAACATCAGTATTTCTTTCTCTGTCAGCCTGCGCTCATTTTACCTGCTCCACTTCCTCCTGTAACATCTTTTCCTTGGCTTTTCCAGACTCCAGTCTACTTCTCTCTGCTTCGTGAAACACTTACTCTGACCTCCTATGTGACTCCTTGCGCCAAAACTCAATGGCATCCTTCCAAGCTGGTCTACATTTTCTCTTTCATAAGAGTGTTTCGTTGTCTATCTACTTGTTCTGCTTTTACTCGGATACCTTCCTCAACTAACACGTTTTCTCGGGCTTTGTATGAATCCTCCCTACTTTTCTCTTCTTTTCTGAGCGCTTACTCTGTGCGTCTATGCTATTCTTTACGCCATAATTCAATGGCATCTTTCTGTTACTGTCTGGCTATCTTTTTCCATAATTCTTCTTCTACTCTCATGATGCAATCTGCATCCCATGTCCCAACTGCGGGCCACCTCTGACTTTCTGGTAAATCCTTGGTGTAGTCCACCCATAAATCAAGAAATAATACGGCATCTAGGCCATGCTTATGATACATAAAGTACCCTGGAGTGTCCCTAGGTGGAATGGGAACAGCTTCTTCGAGTACCCCTTTTCTAGTTTTGATCTGTCTTAATTTTGAAAAGAGCGGCATTTTTAGACCTTATTACTTGAACACACTTAATACAATAAACACAATAATGAACAGTCATTCACACCACAATATGTAGAACGTATTTAAAACATTTAACATTTAACATTTAACGAACAACAATGGCCATTAGGGAACTAATCACTTAGCATAATACTCGACACTAACTAGGTGATTCTGAATTATATACTAGACATACTAGATATACTGCTAAACAGTACAGATACACTGCTGAAACAGTGCAGACCGGATCTGTGTACCCAAACCCGTCTTGACCGGCACAACCTATGTGCACGTCAGAACGCCTCCCCGGCAATGGTACTCACCGGGTAGCTCGGAACGGAAGGCCTCGGAACTGAACTGGACTGGACTGGACCGGACTGGACTCGACGCGGAACTTCGGAACTTCGGAACTTCGGAATCTGGTGGGCCTCTGTATACCTCGGACACAGCTCTCTCGCAGGTGGGCTCTGGGTAGGACAATCTGCGTTCCTCACCGCCTCGTATGGATGCCTGGTCGCAGTCTGTCCCCTTCGTTGGCCTGAGGGAGTTGGCGGGAAGACCCGCGACGTGCGCGCTTGAAGTCCGTCACGGCTATGGAAGGGGGCAAAACTGGACCTTCATCTCCGGCGTGTGGGGAAAGAGATTAAACTGTTCGGGCGCCATTATGTGGTAAATAAAATATTACGCTCTATGTATTTCAGAATATCAATAGGATCATGCATAAAGCAAGAGGCTGAGTCTGTGGTATCAGGTTCTAAAAGGGCTTTATTCCAATAACTCGAGTCAAAGGGAGAATATTACCATCACCAAAAAAGGATCTGGAAAGGGACTCAAAAGTATTCTCAATATTCTCAAAACATTATTCACAGAGTACAGTATATATACATTTCTCAATTGTACGTAAGCAAAAGAGCAAGAGAGAATGAGATAAGAGCATGTGGGCGTGTAAGTAGGCGTGAAGGTGGGCGTCTATGTGGGCGTCCACTTGATGATAATGGGTAATTTGTCATGTGTGGGTGGATACCTGGAGAATCCTGCAATGTCAGCAGAAATATTTGGCAGAGATGCGTGCGCAGTCGCATGACGTGTGATAGACGTGCAACTAGAGGGAGAAAGGGACTTGACATTTAGCTCTACATGTGGAGACAAAAGTCTGGGGTTATGTCAACCTAATCCCAAATCATATCTAACATCCTATGTTTAAAGAACTATGTTATCCAAAAAGAAAGGTCTCTCGAACAAAATCTATTCTATACTGACTGTGAGTGCGTGTACAAGCGTCTAAGTGTCTACACTAGATGCGAGGGCAGAAATCTTCCATAGTAACAGGGCTATGAATTACTTGCATAAAGACAGAGAAGCCGGGCCCTTTGCTCAATAGCTGGAAGAATGTTTACTTAAACTACTAGACAGGAATGCATTGGGTAGGGAGCGGAGCAGATAATCTCGAAGGTGAAATACAGTTTTTGGCAGGCAACAGGCTGGAGTCAGGCACCGTTAGCCGCGCAGGGAATAGGACAAAGTTCATGGATACAGATGCGAGCTCAGACTGGAGCTTTCAGAGGCAGAAGGCAGGAAAAGGCTTAACGGCAGAATCAGGGCCTACTCGCCTGGACTGAAAAATGGGATAAATGAACCATATAAAGCCGGTGGCCTTTCATACTTAGAAATAGAATATCCGGCCCATTCATGGCGGATCTGAAAGAGGACATGTTGACGGTGGACGCACAAGTGTTTGCGTCTTCATAACTGGAACTGGAGGGAACATACATGTACTTGTGATTTATACATGAAACCGTTGGGGTCCAAGATAGGGGACATAACTGATCATAAAAATCCATATTTCCACACCACATGCAAACTAGGGGCTCCCATGGCATTATTAGTGAACATTCCCCTTGATGACATCTGCAAAGCAGGAACGTGGGCTACATCACACTCCTTCACAAAACACTATTGTGTACATGTGCAAGCAAAACAACAAGCTAGTGTTGGCCAGGAAGTAACTGCTGTATAGTCTATGCAAAAGTATACAATCTGCAGCTCATATGCCTCGAACGGAAAATGCTACTTATCAGTAGGCGTCTATTCTTGGCATGTAGAGCTGCAGATCTACACACGCCCACCCGCCTCCCCGGATACCTCTATCTGTTGCAGTGCTATCTTACTTAGATACATCACACATGGACATCTCTTTCTATTTCTTCCTACTCCATCGTAACCCTTCGTGGCAAAAGCAATCTAAGGATGAATTCGATGCCCATGCGCACTATCGTCCTAGGGAGGATTCTCCTACCTCATGACTACAAACACTTCTTCCAGGACAAAAATAAACTGCAAACATCTGAGTCCAACACCAGATGGCGATCTATGCAAAAGTATACGAATCTGCAGCTCTATATGCCAAGAACAGATGCTACTGGTGAGTAGCATTTTCCTTTTGTACATTCCATTTTAAATTTCCTAAATAACGATTTCTTAGGATTCACTATTTAGGAAATAAAAAATTGGAATTTGCTACATCTAGCTGAAATCTCCTTGGCTGCGTGTAGGGTATCCGGTCTTCCACCGCCTGTCAGGGGTCACACATGGTGACTGTCAAGCTCGTGTTCCTCCTTCAAGCCTTGGGCCGGAGCAGCTACAGAGCTCCAGCCTCCAGGGAGACAACAGTTTGGGGTTCATCAGGAAAGATGTGCACAACTCTTTGTAACCGTTGCTAACCAGATAGCGCTCCATCTAACCATTTGAATTCTCTGCTTTAGAATATCTGTTCCAGGTCCCCCGCACTGCGCTCATTTAAGAAATCTGTTTGATATTAGCACCGCTCTGAACCATTTACCTAAAAATGCCATCCATCGAGAGAGCGCCACCTTATCGTTACTTCAGCCTGTCTAAGTGTTGGACTGACAAGGGTGATGAAGGTTAACCAGTCAATCAAAATGTTTATTCAGTCAGCACGACTATCAAAGTGCAAAAATGTACAGTACAAGGGCTTCACCAACGCGTACATTGCCATAATTCGTTATGCAGACAGTTAACTGACGGATCAAAATATATCAACTTCATAAAAGCAATTTAAATTGAGACATAAGAGGATGAAAATGCCAGAGAAGTAACTCGCGCACATTGGAACCCTGAAAGGATTACATAAAAGTGCAGGAGCATATAGGGCAAAAAACACATTATTGGATGCATAGTTTAAAACTAGTGCAGCGTCCATAATACAATTGGGTATTAAAAGCAGTAAAACCAGCAGATAACACCAGCAATTTTTTAAAAGCAATACATTGATGAGAATCTTCATACGGGTAGAATAAAACCTGAGCAAGACTGTACTAGAGAGAGGCTCTCGCGGGTTGTAGCTCTTGGGGAGGTGGAAGAAAGTGCAAAGGCACAATGCAGCATAGATGTTGGAAAAACCAATGAGGTCACAGAATGCATCGTTAGTCACTGTTCCATCAAAAGTGAAGCAAGAGCTCCAATAAGAAATGCAACCTTACAAAGGGCAATCGATTAATGGTACCAGGTACAGAAAGAGCCCAAAAGATATTATACAAACGGCCCTTGTACATGGACATCATTTCCAATGCTATTTATACATGAACCATCAAACGTGGCAATGAACTAGCTAAAACTCAAACGTCAATATAAAACTATAGGTGCAATTGAACCATTCTGCAGTGCAAACCTCACAATAAACCACATGTTCCCCAAGAATTTGGCTACTGCACAGCTATTAATGGCCTGGAGTCTGTTTTTAAGAATCGTAACACGTCTTGGTGGCGAAGGGTACCCATCTGCCTGCACACAGGCGCTAACCATTTAAGTCTCGGGGTTTTATATGATGGGCATGCAAATAGAACATGCTTAATCGTTGCAGAGACCCCTGGGCAACTAGGACAGCAACATGATGCAGCCGAGGCTCCCCGCTGCCATGCAGCTGTAAACTATTTCAAAGGGAGGGTACCAAATCTGAATGGTATGTACAGCTTTCTATCACACGGAATAGTGATGACCTCCATGTACACGCCAAGTAGCTTAAACTCAAGGAATTCTGATGTGAGACGACCTCCTGTTGTACGTGTGGCGTTTCTCTGCTCCACCCAATTCCAATGGTAGGTCTTAACATGGTCTCTACTGAGCAGGAAGCTGGCATCAGACGCATCCCACAAATTCCCCAGGCCTATAGCGGAAAGCAATGAGTGGATATTGCTAAACCACCCAACTTCTTTTAAACCGATCCGGCTTAAGGGCTTCTTCAAAGGCGGCTGAGCAATGGATAAACTCAGGTGTTTGTTTTAAGCGCAGCCAAAAGAGAAGGGGGCGTAGCCTTGCTTTGTCCACTGTGGTGGTTCTGCCCATATTGAACCATAGCGGGAGAAGCGGGGACTCTGGGGGAGTGAGCAGAGCTACCTCAAGAATTTATTGTCTGTACGGAGAAGGCCCTCTAAATTATGGATCCTCCAAATTTCAGCCCCATAGAGAGCCGAGCCTACCATCTTCTGATCATATATCTGGAGCGGGACTGCTATCGGCCTAGTTTTTGAAGCCCTGTGTTCCATAATCAGGGCCCGTGGTTTTCCTCTACTGAAGGATTCGCTTTGAAATGTGCTGCTTCCAGGACATTTTCTCCGTGAGGGTTACACCCAGATAATCGAAGGTGTCCACTCTCTCCAGTGGGGTCCCCCCAACGGCAGTTTGCCCCTGAATGATTTGTGGGGGTTCATCAGCATGAGCTTTTTTTTTGCGGTATGAGCCTCCAATCCGCTCAATCCACAAACGGCCATGAACGATCAAGTAGCAGCTGGAGGCCACTGGGGGTCTTGGAAACCAGCAGAGTGTCGTCTGCAAACAGGACAGTTGTTCTTTTTACTCTCCCCATTGAGGGGGCATCTGCTAGGTGTTTCACCACTCTGTTTCTGAAATGCGAGAATAGGGTGGGGGCTAAAACGCAGCCCTGCCGTCCCCTTCTGACAACTTTCATCGGGTCTGATAGCTGGCCTTGGTCCCCACAGCGCACCCGTGCATCGTCATCATCATGCAATGGAATTAACAGTGCCAAGATGTCGGGTGGAAGCCCCAGATCACGTAGGACAAGCCATCGTTTGGGCCTGGGGATAAGATCAAAGGCTGACCGTAGATCAATGAAGGCTGTGTAGAGACTGCCCTGTTCTAGTAACACTGTCTTCCAGGCCAACAAGGTGAAACGAAAGACCTGATCAATGGTGCTGATTTTCCTCCTGAACCCTGCTTGGAAGGGAGATAGTATGTTATCTTCCTCCATCCAGTCAATAATTTTATTTAAAAGAGCACGGGAGAAGACCTTCTGAACACCATCAATTAGGCTGATCGGCCTATAATTGGAGGGCAGTGAACGATCCCCGTTCTCAAAAATCGGGATAACCTCGGCTCCCTTCCATGATGGAGGTATTGGGGCCCCAGCAGCAAATATAGTTTGAACAATTCAGAGTGTCGGGGAGAAAGACATCTCCTGGTACACCGTCGGGACCAGAGGCTTTGTTTTTGACTATGGAATTGATGCTTTTCATTAGATCATCTAAAGAAAAGAAGTCACTGTTAAGCTGAATGCTTGTGAATTCCTTAAGGGGATGTTCGATGTCCGTCTCTCCGGATCCCGTATAAACTGCAGAGAAATTATTAGACCAGGCAACCTCTGCAATACTAAAATAAAAATGAAACAAAATAAGGGGGTGTTATATTTATGTCAGGTCCCTACTGAGCGCACTGTAGATCACGTTGATGTATGAGCCTGAATAAATCTGCAACGGTGCCACAGGAGAGGGAAAATTTACCCCTAAAACCCTCCAATGGTGGACCAAAAGCCCACTCGTACGAACAAAATGCAAGCTGTGCACACGTTTGATGGGTGTAAAATGCGTATTAGCATAAAATATCGATAAACAATCATTGAACAAAGCAGTTGTCAAAACAATGGACCACAGGAAACAGGATTATATTCAGTCTCGCTGTTTATGGAGAGTTAGGAGATCCAACCAGCCAACACGTGTTTCGTCACAGGGCAAAACCCCAGACTTCTTCAGGGCTGGTGAAAAAACATACATGAAGTACGTATCACAAGCAAATTCTTTAAATTATATTTCAGACATGTCAATTCTTAGAAATTCATTTGTGTTTGGTGGGAAAAGGCACCTGCTAAAAAGTGATTGCGTCCTGTTAAGGGATCCGGAATAAAAGATTGAAATCAAATTCAGTGAATATGCACAAATAACATATAAGAAGAATAAATTCCCTTATGACTGGAAATCAAAAACTAAATCAGTGAAAACCATAATTATTGGGATTCACGTCTGCAAAACTTGACAAAACACAGAGAAATGGTGTGATATTCGACATGCATAGAGTTGTAGAGTTCTAAAAAAATGTTAAGTGCCGATATGACCAACTGCAAACACATATCCCGATAAGTGAACCATCTATTGTGAATCTATTGTATGTAACAAAGTGAAACTGTGTCTATTCGCGTCACGTGATTAAGGGGTATTAATAATGCCCCACATCTATAAGAAAACATGCGAACGGTTTGTTGAAACCCCTACCTTCTATATGTGTAGAAGGTATATCAGACCTATTGGTCAGGAAGAAAATCAGTAACCGTAAGGGAACATCAAGCTTTACATGTTCTCAGATTATCAAGTGTGAGACGCATATCAATAACTCTTGAAGGTAAAACCAATTGAGGCTTACCTTGAAACCGGTGATAATTCCGACCCGGTAGGTCTTGACGGATAATGTGAACCGTCTACGTCCTCCAACAAATAAATGGCCATTCAAGTGTTGCCAATAAAAGCCGCTTCAAATCTGTAAGGTGCATATAGTAAATATAAACCCCTCTATTGTGAACTACGTAATCCGAATTATATCTATCCAAATGAAGTCCAAATAAGTAAAGGCTCCCCCTTACCTAGGACGAGTACATCCCGAAGTCTTAAGCCTCCATCAACTCGCGTGAATTACTTTCAGTGTTTGCAGCGTGCGCATACCCGGAAGTTCCTTTTAACGTGTGCGTCCGTAAAAACACTAGAACGTGTGCGTCAGTCAAAAAACTAGAACGTGTGCATCAGTCAAGACACTAGATCGTGTATGGTGATAGTGCGCATGCGTAACGTTACGTGCAGCGCATCCCGGTTTTTGTCAAGTGGCATAAATTTAAAAGATAATTAGAAGTTACTAGGAATAGACATTTTTTTATAGTTTTTACATGACAAGTCAAGAAGCTCTTAACACATACAGGAAAAGTCAAAACTAGGTGTTATATAAGATATAAATTGACAAACGCCAACATTCCAGAATCATTGTAATTCCTAAAGGCGGAACAGATAAGGTAACGAGATCACATGTCATTACTGTTGACTATGACACAAAGGGTGAAAATAATAGCAGCTGAAATTCCCCATGTTTCTAATAGGAAAAATTCCAAGCCTAAGAGTCATTCACTTAATAGTGTAAGAAAGACACATATGATATTGTCAACACGAAAACAGGATCACGAATTGCATGTAGAGATAAACACACCTATAAAAAATGATATTACATACAGTCCTGATGAGAATGTCCGCAATTAATTCTAATTCCCTATGAGACAGTATTACGATACCCGGTAAATATATCCTAGATGCATGTAATTGAGAAAACACCTGGATATTAATATATGGCGTTCTTTTGTTAATTGTAAGAAAATCACAATCCCTTTGGAGGCGTACTAGAATGAAATCCCGTTTGTATTCATTTAGTATTTCAGCTTTCTAGGAAATAGTGCATCTCACTATCGCTGTTAAAACCTAGGTCATGAGTGCGTAAACGCATAATCCAAAAAGCTTCAAGCCTCCTCAAATTCAGCTCCCTATTGCCCCCTCTGGGGTTTTGTTTACAGATATCAATTCCGTAGAACTTAAACTTCTTACTTGCATCTTGTGTGGGAACTCCAGGCACTAACCATTCAAGAGCCATTCATTCAGGTTCACGCAAACAGGGTCGTACTACGTACCAACCCCAAATTCATGCCTAAAGTAATATCGCAGTTCCACATGAATCAAACTATTGAACTGCCTGTTTTCTTTCAAAATCCACAAAATGTCGCTGGGAGAATGCTCCATACACTAGATGTAAAGAAGGCCCTCATGTACTATATAGACAGAACAAAGGACTTTAGGAAAACAAAACAACTGTTCGTTGCCTTTTCTCCACAACACAAGGGCAACGCCATTTCCAAAGCAGGTATAGCCAGATGGATCGTTAAATGTATTCAAATTTGCTATCAAAAGGCTAAACGCACATTAACGATTCCCCCCAGAGCCCACTCAACACGAAAGTTAGGGGCGTCCATGGCTTTCCTGGGAAACATTCCTTTACAAGAAATATGTAGAGCAGCCACATGGTCCACTATACATACATTTACCAAACACTACTGTGTAGATGTACACTCAAAACAGCAGGCAGCTGTAGGACAGGCTGTTCTCAAAACTCTTTTTCAGACTGCTGCAGCTGGCACTGGTAGCCGCCGCTAATAGGAGGTACTGCTATGTATTCTATGCACAGATATGAATTCAGCAGCCCACATGCCTCGAACTGAATATGCTACTTACCAGTATGCATCTGTTCTTGGCATGTAGGGCTGCTGACATTCATATCGCCCACCCTCCTCCCCGGCGCCTGTAGCGGCTGCAGCACTCAGAATTACTGTATAGCATGGTCATCACTTACTGTATCTACTCCATCACTGCCACAATGGCGAAAAACAATCTAAGGATGGAGAGGATGCCCATGTGCACTGTGGTCCAGGGGAGGAGTCACCTATCTCGTGATACTTCGAAGACTCTTCCAGGACAACAACGTGCAAACTTCCGGACCAAACACTAGGCGGCGATCTATGCACAGATATGAATGTCAGCAGCCCTACATGCCAAGAACAGATGCATACTGGTAAGTAGCATATTCAATACTCACTGTACTTCCTAAGCCCCAAAAAGGACAAGACTCTAAGACCAAAACTCGACCTCAGACTCCTAATTCTGTACATAAACTCAGATAATTTCCATATGATCAGTCTTCAACAAGTGCTCCCACTACTACAACAAGACGATTTCCTTGCTACACTAGATCTCAAGGACGCTAATTTCCACATTCCCATACATCCTGCTCACAGGAATTACCTAAGGTTTGTGGTGGACGGACAACACTATCAGTTTACAGTCCTTCCATTTGGGGTAACAACTGCGCCCAGAGTATTCACCAAATGTCTAGCAGTAGTAGCAGCGCATCTCAGAAGACAACAAATTCATGTCTTCCCGTATCTAGACGACTGGCTAATAAAAGCCAACTCATTCAACAAATGCGTTCTACACACTCACCGAACTATTCAAATCTTGCACAACTTGGGATTCACAATAAACTACCCCAAATCTCATCTCCAACCCTCCCACATACATCAATATCTGGGAGCCACCATAAATACCTCCAAAGCCCTAGCATATCCCAGCCCAGCCAGGATAGCCAAAATACAAGCTCTCATCATAAAATTTCAAACCCATCACTCTCTTCCAGCAAGAGTGTTCATGCAACTGATAGGCATGATGGCGTCATGCACCTTCATTGTGCCTTATGCAAGACTTCAAATGCGTCCCTTGCAAGAGTGTCTAGCGCGTCAGTGGAATCAGGCTCACGGACAACTAACAGATCTGGTGTTGGTGGACAGCCGCTCACATCGCTTTCTAAAATGGTGGAACACAATAAACCTGTCCAAAGGGCGGATGTTCCTTGAGCCTCTTCCACAAATAGTGCTAACAACGGACGCATCACTCACAGGATGGGGAGCCCATCTCCTAACACACACCACTCAGGGCACATGGACCACTCAACAGAAAGTGCTCCATATCAACTAGCTGGAACTGCTAGCAGTGTTCCTAGCACTAAAATCATTCCAAATACATCTCCAGAACAAAACTGTCCTCATCCGGACAGACAACATGACAGCCGTCTATTATATACAAAAACAAGGAGGCACACATTCTCTCCAGCTGTCCCAGCTCGCACAGAACATTTGGAGATGGGCCATTCCCCAGAACATATACCTGCTTGCAGAACACCTTCCAGGGGTTCACAATCAGATTGCCGACCTGTTAAGTCGACAAACTCAACAGATCCACGAATGGGAATTACATCCAAAAGTCCTAATCCCCTTTTTCCAAAAATGGGGCCAACCAGACATAGATCTGTTCGCCACACACGAAAACGCAAAATGCCCAACCTTCGCCGCCAGGTTTCCCCACCCACAGTCCAAGGGCAATGCGATATGGATGAACTGGTCAGGCAGATTTGCGTATGCTTTTCCGCCTCTCCCACTCATTCCATTCGTGGTACACAAGCTCCGGCAACAGTCTCTCAAACTGATCCTAGTAGCTCCCACATGGGCACGCCAGCCGTGGTTCCCAACACTGCTGGAACTCTCTCTAGTTCCACACCAAAAACTGCGCCTCTCCCAGTCCTTACTAACCCAGAACCATGGAGAAATCAGACACCCAGATCCAGGTCAACTGAATCTAGCGATCTGGCTCCTGAAGTCCTAGAGTTCGGTTACCTCAACCTACCACCAGACTGTATGAATATTATAAAAGAGGCCAGACGACCTACCACTAGAGCCTGCTACGCTGCAAAATTGAAAATATTTCCCATTTACTGCACTAACAATGATATACGCCCACTAGATGCATCCATACAGAACATCATTTGCTACTTACTACACTTGCAAAGATGTAATTTAGCGTACTCATCCATACGTCTCCACCTAGCAGCATTAGCAGCCTACTTGCAAAATTGACAATACTTGTCACTATTTAGAGTGCCTGCGATCAAAGCCTTCATGGAAGGCCTTAACAGGATTATTCCTCCCAGATTACCACCCTTTCCAGTGTGGAACCTAAACATTGTTCTTACTAGGCTCGTGGGACCCCCATTTGAACCTCTGCATAAATGTGAACTACAGTTCCTCACATGGAAAGTGGCTTTCCTTATCGCTATCACATCCCTTAGACGGGTAAGTGAGATCCAGGCTTTAACCATACAAGAACCATTCCTACAATTACACCGCAACAAAGTGGTTCTTAGAACAAATCCGAAATTCCTGCCAAAAGTCATATCTCCGTTCCATCTTAACCAATCAGTTGAGCTACCAGTGCTGAAAGAGCTCTTCATACCTTAGATGTTAAAAGAGCCCTACTTTACTACAGAACCAAAGCATTCCGCAAAACCAAACAATTGTTTGTTGCTTTCTCTCCACCACATAACGGCAACCCCATTTCCAAATCCGGGATAGCTAGGTGGATAGTTAAATGTATCCAAATATTCTACCACAAGGCTAAACGCACACTAACAGTTCCTCCTAGAGCGCATTCCACACGCAAAATAGGGGCTTCCATGGCATTCTTAGGAAACATTCCCTTAGAAGATATCTGTAAGGCAGCCACATGGTCTACAACACACACCTTCACTAAACATTACTGTGTTGACGTGCAAGCAAAACAACAAGCTTCTGTAGGTCAGGCTGTGATTAAAACTTTATTCCAAACTGCTGCAACTGATACAGATGACCACCGCTAGGGGAGACACTGATATATATTCTATCCTAAGTGTGTGATCTGCAGCTCATATGCCTCGAACGGAATATGCTACTTACCAGTATGCATCTGTTCTTGGCATGTAGAGCTGCAGAGCCACACACGCCCACCCACCTCCCCGGGACCTGTATCTGTTCCAGCATAGTCTTACTTAGACATTACACGTGGACATCCTTTCTTTATTTTTACAAACTCCATCATTTCCCATCATGGCGAAAAACAATCTGAGGACGGAGTGGATGCCCATGGGCACTGTAGTCCAAGGGATGAGTCACCTATCTCGTGACCAAAGACTTCTCCCGAAGACAACAACAACCTGCAAGCATCCGAGCCCAACACCAGATGGCGATCTACTATCCTAAGTGTGTGGCTCTGCAGCTCTACATGCCAAGAACAGATGCATACTGGTAAGTAGCATATTCCATTTGGATTTTATTAAAGACACGGAGGCTAATATTATCCCTCCCTTCACCCTACCCTGGTTGTATCTGAGGTCGTATTTGAATAGACATGAGAGGCACTAAGATATCCGTAGGCTTCAGGGTAGCGCTGCTTCCAAGTGGGATATCCTGCCTTAGTAGCGAGCTCGAGGACTGGTTGGATGCCTCTACTCTAGGTTGATCTTTAACCATAAGAGTATTAACCGGATTTGTGACCCTATAAGTGTCCATCCTTACTATCGGATGCTCGGCTAGATGACCCTCCCCCCTCCTCTCTGTAGGCTCTTTCTCGGTGTCCGGGTGTGCTACCACTAGACTTGGTGACAAAGGGGCCCTACCTACATCTTCCTGCCTTCCCATCATGCTTTCAGGCAAATCTTGGAGTAGCGAATATCGGTTGGTTCAAGTAATATTGATGCAGTATTTATATCTGTTATATCAATTATGTCAGTTGCGTCTTCTTCTATTAAACTTTTATCTGCCACTGCAGTGGGAAAGGGAAGAGTCCCTACTTCCCTAACAACCTTCACTATTTTGTGTTGCATGCGTGGTAATATTTGGTCTTGGGATCTTAGTCACAGCACTTCGTGTAGTGCGCTTGGTAAATATGGAGGGAATTAATTTAGCATAACATGTCGCCACCAGGTAGGTCGCCCCCCTCAGCCGCCACACGGTCCTCCTGTGCCGCTGTCCCACTGCCGCTACGCGCTGTGACCAGGATATGCTTGCTGCCTGAGTCCGACCTGTACTGAATTTCCACGGTTTGATTGACTGTTTTTGTTACTGTTGTGTTCGAGGCATGTGGGCTGCTGAATTCATATCTGTGCATAGATCGCCGCCTAGTGTTGGGTCCGGATGTTTGCACGTTGTTGTCCTGGAAGAGTCTTCGAAGTATCCTGAGATAGGTGACTCCTCCCCTGGACCACAGTGCGCATTGGCATCCTCTCCATCCTCAGATTGTTTTTTTCCGCCATTGGGTTCGGATGTGCTTATCTTGACTCAAGTTAGGAAAATTTAGTTTTCAGGCCAAAAGGCCTTTAGTTTTCGACGGTACTGTTCCCGATCGGTATCGACAGCTTACAGGCTAGTTTTCACGGCTTTAACAACTTTTCGGATCCATTAAATCCGACCATCGACCGAACTTCGACGATGGAATCGAGGACCCCATTTAAGCGGTGTCCTGTTTGCCACGCCAAATACCCCCATATCGACGTCCACCCGGTGTGTAACAAATGCCTCTCACCGGATCATGACGAATCGAAATGCATGGCCTGTGCCCGATTCAGATCCAAGAAGACTCTCCGGAATCGACGCGCCGCGCGACTGGAAGCGCAGCAAGCGGCACCGGCCCCGACCAACATCTTCAGCACCGAGGACGAAGATGTGGAAAGCGTGGAAAATATACCCTCCAGCCCCACTTCCGAACACGGTTCCCGATCGGAAGATGTCGATGAAGAGCTTTTTCACAGGGAAGAAGCCGACGACGAGGTAGGAGACTACGATGAGGCCTTAGGGGCCAAAGAAGGTAGCTCCGGTGAGGAGCAAGGCCTACCCGTACAAATTGAGGCTATCCCAGTGTGTCAGTCGACGGCTCCGGTCGAGGGATCGCCTTCGGGCCTTACCCAAGACCAATCCTGCAGTTCTTCTGCCCCGCCCTCCGGCCCGGCCACGGACATACAGCAAGAGCCATTGTTACCTAAAAAGACTGGTTTCCCTACCACGAAACCGAAACCAATCATCGCACCGGTTAAACAGAAACCGAAAGTGAAACTGACACTGGTCGGCTCGAGGACCACCACACCTTCGACGCCAGCCAAACCCGTCGGCTCCGACCGCACCAAAAGGGACTTCGGTGCCGAACTCGCTGCAGCCGATGTCGGCGCCGACCCAAAAAGAAAAGCCGTCGGTCCCGTCAAAGCGCCTCGGCCCCCGGCACCGAAGCAATCGGCACCGACCACCAAGGTGAAAATAGCCACTGCATCGCTATCCACCTCGAAGGCAGCGACTGCGGTACACTCATCGACGCCGTCGACGGCTCCTACCCCTCCTCGACTCGATGACCCGGTCACTTCAAAGAAGTCCACACCTGCCTCTACGGAACCACTCGGCGCCAAAGAACCGTCGGAGTTCCAGGTCCGACAAGTGGCAGCGTCCTTGCAACGCATCAGGGAAAAGGCAGCCCTCCAAACCTCGTCGGGCTCCGCACCGACACGGGCACAGAAGGCACCTTCGGCGCCAGCCAACATCACCTTTGGTTTGCCGCCATCCACGGCGCCGAAAATGTTCGAAATCAGAACCCGCGTTACCCAGACAAGGTCCCCATCTACCGAACACTCGACTACTGGGACATCACCGTCCCACTTCATCGACGCCGACACCGGCAGGCTCATGCTCCGAAAGCGGAAGATCACTTCAGGGCAAGCTTTGGACTCTTACAGGATCCCGCTAAAACAAAAAATGCCGGCGGAATCGGAACCAGTTCTTTATGAACGCATCCACACCTCTTACACAGATCCATCATTCTCTCCAACGCACTCCGACACGGATGCAGTGGAGGACTACATGGGTGACGACACCACCTACCCCGAGGACATAGACCCTGAGGGACAGCAAGACCCTGATCAAGTCTGGGATGACCCTGTAGACCCAGGTGCCGCTCTGGATACACAGGACACGCAACTTTATGGCGCAAAAACGTCCCCCACAGAGGACACTGCTGCATTCAATGCCCTCATTGAACGTGCCGCAGCCAATCATGGAGTGCAACTCCACTCAGACACTATCGAGGATGATTTCTTGGTGGACACTTTCGCGTCCTCCGAGAGGACTGTAAAGACTCTGCCCATGTTAAAAGGTGTCCTCAAGCCAGCAAAGGACATTTTCAAGGAAACCACCAGGGCACGGGTAATAAACCCCAGGATCGAGAAAAAGTACAAACCCGCACCTGGGGACCCCACGTACATTAGAAGCCAGTTGCCTCTGGACTCCATTGTAGTTGCCAATGCTCGCAAACGGGCGCACTCTCAGACAACTGGTGATGCTCCTCCCCCGGACAAAGAGTCCAAGGTTCTAGAAACCTCCGGCAAACGGATTGCAGCCCAGGCAGCAAACATATGGCGCATCGCCAATACACAGGCCCTCCTAGCTCGCTACGACCGCTCACACTATGACACGTTAGAGACCCTACTCCAACACCTGCCAGACGAGCACAAAGAGGCAGCGGAGCTCCTCATCAGGGAGGGACAACTGCTCACAAACGCATCCATCAAGTGTGCACTGGATGCCGCAGACACTGCTGCAAGGGCAATAAACACCAGCGTCATGCTACGACGACACGCCTGGTTACGAATCTCCGGATTCAAACCTGAGGTCCAAAATAACATCCTCAATCAGCCGGTCAACCCCGACTACTTGTTTGGACCGGAGGTTGACACCACCTTAGAAAAGATAAAGAAAGACACGGACACTGCGAAGTCAATGGGGGCTCTGCAAACGCAGACATTTCGTAGTGGCTCCTTTCGTCGCCCCGGAAATAGAGGTGCAGGTAGAGGACAGGGGGCACAGCAAACCTACAATAAAGGGGGCACACAGAGTTCCTACGATAAAAACACCCGAGGTGGATATCGTGGCTCCAGCACCAAGGGCAGAGGACGTGGTTACGGCAATACCAGGTCCTCCCCCAAGAACAAACAGTGACGCCCTCTCCCTTCCCCCCGCCCACATAACACCTGTCGGGGGAAGGCTCCAGCGGTTCCTGTCCACGTGGGATTCCATCACCACGGACAGGTGGGTCAAAGATGTTATCCAACACGGTTACTGTCTCGAATTAACCTCCACTCCACCCACCATACTGCCAAGGCACCATCCTATGTCCTCAGAGCACTTAGCGTTATTACAGCAGGAGGTGCTAAGTATGCTGCAAAAAGGCGCAATAGAGGTCGTGCCCGTACACCAGCAGGGAACAGGGGTGTACTCTCTGTACTTCTTAATACCAAAAAAGGACGGGTCACTCAGACCTATCCTAGACCTGAGACCCCTCAACCACTACATTCTCTCAGAGCATTTTCACATGCTCACCCTACAGCAGGTTCTCCCGCTCCTCCGACAGGGAGATTTCCTAGCCACGCTAGACCTCAAAGATGCGTATTTCCACATACCCATACACCCGTCACACAGAAAATATCTCCGGTTCACCATTCAGGGGCAGCACTATCAATTCAAAGTCCTCCCCTTCGGAGTGACAACAGCACCCAGAGTTTTCACAAAGTGCCTAGCTACAGTGGCTGCACATCTACGAAGGCAACACATTCACGTCTACCCTTACCTGGACGACTGGCTTGTTCAGGCAAAGTCAGCCCAGCAATGTGCCAGCCACATGTCCCGCACCATTCACCTTCTTCACAGTCTGGGATTCTCACTAAATTACCCGAAATCACATCTCCAACCCGCACACGTACAACAGTACCTAGGTGCGACCATAGACACTCTGGCAGCCACAGCTCAGCCAAATTTAGTGAGGATCAACAACATGCAAATGCTGATTTCCAAGTTCAAACCCCAACACTCCCTTCCCGTGCGAGTGTTCATGCAGTTGATAGGCATGATGGCCTCCTGCATTTTCATAGTCCCGCACGCGAGACTACACATGCGCCCGCTTCAGGAGTGCTTAGCACGTCAATGGAATCAAGCTCACGGGCAATTAAAAGACCTAGTGTTGGTGAGCGGTCGGGCATACAACTCTCTGCATTGGTGGAATCCACAAAACCTTTGCAAGGGCCGACCGTTCCAAGAGCCTGTTCCACAAATAATACTGACAGCGGACGCGTCTCTCCAGGGATGGGGAGCCCATGTACTCAATTACACAGTGCAGGGACTATGGACTACACAACAAAAGAAGATGCACATCAACCTTCTGGAACTGATGGCAATCTTCCTGGCTATGAAAGCATTCAAAGTACACCTGTGCAACAAGGTCGTGTTGATCCGGACGGACAACATGACTGCCATGTACTACATACAGAAGCAGGGAGGAACACACTCTCCACAATTGTCTCATCTGGCTCAGAGCATGTGGAAGTGGGCCATTCAGAGGAACATATTCCTCATGGTGGAACACCTCCCAGGCAAGGACAACCAGATGGCGGATCTGCTCAGCAGACACAGCCACCAGATGCACGAGTGGGAGTTACACCCATCAGTACTCCAACCATACTTCCAGCAGTGGGGTCATCCAGAGATAGACCTATTCGCCACAAGGGAAAACGCAAAATGCCAAAGCTTTGCCGCCAGGTTCCCACATCCACAGTCGCAGGGCAATGCGATATGGATGAACTGGTCCGGCAGATTTGCGTACGCTTTTCCCCCAGCGCCGTTGATACCGCTAGTGGCACGCAAACTGCGACAGCACTCACTGACACTCATCCTGGTTGCTCCAACATGGGCACGCCAGCCATGGTACACCACCTTTCTGGAACTTTCCGTGGTGCCGCATCAAAGGCTGCGGATCAAACCCGCGCATTTGACGCAGAACCATGGAGAAATTCAGCACCCAGATCCGCAACAGCTGAACCTGGCAATCTGGCTCCTGAAGTCCTAGAGTTTGGCTACCTAAACCTGCCACCTGACTGTATGGAGATCATTAAGGAAGCTAGGAGACCCACTACCAGAGCTTGCTATGCAGCCAAATGGAAGAGGTTTGTCATTTATTGCAATAACAATGACATTAACCCGCTAGACGCATCCATTCAAAACATAATCTGTTACCTCTTACACCTATACCGATGCAATCTGGCATACACCTCAATACGTATCCATTTAACCGCAATAGCAGCCTATCTACAAAACAGGCAGCACCTCTCTTTATTCAGAGTGCCTGCCATCAAAGCCTTCTTGGAGGGACTTAAACGAGTAATTCCCCCAAGACACCCACCAGCACCAGTGTGGAACCTCAACTTGGTCCTCACCCGACTGATGGGTCCACCCTTCGAACCTCTCCACTCATGTGAGATTCAATTCCTCACCTGGAAGGTAGCTTTCCTAGTAGCAATCACTTCGTTGAGAAGAGTTAGTGAACTCCAGGCACTAACCATTCAAGAGCCATTCATACAGGTTCACGCAAACAGGGTTGTACTACGTACCAACCCAAAATTCATGCCTAAAGTAATATCGCAGTTCCACATGAATCAAACCATTGAACTGCCTGTTTTCTTTCAGAATCCACAAAATGTCGCTGAAAGAATGCTCCATACACTAGACGTCAAAAGAGCCCTCATGTACTATATAGACAGAACTAAAAACTTTAGGAAGACGAAACAACTTTTCGTCGCCTTTTCCCCACAACACAAAGGCAACGCAATCTCCAAAGCAGGTATAGCCAGATGGATCGTTAAATGTATTCAAATTTGCTACCAAAAGGCTAAACGCACATTAACGATTCCCCCACGGGCCCACTCAACACGTAAGTTATGGGCCTCCATGGCTTTCCTGGGAAACATTCCTTTACATGATATATGTAGAGCAGCCACATGGTCCACTATACATACATTTACCAAACACTATTGTGTAGATGTACACTCAAACCAGCAGGCAGCTGTAGGACAGGCTGTTCTCAAAACTCTTTTTCAGACCGCTGCAGCTGGCACTGGTGGCCGCCGCTAATGGGAGGTACTGCTATGTATTCTATGCACAGATATGAATTCAGCAGCCCACATGCCTCGAACTGAATATGCTACTTACCAGTATGCATCTGTTCTTGGCATGTAGGGCTGCTGACATTCATATCGCCCACCCTCCTCCCCGGTGCCTGTAGCAGCTGCAGCTCTCAGAATTACTGTATAGCATGGTCATCACTTTCTATATATACTCCATCACTGCCACAATGGCGAAAAACAATCTGAGGAAGGAGAGGATGCCCATGCGCACTGTGGTCCAGGGGAGGAGTCACCTATCTCAGGATACTTCGAAGACTCTTCCAGGACAACAACGTGCAAACATCCGGACCCAACACTAGGCGGCGATCTATGCACAGATATGAATGTCAGCAGCCCTACATGCCAAGAACAGATGCATACTGGTAAGTAGCATATTCATTTCTTTTTCACCCTCTAGTCCCTTTGTGCCCTCTCCCCCCCGCCCTCTGTTTTTCCTTCTGTATCACCCCCTGCCCCCTGTTTTTCCTTCTGTACCACCCCCCCTCCCGCTCCCCCCTCGCGCTTCCCGCCGCTGCCTCCCCTGCGGCCCCGCCCCCCTTGTGCCCCATTCGCCACCCAGCTCCCGCCTCCCAGCTGCTCCTCCCTCCCACAACCCCTCATATGGAGGCCGCGCAGCGGACGCGCGCAGTGGGCGCCCCAAAGGCAAGCCCGTCTGCGCCTGGACCGCGTCCAGCGCCAGAACACCTGGCCCCCGCCGGAACCAAGAAACCCGCCGGAGATACGACCCCACCACCCTCCACGCACTCAACACCGGCCGATCATCTGCCTGCTACCAAGCCACTCCGAAGCGCACCCACGGACCCTTCTCCTGCCAAGTCTGCAAATTCACCTACGTCCAAACCTGCACCCCACCACCCGGACCAGGCAACAACAACAAACACCTCAAGTGCATCCTGCTCAACACCCGCTCCGTCCACAAGCACGCCGTCGAACTCTGGGACCTCCTCGACACAACAGCACCAGATGTCGCCTTCCTCACAGAAACTTGTGATGAACGCCTCATCAGCCCCAGACATCGCCACAGCCATTCCGGACGGCTACAAGATCACCCGAAAGGACCGAGTCAACCAAACCGGAGAAGGAATCGCCATCATCTACAGGAACACCATCGGCGTCACGACCAACTCCGAAGATGCCCTCACCACCGCCGAACACCTACACTTCCAGATCCACACCGACCCCAAGACCACCCTCAGAGGAACCCTCATCTTCAGACCCCCGGGCCCACGCACACAATTCAGTGAAACCATCGCCGACTTCATCAGCCCACATGCCCTGGCCTCATCAGACTACATCCTCCTAGGGGACCTGAACTTCCACCTGGAGAACAACAATGACAACAACACCACCTCGCCAACCTCGGACTCAAGCAACTGGTGAACACCCCCACCCACTACGCTGGCCACACGCTCGACCCCATCTTCTCTGCCAGCAGCCACGTTGCCTTCAGCCACTCCACCGGACTACACTGGACCGACCACAGCTGCATCCACTTCACCTTTAAGAAGACCACATCCCACCACCGCCCGCAACAGATCCCCTGTAGATGCTGGAGCAAAGTCACCGCAGTGTGAGGGGAGGTTCTTCTAAGCAGGCAGTGGTGCTAGCCCCTCAGTGTGAGGGGAGGTTCTTGTAAACAAGCAGTGGTGCTAGCCCCTTGGTGTGAGGGGCAGTTCTTGTAAAATAGCAATGGAGCTACCCCCCCCAGTGTCAGTGAGGATGTGTGTAGAAACCGTGGGAGGACGAAGATCTAGACATACACCGCTCACCCCTCTTTTGTGTATGAAATGATGCTAGTCCGCAGTGGGGGAATGGTTCCTGTAAACAAGCAGTGGTGCTAGCTGTCCGGTATAAGGGAAACTTCTTGTAAACAAGCAGTGGTGCTAGCCTCTCAGTGTGAGTGGTAGTTCTTGTAAAAAGGCAGTGTTACTAGCCCCTCATGTGTGGGGAATGGTTCTTGTAAACAAGCAGAGGTGCTAGCCCCTCAGTGTGATAGACAGTTCTTGTAAACAGGTAGTGGTACTAACCCCTGAGTGTGAGGGGTAGTTCTTGTAAACAAGCAGGTTTGCTAACCCCTCAGTGTGGGGTATGGTTCTTATAAACAAGCAGTGGTGCTCGCCCCTCAGTGTGAGGGGCAGTTCTTGCAAACAAGCAGTATCGCTAGCCTCTCAGTGTGAGGGGTAGTTCTTGTAAACAAGCAGTGTTGCTAGCCGCCTGAGTGTGAGGGAGGGTTCTTGTAAACAAGCAGTGTTGCTAGCTGCCTGAGTGTGAGGGAGGGTTCTTGTAAACAAGCAGTGATGCTAGTCCCTCAGTGTTGGGGAGAGTTCTTGTAAGCTGGCAGTGGTGCTAGCCCCTCAATGTGAGGGGCTGTTCTCGTAAACAAGCAGCGGTGCTAGTCCCTCAGTGTTGGGGAGAGTTCTTGTAAGCTGGCAGCGGTGCTAGCCCATCAGTGTGAGGGGCCGTTCTCGTAAACAAGCAGGGATGTTAGCCCCTTATTGTGAGGGACAGTTCTTCTAAATAAGCAGTGGTGCTAGTTCCTCATTGTGAGGGACAGCTCTTGTTTACCGGCAGGTTCTCGCCCCTCCCCACTTTGAATGCAACTACTCCTACCATTGGTCCTTCGCAGCAGGAGGACCTGAAGCTACTCCTAACATTGGTCCTTTGCAGTTGGAGGACCTGAAGCTACTCCTAGCATTGGCCATTCGCAGTGAAGACCTGAAGCTACTCCTAGCATTGGTCCTTCGCAGTGGGGTGGACCTGAAGCTACTCCTAGCATTGGTCCTTCGCAGTAAGGCAGACCTAAAGCTACTCCTTGCATTGGCCCTTCGCAGCGAGGACTTGAAACTACTCCTAGCATTGGCCCTTTGCAGTGGGAGGACCTGAAGCTGCTCCTAGCATTGGCCCTTCACAGCGAGAGGACCTCCAGCTTCTCCTAGCATCGGTGCTTCGCAGTGAGGACCTGTAGCTACTCCTAGCATTGGTCCTTCGCAGTGGGGTTGGCCTGAAGCTACTCCTGGCACTGGCCCTTCACAGTGAAGACCTGAAGCTACTCCTAGCATTGGTCCTTCGCAGTTAGGAGGACATGAAGCTACTCCTTGCATTGGTGCTTCGCAGCAAGGACCTGAAGCTACTCTAGCATTGGTCCTTGGCAGTGAGGATGTGAAGCTACTCATAGCATTGGTGCTTCACAGTGGGAAGACCTGAAGCTACTCCTTGTATTGGTCCTTCGCAGCGAGGACTTGAAGCTACTCCTAGCATTGGTGCTTCGCAGTGGGGTGGATCTGTAGCTACTCCTAGAAATTGGTGCTTCGCAGCGAAGACCTGAAGCTACTCCTAGCATTGGCCCTTTGCAGTGGGTTGGACCTGAAGCTACTCCTAGCGTTGCCCCTTCGCAGCGGGAGGACTGGAAGCTACTCCTAGCATTGGTCCTTCGCAGCAGGAGGATTGGAAGCTACTCCTAGCATTGGTCTTTATCAGCGAGGACCTGAAGCTACTCCTAGCATTGGCCCTTCACAGCGGGAGGAACTGCAGCTTCTCCTAGTATTGGTGCTTTGCAGCGAGGACCTGAAGCTACTCCTAACATTGGCCCTTCGCAGCAGGAAGACCTGAAGCTACTCCTAGCATTGGTTCCTCACAGCAGCGAGGACTTGTAGCTACTCCTAACATTGGTCCCTCACAGCAGCGAGGGCCTGCAGCTTCTCCTAGCATTGGTGCTTCTCAGTGGGAGGACCTGAAGCTACTCCTAGCCTTAGTCCTTTGCAGCGAGGACCTGAAGCTACTCTTAGCATTGGTCCTTCGCAGTGGAAGAACTTGAAGCTACTCCTAGCATTTGGCCTTCGCAGCGAGGACCTGAAGTTACTCTTAGCATTGGCCCTTCGCAGTTAGGAGGACTTGAAGCTATTCCTAGCATTGGTGCTTCACAGTAAGAAGACCTCAAGCTACTCCTAGCATTGGTGCATCGCAGTGGGGTGGATCTGTAGCTACTCGTAGAAATTGGTGATTCGCAGCGAGGACCTGGAGCTACTCCTAGCGTTGCCCCTTCGCAGCGGGAGGACTGGAAGCTACTCCTAGTGTTGCCCCTTCGCAGCGAGGACCTGAAGCTACTGTTAGCATTGGTCCTTCACAGTGGAAGAACCTGAAGCTACTCCTAGCATTGGTCCTTCGCAGAGAGGACCTGAAGCTACTCCTAGCATTGGTCCTTCGCAGCAGGAAGACCTGAAGCTACTCCTTGCATTGGTGCTTCGCAGTGGGGTGGATCTGTAGCTACCCCTAGAAATTGGTGCTTCGCAGCGAGGACTTGAAGCTACTCCTAGCATTGACCCTTCGCAGCTGAAGGACCTGAAGCTACTCCTAGCATTGCCCCTTCGCAGCAGGAGGACTGGAAGCTACTCCTAGCATTGGTCCTTCGCAGCAGGAAGACCTGAAGCTACTCCTTGCATTGTACCACAGGGATCGGCGTTGAGCCCTCTACTTTTCAACATCTATTTGACTCCGCTTGCGGAGCTTATCGCCAACACTGGGATCAAGGTGACATCTTTTGCCAACGACACTCAGCTGATGTTTACTGTGTTGTATTGTCTCTCATTCTATGTTTTTATTCTGTTTCATTCTATTTTTATTCCCCTGTTATTCGTCTTGTATTGTACTGTGTCTTCTGTTGATTTCTCTGCCCGTTTTTCCCGCCGCTGCGGCCCCGCCCCCCTGCTAGCCCATTCGCCGCCCCGCTCCCACCTCCCAGCTGCTCCTCCCTCCCACCTCCCCTTATATGGCGGCCGCACCGAAGGCAAGCCCGTCTGCGCCCATCCACGCCTGGACCGCGCCCAGCGCCAGACCTCCTGACACCCGCAAATGCCACAACTCCCGACGCCGCTACGACACCAATACCCTCCACGCACTCAACACCAGACGACCGCACACCTGCTTCCTGGCCGCCCCGAAGCACACCAAAGGACCCTTCTCCTGCCGGAGCTGCAGCTTCACCAGCCTCCGAGCCGCCAAACCACCCACCGTGACAGGATCCTCTCCCTCACCAAGGACCCCCTCACTGCCAAAACCAACCTCCAGAAAGGAATGAAGGCCGTCACTGAGTGGATGAAGAACAGCCGCCTGAAGCTGAACTCGGACAAGACAGAGGTCCTCATCCTATGCTCCACCCCCTCAGCCTGCGACGACTCCTGGTGGCCGTCCACACTAGGAGCAGCACAAACATCCACCGACCATGCACGCAACCTGGGGTTTATCCTCGACTCAACACTCTCCATGACCAAGCAAGTCAACGCTGTCTCGTCCTCCTGCTTCAACACCCTCCGCATGCTCCGCAGGATCTACAGGTGGATCCCCACAGAAACAAGAAGAACGGTCACCCAGGCCCTCATCAACAGCAGCCTGGAATATGGAAACGCCCTCTACGCTGGAGCCTCGGCCAAACTCCTGAAATGACTACAACGCATATAGAACGCCTCGGCCTTCCTGATCCTCGACATCCTGCACCACAGCCACATCACACCTGAAAGACCTGCACTGGCTTCCCGTCAACAAGAGGATCCCCTTCAAGCTCCTCACCCACGCACACAAGGCACTCCACAACATCGGACCTGCATACCTCAAGATTCAACTCACCTTCTACACCCCGAACTGATAGCTCCACTCCGCCGACCTCGCCCTCGCCACCGACCCCCGCATCCGAAGAGCGACCACCGGCAGCAGATCGTTCTCCCACCTTGCCGCCAAGACCTGGAACACCCTCCTCATCTTCCTACGGCAGACCCAGGACCTACTAACCTTCAGGAGGCTTCTCAAGACGTGGCTATTCGAGAAGTAGCAGCACCCCTCCCCCAGCGCCTTGAGACCCTCACGGGTGAGTAGTGCGCTTTTCAAATGTACTGATTGATTGATTGATTGATTGATTGATTGATTACTTTCAGTGGAGTCGGCACCTTCCTTTTACTCTCTTAAACTGTGCCTAAAAAACATCTCTGCCTGGATGAGCACTAACTTTCTTAAACTTGATGCTGACAAGACGGAGGTCCTGTTCTTTAATCAAGCTGTAGCACCCTCCTCAGCGTTATGGTGGCCAGCTGACTTAGGACCTCCCCTCACACCTAAGGTCTCAGTTAAGAATTTAGGAGTCAGGTGGGACAAAGACCTGTCCCTTGCCACCGAGGTTCAACAGGTATCCGCGGCCTGCTTTGGCAAGATAAAAATCATTGAGAAATTTATTGATTTCTTGCCTGAGTCAGGACGTAAAACCGTTGTGCATGCCCTAATCACATCCCATCTTGATTATGCTATCGGTCTCTACATGGACTGATCTGTAGGCTTCAGATAGTGCCGAATTCAGCGGCCAGACTGGTCTGCAAGGTCCCTCTTCGCAAACGTATTTCCCCTTACCTGAGACAATTGCATTGGCCATCGGTGGCCAAGCGCATTGAATTTAAGGTCCTTACAATTGCTTTTCGGGCATTCCAAGGAAGGGGGCCCCAGTACTTGAGGAAGAGGCTTCGTCCTTACCAGCAGAACAGATCTCTTAGGCCGAACCACAAACGATACCTTACCACCCGCCGTTTCGCAAAAGCCAGAATGGGGGGAAGGACTTTCGAGGTGGGGACCTCTAAATGCTGGAATAACTTTCCTCTTCAACTGCGCGCATTGCAGTCCGAACAAGAATTTAGAAAGGCCTTGAAAACTTGGGTCTTTATTCGTAATGACTAAGGTATACTGACCACTATCTCTATCAATGTTGGTGTTAGCGGCGGGACACCCCATCTGGGGTAGTGGTGCGCTTTATAAGTTTCTTTATTATTTTTATTACCGTTGTATTGAGGTGGACCTGAAGCTACTCCTAGCATTGGTGCTTTGCAGCGAGGACCTGAAGATCCTCCTTGCCTTGGCCCTTTGCAGTGGGTTGGACCTGAAGCTACTCCTAGCGTTGCCCCTTTGCAGCAGTAAGACCTGACACTACTCTTTGCATTGGCCCTTCGCAGTGAGGAGGATCAGAAGCTACTTCTAGCATTGGTGCTTCGCAGAGGGTGGACCTAAAGCTACTCCTTGAATTGGCCCTTCGCGGAGGGAGGACCGGACGCTACTCCTTGCATTGGCCCTTCGCAGAGGGTGGACCTGACGCTACTCCTAGCATTGACCCTTCGCAGCTGAAGGACCTGAAGAATCCTAGCGTTGTCCCTTTGCAGTGAAGATCTGAAGCTACTCTTAGCATTGGCCCTTCGCAGAGGGAGGCCCTGAAGCTACTCCTAGCATTGGCCCTTCGCAGTGAAGACCTGAAACTACTCCTAGCATTGACCCTTCGCAATGGGAGGACCTGAAGCTACTCCTAGCATTGGCCCTTCGCAGAGGGAGGCCCTGAAGCTACTCCTAGCATTGGCCCTTCGCAGTGAAGACCTGAAGCTACTCCTAGCATTGGCCCTTCGCAGCAAGAAGACCTGAAGCTAGTCCTAGCATTGGCCCTTCACAGTGGGAGGACCTGAAGCTACTCCTGCCACTGGCCCTTAACAGCGGGAGGACCTGAAGCTACTCCTAGCATTGGCCCTTCACAGCGGGAGGACTTGAAGCTACTCCTATCATTGGTGCTTCGCAGGGAGGACCTGAAGCTACTCCTAGCATTGGTCCCTCACAGCAGTGAAGACCTGCAGTTTCTCCTAGCATTGGCCCTTCAGAGTGGGGTGGACCTGAAGCTACTCCTAGCATTGACCCTTCGCAGCAGGAAGACCTAAAGCTTCTCCTAGCATTGGTGCTTCACAGCGAGGACCTTAAGCTACTCCTAGCATTGGTCATTCACAGCAGGAAGACCTGAAGATACTCCTAGCATTGGTGTTTCACAGCGAGGACCGGAAGTTACTCCTAGCATTGGTGCTTCGCAGCTGAAGGAGCTGAAGCTACTTCTTGCATTGATCCTTCACAATGAGGAGGATCTGAAGCTACTCCTAGCATTGGTCCCTCACAGTGAGGAGGATCTGAAGCTACTCTTACCCTTAGTCCTTTGCAGTGAGGAGGACCTGAAGCTACTCCTAGGATTGGCCCTTCGCAGCAGCGAGGACCTGAAGCTTCTCCTAGCCTTAGTCCTTCACAGTGAGGAGGATCTGAAGCTACTCCTAGCATTGGTGCT
The DNA here is from genome assembly GCF_964204655.1 of Triturus cristatus. Taxonomy (NCBI): domain Eukaryota; kingdom Metazoa; phylum Chordata; class Amphibia; order Caudata; family Salamandridae; genus Triturus; species Triturus cristatus. The sequence goes on along the minus strand of NC_140581.1, from coordinate 5,808,444 downwards.
TCGCAGTGAGGACCTGAAGCTACTCCTAGCATTGGTGCTTCGCAGTGAGGACCTGAAGCTACTCCTAGCATTGGCCCTTCGCAACGAAGACCTGAAGCTACTCCTAGCATTGGCCCTTCGCAGCAGGAAGACCTGAAGCTACTCCTAGCATTGGTCCTTCGCAGTGGGGTGAACCTGAAGCTACTCCTGGAATTGGTGCTTCACAGCAGGAAGACCTGAAGCTACTCCTAGCATTGGCCCTTCGCAGCGAGGACCTGAAGCTACTCCTAGCATTGGTCCTTCGCAGCGAGGACCTGAAGCTACTCCTAGCATTGGTCCTTCGCAGCGAGGACCTGAAGCTACTCCTAGCATTGGCCGTTCACAGCTGGGGGACCTGCAGCTTCTCCTAGCATTGGCCCTTCGCAGTGGGGTGTACCTGAAGCTACTCCTTGCACAAAATACAGTGATCTCCAGGGGGAGACCAAACCATATACTAAAAAAGTAAAATGTGAACTGCAACTTTAATCGAGACTTGGATGAGGAGACTCGGAGGAACTGGGGCCACAAGAAACCACTCAAGGTAAGTACCCAGGAACCCCACAGAGGTTGTGTGCAGAGTGAAACACAGCAGTGTAGAAGTCAACGGAAGAGCCATGGTTTCAGTTTTCAAGACGAAGGACCCTTCCCAGCAGACTCTGAAGAAACCCCGTGGATGACAGGAGGTTGGAGAGTCGCCCCACCTGTAGATACCCCAGTGTGAGAAGTTGGCCTGGCATATGCTGGTCACTAGTTATAGTGGCCACCTTGCACCAGTCCAATTCGGCTCTTATGGTAGATAGGTTTAAGACAACCTTTTAAAGAAAGCGATCCTAGTGGTAGCTGTGGAGAGCAGCCTTCAGGCTAAGTCTTTAGAGGAATGTAAAGCAGCTTGTTTTACCTTATAATCTCTTGAATTACTAAATGAAAGGACACCACACAGGTATATATATAAAATATATAAGGATTTATTACTAGACACACTCTACTAATCTCTTTATGAGATTAGAAGCCAGGAACACATTCAAATATCAACGTTTCATAATAAGTTAAGCACAAATATGGCTGGGGCCCTAGGGGCGTACCAGACCATATACTAAAAAAGAGGTTTAGGAAAGTTGACTTGCAATGGGACAAGGCCTAGGGTCTGTAGAATCGCTGGGGCTTCACTAATGCAGCAAAAGCAGGTAAGTAACAGAACCACGGGAGACGCGTGCAGTGTGAGAACACAGCCGCGGGTTCCCTATTGATTTCAATGGAGCAAGTCGCGGTTGGATTTTTAAAGTTTTAGGGTACTTCGAGGAAGTCTACAAGCAAGCCACTTACAAGGTAAGTAATTCGAGGGCCAACACACACTAGGGCACCGGAGTGCACGAGTTACCTCACCCAGGGAAGCCGGTGCATAGGTGTCTTTTGGTGTCGGGTTGCGTCGCTGTTTTCTATGGAAGCCAAAGAAGATTTGCTGCTTGCGAAGACTGAAGAAGTGTCCGGTGGAATCCAAGGCTGGATTCAAGATAAAGATGACCTGAAAGCAGAAGGGACAGTGTTCACAGTCACTTGCCAGTGACCCGGGGCCAGGAAAATGGATACCCACGGATGTCGGGTGATTTCAGGCGATCAAGGGTGTTTTGACTCTTCGCTCACGAGGACCAGGAGGCATCAAGGATGACCAGCAGCTGGATTCGGAGTGTCCCACGACGTCTGCAGCTGACTGAGGTGTCGGCAACCAGATTGGAGCCAACAAGCCTTGGCAACAGCAAGTCTCGTGGAAAGTGAATTTAATCAATGGTGCAGACCAGCAAGGTCTGAGGGACTCACCCAGCGAGGGTAAGTGAGGGCAGACCTGGAGCAACCAGGGGAGCCCTTTGGTTCGATCAGAAAGTCTTCAGGGGAACCACAAGCCAACGGGCAAGGGATCGCGAAGACGCCTCTTGAGGAAATGCTTCACTGGAGCCCACGGTCACTCGGGACGGGGTAGACCACTGATTTTCAGTGCACAACCTGCTGGAGGCTTGGGCCACAAATGGTCCAAAGCACAAGTTCGTAGAACGTCGTGAAGGGGTTGCACTCGACAATAGTGCACGGTACCCGGGTATTGCTGTTCCTCGTCACTCGTGGGGTCCACTCGCCTCAGCTCTGCTGGGGACTCACAATGGCCGTCGAGAAGTCAGGAGATCCGCTTTCGGGGCTGCAGGGACTTCAGGCTCCAGCGGAAGCAGGAAAGTTTGCGACCATTGATTCAAAGTTTTGGTGCCTGCCAAGCAGGGGAGTCACTCCTTGACTCCAAGGGAGATCCTTCCGTCTTCCAAAGGTAGTGGAACGTCGAATGGCTCGGATTCTTCTTGTAAAGCGTCGTCCAGGGATATCTGATTTGCAATGGCAAGGTTTCCCTATCTTATACTAAAAGACAGGGAGGGACTAGCTCTATGACCACTCCTCTAGGAGGGTCAGGGTAGGGGTGGTTACACCCACTTCCCTTTGTCCAGTTTCCCGCCAGAGCAGGGACAGGTTGCCCCTGAACCGGTTTGAGCTGGCATATGCACAGAGGAGCCTACTGCTCCCCCAGTGCAGGACTTCAAAGCACTCTAGGAGTGCACCCACCCAGCCCCAATACACTAAATCCTGTCTGGAAGGTGGTGACACCTCCCTGTGACAGGATGCCTATTGTTGGGCCGCCTCCACTGCGAGTTTCAGTCAGCAGCAGGAGGGCAGCCCAGTGTCTCTGCTGGTGGCATCCATTTTGTGATGCCAGGGCTCTTTCAGATTTCTACCGTGTTACCACAGTAGGTACATGTCTGCCCCTCTAGAAGGGTGGGATCATACTCCCACACCAGTTACTGGTATGGGGTATGATTCCAAGTTGTTTGACACCAAATTCGACATGTTTTGATGCAGTCATTCCAAAGTTAGCATTTACTGTTGGGTTATAATGCACTTAAGAGTATATTGTTTAAACGCATCCACAAACAGTCACAGGGAATAGACTCTGCCAGCTGCAGAGGGGCCCTGCTCAGGCAGAGGCACCCCCTCACATTGTAAACCAAGCACCCTGCCCTCAGGATTGATAGGGCCTGCCTTAGGGGTGACTGATAGGTTTATATGTGTGTGTATGGTGAGATATAGGAACCTATACCTCAGTGAGGAGTGCTAACACTACCTCATCCAGGCTGCAGTAGCAGGCCTGTGGTGTCAGATTTAGTCTGCTTCCCAGGGGTGGCATAATACATGCTTCAGCCCCTGGTAGGCCTGTGAAGTACCTATGCCCTTGGTACCTAGGGTACCATATACTAGGGGCTCATAAGGTACCACAGTATCCAATCACTAGTGCATCTAGTATGCACTCAAAGTTGTTTAGAGAGAATAGAGAGACTGGGGCCCTGATTAGCAGGGACCCAGCCAGACTATAGCCAGAAACCAGTGTTAACATCAGAAAAAAAGTGGGGGCAACATAAGTGCAGATCCTACTCTCCTACACAAGCCCCCCCCCCCCACAAACGCAGGGACACTAAACTAACCTTGACCAGTTGAGTCTTCGTGTTCTAGGTGGAAATACCTTGAGAGTCCATCTGCATTGGCATGTTGGGTCCCAGGTCTATGTTCCACTGTATAGTCCATCCCCTGTAGGGAAATGGACCACCTTAGCAGTTTAGGATTTCCACCTTTCATCTGTTTGAGCCATAGGAGGGGCTTGTGGTCAGTCTGAACTATGAAGTGAGTGCCAAACAAGTATGACCTCAGCTTCTTCAGGGCCCACACCACAGCAAAGGCCTCCCTCTCTATAGCTGACTGTTAGAAGGGCTAGCCCCAGGGAAGGACAGAATATGTGCCTGACCACCCTGCGCCCACCCTTCCGGGAGAAATAGCCGAGCACCGGTCGGAGACCCTCTTCAGGACTGGGTCTCACACCTAGGATCGTACACGCTGCTTCAGCACCAGGTAACACAGAGACACCACACCGTAGATTCTGGAATACGTATGCTTTATCTAGCAATATCAGGACCTTTATGATCCGCAGGAGTATGTACAAGTAGAGCAAGGGCTCACAAAGTCTAAGTTGGGGTAGGGGTAGCAGGACAGTCTTAGGATCTGGGTCAATGCGGAAGCGTATCCGGCGCACAGCTCTCAATCCTCGAGCCGGGGGATACGAGACGATCTTTGGGGTCCAGCCGGACCGGAATGTCTCTTGAGTGTGTCCGCTCTGCAGGACTCAAGTCCAGGTGTCGGAGGTCGGACAATCTTCCAAGAGCCGCGAGTCACTCAGCAGGGCTCAGAGTTCTCTAGGGTGCAAGGTAAGCCGCCACCACGTCAGCAGGGCTCGGATGTCGTAAGGCAGAAGTCCGTCTCTGCCAGGTAGAGCCGCGACGCTGTCTGCAGGGCTCACCAAGGTTCCAAGAATTCCGTAGGATGTTGTGGGGATGTTCTTCAGCCACGACCACGTCAGCAGGGCTCGTTCGTTCCAGGATTCAACTGCCGAGGGTCCCAGGACGCCCCTTGTTATAGGTCGACTCCTCTTTGATGTCCGGAGTCCTCACGGGCAGGGGTCTTAGCGCCTGGGGATCGTTTGTTGGGGGTTCCTGCCACGCAGCCCTTTGATCTTTTCAAAGCGGGGTCGGGAGGGATCCCAGACACGCAGCAGGCGTGGAGCCAGCCCTCAGGGTGGCCAGAGGGGCGATCGAAACTATCTCTTGGGAGGAGGCCAGGTGTGAATGAAACTACTCCTCCCTCTCCTGCTCACCAGGAGCTCTCTCTCCCCCCAGCCGGCATGGCGCGACTAGGCCGGGGTTGCGCTGTGGTCGAGGCGGCCATCGGGGGTGCTGGGCCGGGTACTGGAGGCCGCGAGGCCGAGGGAATGGGAAGGGTGCCTGGTGTCGGGAAGATGGAGGGGAGGACAGGGGTAACCCCGGGTTCCGGGTCGGGGAGACTACTCTAGTCAGTGTAGTGTGGGGTGTAGGCGGTAGCCTGGTGTCGCTACGGGTCTGAATGGGCCACGCCACGCGTCCCCCCCCCCCCCAGCTGAAGGCCGGAGAGAACTACCCATCTTCTTGGGGTTTCTCTTCGCTGAGGCGGAAGAATCTGGAGAGGCCGTCAGCGTTGGCGTGGTCGTTGCCAGGGCGATGCTCTACTGTAAAGTCCATCCCCTGGAGGGAGATGGACCAGCGTAGCAATTTGGGGTTCTCCCCTCTCATCTGCATGAGCCACCGTAAGGGTCGATGATCCGTCTGGACTCGGAAGTGGGTTCCGAAGAGGTAGGGTCGCAGTTTCTTTAGAGCCCAGACTACGGTGAACGCCTCGCGTTCAATGGTGCTCCATCGTTGCTCTCGGGGCAGTAACCTTCGGCTAATGAAGGCCACAGGCTGATCAACGCCCTTCTCATTGAGCTGGGAGAGGACGGCCCCGATGCCATGCTCGGAAGCATCCGTTTGGACCACAAACTCTTTGGAGTAATCGGGGGCTTGGAGCACAGGGGCTGTACACATGGCGAGTTTCAGGGCGTCGAACGCCTCCTGGCAGGCAGGGTTCCACTGTACCTTTTTAGGTTGTCTTTTGGACGTGAGCTCCGTGAGAGGTCCTACAAGGCTTCCGTAGCCTTGAATGAACCTCCGGTAGTAACCAGTGAGGCCCAGGAAGGCTCGGACTTCGGTTTGGGTGGTTGGTGGCTCCCAGGCCAGGATGGCGTCAATCTTAGGTTGGAGAGGGGCGACCTGTCCGCTGCCGACCTGGTGCCCCAGGTAGACCACCGATCCTTGCCCAATCTGGCATTTGCTGGCCTTCACTGTGAGGCCGGCTTGGCGCAGGGCCCCCAAGACCCTCCGGAGGTGCTGGAGGTGCTCACCCCATTCGGAGCTGAATACCGCAATATCGTCCAGATAGGCGGCGCTGAATTCTTCCAGCCCGGCCAGGACCCTATTCACCAGTCGCTGAAAGGTGGCCGTAGCATTTTTCATCCCGAATGGCATTACTCGGAAGCGATAGTGCCCATCCGGGGTGGAGAAGGCGGACCGTTCCTTGGCGCCCTCCGTGAGTGCAATCTGCCAGTATCCGCAGGTCAAATCAAAGGTGCTGAGAAACTGAGCAGACCCAAGGCGGTCAATGAGCTCATCTGCGCGGGGGAGAGGGTGAGCGTCTGCGCGGGTGACCGCGTTGAGCCCCCGGTAGTCCACGCAGAACCGTAGTTCGGGGGCAACACCAGGGGCAGCTGCTTTCGGGACCAGTACCACGGGGCTGGCCCAAGGACTGTCTGTGGGCTCGATCACCCCGAGGGATAGCATCTTCGATACTTCTGCCTGGATGCAGGCCCGGACTCGGTCGGGGACGCGGTAGGCTCGGTGCCGTACCGGTGGGCTGTCTCCTGTGTCCACATCGTGGACGCACCAGTCGGTGACCTTGGGGACGAGGGAGAACAGGTCGGAGAACTGGCCCAAGAGCCGGCGGCAGTCCTCGTGTTGTCGGGGTGTGAGGGAGGGGGAGAGGATCACCCCCTCCACGGAGCCGTCTTTTTCTTTGACCCGCAGGAGGTCTGGAAGAGGCTCCGTTTCCTCTTCCGCCCCGTCGTCTGTGGCCAGGAGCAAGCTCAACTCCGTCCGCACGAAGTGAGGCTTGAGGCGGTTCACGTGGAGGACCCGAAGGGGGTTCCGAGGGGATTGGACGTCCACCACATAGGTCACCTGACTTTTCCGTTCGACCACCTTGAAGGGCCCGGTCCATTTGTCTTGGAGGGCGCACGGCTTCACGGGGGCCATCACCCAGACCTGCTGCCCGGGCTGGAACTCGACCAGCGTGGCGTTCTGGTCGTACCAGCGCTTCATTTCTTCCTGGCTCGCCTCGAGGTTGGCCTCGGCCAGCTCTCGGAACTTCCGAGTCTGGTTCCTGAGAGTCAACAGGTACCAGAACACGTCCTGTGGGGGGTTCCGGGTTGCCGTCTCCCATCCCTCTTTGACCCAGCTCAGGGGACCTCAGACTGGGTGCCCATACAGCAACTCAAATGGACTGAACCCCAAGGACTTCTGGGGGACTTCCCGGTAGGCGAACAGGAGGCAGGGGAGGAGGACGTCCTACTTACGCCGCAGGGGCTCCTCGAGACCCATGATCATTCCCTACAGGGTCCTGTTAAACCGCTCCACTAGACCATTGCCTTGGGGATGGTAAGGGGTAGTGAATTTATACGAAACTCCACACTGTTGCCACAGGGATCTCATATATTTGGAGATAAAATTGGTACCTCGGTCGCTCACGACCTCTCGGGGGAACCCTACCCGGGAGAAGATCCCCATTAAGGCCCGGCCCACCACGGGGGCCGTGACGGTGCGGAGGGGGATGGCCTCCGGGTATCATGTGGCATGGTCCACTAGGACAAGGATAAAGCAGTGACCCTGGGCGGTCTTGAAGTCCAGGGGCCCCACGATGTCAATTCCGACCCGCTCAAAGGGGGTACTGACGACTGGGAAGGGTTGGAGGGGGGCCTTACGCTTCCCTCCACTTTTACCACTGGCTTGGCACGTGGGGCAGGACTTGCAGTGGGCCTCTACGTGGGCTCGCATTTTTGGCCAATAAAAGTGCGTTACTAGGCGATGGTAGGTTTTGTCCTGGCCCAAGTGGCCGGCCAGGGGTACATCATGGGCCAAGCCCAGGAGGAAGTCTCGGAAGCGTAGGGGTACCACCAGGACCCGGGCTGACCCTAGCTCGGCAGCCCGCTGCTCGCTATACAGGAGGTCATTCTCCCAATACAATAAGTGGGTTCCCGTTTGGTCGCCCGCGGCTTGGGCGGCGGCCTGCTGCCGGGGTCCGACCAGGGACGGACAGGTCGCTTGTTCTCTGCAGAACTCCTCTCGGGAGGGGCCCCCTTCATGACGCCACTGGGCCAACTCGGGCAGATCACCTAACTCCGTGATCCGCGCGTGGTCGGGCTGGGTGGATCCGTCGGCGGCGGGGGGCTCTTCTCCTGGGGATAGGGGGTGAGGTTCAACAGGATCATCTCCGGGTTGGGCCACGGAGGGGGTGCTGGGGGTTTCGTCCTCGACCCCCCCCCCCGCGGGGGGGTAGTCGGGCCGCCATGGATCGGGTGGTTGCGCACACCCATTCTGGTAGACCCATCATCCCGAGGTTGGTCTTGCGCTCGACCTGTCTCCAGGGGGAACTTTCCAGGTCGTTTCCTAGGAGGCAGTCCACGGGTTGTGCTGTTCGGACAGCCACCCGCAAGGTTCCGGTTACTCCCCCCCCCCCCCCCCCCCCCATTCGAATGGTACCAGGGCCACCTTACACAGACTCTGTGTTGTCGGAAGCTATCACAGGGCAAAAGACATTGGGGATGATCTGGTCCGCTTGGACTAAGTGGCTGAGGACACCAGTGATGCTAGCCCCGGTGTCGCGAAGGGCCTCCACCGGGTGGCCGTTGACCTTTACAATCTGGCGGTACTTCTTGGTGTTTGCGGGTAGGGGGGCCCCGGGAATCATATCTCGATCTCCTAGAGAGACTAGGGCCATGGCTGCAGGTTCCCATCCCTCGGGGTTCTCAAACTCCTCCCCTAGGGTCACGGTGGCCATGTGTCGGGCTGGGGGAGTTGTCATGGGGGGTTTCGGGGCCATGGGGCACTGAGGGTCGCTGGCGTAATGCCCTAGCCGTTGACAGCGGAAACATGTGATATTCATCCGGGGCCCTTGTCTGCCGGGGGTGGCAGCACTGCCTGGCGGAAGAGCTGGGAACCCCGGGGGTGGGTTCCTCGGGGGGCTACGCGGGGGCCCGGATGGGAACTCCCTCGGTTTCCCTTGATTCCCCCCCCCCCCCTCTCTGACGGGGAGGTCCTTGCTGGCTGCGGGTGTAGTCTCCTACGGGGTTCCAGGGGACCCAGGTGTTTACCCAGCGATCTGCTTCGACGGCCAGCTTCCTCGGGTCTGTGAGTTTGCTGTCGAGCAGGTGCTGGCGTAGTTCTACAAAACAGTTGGTGGACAAGTGTTCCCAGGCAATGAGGTCGGTCAATTCTTCGAAGGTGGTTACCTTGCTGCCCTTGATCCACCCTTCCAGCGCTCGGCTGTTAAAGTTTACGTATTCCACCCAGGGTGGTGCCTGGGATCTTTCGGCAGTATCGGAACCGCTGCCGATACATTTCGGGGGTGAGGCCGTATTTCGTGAGGAGGGCCTTCTTCATGTGGCTGTAGGATGTTTGCATGGAGGCCAGTAGGTCGAGGAGGGTGTCTCGTCCTTCGCTCAGGAATCGCCCCCACAACCCGGCCCCCCAGTCTTTCTGCGGAACGCGGTGGGAGGTCATGGCTACCTCGTAGGCTTTGAACCATTGCTGAATGTCATCATTCCGATAGTACTCTTTGACCACGTCCTTAGGGATGTGGATTTTCGGTTCCCCCAGGGGTGCGGGTTCTTGGCCCCCCGAGGGTCGAGTTCCCTCGCTCCATGCTCTGAACTCTATTTCCTTCAAACTGCGCTCGTGCTCCAGCCGAAGTTTCTTTTCCTCGTGTTCCCATTGTAACTTCTTTTCCTCTAGCTCTCCTTGTACTTGGAGTTGTTCTACCGCTAGCTTTTTTTCGGCTAGCCTTATCTCGCCCTCTATTTTCAGTTTGGCCATTTCTAGTTCATGACTTCGGTCCCTTTCTCTGTCTGTGGCATCTTCCGGGGACCAGCCCCCACCCGCTGCATTGCCTTGCGTTTGGGGGTTATTGCTTGTTCTCAGGAAGCTCCTGCGCTCGTCCGGCCGCTCTGTCTCCTCACCGAGTTCGTCCAGTCGGGGAAGGGAGGCCCCGGACTCCACCCAGGCTTTCAGGGCTTGTTGCATGTCTTCCTTGGTGTTTAGACCAGTGGTAGCGATCTTCCGTTGTTTGCAAAATTGTTTCAGCTCCTTGTGTGTATATTCTTCTAAACGCTGTACACAAAACGTAGCGCTCGCGTCGGTTTCCGTGGTGCTCATGGTGGCTTCTTCTGTCGTCTTTGTTCGGTAGTGCGTCAGCCGTTCGTTATACGATCTCTAGATTGCAGGCTCGGATCCCATCGCTTGCCACCAGTGTTAGAAGGGCTAGCCCCAGGGAAGGACAGAATATGTGCCTGACCACCCTGCGCCCACCCTTCCGGGAGAAATAGCCGAGCACCGGTCGGAGACCCTCTTCAGGACTGGGTGTCACACCTAGGATCGTACACGCTGCTTCAGCACCAGGTAACACAGAGACACCACACCGTAGATTCTGGAATACGTATGCTTTATCTAGCAATATCAGGATCTTTATGATCCGCAGGAGTATGTACAAGTAGAGCAAGGGCTCACAAAGTCTCGGTTGGGGTAGGGGTAGCGGGACAGTCTTAGGATCTGGGTCAATGCGGAAGCGTATCCGGCGCACAGGTCTCAATCCTCGAGCCGGGGGATACGAGATGATCTTTGGGGTCCAGCCAGACCGGAATGTCTCTTGAGTGTGTCCGCTCTGCAGGACTCGAGTCCGGGTGTCGGAGGTCGGACAATCTTCCAGGAGCCGCGAGTCACTCAGCAGGGCTCAGAGTTCTCTAGGGTGCAAGGTGAGCCGCGACCACGTCAGCAGGGCTCGGATGTAGTAAGGCAGAAGTCCGTCTCTGCCAGGTAGAGCCGCGACGCTGTCTGCAGGGCTCACCAAGGTTCCAAGAATTCCGTAGGATGTTGTGGGGATGTTCTTCAGCCGCGACCACGTCAGCAGGGCTCATTCGTTCCAGGATTCAACTGCCGAGGGTCCCAGGGCGCCCCTTGTTATAGGTCGACTCCTCTTTGATGTCCGGAGTCCCCACGGGCAGGGGTCTTAGCGCCTGGGGATCGTTTGTTGGGGGTTCTTGCCACGCGGCCCTTTGATCTTTTCAAAGCGGGGTCGGGAGGGATCCCAGACACGCAGCAGGCGTGGAGCCAGCCCTCAGGGTGGCCGGAGGGCGATCGAAACCATCTCTTGGGAGGAGGCCAGGTGTGAATGAAAACTACTCCTCCCTCTCCTGCTCACCAGGAGCTCTCTCTCCCCCCAGCCGGCATGGCGCGACTAGGCCGGGGTTGCGCTGGGGTCGAGGCGGCCATCGGGGGTGCTGGGCCGTGTACTGGAGGCCGCGAGGCCGAGGGAATGGGAAGGGTGCCTGGTGTCGGGAAGATGGAGGGGAGGACAGGGGTAACCCTGTGTTCCGGGTCGGGGAGGCTACTATAGTCAGTGTAGTGTGGGGTGTAGGGGGTAGCCTGGTGTCGCTACGGGTCTGAATGGGCCACGCCACGAGGCCGGGTCCAGCACTGACCAACGTTTCTCTCTAGGGGTCAGCCTTCTGCTTATAAAAGCTACTGGCTGATCTTGACCTTCATCATTCACTTGAGACAGTACAGCTCCTACACCCAGCTCAGAAGCATCGGTTTGGACAATGAACTTTTTTGTGTAGTCTGGACTCTGCAAGATGGGAGCAGTGCACATGGCCTGTTTCAGGTCATCAAATGCCTTTTGACAGCTAGCTGTCCACTGAACCTTTTTTGGCATTTTCTTAGATGTAAGATCATTTAAGGGGGTCACTATAGATCCATATCCCTTAACAAACCTCCTATAGTACCCAGTCAGGCCTAAAAAGGCTCTAACCTGTGTTTGGGTTGTTGGATCCCTTAACAAACCTCCTATAGTACCCAGTCAGGCCTAAAAAGGCTCTAACCTATGTTTGGGTTGTTGGAGCTACCCATTCCATTATGGTTTGGATTTTGCTTTGAAATGGTTGAACCTGGCCTCCACCTACAAGGTGGCCCAGGTACACAACCTGACTTTGCCCTATCTGGCGCTTAGTGGCCTTGATAGTGAGGCCTGCTTTTTGCAGGGCCTCCAAAACATCTCTGAGGTGGACCAGGTGATCCTGCCAGGTGGAACTAAAGACAGCAATATCATCAAGATAAGCTGAGCAATAAGTTTCCATAACTGTCAGAACTTTATTCACCAACCTTTGTAAAGTGGCAGGTGCATTTTTCAAACCAAAGGGCATTACCACAAAGTGGTAGTGCCCACCAGGGGTTGAAAATGCTGTTTTGGCATTGGCATCATCAGCTAACTTGATTTGCCAATAGCCTGCTGTAAGGTCAAATGTACTAAGATACTTGGCTGAGGCCAAAGTATCTATCAGCTCATCTGCCCTGGGAATTGGATAGGCATCAGTCCTGGTGACTGCATTGAGGCCTCTGTAGTCATCACAAAACCTCATTTCTTTGTTACCACCCTGGGTATGAGGTTTAGGCACAAGGACTGCTGGACTAGCCCAGGGGCTATCTGAAGGCTCAATCACACCTAGTTCCAACATTTTCTGGACTTCAGTCCTGATACAGTCCCTGACATGGTCAGGTTGCCTGTAGATTTTACTCTTGACAGGCAGACTGTCTCCACCTTCCACCTCATGGGTGCACCAGGAAGTCTGACTAGGGGGTCAGGCCAAACATATGTCTGAACTGCTGCAGAACTTGTTTGCACTCAGGTTGCTGATGGTCAGTGAGGCTGCTTGCCAAAGCAACACCATCTACTGACCCATCATCAGTGTTCTGTGAGAGCAGGTCAGGGAGAGGGTCACTCTCCTCCTCCTGGTCCTCATCAGTTGCCATGAGCAAGCCCATGTCAGCCCTGTCCACATATGGCTTTAATCTGTTGACATGGAGCACCCTAAGGGGGCTCCTGGGAGTTCCAAGATCCACCAAGTAGGTGACTTCTCCCTTTTTCTCAACAATTGTATGGGGGCCACTCCACTTGTCTTGGAGAGCTGCTGGGGCCACAGGCTCCAACACCCACACTTTCTGTCCTGGCTGATAGACAGTCAGTACAGCCTTTTGGTCATGCCAAGCTTTTTGCAGTTCTTGGCTAGCATCCAGGTTTTTGGTTGCCTTGTTCATGTATTCAGCCATCCGGGAGCGGAGACCAAGTATATAGTCCATCACATCCTGTCTGGGAGGTTTGAGAGGTAACTCCCAGCCCTCCTTCACCAAACATAATGGACCTCTGACAGGGTGCCCAAACAGAAGTTCAAAAGGGCTGTAGCCAACCCCCTTCTGTGGGACCTCCCTGTATGCAAACTGAAGGCAGAGAAGTAAAAGGTCCCATTTTCGCCTAAGCTTTTCTGGGAGGCCTTTAATCATTCCCTTTAGGGTTTTGTTGAACCTTTCAGCTAACCCATTGCATTGTGGGTGATAGGGAGTAGTGAACTTGTAGTTTACACCACACTCCTTCCACATTGCTTTTAGATACCCTGACATGAAGTTTGTACCTCTGTCAGATATAACCTCCTTAGGGAAACCCACTCTGGAGAAAACTCCAATGAGGGCTCTTGCCACCACAGGGGCTGTGGTAGTCCTGAGGGGAATTGCTTCTGGGTACCTGGTGGTATGATCCACAACCACCAGGATAAACCTGTGCCCAGATGCTGTTAGAGTGTCAAGGGGACCAACAATGTCAATCCCTACCCTTTCAAAGGAAACCCCCACCACAGGTAGTGGTATAAGGGGGGCCTTTGTTGTGCCACCTGACTTGCCACTGGCTTGGCAAGTGACACAGGAGCGACAACTCCTTGGTGTCCTCTGACATGTGTGGCCAATGAAAATGTGGAACAAGCCTGTCCGAGGTCTTGTTTTGGCCCAAGTATCCTGCCAATGGGATATCATGTGCTAGGGTCAAGAGGAACCCCCTAAACTTCTGAGGTATTACCAACCTCCTGGTGGCTCTAGGGGTAGGATCTCTAGCCTCAGAATATAGGAGTCCCTCATCCCAATAAACTTTATGGGAACCACTAGCACTCCCAGCAGCCTCAGCAGCAGCCTGCTGTCTGAGGGGTTCAAGAGAGGGGCAGCACTGTTGCTCCTTACTCAGATCTTCTCTGGAAGGTCCCCCTTCCCCCAAGAACTCAACCTGACCAGGCTCAAGTTCCTCTGGGGCAGTTCCTTCTTCAGGCTCTGCTTCTCCTCCCTCAGGAGGGGAATCTGAGATCTGAGACAGAGGGGAAGGCACTGCCTTAACCCGACTGCTCCTCCTCTTGGGTAGCATCTGGTCCATAGTTTCAGGATCCAGAGCTGGTTCAGCTTTATGCATTTTGGCCTGTGACCTGGTCACAGCAAATACCTCTGCAGGTATGCCCAACATCTCAGCATGAGTCCGTAACTCCACTTCAGACCGGGCTGAAGTCTCTAGATCATTGCCCAACAGACATTCGACAGGGAGGTCTGCACTGACTACTACTTTCTTGAGGCCAGTTACCCCTCCCCAGTAGAAATTCACAACTGCCAGACTATGGTTGGTCCTGACATTGCTTGCATTGGTAACCTGGTACATTTCACCCAGGATGATCTGTGCAGGGTCCACTAGATCCTCTGCCACCATGGTGACACTAGCACATGTGTCCCTGAATGCCAAAGCCTGTTTGCCGTTTATTATAGGCTGCTGTTTGTATTTGCCCAGATTACTGGGGCTCACTAGGAAGGACATGTCAAGGTCTCCCTCACAAACCAGCAATGCCTGAGTGGGTACTCTGGCTAGGCCAGAGTCCACATCAGAACCCAGGGTCAACCCTACTACACCCTTATTCTGATTTCCACCTCCACCAGTAGCTGCACTAGGGGGAACAGTTGCCTTCGGGCCAGGAGTGGTGGTGGTTTGGTCTTTGGACTTGGTGCAATCAGAAGTCCAGTGCCCTTTATGTTTACAGAATTTGCACCAGGGCTTCTTTTGGCCTTTTCCCTTTGTAGATTGTGAATCCCCACCAGATGCAGATTTTTGGGGCCCTTGTGAAGACTTCTGGTCTTTTGCTTTATCCCCACCTTTCTCTGAGCCTTTAGGATCTTGCTTCTTGGTGTCACCCCCTTGGTTCTGGGTTTTCTGCCTCACCCTGGTTCTGACCCATTTGTCTGCCTTCTTTCCCAACTCTTGGGGAGAGGTCAGATCAGAGTCCACCAGGTACTGATGCAACAACTGGTTTTGAAATTATTAAGGATCTGTTCTCTCATCATAAGATTATACAATCCCTTAAAATCACTAACTCTACTACCAACCAGCCAACCCTCCAGAGCCTTGGTTGCACAATCTACAAAGTCTGTCCAGTCCTGATTCTGTGCTTTTTGGGTGTCTCTGAACTTCAACCTGTACTGTTCAGTGGTTAAGCCAAACCCATCTATTAATGCACTTTTCAGGACATCATAATCATCAGCATCTTCTTCTCTAACAGTGAGGAGCTTGTCTCTGCCTTTATCTGAAAAGGAGAGCCACAAGAGTGCTGCCCACTGTTTCTGGGGGACCTGTTGAACTTTAGAGGCCCTCTCCATAGCAGTTATCCATTTGTGGATATCATCCCCACTCTGGTAGGAAGGAACAATCTTGGACAGGTTCCTATGGTCTGGGATGTAATCCCTGCCTCCAGGGACACTGTTGCTGCCACCAGGGGGGTCTAACCCCTCCTTTTTAGAAGCTCTCTGGGGCTCAAAGGCTTCTCTATCTAATGCCAATTGCTTGGTTCTGAGGGCAAGCCTGGCTTCCTCATACTGGAGCATCTTGTACCTTCTTTCAGAGGAGGTCTCTCTTCTATTGGAGTATGAGTTCCTCTGATGGACAGATTCTCTGTCAGAGTGATAGGAGTGGTTAGATTCCCTTGAAGGGGACCTAGGCCTCTCTTCCACTCTGTCAGCTCTCTTAGGGAGAATGCCTCTGTCCTGTGCAGACCCTTGTGGGTCTGGCTCTTCAATCACAGACTCCAGGTCATCTTGATTTTCATCATCTGACCCAGAGACTATGGCTGACCCACCCCTTGATCCAGATCCACTAGCTCCTAGAGCCAGTCTAAGATCATCTGCTATAAGTAGATTTATCAGGTGTAGTGTGGAGGGACTCTGTCCTAACCCCAGGTGTCTTGCAACACACATGGCCTTCAAGTCAAAGAAGGTCATGTCCTTATACTGAGGTTGGGTGGACCCACTGGCTCCATCCCTTGAGGACATTCTAGTGTTATGCAGTGTTGCACTACCTACACTAGTTTGTGGCCTACTGATCCTAGCTTGAGCTGTAGCAAGGGTGTGCTATCCCTTCACAAACAACTCTAAGTTCAGCAGAACTTATTGATACTAAGCTTGACTTGTATATGTACCTTGAGTACCTTTAGTGGTTTTCAGTTAGTAATTCAAATAGAGATTTTCTGGTAAAACAATGGCAAGCTGGAATCCCACACGCTGCCCACCAATGTGAGAAGTTGGCCTGGCATATGCTGGTCACTAGTTATAGTGGCCACCTTGCACCAGTCCAATTCGACTCTTATGGTAGATAGGTTTAAGACAACCTTTTAAAGAAAGCTATCCTAGTGGTAGCTGTGGAGAGCAGCCTTCAGGCTAAGTCTCAGAGGAATGTAAAGCAGCTTGTTTTACCTTATAATCTCTTGAATTACCAAATGAAAGGACACCACACAGGTATATATATCAAATATATATGTATTTATTTCTAGACACACTCTACTAATCTCTTTATGAGATTAGAAGCCAGGAACACATTCAAATATCAACATTTCACAATAAGTTAAGCACAAATATGGCTGGGGCCTTAGGGGCGTACCAGACCATATACTAAAAAAGAGGTTTAGGAAAGTCGACTTGCAATGGGACAAGGCCTAGGGCCTGTAGAATCGCTGGAGCTTCACTAATGCAGCAAAAGCAGGTAAGTAACAGACCCACGGGAGACGCGTGCAGTGTAAGAACACAGCCGCGGGTTCCCTATTGATTTCAATGGAGCAAGTCGCGGTTGGATTTTTAAAGTTTTAGGGTACTTCGAGGAAGTCTACAAGCAAGCCACTTACAAGGTAAGTAATTCGAGGGCCAACACACACTAGGGCACCGGAGTGCACGAGTTACCTCACCCAGGGAAGCCGGGTGCATAGGTGTCTTTTGGTGTCGGGTCGCGGTTTTCTATGGAAGCCAAAGAAGATTTGCTGCTTGCGAAGACTGAAGAAGTGTCCGGTGGAATCCAAGGCTGGTTTCAAGATGAAGATGACCTGAAAGCAGAAGGGACAGTGTTCACAGTCACTTGCCAGTGACCCGGGGCCAGGAAGATGGAAGCCCACGGATGTCGGGTGATTTCAGACGATCAAGGGTGTTTTGACTCTTCGCTCACGAGGACCAGGAGGCATCAACGATGACCAGCAGCTGGATTCGGAGTGTCCCACGATGTCTGCAGCTGACTGAGGTGTCGGCAACCGGATTGGAGCCAACCAGCCTTGGCAACAGAAAGTCTTGTGGAAAGTGAATTTAGTCAATGGTGCAGACCAGCAAGGTCTGAGGGACTCACCCAGCGAGGGTAAGTGAGGGCAGGCCTGTAGCAACCAGGGGAGCCCTTTGGTTTGATCAGAAAGTCTTCAGGGGACCCACAAGCCAACGGGCAAGGGATCGCAAAGACGCCTCTTGAGGAAATGCTTCACAGGAGCCCACGGTCACTCAGGGCGGGGTATGCCTCTGATTTTTGGTGCACAGCCTGCTGGAGGCTTGGGCCACAAATGGTCCAAAGCACGAGTTCGTAGAACGTCGTGAAGGGGTTGCACTCGACAATAATGCACTGTACCCGGGTATTGCTGTTCCTCGTCACTCGTGGGGTCCACTCGCCTCAGCTCTGTTGGGGACTCACAATGGCTGTCGAGAAGTCAGGAGATCCGCTTCCGGGACTGCAGGGACTTAGGGCTCCAGCGGGAGCGGGAAAGTTTGCGACCGTTGATTCAAAGTTTTGGTGCCTTCCAAGCAGGGGAGTCACTCCTTGACTCCAAGGGAGATTCTTCCGTCTTCCAAAGGTAGTGATGAATACCGGCCCCAGCTAGGCCCGCAGGACACAAGGGTTCGCTCTCCTGCAATGGAATCTATAAGGAAGTTGGCACGGAAACTGCAAGGTACAAAGACAAGGTTTATTAACCCTTAAGGGTGGTCCTACAATCCATACAACACTCTTCAGTATTGCATAGAGTAGCACAAAGAACTTGCATACATGGTCCCCTTTTATACACAGCAGAGGGGCTCATAAGTGGGTGGATACAACATGAGGCACAGAATATTACCATTTATGGTCATTTTCGATACTGAATCAATACATGGGTGGAGCTGACACACTCCTCAAGCCCGCGAAGACGTGGTCAAGCAAGGCTAACTGATAACAGATGTGGTCAAGTCTGGGCATGCGCCAGATGGACAAAGGAGCTATTTATAGACTGTTACTAGGCAGATTACGAAGGCAACTAACACGGAGGTAGGACTCTTCTCGTGCTGAACACGTGGAGACATGACAATACAAAATGGAGTCCGAACTTCAGTCAACATAACAGAAGAGACATGCTCTAAAGAAGGGGAATTCATGTCTTTAGTAAATGCTTAATCACATCGTTGTTTCAATTTACAACAGACGACCCTTTCAGCATTTACTGAAGACATCCGGTTTGTTGGGATAATCATCATATATGTCAATTGTCATCATTTCTTCGACTTCCTTAGCTAAACGTTTCTGATAAACGACATCCGCAGTAACCTTTTTATCGGGAATACAGAATGATACACATAAAGAACAGAGCAAAGGACCACATTGGACACAGATACAACAAGAAAATAGAACTGCTACAATGATACAGAGACCAGTTAAGACCTTCCACCCCCAGGCAGTGATCAATGCCCAAAACCATCCAGAAAAGGACCAGGTGCCGTTTTCTGTATGGATTTCAGCTGCAATTTTATGTAACTTGTTAATAGCATTATAGACTGATGGCGTGTGGTCAGGGATAAACACACAACAGCTGCTTCCAATAATTTTACAAGCTCCACCTCGATCGGCTAACATAACATCCAGCACCATGCGATTCTGCAATGCAACAATTCTAGTAATTTGCAATTCTTCCGTAAGGTTACCAAGAGCAGCAGCAGTTTGGTTTGTCACAGCCTCTACCACTCTTGTTAACCTTCGAACCTTCCTACTGTTTAGGGCAGCTCCAACAAAGAAAAACAATCCTAAATTAAAATCAATATACTGTTGCAGACTGGTATCAGTCTGATCTACATCATCAATCGATAGAGTACGTTTATACCTATTTACAGTCACATTATTCAACAATTTCAGATCTTTATGATAGGATGCTGGTGCTAAGAATACAGGAGGTAATAGAAATGCCACATAGCATACCCCAGACCAACCAGCCGGCAAGCGGTAATAACCTTTATTTCCACACACGAAATATGTATTGTGGGAGGCTAAAAAGGTACTATTGTTCAACCCATCGATGTTCAAAACAGTAATACAATCACTAACGCCAACAGGAATAAAACCCACACTCTGGACACACAGGTCCGCTTGAGCTTGTGCCACTTGAATCACAAATTTGTCTTTTCCCACAGTGTCTCTAGTGTTCGTGAAAATATAAGGGATCGATTCATTGTCTGGTCGGTACTCTTCCCATTCCCAAATTGTCCCATTCGCTTGCGGATATCCATTTTTATCCTGGTGACATTCTCTGTTGAGTCTGAAGAGTAATCGTCCCACCGTCGGTTTCCGAGTGGCAAAAAGCAAAGTGTACCATGCTCTACAAGAGCCATTATGAGAGAAAGGAAGTGGTATGAATGGCGTTCCTCCTTTCTTCTGATGGGCTGGCATCATCCCACATATCCAACAGTTTGTAGCGTTCGTAGCAACATGGGTATGATGCAGCATCTGAATAAAAGTGTTATTCAAATAAGACTGTCGATGCTTCAACTCTTGATACGGTAATGTATAAAAGTAGTGCTCCTCAGACACCGGAGTTGTCAACACAAGTAATTTTCGAGCGGGAGTCACATCCTCCATGAACCATGTGGTTATCCCAACGATAGCTACTGTCAGCATGAACCCTGATGCACAAAGAATTTTCTTTTTCTCCATGTCAAAACAAAGAACCAATATCTTCCTGAAACTAAAAGGTTTGTCAGAACTCTTCCCCTTGGGCAGCGGTCGATTTCTTCACCAGCGGGCCAAGACGGGTGTCGCTACACTAATGCAGGGCTGATCCCCCCCCCTTGCCTCATTGGCTCTCCGTTTCACTAACCCAAGGGCCGTTCTGACAACATGTCCCGGTACTGAAGAATTCACTTTCTTGGTCTGAGATGATATCGCTTTCCTCCAGGAGTCGCGTGGTCCGGGAAGAGCTCCTCAATGGCGTTTGGCTCCGTAGCACGGCCGTTCTCCCCAGCCAGGATTTCTCGGTGATCGGTCAATACAGCGGGTTCCACCAGTCCAGGCGGCACCTTCCGACAGTGCAGGGAATGGATCCAATTCTTTCTGTTGGAAACTCGCACAGCCGTCCTCGTTGCAAGGAGAACCTGCTCAGGGCCCACCCATCTCGGTTCCAAGCTGTTCGTCCTGTCGAAGATTTTTATCATGACATAGTCGCCAGGTCGGAGACTATGTCCTTCACCGGTAGACCGATCAGGGAGCGCCTCTCGGACCTGTTGATGAATAGAAACCAAGTTATCCGTTAACTGTGCCAGATAATCATTCATCATTACACAAGGTACATCGTACACAGTCTTGGGTTTTGGTGGACCCCAAATATTCATTGGGCGTCCAAAGACAATCTCGTATGGTGTAAGACCGGTTCGAGAGTGTGGTACCGATCTAATTGACAATAACGCCAGCGGTAAAGCATCTGGCCAAGTCAAAGACGTCGAAGCTTGAATTTTAGCGATCTTGAGCTTCAGTGTACCATTATACTTCTCGACTAGTCCTGCAGACTGAGGGTGAAACACCGCGTGGAACTTCTGAGTGATGCCCAGGCCCTTCAAAACATACTTTATAACATCCGCTACAAAGTGGGGTCCATTGTCACTCCACAGAAGTCTACAAACGCCATATCGAGGGAAGAACTCCTTCAATAGCAGCTTAGCGGTAGTCATTGCAGTATTGTCTTTCGTAGGGTACGCTTCAACCCATTTACTGAAGGCGCAGACCACTACTAGAACATACTTCAAATTGTTACAGCGCTCAAGCTGAATGTAATCCATCTGCAAAACCTCGAAGGGTGCAGTAGGTGTCACAAATCCTCCTGCTGGAGTTCGGGTACCTTTCCCTGGATTGTACCTCAGGCAGATCATACAGGTCTGCACCACCCTCTTTGCCGTGCTAGCAATCTCTGGATGCTCCCAAACTTGAGTAAGCAATTTCACAATTGCGGAAGCTCCAACATGTGCTAGCCCATGTGCCATCTGGACCATAGGTTGTACAAAAGCCGTGGGTAATTTCCATCTATCCATCTGCTTATTTCTCCAGCAGCCCTCATCATCCAATTCTCCCTCACTAGCCCATTGCTCCCGCTCTTTATCAGAAGCAGTCTTTTGCATTTCTCGCACTTCTTCCTTCGCATCATGCCATCTTTCCACCTGTGACTTCACTACATACATGGCAGTAGCACCGGGCTGCATCGCAGTCTCCCGTGCCACTCGGTCCGCTAACGCATTTCCCTCTCCAACTTTATCAACTACTTTCCTATGGGCGCTACATTTAACGATGGCAATTTTCCTCGGATATGTCAATGCAGTTAAAAGGTTGTGAACTAACTCTCCATGCATTATCTGCACTCCATGAGACGTTAAAAACCCTCTCTCCTTCCAGAGCAGGCCGAAATCGTGCGCTACTCCGAAGGCATAGCGGCTATCTGTATAAACATTCACACACAGTCCTGTACTGAGCTCACATGCTCGTGTTAATGCTATCAGTTCCGCTGCTTGGGCTGATTTCTGTGGTATGCGTGCTGTCTCCACTATTGTTTGCAGTGTGGTAATTGCATACGCTGCTGAAGTCGTACCATCTGGTAGCTTCAGGCATGATCCATCCACCCACAGTTCTCCATCTACATCTGGAAAGGGCGTATCCTGGAGATCAATACGACCCTTTGTCTGTTCCTCAGTCACGAGAATACAATCATGCGCTTTCTGTGCTTCAGACTGAGTTTCGGGGTATGGCAACAATGTGGCCGGATTTAACGTTACGCACCTTTTTAACGTAATATGAGGAGCCAAAAGCGTCAACTCATATCCCGTTAAACGGGCACTGGTCAAATGCTGCGTCTTTGTTTGATTAAGCAGGGCATCAACAGCGTGGGGGACTAATACCAACAACTTATGGGATAACACAATTCCCTCGCTCTGGCGTATTGACACAGCTGTCGCCGCAACCGAGCGAAAACACCCTGGTAATGCTCGAGCAACAGGATCAAGTACAGCCGAAAAATACGCACAAGGGCGCTGCTTATCGCCGTGCATCTGCACTAAAACTGATAATGCACATCCATCTTTCTCATGCACATACAGTGAAAAGGGTTTTGTATAGTCGGGGGTCCCTAACACTGGCGCTGAGCAAAGGGCCTGTCGTAATTGCTGAAAAGCAGCGTCACACTCATTTGACCAAGGAATCGGGATAGGCGTGTCTTTTGTCAAAAGAGCTAATAATGGCTTAGCTATGTGTGAAAACCCTAATATCCATTGCCTGCAAAAAGAAACAAGACCCAAAAATGGACGCACGTCCTTCTGTGTGGACGGCGTCGGCGTGTCCAGAATTGCTTGGATACGATCTGGTGTGAGTGCACGCCCCTCCTTAGACAAAAGGTGACCCAGATAAGTCACCTTTGGTCTACAGAACTGTAATTTCTTCCGAGATACTTTATGATTGTGGGATGCCAAAAAGGAAAGCAAGGATAACGTACTTTTTTCACATAACTCCGGGGTGTCAGCCGCCAGCAAGATGTCATCGACATATTGAATGAGGGCGACCCCCTCGAGCAGAACAAAGGAATCCAATTGTCTTTTCAAAGCCTGACTGTAAATGCTAGGGCTTTCTGTGTAGCCCTGAGGGATCCTACAAAAACGGTAAGATCTATTATTTAGAGTAAACCCAAAAAGATATCGGCTATCAGGATGAATGGGAATAGAAAAGAATGCATTTTTCAAATCAATAACTGAGAACATGGTCGCCGTAGGCGGAACCAAAGTAAGCAACGTCGTGACATCAGAAACCACTGGGTACTGAGGTATCACGATCTTGTTTACCTCTCTCAAATCAATGATAAACCGATAAACTTTGGCATCCGTATCCTTTTTCAAAATGGGGAGAATCGGACTATTACAGATGTTGTATGGAACTTCCTCCACTACTCCCACCTTAATCAAATCCTGCACAATCTGTATAAGAGCCTCCTCCCCCTCCTGGGAAATACGATACTGTGGGAGGCGCGGTAACACCGCCCCCTCCTGAACACTAATGTGAACCGGCGGAATCACCATCTGTCCCACATCAGTATCCGAAGTGGCCCACAACGCAAGAGGGAGGGTAGCTAACACAGCATCCTCTGCAACCACACACATCCGTTCAGACCGAGGGTAATTATCATTCAGTATCACCCGCACACCAGCAGGGGAGCAGCGGATCGTAGCCCTGAAATGTTTCAACATATCAAGGCCCATAATGTTATCCGGTGTGTTCGGGGCAAGCAGAAACGGGCAGGGTGCAGAAAAGGAATCAACCTGAAATGTGAGGGGCCGCGAAAGAGGGCTTCGGGAGAGTGTACCGTCAAACCCTACCGATGTAACCATTAAGCCAGATGGGGGAGCCCTCGGAACCAATTGTTTAGACAGCGCACTACGAGTCGCTCCTGTATCCACTAGGAACTGATCAGTAGAGCCCAAAACCTCAGCTGATACATAAGGACCCTTCTGATCAACCGGCACCTCAACTGATTCTAACCCCCATCCAACGCATTCCTACGCATGCTGAGAATCATGGTACCCAGAACGATCAATCCCCGACACTTGATACTGGTTCTGGCGATCGAAAACATTAGGTCTATCTCGGTGCTGCCCGGCAGGGTCAAAACGAGCGTGATCGTTAGAATTCCCTCTAAAATTCGAGAAACCCCCTCTACCTCTCGGTCCACCCTGACTATGCCCCTGACGCGAAGCATGTAACGCCGGGCAATCTCTGGCCCAGTGTCCCGATTGCTTGCAATACGCACATTGATTCCTATTCAAATCAGATCGGCCCGAGGGAGGACCATAAAATCCTCCCCTACCTCTATTGACACCCCGTCGGGGCGGGCCATATACTTGTGCCAACATCACCTTTGTTTTTAAATCTTTCGATTTCTTCTCCTCCTGGCCCTTCGCTTCTTGCTCCTGACGCTCATAATACTGAGCTATGGTCAGGAGGGCTGACGGGGTCGCAGAGGACCAAGAACTCTCACTCGCCTTTAGACGGGCCGCAACTGCCGGCAATAAATTAGCCACATATTTATCAGCGAAAAGGTGTCGACCCGTCTCATCCGTAAGCGACTGGCCACTAAAGTCATGAAATGTCTCCTCAAAGCGCGTAAAGAAGTCTGCGACTGACTCGTCAACTTTCTGCTTACATGAAGCTAACATATTCCAGTCAATCTTTTTAGGGGGGATGATTGTCTTCAGCTTAGTCAGAATAGCAGCGGGGAGATCTAAGATAATCTGTGGTGGCTTCTGCGCGGGCTTCCTCTCCCTATCCTCATCCTCAAGCTCAGACCACCGAGCCTTAAAAGCGGCCACATCGTCCACCTTCCGGACAGATCGCCACATATCCGGTGGTAGAATAAGACCAAAGAACAGATCTATATCCGCTAAGGTCATAACGCAAGAATTCAGGGCCCCTTCGACTTCTTCGTAAAAAGCCGCTGGATTCTTGCGGGGGTCAGGCAATGCATTCTTTAATGCCATAACATCAGCTCTATGCCAGGGAGTATAAACCCAATTATACACAAAATATCCCTTAGCATCGGCGGAGGTGATGTCCGAACTAGTCCCCGCTCCTTTAGGAGGAACATACAAAGGCGCCGCCTCGCGCATTGGTTTAGCATGCACTATGTCACTCTTATCTGACCGGGAGGTGGATGAGTGGCCCTCTGCCGTAAACGAATCCGACTGCTTCTCCTCCCCAGCTCGTTGGCGCGCTTTTTCTTTAAGGTTCATCACCGCGTCCCGCAATGCAAACAGCCGCCGAGCCGCATCAGGCGCCTTAGAGGGAGAGAAAACACCATTACGCAATGCTTTAGCATCCAATACCACATCATCCGGCTCAAAGACACTGGAATATTTCCGAAAGGCAGTAATCACTTCCTCAGAAAAATGGCCCAAGAAATACAATTTTTCTCTATCCTGCCACAGCTCCCAAGAGTGCAACAATTCATCCAGGGACACCTTGCCCTTGAGTGCACGAAAAGAAACTTGCCGAAGCTCACCCATGCGCTCAGCCGATAGCATGGACCGCGTGTCTACCTTACCCGGAACTGATTCAGAATCTTGTTGCCTCGGGGCAGATGCGCCAACATAAGGGGGCGGAGAGCGATATAATAAATAAAAATCGTCATCAAGATTATTAAGGACAGGATAAAGTGGCTGACAAACAGCATATTGACCCGAGACTTGCAGCCTACGCTCTTTCTCTTGTCTCTCCGCCTGTTCTTTTTCCTCCCGACGCTTCGCTTCCTGTGCTCGCACATGATCATTCTTCCGTTGCTCTTTATCAAACAGCGCTTTCTCACGTTTCTCTCGCTCACGTACTTCCTTCACCCACAACCGCACACACTCAAACATATCCTGACGAGCACGTCGCTTGCACATACACTGTTCCACATACTCAATCTTACGCATATCAAACGATCCATACAGAGGCCATAGTAACTCAGGATCCTTCTTAGTATATTTCCTCCATACTGTGCTGTACATTATGGAAGAAAGACCATGCTTCACATACATGTCCCTATTAGGAGTCCCCTCTGGGGGAGCCGGAGCAGATTCCTCGAGGTTCAACCGGTTTCCAAAGCAGCAGCACCACTTACGGAGTGCGCTAAAAGCAGGCATGCTCAGAAATAATGCAAAATATGCAATATTATAAGGAAAATGGCACTTAATCGTTGCGCCGTTCAAAGGTACACAGCTCCGGAGAAATCTCTCCACATTACCTGCCTATATGTGTTGCAACGCATATATGTTCACAATAACCAATACAAAATATGACCAGTCATCTCAAATCAAACTCAAATAGCCAGACCAGGCTTCAAAAACTCGGAGCAAGTACCGTACAACGGTTCTTACCAATCAAGAGTCCAGATTCCAACTGCCAAGCTCCAAAATTCGCCCAAACGGCTTTCACGGCAGGACCGACAGAAGAGGTCTCAGTCGAGGACCGGCGCCACCCAGACGGTCAGCTCAGAAGGGAAGGAAGAAAAACCTCGGGATGCCAGGGCTAAAACGCCGCTGGCAGTGATCACATCCCCGGCCAAATTCCTCACCTTCGTCGCGACCAGTCCTTCGAGCATCCGAGTCGCCGATGAGCCCCACGTTGGGCGCCAATTGATGAATACCGGCCCCAGCTAGGCCCGCAGGACACAAGGGTTCGCTCTCCTGCAATGGAATCTATAAGGAAGTTGGCACGGAAACTGCAAGGTACAAAGACAAGGTTTATTAACCCTTAAGGGTGGTCCTACAATCCATACAACACTCTTCAGTATTGCATAGAGTAGCACAAAGAACTTGCATACATGGTCCCCTTTTATACACAGCAGAGGGGCTCATAAGTGGGTGGATACAACATGAGGCACAGAATATTACCATTTATGGTCATTTTCGATACTGAATCAATACATGGGTGGAGCTGACACACTCCTCAAGCCCGCGAAGACGTGGTCAAGCAAGGCTAACTGATAACAGATGTGGTCAAGTCTGGGCATGCGCCAGATGGACAAAGGAGCTATTTATAGACTGTTACTAGGCAGATTACGAAGGCAACTAACACGGAGGTAGGACTCTTCTCGTGCTGAACACGTGGAGACATGACAATACAAAATGGAGTCCGAACTTCAGTCAACATAACAGAAGAGACATGCTCTAAAGAAGGGGAATTCATGTCTTTAGTAAATGCTTAATCACATCGTTGTTTCAATTTACAACAGAAGTGGAACGTCGAAGGGCCAGGATTCTTTTTGTAAAGCGTCGTCCAGGGATATCTGATTTGCAATGGCAAGGATTCCCTATCTTATACTAAAAGACAGGGAGGGACTAGCTCTATGACCACTCCTCTAGGAGGGTCAGGCTAGGGGGTGGTTACACCCACTTCCCTTTGTCCAGTTTCGCGCCAGAGGAGGGACAGGTAGCCCCAGAACCGGTTTGAACTGGCATATGCACAGAGGAGCCTACTGCTCCCCCAGTGCAGGACTTCAAAGCACTCTAGGAGTGCACCCACCCAGCCCCAATACACTAAATCCTGTCTGGAAGGTGGTGACACCTCCCTGTGACAGGATGCCTATTGTTGGGCCTCCTCCACTGCGAGTTTCAGTCAGTAGCAGGAGGGCAGCCCAGTGTCTGTGCTGGTGGCATCCATTTTGTGATGCCAGGGCTCTTTCAGATTTCTACTGTGTTACCACAGTAGGTACATGTCGTCCCTTCTAGAAGGGTGGGATCCTACTCCCACACCAGTTACTGGTGTGGGGGTATGATTCCAAGTTGTTTGACATCAAACACGACATGTTTTGATGCAGTCATTCCAAAGTTAGCATTTACCGGTAGGTAATAATGCACTTAAGAATATATGGTTTAACCGCATCCACAAACAGTCACAGGGAATAGACCCTGCCATCTGCAGAGGGGCCCTGCTCAGGCAGAGGCACCCCCTCACATTGTAAACCAAGCACCCTGCCCTCAGGATTGATAGGGCCTGCCTTAGGGGTGACTGATAGGTTTATATGTGTGTGTATGGTCAATCAATCAATCAAGAAATTTGTAGAGCACGCTACTCACCCGGGGGGTCTCAAGGCGCTAGGGGGAGGGGGGACCGTTACTACTAGAACAGCCAGGTCTTGAATTGCTTCCTGAAGGAGAGGTGGTCTTGGGTCAGACGGAGGTGGATGGGGAGGGAGTTCCAAGTCTTGGCTGCCAGGTAGGAGAAGGATCTTCCTCCCATGGTGGCTCTTCGAATGCGTGGAACGGCGGCGAGGGCGTGGCTGGTCGATCGTAGCTGGCGGGTGGGAGTGTAGAAGGTCAGGCGGTTGTTGAGGTACCTGGGGCCCAGGTCGTGGAGGGCCTTGTGTGCGTGGGTGAGGAGTCGGAACGTGATTCCCTTGCTGACGGGGAGCCAGTGCAGGTCTCTCAGGTGTCCGGAGATGTGGCTGTGTCGGGGGATGTCCAGGATGAGTCGTGCGGAGGCGTTCTGGATGCGTTGGAGTCTTTCCTGTAGCTTGGCTGTGGTTCCGGTGTAGAGAGTGTTTCCGTAGTCCAGTCGGCTGGTGACGAGTGCCTGGGTGACCGTCTTCCTTGTTTCGGTGGGGATCCATCGGAAGATCTTTCGGAGCATGCGTAGGATGTTGAAGCATGATGATGAGACGGCGTTGACTTGTCTGGTCATCGAGAGGGAGGAGTCCAGGATGAAGCCCAGGTTGCGTGCGTGGTCCGTTGGTTTGGGTGTGCTGCCCAGGGCAGGGGGCCACCAGGAGTCGTCCCAGGCAGAGGGTGATGATCCAAGGATGAGGACTTTCGTCTTGTCTGAGTTCAGTTTCAGGCGGCTGTTCATCATCCACTCGGCTACGTCTTTCATCCCTTCGTGTAGGTTGGTTCTGGCGGTGGCTGGCTCGTTGGTGAGGGAGAGGATCAGCTGGGTGTCGTCGGCGTAGGAGATGATGTTGAGGTTGTGTTGGCGTGCGATGGCTGCGAGGGGGCTCATGTAGACGTTGAAGAGGGTGGGGCTGAGTGATGATCCTTGTGGTACGCCGCAGATGACTTCGGTGGCCTCGGATCTGAACGGGGGGAGGCGGACTCTCTGGGTTCTTCCGGCGAGGAAAGAGATGATCCACTCTAGTGCCTTCTCTTGGATTCCGATGTTGCTGAGGCGCTGCACTAGGGTGCGGTGGCAGACAGTATCGAACGCTGCGGAGAGGTCCAGGAGGATGAGGGCTGCTGTTTCCCCGTTGTCGAGCAGGGCTCGGATGTCGTCAGTGGCTGCGATGAGGGCGGTCTCGGTGCTGTGGTTGGCTCGGAAGCCGGACTGCGAGTGGTCGAGGGATCCGTTCGTCTCGAGGAAGGCAGCTAGCTGTCTGTTGACGGTCTTCTCGATGACTGTGGCAGGAAACGGGAGGAGCGAGATGGGGTGGTAGTTCTTGAGGTCGGTGGGGTCTGCTGATGGTTTCTTCAGGAGGGCGCTGAATTCGGCATGCTTCCAGCTCTCCGGGAAGGTGGCGGTGTTGAAGGAGCAGTTGATGATGTCTCGAAGTTGGGGTGCGATGACGGAGTCAGCCTTGTTGAAGACGTGGTGGGGGCAGGGGTCGGTTGGTGATCCGGAGTGGATGGTCTTCATCGTGTGGATGGTGTCTTCGGTGCTGACCGGGGTCCAGGCGCGGAGGGTGGTGTTGGGGGGCATCGGTTCGGTGGTTGGGTGCGTGGTCTGTGCGTCGAAGCTGTTGTGTATGTTGGCGATCTTGCGGTGAAAGAACGAGGCGAGTGAGTCGCAGAGGTCTTGTGAGGGAGTGATGTCGTTGTTTCCGGCGCTGGGGTAGGAGAGCTCTTTGACGATGCTGAAGAGTTCCTTGCTGTTGTGTGCGTTGTTGTCTAGTCGTTCTTTGAATGCTGTCTTCTTGGTGGTGTGGATCAGCTGGTGGTGTTTGCGGGAGGCATGCTTGAGGGCGGTCATGTTGTCTGTAGTCGGGTTTTTTCGCCAGGCTTTCTCGAGGGTGCGGCAGTTCTTCTTGGAGTTCTTGAGGTCGTTGTTGAACCAGGAGGCTTTCTTGCTGTTGGGCCTGATGGGATGGTTTTTCAGAGGTGCGAGGTCGTCAGCGCAGTTGGTGATCCACTGTGTGAGGTTGTTGGCTGCTTGGTTGGGGTACGCTGAGCTGGCGGGAGGGTTCTGGCTCAGTGATGTGGAGAGCTGGTCGGTGGTGATCTTGTTCCAGCTCCTGCGGGGAGCCTGTTGCGGGTGGTGGTGAGTCGTGGTTCTCCTGAAGCTGAAGTGGACGCAGCTGTGGTCTGTCCAGTGGAGTCCGGTGGAGTGGCTGAAGGAGATGTACTTGCTGGAGGAGAAGACTGGGTCAAGCGTGTGTCCGGCGTAGTGGGTGGGAGTGTTCACCAGTTGCTTGAGTCCGAGGTTGGCGAGGTTGTCCAGCAGGGTAGTGGTGTTGTTGTCGTTGTTGTTCTCCAGGTGGAAGTTGAGGTCCCCTAGGAGGATGTCAGCGGAGGGGAGGGCGTGTGGGCTGATGAAGTCTCCGATGTCTTCGCTGAATTGTGTGCGGGGTCCTGGGGGTCTGTAGAGGAGGGTGCCTCTGAGTGTGGTCTTGGGGTCGGTGTGTATCTGGAAGTGAAGATGTTCGGCGGCTGTGAGGGTGTCGTCGGAGTTGGTCGTGATGCGTATGGTGTTCTTGGGGACGATGGCGATGCCTCCTCCTGTCTGGTTGACTCGGTCCCTCCGGGTGATCTTGTATCCGTCCGGGATGGCGATGTCGGGCACTGAGGAGGCGTTCATCCAGGTTTCTGTGAGGAAGGCGACTTCTGGAGATGTGGTGTCGAGCAGGTTCCAGAGTTCCACGGCGTGTCTGTGGACGGAGCGGGTGTTGAGCAGGATGCACTTCAGGTGGTTGCTGCTGGTGCTTGGCTTGGCGGGAGCGGTACGGGTCCGGATGCAGGAGAACTTGCAGGATTGGCAGGTGAAGGGTCCGTGGGTGCGTCTTGGGGCGGCTCGGCAGCAAACGGGGATCCGGCTGGTGTTGAGTGCGAGGAGGGTGGCGGCGTCGTAGGTCCGGCGGGTGGGCTGGCAACTGCGGGGACCAGGGGGTCTGGCGCTGGGCGCGGTCCAGACGCGGACGGGCGCAGACGGGCTTGCCTTTGGCGCGCCTTCGGCGCGCCTGCTGCGCGGCCTCCATATGAGGGGAAGAGGGAGTGAGGAGCAGCTGGGAGGTGGGAGCGGCGCGGCCAATGGGTTGCAAGGGGGCGGAGCTACCAGGACGCGGCGGCAGGAAAACAGGCGGCGAGGGGGTGACGCGGTGAGACGAGGGAAACAAAAAGTAAAAGGGAGCACAATCAGGGCAACAAAAGTAAAGGGAGCACAAATCAGGGCAACAATACCAAGGACACAGGCACTCGGGGCACAGAATGAAAAAGCGGACACAGGCACTCGGGGCACAAAATCAGAGAAGAGGACACTGGCACTCGGTAACAGAAGGCAGGCACAGGCAGTTAGGGCACGGCAGCGAGAAGAGGTCACACTGGGGGCTGCGTGGCGGTGAGGGGAGCGACCTGCCTGGGAACCAGGGTCAGAGGTCGCTCTCTCTACCGCTGCGCGGCCTCCATATGAGGGGAAGAGGGAGGGAGGAGCAGCTGGGAGGTGGGAGCAGGGCGGCCAATGGGGTGCAAGGGGGCGGAGCTACCGGTACGCGGCGGCGGGAAAACGGGCGGCGAGGGGGTGACGCGGCGAGACGAGGGAAACAAAAAGTAAAAGGGAGCACAATCAGGGCAACAAAAGTAAAGGGAGCACAAATCAGGTGAAATATAGGAACCTATACCTCAGTGAGGAGTGCTAACACTACCTCACCCAGGCTGCAGTAGCAGGCCTGTGGTGTCAGATTTAGTCTGCTTCCAAGGGGTGGCATAATAAATGCTTCAGCCCCTGGTAGGCCTGTGAAGTACCTATGCCCTTGTTACCAAGGGTACCATATAGTAGGGGCTCAAAAGGTACCACAGTATCCAATCACTAGTGCATCTAGTATGCACTCAAAGTTGTTTAGAGAGAACAGGGAGACTGGGGCCCTGATTAGCAGGGACCCAGCCAGACTATAGCCAGAAACCAGTGTAAACTTCAGAAAAAAAGTGGGAGCAACATAAGTGCAAATCCTACTCTCCTACACCCAGGAACCAGGATACCTACACCAGGGAAGCCGGGTGCATAGGTGCGAAGTGACGTCGGATATCGCCGTAGACCACAATAGAGGACTTCAGAATGGATGCTGCTGGAGAAGACTGTGCAGGAGTCCGGTGGATTCCATGTGTGGATTCTTGAACAGAAGAACCTGCAAGCAGAGGGTACAGAGTCTATGCCACTTGGAGGTGACCACAAGGCACGTAAGAGCAATGCACACCGACGACGGAAGATGCAGGAGTGATAATAGTGGCCTTGTTGCTGCAGCTGTGAGGACCAGTTGACTCTGAGGAAGACCAGGAGCTGTGCACAAGCTGTTCCACATCGGTAGTTGAGAACCAGGGGGTCGGTGTCTTGCGGGAGCTCCAACAAGCCTTGGTAACGGCAACTGGTGTGGAGAATGGAGAAGGAGCAACGTTGTTGCCAGCAATGTGCAAGGGACTCGCCACAAGCAAGAGATTCAAAGCAGGCCCCAAGTAAGCAGGGGAACCCGCTGAAGCAGGAGAAGACCCTCGATAGGACCCACAGGCCGAAGAAACAGGAGTAGCCAGAGGACCTCGAGCATCTCACCAAAGAAGAAGGCCCACGGTGCAGAGGATACAGTGAGGGCGCTATGCCTGGCAGGAAGAGATGCTGGAGGCTGGAGATTCTTGTAGAACAAAGATCTGTGGAGTGCAGAGCCAACAAGCCTTGGCAGTAGCAAGTCGACACATTGCACAGGGGTTTGGAGCCAGCTGTTCCGACGAGGGAGATTGGCCTTAACATTGTAGTCAGGAGAGGTCGGGCCATGAGGGAGTTGCAGAACCACCACCTGTGATGCTGAGCTTTCGAAGTCCGTCGGACATCAGGAGCAGCAGGCCGGTCAGCTTCATTGCGGTGCCAGCAAATGCAGGGGAGGACTCCTTCACTCCAAGGGACATTACCTCGGGTGTCTTTCATGCCACAGGTCTGTGGAAAGATCCTGGAAGAAGCACAGACACAGACGACGGAGACGTGCAGAACAGCAGGAATCTACCTTGATGCAGTTTCGGTTCCAGGGGAAGTGCACGTGTCCAGAAGTTCGAAGAGTAACGTGGTTTTCAGGCTTGAGTTCTGTTTCACGACAAATCTAAAGAACCACCTACAGGTAAGCCCTTAAGTATCTTAGGGAAAGGGTTGGAATGACTCAGCGGTCCCTCCCAGAGGAGGAGCTGGACAGTGAGGCGAGGATAGTCCCATGTCCTTTGTCCAGTTTCGCACCAGAGCAGGAGCCAAGGGCTCCCTGAACTAGCTCAAACTTGAGTATGCAGTAAGCAGTCTTGTGGTGCTGGCAAGCACCCCCACCCCAGCCCAATACACTAAGGGGCATATGCATCAACATTAGCATTTGCGATTCCTTATTAGCGAAAAATAAGGAATCGCTAATAAGGAATAGCAAAAGGCTATGCATGTAGGAATCGCTATTCAAATAGCGATTCCTTAACATTCCTTATTACCGAATCGGTAATACCGAATCGGTAATAAGGAATACCTACCCATTCATTCCTATGGGCTTGGAGGCCCATAGGAATGAATGTAAAGCCATTCTGTATTAGCGATTCGGTATTACCGAATCGCTAATAGCTGGAGCACTTTCAAGGGTGCCAGGGTGTCAAAAGGACACCCTGTTGCACCCCTGAAAATGATATGTGCACATATGTTGCACACACACATGCTCTAAGGGCATGTGTGTGCGCAACATGACACTTTGAAAAATGCACAAAAGTGCATTTTTCAAAGTTTTTGCAAATTACCATGCAGTTCATCTTCATGGTAATTTGCTCCCCTTATTAGCGAAATCGCTAATTTTTTAACTTTGATGCATTGCATTTAAGGAATCTCACTTTGGGATTCCTTAAATGCAAGAGCTATTTAAGGAATCGGTATTTAAGGAATCCCTATTTAAAGAATCGCTATTTAAGGATTCCTTAAATACCGATTTCTGCTTTTGGGTTGATGCATTGGGATTGGGTATTTTTTACTTAATACCGGGAGCTAATAAGGAATCGGTATTTTACCGACTGGATTTTGGCTTGATGCATAAGGGTGTAAGTCCTGTCTGGGAGGTGGTCACACCTCCCTTTGACAGGAAACCTATCGTTCTACCTTCCCCTGCTCTGGCCAAGCCCAGCAGCAGGAAGGCAGAATCATGTCTGTGGTCGGCAGCCGTACTCCCTTGCTGTCAGACCCTAAAGGCTGTTACTGGTAGTACAGGGGGGTACCTCAAGGGAGCCCCTCAGTACATGGATCATACTTCCAACACTGCAATTGGTGTTGGGGTATGAGTCCAACATGTTTCATACCAAATATGAACAGGTTCGGTGCAGCCACTATATAGCCAGACATCTCGTAATGACTGACGTCCACTATATGATTCAAAATGGCTGACCGAATTTTCAAAGCCTGGAGAATCACCTCTGGTATTTGTAGTGGTGTCCTGCTGATGCAGGGGCACCCTCACACTTATAATCAAGCACCCTGCCCTCAGGACTGAAGAGCCTTGCGTAGGGGTGACTTATAGGTTTTAAGTGTAGTGACCTAAGACGTAAGGAAACCTATATCTGTCGTAAGAGGTGCAAGCACCAACTCACACAGGTTGCAACAGCAGGCCTGTAGTCCCAGTGTGAATGCGCTCCCATGGGTGGCACAATACATGCTGTAGCCCATGGGAGACCCATTGTGTACCTTTGCCGTGGGTACTTTAGTACCATATACTAGGGACTTAGAAGAGTACGCCAATAGCCAATTGTGGAGGTACCTATTTACTCACCATAGTCCACTCTAGGGAGAGAGCACAGAGACTGGAGCCTTGGTTAGCAGGATCCCAGTCAGACTAGTCAAAAAGACACTGATACCAGGCAAAAAGTGGATCCAACCTTCCCACAATGTCTAAGGGAGAGGAGACTTTCAGGTAGAGTTGGTGAATCTTGACGCTGTGTCTGCGAGTGAAGCACCAAGCGGCTCCGTAAAGGTTGATGGAGTGGCGTTGTGTCTCTTCGCCATACTGGTGAATCTTGATGCTGTGTCTGCGAGAGGAGCGGCTCCGTGTAAAGGTTGATGGAGTGGCGTTGTGTCTCTTCGCCATACTGGTGAATCTTGACGCCATGTCTGCGAGTGGAGCACAGAGCAGCTCCGTGTAAAGGTTGATGGAGGGCGTTGTGTCTCTTCGCCATACTGGTGAATCTTGACGCTGTGTCTGCGAGTCGAGCACCGAGCGGCTCCGTGTAAAGGTTGGCGGTTTGGCGTTGTGTCTCTTCGCCATACTGGTGAAGCTTGACGCTGTGTCTGCAAGTCGAGCACCGAGTGGCTCCGTGTAAAGGTTGAAGATGACAGAGGACAGTAAGGAACCGTGGGGGACTCCACGGGTGCTGCGGATCTTTTGTGAATTGGAGGTGGCCTTGTGCGCATATGTTCTATGTCTTTTGCATGAACATAATTTTTCCTCTGTTTAGAAAACTGTTCCATCACCACAAGCGCCGCAGAATTCCCTAATGATTGCCGAACATACATCTGTTGGTGGCAGGGTTCTTACCAAGTGGAAACAGACACCATCCCAGACCTCAAATGATGACTCTCTTGTTAAGCGCTCGCCGGTGAGTCTACAGCTTCCCTGAAGCATGATGTGAAATCACAAATGTGAAAAATGATGCACTGTGATTGTGAATTTCCTGATCTCCTGTAGCCACTGTTTTTTTGCCTGGATTCTGCTCCTGCATGGCTTTGCTCTTTTCTGTGTCCTGGTGGTTGTGTGCAGCTTTGATTTTGCTGCAGTTTTGTTGTCTTCTGAAATACTGTTCTTACAAAAGCTTTGCGCTTTAAGGAGATTTTGCTCTTGTGTAGGTTTGTCGGCAGCCTGGCTCTTCTTTGCCTATGTTCTTACATGTGTGTGTCGTGTCTATGTGTATGTTCTTTCTGCCTGTGGATGCTTGTGTGGCCCCTTCTGTAATACAGATAGCACTGGCGTACACGTAGCACCAGTGCTAACCAAGAGAGCCTTCTCTCATTTGCATAAGGGAATCAATTTACCTCTGCGCCCACGCTGTATTATGGAAACAGACATAAATAGGCTATCAGCAGGCGCACTGAAAGTACGCCACAAAAAGGTGGAGCAGTGCCAGTGCGCCCCCTGATGGCAGCCCTCAGAAGGGGGTGTGGGGTGGCTTAGGGACCCCTCCAACATCCTTCAGACGGGTGCAACCACTCACGGCACCCGCCTGCAAGGGGATCTCTAATCCGGATTTAAAGTGCAGGCGGGTTGCCACCTGCACAGTGAAGCACGGGGTGGCTTGAAAGCAGCCGCTCCGTATTTCACAGGGAAAGTGTTCTACGGCACACTTTCCCTGTTTGTGCCTAGTCCAGTAATTTAAAGGTGCACAAACAGGAAAGGTGCGCTCTGTCTTTATTTGGTCCCCAGATATTACACTTTGACATAACAGAACTCGATACACTGTTCCCACACAAATCCAATGTCTCATGGCAACATAACTGCGTGCCACTAAACGGAAAGAACTGTGTCTATAGTGAGTTGTATATTTTATAACGATAATGTGTAAAACAGCAGCTGAGAGCAGATCAAAGGAGAAAGAGAAAATCAATGAGAAAGGAAAAAAAGAAAGAAAAACCCCTTCTTCCTAGTTCAGATGACGCACAATTCAACCATATCGGGCAAAGGATGCTGGCCCGCTTCCATTAGTTTATGATTAAACTATGGATTTACAATCCCCAGAGCCACACGAAGGTGATGGGAGAGATGCTTGCTATAAGTCTACCCATCGGCCATCGCTCGGGTACCAGCCCTGTCCATCGTTCTTTCACACACCATGCCTCCTCAGTTTGAACCCAGCCATATGGAAATCCGTCTTGTCCCCACATACAATCCCCAGAAACCTTCAAGCAGTGATAATTGGTTGTTTAATTCCTAAATCAAGTGTTAATGAACTGTAATTTGCCCCATGGTTTCTAACTATTCTTCAAAAGACAGAGCCGACAAAGACTTCCATTGTCTCCGGACACAGATTTGGCCACGCTAGACCAGAGCGGAGGAAGAGGTGTGGCGCAGCGGCCAGGGGCGTGACTCCGTAGCGCAGGGCTTCGGTTCGATTCCCGGCGCCAGCTCAGCTCAGCACCATGTGACTCTAGGCAATAGCTCACTTAATCTCCCCGACAGCCCACAGCGCCTTGAGATCCTTAGGGGTGAGTAGTTTGGCTTAACAAATACCAGCTGTAGATTTAGCAGAGCCTATTCAAACTTTCTTATGTTTGGTGAGCCGCAAAATCCCTTGGGTGTCATGTAAGATAGCGTGTTCCCTGGAAGGGGCAATCTCCAACTCACTCCTGGTCTCAAGTGAGCTCCAGACAGAATCCTTGAAGGGATGCAATCCCGGACAAGCCAGAAGGGTGTATATCAGGTCTCTATCCGCCTGTGGCACTTCCAACGTTTGGAAGTGGGTGCGATTTGGCCTTGTGTCATCTATCCGTTGACCAATGCCAGTCTTGTACGATTTTAAAATAGTAGAGCTTCAGTTGAGACTCTTTGGTATATTGTTTTTGGAGCCTTGGTCGGGGGGGTTTGAATGAAGTTTTTTTGATCAGGATGTTATAGGTGCCTCAACCAATTTCTTCTAGCCTCCTGGCTTTTTCTAGATAGGAGTGTGGAGTTGAAAGCTGCCGGCTGAAGGGTTGTGTCCCAAGTTTCTTTGATTGACAAGTTCTGAGTTGCAAGAACCACCAAAACCAATTAAGAGTCCAGAGGGAACGCAGAACACAGGTCAATAAGGGATTTCAGGGCATCGTCCAGTATTAAGTGTCCAGAGGTCATGATGCTTTTATTCTACTTTAGGGCCAATTATGCGATTTCCCACCCATTGACAAAGCCATTCCCGCCCAGATGTATATGGCCCCAGACCACAAATTAATCGAAATGCCTATTATGGCGTTGGCCACCCCCTGCCACTTTCATACTACCTAAGGTCCTTGGACATCCCACTGAATATGGTTCCCCATTGTAACCCAACCCAGGTTCCAGACTGCGCAAAATGATCTGCCAGCAGTAAGAGGTGCTGAGCTAAATGTTATAGTTCTATTTGGGGCAAGCGCAGGCCACCAGACGCGGCAGTAGCATAGAATGTTGATGCTGCCAATCTCCAATGTTGGCCTTGCCAGACAGAGGCTTTGATCTGGTGAGCCACAAGCGTAGCACGGAATAAGGCACTGTGATCGGGAGCACGCCAAGTGCATAATTTAATGGAGGATTCGCCACCATTTATATTGCTTTACGGTGCCCACCATCAAACCAGGAGCTTCTCCCATTTAAAGAAATCCGTTTGCACTTGATCGATTAATATGTCCAGATTGCCTTTCACCACCTTCTGGCTTTTACCAATCACCAATAACCTCATTATTTCAGCTTCGGTTGTGGCCTCCCAGTGATGAAGGGGTTGTCAACTTAGTCTTGAGTAGCACTCCACGCTTGCTCCAGTTATTTTTATAGCCTAAGAACACAGAGAACTCTGAGGCTGTCGACGACAGTGCTGTAATAGACGTTCTGGTTGAGGATTAGGTCGGTAGAAGGCCTTGCCGGCTAGCATAGATTTCATCGCCTCCACTATTTCTTCATCAGTAATAGCCCCTTGTGGCTTTTGCCATGGTCCCACTGATAAGTCTCAGTATAGAGTCGCTTCATAGATCTCTTTTTAGAGGTCTTGTCGGGGCGCCTCTGTGGTGCATAACCACGAGGAAAAAGAGGCAAAATCTCTTGTTATATCCAGTGGGCAAGGAAGTGAGTCATTTTGGGAATTCTAGACTGCTGGGATGTCCGCTCCAAGCTGCACTGGCAGGTGTCCTTCTGCTCGAAATGGTTTGCCTTTGATGTGTTGTAAGGCTTCTCAGCCTGTGTTGTGAAATGGGTTCCGGTTCGTGTTTTCTATCGACGAGCTGATGTAAAACACTAGTGGCCAGTATTCTGCGATTAGAAACTCGAGGTCGCTATGTGTCTTTTTCCAGCATGGCTTTTCACTCCACCTCTAGCTCACACAGCATGGCAGAATCCCCAATCATAACGCCTCTCGGGTATGTAGGGGACGCAGAGTGCTCATAAAGACATACAGCGACTTCCCGGTATTCTTTTACTCGGTTTTACAGCTCCTTTTTCTCTTCAAGCAGCTTATTCTGTAGAGTGTCCCTCCTCCATGACCTGGTTTTCTGCATCTTGACCCTCAGATCCAGATTAATTAACAGCGGGCATGGTCAGAAGTGAAGCAAACTGCACTTTAACAATTGTGGCTGGGTGGAAGCAAATTAGTGTGTGTGAGAAATAATCTTTCCTTCTTCCTGTGCCTTGCGGACAAGTCAGTAATGTATATTTCTTGTTGAGTATAGAAATCTCCAGGGTTCAGTAAAGGAGTGATCTTCCAGAAGGTCTTTAATTAAGCCCCTTTTGTTGTTTCGCAGATCGAGAGGGCCTGAGCGATCGAGTATAGGACTAAACGCTGCCATCTGAAGTCAGTTAGGATTTTGATGAGTCTTGGATAGTAAGGTAAATTTTATGCAGTTGGCGGTAAAAAGTGAACCTAGTATGAGAGGATGACATGGAGTAGCGACCTGCCCATCGGGTCTAGCCATGTCATCTGTGTGAGAAAGTGCCATCTTTCTTGCATGGTATGCCCCCACGTTTTGCTGAATTGCTGATGTACTTTGACTGAGTGTGCCCTGGGCTCCTGCTAATCAGGTACCCAGGGCCTACGTTCCTTCCCTAAAACTGCATTGAAGCTTAAACCCAATTGGCATCTCTGGCCACATGTCAGCCCCTGGTAAATGGTACACTAGGTACCCAGGGCACTGTGACCAAAGAAGGCCCCTAAGGGCTGCAGCACTT
Source organism: Triturus cristatus (assembly GCF_964204655.1). Lineage (NCBI taxonomy): Eukaryota > Metazoa > Chordata > Amphibia > Caudata > Salamandridae > Triturus > Triturus cristatus. The sequence continues at coordinate 5,768,657 of NC_140581.1, read as the reverse complement.
ATTGTGCCACCTTTAGAGGCCCTGTACCCTGACACACACACACACACTGCCTTTGCAGGCTGAGTGTCTGGGTGCAGAACAAAACAAACAGACAACATGGCACACATCCCTGTGTGCCATGCCCACAACCACACTGCCCTGGCATACCTCAGTCACCCCTCTAGCTGGGTGCCCTATGCCAGTGGTGTGGGTACAGGTGCATGAGTCCTGTACCCCTACAGTACCCAGGTCCATTCCTGGGCACTGTAAGTGCAGTGCTGCCATTAAGAGTATATGGTGCTGGGAGGTCGTCATCACGAACTCCACAGCACCATGATAGCTCCACTGAAGACTGAGAAGTTTGATATCAAACTTCTCAGCACATTAAACCCACACTGATGCCAACTTAGAGTTGCCCCCTGAACCTAGCCCACAATCCAAGTCCTGCCTGAGAGGCTCCCTAGGCTGCCACACAGCAGACATGTTGCTGGATCCCTGGGTAGAGAGCCATCCGCTCTCCTGGTCCTGCAACAATGCACATCCTTTATATAATAATATTTTATTAAATTTTGTCAAGCACACAGATAGATTCACATTTGTGTCCGCAGCACCATAGCACACCAAAATGGATAACATATGTAAGATTACATTCACAATGTTAACACTTTTCTAAGTTCCTTCCGCCTTAACGTCAGGTCCACCAACGGGGATGTGCATAGGGACCCTCTATAGCTATTCCACGCCTTCCATTTCTTTTCCCACTTTCTGGGGCACCCTCTAATGATGAACACTTCTTTTTCAGCTATCATGCATCTGTCGAGCTCCTGTACCCACACTCGTATGGATGGTGCCTCAGCAGCCCCCCAGTGGCGTGCTATCTCTCGCTTGATCAATGTGAAGGCCAACGTTACCATCTGCTGCTCGATCTCGGTGAGGTCTGTGGCTTCCCATATATTAAGTAGGCCTAACTGAGGCGTGAGGGTCAATGTTTTTCCCAGCGCGGTATGAAGCTTAGTCGCTGCCCCCTCCCACAGTGATCTGAGTGCAGGGCATTCCCAGACCATATGATAGAACGTGGCCTCCTGCTGACATCCCCTGCTACAGAGTGAATCGTCCTTGGCCCCCATTCGTGCTAGGACCACCCCTGTCATATAGGACCTATGGAGAATCCGTAGCTGGATAAGTCGGTGTCTAAGGGTAATCGCCGCCCGTCTAGGAGACATCAGTGCTTCCCTCCAGTCCTCTTCCTCAAGGGGTCCTATGTCCTGTTGCCACTTCTCTCGGAGCCTCTCGAATGTATCAGGGAGGTTGTTGCAAAGCTTTTTGTACGTCAGGGAGATGGCCTTCGAGTGCAGTTGGCCATCTAAGAGTCTGTCTTCGAGGGGCGAAACGTCTGGAATATTCTGCAAGTCAGTAAACGCCGTCCAGAGGGCATGGCGGACCTGAAGGTAGCGAAATAGCTCACTTTGCGCCATATGGTAGGTTCCCTGAAGTTCCTCAAAACTGAGGATGGCACCGTTTCGTATCAGGTCACCGACCTTTGAGATGCCAAGTCACCCTGGCTGGAAACAAAGGGTACCGAGTTCCTGGGCTTGCCATAATGGTGCCGCCTTAGTGAGGGTATTCGCCCATCCCAGTTGAGAGTTCGCTCTGCGCCAAATGCTGACTGTATGGGCCATTGGGCCCATGAATGCTGGTTTCCTCCCTTTGAAGTAGAGCGCTCCCAGATATCCTGCACGTCCCGTTTGGTAGTTATCTAATGTGAACGCCGGGTCGTGGGGGGGTCGGTATATCCAATGATTCACCACTACCAGCTGCGAGGCCCGGTAATATAATTTCAGGTCCGGCAGGGCTATACCGCCATCGTACCACCCTTTGGTAAGCTTCCTCATCGATATCCTGGGGGCTCCACCGTTCCATAATAAAGTACGGATCTCTTCCTCTACCGCCGTGAAATAGGCGTCTGGAACTTTATTGGGGCAGTTTTGAAGTATGTATAGGAAACGCGGGAGAGCAAGCACTTTGAAGAGGGCAGCACGGCCCGCCAGGGAGAGCGGCAGGGACCGCCAATGCTCGACGTCAGACTTCAGCCGGGCCAGTGGGGGGGCCAGGTTGTAGTTGTGAAACAAAGCCGGGCTCGCCGTAGCATATATTCCCAGGTATCGAAAACCATCTTCTGCCACCTCCAACTGACAATCAGCCGGGAGGGGAGGGACCCTCCCGTGGAGCATATATAATATGGTTTTGGTCCAATTGATGGCGTACCCGGAGTACTTCCCAAAATTGGTAAATATGTCTAATACCACCCGGATGGACTGAAAGGGGGAGGCAAGATAGAGCAGGATATCATCCGCGTAGAGTGATATTTTATCCACCAGGTCTGGCGCCCATCGCAACCCTCTTACCATGATGTCACGCTGAATCCATGTCGCCAGTGGCTCGAGCATGAGAGAGAATATTAGCGGCGAGAGCGGGCAGCCCTGCCGGGTCCCTCTCCGGAGCCGGAAGGCCCTGGATGTATGATTGTTAACCCGTATTTGACCCCATATGTCTTCATAGAGTAATCAAACCCACTTTACAAACTTAGGACCGAACCCAAATCTCTCTAGTACCTCAAATAGATAAGGCCATTCTATGGAGTCGAAAGCCTTGGAGGCATCTAACGATAGGATCGCCGCATCCTCCTCCAAGAAGCTTTGGCGGGCTAGAACGTTCTGAAGCCGACGAATATTTTGTGCCGTATTCCTCCCTGGCATGAAGCCAGATTGGTCCGGGTGTACTAGAGAAGAAATGACTGCAACCAACCTGGTGGCCAGTACCTTCGCCAGAATTTTGGCTTCTACACTGATCAGGGAAATAGGTCTATAGGACTCGCATTTGTCCCCGGGCTTTCCGGGTTTGCGAATCACAACAATAGTTGCCAAACGTTGGTCAGGCGGGAGTCTGCCCGCTGCACAGCTTTCGTTATACATGGCCCGGAGATGCGGGGCTATCTGGGAGCTCGTCACCTTAAGGAACTCAATAGGGGTGCCGTTAGGTCCGATCGCCTTGCCTGAGCGAATTTGGGCGATGGCTTTCTGGATTTCCTCATCCGAGAGGTCACTAGCTAGGGATTGTCTATCGGCTTCGGAAAGGGTGGGCAGGGCGCTATCCGCAAGGAGCTGACGGGAGTCTTCTGCAGTGTATGCGGTGGATGGGGAGTAGACTTTCTCGAAGTAGTCCACAAACGCTTCTGCTATGTCTTTGGGGTGTGTAATCGTCTCTCCATTTGGCAGAGCTAGTCTCTGGACCCACCTATCCCCGTGATCCCTCTTCTCTAACCATGCTAGCAGCCTGCCCGTCTTGTCTCCCATTTCATATAATCTATGCTGCATATTTAGATGTTTAGTCACCATATGCTCCCTCACCTTAAGTTTGTACTCCTCCCGCTTGAGTGCGAGGCGATGTAGAGTATCATCTGCGGGGTTAGTGGCATGTTCAGCTTCCAATGTTGAAAGCTCATCTTCTAACTGGAGAAGCGTTCCGCGTTTGTGACGCAGATAACCGGTCTTCATTGCTAAGGCCCGCCCCTTCAGTACCACCTTAAATGCCTCCCAGAGAGTAAGTGCCGAATCCACCGAGCCCAGGTTGTCTTCAAAATAGTGTTTGGTGCTATTACAGAGGTCCTCTTTGATATCAGGTATCTTTAACAACCACGGGTCGATCACGATCATAGTTCGGGGTTGTCGTTCCCAATGGGTATATTCGACCCACACCGGGGAGTGGTCAGAGATCCCTCTCGGGAGGACCCGAGGTTGCGAAAAACCTCCTGTTGTGGTCGCGTATGTCAGGAAGTAGTCAATGCGGGATGAACTCTTATGTGCGTTTGAATAGTAAGTGAACCGCGGCACTGTCAGGGGCGTCTCGCGTCCAACATCTACGAGGCCCATCGCCGTCATGAAGTCGCGCATGAGCCTATTCGGTGTAACCCCTGGCCTCTGCGGATGTCTGTCGGCAGTATCATCAATAGTGAGGTTGTAGTCGCCTCCCAGAATCAGGGTACCTGCGGGGAGGTCCATTAATATCTTGCCCAGATCTGCTAGAGCAACTTTACCCAATGCAGGTGGTAGGTATGATGACACAATAATTAAGGCTTTCCCTCCCCATTGGGCCTCTAAGACAGCAAATCTACCCTGAGGGTCAGACCAGGTCCGGTGCGTAATCAGAGCTAAGTTTTTCTTGACTAGTATAGCTGTCCCTCGGGACCCTGTGGTGTAGTCCGCATGCACCAGAAGTTTATAGCCCCAGCGCGTGAGAGCCTTGTTTTTGTTCCCTACTAGATGTGTCTCTTGTAGGAGCACTACGTCTGGAGATTGGCGTTTGAGACACTGTTGTGCCACCCCTCGCTTTATTTTATCCCCCATCCCATTGACGTTCCAGGTAAGGACGGAAAGTGTCACCTCTCTATCACCCCCAGTCATCGCAAAGGTAGTATATCCACGTGTGACAATTTAACAATAGTGTGCACAATCTAGAAGATATCTGGTGTCTCAGTGCTGGTATAGCTCTGCGTGTAGTCCTTCCTCTTTCTGGATGGTCATGGCTGTCTGTGATCATAAACTTTCCGCTTAACAAAATAAGAAAACTCCCCATTTTCAAACCCCCTCCCGGTTCCCGCCCAGCCCTACCCTCCCCCCTCCCTGTCCCCCTGACCGTGGATTTAAAACTACCCACTCCCCAACACGGCAGAGTGCCTCTCACCCCCCCCAAGACTGCGAAAAATGTTCGCGGGGTCAGCAGCTCCAGCCCCGCATAAACATATCACAATGGTCATGGTTTGCCATCCATTAAGATTATCCATTCAGTCTCTAGTTCGTCACCCCGTCCTAGGGCCCCGCCCCCCACCCCCAGCATCGATATCTCCCGAGGTGCAGTCCCAACGTTCATCTTCCACAATCTCTCCAGCAGGCGCAGCCGGACGCCTCCGCCCTCATGTCTCATCTGGAGTAGTTAGTGTGGGTTCTCTGATTGGCCTCCAACCTCAGGGGCCCCGGGCACCGGCGGCGTCTGACGACCCCCAGCCCGCCGACGCGGTCCGCCATTATGTCGTGGCCTCTGGATGCCAACTCCGGTCTTACCCTCCATCCAGTCCCATGCCTCCTCCGGGGACTCGAAGAACCAGGTGGACTCACCCGATTCCACCCTCAATTTCGCCGGAAAAATCATGGCGTATTTGATTTCTCGCTCCCGTAGTTCCTGCTTCACTGCTTGGAAGCTGCGTCTTTGGGCTTGTACCTTTGCAGTAAAGTCTGGAAAGAAGGCCACTTCACTATTCCCAACTTTCAGTGGAGGCCCAGCCCTCGCCGCCTGCAATATGCTGTCTCTGTCCATGTAGTTGAATACTTTGGCAATAATTGGTCGCGGAGGGGCCCAGGGTCTAGGCCGTCCCCCGGGCACTCTATGTGCCCTCTCGATTGAAAAATACTTGGACAAAGCTTTAGGCTTGAGCTTTTGAGTGATAAGTTCTTCCACTTATAGGTCCGTAGCCGACCCTTCCTCCCGCTCCGGGATCCCAAGGATGCGCACGTTATTGCGACGCACGCGCCCTTCGTACTCATCAAGCTGCCGCGCCATTCGATCTTGCTTTTGCTGCATATCAACCATTTGCGCCTGCAGTTCGGATGTGTCCACTTGTAAAGCACCGGTCGCTGTCTTTAGTTCTTGGACCTTTTCGTCCATTTTCCGGAGGTCCGCTCTGATCGAGGAGGCCTCCATTGTCGCCGAATCCAATGAGGCTCGAATTCCATTGATGGCCGCCATAACATCATGTAGTGTCGGCTCAGGTCCCTTCTCGGAGCCGGATGGCGACAATTCCCCCTCCGCCGGTGACGACCCAGCCGCTTCGCCTGTGCCCGATCTGGCGAACTTAGCCAATTGCTTTTGTACATGTGTTTTAGTCCCTTTTCCTCCCGTCGCCATTTTTGCTGGTCTCCCCTTGTCAGGGACGGCTCCGAGATCAGCACCACCTCGCGCGTGGTCGTCGCCTTCAACTGCGTGTTTCGTTACCTCAAATAGCCTGTCGGCGTTCCGTGGCTAGTTTGCCCGCCCCTGACCCGCGGGCAACCAGCCGACCCCTCGACGTTTCACCCGCGAGTGGGCGTCCCGGGCAGGCCGCGTATAGACCACCACGCTCCAAAGTCGACTGACCTCTGAACGTTACAGGCCCTCACCTCACCGCCAGGCCGATTGCCCAGGTCTTCTGGCCGGTCGTCGATCGCCCCCGCAACGCACCAGTTCTGGCACAACCCAAATGTCGCCACCCGTCCCAGGCCGACCGCGTCGCAGCAGAAATCAGCAATGTGGCAAGGAAGGCCGAGGTTCCAGTCCCCGCCACCACCTCCAGAGTTAGGGCCACACAGTCCAGCCTCGCCCAACGATATCACTGCCACCCAGGGCCAATCCAAGTAGTCCTTACCCTCAGGTTCTCTCGTCAGGCGCTGTACTGGAGATCGCAGGCCGCACGCCACCATCACTGCCCACACCACTCTCTCCGCTGCGGTCTGCCTTCCGCTAAAACGGCAAGCCTACGCCGTCAGGCCCTGGCATCCACAAGTCACGGTGCAATTTGTGCAGCAGACGGCAATCCATCCCCGTCTGCAGCGACAGTCAACTGTTCACGTCATGGGGCTCCGAATCATTGCCATGCCCCCGCCGCCGATCTCCCAGGGAGCGAGGGGACAGCGGAGCGCCCGCAGCGCCTGGGGAGGCCCAGCAGAGCAGGCCCCGGTCGCGGTCTCAGGCCGCTCAGCGTCTCCACCTCCGTGTCAGCTGCCGCCCGGTCGGTCGCAGGGAACTCCTCCACCATTCCACACCAGCTTCTGTGTCGGCGGGCACCGGAGGCACCAGCGGCGCAGGCCACACCCCCGAGCAGGTCCACCGTATAGGCCCCGTAGCCGGGGGCTCAAGTAGAGATCCGGGCCTCCCAACGCTTCTCACACAGCTCCGCTGGCGACCGGGCGGCCTCGCGCCACCACGGCCCGAGCTCCGCTGCACCCTCGACGTCCAGCAATCACCTCAGGATCAAAGCTGCGCTGTTCCGCCGCCGCTCACCGCTCCGCGATCACAGCCGCTTCCCCGACCTCAAGCTGCGCCGCCTCAGGTATTTCGCCGGGGGATCTGGGTCCGGTCTCGTAGCTCCAACCGAGGAAGGATGTTAATCAGGTACAGTGTGGGGTCCCCGGGCCACTTTCCGGGCGGTTAGGCTTTTCTGGATGGCACAGGATAGAACGATTTTAAATGCGGGGCTCGGAGCTCGCTCAAGCGGCCGCCATCTCAGTCGGCTGCTACCCACGCCAACAATGCACATCCTTGGCGAGGTGCTAGGTCTCCTCCCCCAGGATGGGCAGGGGAAGCTTCAAAGGCATGCCGCCTTTGTGAGCTTTCCCAGGCCACTTGCTGTACTCAGCAACTGGCCCCCACCAGTTCTAACCCCCACTCTGGCGGGAAGACTGGTGGGAAATCCCAAGTGAAATAAGGGGGTGTGCCAGCCTCTGCCAACCCCACACATCCGGTGGGGGAGGCGAGGTGAAGCACAACTCGGGGCTCTTGCCATCTTGAGGATGGGGAGCCCTACCCAATCAGGACTAGGCTCCTGCCTACCCTCCCACTGGAGAGTGGCAGGCTATGGGGTGTACCCACCCCAGGGAAGGGACCCATTGGTCCCTGACCTCTACCTACCTGTAACGCCCCTAAATTTAGTATTTAGGGGCACCCTGAACCTTCCTTCCTCAGATTCCGAAACAAGAAAGAACAAGATGAAAGAAGACCTGCCGTGCAGCTGCTAACAAGAGGACGACACCAACTGACTTGGCCCCAGCCATACAGGCCTGACGACCCTCGCACCTGCCCCTGCTAAACCCCGGTGTCTCCAGCGGACAGCAACCTTGAAAACCCCGGAGGACCTGCCTGCCTTGCTCATCTAAAAGACTGGGACTCCCACGAGCAGTGGTTCTGCTCAAAACAAGCAAAAACCCCCGGTGCCAAGCCAGGAACCACGAATCCAGCACACTCTGCACCCGCCAAGCCCAGCCTGTGCCTCAGTGAACAAAGACCCTGAGGACGTCCCCAGCGACTGTGACCAAGACTCCAGCACCCAAGGACCCTCCTCGACGCTCCTGACGATGCCTGCAGCCTCACAACCAGGGACCCCTCCAACCGCAACCAGCAGAGGGTAAGATTTCCCGACGCCAAAAGGCACCCCTGCACCGGGCGCCCTGCGACCCCCTGTGCCCAACTCCTGGGTGCCTACCTAACCTACAGCTTCCCAACTTACCTCTCGAAGTGGTGGTCGCACCTGAAGAATCTTCGTCCCCGAGCTTGCAGCCTTTGTTCATCTGGCAGCTTCTCCATTGAAATACATTGAGCGCCCGACGGCTCAAAAGCACTTGCACCCAGCCGCCCGAGTGCCCCTGGAAGTGCAGCATCTGTCCTATCTTACTTCCCCACTTGCCCTGTGTGAGTGACCAGGAGCCCAGCTCCCACAGCCGCGTGACCTGCTAGTCAGCAGCCACCAATCAAAGGCCCCCTGCCCGCCACAGGCTAACATTGGGCCTAACTCTCTCTGCACCCGGCTGCCCCAGTGCCGCTGAGGGTGTAACAACTGTACCTACCTGACCCTGGGAGACCCCTGAGTCTATGCCCAGAACCTTAACTCTGCCAGTCGAGTACTTACCCAAAAGCCGATAACCTACATTTTCTCCTTAGGGTAACATTGACTGGTTTCACTTGGAAATTCTTCTGTGTCGAGTTTTGAATCTTTAAAATATTCACTAAAAATCACCCGATCAACGAAAACAAAATTACTCACCTGTTACCAGGAGAGATCCCAGTGCTGGATCTTGGTGCCCAGCACTGACCCTGAAATGTAACTACAACTGTACTTACAGATAACTTCATTTTCCTCCATAGGATAACATTGCCTGGTTTTTGCCAGAAATTCTTCTGTCGATTTTTGAAACATACAAATATTCCTTAAAAATCGCCTGTGTAACAAAAACAATTTCTTTCAACTGTTTACAGGAAATGCACCAGGGTTGAATCCAGGATCCAACCCAGAGTAAGAAAATCACACGCAAAGTAATTGAAATTGCATTTACTTAAAAACTCCCATTGAGCTCAATGTTATAATTGTGTTTGAATTGTGTTGCCTATTGCAACAACTAACTATTGCATTTAAAAGTCTATTGCTTATTGAAAGTATTTAACTAAAGCATCTCATTCTGAGAAAGTATTTTGATACCTATTGTTGGTTCTAAAATAAAACAACTATGTATTTTTATACACAAAACAATTGGCCTAGAGTTCAGTTCTCGAGTGTGAGAGACCATTTGCTGACTGAGTGTGTACATCAAATGCTTTACACTGTCCTCTGATACTGCCTTACTGCTCGACCAAGCTACCACTTTAGAGAGTAAGGTTATATCTAACTTTAGCCTCTGCCAAACCTCTGGAGACTGGGGACTCTGTGCACACTGAACCTTACTTTGGTGCAGTTTATACAGAGCCACTTTCTCACAATCTGCACCCTGGCTGCGACTCTGCAGTGGAGGAGTTTGGCCTCTCTGTTTTTCCTGTAAGGCTTTGACTCAGTGCCAGAAGCGTCTGTCTCATGTTTGGAATAGGAGATGAAGACCACCTTCCCTACCCACTCTCTCTTGGGGTTTTCAGATCCCATATGTGGTATGGGAGTCTCCTGTTAGAAAGCAATGTCTGGTTTATTATGAGCAAAGAGCTCGTCCCTTTTTCATTTTTATCTAGTCAGTCAAGCATTTAACATCCTGAGACCATACAGAATGATCTTCATCTCTGGACCCTGTGGGAGATCAGCTCTGGAGTGGGCAAGGAGCGTTCTGCCGAACACTTGGTCAAGAAAGTCTTATGCATAGTGTTTTTTTGTAACAGAATGAGTTGGGTACAACTGATCAAGTTATGAACTGTTGTGTCACTCCAACTTTGTAAGTTTTCCTTCTGGTGTTTTGACTTGGGCGTCCCCTCATGATTGTAGCTCCAAGTATAAAATATCTAAAATTTCCAAATTGTGCCTCTTGCTCTGGATAACACTGACGTTTTGATGCGTGATCCAAATTTATACCTACCTTTTGGAGGGGGTTCCTCTCTGTTGTGGTCTGGAGCTATTGTGTCACCGTCTATACTAGGCATTTTGGTAAGTAGAACTGGTTGGTGGGGTGGATCATGACAAACATCAGAAGATGCTCATCGGAGACATCACAAAATTCCCTGCCAGTTCCAGGACTCCGTACCGGAGTTCCTTCTGCCTCAGAAAATGTCATAAGGCATAGCGTTTCCTCATGGCTAAACTGGTTTCCTAAAGAAAGTCCACAGATAGTGGGATTTTATGATCTTTGAAGGAGAACAAACTATGTTTTTAGCCGTCTGTATGATGAGACGAGCCTGCTGGAAGGAGACCCATTATGATCGGCCTGGGGGGGTCATTCTAGTCATTCGATTTCGGACGAAGCCTATGCACCTGATGATAAGCCAATCATATCTTCTTTTTTCTCACTCTTAGGGACTCTACAAGTGTACACTGTCCCTCTAAATTCTGTTCTCCAGATCTGTGACCTTTTGCAAGTTCCACACTTTTGACCCCCAGTCTGAAGTATATATTACATTTTCTTCCAAGGTCTGTGTTGGACCTGGCCCTCTCTACCGGGTCACCCTCAAACTTATTTTTGTCTTTGTCCCTCCAATTTCTGCTGAATGGATTTTTGTTGGCCTTAGTACTCTGTGCACTGTACCACCGTTAACCACTGCTAAAGTGCATGTGCTCACCCCCCTAAAACATAGTTAAGTTGGTTTATATTCACTTGGCATATTTAATTTACTTACAAGTCCCTTGTACAATGGTGTACCATATACACAGGGCCTATGAATGACATGCTACCTGTGGTCGCTCCCCACGCTGCTGCACCGCCCCGGTGGTACCTGTCTCCTGATCGCATTTGCCTGTATTGCCTGTATTGTTTTCTCCTGATTGCGTGCTCCTAATTACCTTTTCTTCCCTGATTGCCATTGCCTGTATTGTTTTTTCCTGATGCTCTTCCCCCAATTACTTTTTCTTTCCCTGATTGTCATTGCCTGTTTTGTTTCCCCCTGATTGCGTTTCCCCCCAATTACTTTTCTTTCCCTGATTGTGATTGCCTGTTGTGTTCTCCCCAATTGCATCTGCCTCTGATTACTCTGTTCCCCCCTCCCGCCATTTTCTGTGTCCCGCTTGCCTTCTGTTCCCCCCTGCCATCTTCCACCCGTTTTTTCCCGCCGCTGCATCCTTGCGGCCCCAACCCCATGCACACCCATTCGCCTCCCCGCTCCCGCCTCCCAGCTGCTCCTCCCTCCCACCTCCCCTTAGATGGAGGGCGTGCAGCGGGCGCGCGCAGCGGGCGCACCGCAGGCGCGCCAAAGGCGTGCCTAAGGCAAGCCCGTCTGCGCCCATCCGCGCCTGGACCGCGCCCAGCGCCAGGACCCCCGGCCCCCGCGAACGCCACGACGCCCGCCCCTGCCACGACTCCAGCACCCTCCACGCACTCAACGCCGTACGACCACGCACCTGCTGCCTGGCTGCCCCGAAGCCCACCCAAGGACCCTTCTCCTGCCGAAACTGCAGCTTCACCAGCATCCGACCCGCCAACCCACCTACCGAAGAACCCAACTTCTTCAGATGCATCCTGCTCAATACCCGCTCCGCCCGCAAACACGCCGTTGATCTCTTGGACCTATTTGACTCAACCAACTCCGACGTCGCCTTCCTGACTGAGACCTGGCTGAACCCCTCCTCGGCACCCGACATCGCCATAGCCATCCCAGAAGGCTACAAGATCACCCGCAAGGACCGCGGCAACGGAGTAGGAGGAGGGATTGCCATCGTCCACAGGAACACACTCATAATCTCGACAGGCGCCGACGACACCCTCAGCACCGCCAAACACCTGCACTTCCAGATCCCCACCGACCCCAACACAACCCTCGGAGATACCCTCGTCTACAGACCCCCCGGACGCCAACCGCAGTTCAGCGACTCCATCGCCGACTTCATCAGCACACACGCCCTCGCTTCCACGGACTACATCCTCCTCGGGGACCTGAACTTCCACCTCGAGAACAACAGCGACTCCAACTTTTCCACCCTGATCGCCAACCTCGGACTCAGACAACTCGTCATAACACCCACCCACTCCGCCGGCCACACGCTTGACCCCATCTTCTCAGCAAGCTCCCACGTCTTCTTCAACCACACCACCAAACTCCACTGGACCGACCACCGATGCATCCACTTCACCTTCCGGAAACCCACCACACACCACCGCACCCAGCAGATGCCTCGCCGCCGCTGGAGCAAGGTCACCGAGGACCAGCTAACCACTGCCCTCGCCCAGAGCCCACCCGCAGACCCGACCAACCCCGACGCCGCAGCCTGCAGCCTCAGACAATGGATCAACGACTGCGCCAACACCCTCGCCCCGCTCAAGAAGCCCTCCAACACCCACACAAAGAAGAAAGCCAGCTGGTTCACCAAAGACCTCCAGGCCTCCAAGCGAACCTGTCGAAAACTCGAAAAAAAACTGGATCCGTGAACGAACACCGGATAGCTACACAGCCCACAAGAACGCCACCCGCAGACACCACCACCTCATCATATCTGCCAAAAGGACCTCCTTCAAAGACCGCCTAAACAACAACGCACACAACAGCAAAGAGCTCTTCAACATCATGAAGGAACTCTCCAACCCCAGCTCCAACACCAACGACATCCCACCGTCACAAGACCTGAGCGACTCGCTGGCCATCTTCTTCCATCGCAAGATCGCAGACATCCACAACAGCTTCAATGCCGTCACCACCCCGGCAACCGCTGAGACCCCCACTCCCACGACCACCACCCGCACCAACCGCCTGCTCGCCTGGACCAACATCAACGAAGATAACACCATCAAGATCATGAACACCATCCACTCCGGATCCCCGGAAGACCCCTGCCCACACCACATCTTCAACAAAGCCAGCAGCACCATCGCACCCCATCTCCAAAAAACCATCAACATCTCCTTCGAGACAGCGACCTTCCCGGAGAGCTGGAAGCACGCAGAGATCAATGCCTTACTCAAGAAACCCAAGGCGGACCCCAAGGACCTCAAGAACTTCCGACCCATCTTCCTGCTCCCGTTCCCAGCGAAGGTCATCGAAAAGGCCATCAACAAACAACTGACCAGCTTCCTCGAGGAGAACAGCATCCTGGACCCGTCCCAGTCCGGGTTCCACAGCAACCACAGCACCGAAACTGCCCTCATCGCCGCCACTGACGACATCAGGACCCTGCTTGACAACGGAGAAACCGGGGCCCTCATCCTTCTGGACCTGTCAGCCACCTTCGACACGGTCTGCCACCGCACACTACGAACACGCCTCCACGGCGCCGGAAACCAAGAGATGGCCCTGGATTGGACCACCTCCTTCCTCTCCGGCAGAACACAGAGCATCCGCCTCCCCCCCTTCCACTCCGAAGTCACCGAGACTCATCCCTCAGCCCAACGTTGTTCAACGTCTACATGGCCCACTTCGCACGACGGCATGACGTCAAGATAATTTCCTACGCCGATGACACCCAGCTGATCCTCTCCCTCACCAAAGACCCCCACAGCGCCAAAACCAACCTCCACGAAGGAATGAAGGCCGTCGCCGACTGGATGAGAAACAGCCGACTGAAGCTGAACTCGGACAAGACGGAGGTCCTCATCCTCGGATCCACCCCTTCGGTCTGGGACAACTCTTGGTGGCCGACCGCACTGGGAGCACCCCCTACAGCCACCGACCACGCACGCAACCTAGGGGTCATCCTCAACTCCACCCTCTCCATGACAAAGCAGGTCAACGCCGTCTCCTCCTCCTGCTTCAACACCCTCCGCATGCTCCGCAGGATCTACAAGTGGATCCCCACCGAAACGAGAAGAACGGTCACCCAGGCCCTCGTCAGCAGCAGGTTGGACTACGGAAACGCCCTCTATGCAGGAGCCTCGGCCAAACTCCTGAGACGGCTTCAAAGTATCCAGAACGCCTCGGCACGCCTGATCCTCGACATCCCTCGCCGCAGCCACATCACACCCCACCTGAGAGACCTGCACTGGCTCCCCGTCAACAAGAGGATAACCTTTAACCTCCTCACCCACGCACACAAGGCACTCCACAACACCGGACCAGCGTGCCTCAACAGACGACTCAGCTTCTACCCCCACCCACCAGCTCCGCTCCACCAACCTCACCCTCGCCAGAGCGACATCCGGCGGCAGATCGCTCTCCCACCGCGCCGCTAAGACCTGGAACACCCTCCCCATCCACCTACAGCAGACCCAAGACCTGCTGACCTTCAGAAGACTCCTCAAGACCTGGCTTTTCGAGCAGTAGCAGCGCCCCCCAGCACCTTGACACCCTCACGAGTAAGTAGCGCGCTTTTTAAATAACATGATTGATTAAAATCTGCACACTTTTAACTAATCGCACCGGGCAACCTTTGACAACTAGGCAATGAATACATTTTTATGTACCCCCGAAGCCCTCCTGCCTCCGTCCCCTTGGCAAACTTCATTGGCTCCCAGTGTTTGGGGGATAACCAAGACGCAGGAGAGTGAGTCAAATAGTCTAGAAAATTAAAGAGAAGCTGGGTTTCGGATTCACATGCTCTTATCCCGATCGCGTTTGTTAGTCTGTAAGCACTACTTTTATTAATGAGTTTCGCATTAGGAAAGCACCACGGTGTGCATGTGTGGCGAAACTTCACCCATGAGGTACGTGCCAAGCATTTGTTGACACATTCCACACTTTAAGTCTTTTTCAATATATTTATTACCAAATGCAGGACCTTTCCAATGGATTTTGCACACTACATACATGCACTCCAAAAATAAAACGTGCAGCTAAAAAACATTGCCATTTACAACGTCAATAGCTCTAACTCACAAATGTGACACCTACTTGCATTGCAAATGCTTGTTTAAAAATACAGCCCGTTTTCTTCGAAGGAAAACAGGCTGCGTTTAAAAAACAAAAATGATATGTTTTCCTTAAATTTTTTAGGAGTAGGCAGTGGTCCATGAAACATTTTCGCCACCATTCCCAAAGGGAAAGGGGTCCCATTTGCGAATGGCTTACCACCAACTTCAGGTTCAAAAACACTCATACATACCACTGCGATTTGCTGTTTGGAAGGGATGCCCTAAACACGCCCCTTCCAAATCCCGAATGGCTGACCCATTACTGAATCGCTAAATAGGATTTGATACACGTAAATTGCCTTTTTGCATTCACAAAAGGGCCAATTCTGCAATATTGATTGATGCATGTGGCCCTAGATTACTGCAATAGTCTTTATGCAGGCGACTCCAAACAAGTGCTGCGGAAGCTGCAGACGGGCCAACCTGCAGCCGCTCGACCTGTATTGAAACTGCCACGCCGCTCGGCGGCTTCAGCAGCTCTTTAGGCTCTTCATTGGCTGCCGATACATAAGAGGGTCTTGTTCAAGAGCCTGCTGATTACCTTCAGAGCATCGGGTCTAAAATATGTAGCCTCCAGATTTACGCCTCACGTGACTGCTCGTACTCTCAGATCTTCCTTAGCGAATGTTCTTGAACCCCCGACCTTTAGGCACAAGACCAAAGGTGGTAAATCTTTGGCGGTCCTGGGGACTAGGGCGTGGAGTCTCCTTCCCAGACTCCTCAGATTCACTGATTCAGAGCCTCTCTTTAAGAAACAACTGAAAACCTGGATCTTTGCAGCTCCCGATTCGTTATGCTGTTCTCTTATACAGGGACTTTTGCGTATGTTCATGTGTCCGCTAGGAACTTATTTTAATTTCTGCAGGCGCCAGGATGATCCATTTGGAGTGACACTTGCGCTTTACAGATGCAAGATTCATTCATTCATACTCTTTTATTAATGGGGAGCCAGTGGAGTTTCGTGAGCACGGGTCTCAGAGAGCAGCGTCTGGGAATATTCAGGAGCAGTGGGCTGCTGCGTTTTGTACTCTTTGGAGCATCTTCAACCTGCCTTGGGTAACACCCAGATAGAGGATGTTACAGGAATCTATTCTGGAGACTGGGAGTGCTTGGATGAGTCTTTCCGGCTGCTGCTGGCAGGAGACCAATGATCTCGCATAGCATTTTCAGAATGCCAAAACATTCCCCTGCAAGGTTGGATATCTGGTTGTCAAAAGTAAGATTGCTGTCAAACCACAGTCCCAGGTTCTTTATTTTTGGTTTTAGAGTTGGTACTGGACACAAGGCATTCGTCCACCAATCTGTGCACCAGATGGATGGCTGTTTCCCAACATCGGATACATCACTTCTCTCTGCAGTCAGTCTGAGGCAGCTCTGGTCCATCCATGCTGCCAGGAGAGCCAACCAGGTTCGAAAACCGGCCGTGGAGGTCCCATTGTCCTATGTCAGAGTGATAATAAGTTGAGTGTCGTCGGCGTGTGACACTATTTTTACACCATGACGCTCAACCACTTCAGCGGGGGGATCCATATATGAGTTAAAAAGAGTCCACTCTACCACAACACTTATTTACTCCACCCTACGACACTCCACTGTATGACACTCTACTCTATGACACTCTACTCCAAACTACAACACTCCACTGAATGCCATTCCACTCTATGAACTCTGGTCCACTCCACCCTACGCCACTATACCCCATGGCATTCTATGACATTCTACTCTACAACACTCCACTCTACTCTACTATACTCCACTCAATGTTATGTTATGTTATCTGGGGTTTTGTTAAGTGCTCAGCTACTCAGGCAGAGTGTCCCGGCGCTATCAGACCCATAACCGTAGAGCTCCAGCAGGGGAGAAAAAACTTATTGGCCAAACAGCCATGTTTTGAGCTTCTTTCTGAAGGCCATCAAGCTCTCACTCTTTCTTAAGGACAGTGGGAGGGCATTCCAGGCCCGGGGCGCAAGATATTTAAAAGACCGCCCCCCGATCCGGGCACGCCCTAATTGCCGGGACCGTGGTGAGAGACAGTGATGCAGAACGCAGGGCTCTGGCAGGCAGATGAAAACCGATCCTCTTCCTCAAATAGAGGGGACCAGTGCCATAGAGGGTCTTAAATGCCATAGTGAGCATCTTGAATTCAATGCGCCTCTGAATAGGCAGCCAGTGAAGAGACTGCAACAGTCCCGTAGCGTGGGAGCGGTGGCCGAGGCCAAAGATTGCCCGAGCGGCCGAGTTCTGCACTAACTGTAGGCGTGAGAGAAGAAGCTTCGGAAGACCAAGATAAAGGACATTGGCATAGTCCAGCCTAGATCCTATCATGGCCTGCACCGTAATTTTCCTATGGGCAATGGAAAGGAAAGGAAGAAATTTTCTTAGCATTTTTAGAATCCCAAAGCATTGACCAACCAGGCTCATAATCTGTGGTTTAAAAGTAAGACAGTTGTCCATCTTAACACCGAGATTTTTAGCCACCGAGGCCACATCGGAAGGGGGAAACATATCCGTCGGCCACCAGGACATCCAACAGGGATCAGGAGGACAACCGAAGAAAAGAACCTCGGATTTATCCGAGTTGCATTTAAGCTGGTTGCATTGGAACCAGGTAAAAAACGCGCCCAAACAGCTTTTAATGCGATCTCCGTTGAAGCCCATATCTTTTCCACATGTGAAAAGAAGCTGGGTGTCATCAGCATATGACTCAACCAGCTTCGCCAAAGGGGACATATAGATATTAAAGAGAGTCGGGCTTAATATTGACCCTTGTGGAACTCCCACTTCCAGAAGCGGCACTGCCGCGGAGTACGGAGGAGCCCAGACTGTCTGTTGGCAGTTGGCCAGAAAGGACTTGAACCATTTGAACACCGTTCCTCCAACACCAATCTCCGCAAGTCTTGCCAATAGGCGATCGTGTGGAACGGTGTCAAACGCCGCCGAGAGATCAAGCAGCACCAGCAGTGCCTTCCCCCCGGAGTCCTGAACTTCCTTAATGGCCTCAACCACCTCCAGCAGAGCCGTTTCCGTGCTCATATGCGCACGGAAACCGGATTGGGTATAGTGCAAGACACCGTGGGACTCAACAAAATGTGAGAGGACGGACTGAACATGCTTTTCTGCCACTTTAGCCAGGGCAGGGAGCAAAGAGATAGGTCGGTAATTAGCATGAATGGCATGGTCCAGGGAAGGCTTCTTCAGAAGGGGAATAACCATCGCCTGTTTCCAGGCAGGCGGCACTATCCCTGTTTCCAATGAGCAGTTTAAAATTGGGTTGACCATAGGGTTAATAGCATGCGCCACTTTAGCTAGAAACTTCGCGGGACAGGGGTCCAGTGGAGAGCCGGATCTCATTTTAGAGAGAAATTCCAGTGAGACCTGAGGCGCAATAGGTGGAAAACTCATCAAACTGGGCATTCCCGGGTCAGACGCATCGGACTGGGTTTCGGGACAGGGCACTCCCCCCAGCGCAAAAGAAGGAAAAGTCGCCTGAATGCTTTTGATTTTATTGGCAAACAAGCTGGCTAATTGCAAAACCCAGGGTTCCGAAAAAGAGCACTTAGGAGTGATGGAGGCTGGTGATGTGAATTCTTTCACAATCGCGAAGATTTCTTTGCTGGTGTTGGCAGCCTCCTCAATCCTTTGAGCAAAGTAGGCTTTTTTGGCCAGATAAATTTCCTTATGGTAGGCCCTGGTGCAACACCTATAGGCCTCCCTCAAAGGATCCAGATAGTTTGCTCGCCATGCTCTTTCGGCTTTATTACAGAGCCTTCTGCTGGTATTAAGCACAGGCGTGAACCATGGGGCAGACGCTCGCGAAGATTTCTTATAAGACCGCCTAGGCGGGGCCAAATCCTCCAAACACTGCACGAGCCATGCTTGAAAACGGGTTAGGTCCACTTCTAAATCACCTGTACGGGAGCAGGGGTGAGTTAGCCGATACTGATCAATCATTTCAGGTGTTACTCGATGGAAAGCACGCGACATCCGGGGTTGACACCCGTCACCTCTAATAGTCACAGTGATTTTAGACTGGATATTAAAAGTCACCAGTAGGTGGTCGGACCATAACACAGGAAGGGGGGGGCGCAACTGTAACAGAAGAGGTAGAGAAAATCTGATCCAATGTATGCCCTTTGTTGTGAGTGGGCGACACTACGTAGGGTGATAGGCCCAGAGGAGTGGTAATATCTAAGATTTTGATAGTATCTGCAGCATCCGCATTATCAAAGTGAACGTTAAAATCGCCCAGAAGAATGAAGTGCTTAAATTGAACACTCATAACCGAGATCACTGCGTCCAACTCCTCGTTAAATGATCCAATAGGACCTGGGGGTCTGTAAACCAACAAACCCGTGCAAGATTGAGCGGGTGAAAGTGTTAGACAAAAACCCAATGCTTCAACCCCAAGAATGTCTTCAGTGGGTATGATGGAACACTCAAAGCGTCTGTCTATCACCAGTGCCACTCCCCCTCCTTTGCCTTTGCGCCGGTCTTTCCTTAGCATAAAGTAATTAGAGGGCAGGGCATTTGCTACATCTGGGCCTGATGCTTCGCCAAGCCACGTTTCCGTCAGGAAAAGGCAGGCGGGATTAAAGTCAGAGAGAAAGTTAAACAGATCCTGAGCATGTTTGCTCGCAGACCGAGTGTTCAAAAGAGCACAGCTGAAAAAACGTTCAGCTGAACTCCGCACCGTTGTTGCGATTACATGTTGGTTAGGCTTTGCGGGGTCTGTCTCCGTCCACCCACCCTTCAATGACCACCCACAGCCAGTGCAAGGATATTTACCCCGAAAGGAGAGGTCATGGACACTGCAGCCACTATTAATACGCGGTCTTAAAGCTAATAGCTGTAAGGCGGTGTAATCTTTGATTCCCCCGTGGCACAGTGTCTCTGGGTCCCCAACCCGTCCGCATCCGGGACGCTCTGACGGGCGCAGACGGGCTTTCCTTAGGCGCTCCTTTGGCGCAGGAAAGGCGCATCCGCTGTACGCGTCCGCTGCGCGGAGCCATCCCCGTCTTACTTTATACTTCCCGCCCGTGAGGCAGCAAGCCTAGTCCACCGACTAGCAAGCCTGCCTCACCAAAGATGGCCGCCGTACCAGTGCGTCTGTCCCGCTGCTCGAATCGGCAGAGAGAGGGTTGCCCGGAAAGCACAGCAGGAGGAGGGCAGGGGAAGAGCGGCGTGGCCCCAAGAGCAGCAGCAGACTACTCCACTGCCCCAAAAGGTAAGAGCCGAGTCCCCCACACCAGAGAAAGAGAGAATGCAGCAAGAAATCTCCCGGCTTTCCGCCTCAGGAGAGAAAGGCAGTGTGCAGTTCCCAGCGGTGACACAATACACAAAACACAATACAGAATAAGTTTAAAATAGATTTTTAAAACAGCGCGCTAAATGTGCAAAAAAGCAATTAGCTAAAAGCTACCAAAGAGAAGCTCACTCCGATAGGCAACCGCCCCGGGAGTCTCAATGGCGAAGGTAGAATGACATTCTACTCTACAACACTCCACTCTACTCTACTATACTCCACTTAATGACATTCTACTCTACAACACTCCACTCTACTCTACTATACTCCACTTAATGACATTCTACTCTACAACACTCCACTCTAATCTACTATACTCCACTCAATGACATTCTACTCTACAGCACTCCACTCTACTCTACTATACTCCACTCCACTCAATGACATTCTACTCTACAACACTCCACGCCACTCCACTCTACAACACTCAGTGTCACTCTACTCTACTCCACGCCACTCCCCTCTACAACACTTAATGCCACTGCACTCTAGTCTACTCCACTCTATTCAACTCCTGGTGACTTAGTGGGCTAATGTGTCCACTGTAAGAGCCTGTGTTTGACCTCATGGTCACACGTTCAAATTCAGGCAGGTCCACTCAGCCTTTCATCCTTCTGAGGTTAGTAAAATGAGTACCATTGTGCCGGGTAGCAATAACCATCTGTTATTCAGTGCCAAGATGCCCACGGGTGAACGTGCGCTTTACAAATACACATTATGTTATTCTAAGACACTCTATGCCACTCCAGTCAACAACACTCTACTCTGCACCTCTCCACGTCACTCCGCAACACTCTTCACCACTTTACTTTACTCTATGCCACGACACTCCACACTACAATGGGGCATTAGCTTTCTTTCAGATGGGAATTATTTGTGCGGCCTTCCACTCTACTGGTAGTTGACCCTCTCTCATAGAGAGATTGAGGATTGAGCAGGTAGACAGAGACAACTGCTGGTAAAGTGGAGAGGAGATTTTAGCTGGAATAAAATCTCTACGTGAGCCAGATGTAACTTTTATCAGCAGTGTCTCCACCATTGTTCCCTGTAAGCTGCGCGCTTGTGTGCGCACGCACAGGGCCTTTCCCAAGCGTGCACGTCTCTGCTTCGCAAGAGATTTAGACCGTTTACCAGCCACAGCATTTTGAATGGGAGCGCCGTGAAAAAAAATGTGTTTTTCTTGGTGATGAAGTGCACTGAGTGTGCACATATGTGCGTACATTTAAGGCCCTTCGCAAAGGTTAGCTGGTCATCTTTCAGCCGCTTAATTCTGTACTTGGTGGGTAAACTGGTACTAATGAGATGAAATCATTGTCAAGACAGGATTACTAAGTGTAAAAAAAATATATAAAATAATGAAACACCACTAGGAAAATTGTGCTGTAGTGTGCCATATAACTTGGATACTCTTGCTACATAATTTAGTCAACCCTGCAAAATAATTTGGTGCTTGTATTCGCAAACGCAGTTTTTTTGCGATTCGCAGCGTTTGCGAATACAAAATCGGTTGATACATATGCCCCTAGCTCTCAAATATGTGCAATACAGAACTGAAGCATATGAACTTGGCGAAAATACGGGTAGGGTTCTGGCTAAGCGACTACAGCAGAGGGAGGTCTTAAATAGAATTAGCAGAATTCAAGATCAGTCTGGCCAAATTCAGGACTCTTCAATAGGGGTCCTGAAGGTATTCCATAAATGTTATCAACAGCTTTATTCTGCGGGAGAAAGTGAAGGAGTAGACGGAAATGGGGAGGAACCCTTAGAGGAATTTTTTGACGATCTTCAAACCTCTAAGGTTACATCAGACCAAAATACGATTCTAGTGGCCCCAATTACCTGGGAAGAGATAGAAACAGCTATAACCTCTCTTGCTACCGGTAAGGCTGGCGATCCGGATGGGATCCCTCTCGAATTTTTCAGAACATTTCGGAATTTATTAAGATCAGACCTAACATCTCTATTTCAGTCAGCACAGAGGGGTCTTATTCCTGATTCTTGGAGGAGAACTACTATCGTCGTATTTTAAAAGAAAGGGAAACCAGAATTAAATCCATCATCGTACAGACCCATTTCACTCATTAATGCAGACAGTAAGATTTATTCAAAAATGTTAGCATCTACACTAGGAGGTATTATTAATCCTTTGGTTTCCATACGACAGCATGGGTTCATTCCGGGGAGGGACACGGCTGATCATGTTAGGAGGGCTATCTCCCTTCTTGACTGGGTTCGGGCCACGGGGTCTCCGCTCGGGATGATCCTGATGGATGCCGAGAAAGCGTTCGACGGGGTCTCCTGGCGGTTCCTGTGGTCCGTCCTTCGATGGAAGGGGATGGCTAATGAATTTATTCAGGCAATCCAGGCTTGGTAGCTGCTTCCGGAGGCCGGGATTCGTATTTCGGGACAGGAGTCCAACACGTTCAATATAAGCAGGGGCACCAGGCAGGGATGCCCCTGTTCTCCCCTCCTGTTTTCGTTATACATAGATCCCTTTTTGCAGAAATTAAAACAATGCAGCAACATCCAGCCAGTGAAGGTTAATGATACGGAATATAAGACACTGGCCTATGCCCACGATGTCGCGATATTAACATCTGATATTATTTCGGCAAACCGGCAGTTAAAGATCAGGCTGAGCGCTTTGGTATTCATTCAGGGTATAAATTAAATACCGATAAGACTCAGATTCTCTATTCTGGCAGGGAGTCTTTTCCGGATTTGCCGATCGTGCCAGTAGCAACATATCTGGGGGTTAAGCTTACTGCGGAGGTTGATCAAATCCCAGATATAAATATTGGCCCCATGATTAATACAATCAATCAGACATTGGAAAGGCTAGACCATCTACACATGTCTATGTATGGGCGAAGTAATGTAATAAAAATGACGGTATTTCCAAACATTTTGTATTTGTTCAGGACTATTCCTTTGGAATTTCCAGCTCCATGGTTTAAAAACATTGAAAGGATGTGTTCTAGGTTTTTGTGGAGCTATCATAGGTCCAGGAGAGCGGCCAAGCGGCTGACCCTCCCCAGGTCGCGGGGGGGCCATTCCAAAATTTTTGCTTTATTATTGGGGATGCATGATGCAACATATGGGGGTACTTTTAGTTGGAGATCAGATCCAATGTTCAGAGGCGGTCAGTCCAACTATTTATGAAATTGGTATGGGGGATGATGCTAAACATTGTTTGGTTAAGATTTTAGAACCTAGTTATTATAAAAAGACTAGATTCAAGACAACTAAGGCGGCTTATCTGAGTTGGAGAAAGATATGTAGCAGATTTCAAATTTTCAATATTAACAGTTACACGCCATTTTCGGCCTCTGGGATCTTACCTCCAATCTTTCAAGATCGAACCACGCACAGATGGGGTAACCTCGGGATCAGCACGGTGGGGGATCTGGGTCATGAAGATCAATTAGCCTCCTTTTCCTTTTTGCAACAAAAATATGGGTTGGACAAACGAGATTTCTTTAAATATTTACAGATTCGTAGCTTTTTAGACAATAAAACACAAGGATCTGTCGTAAGATATGGGAAGGTATCATTAGTTGAATTCATTCAAAAGAAATCTCGGATGGGGGAATTTATCAGATGTTGGAAATCCTTCCTGATCAATCAATCAATCAATCATAGCATTTGTAAAGCGCACTACTCACCCGTGAGGGTCTCAAGGCGCTGGGGGGGGGGGAGGGGTGCTGCTGCTGCTCAAAAAAGCCAGGTCTTGAGGAGTCTTCTGAAGGTCAGCAGGTCTTCGGTCTGCCGTAGGTGGATGGGGAGAGTGTTCCAGGTCTTGGCGGTGATGTGGGAGAACGATCTGCCGTCGGAGGTCGTTCTTTGGATGCGGGGGACTGTGGCGAGGGCGAAGTTGGCGGAGCGGTGCTGGCGGGTGGGGGTGTAGAAGCTGAGTCGGCTGTTGAGGTACGCTGGTCCGGTGTTGTGGAGTGCCTTCTGTGCATGGATGAGGAGCTTGAAGGTTATCCTCTTGTTGACGGGGAGCCAGTGCAGGTCTCTCAGGTGGGGTGTGATGTGGCTGCGGCGAGGGATGTCGAGGATCAGGCGTACAGAGGCGTTCTGGATGCGTTGAAGCCGTTTCAGGATTTTGGCTGAGGCTCCTGCATAGAAGGCGTTTCCGTAGTCCAACCTGCTGCTGACGAGGGCCTGGGTGAACTTTCTTCTTGTTTCGGTGGAGATCAACTTGTAGATCTTGCGGAGCATGCGGAGGGTGTTGAAGCAGGAGGAAGAGACCGCGTTGACCTGCTTGGTCATGGAGAGGGTGGAGTCGAGGATGACCTCTAGGTTGCGTGCGTGGTTGGTGGGTGTTGGAACTGTTCCCAGTGCGCTCGGCCACAAGGAGTCGTTCCAGGCCGAAGGGGTGGATCCGAGGATGAGGACCACCGTCTTGTCCGAGTTTAGCTTCAGTCGGCTGCTCCTCATCCATTCGGCGACGGACTTCATTCCTTCATGGAGTTTGGTTTTGGTGGTGTGGGGGTCCTTGGTGAGGGAGAGGATCAGCTGGGTGTCACCGGCATAGGAGATGATGTTGAGGTCGTGCAGTCGGGCGACGTGGGCGAGCGGTGCTATGTAGATGTTGAACAGCGTTGGGCTGAGGGATGAGCCCTGGGGTACACTGCAGATGATCTCGGTGGCTTCGGAGCGGAAGGGGAGGAGGCGGACGCTCTGTGTTCTGCCTGAGAGGAAGGAGGTGGTCCAGTCCAGAGCCTTGTCTCGGATCCCAACGTTGTGGAGGCGTGTGCATAGTGTGCGGTTTTTTCTTTGTCCAGTATGGTCCTGATGTCATCGGTGGCGGCGATCTTGCGATGGAAGAAGGTGGCCAGCGAGTCGGCGAAGGTCATCGAGAAGACGGTCCGGGTTCCTGATGATTTATTAAGTCAGAATGATAAATGGGATCGGAAATTTCGGGAAGAGGGTATTAATATTGAAGATTCACTTGAATTAGCCAGCTAGACTCTATTATCAGGGAGCCTTCGGAGCCAACATTTTATGTCTATTTTTGATCTTTATTATACACCCGCAAAAATTGCCAACTGGGGAGGGAATGTTGGCGGCTCATGTAGTAGATGTGGGATGCTGTCAGCAGACACAGTACGTATGCTTTTTTCTTGCCCTATGTTAATGACATGTTTGCAGAATGTTGAACACTTTCTGACAAAGATTTTAGGGCTTTCAATTTCTATCTCTCCAGATATGGTCATTTTGGGAGTAGCTAGAAATGTGAGCTGGTCTCGTGCTGCTACTGGGCTTGTCTTTATGTCAATGGCCATAGTCCGATTGTGTATTACCTCCAACTCGATTAGCCCTGACTCCCCTACTTTTTGTAAGTGGCGTTCCAGGCTTCTAGCTGTATGTAATATAGAAGTCTCCGTTTATCGTCTAAAAGGGCGAAGGAGACGGGAAAAGGGACAAAACCTGTGGGCCCCTATAACAGATTGGCTTCAGTAATGAGTAGTGACGGATATCATCAGCTGGTATTTTCCTTAGGTGTAAATATGTAAATATGCTAGAACTTCCAGTTTGGAACTTTATGTTCTCTTGATTATGTTTATGATTTTTGATCTCCAGATATTTAAGTTTTTATAAACTATAAGTAGAAACTGGTTTTTATTCTGGTGGTCAAATATTGGTGTATCTAAAGATGATTTAAGTGTAGTATCTGGAACTAGGCATAACGTGTCAATATGAAATCTGGATTTGCTTCTTGCTATGCTTCCTTTGTATTGTTCTCACGTTTGTAAACAACAATAAAAATTAATTTAAAAAAAAGAAATTAGTAATAGGTGTTATTTGCAGGCCTAAAATATTTTTGCTTTTAACCAGTTGTTTAAATTATTTTAGACTGATGAGGGCACACCAGTTTACCCCCAAAAATAATTTTACAAAACCAAAAGAGAAAAGAAAACTGAATTGCCAAAGCCAAAAGACAGCGGCTAGCACCAGGCCGCTTGGCTTTGCTAATGTTTGTTTATTTTTGGAGAACAAAGATCTCTTCATAATCAAATTGTGTGATTCAATGAAAATATTTTATTTCAGCGCACCTCCGTTTTGTTCATTATTAAGAGACCACCATCAAACACGTGAGTACAAGATGTGCACTATACAGAAACCTCGTGTTTTGGTTAAATAGGCTAAAATATTTCTCCAGCTACAGCACAAATCAAGCCACCAACTAATGTATACATGATAATGGACTTGCCTCTTAGTTCAGTAGCATTCATTGTAAAGACGGGGCCTGAAATATAAGGTGAAACACTTCTGTGTGTTAAGGAAATACTTCCTTGGATTTTGAATGCACCTTCTCCTACTCTAACTCTAACCCTTGGCTCTGTTCTACTCATTAATTCCTTGGCTTGTCTGCCTCTACTCTGAAGTTTTCCTTCTCCTGTATTGCTATATTCTGGGGTCAGTGCGTTAACGTGACTGAAATGGGGATGGTCAGGGTAATTGAGTATTTCTTATGTTGTTCTTGTGTCAGCCTTCCACATTACTTAATGATTTTTTACAGGTCCTACGTGATGCATCTGTCTGTCACTAAAGCAAACATACAAGCTGATAAAGGTACACAAGAACTACATTTTATCTTTCCTTTCTCAGCTTGACATATACCACCTGCTGTTCTTGAATGCCCAACCAATAGCATGCTTTGCACTATGTGGCTTGTCAATCATGTTCCAACATGTGAGTCATCGAGTGCAGACTGTGAACGAGGATTCAGTCTCTTGAACTCTATCAAGTCTAAATCAAGACCTAGACTGGAGGAGAATCGCGTGGTTACGCTGATGATGACAAAGGCCTATCTCTTAAATGGCAAAGATGACCTTGATATAATTTATCAGCACTGGGAGAATGGCAAGGACCAGCGAGAGAAGCAAATATGTCACACATCTAGTGATGGCACTTGACTTGTCTGACCCACCCTTTCCCACAGTCTCTGTTTGGCCTGGATGGGCACATTTCACACACTTCCTCTTAGCAAAGACATTAATCATTACGTTGTACATCAAAATGTAACTGTGTTATGTAATTGTCAACTTGCTAAATATATATTCCCTTGTATAGTCCTCCAGCGAATCCCCACCAAACGATCAGTGCTCCAATCAAGAATATTCCGTAAAATCTTATAATGGGGCTCCCTTCCGAGTCTTGTCCTTCTCTAAGGCTGGGGTACAGATGCAACTCGGGCAAACAATTCATGTCATGATGATCTGTCTCCACAATGCAAAACTGTCACAAGACCCTGTTAATTAGAGATATGTGTGGGAAAATCACTTGTTCTCGATCTCGTTGTAAATAAAAGTTTTGAGTGGTAGTTGCCACGGATTTATATGCTCACAGGCTGCACTGGCATACGTGGCGCACACAACCTTGGCTGCAGCGCACAGAGATCTTGCACTGCCTCAAACAGAGGAAAACAATTAGAGGGAACATTGGTCTCCACTATATTTACTGTAAGAGGAGTGAAACTTCCCAGAGGGTGCCCGTTGGTCACAGCTGGGGGACAGGAGTTTAAAGTGTCATTCAAAGGGTTCCTGTCTCTAGTGATTTTATCATGGATGAGCTCGATTTTTTGTTCAAAATGATTAGCAATCTTATTGCAAAGTTCTTGAGCTGGAGAAACTTCATTGTTGCAGGACTTCGGGTTGGTAAAAGATTTGAGGATTTGATAGAATTCTTTCGGAGCATTCCCTGCCTGGTTGATTTGCGACGCAATGTGGGTTCAACGCACGTTTTTTTAGGTTCTTATGATATCGAGCTAAAGAGATCTTATACCTTTCTTTGTCGTTTAAATCATGGGAGTGGCGCCAACGTCTTTCCAGATTTTTACTGAGGCATTTTTCCTTTCGTAGATCTGGAGAGAACCACGCTGCATGTGGGCGTCTGGGCAAGGTAGGCGATTGTTTCAGAGGGGCCAGCTGATCTGCGGCTGTTTTTACTGTGGTATGGTAGCTGGCTAAGCAGTCCTCAACGTTCCCTGATCCCTGGTTAACAGTTGCCGGGAATATATTCATGAAAAGGTCAGGTGTGATTTTATGCCACTGTCTCCTGAGACTATAGGGGGCTGCGGAAGGGGCAGGGTTGAGCCTAGGTGTCCCAATTGGGTGTCAATTAAATGATCTGACCATATGAGAGGACGTGGAGCCTCACACAGGATGTTTGAGGAGCTGCTCAGGATAAGCTCTAACGTGTGTCCCGCTAGATGTGTAGGCCCTCGTTGATCTTTCCTAAACCTAAAGTGGCCAAGTCAGCGAGCAACATAGAGGCATCCAAATTAAACGTAGTCTCACTACGTACATTGAAGTCCCCTAATAACAGGAAATGTTTAGAGGAGATAATATGGGGGGCAATTAGTTCCATCAATTGGAGCAAAAAAAGTCTTGAAGGGGACCCGGAGGCCAGTATACAAGGGCGAATTTCCAGCAGTAGTGGGGCAGAAAATCAATTCTAAAAACAAAGATTTCTATTTTATAATTTCAACATTGCTCGAGTATCGATACCTTAATAGTGTCTTTATGGATAATGGCTACACCTCCACCCACCTTAGTCCCTCTATCCAGCCTTTGAATACGGCAGTCATCAGGGAGTGCCCCCGCAATAGCGGGGGTGGAGCTAGGTTTGAGCCAGGTTTCAGTCAGAAACCCGATATCGGGATTCCCAGAGCAAAATAAATCCCAGAATTCAATGGCATGCTTGGGCGATGATCTGACATTGCCCAAACAACAATTCCAGCCCAGACTGGGTTTGTTGGTCAAAAAGTCTGGGGAGGGAGGAAGACTATCTAAGTTATAATTAGGGCTCCCGGTTTTCCGTTTAAATGGATTTTTACATATAAATACAGACGGAAAACAAGTTTTCCTTTATCTGTATTTATATATAAAAACGGGAAAATACTAGTACATTTTGCGGAGCTGCCGTGCTCCAGCAGACCAGCCTACAGTAACAATGCTTTTGTTGATGCCCCAGCCCCGCTTCCCCCCTCGAGTGAGGTCTTCATTGACGGCAGTAAAAATCACACCCCCAACCATCTGGTGTCTACCCCTCCTTAGAGGGTTAAGATGTGTCCGCGCGGGCTGAGACAGCTTCCTGGGCAAACACAGAGCCGCACCCTAGTACTTCACAGGTCTTTGAAAGACCAATTACTTGTGAACAAAAGCCTGCCAACCTTATAACGAGGGCCTGAGGCGCCCTGGGGGCACACCACACACAATCTAATGCAAAACAGAGGCTGAGCAGGAACACATGGACCATCTCCGCCAGACACTGGTGGCAAGAAGTCGAAGCAAAGAGATCGGGAACAGGATTAACAATTCAGTTCCAGTGAGAGATCGAATTTCCATAAGGACTGCAAACTTGCAAGAACTTTAAAATACACGCCCTCCCAAAACTCTTCCGTGTGCAAAAACGAGCCTGGTATGCTGAGCGGAACCGAGAGAAAAGTGTCCCGAGCTGACAGGGGAAAAACATGACAGTTTACTGAAGAATTACAATAAATGTGGATAAATACAGAAAAAATGCCCCAAAAATAAATATGGATAAATACAGACGGAAATGGCAAAAAAATAAATACCATAAAACCGTGAGCCCTAGTTATAATTGCCCATTGTTTGATCAGATACCAGATGAGCCGCATGCTTCTGCTTCAGCTCCAGGCTTTGAAATCGACAATTTCTGCAAGCGAAAGGTCCCTCCATGTCAGGGAAGGCCCCAGATGTGCCGTGTAGGCAGTTGATACATTTGAATGTACTTGACCTTCTAATTTCAAGGGGTTCCAAGCTCGGGTCGGAATGTTTCTGCCTATGTCCCAAGTCTGGCTTAAAAGGAGCAGAGGTCCTGGCTCCCGCCGATGGCTGGGCACGGACGGGCACAGACGTGTGTGCCTTTGACGTGCCGGCAGCGCGCCCGCTGCGCATGGGGGCAGGCATGTGTTTAAATAGTTTTAGGTAGCAGCTAGACTGCTAACCCCGTGGCTCCACCCCAGCCTGGAAGTAGGAAAAAGGTATGTCCGCTTGCTCCCTCCACACAATCGGGAAAACCGGTGGTCAACCAGGGAGCAGACGTGGTACTGTAGCTGCAGGCAGGGGAAGAGTGCAAGTAAAAGATTAAAAGGTTAAATTTAAATTAATATTGGGTCGTAAAATAACCATCAAACCAGCTGAAGGGCTGATAAAATCCGACCAATACAATCAGCAGCAACAATTGATATATATCAACTAAGAACAGCCTTACTGCAAAGCGCGCGCGTGGCTCCATGGCATTCTATTTCACTCGACGTCACTCCACTCTATGGCACTCCACCCTACTTTACTCCACTTTACGTCCCGTCACTGTGACACTCCACTCTAGTCTACAATATGGTGCTCCACAACACAGTTATTCCAGTCTATGCCACTCCACTTGACACCATTCCACTCTTCAACACACCAATCCACTCTATGACACTCTACTTTATTCCACGCCACTCCACTACACTGCACTCTGGCACTCTACTCCGTTCTACAACACTCCACTCCATGCTACTCCAATCATCAACACTCTACAACACTTTCCTCTACTCTACATAACGCCACGCAGCGACACTCCACAACACTCCACTCTACAACACTGTACTCCATTCCACTTCATTCCAGTCTACACCATCCACTCTTCAACACTCTACTCCATTCTATGCCACTCCACAACACTACACTCCGCTACTTTACAACACTCTACGCCATTCCATGCTACTCCAACCATCAACACTCCACTCTACGACACTCCACTCTACCTCACGCCATTATACTTCACTCCACAACACTGTACTCCACTCTACACCACTCCATTCCACTCTACACCACTCCATTCCACTCTACTCCATGCCTCTCTACCTCACTCCACTTTATGACACTCTAGAGTAGAGTGGAGAAGAGTGTCCGTGACTGGAGTGGCGTATAGTGAAGTACAGTGTCAAAGTGGAGTATAGTGTTGTAGAGTGGATTTGAGGTGTGTAGAGCCAAGTAAAGTGGAGTGGCGTAGACTGGAACGGTGTAGAATGGAGTAGAGTGTCATAGACTGGAGTGCCACAGAGTGTCGCTGAGTAGAGTGTCGTGGAGCGGGGAATCGCGAAAGAGAGTGGAGTAGAGTGTCACGGGTGGAGTGGAATAGAATGCACTCCACTCCACGACACTCTATTCTGCTCTACACCTCTCCAGTATAGGCCATTTTACTCAACATCACTTCACAACACTATGCCCCACTTTACTCTTAGATACTCCACTCTACCCCACTATACGCCACTACATGCTACTTTGCTCCACTCCAATCTGCCACTCCACTCTACAACACTCTACGCCACTCCACTCTGACACTTCACTATACTCCACTATACAGTACTCAACTATACTCCACTCCATGCTACTTTACACCACTCTACAACACTGCACTCTTGACACTCCACTCTATAACACTCTGCCCACTCCATGACATTCTACGCCACTCCGTGTACGCCATTCCACTCTGCACCAATCCACTCTAATCTATGGTACACTACTTTGCAACACCCTACTCCACACCACTCAACACTCTACTCCATTCCACTATCTTCCACTCTTTGCCACTCCAGAATACTATTCCCCTCTACTCTTCACCTTTCAATGCCACTCTACAGCACTCCAATCTATCACAATTTAATCCACTGTACACCACTCCACTCTACAGCACTCTACACCATTTCACTCTACAACACTTCACGCCATTCAACTCTGACACTGCACTCTACTCTATTCACTGCATTCGCTCTACAATACTCTACTCCACGCCACTTTACTCAACTGCGCCACTGTACACCACTTCACACTACGAGACTCTATTCCAGTTTACTCCACTCTGCACCTCTCTACCCTACTCCACTCTACGCCGCTCCACTCTCCGACACTCTTCTCCACTCTAAGCCACTTTACTTTGGCCATGGCACTCCATGACACTCTACTCTATACTACTCACTCTATGCCACTCCATTCTACTCTACTGCATGCCACTCCACTCTACTCTACTCCACTGTACTCCACTACACACCACTAGACTGTATGCCTCTATACGTCCCTCTATATCACTCCACAACTCTAAATTCTACCCCACTGTACTCAGCTCTACAACACTTCATTACTCTAAACTCTATGCCACTCCACTCTGCCACACCAATCCATGCCACGCATCTCTACTCACTCCACGACCCTCTACACCGCTCTATCCACTCCATTCTCCGACTCTGTACTCCACACTATAGTCCACTCTGCACCACTCAACTCTCTAACACTCTTCTCCACTCTACGCCTCTTCATGCCACTCCACTCCACAGCACTCTATGACACTAATCTATGCTACGCCACTCTACTGTATGCCACTTCACATAACACTGCCCGACTATACGCCACTCCACTCTTAAAACATCACTCCATGCCACTGTACTCCACTCTTTATCACTCCATAACTCTAAACTCTATGCCCCTGTACTCCACTCTACGACACTCCACTCTATGCCACTCCACGACACACCGCTCTATAACAGTCCACTCCACTACAGTATACAACACTCTACTCCAGAACGCTCTATGCCTCTCCAGTCTATGCCACTCTACTCTTCTTTATGAAACTGTACTCCACTCCACGTCACAACACTCTACGCTACTACATTCTATGACACTGTCACTACACGACACTCTACACCTATCCACTCCACAACACTGTACACCACTCTGCAAAACTCAACTCTACGCCACTCCACTCAATGCCACCCCACTCCACAACACTACTCCACTCTACACTATTCCATTCCACAATACTCTACTCCACTCTATTTCACTCCACTCTACACCAGTCCACTCCACTCAACTCTACATCACTTTACTTCAGTCTACACAGCTGCACTGTACACCACTCCACTGTACGACATTCCACTACTCAACACCACTCTACTCCACTATACGCCACTCCACTCTATGCCGCTCCCCTCTATGCCACTGTACTCCACTCTCCAACACTCCATGGCACACCAATCTAGGCCACTCCACTCTATGACACTATACTACACTACGGCACTCTACTACACTATATGCCACCCCACTCTACACCAATCAGCTGCACTCCACGACACTCAACGGCACTTTACTTGACTAATTCACTGTACAACACTCTACTCTGCACTTCTCTTCCCCACTCTACGACACTGAACTGCATATGTTTTTTATTTAGCTTTTGAATGTCCTCTTTTAATCTCATCACTGGTTTTTGTTTGTGTCTGGGGGATTCTGGTCTATACTGCCTGCCTCCAGGAGATTTAGTTTGGCCAGTATGTTCTTTTTTTGTTCTCTGTGAGTTTTGATCAGAGCTTAACTAATTCTTATGACCCAATTCTTCCAGTGATGGTTCCCACCTCAAAGTCAGTCTAGGGTAAGCAGAACCTAGGCCTTGAGGCCAACTTTGCTGACATAACAAATCCAGTTTCCTTAAAGGTAATCACTTTGTCTTGCTCTCTTTTTAGGTCTACACCACAGAGCTGAGAATATTTCCACCACATGTCTGTCTGTTTCCCCTTCTGATGTCTGCCCTGCAAGATATTGCACCCGCCGGGTCCCTTTCTAGCCTCTAATCTTGCCACCCTGTTCAACCTTTCTCGCAGGCAAAGAGTAGTTCTGGAAGAGTGGAAATCCGCCATGGAAAACCCTTCACTAAAGAAATCTTCTCTCTCTCCAGAATACCATAATACCTTCTGCCCCAACTCACTGCTTCCATATCTTTGAAAAATCCTGGAAAATTGGTCTTTGCCAGTTAGAGGCTCTCTTGGAGGCCAATGACCTTCATCCCTTTCAGGCCAGCTTCAAACCCAGAGCACACATCGCATCAGAGCACATTTACTTGTGACGTCAGCACTGTCTACACTGGTGATGTCAAGGCACTGGTTCTTTTTATATCCATCAGCTTGTGGCCTCATTAACGCCTCGCCGCTTCATGCCAGAATAAAGGCGATGGCTCTTGATCATCTATTCCTTAAGTCTGCGTTTTCTTCTCGCTACCAGGGTGTTCTCAGGTCATTGTTTCTCTCTCCTACAAGTTTGAAACCAGATCCATCAGCTGTGATGTTCCCCAGGCTTGAACCCTTCTGCTTGATGAATACATGCTCCTCCACTTCATGGGGTTTCAATTCTGCATGTCCGCAGAGGTTACTCACACGAGACTTGAGCTCTTCATTGTCCAGCGTCCCCCGGCTGCTCCTCGTGCATGCTAGATTCGTAACATTCTGAGACAATGGACGGCCTTAGACTTTCTACGACTTACTGCAGTTCAGAGTCCTGACCAGAGGCCATGCGCTCACTGCCATCTCCTACAAACATCGTAGGACACTTAGGAGTCCACATCACCTCACACCGTTCTCTAGACCCTGAGATCCTCAAAGCAGCCTGCACCTGTTTCTGGCAAGTAAGTGGAGGGGCCCCACTGCAGGCTGGCGGGTACACATCAGTAATATCTCATCATGTGTCCTGAGCATTGGAAGGCACAGACTTCCAATCCCCCCCCAATCTTCTCGCCAGCCCTCATGCCCATGTGTTGCCTTAACTAAAGAATGTGCAGTGTGTATGATCGAGATGCTCTGTTCATGGGTTTCGTTTAGTATGTGCATTAAATATTATTCTTGATTCCTTCCTTTAGATGCGAACATCGAAAAGCTGCGAGACCCAGCAGATCGGCGTGCAGAACCAGATCGACCTGACTGGCGATGACCCAGTCGAAAATACTGTGCGCGAAGCCCACCCTGCAAGCAAGCACGTGCCGCGTGAGGACTGCGCAGCACCTCTGCAAGAATCGTCATTCATATGTAACACCTGTGGAAAAAACATCACTGGCTACTCTGTTTTTATGCAACATCTCAAAATACACAACAGTGAACTGATTCGCTTTGGGAAATCATATGGGTACAAAGTATAAAAGAACCTTCATGGAAAATCCATAGAATAAAAAGGCTTATGTTGGGTTTGGGGGAGTGCTTGTTTACTATCAAGAGCCCTCTAGACCTTGGACTCCTCTAAACTGAGCTGCAGTCACAGACCCTGGTTTACTCCATCTTCTGAAGAGCCGGCTGTCACGGGGCAAAGGCTGCCAAGCCTTCACTTCAACAAGAGCTCGTTTTTGCACAACGTCAGCAGCTTATGGAGCATTAGTGGTTCTACCAGTATAGAGTGGGCCCACACTTCAGTAAAAGAGTTGCCTGTGACCCCTTGAAAGGGAGCACAGAGTGCCAGCAAATCAGCAAAGGAAGATCCTGTCACCTTGTCAAGGGGTCTGCCGAGTGCCACAAGATCAGCCTATGAGAGCGTGCCCCCTCTTCAAAGGATGCGCAGTGGCACCTGTTCACCTAGTCAAGAGCCCATCACCTCGTCAAGGGTCTACCAAGAGCCACGAGTTCAGACTTTAAAGAGCGTGCCACCTCTTGCAGGGGTGTACAGAGTGCCATGAGGTGGAGCTGTAAAAAGCGTCTCACCTCCTCAGGGGTTTACAAGGTGTCACTAGTTTAATACGTTTTATTACTGCTCAAGTGTGTATACAGGATGCCATTGGTCCAACATGTTAAAGGCATATCCCTTCCTCAGGGGGCGTACAAGATGCCACAAGTTCAACATGTAGAGCAGGTCACCTCTTCCTGCCGTGTACAGTGTGGCACAAGCCCAGCGTATGAAGAGGACACCCTCTCCGAAGGGTGCACAGTGGCACCTGTGAAGAGCCTGGCGCCTCCTCCAGGGGTCTTCGGGGTGTCACTAATTTAATAAGTGTGTTACCGTCTCAGCGTGTCTTCAGGATGCCATGGGTCCAGCGTGTGAAGAGGACACCCTCTCCAGAGGGTGCGCAGTGCCACCTGTTCAACAAGTGAACAGCCTTTCACCTCCTCAAGGGTGCAGAGGGGGCCATAGGTTCATGAAGTGAAAAGCAGGTAAACTCTTCAAGGGGTGTATAGGATCTCACGAGCTCCATAAGCGATGAACACGTCTCCACTTCTGGGTATCTAGAGATACCACCAGTTCAGCACGGCGTTCCACTGTGTGTTTAAGTTACCATGAGTTCAACAATTGGAGAGCGTGTCTCCTATTCAATGCGTGTACACAATGCGTACAGTGTGACAATAGTTGAAAGTCCCTGCTGCTGAGAATGAAAGGATTGAACTTCGGAGAGCAGAGATTTATGCGCACAGTAGGAAAGGTGAAGGGAAAGTAGGCAAGGCGTGGGTGGCTACAGGGTAGAAGCAGCAGCTGGGTAGGTTTAAGGAAGTGGGAGACTAATCGGATATGGCTTGTGGTGAGAGAAGAGCTGCAGGAATGGAGTCTAATGAGTATTGGAGGGGGAGGTGGGGCTTCCCAAGGGACGTGCAAGATCCCCGGTCAGACGGAGAAGGCAGAGGAATCCTTTCCTGGCAGGAAGATCCGCTGTGGATCTTAGGACTTCTATCAGGAGCCTGAGTGCTCATCCTTGGTTTATACCTTTAAGTCCATAAACCTTTATTTGAAGTGAAACCTCTCGGCGGATGATGTGGGATCGATATTATTTGCCTTGTTCAATACATTTGTCAGAATGCATAATGCCTGGAGATGTCCAGAAGGGGATTGTGAAAATGCAATTGGCAAAAATCCCTCCCGTTCCATCTGATCACTGTCATCACCTTGGACATTCGCTCCAAGCTGATGGAGAGATCTGTGAATCGGCAGCTTCATTGATTTGTGAATGCACCCGTTCTCTTGCTCCTCTAGGGTCTGTTGTGGACCAGCCCGTTGGACTCATGCAGCAGCTCCCTCTTTCAGATCTGCATGGAGGCCATCAAGAGAGTCATCCCTTCTAGGGTCCCCCCTGCACCAATGTAGAACATCAGTATCTTACCAGGCTCATGGGTCTCCCACTCGAACCCTTACCCTCGCGCCTGCTCCAGCACTTCTCCTGCAAGGTAGCCTTTGTGATGGTAATAACTTCTTTACACAGCTTTAGGCTTTCACCCTGAAAGAAGTTTTCACATTTACAAGGACAGGGTAGTACTCAGCACAAACTCTAACTTCCTTTCAAAGGTAGTTCCGCTTCCACCTCAATCAGACCACAGAGATCACAGTTTTTTCCCCTGGCCAGACTCGAAAGCAGAGAGAGCGATCCATACCTTAGACATCAAGCACGCTTCCATGTATTACATTGAACTAAACCTCTTTGCAAAGCTGACCAGCCCTTCCTGGCCTTCGCAAGATCTCAAAAAGAGCCGCCTATTCCCAAAGAAGAAATCGCTAGATGGCTAGTTAAGTGCATCAAGACTTTTTATCTCAAAGAGAACCGTCCCCATCATACCTGGGGCTCACTTTACTCAAGCGAAGGCTGCTACCATGGTCTTTTTGGGGAGAATTCCCCTACCTAACATGTGCATGGTGGCTACTTGATCAACCCCACACACTTCTACCATTCAATACTGTGGGGATGTTCTGGCCAGACAATAGGCATCAGTTGGGCGGCCATCGCTTATGGAGGGTACAGCTTTACAGTCACATAGAGTATATGTATCTACAGCAATGCAAGGTATGAACAGAAAACGTTACCTACCCTTTCAGTTTCTGTTCGTAGTGTGTAATGCTGTAGATTCACGTACACACACCCTCCTGTCCAGATGCGTGCTGCTCTGATCACACATCTCTTTTTCTTGAATCACTATTCCTTTTGCACAATACACAATTGCATCAGTTACTGTTCGCTCACAACGGCATACTACTCTCACCCACTGCACGGAAAACAATCTAACATGGAGTCGATGCCCGCACGCTTTGCCAGCTGAGCGAGTGTCACTAAACCTCGTGACTTAAAAGACTTCTTCAAAGAACAACAACTTGCAAATATCCGACCCAACACTGGATAGCAGGAGAGTATGTAGAGTACAGGAATCTACAGCACTACACACTGCGAACAGATGCCTACAGGGTAACGCTACAGCACTACACGCTACGAACAGATGCCTACAGGGTAACGCTACAGCACTACACGCTACGAACAGATGCCTACAGGGTAGCATTGTCCTTTTGAATGATCAGACCTTCAGGCACAAAGAGTGGGCTATTGGTTTTATTATCAGCCCCTTGCTCGTATGCCTCTTGCTAACGGTCTATTGATTACACCGGTGCTCACAAGCAGAGCGCTGTGAATCCATATTGAACAGGTTCCCAATGACCCACATTGTGCTATATTTATTTAATGATCACGGTCAGGGTGTTATTGGTCTCCTCAGCAAATCCTTGATCACAGGCCTCATGCTGTGGGTGCCTTCATCAGGCCTTCCTTCACATACAGCTTGCTATGGAGCCATCGTGTTCAGACCTGTGTTCACGCAGCGTGCTGTAGGTCTATTGATCTGAACTTCGATCACACACAGCCTGCTATAGGTCTATTGATCTGACCCTCGATCACACACAGCCTGCTATAGCTCTATTGATTTGACCCTCGGTCACACGCAGCCTGCTATAGGTCTATTGATCCGATCCTCGATCACACACAGCCTGCTATAGGTCTATTGATCCGACCCTCGATCACACGCAGCGTGCTGTAGGTCTATTGATCTGACCCTCGATCACACACAGCATGCTATAGCTCTATTGATCTGACCATCGGTCACACACAGCATGCTATAGGTCTACTGGTATGACCCTCGATCACACGCAGCATGCTGTAGGTTTATTGATCCGACCCTCTGTCATACACAGCCTGCTATAGGTCTACTGATCCGACCCTCGATCACACACAGCATGCTATAGGTCTATTGGTCCGACCCTCGATCACACACAGCCAGCTAAAGGTCTATTGATCCGACCCTCGGTCACACGCAGCGTGCTATAGCTCTATTGATCCGTCCCTCGATCACACACAGCCTGCTATAGGTCTATTGATCTGACCCTCGATTACATGCAGCCTGCTATAGGTCTATTGCTTCGACTCTCGATCACACACAGCCTGCTATAGGTCTATTGATCCGACCCTCGGCCACACACAGCCTGCTATAGGTCTATTGATCCGACCCTCGATCACACACAGCCTGCTATAGGTCTATTGATCAGACCCTCGGTCACACACAGCCTGCTATAGGTCTATTGATCCGACCCTCGATCACACACAGCCTGCTATAGGTCTATTGATCTGACCCTCGATTACATGCAGCCTGCTATAGGTCCATTGATCTGACCCTCGATCTCACACAGCCTGCTATAGGTCTATTGATCTGACCCTCGATCACACACAGCCTGCTATAGGTCTATTGATCCGACCCTCGGTCACACACAGCCTGCTATAGGTTTACTGGTATGACCCTCGATCACACGCAGCATGCTGTAGGTTTATTGATCCGACCCTCGATCACACACAGCATGCTGTAGCTCTATTGATCCGACCCTCGATCATACACTTCATGCTGTAAGTATTGATCAGACCCTCTAACAGACATCCTGCTATAGGATTATAAAGATCAGGCCATGAAAGAAAACACAGTTTGTTAGCGACAGTTATCAGGAAATGACCCAGAACAAAGGACATTAGGACGTCACATCCACCGAGGATGAAAGCAGCGTGTGACAACACTGCCAGACGCACATCACTTGTTCTGCTATACTATCTTCTGTTGACATGCCCACCAAGTACATGTAACATGACACACTTATGCACCCTCCCACGCACACACTAGGGACTCTTGAGGCGTGTGTGGCATTTAAAGCTGTCTCTATACGTCACTTCATGTGTCTGCTGGAACACAAAGGGGCATATTATCGACAAACTGCGATAAATATTGCAGAGAGCGCTTAGCGCGTTTTTTTCTATCGCTGGATTTCATCGCCAAGATAGCACGTTATTATCAACGCATATCTCAGAGGCGATGCAAAATCCAGCAATAGCGCAAGAAAACAAGTGCTATTCTCACTGCACTATTGCAAAGCTTGCTAATAGGCAAGTGCGGACTCAGCCTGACAATCCACCTCCCATTAACAAGATGGGTAAGTCAGGTTTTCGACAGGCTTTAGAAACCAGCGATAATCGCGGTTAGCGTGTCTTTTGTCATCGCAACGCGGGTCCCGATTGATAATAGGTGGTAGTTGTGTTAGCGACAGTATTCATGGCATTTTGTTGAGAAATACCACTTTGCATGTCATTAGCGATAAATATCGGGTGCTACCTCAAGGAAAAACGCGTTAGCGTGTCCTTGATAATTGTGCGATAATAAAATCGCCGCTTTTCGGACGAAAACGGCCGCTAAAGCCGCAAAATTGGGCTTGATAATATGCCCCTAAACCTCAGATCTAGAGGCCTGAGCTTGAAATCTTCTCAATTTCTACCATGCTTCTTGACTGTGGAACTCTCTCCCAGAAGACAGCAGACACCAAAAGGACATTGGTACTTTCGGGAAACCACTAAAAATTCTGTTGTTCCATCTTCATCTCAACATCTCGCAGCTTGTTGCTGCTCGCCTGAAGAAGGACCTGTCTCAGGGCCGCATTCAGTGCTCTTTGACCTCTAGAAAGGGGGCACTATTTCTCCTTAAGCACCTCTATCCTTCCTGAACTGTCCTTTTAAATCTTTCTGTTCCAGGATTTTCCTGCTTTTAGTACTACTTGTTTGATAGTTTCTCGCCCCACCTCTTAGCCTTCTTACTGTGCAGCCCTCTTCTTTATTTGAATTTCTAAGACTTCTACCTTGCTGGTTAAAAGTCTCTCTGTAAAGTGCAGACACCCCCGGGATTGAGTTAGTGCTGGGAGGGGGCGCAGCGCAGTTATGCCGCCTTAGTGGTGGGTAGCCCCCTCATCAGCAGCACTGGCCTGAATCCAGGGACTCGTGAATTTGAAGGCATCTGCTGCCCGAAGATACACCCTGCAGCCTTCATTCAGAGGTTCATCTCTGCCCTTGAACCCCTCTGTAAAGATGTGGGCACTGCCCCTGGTGCCACATTAACCAGTCCAGCACTAGTAAAAGGAAATGGACGCCGGGCAAGTAATAATGCAGGCGGCACAGGCGCCTGATGCTTCTCTAGGACGTGTGTCCCTTCAGCATCCCCCAGACTACAAAGGAAGGGCTGAAGGCACACATGTCCTAGAAAAGGAGATCCAGGCACGAGGACAGGGCAGACGACGGGCCACGAGGGAGCACGTGGGAAACAAGGGCTCTGGCGAGATGGGCTCTGCTGAAACAGGAGGGGCACAGACATTCCGCTGCTGCCAGTCAAGCTTTGATCTTGCATCCCAGTAAGATGTCCACAGAGCAAGAGGGGAAAATTGTACAGAATCCTTGTTATCCAATTTTAGTGATGTATGATGAATTTGTGTATTTGTATACAGAACGGTTTTGTAAGTTATTTATATGGTTAAGTGTCAAATAAACACATAAATAAGATTCAGAAACTTTGCATGGAAAGATTTGTGGTTGTACTAATTTCCTGGTAGCAGAGCTGACACGGACTACAGGCGTGAGTGGGTTCACGGGACGTGGGACTCCTCAGTGGATAACTGTTCTAACAACCCAAGTGGGAGGCTGGAGACTAGGGGGGGTCGGGGTCAGAAGAAACTCTCCTAGTGGAAATTCACTCTTGCAACGCTTGTCACTGTCACCAGGGATGTGGGCTTGGTCACCACGGACATGGGCTCGGTCACCAGGGACGGGAGCTGGGTCACCAGGGACGGGAGCTGGGTCACCAGGGACGGGAGCTGGGTCACCAGGGACGGGAGCTGGGTCACCAGGGACGTGGGCTCGGTCACCAGGGACGTGGGCTCGGTCACCAGGGACGTGGGCTCGGTCACCAGGGACGTGGGCTCGGTCACCAGGGATGGGGGCTCGGTCACCAGAGACGGGAGCTCAGTCACCAGGGACGGGGGCTGGGTGACCAGGGACGTGGGTTGAGTTGCCAGGTCGTAACACTGTCACCAGGGACGTGAGCTTGGTCACCAGGGACGTGGGCTCAGTCACCAGGGACGTAGGCTCAGTCACCAGGGACATGGGCTCAGTCACCAGGGACGTGGGCTCAGTCAACAGGGACGGGGGTTTGATCATCAGGGACGTAGACTGTCATGAGGGACGTGGGCTGGGTCGCCGGGGAAGGGGGCTCAGTCACCAGGGACGTGGGCTAAGTCACCAGGAACGTGGGCTAAGTCACCAGGAACATGGGCCCAGTCACCAGGGACATGGGCTCAGTCACCAGGGACGGGGGCTCGATCATCAGGGACGTAGACTGTCATGAGGGATGTGGGCTCGGTCACCAGGGCCGGGGACTCGGTAACCAGGGACGGGGGCTCAGTCATCAGGGACGGGGGCTCAGTCACCAGGTACGGGGGCTCAGTCACCAGGGACAGGGGCTCAGTCACCAGGGGCTCGGTCACCAGGGACGGGGGGCTCGGTCACCAGGGACAGGGGGCTCGGTCACCAGGGACGGGGGCTCGGTCACCAGGGACGGGGGCTCGGTCAGCAGGGACATAGACTGTCATGAGGGACGGGGGCTCGGTCACCAGGGACGGGAGCTCGGTCACCAGGGATGAGAGCTCGGTCACCAGGGACATGGGCTCAGTCACCAGGGACGTGGGCTCGGTCACCAGGGATATGGGCTCAGTCACCAGGGACATGGGCTCAGTCACCAGGAATGGGGGCTCGATCATCAGGGACGTAGACTGTCATGAGGGACGTGGGCTGGGTCGCCAGGGACGGAGGCTGGGTCACCGGGGACGTGGGCTCAGTTACCAGGGACATGGGCTCAGTCACCAGGGACGGCGGCTCGATCATGAGGGACGTGGGCTGGGTACCCAGGGATGGGGGCCGGGTCGCCAGGGACGGGGGCTGGGTCACCAGGGACGGGGGCTGGGTCACCAGGGGCTGGGTCACCAGGGACTGGGGCTGGGTCGACAGGGGCTGGGTTGCCAGAGACGTGGGCTGGGTCGCCAGAGACGTGGGCTGGGTCGCCAGAGACGTGGGCTGGGTCACCAGAGATGTGGGCTCGGTCACCAGAGATGTGGGCTCGGTGACCAGGGACGGGGGCTCGGTGACCAGGGACGGGGGCTCGGTGACCAGGGACGGGGTTTGAGTCACCAGGTTGTAAGACTGTCACCAGGGACATGGGCTTGGTCACCAGGGACGGGGGCTTGGTGACCAGGGACAGGGGCTCAGTGACCAGGGACGGGGGCTCAGTGACCAGGGACAGGGGCTCAGTGACCAGGGACGGAGGCTCGGTGACCAGGGACAAGGGTTGAGTTGCGAGGTCATAAGACTGTGTCACCAGGTACGTGGGCTGGGTAACCAGGGACAGGAGCTGGGTCACCAGGGACGGGAGCTGGGTCACCAGGGACGGGGGCTGGGTGACCAGGGACGGGGGCTGGGTGACTAGGGACGGGGGCTGGGTGACCAGGGACATGGGCCGGGTCGCCAGAGACGTGGGCTGGGTCGCCAGAGCTGTGGGCTGGGTCACCAGAGACGTGGGCTCAGTCACCAGAGACGTGGGCTCGGTCACCGGAGACGTGGGCGCGGTGACCAGGGACGGGGGCTCGGTGACCAGGGACGGGGGCTCGGTGACCAGGGACGGGGGTTTGAATCACCAGGTTGTAAGACTCTCACCAGGGACATGGGCTCGGTCACCAGGGACGGGGGCTCGGTGACCAGGGACGGGGGCTCGGTGACCAGGGACGGGGGCTCAGTGACCAGGGACAGGGGCTCAGTGACCAGGGACGGAGGCTCGGTGACCAGGGACAGGGGTTGAGTTGCGAGGTCATAAGACTGTGTCACCAGGTACGTGGGCTCGGTCACCAGGGACGTGGGCTCGGTCACCAGGGATGGGGGCTCGGTCACCAGAGACGGGAGCTCGGTCACCAGGGACGGGGGCTGG
This sequence comes from Triturus cristatus, assembly GCF_964204655.1. Lineage (NCBI taxonomy): Eukaryota > Metazoa > Chordata > Amphibia > Caudata > Salamandridae > Triturus > Triturus cristatus. The sequence goes on along the minus strand of NC_140581.1, from coordinate 5,724,433 downwards.
GTGACCAGGGACGTGGGTTGAGTTGCCAGGTCGTAACACTGTCACCAGGGACGTGAGCTTGGTCACCAGGGACGTGGGCTCAGTCACCAGGGACGTAGGCTCAGTCACCAGGGACATGGGCTCAGTCACCAGGGACGTGGGCTCAGTCAACAGGGACGGGGGTTTGATCATCAGGGACGTAGACTGTCATGAGGGACGTGGGCTGGGTCGCCGGGGAAGGGGGCTCAGTCACCAGGGACGTGGGCTAAGTCACCAGGAACATGGGCCCAGTCACCAGGGACATGGGCTCAGTCACCAGGGACGGGGGCTCGATCATCAGGGACGTAGACTGTCATGAGGGATGTGGGCTCGGTCACCAGGGCCAGGGACTCGGTAACCAGGGACGGGGGCTCAGTCACCAGGGACGGGGGGCTCGGTCACCAGGGACGGGGGGCTCGGTCACCAGGGACGGGGGGCTCGGTCACCAGGGACGGGGGGCTCGGTCACCAGGGACGGGGGCTCGGTCAGCAGGGACATAGACTGTCATGAGGGACGGGGGCTCGGTCACCAGGGACGGGAGCTCGGTCACCAGGGACGAGAGCTCGGTCACCAGGGACATGGGCTCAGTCACCAGGGACGTGGGCTCGGTCACCAGGGACGTGGGCTCAGTCACTAGGGACATAGGCTCAGTCACCAGGAATGGGGGCTCGATCATCAGGGACGTAGACTGTCATGAGGGACGTGGGCTGGGTCGCCAGGGACGTGGGCTCAGTTACCAGGGACATGGGCTCAGTCACCAGGGACGGCGGCTCGATCATGAGGGACGTGGGCTGGGTACCCAGGGATGGGGGCCGGGTCGCCAGGGACGGGAGCTGGGTCACCGGGGACAGGAGCTGGGTCACCAGGGACGGGGGCTGGGTGACCAGGGACATGGGTTGAGTTGCCAGGTCATAACACTGTCACCAGGGACGTGGGCTTGGTCACCAGGGACGTGGGCTTGGTCACCAGGGACGTGGGCTCGGTCACAAGGGACGGGGGGTGTGAGAAGGTGGCCTGATATATGCTGTCCACTAGTTCTAGTGGGCACCTTGTATCGGTCCAAACAACCCCTTAAGGTGATAGGTTAAAGACAACTGTAGGAGAGTAGGATCTGCTTCACATGGGTACCCCCACTTTTTGCTGGTGTTTCACTGTTTTTCGACCTTAGTCTGGCTGTGGCCCTGCTAATCAGGACCACAGCCTAGCTGCTTCCTTTGTCCAGTTTCGCACCAGAGCAGGGGCAGGTAGCCCATGCAACCGGTTTGAATTGGAGTATGCACAAGGACACCAAGTGTGCCCCCAGTGCAGGACTTCAAAGCACCAGAGAGTGCTCCCACCCAGCCCTAATACACATCAGCCTGTCTGGGGAGGTGCTTACATCCCAGATCTAGGCTTGGATCTCTCCGGATACTTCTCCTCTTCCCGGCAGCAGCAGTTCTTTGCGGGCTTCCATTGTAATTGACGACACGACCCGACACCGAAAGACACCTATGCACCCGGCTTCCCTGGGTGAGGTAACTCGAGTACTCCGGTGCTCTCGTGGGTGCTAGCCCTAGAACTTCTTAAATCCAAAAGGGTTTGGTCCTGACTCGATTAGAAGTGTCCCTAATCTTTAAATTTCCAACCGCGACATTGACCATAAAAGATAATAGGAACCCGCGGTTGTGTTTTCACACTGCATACAGCTCCCATGGGTCCCCTCTGTCACTACCTTGGGTGGTTCCTTGGGGTCCCAGCGATTCGAGAGGCAATAGGCCTAGTGCCTATTCCCGTTGTTGTTCTTATACCACTTTTTTGGTATATGGTTTGGTACGCGCCTAGGGCCCAAACGTGTATTTGTGCTTTTACTGATGCTTGATCACTTGTAACTAAAGTACTTCGAACTCCAGTCTCATAAAGAGACTAGAGGGGTGTGTGTTAACCTGAATACATATATTTTTAATATATACCTGGTGTGGTTGTCCTTTCATTTGATCAGTCAAGAGATTATAGACTGGTAAAACAACCGGCTTTACATTCCTTCAAGACTTAGCCTGAAGGCTGCTCTCCGTAGCTACCACTAGGATAGCTTTCAATAAAGGTTGTCTTTAACCTATCACCATAAGGGGTTGTTTGGACTGATACAGGGTGCCCACTAGACCTAGTGGACAGCATATATCAGGCCACCTTCACACATTGGTGTGCAGCGTGTGGGATTCCAGCTTGCTATTGTTTTACCAGATAATCTCAATTGAATTGATCAACTGAAAACCACTAAAGGTACCTGAGGTACATATAATATCAAGTTTAGCTACAGTAAGTTCTACTGAACTTAGAGTTGTGTGTTAAGGGATAGCACACCCTTTCTACAACTCAAGAGAGTTTAGTAGGCCACACTACTGTAGGTAGTGCAATACACCACACCACATTAGTAATGTCTAACCAGCCAGGAACCAGTGGGTCCCTACCAGGAACCACTGAGCTCCTTCCCGAAAAGTATGAGGATCTCTCCTTTGCTCAGCTTAGGGCCTTATGTACCATTAGGAAGCTGAAGACAGGCAAAAGTCCATCCACCCAGCATCTCATAAAGATACTGAAACTAGATGATATCACAGGGCCTAGTGGGCCTGAGGATGTAGACAGTGTGGGTGGGGCAGCACCTGAGGGTGGATCCAGGGGTGGAAACTCCCCTGACCCTAACTCTAATACTGACCAGACTGGTGACAATGACCAGACTCTGGTGAACACAGACCACCAGGATGAGGAGGATGACAATAATGCCGCTTCCTTTAGTCCTCCTGGTAGGCCTGACAACAGGGCTAGAAGGGATAGATCTCTGTCAAGGGGATGTATTCAGTCTAACTCCTCTATTGGAACCTCTGTGTCTTCTCATAGAGAAAGGAGTTGTGTCGCTCCTATGTAACCTGCCAAGCCAGTGGCAAAGCAGGTGGCATTACAAAGGCCCCCCTGATACCACTACCTGTGGTGGGGGTTCCCTTTGAGAGGGTTTAGATTGACATTGTTGGTCCCATGGATCCTCAAACAGCATCTGGGCACAGATTTATACTGGTGGAAGTGGATCATGCCACCAGGTATCTAGAGGCAATTCCCCTAAGGACCACTACAGCACCTGTAGTGGCAAGAGCTTTCTTGAGTGCGTTCTCAAGAGTAGGCTTTCCTAAGGAGGTAGTATCTGACAGAGCTGCAAACTTTATGTCAAGTTACTTAACTGCTATGTGGAAGGAGTGTGGAGTGAATTACAAATTCACCACACCCTATCACCCACAATGCAATGGTTTAGTTGAGAGATTCAACAAAACCTTAAAGGGCATGATCAAAGGACTCCCAGAGAAGCTTAGGCTAAATTGGAACCTGCTCTTGCCCTGCCTTTTATTTGCATACAGGGAGTTGCCTCAGAAGAGGATTGGCTACAGCCCATTTGAACTTCTGTTTGGTCACCCTGTCAGGGGTCCATTGTGATTGGTGAAGGAAGGATGGGGGTTACCTCTGAAGCCCCCAAAGCAAGACATAGTGGACTATGTACTTGGTCTCCGCTCCAGGATGGCTGAGTACATGAAAAAGGCAAACAAAAACCTTGAGGCTAGCCAGGAACTGCAAAAAGCCTGGCATGACCAAAAGGATTTACTGACTGTTTACCAGCCAGGACAGAAAGTGTAGGTGTTGGAGCCTGTGGCCCCAGCAGCTCTACAGGACAAGTGGAGTGGACCCCACACTATTGTTGAACAGAAGGGAGAGGTTACTTATTTATTAGACCTAGGAACTCCCAGGAGTCCCCATAGGGTTCTCCATGTCAACAGGCTAAAGCCATATGTGGACAGGGCTGACATGGGTTTGCTCATGGCAACTGATGAGGGACAGGAGGAAGAGAGTGACCCACTCCCTGACCTCCTCTCACAGAACCCTGATGATGGGTCAGTTGATGGTGTAGCCTTGGCAGGCAGCCTCACTGCCTAGCAGCAAACTGATTGTAGACAGGTTCTCAAACAGTACAGACACATGTTCTCACTGACTCCAAGTCAGACTACCTGGTGCACTCATGAAGTGGACACTGGGGACAGTCTGCCTATTAAAAATAAGATTTATAGGCAACCTGACCATGTCAGGGACTGTATCAGGACAGAAGTCCAGAAAATGTTGGATGTGGGTGTGATTGAACCCTCGGATAGCCCTTGGGCTAGTCCAGTGGTCCTTGTGCCAAAACCTCACACCAGTGGTGGAAAAAGAGAGATGAGGGTTTGTGTGGACTACAGGGGTCTCAATGCAGTCACTAGGACTGATGCCCATCCAATACCAAGGGCAGATGAGCTTATAGATACTTTGGCCTCAGCCAAGTACCTTAGCACATTTGACTTGACAGCTGGCTACTGGCAGATCAGACTAGCTGATGATGCAAAGCCAAAGACAGCTTTTTCTACCGCTAGTGGGCACTATCAATTTGTGGTAATTTCCTTTGGTTTGAAGAATGCACCTATCACTTTCCAAAGGTTGGTGAATACAGTTCTCACAGGCCTGGAAGCCTTTAGTGCAGCATATCTAGATGATATTGCTGTCTTTAGCTCCACCTGCGAGGATCACCTGGTCCACCTCAGGAATGTTTTGGAGGCCCTGCAAAAAGCAGGCCTAACTATCAAGGCTACTAAGTGCCAGATAGGGCAGAGTCAGGTTGTGTACCTGGGCCACCTTGTTGGTGGAGGCCAGGTTCAACCATTGCAGATTAAGATCCAGACCATAATGGAATTGACTGCTCCACCTACCCAGACTCGGGTGAGAGCCTTATTAGGCCTGACTGGGTACTATAGGAGATTTGTCAAAGGGTATGGATCAATAGTGACCCCTTGAATGACTTAACTTCTAAGAAAATGCCCAAAAAGGTTCAGTGGACAGTCAGCTGTCAAAGGGCATTTGATGACCTGAAGCAGGCCATGTGTACTGCTCCCATTCTGCAGAGTCCCGAAAGTTCATTGTTCAAACGGATGCATCTGATTTGGGGGTCGGGGCTGTACTGTCACAATTGAATGAAGAAGGTCAGGATCGGCCAGTAGCTTTTATAAGCAGAAGGCAGAAGGCTGAGAGAAACGTTGGTCAGCCATTGAGAGGGAGGCTTTTGCTGTGGTTTGGGCTCTAAAGAAGTTGAGGCCATACTTGTTTGGTACTCACTTCCTTGTTCAGACAGACCATAAGCCTCTCTTATGGCTAAAACAAATGAAGGATGAAAACCCCAAACTGCTTAGGTGGTCCATTTCCCTACAGGGGATGGACTTTACAGTGAAACATAGACCTGGGAGTAACCATGCCAATGCTGATGGACTCTCTAGGTATTTCCACTTAGAAAATGAAGACTCAACTGGTCAAGGTTAGTTTAATGTCCCTGCATTTGGGGGGGAGTAGGATCTGCTTCACATGGGTACCCCCACTTTTTGCTGGTGTTTCACTGTGTTTTTTACCTTAGTCTGGATGTGGCCCTGCTAATCAGGACCACAGCCTAGCTGCTTCCTCTCTAAAATGGTTTCCATGTACATTAGGTACATATCTAATTGGGCATAGGTACCTCAGAGGCCTACCAGGGGCTGCAGCATATATTATGACACCCCTGGGAAGCACTCCAAAATGACACCACAGGTCTGCTACTGCAGCCTGGGTAAGGGTGTGCTTGCACCCCTTACTGTGGTACTGTGGTATAGGCTACCTATATCACTACCATATACATACATAAACCTATAAGCCACTCCTATGGCAGGCCTTGACAATCCTGAAGGCAGAGTGCTTGGTTTTATGTGAGAGGGTGCCCAAGCATGAGCTGAGCCCCTCTGCAGCATTCGGAAATACTTCCTTATGGCTGTTCTGTGATACAGCCATACCATATACTCTTAAGTGCATTATAACCTCGCGGTAAATGCTAACTTTAGAATGGCTGCATCAAAACATGTTGTGTTTGGTGTCAAACGCTTTGGAATACTACCCCCCACCCGCCAGTCCTGGCGACTGGGGTAGCATTCCACCCTTCTAGAGGGAGAGACATGTTCACACTGGCTAAACCCGGTTAAAACTTTCCAAAGCCCTGGCATCACAAAATGGATGCCACTGCCACAGACACGGGTCTGGCCACTTGCTGCTGAGGGAAACTCCGGCAGGGGAGGCCTGGACAATAGGTTTCCTGTCACAGGGAGGTGTAACCACCTCCCCAGACAGGCAGATGTGTATTGGGGCAGGGTGGCTGCATTCAGAGAATGCTTTTGAGACACTGCCTGGGGCACACAAGGTGTCCCTGTGCATAGCCCAGTTCAAACCGGTTGCAGGGGCACTCAGCCCCTGCTCTAGTGCGAAACTGGACAAGGGGGAAGGGGTGTAACCACCCCCCATCCCAGGTCCACCCATAGGTGGGGCCTTAGAGTTAGTCCAGCCCCTAAACTTAGTATAAGTATAGGAATCCAGTCCCTAGGACTTTAGATTACCCTGGACGAACCTCTGCAAAATATATCCTGGACCTTCGACTTTCTATCACGACTAGAAGACGGAAGAAATCTCCCTTGGGGTCAAGGAGTGACTCCCCTGCTTGGCAGGCACCATAGAAGCAACTGACAGGTCTGCAATTATGAAGCTCCCGCCGGACGCCGAAGTCTCTGCATCCCCAGAGGTGGATTTCCAGACTTCCCCGAGGCTACCCTGAGTCCAAAGCAAAGCTGAGGCCCGTGGCTATCGTGGGTGACGTGGAACTGTGACCCCTGGACACCGTGAACTTTTGCAGCAACACTATCTTCCTGGTCCTCCTCGAAGTTGTGCTTTGGGCTCCGAGTAGCCCCAGCCTTGAGCACCTCCTGCACCGAAGATTGTTGGCCTCCACTCCATGAGTGACCCGTGGGCCAGCTTCAAGAGCGACCGCTCGAGGCTCCTTTGCGAAGGCAACTCCTTCTGTGCTTGGGCTTTCCTGGTTGCTCCAGACATGCCCTTACTTACCCTCGCTGGGTGAGTCCATCAGATCTTGCTGGTCTGCACCGCAGTCCTTTCTCTGCATTCCTGTGACTTGCTGTTGCCAAGGCTTGTTGGGTCCATTCTGTTCGCCGACACCGCAGCACTCAACAGACTTTGTGGGACAGCTCAAATCCGGTTCGTGGACTTCGTCGACGCCTCCTGGACCTCATGGCTGAAGAGTCAAGACACCCATCAACTCACCTGAAGCACCCGACATCTGTGGGCATTGGTCCATCCTGCCCTAGGTCACTGGCTAGTGACCCAGACTCTGTCCCCTCTGCTTTCAGGTTCCTTACATCCTAGATCCAGGCTTGGATCTCTTCGGACATTTCTCCTCTTCATGGCAGCAGCAGATCTTTGCAGGCTTCCATTGAAATCGACGACGCGACCTGACACCATTTGACACCTATGCACCCGGCTTCCCTGGGTGAGGTAACTCGAGTACTCTGATGCTCTCGTGGGTGCTAGCCCTAGAACTACCTAAGTCCAAAAGGGTTTGGTCCTGACTCGATTAGAAGTGTCCCTAATCTTCACAATTCCAACCGCCACATTCCCCATAGAAGATAATAGGAACCCGCGGTTGTGTTTCCACACTGCATACGGCTCCCGTGGGTCCCCTGTGTCACTACCTTGGGTGGTTCCTTGGGGTCCCAGCGATTCTACAGGCTCCATGCCTTGTGTCTAGTTCAGTCGTGGTTCTTATACCACTTTTTTGGTATATGGTTTGGTACGCCCCTAGGGCCCAAACGTGTATTTGTGCTTTTACTGATGCTTAATCACTTGTAACTTAATTACTTTGAACTCCAGTCTCATAAAGAGACTAGAGGGGTGTGTTTTAACCTAAATACATATATTTTGAATATATACCTGGTGTGGTTGTCCTTTCATTTCATCATTCAAGAGATTATAGACTGGTAAAACAAGCTGCTTTACATTCCTTCCAGACTTAGCCTGAAGGCTGCTCTCCATAGCTACCACTAGGATAGCTTTCATATAACGTTGTTGTGAGAAAGTGGCTCTGTATATACTGTTCCTTAATAGGTACAGGGTGTAAAGAGTCCACAGACCCCAAGGGTTTAACAGAGGTTAAAGTTAGATATAACCTTACTCTCCAAAGTGGTAGCCTGGTCGAGCAGTAAGGCAGTATCAGAGGACGGGTAAAGCATTTGTTGTACACACTCAGTCAGCAAATAGTTCCACACACTCAATAACTGAACTCTAGGCCAATGGTTTGTATATAAAAAATATATGCTTGTTTTATTTTAGAACCAACACTTGGAATTAAAATATACTTTCTCGACAGGAGATGTTTCATAAAAATACTTTTGTATATGCAATTGACTTTTTAGTAAACAGTTACAAATAGTTGCAGTAGGCAACTCTATTTAGGTAGGTAGGTAAAGCTTTATTCGATAACTCTATTTCTAAACACAATACATTGAGCTCAATGATAAATTCAAATTATATGCAACAGATTACTTTGTAGATTACTTTTGTAATTCCAGGCTTGGATCCTAGATCCAGTCCTGGGTCAGTTCTCAGAATCAGCTGTTGAAAGTCGACTTGGGTACTGTAATGATTTTTAACTAATATTTAGCTATTTCAAAAGTGAGCACTTAGAAAATATTTCAGAGCAAACAATCAATGATTCCCTATGGAAGGAAATGTAGGTTACAGGTACAGTAGGTTATCGTTACTTTTGTAATCCAGTACTGGGTGTCTAGACTCAGTACTGGGACATTTATCCAAAACAGGTAAGTAATTACGTTTTCAGATGTTATACAATTTTTGAGGAATATTTAGAAATTGCAGAAATCAACACTTAGAAGAAATTTCACAGAAAAGCAGTCAATGGTTTCCTATGGAAGAAAAATTAGTTAAAGGTAAGTATAGTTGTGGGTACTTTTCAGAGTCAGTGCGGGGCACCAAGATCCAGCACTGGTAGGTCACCTCAGAGCAGGTGAGTAAATTCGTTTTTGGTACTCGGCTGATTTTTGGTGAATATTTTGAGTTTTGAAAAGTCCACACTTAGAAGAATTTCCAAGAAAAAGCCAGTCAATGTTACCCTATGAGGAAAATGAAGTTAGCGGTTTAAGGGTAAGTACTCGACTGGCAGAGTTGAAGTTCTGGGCATAGACTCAGGGGTCCCCCAGTGTCAGGTAAGTACAGTCAGTTCACCCTCAGCGGTTTCAGGACGGCCGGGTGCAGAGAGAGTTAGGCCCAATATTATCCTATGAGGGATAGGGAGGCCTGGGTTGGTGGCTGCTGTCGGGCAAGCCACGCGGCTGTGGGAGCTGGGCTCCTGGTCACTTACTCAGGGCAAGTGGGGAAGTAGGTTAGAGTAGAGTTTTCACTGCCAGGGCCACTCGGGCGGCTGGGTGCAGGGTGCTTTTGAGCCGTCGGGCGCTCAATTGATTTCTATGGGAAATCTCCGGTTTGGAAAAAGACTGCAGGCTTGGGGACGAGGACTCTTCAGGTGCCACCACCACTTCGAGGGGTAAGTTGGGTAGTTGGAGGATAGGTAGGTACCCCGGGATTGGGCACAGAGGGCCGTGGGGCGCCGGGTGCAGGGGTGCCTTTTGATGTCGGAAATCTTACCCTCTTGTTGATTGTGGTTGGGGTGGCACTCGGTTCTGAGGCTGCAAGCTTCTTCAGGATAGTCGAGGGGGGTCCTTGGGTGCCGGACTCAGGGTCACAGTCGCCGTGGGGTCGTCCTCGTGGGTTTAGTTCACTCCGGCACCGGCCAGGCTTGGCGGGTGCAGAGTGGGCTGGGATCGCGGTTCCGGGCTGCTGCCAGGGGTGAAAGGTAGGTTCTGAGTAGAGCCTCTACTCATGGGAGTCCCAGGGGATCAGAGTTCAAAGGTAGCCAGGTCCTCCGGGGTTTCTGAGGTTGCTGGCCACAAGAGATGCCGGGTTTGGAGCAGGAGCAGGTCCGAGGTCGACAGGCCGGTAGGGCTGGGGCCAAAGCAGTTGGTGTCTCCCTCTCCTTTGCAGCTGCAGGGCAGGTCTTCTTTTCTTCTCGCTCTTCTTGTAGTTTCGGAATCTGGAATCTGGGGAAGGAAGGTTCAGGGTGCCCCTAAATACTAGATTTAGGGGCGTTACAGGTAGGTGAAGGCCAGGGACCAATGGGTCCTTGTCCTGGGGTGGGTACACCCCCTATCCTGCCTCTCTCCTGTGGGGGGGGGGGCAGTAGCCTAATCCTGATAGGGTAGTGCCTCCCATTTTCAAGATGGCGAGAGCCCAGAGATGTGCTTCACCTCGCCTCCCCCACCTGAGGGGTGGGGTGGGCAGTCTGGCACATCCCCTGTCCTTGTATGGGGTTTCCGGCCAAGCTTCCCGCCAGAGTGGGGGGTTGCAGTGGCCTGGGGAAACTCCAAGAGGCGGCATGCCTTTGAAGCTTCCCTTTGCTCATCCTGGGGGAGGAGACTTATCACCTCACCCAGGATGTGCATTGTTGCAGGCCCGGGAGAGCAGGGGCTCTCCCACCCAGGGGTCCAGCAACGTGTCTGCTGTGTGGCAGCCTGGGCAGCCTCAGAGCAGACGTGGATTGTAGGTTAGTTGTAAGGGGGCATCTCTAAGATGCCCTCTGGGGTGCTTGGTACATTAAATCCCACACTGGCATCAGTGTGGGTTTCATGTGCTGAGAAGTTTGATACCAAACTTCCCAGTCTTCAGTGTTGCCATTATGGTGCTGTGGAGCTCGTGTTTGACGAACTCTCAGCATCATGTACTCTTAAATGGCAGCACTGCACTTACAGTGCCCAGGAATGGACCTGGGTACTGTAGGGGCACAGGGCTCCTGCTCCTGTGCCCACACCATGGGCATAAGGCACCCAGCCAGAGGGGTGGCTGATATATGCCATGGCAGTGTAGGTGATGGGCATGGCACACAGAGATGTGTGTCATGTCGACTCTTCATTTTGTCCTGCACCCAGACACTCAGCCTGCAAAGGCAGTGTGTGTGTGTAAGGGTACAGGGCCTCTAAGGGTGGCACAATGAGTGCTGCAGCCCTTAGAGGCCTTCCCTGGTCACAAGGCCCTGGGTACCTAGGCTACCATTTACTAGGGGCTGACATGTGGCCAGGGTTTGCCAATTTGGAGTTTGTGTGGTTTAAGGAAGGAACATAGGCCCTGGGCACCTGGTTGGCAAGAGTCCAGGGTACACTCAGTAAAAGTACATTCAGCAATTTAGCAAAAAGTGGGGGCATACCATGCAATAAGGGGTTGTTTGGACTGATACAGGGTGCCCACTAGAACTAGGAGACAGCATATATCAGGTCACCTTCTCACCCTGCTTATCACCACAAACACCCCTCTTATCAAATCAAGCACCCCGCTTATCACAACAAGCACCCCGCTTATCTTGCAGAAACGATCACCATCGCTGGTGGTTCTCGGCACTGTCCGACTGCAGCCTAAGAAGTGTAAAAAAGAAAAAACAACAAGATAACCAGCCTTTTCGATATATGCACCCAGAATATAGAACAGCATGTCCGTATGCATCAGGCCCCCCTAACAATGCACACATTTAGAAAAGAGTTGTAGAATTACCTCTTTAAAGAACACTACATCACAGCACATTAACCGGTTGCATATTGTTAGAAGGGCGCCCTCCGGGGAGTCAGATGGTGTCGGACTGACCACCCCGAGAGCCACCGTTCCGTAGGCGAGTAGCCGAGCGTCACTGAGAAGCCTCCTGGGCGAGGTCCTTCTCCTATGATCGTACCAGCCAAGCAACCCCACCACCACAAAGGGACACAACCAGGGTATCAATTCTCACAAGTCTTTATCGGTAATCAAGGCAGATTTCTGTGGTAATATTTACAGGTGGATCGAGGGATCCAAAAGAGACTCAAAGTCTTGTAGGGATGGGGTAGCGGGACAGTCTCAGTACCAGCCTGGTACGGGAACACCCTGCGCCTAGCTCTCAATCCTCGAGCTGGGGGGGTTCCGGGAGCCGGGACGTCGTACGCAGGGCTCGGGGGATTGCCTCGATGAGGTCGAGCCGCGACGAAGTCAGCAGGGCTCCGATGGGTACTTCTGCGAGGTCGAGCCGCGACGAGGTCAGCAGGGCTCCGATGGTTCCTTCTGTGAGGTCGAGCCGCAACGAGGTCAGCAGGGCTCCGATGGTTACTTCCGCGAGGTCGAGCCGCGACGAGGTCAGCAGGGCTCCGATGTTCCGTGAGGGTCTTCTTCTCAGCAAGGGGGGAGCCGCGACGCAGTCAGCAGGGCTCCGAGTTCCAAGTTCCAGGTAATGAGTCTCTCTCTGTAGGGTTAGCCGCGATCCGATCAGCAGGGCTCTTGACTCCAGGATACAACTGCCGTCCTGGTTTTGGGCTGCCCCAGATATAGGGCTGGAGCCCTTTGATGTCCGGACCCTCGCGCCTGGGGGGGTCGGAGGGGCCGGGATGAGAGAGTCCAGACACCAAGCGGGGGATGGAGCCAGTGCCTAGGGAGGCCGGAGGGCGATCGGAGCCAGGCGTCGGGGGACGGCTGGGGGCCCCATCGAAACTCTCCTCCTCCGGGATTTGTGGAGTGGCCACTCGACCCCCCTTGGTCGGGTCTTGGCGCTCCGATGTCGGGGCTTCGCTGGGACGGAGGCCGGGGCGTGCCGCGTCGCGAAGGCTGGTGCGGTAGCGGGGTACAATCTAGGGGGACCCTGAAGGGTGGGGGCTGCCCCCGTCGGGTCGGGTAGGAGGGTTCGGGACCACGCCACGAGGCCGGGTCCAACAGGTGTCCCCCCCAGCTGAAGGCAGGGAGAGTCACCCATCGTCTTGGGGGTTCTCCTCGCCGAGGCGGAAGAAGCGGGACAGGCCGTCGGCGTTGGCGTGGTCGTTGCCGGGCCGATGGTCTACAGTGAAGTCCATCCCCTGCAGAGAGATGGATCATCGCAACAACTTCGGGTTCTCGCCTCTCATCTGCATTAACCACCGCAAAGGTCGGTGGTCGGTTTGGACCCGAAAGTGGGTGCCAAAGAGGTAGGGCCGGAGCTTCTTGAGGGCCCACACCACGGCGAAGGCCTCCCGTTCAATGGTGCTCCATCTCTGCTCCCGGGGCAGCAGGCGCCGGCTGATGAAGGCCACCGGCTGGTCAACCCCCTCAGAGTTCACTTGGGACAAGACAGCCCCGACTCCGTACTCCGAGGCATCCGTCTGCACCACAAACTCTTTGCTGTAGTCGGGGGCTTGTAGCACGGGAGCGGTACACATCGCTGTCTTGAGGGTCTCGAAGGCCGCCTCACAGCGGGGCGTCCAGTGCACACTCTTTGGCTGCTTCTTCGATGTAAGCTCCGTGAGGGGGCCCACAATGCTTCCATAGTTCTGAATGAACCGCCTGTAATAGCCCGTGAGTCCCAGGAAGGCCCTCACAGCGGTTTGGGTGGTTGGGGGCTCCCAGGCCACGATGGCGTCGATCTTTGGCTGGAGGGGAGCCACATGGCCGCTCCCCACTTGATGTCCCAGATAGGTTACTGATCCTTGGCCTATCTGACACTTGCTGGCTTTTACGGTAAGTCCGGCCCTTTGGAGGGCGGTCAGGACCTCCCCGAGGTGCCTCAGGTGCTCGGCCCAGTGGCTGCTGAACACCGCAATATCGTCCAGGTAGGCGGCGCTGAACACTTCTAGGCCGGCCAGTACCTTATTTACCAGTCTCTGGAAGGTCGCCGGGGCATTCTTCATGCTGAAGGGCATCACGCAGAAGTGGTAATGGCCATCGGGGGTGGAGAAAGCGGAACGCTCTTGGGCGCCGGGGGTGAGCCCGATCTGCCAGTATCCGGCGGTGAGGTCGAAGGTGCTAAGGTAGCGGGCTGCTCCTAGGCGGTCGATCAGTTCATCTGCCCGAGGAATGGAATGGGCATCGGTTTTGGTGACTGCATTCAATCCCCGATAGTCCACGCAAAACCGGAGCTCCGGGGTGGTGCCGGGGGCGGCAGCTTTCGGCACCAGGACCACAGGGCTGGCCCAGGGACTGTCGGAGGGTTCGATGACCCCCAGGGCCAACATCTTGGCGACCTCGGCGTGGATGCAGGCCCGCACTCGCTCGGGGACCCGGTAGGCTCGGTGTCGCACGGGGGGGCTGTCCCCGGTGTCGACGTCGTGGACGCACCATCGGGTGACTCCGGGAGTGAGGGAGAAGAGAGCAGCGAAGCGATGCAGCAGTCCTTGACAATCTCGGCGCTGATCTGGAGTCAGGGTAGCAGAGAGGATGACTCCCTCCACGGAGCCATCCTTTTCGGAGGTTTTCAGGAGGTCGGGTAGGGGCTCGGAGTCGTCCTCGGCCCCATCGTCCGTAGCCATCAACAGGCTAAGTTCTGTTCGGGCAAAGTGGGGTTTGAGCCTGTTGGCGTGGAGGACCCGGAGGGGGTTCCTGGGGGACTCCAGGTCGACCAGGTAGGTGACGGGGCTCTTCTTCTCGACCACCTTGAAGGGCCCGGTCCACTTGTCTTGGAGGGCACAGGGGTCGACGGGCGACATGACCCAGACCTCCTGGCCTGGCTCGAACTCGATGGAGGAGGCGTTCTGGTCATACCAGCGTTTCATTTCCTCCTGGCTGGCCTCGAGGTTGGCTTCGGCCAGTTCCCTGAATTTCCGGGTCTGGTTTCGCAGGGTCAGGAGGTACCGGTAGACGTCGGGGGGAGCATCTTGGATGGTGGTCTCCCAGCCTTCCTTGACCAGGCTGAGAGGGCCTCGGACAGGGTGTCCGTACAAGAGTTCGAAGGGGCTGAACCCCAGAGACTTTTGCGGGACCTCCCGATAGGCAAACAGGAGGCAGGGCAGCAGGACGTCCCATTTGCGTCTCAGGGGCTCCTCCAGGCCTTTGATCATCCCTTTCAACGTCCGGTTAAATCGTTCGACTAGTCCGTTCCCCTGGGGGTGGTACGGGGTGGTGAACTTGTAGGTGACCCCGCATTGTTGCCACAGGGACCGCATATACTTCGAGATAAAGTTGGTGCCTCGGTCGCTCACAACCTCCCGGGGGAAACCTACTCTGGAGAAGATTCCCATCAAGGCCCGGCCCACCACGGGGGCCGTCACTGTTCGGAGAGGGATGGCCTCGGGGTATCGGGTGGCATGATCGACGAGGATGAAGCGATGTCCTTGGGAGGTTCGGGGGTCCAGGGGCCCCACGATGTCGATCCCCACTCGCTCGAACGGGGTGTTTACTATTGGAAAGGGCTGGAGAGGGGCTTTGACCCTTCCCCCGCTCTTCCCGCTGGCTTGGCAGGTCTGGCAGGTTCGGCAATGATTGTCCACGTCCTTCCGCATTCGGGGCCAGTAGAAGTGAGTCACCAGGCGGCTGTATGTTTTGTCCTGCCCCAGGTGCCCGGCGAGGGGCACATCATGCGCCAGATTGAGGAGGAAGTCCCAGAATCTGAGGGGGACCACCAGCACGCGGCTGGCCCCCAATTCTGCGGTCTTCTGCTCGCTGTAGAGGAGGTCATTGTCCCAGTAGACCCAGTGGGTCCCCGTCTGGTCTCCGGCGGCCTGGGCGGCTGCTTGCTGTCGGGTCCCTTCGAGGGAGGGGCAGGCCTTCTGTTCTTGGCGGAACTGCTCCCATGTGGGGCCACCTTCTTGGCGCCATTGGGCGAGTTCGGGGAGGTTGCCGAGCGCGGCGACCTCGTCCGGGGCGAGTTCTGGCGGCCCGGCCTCGGCGTCGGCTTCTTCTTCGACGGAGGGAGGCGGTGGCTCGGGCCACTCCGGCTCTTCGGGGGGAGCATCTACGCTCGGTCGGATGGCCCCGGCGGTCGTGGACCGGGTGGTTGCGCAGACCCATTTGGGCAGTCCCAGCATCCCAAGATGCTCTCGGCGCTCGACGTGGGCCCAGGGGGAACTTTCCAGGTCGTTCCCGAGGAGGCAGTCCGCGGCAGCGTCGTCGCGGACGGTTACCTTCAGCATGCCCGACACTCCCCCCCACTCGAAGGGGATCCGGGCCATCTGGCACAAGCTCTCGGTGTTGTCTGCCGACCGGACGGGGCACAGTACATTAGGCAAGATTTGTTTGGGGGTCACCAAGTGGCAGCGGACGGCTGTCACGCTGGCTCCGGTGTCTCAGAGGGCTTCGGCCCGGCGTCCATTAATGGTGACCCACTGTTGGTACTTCTGGGTGTTGCTTGGGATGGGAGCCCGGGGTACCATTTCCCGGCTGCCCCTTCCCCCAGGGCAGTGGCCGCCAACTGGCGGGGGGGTGGCCCGGTGGTCCCTGCTCATCGGTTCACGGGGCAGGTAGGGTCACTGGCATAGTGCCCTGGCTGTTGGTAGTTGTAGCACGTTACAGTCGGTCGAGGCCCTGGTCGGGCTGGGGGGGCCCCTCTTCGGGCGAGGGACGGGGACGTGCGGTTCGAGGGCGGTCCCCGGGGAGGACTCCGGGGTGGCCCTGCTGGAAAGTCTCTGTTCCTGTTCGATCCCCCTCCTCCGCCCCACTGGCGGGGGGGCCCCGTGGTGTTCCGTTGGTACTCCCCCATCGAGTTCCGAGGGACCCGGGTGTTCACCCATCGATCGGCCTCGGCGGCAAGATTCCGCGGCTCGGTCAGCTTGCTGTCGAGGAGGTGCTGTCTCAGCTCGATGAAGCAGTTGTTGGAGAGGTGCTCCCATACAATGAGGTCGAATAGTTGTTCGTAGGAGGTGACCTTGCTGCCCTTGATCCAACCTTCCTGGGCTCTGCTAAAAAAGTCTACGTATTCCACCCAGGTGGTACCGGGGAGCTTCTTGCAGTCCCGGAAGCGCTGGCGGTACATCTCTGAGGTGAGACCATAGCGGGTGAGTAGGGCCTCCTTCATATGGTCATAAGAGGTCATCACTGCATCTGGGAGCTGTAGCAGGGTGTTTCTGCCTTCGCTGAGGAACCGTCCCCATAGGCCGGCACCCCAATCTTTTCGGGGTACCCGATGGGCGGTCATGGCTACTTCATAGGCCTTGAACCATTGTTGGATGTCGTCGTTCTTGTAGTACTCTTTGACGACATCCTTGGGTATATGTACTTTCGCCTCGGCCGGCGGAGGGGTGTCTCGGTTTCCGGGGGTGCCGGTCTCTCCATTTCTGGACTTGATTTCAAGTTCTTTAAGGCCCCGCTCATGCTCGAGGGTTAGCCTCCTCTTTTCCAGTTCTCGGTGCCGCTTTTTCTCCTCTATTTCTTCTTGCAGCCGCAGTTGTTCTAGGGCCAATTTCTTTTCGGCTAGTAGGAGTTCGCTGTCCAGGCGGAGTCGGGCGAGCTCCAACTCGTGGGTCCTGACCCTCTCCCGTTCTCGTATCTCTTCCGGGGAGAGGCCGGTCTCTATGCTGGTTGTTCTCCCTTCTGCCGGGGCTGCGGTTGGTTGCCGGTGCACGTTTGGCACCGGGTTTTCTTCGGTTTGGGGGGAGGCCGCTTCGGACTCTACCCAGGCCTTTAGGGCTTTTAGCAGATCCTCTTTTGTGTTTAATCCGGTGGTCGCGATGCCTTTGTCTTTACAAAACTGTTTTAGTTCCTTATGGGTATATTCCTCCAACCGTTCTTGTTGGAATTCCGCGGTTGGGGTGGTCTCTTGGTTGTTCATGATTACTCTGTGTCTAGGTAGGTAGTGGGTGAGTTACTCGCTGTACGATCTGCGTCGGGCTCGGATCGCACCGCTGGCCACCAATGTTAGAAGGGCGCCCTCCGGGGAGTCAGATGGTGTCGGACTGACCACCCCGAGAGCCACCGTTCCATAGGCGAGTAGCCGAGCGCCGCTGAGAAGCCTCCTGGGCGAGGTCCTTCTCCTATGATCGTACCAGCCAAGCAACCCCACCACCACAAAGGGACACAACCAGGGTATCAATTCTCACAAGTCTTTATCGGTAATCAAGGCAGATTTCTGTGGTAATATTTACAGGTGGATCGAGGGATCCAAAAGAGTCTCAAAGTCTTGTAGGGATGGGGTAGCGGGACAGTCTCAGTACCAGCCTGGTACGGGAACACCCTGCGCCTAGCTCTCAATCCTCGAGCTGGGGGGTTTCCAGGAGCCGGGACGTCGTCCGCAGGGCTCGGGGGATTGCCTCGATGAGGTCGAGCCGCGACGAAGTCAGCAGGGCTCCGATGGGTACTTCTGCGAGGTCGAGCCGCGACGAGGTCAGCAGGGCTCCGATGGTTCCTTCTGCGAGGTCGAGCCGCGACGAGGTCAGCAGGGCTCCGATGGTTACTTCCGCGAGGTCGAGCCGCGACGAGGTCAGCAGGGCTCCGATGTTCCGTGAGGGTCTTCTTCTCAGCAAGGGGGGAGCCGCGACGCAGTCAGCAGGGCTCCGAGTTCCAAGGTCCAGGTAATGAGTCTCTCTCCGTAGGGTCAGCCGCGATCCGATCAGCAGGGCTCTTGACTCCAGGATACAACTGCCGTCCTGGTTTTGGGCTGCCCCAGATATAGGGCTGGAGCCCTTTGATGTCCGGACCCTCGCGCCTGGGGGGGTCGGAGGGGCCGGGATGAGAGAGTCCGGACACCCAGCGGGGGGTGGAGCCAGTGCCTAGGGAGGCCGGAGGGCGATCGGAGCCAGGCGTCGGGGGATGGCTGGGGGCCCCATCGAAACTCTCCTCCTCCGGTATCTGTGGAGTGGCCACTCGACCCCCCTTGGTCGGGTCTTGGCGCTCCGATGTCGGGGCTTCGCTGGGACGGAGGCCGGGGCGTGCCGCGTCGCGAAGGCTGGTGCGGG
The DNA here is from genome assembly GCF_964204655.1 of Triturus cristatus. Taxonomy (NCBI): domain Eukaryota; kingdom Metazoa; phylum Chordata; class Amphibia; order Caudata; family Salamandridae; genus Triturus; species Triturus cristatus. The sequence goes on along the minus strand of NC_140581.1, from coordinate 5,705,795 downwards.
TAGCGGGGTACAATCCAGGGGGACCCTGAAGGGTGGGGGCTGCCCCGTCGGGTCGGGTAGGAGGGTTCGGGACCACGCCACGAGGCCGGGTCCAACACATATGAATTAATGGAAAAAGTTTTCATCAAACTATATCGTTATAGATACAATTTAATGGAAACTTTTTTATCAAATTATGGTTTTAGCATGGGTTTGTTTGTTTTATCGAAACCTTTTGGTGGAATGTCTTTTATCGAAAAATGCTATTTTTATTCTGCTGTGAAGCAGCAGTTTAGAAAACTGTTCTTTCCTCATATCAACTGTCATTCTCACTGGGAGGCAGCAGAGGGCGCCGCAGCACAAGACTTCTGTTAGCTCGGTCAGTCACACAAAAAGAAAAGTTTACCATTTACAAACACTGATCTGCTCTGAATGTAGTGTTCCTTTTCCTTGCATTAAACAGAATTGACCCTATATATCTTGTGTGTTCTATTCCAGAGCCAACAACTCTGAAAAGAAATGGAAGCAAAAGAAGCAGCATGGCAGACTGCTGTTCACCACAGCAGGGTAAACCTACAGCAGAGGGAAACCTACAGCAGAGGGAAACCTACAGCAGAGGGAAACCTACAGCAGAGGGAAACCTACAGCAGAGGGAAACCTACAGCAGAGGGAAACCTACAGCAGAGGGAAACCTACAGCAGAGGGAAACCTACAGCAGGGTAAACCTACAGCAGAGGGAAACCTACAGCAGAGGGAAACCTACAGCAGAGGGAAACCTACAGCAGGGTAAACCTACAGCAGAGGGAAACCTACAGCAGAGGGAAACCTACAGCAGAGGGAAACCTACAGCAGAGGGAAACCTACAGCAGAGGGAAACCTACAGCAGAGGGAAACCTACAGCAGAGGGAAACCTACAGCAGAGGGAAACCTACAGCAGAGGGAAACCTACAGCAGAGGGAAACCTACAGCAGAGGGAAACCTACAGCAGGGTAAACCTACAGCAGAGGGAAACCTACAGCAGAGGGAAACCTACAGCAGAGGGAAACCTACAGCAGAGGGAAACCTACAGCAGAGGGAAACCTACAGCAGAGGGAAACCTACAGCAGAGGGAAACCTACAGCAGAGGGAAACCTTACAAATGCACTCAATATCAAGGGACAAACTGTCTGGGACGCGTCGGGACCTGCATTTGAACTTTCATCTTTGTTTCTAGTGCCATTATTTACAAATAAACATTTTACAACTCTTGTTTCGTTGTTTGAAAATCAATAAATGACTAATGACAAATACTAATTGTACTGCAGTTTCAATTAAACTGTGTTTTCATTTAAATGTGTATACTACATACATACCAAAATGCATCTAACTACATACTACATACATGCATACATACTACATACATACATTCTACATACCTACTACATGCATACATACTACATAGATACATACTACATACATTTTACATACATACTCCAAAACATACATACTCCATACATACATTCTACATACATACTACATCCATACATACTACATGCATACATTCTACATACATACCACATGCATACATTCTACATACATGCATACATTCTACATACATATTACATGCTTACATACTACATGCATGCTTACTTACTACATGCATACATACTACATACATGCATACATTCGACATACATACTACATACAAACTCCATACATACATATATCTGGAGACGGTGCAATCCTCTTGTTTTCGGTGCACATACTATTTTCAAATCGTGCTGGGAAGGGGGCTGATTAAGGCGCAAACAGCTGTTATCAGGGAGTCTCCCAGTTGGCATGTTGCCAAAATCCAGAAATCAAACCAGAAGACCTTCACCCATACAACAATTAACATGTGTGCATTATGTGAAGCACACAGCCCAATGACGCAGCCAAGCGTGTAGATAGTAGACGTAGTCTGGTGGTTAAGCTGCCAACTTTGGAGCCAGCGGACCTGCACTCTTATCCAAGATCCGGCACGTGACAGAACATGTGGTGCACGCCAGATCACATCTCCGTGTGCCCAACAACTGTGAACATGACATGTCATGTAACGGTACTGAAACATGTAAAGTACCATCTTGTATCCTCCATGGACATAGCTCTCGTGTTACCCTAAAACCCCGTCATCCTCCAGATAGGTGTCCACTGTACAAATACCACATGGATGCCAAGAGGAACAAATACAAGTCTGGCCAAGAGTAACAAATACGGGTCTGGCAAAGAGTAACAAATACGCGCCTGGCCAAGAGTAACAAATGCGAGTCTGGCCAAGAGTAACAAATACAGGTCTGGCCAAGAGTAACAAATACGGGTCTGGCCAAGAGTAACAAATACGGGTCTGGCCAAGATTAACAAATACGAGTCTGGCCAAAGGGTAACAAGTACGAGACTGGCCATTGGTAACAAATAACAGTCTGGCCAAAGGGTAACAAATACGAGTCTGGCCATGGGTAACCAATACGAATCTGGCCAACGGTAACAAATACGAGTTGCTAAGAGTAACAAATACGGGTCTGGCCAAGGGTAACAAATACGAGTTGCTAAGAGTAACAAATACGGGTCTGGCCAAGGGTAACAATTACGAGTCTGGCCAAGGGTAACAAATACGAGTTCGCTAAGAGTAACCAATACGGGTCTGGCCAAGGGTAACAAATACGAGTCTGGCCATGGGTAACAAATAAGTGTCTGGCCAAGGGTAACAAATACGAGTCTGGCCAAGGGTAACAAATACGAGTCTGGCCAAGGGTAACAAATACGAGTCTGGCCAAAGGGTAACAAATACGAGTCTGGCCAAAGGGTAACAAATACGAGTCTGGCAAGCTCTTGTGCTCTCAAAAAATGCCTTACCAACCCGGGGCAGACAATAGATACAGAAAAGTGTATTTAGTGATGAAAAAATCTAATGTGATGCAGTGCAAAGAAAAACAAAGTTAAAAAGGTTATGTGGAAAGACTAGAAACTCTAGGCAGTATATCTCTACTACTAAGGATTACTGCATTATTTGTTTTTCATTTTTACTAGGTGTGAGGAGAGATATACTGCCTAGAGTTTCTAGTCTTTCCGCACAAGAGCTTGCCATAGAAGCAATTCCTTATGATCAAAGGATTGTTCTTCTGGGTTTGGCGGATGACCAAATGATAACATTGATCATCTGAGCTTGACACTTTAGCTCTACCACCTAAAGCGTTTTGATGGTAATCCTTGCTCTGCTCTGAATGCCGAGGGGGATAGAATTGATACCCTTCCATTAGTGTGTATTTCCCATTGTGCGTCTTTATTGACCCCCAGTTCGTTTTTGTATGTTGAATGAGTTTGCAGTAGGGGATTAGGACTCGGGCTGGTCATTAAATATAGTTTCCCTTAGACCCGGGTTGTTCACCGGTTTATTTGGTTTACTGTCAGACCCGAGTAAAGTGCACCAGGAGTGCCAGGGCGTGTAAATACAAATACCGCTGGTGGGCTTGCAGCCCTGGTTGTGCCACCCACAGAAGCGGCCTGGTAAAATGTGTCTAGGGTCTGCCATTGCAGAACCTGCGTGCAGTCTGGTACTGACATGCTGACTGGCAAGTGCACACACTTGCCAGTCCCTAAACCTTCCCTTAACTTCATGTTAGTCACCCCTATGTTAGGCCCAAGGGCAGGGTGCGTTGTAAGCATAAGGTAGGACAAGCCCTGATGTGCGTGGCATGTCCTAATAATGAATTACCGCCATTTTCGTTGTTCACTATTGTAAGGCTACCCTGTTCTCATAGGCCAGAATGGGCGGTTAAGATTGTTACATCCTATGATCCTAACCGACCCAAGGAACATAGTAGAAGATCGAGTTTAGTATGCCTGAACTCGGGATAATAAGGTACATCTTTTCGTAAGGTTTATTTTAATATTCTGCGTTTGCAAATGCCACTTTTAGAAAGTTGGCCTTTGCTTGCCTAACCATTTCAGCCCACCTCTGGTGATGTGTATCTGCTGTCTGCCTTGCGTGAGTGACCGGGCTGGGGGAACCCAGATGGGCAGGGCTAGGTAGCCTGGTGGTGAATAGAAAGATTGAAAGGTAGATGGGTGGGAGGAGTCCACCTGGACTCTGAATAGGACTGTGCTCTGCCACCACAATGCCGGCTCCACCCCCTGTGGAGCGTCTGATCACTCTGCCCTGCACTCTGAAAGAATTAGCCTGCATCGCGTCAACAAAGTGCTCCAGAACCGGACTGAACTAAGCAAGGGCCCCCCTGGCCTGGGAGAACAAAAGAAATGCAGTATAAATGTAGTAGCCCTGCTCCTAAGAAATCAGATCTGCTTTGACCCAAGAAGAATCTCTGCCTGAGGAGGAGGCGCCAGGAAAGCTGTAAGGAGGAAGACTGTCCCTATCCTGGGGGACTGGCCTGCAGTGGTGACCTTGCTGCCAAAGGAGAGAAGAGGAACCTTTTGCTAGAGACTTTGCTTTACTTTTACTTTCAAGAAACTTGTGCTTTTCAAAACGATCTCCAAGGGCTTGGAAGCGAGCTTGCCCCCTGAACGGAGCCCCAGGACCATTGGGCTCAACCTGACCTTCACTTGCCCACCGCTGGACTGTGGTGTTCCTTCCCTCACCGGAGCCGTGACTCTTGTGCCCCCCAGCCCCTCCTTGATCTGTGACCGGACTGCTTACCCGCCCCTGTCTTGGGAAGAGCCTCGCTCGATCTGAGCTGCTCCCCCGACGCCGTGCTGGGCTGCCCCCGTCACCTCGCTTGCCGGAGCCTCGCTGCGCACCTTCACCCCTCCTGCCGGAATCGGCGTTGTGAGCATCTTCAAGCCTCGGATGGCCCGGACGTAGACAGCGTGCCCGGCTGCCCCGCTTTGTTCACTTGCCACCTGTAACACCCCGCTCTTGCTGTGAGCCTGAAGGACCAGACCCCCCTCGTGAAGTGTGGAAGCCCCGGACGCCGCCTTGCCCTTCTAAAAAGAGCCGCTGAAGTCCCGCACCCGCATTCACAAAAAGAGACAAGGTACTGTACTTACGAACTCGACCGCGAGCTCGCATCGGATCCAGGGTCCGCAACGTTCTGTTTTCCCTGTCGTCTGACGCGTGCTTCCCGGTTGCCGCCTCAGCGCGAAGTGTGCTGAGGCCCACAGTTCACTTTGTTGCCCGCATGAGAACTTTCCGTATTCATAGAAATTGTGGCCCCACCGTTTCACCGTTACTGGGCCTTGTACTAAATCTGCTGAAAATATATAAAAGCCTTATTTTTGTATACAACCTGATTGGTGTCCGTTTGTGGTGCATGCAAGGGGTTTACTGTGTGTATAATTGCAAGTGCTTAACCGTGTACGCCCTGAAGTTTAGCCTTGACTGCTCGCGCCACGCACCTAGTGGGTGAGCAGGGGTTATTCTAAGGAGTCATCCTTCGCCCTGACTAGAAGTAAAGGGTCCCTGCTTGTCGCTGGTACTTGCCTGCGCCAACCAGAGTCCCCTCATTTCTAACAGCCACCTTTCAGAGGTTGGTCAACCAGGTGTTGGTTGGGCTGGAGGATTTCAGTGCCGCCTACCTGGATGACATTGCAGTGTTTAGTTCCTCCTGGGAGGAACACTTGCACCACCTCAGGGAAGTGTTGTCACTGCGCAGAGCAGGCCTCACAATCAAGGCCAGTAAGTGCCAGATTGGGCAGGGTTCTGTGGTGTACTTGGGACTCCAGGTTGGGAGTGGCCAGGTGGCCCCTCTACAGCCCAAGATTGAGACCATCCTGGCTTGGGAGCCCCCCAAGACCCAGACCCAGGTGAGGGCCTTCTTAGGACTCACGGGTTATTACAGGTGGTTTGTCAAGGGGTATGGCAGCATTGTTGCCCCCTTGACTGAGCTGACTTCCAAGAAGCGGCCAAAGATTGTGAACTGGATGGACGCCTGTCAGAAAGCTTTTGATGCCCTCAAGACTGCCATGTGTACAGCACCCATACTCCAGGCGCCCAATTTTGCTAAGGAATTTATTGTCCAGACAGACGCTTCAGAGCATGGGATGGGGTCTGTTCTGTCACAGATAAATGAGGAGGGACTAGACCAACCTGTACCCTTCATCAGTAGGAGGTTACTTCCACAAGAACAGAGGTGGAGTGCAATTGAGCGTGAGGCATTTGCTGCGGTCTGGGCACTGAAGAAGCTGAGACCCTACCTGTTTGGGACTCACTTCTGGGTTCAGACACACCACAGGCCCCGCAGATGGTTGATGCAGATGAGGGGTGAGAATCCCAAGTTGTTGAGGTGGTCCATTTCTCTACAGGGTATGGACTTCACGGTGGAACATCGCCCTGGTACAGAACACACCACTGCTGATGGTCTGTCCAGATTTTTCTGCCTTAGTGATGAAAACTTCCAAGGGGATGGGTAGTTCTCCCCACATTTCAGCTGGAGGGGACATGGGTTAGACCTAGCACCATTGGCGTGGGTCTCCCTTCCATTTTTCGCTGTTGTCTCCTCTGTTTTTGCTGGTATTAGATGCTCTGGGCGCTGTGCCACTGCCATTCAGTGCCCCAGCGCGAATGCTCCCTGTGTAAATATGACATGTGAATTGGTATATCCATGATTGGCTTATTTGGTTTGCCTGTTAGTCCCTAGTAGCGTGGCCTGTGTGTGCCCAGGGCTGGTAAACCAAATGCTGCTGGTGGGCCTGCAGCGCTGGTTTGCGCCACCCACAGAAGCAGTTTGTAAAGTATGTATCAGACCTGCCACTGCAGAGTCTGTGTGCAGTCCAGAACTGCCATCTTGGCTGTGAAGTGCACCCACTTCCCAACCCCTGAACCTTCCCTTGGCATCGCGTAAGCCACCCCTGTGGTAGGGTGCATTGTATGTGTAAGGTAGGACATGCCTTGGTGTGTGTAGCATGTCCTGGTAGTGAATTACACCCAATTTCGTTTTTCATTACTGTAAGGCTACCTGTTCTCCATAGGCCAGAATGGGCAGTTTGACTATTACATTCTATAGTCCTAACTGACCCAAGGAACATGGTAGAAAAACAAATGTAGTATGCCCGAGCTCAGAATATTAAAATACATCTTTTAGTAAAGTTTATTTTTATATTTTGTGTTTGAAAATACCACTTTTAGAAAGTAGGTATTTTCTTGCCTAAGCCTTCCAGTGTGCTCTGCTGTTATGTGTATTGGCTGTCTGGTTTTGGAGGGACAGGGCAGGCTGAGTCAGACCTGGGTTGAATGGAGAGATCTGCATTGGAGTATGGGGAGGGGTAGCTCCTTGACCTGAATAGGGCTGTGCCTGGCAAGGAGAATGCTGGCTCCACCTCCTACTGTGCGTCTGATGGCAGACCCCCTCTTTTTGAAAGGAAGGATGCAGCCTGGTAAACAAAGTGCTCCAGGACAGGGCAGAACTGGTTCTGGCTGGGGTCAGTGACTTGTAGCTTTTGATAACAAAGACTTTTGGGGTATAAATGTCTGTGCTGAAACCCCTACAATTGGTATTGCTCCTGGACAACAAGAACCTCTGGCCGTGTAACTGAAGGAATCTGCAGGAGGAGACTGTCCTTGTGCTGGTGTGGGGTTTCTTGGATTGGCCTGCAGTGGTTACTACTGGACTTGGAAGAAGAGGAAAAGGACTTTGAAGGAATTTTATCCTGCTACAGCAATCACCCAAGGGCTAGAAGAGAGCTAGCCTCCTGCTGGAGTCTCAGGCACATCAGACTCCACCACCAGCCTCCTGTTTCCTCCCAGCGAGGATTTGTATCTGCAGGTGAGGCTCCTGTGAGTTCCAGGGCCTCTAGTTCTACTACAGAGAAGAGAGTGCTGAAAATCGTCGCTAACGCCCGTTTGCGAGCCGCCGCAGCTGAAAGCGCACAGAGAATCCTCACGCTGCTGCCGCTGAGGGCTCGCTTCCAGAAATCATCGCATCGCACGTTTGCGGGCTGCCAAAGGCTCGCTAACTCGAAGATCATCGCACATTTGCGGGCCTCCAAGTGCTCACTAACCAAAAGTCATCACATTGAGTTCATCGCTTCACAACATTGCAGCGCAGACACCGGGCATTGTCAGCATTCCGTCCATCATTTGTTTGTTGTAACGCTTTTCGCCCTAAGTGGGATGGGTATGCCCAGACGTGGGACCCGTGCTCACTACGCCACTGGAGTCAAGCTATCCTGGCTGATGACGGCTGATAGCCAGAAACCGGTCCTAGGATGCTTGATTCCGGTCCAGGGAAGACATGGCTTGGCAGCTCGGGCTGGTCTGTTCCCATGAGGCACAGGGTCAAGACTGATTTGCATATGGCCATGTCTAAACTGGGGTGGTGTAGTGGGCAAAAGAACGATGGATTTAACCCAGATCTCTTGACTGGGGTAGAATGTCTGCATTGTCAGCATTCCGCCCATCATTTGTTTGTTGTAACGCTTCCTCCAGACATGGCAGGCCCGAGACATGATTAAAGGGCTACTTAAGGGGATGGTAGAATCAGTGCTGCAGGCCCACTACTAGCATTTTATTTACAGGCCCTGGGCACATGCAGTGCACTTTACTAGAGACTGTGGATAAGCCAATGTTACCATGCTTTAGGGAAGGAGCACTGGTTAGCAGTGATATAGTGCACAGAATCCAAATGCCAGCAAAAACAGGGCGTACGAAGGCAAAAAGCCAATAGAAACCACACCAAGGACGCCAGGTACAACTCTCTCTCTCACAGAAACATCACTACAGCCTTACCTGCCAGCTACAAAATAGGGAGGTGGAGTCCCATCATATTCAAAGATTCCATCAGTTGCACCGCTTACACCCACACCCCACCGACTACATGGAATACCTCACATTCAAGATACTCTCTGGGTGGACCCCTTGTATACTGAACACCAGAACCCCGCACCAATTTCACCAGCGAGTTCACAGACTTCATCACACCCCTCATCATGAAACCCAGCACATTCATCCTCCTCAGAGACCTTGACTTTCATCTAGAAGACTGCTCCGACCCAAACGATACAGCCCTTCAAGAAAACTTAGGCCTCACCCAACAGGTTATGGAACCCACCCACATCGCCAGATGTCTATTGGACCGGATTTTCTCCTCAATAATCAACATCACAGTAGATAAGCCAGCAACTATGACCTGGACAGACCAGACCCTCATAAGTTTCATAATACCCATTCCGCACCCTCAGTGACCTACCAAAGCCATCAAAAACCTCAACAGCTGGATCATCACATGCACCAACACCTTTTCTACCATCAAGCACAACTTAAAGGCAAGAGACAGACCATTGGCCTGCTGGTACATAGAAGACCTCAGGCTGAAAAAATGCCACAGCAAGCAACTAGAGCGCAAATGAAAAACAAGTCAAGAAACCGCAGATAAAGACATTCTAATCAGCCCTAACACACTACCACCAGCAGATACAAAACACCAAACGCACATCAACGCCAGAACTAGTGCCAGCAAGAATGACAAGCATTGGCATAGCCAATAGGTCTCGCTTTTGGGACCTTAGAAGTATTTAGTTAGGCAGCACAATATCCTTGGTGCAACAACATTAACTGTTGTATGCTTAAACACTTAAATAAGGTCCCAAAGGCGAGACCTATTGGCTATGCCAATGCTGGTTTGATTTGCTAAAAGTCTCTGTCTATTTTCCTCTGCCAGCGTGGCAGATGGAGGTAATGTTGTCCACCATACTCAAAAGTATAGGTTAATATTGCCCAAGCTATGCCCTCTTATATGCAACTAAAGCCAGCAGTGTGCCCAGAATGCCGGAAAGTTCCTCTAGTATGCATGCCCTCAGCAGCAAGTACAGTGGTGTTGAGGGTTTTAGGGCAAGTTAACTCTGGGTATCACTAAAATTGTTTGGGATGTCATATCCAATACCCATGGCTACCTGGAAATTCGATGGCTATGTTTAAGTCTCAGAAGAATAGTTTTAGTTAAGCCTAAATCACCAATCACTTATACAGTGCCAAACAAACCCCACAGACATCCGAACGCTTGAAGCAAAGTGCAAAGATAATAACATCAAACAACTGGATATTAGTCAGTCTGCTGAAACATTAAAGGTTGTTCTTGGCTCGAGGGAATTCAGGACGGCTTTTAAGGTCAACCAGCAAAGAAACTGAAAGATTATTCTCCAGGTCAGTCACTGTAAAAACTTTTAAATCTGGACTTCGAATGCCTTGGCCAATTTAAGACTATTGTGGGGTTTGGTTAAAGTCTTGAACACTTCTATATCGAAAGTCTAAAGGAATCCCAGCAGTAAAGGGGTTAGTAAGACATGTCAAGAAGTGACAGGTGTAATCTTGAAAGTTTTTTTTATCTTAAACAATACAACCTCTACACCTTTTTTATTGGTCACAAATGAAGATGTCACAATCCATCACCTATCATAAGTTATGAAGGACATTGATTTAAAAATATGAATTACAAATATTTCCTGTCCATAAGTCACCCCTGTGCAGAAACTATTTTTGAGGTTATGGAAAATGTGTTGTTATCCATAGGATGAAAATCTTATGTTTTCATACAAATATATGCACTGCTCTTCCAAAACGAGTGGGCAATACCCATGTATTTGATATAACAATTCATTTTGACCACTAAAAACAGTACGGGGTTGATCCCTTGGGATGCCCTTAGCCCCTCGACTTTCTGTTATGTTCTATAAAGACTAGAGCAAGGACCCGGAATGCAAATAAAATGTGACTCAGAATCCAACACTTTGTTTCTTCCACTGCCTTCATGCCCCTAAAACAACAGGTACAAGGGCAGAACAAAGAGAACACATGTGCAAACCCTAACTGATGTCCATGGTCTTAAGGAACAGCTTCCACCGCATTTCTGGCATAACAGGAGTGTTGTGGTGGCTTGGAGGATGCGGAATGTTAGGAATGGAAAGTTTTTGTTAATGTGTGTGGGTTCCGTAGTGGACGGCTGAGCAGGGAGTAGTTAAGAGGGCAGGTTTTGATCACATTTGGTACTGCTCCACTGGTTGGATGAATAAAACGACACTTTTATTGGTATTGTTCAATGTGTACCTAGTTAAGAGTCAAGAGCATACGTGACAAAACCAAGCAGTATTGTGATACCAAGAATAAGACTAAACCAGTGAAGGTTCGGATGGGTGGATGAGTGAATTTGTGCAAAGAAACACAGCAAAGTTTGCAAGGGGGGAATGCCAATTTTACGAACCAGTGGAAGTGTTAAGTAACAGCCATACGTTGAGCGATGGAAGGGCGTGAATCTCTACCGCATGGTGTGTTGAAATATGAGGGTCGTTGAATTGATGATTTGGGGGAGTGACGGGTGAAGCATGACAGCTGTGTCATATAGGATGTGGATGATTTGGGCAATAAGTGACTTGAACCTGGATGAGGCAGTGGGGAATCACCTATTTCTGATAATATGGAAATATGGAGATAAAGACTTCCTTGAACATAATGCAGCATGCTGCTGCATTTTAACACGCATTCGCTGCAGGACGAAAGCTGGAAACGTAAAGGGGAGAAGGCGTCAAAAAAATACTTAGTTTTTTTTACAAGCGTCACATTGGCACAAGGGTCCAATTTGAGTGACCAGTGAGTAAAAAGCAAGAATTAATTGGCCGCACGGCCGTGAAAGTAACGCGGAAGTGATCGCGATCAAGCGAAAGTGATTGCGATCGCAGGGACGCGCTCTGTGGTGGGGAGGGGCGGAGCGACGCGCTTGGGAGAGCAAGGAAAGGGTGCAGCGAGGAATGCACTTAATAAAAAAAAGCAAGCAATGGCCGCGCTGCCGTGAAAGTGACATGGCCGCACGGTGCGAAAGTGACACGGCACGCGGTGCGAAAGTGAAAGGAAAAAAGCTGACAAAAGCCAGATGGCAGCTGTGCACGTCTCGCGCGCTTGTGCACGTAACAGCAAGCTGGTGGCCGGCTGCCTCTGGGTAGCACTTACAAAACCTGCTTACTAAATGTCTCGCTTGAGAAAGCGCATGCGCTGGCTCAGGCGAGACCTAAAAACGGTGACGTTTCAGGCGGGAAGCTTGTACTGGCGGAGGTCCACTGCAGAGGGTCGGCTGACAGGCTGTACCGGACGCCAGCCATGGCCTGCTTTACTTTGGCAGATAAGCATGTCTAACAAATAAACTAATATACTTAGGTTCGTGAATAGCGAGTGCTCTGCCTTTCTTTCCTTCTTAATCTCAAGGGACGCCTGCCACAGAGGAACAAGCATTTACAATGCAATGGTCTCGGCATTGTTAAAGTGAATGTCATGAGCAATGCCAATACCTTTATTTTTGTTTTTAAAACATTTAAAGAAACAGCATTGTTATTTACAATGTCAATAGCTTAATCACTCTCAAATGCGAGACCTATTGCATTTGCACCCACACACAGAGCCACACACCCAAAGCCACCCACACACACACAGAGCCACCCACACAGAGCAACCCACACACAAATAGAGCCACCCATAGAGCCACCCACAGAGCCACCTACACACACAGTTACCCACACACACACACAGACCCACCACGCATAGAGCCACCAACAAAAAAAGCCACCCACACACACAGAGCCACCCCCACACACACAGACCCTCCCCCCCCCCCACACACACACACACACACACACACACACACACACACACACACACGCACACACACACACACACGCACACACACACACACACACACTTGAAGTTAATGTTTTACTCAATGTTCGAGCCGAGACCTAAAAACATGGATCAACACTGTTATTAACAAGTGGCACATTTGAGTGATGTTTAATTATGGCTTGATGAGCGCGGCCCTGGGCATTATCAGTCTGGACGGCGCATCTCCCACCAGCAGCCGGGTGGGCATGGGAACTAAAAGCAGCCAGCAGTGTCGCCGAAGACCGGCCCTCGCGCGCTGCCCCCGCCTCCTGGCGAGGGCGCCATATTCCCCCACCTTCACCCGCTTAAATGACACGTTAAGCGTAATTACTGGTAGGCCTTTAAAATAAACAGGATTGGAAGGGAAAATTGCCCCAGCGAGTGAACTGGACACGTTGCAAGTGCTGGCCTTAATTGAGAGTTTCTTTGACTGCGAGAGATCGCTTCAGCCAGTTTTGGCGGGAGGACAATGATTATAACTCCGGAGACACGCCAGTATAATGGTGACAACGCTGCGGGCAGAGTACTGAACTCAGCGCCACCGGGGTCCCTTGAAAGACTGGCGAGGGTGTCGTGAGATGCCTAGGTGGTCTTCTCTTTACAACACAGTGCCTATATTGCCATCCGCCTTGCTACTTATAATTTGAAAAAAAGCGCTGTGAAACCAGCATCGACTCACACGGGACAATAACGCAGGCACGCGGCGGGTGCGGGTAAAAAGAGTGGGGGGGGGGGGAAGCCCGAGGGTTCAGCCATTAAACGGGACTCATTCTGCCTGAGGTCAATGAATATCTCTGAGATACAGGATAGGCAGGGGGCCCTCATCACATTCTGCAAATTGCGTTACGCCACTGAACCCACCCAAACTACTCACTTTCCTACGTTCCCCACCTTATATACCCGTTCTGAGGAATTAAATACATTTTTCGAAAGCTGTGAAACCACCGCTGTTGGGCCGGTGAAAAGCAGCTGTCGAGCTAAGAAAATAACAGGGTGGGAGAAGGCAGGAGCTGGAGGGAGAGAGCGCCCATTAAACTGGGAACGGCGCACAATATGTGTTTATGCCGGGAGAACAAATGGATGCTGTGCTGAGCTGAGGCCAAGTTTATTCACCGACACAAAGCTCCGAACAGCTCTTCATCGGGGAGAATTGCCCTTTGTGTTGCCGCCGCAATAATGGGCGCTAATATTTCCTTAAAGGCCCTAATACGTCAGGCATTCTGTCAGCGCGCGAACTGAAACTGAAAGACGCGTTCAATTATTACTGCCTGAAAAGGAGAGGGAGGGGTGCAAAAAAAGCGCAAATTAGAGCTTGAAGTGTTATAAACAAACCCAGCCATGTTTGTGCTTTCATAGGAATTCAGCATTTTGCTTTTAACAATGGTCCCGGTTCACGGTGCATAACACACCAAAGACACATATACGACTTCCTGAGCAGCAGCCGAACACGGGAGCCGACAGCAGGGGGAAGAGGACGCCATTAACACCGCCGCCTTTCTCCGAGGTCAAGCAGAAATGCCTCGGAGAAACGCAGTAGCGTTTTCGGATTCGGGGGCGTGTTTTCCTTTCTCTCCGCTTGCCATTGGCTGGAATGTTTACATTCCAGAGGAGAGAAACAATCGAAAAAACACGCCCCCGAATCCGAAAAGGACGGGGCTTGTTTGGAGAGACAAACCTCTTCTCCAATGGCTGACCAGTATTTAAGAGGCCAGCCAATGGAGAAGAGGAGAGAAGAGAGGCGGGTTAAAGCCCCTCTCTCCAAGTCATTAAATCTCGCGAGCGAGACTGCGCAAGCGCAGCCTTCGCTAGCCGAGACCTAAAAACGCCAGCTTCTTAGTCTAAGCGCAGCTCCCTGGTGCTCTCCACCCTAGACTATTGTAACGCTTTGTTTCTAGGGGCCCAGGAGAGAGTGTTAACAAAAATGCAGTCCATACAGAACGCGGCCGCCAGGCACCTAGGGCGAATCCCCAAATTCCATCCGGTTTTACCCACCATGAAAGAACTTCATTGACTTCCGGTGAGGAAGAGGATTATGTTCAAAACCTTGTGCCTGGTATACAAGGCTTTACACAACGCTGTCCCAGCGTTCTTCACTCAGAACCTTACCCCCTACTGTCCATCCAGAGCACTGCGCTCTTCCAGCTCCCTAGACCTGGTGATCCCCCGAACTAAATCTGTCAACTGGGGTGACAGAAGATTTCTTGTGGCTGCTCCAAAATTATGGAACACACTGCCTCATCCCATCAAGACCAGCACGTCCCTCTGGTCTTTCCGAAAAAACCTCAAAACCTGGCTTTTTAATCATTGATCTCCCAGTCCCCTTGTTGGCTAAACATTGCAGATACTTAGCGCCGAGATGCCCACGGGTCTTCGTTTCGCGCTTTACAAATGTCAAAATAAATAAATATAGCTGACCCATTGCAAAACACATCCAAGTCAACGATTTAAAAGGACTTCTGTGTTTATTGTTGTATCTCATGCAAATCAAATGTTGTAGATCTGGAGGATGGACCCTGCCGCCATTAATGGAAATCGCCAGCACAATAATTGGACAATAGTGAGGCCCTTGGCAAGGCGATGTGGCTCTGTACAAGGACGGTTATCCAGGCGGAAGGAAGTGGCCAATGCTTGACTGCAGATCACGTATTTAAACTAAGGCGACAGAGGCTAAACCTCTAAGGGAGCGCGAGAGAGCAAGAGGAAGCGCTAGAGAGTGAGAGGGAGAGCACGAGGAAGCACAAGAGGGAGAGAAAGAGGAAGAGTGAGAGCGAGAAAAAGAGCAAGAGCAAGAGCAAGAACGAGAGAGCGAGAGGAAGAACAAGAGTGGAAGAGCGAGAGGAAGAGCGAGAGAGGAAGAGCGAGAGGAAGAGCGAGAAAGAGAGCGAGAGAAAGAGGATATGATATGATGTTGAGCCTGTGGGTTCTGGCTGGTGATGCTGGTCGTTGTAAAAATGGTGAGGCAGAGGGATGAACCCATAGGGGACACCACAGATTTCCATGGGTTCCACGGTGAACTAAGGTAGGCGGACTTTGAGTTCTTCAGTGGGGAATGAGGTGATCCATCTAAGAGCGTTCCCTTCGAGGCAGATGCTGTGCAGCCTGGTGATCAACGTGTGGTAGGATACGGTGTTGAATGCTGCTGAGAGGTTGAGATGCATCAGGGTCGTCATCTCTCATTGGTCAAGAAGGTCTCAGATTCAGTGTGTCTGAGATCGGGGTAGTCTCAGTGCTGTGCCTGATACGGACTAGGAGGAGTTGAAAAGATGATTTTGCTCAAAATGTGTGGAGTTGATTTGTGGATTGTTTTCTCCAGTAGCTTGGCTAGGAAGGGGAGCAAAGAGGTGGGAAGGTAGTTCCAGAGTTCGCTAGGGTTGGATGGTGGCTTCTCGAGTAGGGGTTTGGCCTCAGTGTGCTTCCAGTCTTCTGGGAATGTGGCTGTGGATAGCGACAAGTTGAGTACGGAGGCGAGTTTGCGGCCGATTGTTGGTTCCAAACTTAAAGATGTGTTGTGGTCAAGGGTCAATGGGTGCTCCAGAGTGGATGGAGTTCATGAAGGTGACATTTACCTGGGTGGTGAGTATGTTCCAATTGTTCAGTTGATGGTCTGAGCTGGTTGCGATGAGGGTGTCTAGGTCTAGTAAGTCAGTAGACTTGGGCTGGAAGACTTTGTAGATGGAGATCTAGTCGTGGAAGAAATAGCAGAGGTTGTCGCAGAGCTCCTGTGATGGGGTGATACTGTTCTGTGGCTGAGGAGTTGGAGAAGTAACCAACCCTGTTACAAGAGTTCCTTGCCGTGGCTGGAGTCGATGAGAGCAGCTAGGGCATCTCTTCTTTCTCAGTAGCCAGCAGTAGATGTTTAGGGAGGTCTTGAAAGAGGTCTTGTTGGTGGTGTCCTTGCTGGTACACCATCTTTCATACTGTATGCAGATGCATTTAGCTGCTCAAAGTTCTTTGTTGTACCAGCTGGCCCGTTTTGTGAACCTTTAGTGATTGCAGTCTTTGATGGCGGGTGGAGACATTACCGCAGTACGTGATCCATATGTTAAAGTTCCTGACCCCCTGTTACAGGGATGTGGTGGAGTTGGATGCAAAAGACCAGGTAACCGGTGCTCCAACCATAGAAGCCTGAAGCCTAATTCTCAACACATTTATAAATTTTAGTCATGAGTAACAAAACTTTCAAAAACTGCTTGTGTGAACAAAAAACAAGACATCAGTTAGTTGAATCACTCAGGGTTGGATCCATGGAGGATGCCTGTCCATTAGTTCTCCGTTATTTTGCTCCAACTGCAGTGGGGGGCTCTGTTGAGCGTGGACATCTGTCCAGCATGTGGTGGTGGTGTTGAAATGGATGATGAGGTGGTTGGTCCAGCATGTGGTGGTGGTGTTGAAATGGATGATGAGGTGGTCGGTCCAGCATGTGGTGGTGGTGATGAAATGGATGAGGAGTTGTGTAGGAGAGTAGGATCTGCTTCATATGGGTACCCCCGCTTTTTGCTGGTGTTTCACTGTTTTTCGACCTTAGTCTGGCTGTGGCCCTGCTAATCAGGACCACAGCCTAGCTGCTTCCTCTCTAAAATGGTTTCCATCTACATTAGGTACATATCTAATTGGATTCTGGAGTGCCATATAAGCCCCTAGTATATGGTATCCTATGTCCTTAGGGCCTAGGTACCTCAGAGGCTTACCAGGGGCTGCGGCATATATTATGCCACCCCTGGGAAGCACTCCAAAATGGCACCACAGGTCTGCTACTGCAGCCTGGGTAAGGGTGTGCTTGCACCCCGTACTGTGGTATAGGCTACCTATATCCATATATATATTCACTGAAAAAACCATAGATTTCAGGGGTGTTATAGTTAGCTGGACTTTTCACTTGTACAAAACCATTGAAATTCCCCCGTTATAGTTAGTTCAGCTAACTATAACTCGCGCGCCCGCAAAGCACTGATGATGACGTCACATATTACATCACTCATGACATGGTCAGTGACATCACTCATGACATCACTGATGACATCTCAAATGACATCACTGATGTCATCACTGATGAAATCATCCAGTGAATGTGTGTTTTTCTGAAAATTAAATATGTTTTATATATGTATATCTCAAGGTCGATGGAAGAATAAATGGGTATATAAGTGTCTAAATGGATGATTTGTTTTTGAAAAATTGATTGTGTAACTGACTGATTAAGTGTATCATAGTGAATACATGGCTTAGTGAGTAATGTTTAAATATGTAAATATCTGTATCAGTCTCTCACTTTGTGTATAAGTGGCTGCATGGGTTGGTGAGTAGCTACATGGGTGTCTATATAGGTTATTAGTTGGTTTTTTGAGTATCAGTCTGAGTGTCTGCATGGTTCGGTGGGGGGTATTACGTAGTGCATAGGTGCATGAATGAGTGACTCACTGTTTGTATGTGTTGAACACAGAATGTGTGCAGGACTGTATGGGTGGATGAGTGTGTGTATGGGTGTGTTAGTGAGTGAATGACTGTCTCAATAGTGTCTTTATGAGTAACTACATATGTTTTAAACTAGTATATGTGACTATTGGTGTATATATGTGAGTATATGTGAAAGTGAGAGATTGAAAGAGTTCATGTATGAATAAGTATGTGTTTCCATAAGTGATTGTTTAAAAGACTAAGTATGTGTAAGTTTCCGTAGAAGTGTGGTGGTGTGTGTATAACTGTATATGCAAGTAAATGTATGTTTGATTCTTTATTAGCATGAGTGACTATGTGTGTGAGTAACTCTATGGATGAGTGGCATTGTGTAACAGGATGTATAGGTGTATGAGTACATATGATGAGTGAGTACATGTATGAGTGACTGTATAGGACTGTTGGTGAATGAGTGGATGTGTATGTGGATCTTAGAATTACTGAAGAGGTTGTTGTAACTGGTATTGGTATGTTCATTGTTTTGAAAATTTTAGTCTCTATTTTTGAATGTGTGTATCAAAGGTTATATTAGGGTGAGAGGAGGTCTGCCACTCTATCACAAGGATGATGTCATCAGTGATGTCATCAGTGATGTCATTTGAGATGTCATCAGTGATGTCATGAGTGATGTCACTGACCATGTCATGAGTGATGTAATATGTGACGTCATCAGCAGTGCATTGCGGGCGCGCGAGTTATAGTTAGCTGAACTAACTATAACGGGGGAATTTCAATGGTTTTGTACAAGTGAAAAGTCCAGCTAACGATAACACCCCTGAAACCTATGGTTTTTTCAGTAAATTTCTGAGGTTTTTTAAACGCTAATTCCTAACTATAACGTGCCTGAAACCTATGTTTTTTTCTGTGAATTTCAAAGGTTTTTTAAATGCTAATTTCTAACTATGCCTACAGAGATAGGACATGTGAAGAAAGAAGAAAAAATGCACAGAAAGAAACAAAAGAAGTGCAGAAAGAAGCAACAGAAGTCCTCAAATACGAAGATAAGTGCAGGAAGAAGGATAACGTGCAGAAAGAACAAAAAGAAGAGCAGAAAGAAGCCTTGTTGCAAAATCATCCTGTACCCTCAACTTTTTCAGACGGATACTGGTGGTAACTGAGTCTGACTAACCAGTCCTAGAGCCAGTGCTATGTTAAAAGACACTTAGAATACAGTGAAAACACCTACATACACTAGGGAACATTATGCGTTGGGGTCCCCCTGTGATTAGCATGACCTCCTCTGTAAGCCCCTAGTATATAATAGGGCAGGGGGATTAAAACTACCTCTTAAAACAGGCCACAGGGCGTTTTTGCACACGTTAACTCAGGCCCCGTCCCCTCCCTTCACCACTGTGTAAACACGCCCTGTGTCCGTTTTTAGTTGGGAGATTAAGTTCATTTGAATCCTGAGGGTCCCTAGGGTCCAACTAGCCCACTAGGTACCTCCAGTAAGTGCCACAGAGCTGCGTTGCAGAGAGGTGTAAAAAGTGGCACGGCCTGGACCACCTCTCTGCAATGCAGCTCAGTGGCGCTTACTGGAAGCACTTGGTCGGCTAGTTAGCCCCCTGGGGCCCTCAGTATTGAAGGGAAATTATATCCCCAATTTAAAACGTGCCATAGTGCGTGTTTGCACACGTCACCTCAGGCTCCGTCCCCTCCCTTCACCGCTGTGTAAACGCGCCCTGTGGCTGTTCTAAGTTGAGAGATTAAGTCCCCTTGAATCCTAAGGGTCCCTAGGGTCAAACTAGACCACTAGGTACCTCCAGTAAGCGCCACAGAGCTGCGTTGCAGAGAGGTGTAAAAAGGGGCTTGGCCTCAGAACACCTGTCTGCAGCGCAGCTCCCTGGCGCATACTGGAGATGCCTGTTGGGGGCGCGTTTGCAGAGTGCTGCACGGAGGGGGCATGGCCTCCGGCACGATGCCAGTCTTTTATTTATTTTAATTTTTTAAGAAGGGGGGCTGTGTGGTTCCCCTTCTTATTCTAATTTATTGGCCCTGATGACCCCATCCCCCAGGGCCTGTCTCCTAATTATATTTTTTTGACCCCAATCCCCAGGGCCGGCCACTGTTTTTTATTATTTTTAAAAAATATATATTTATAGACACACCTAGGACATGCTGGACAAACCGTACGTACCTATCACCATGACGATTTGCGTGATATTCATTAAAAGGCGACTATGCATGCAATGAATCCACGTGGAATGTATTTACACCACTAGTGAAGCTCTGACATGTCTGATGCCCTACCGTGCTTAATCCCGGTAGACACCCTTGTCGTTTATTTATACAAACATGGGTAGCTATTGACGGGCACATTTAATACACATGCACACCAAGCCATTCAAAGGGGATTCGACAAAAATTCGACCAAAACTATGCAAGAAACCCCCCTCACGGTTAATAAAACACACATCCACTGCCGGATGTGTAATACTTTTTATTTTACTCTCTGGAAAGGGGACGAACATCACTTGAGAGTCACAGCGCGCTCCTGACAGAGCCCAATGCTGTGTTACACCCACCATTGCCTGCCGAGTGCCACACACCTCTGTGTTGTATTCCACTAGCTAGTGCATATGCTATGACACTCTCTAGCCCATGTGCACTGTAACACCACCCCGTGAATATGTCATGCCACACTTGTCTTCGCACGGGTTATATTGCCCCATCTAACGTGCCTTCCTCGATGCCTATGTTATAACGCACAGTGCTATGCCATACATATTACAATCTGGGATCCATATCTTTGTCACAGTGCATATGCAGCGTTACACTCCCCAGCACATATTTTATATTACAACTTTAGAGACTAGTTAGGTTACACAACACTGCCCTGTGCATATTACACTTCAAGGCACATATCGCATAGCACGCGCTAGTGCCTGTGCTATCTCGCGCTCTCCAATGAATCTGTCATAGCGCACAATGTATTGCATATTATATTTCACGCCCGGTTCATCTTATATCACACTTTTTGGTGCATAGTTTATACCATACACTATATCTAGTTTTCATTTTCAATCGTGCTCTCAGGACTATGTTCTATATAACACTGTGTTCACCTACCCTTTTCACGGGCATTACATTTTGCGATAGGGGGTGGAGGGTCAGGTGGTGTTTCTGCCAAGTGAGCCCGGAGTCACAGTCACAAACGTCCTCTTCTTCCTGAATAAAAGTGAGATTATGCTGCATACTTGTTCATATTTTAAGTAGTTCGCACAGACACAATGTTTTAAAAACAATAAAGTTCCTAATACCCGCCTTCTCTGAACAGTTAGCTTGCTGCCCCATCCCCCTCCTCCCTATCCTCTGTTGTGTGAATCCATGGACTAGCCTCCTCCCTCCTGCCATGCATGGTCTGATGTGCTGCCACTGCCCTCAATTTAGTATGATGTACCAGTCCACTCCTCCTGCCCTCCATTGCCCAATTCTATGCCCCATCATTGACCTCCTGCTTAAACTCTGTGCTTAGCTTGCTGCCCCTTTTCTCCTTCCCCCTGCCCTCCGATGTCTTTGTGCATGCCCCTGCTCCATCCTTTTTGCCCACCATGTCCCATGGACCTGCCACTCCTATCTACTCTGAGTGTTCTGTTGAACTGCCACTCCCCTCCCACCTGCCTAGCATTGTCAGATGACTGTAACCTGTCCCTGCCACCTCCACCCTGCCTGTCCACATGCCATGCCCCTATCCTCTTCCTCCTGTCCTACATGGTCCATTGTACTGCCACACCCTTCTGCCCTCCCTGGTCTGTTGTGCTGCAACTGCTCCTCCTGCCTGCCCCGTGTGGTCTGTTGTGAGGCCCCTTCCCCTGAACTTTCTTGTCTGTGCACAGGTCCTGACCCTCCCTTCTATCCTCCATCGTCCTTTGTGCATGCCCCTGCACCCTCCTTCTTGCCCATCATAGCCATTGTGCTGCCACCAACCCTCCCACTTGCCATGCATGGTCTTCTGTGCTGCCATGGCCCCTCCCACCTTCCCTGTGTGGTCAGTTAGCTGCCCCTGACCCCCTCCCACCTTCCCTCCATGGTCTGTGTGTTTGCCATCACAGTCTCACTGTTGCTCTTCATGGTGTGTCTTGCTTCTAGTGCCCATCCTGCCTGACCTCCATGGCTATCTAGCTGCTCCTGCCCTGCCCCCTTGCCCCCAGCCCTCTGTTTACATGTGCAGACCCCTACTCCCTCCCGGCTTGTCTGTTCCATTGTAATGCCCCTGATCCATCCCTCCTGCCCTTTATGGTCTGTTATGCTGCAGCTTTCTCTCCTGTCTGTCCATTATGGTCCTGCCTCTTGCCCCTCTGTTCTCTGTTGTCCATGTGCATGGTCCTGTCCCCTCCCTCTTGCTTTCTATGGATTGTTGTGTTGCACTCCCGTCCCGCATGCCCTGTGTGGTGTATTGTGCTGCTGCAAACCCTGATGCCTGCCCTGCAGGGTCAGTTTGGTGCACCTCTCCATGTCCCTCCTGTCCTCTGTTATCCAAGTCCATGTCCCTATCCCATTTCCTTCCATGATCCAATGTACCATACTTGCGAACATTTTGAACTTGGTAAGAGGGAGATTTTGAAAAAAAACTGGGGTATTGATTTTCCCCTTTGAGTTACATTGAAAAAGAGGATATTGTAGACAGATCAAATAAAGCCCATTTGGGGGAGGAGCCTAGCGCCTGACCAAGATGGCCGCGTGAGCCTTGAGCTCCCGCGACCCTCGCGCCCTCCTGCAATTATCCTGTCCTAAATCCTGATTTTCATGCACGGAATCCTGCAGATGAGTCACAGCTGGGGCGATTGACGTTGTCCGGGCTAAGATCGCCCACCGGGAACCGAAGTTGTGCATGGCGGAAGATTGCGGCCTACCTCCGAAGGATGCCAGGGGCTTGCGTTGGCAGGATGCCCGGCCACTAATTGAACAACAGCGGCCTCGGGAGGTGTGAACTGGCGGACGGGTGCCGCTGCACTTTCACTTTCGCTTTCTCGCCCTTTGCTTGCTCTGGGTCGGGAGTGCTTCATAACAATCCCCTGCTGTCTGGAAGATCTCCGCTCGGCCCTGGCTGGCTGCTGACGTCCTAGTTGACCCTGTTTCCTCTGGCTGAGTGAGGGACGTCTTTTTGCGACTGACCGCCCTGCTGTTCGAGATGTCGACCAAATCGGAGGCAGACAAGTCGAAATCTAAGACTACCAGGCGGGGAGGCTATACCCAATCCAACAATATGGATCGCTATGCCCAGTAGAAGGGGTCGCCTGGTGGATCGGGACAGTCGCTGGAAGCACAGAAGGCCGATTCATCCCTAGCCTCGGAGTTATCATTGCAGGATATCAAGGGGGCGATAGATGGGATGCAATCTTCGATTGGGCGACAATTCGAGACCCTGGCGCACAAGGTGGACATGATCTTGGTTGATGTCAACTTGATTCGCGCGGACCTGGGCAAAACCAATGAGCCCTGGACCTCAAGACTACTGGTCTCGCGGACGATGTCTCAGAACTCCAGGCTGAGGTTCGTAAGCTACGAACCGCGAATGACCTCTCCGCCCGCCGGCTCGAAGACTTTGAAGGTCGGGCCCGGCGCAACAATGTGCGCCTTATTGGGGTCCCGGAAACTTCGGAGGAGCTCTCCGTGGATTTACTCGTCGAGGACTTGGTGGTGAATCATCTTGCGCCTAAGGGCCTTGGCAAGTTTTTTGCGGTGGAGCGGGCTCACCGAGTGCCTGGCGGACGGCCTAAGGTGGGAGCCCCCCCGCGGCCGATTGTCGCCCGGATCTTTAATTTTCGGGATCGAGACGCTATCCTGCAAGCATCGAGGGTGACAGGCCCGGTGCCTTTTCAGAATGCCTCTGTGAGCTTTTCTCCTGACTTCACCCAGATGGTGCAGAAACAGAGGCAGAGTTTCCTGGGGGTGAAGCGGCGGCTTAGGGAGATGGACCTGAAGTATGCCATGCTTTTCCCCGCCAGGCTACGTGTGGTGTATGAGGATCGGACTTTCTTCTTCGAATCACCGGGCATGGCGGGGGACTGGTTGGATGCGCTCCCTCGGCGACAGCCCGGCCGGGACCGCGTGGATGGAGCGGAAGGCGACCGGGATGGACAGAAGTGATACCCCCGGTGTCGGTCTGTTTTGACTATGCCCCGGACAGTGACTCATACCCTACTGCAGTAATGGGAGGGCGGCGGGGGGAAGATAGGAGCTCTTTCCTCCCTTGGGGTACTTTCTGTAGATTTGTTTTTGATAGGGCGACAGGCACACTGCAAGTTGGGGGGGCTTAGTAAGCTGACGCAGGGGTGCAGGGAGGGGGGGGGATTCGGGATGTTGGGGTTGTTGTTGGGGGTTGTTTTTTTCTTGCAAGGCATAGCAATGGTTGTCAGTATTGTCCGTTCGTGGTTCCCCGGGGGGGGGTGGAGGTCTCTTTGTGTTTGGGGATGGGGGATAGGGGCTTAAACGTAATTAGCTGGAATGTCAATGGCTTAGGGGATCGTATTAAATGGGAGATAGTCCTGCAATTCTTGAAACGGACCTCGCCAGATCTGGTCCTCCTGCAGGAGACCCACCTTATAGGGAATACATGTTATGCACTTAACAGGAAGGGTTATAAATTCATTGCTCACTCGGGGTTTTCCTCGGGCTCCAGGGGTGCGGGCATACTTGTTAGAGCTTCCCTACCATTTGAGGTTGACTCCACCATCGCTGATGACAGGGGGCGCTTTGTGGCTGTGGCGGGGAGGTGGGAGGGCAGAACGTTGGTATTGGTTTCGGTTTATGTCCCTCCTGCCCTGCAGGCCTCCACGTTTGCTGATCTGGGCAAGGCCTTGTTGGAACTCCCCGAAGGGATGCTAGTGGTGGGAGGAGACTTCAATGCGGTTGGGTCTGGAATGCTAGATAGGTACCCGCCCAGGGACACCGGGGGTGCTCAGAAGTGGCTTCCCGACTTTATAGATACTTTTGGTCTGGTAGACTGTTGGAGGCTACGGCACCCCACTCAGAGACAATATACCTTTCATTCCGGGGCCCACGGGAGTCTCTCTCGGATCGATTACCTGCTCACTCTGGCTGCGCACGCCTCATTGGTATCTGAGGCTAGGCACATGGCACGAGGCATTTCTGATCATTCGCCGGTGTGGGCCCGTCTGGATATTGGCCGGGTGGTGGGGGGCAGGGTGGCTCCCATTAACCCCTGGTACTTTCGTGACCCCAAGCTGCGCAGTGCGTTGCTGAAGACAGTTGATCACTAT
This sequence comes from Triturus cristatus, assembly GCF_964204655.1. NCBI lineage: Eukaryota > Metazoa > Chordata > Amphibia > Caudata > Salamandridae > Triturus > Triturus cristatus. The sequence continues at coordinate 5,680,532 of NC_140581.1, read as the reverse complement.
TTTCAAGATAATCAGGGTTCAGTTGAATCGGCGGTGTCTTTGTGGGAAGCTTTTAAGACTGTATTGAGAGGGGAGGCCCTCTCCTTGGTAGTGGCCGCCAAGCGGCGGAGAGACGCCGAGGTGACACAAGTAGAGGACGAGATAGCGGCTTTAGAAGTGGCTTTGGAAGAGGATGTTGCAACGGCCACACTGCATAATTTGAGCTTGAAGCAATTGGAATATAGGGATCTGGTGACGAACGCTGCCAAGACCCTCAATAGGGAGCAGCAGGGTCGATTGTACGATGTTGGTGATAAGGCCGGGAAATTGCTGGCGTGGTTGGATAAAAAAGAGCGTGTTAATCGAGTGGTGCCGGAGTTGTCGATGGATGGGGGAGAGGTTGTCACTGACCCCGACGGTATAGTTCAGTGTTTCTCTGACTATTTTCGTACGGTATACACTTCGGTCTCGGATAGGCCGACTGAGGACTCGTGTGACCTTCTGCGTGATATCGCTCTGCCCTGCCTTTCTGCAATTGATAGGGATGACCTCGATGGCGATATAACTGTAGACGAAGTGGCGTGCGCTATCCGTGCGTTGCGCTCCGGTAAGGCCTCGGGCCCAAATGGTCTGCCGATTGAGCTGTATAAGCTTCGGCCGGATAAGTTGGCTCCTCACCTGCGCGCCATGTTCGTGGAGGCGCGGGTGAATGGGTTTCTTCCGCTTGATCAACGGCTGGCGACGATTGTGGTCATACATAAAGACGGTAAGCCCCGGGACAAGTGTGGCTCCTATCGGCCGATATCACTTCTCAACGCCGAGCCGAAAATCCTTGCTAAGATCCTTGCTAACCGCCTGGTCCGGGTGCTTGGCGACTTGATCCACCCGGATCAGTCGGGTTTTATCCCGCACCGTAACACTGCACTGAATCTTAGACGTCTCCATGGAGTGATTGCTAGGACGGGCACGATGCGAGAGCCGGCTATTGTGGAGTCCCTCGATGCCACGATGGCCTTCGATACGGTGGAGTGGGCATACCTGTGGGCTGTGCTAGCCAAGTTCGGCTTTGGGCCTGGATTTGTAGGCTGGGTGAGGTTGCTCTATGAGGGGCCTCTTGCTAGCGTCGTGGTGAACGGGCGGGCGTCGACACCGTTCGAGCTCGGGAGAGGCACCCGGCAGGGTTGTCCCCCGTCGCCGTTGTTGTTCGCCCTTGCTCTTGAGCCGCTGGCGGCGTGGATACGATGGCACCCCGATATACGTGGGATTCGTTGGTCGCCTGACCACGAAGACCGTATTTCACTTTACGCCGACGATATTCTGTTATACCTCGCCTCGCCTCAAAAATCTCTTATAGTGGTTTGTGACGTCTTGACTTCTTTCGGTAGGAACTCTGGTCTTGTCATCAATTGGGGGAAGTCATACTTGTATGTCCTGTGTGGGGATGTCCCGCCTGTCCCGCGCAACTGCTCGATCCAGATAGCCCAGCAGGGTTTTTTGTACTTGGGGATTTATATTTCCACCGACCCCATTTTACGATACGAGAAGAACTTGCTCCCTCCCTTGGCACGTCTGCGACGGGACGTGGCGGGCTGGCGGCGGTTGCCGCTTTCCCTCCTTGGCCGTGCCGCCCTGTTTAAAATGATGTCTCTTCCCCGTTTCCTCTATGCCCTGCAGAATACCCTTGACTTGGTCCCGGCCAGTTATTTCCGTGAGGTCGAAAGCCACCAGCGCGCGCTATTGTGGGAAGGGCGTCCGCGCATAGCGATTGCTAAGTTGACGCTTCCATGGTATGACGGTGGTATCGCACTTCCAGACATTCGACGTTATTATTGGGACACTCAGTTGAGCGCGATTAACCATGGTGTATATGGTCCGGCGCTGAGCCCCGGCTTCGCCATGGACCGATGGTTACTACGTGGGGGTAATTACCACAGAGCGTTGTACTCGAAGTCGTCGGACTTAACCCTTACGGGGCCCACCAGGGTGGCCGTGCATGTATGGAAGGTGGCGACGGATTTACTGAGCTGGAAGGGTAAGCTTACCCTTGCCACCCCTCTGTTTGACTCTGATATTCTGGGAAAGCTTTGGCATACAAAAGGGTTTGAGAAATGGGACCTGATCGGCATATCCAGGGTTGGAGACCTCTTGGTAAAGGGTAGGATAAAGTCATTCGAGGAGCTGCAGAAGGAATATGAGCTAGGGAGCACGGAGTTCTTCCGATACGCTCATGTGTGCCACGCCTTGCGGTCAGTCCTTGTAGAAGGGGAGAAGGTGCCTGAGTCCTCTCCGTTAGAGGACCGGATCCTGGATGGCCATATGCCAGAGAGTACGATCTCGCTCATTTATAAGAAACTAATTAATGTTCGGGCGGATCTTCTACTAGGGTTGCGCGAGCAATGGACCAGGGATGGCCTCGAACTCGATGATGAGGATTGGCAGTATGCAGTTTCTTCTCCCAAAGAGGTTGCGATCCCCGCGCGCCTGCGGCTGGTGCAGCTTAAAATACTCCATAGGGTCTACGTGACGGGGCCCAGGCTGGTCCATATGGGTTTCTCTGAGGAGGGCTTACGTAAGAGAGGCTGTGGTATGGTGGGCACCTTCCTACATATTATTTGGGAATGCGGTGCGATTATGGAGTTTTGGAAGCGAATTCACGATGTGATGGGGGAGGTGACGGGCATCGTCATGCAGCCTGAGGCGCGGTGTTGTCTCCTGAATGTTTGGGGTCCTACTGACCACGACGCGGCACAGACTCAATGGGTGACCCTAGGGAACATGGTAGCCAAGCGCGACATCGCTCGTCTGTGGGGCTCTACTAGGCCTCCTACATTGACAGCGTGGATGGAAAACATGGATTGGAGCATGTTTAGGGAGAAGACAGTGTATTGTGCTCGAGGGCGCCCTCGGAAATGGCACTCTGTATGGGGGCGATGGAACCAGTACAGAGGGGGCATATGCCTGCCCCCAGACCCGGACCCGCCTGAGGAGCAGCTCTCCCCTTAGCTTTCTTTCCGGCTTTGTACTTCTTGCTGCTATGTGTTTGTCTTCTTGAGTCTCTGACTTCCCCTCCTTTCCCTTGCTATCGACCTGTGTCTGTTGGACGAAATGGGGCTCGCTCCCCCTGATGGGAACCCTTTTTATGCCTTCAGTACTTATCGCCTTGCTTGGGTTTAGGTTTGGGTTTGTGTTTATTTAAAACTGAACCTTTAACTCTCCTGCCAGTGAAATGTGGACGCTCGCATGTGTTGTGTTTCTAAAGCTGCCGTACCTCCGGGTTGTCGGCTGAATAGCTGTGTCACTGATTTAAAAGAATAAAGGTTTTGGAGAAAAAAAAAAACAAAAAACAAAATAAAGCCCATTTGAGCTTAAAAACATTGGACGTTTCCTGGCTGAATCGGGTCTGTTGGCATGTATGGTTGTACTACCATTGCCTCTTCCTTCTGCCCACAATGGTCTATTACATTGCCACAGCCTCTCTTGCAAGTCCTGTATTGTTGGTTTGTTGCCCCTGCCCCCCTTTCCACTGCCCTCCATAGTCTGTTGTGCTTCCACGGCCCTTCCTGCCTGCTCAGTGTGGTTAAATTGTTGCCTTTGCACCCTCCTACCTGCCTTCAATTTTTAGAGTCCGTGCCCCTGGCCTCTGCCTCTCAACAGTATCCTAATGAACAACTAGATTGCTAACATTCTATATTTATTACAAAAGTGTGGAACGCCTGATGTCATCTTGATGTAATCAAAACTGTAATACCTAGAGCATTTCCTTTAGAAATGACATATATGAGAGGGTCTTATTGGCATCAAAATTATGGTTAGTGCTCTAAAAGACTAAAATAAGGACATATTTTCTGAGTTTTCAAATAGCGACAAAGCACTTTTAAATTATTTGTTATCTCTATTGTTTTTATCCAGTTGACCACTTGATTAAATGTTGCACTTAGGGGAGAGGATGTGGTGTTACTTCCAGAACTGCAGACTTTGCAACTAGGGAACCAATTTGACGTTTCTGCTTCAGCTCGACATTCTGTGATTCTGGTCAAATCACTTAGTCTCCCCATGTCTACAACCAAAATGAATTTGTTCTTGTGTGATGTAACCAATGCTCATGTAAAGCACTCCAATACCTGACAAGTCTGCACTACATAACACTGCAAAAACACAAAATAATAACTGTTTTGCACACTTCTGTCATTGGGCTATATTTGGGCTACATCTGGGTGATTTTGGGCTACATTTGGGCTCTTTTGTCTCCGGTGGCCATCTTGGGAGATTTATTTGTTATGAAGTTTCCTAATTTCCTCATGGACTGCAGTCTCCTCAGTAGGAAATGCTTTCAGTTTTTTACTTTGATTCCATCATGAAGGTATTCAGATGTGTCACACATTTGCCATAAATTCTGAATGTTAGCACTCTAGTTGCTCATTAGATCACTGTAGTAAAACTACTGTTCACCATGGAAGTCTGCTCCTGGTATTAAAAGTGCATGTTTCAGTCTGCATGTCAGAATTTTTTTATGAAATAGAAGAGGATTTGAGAAGTCACTCAAAATGTGCCCTCATTTTCTTTCTTCAGCATTAATCATAATTTCTATGGCAAAATGAACCCCCTCATTGTGTTCCTTTTTAAATTAAATGTTTTAAGTGTTACCAGTTTATTCCAATCAAGATGGCTTCAGGTGTGCCATACTTTTGTCATAATGAAGACAGTAAGCGCTCTAGTTGTTTTTAAGAACATTCTGGGACATTCTGTCATTGGGCTATGCTTGGGCTACATCTGGGTGATATTTGGGCTACATTTGGGCTCTTTTGTCCCTGGTGGCCATCTTGGGAGACTTATTTGTTATGAAGTTTCCTAATTTCCTCATTTACTGCAGTCTCCTCAGTAGGAAATACTTTCAGTTTTTTACTTTGATTCCATCAAGAAGGCATTCAGATGTGTCACACATTTGCCATAAATTCAGAATGTTGGCACTCTTTTTGCTCATTAGATCACTGTAGTAAAGCTACTGCTCACCAGGGAAAACTGCTGCTGGTATTGAAAGTGCATGTTTCAGTCTGCATGTCAGAATTTTTTAATGAGATAGAAGAGGATTTGAGAAGTCACTCAAAATGTGCCCTAATTTTTCTTTCTGCAGCACTAATCATACTTTTTATGGAAAAATGAACCCCCTCATTTTGTTCCTTTTTAAATTAAATGTTTTAAGAGTTACCACTTTAATCCAAGCAAGATGGCTTCAGGTGTGCCATACGTTTATCATAAGTAGGACTGTTAGCGCTCTAGTATTTCTTTGGAACACTCTGGGAAGCTGCAGTAGAACACAAAGGAATCAACTGACAGTCTCTGCCCTTGTTGGATGTACATGTTTTACTGAGAATGTCAGACTTCATTCTCACATGACTGAGAAAGATAATGTGAATTTACAAAAAATAAGCTCTCAGTTCAGCTTATAGATCACCTTCCAAACCTCTGTGGGAAAAGCATGAGAAAATATTTTTCTCTCAATCATGATATCCCAGCAGAAGGCTTTTTCACATGGTGAAATCACCTTAGAACATACCACAATTCCTAAAATGAGTATGGTACCATCAACAAATGATTTATAATGTAACTAAAGTCTTAAAACCTTCTATTAACTGCAATGCTTTTTAATGAGGTGCTATCATGTATATTGGTCCCAAGATGGCTGCCAACACTTCTTGGATGAAGTGCTGACAGCCAATCAGATCTCAGGATGAGATGTGTGGTTAGGCTCCGCCCACATATATATATGCTTTTAAATGCTATTTTCTCAGGAAATACTGAACAGATTTACACCAGACCTGCAAAAGGCACTTCCTTGACCTTATGGCTACCTCTCTGCCAAATTTCAAGTAATTCTGTTCAGCCGTTCGGGCTGTAGCTGTGTCTAAAGGTCCTATGGAAAAATGCATAGGGAAAACGCGTTTTGGGACCCCCCTTTTTTCTCAGCCCCCGCTACACGAATCACCCCGAGACTTTCAGGGTAGGAGCTGAACGGAGCGCCCCATTAGTTTTGAAAATTTCGCGAGGCTTCGTCAACCGGCGCCAAAGTTATTCAAAATAGAATTTTGAGATTTCCTATGGAAACTAGGTTGTAACTATAACTATCTACTGGCGATCGCCAGTAGATAGTTATAGTTAGGACCGTGTTTCCATAGAAAATCCGCAACATTCTATTTGGAATAACTTTGGCGCCGGTTGACGAATCCTCACAAAATTTTCAAAATAGGTGGGGCGCTCCGCTCCGCTCCTACCCTGAAAGCCTTGGGGGGGATTCGTCAAGCGGGGGCTGAGAAAAAAGGGGGGTCCCAAAACGCGTTTTCACCATGCAATTTTCCATAGGGACCTTTAGTCCAAGGTACAGCCCGAACGGCTGAACAGAATTACTTGAAATTTGGCAGAGAGGTAGTCCTCAGTTCAGGGATGTGCCTTTTGCAGGTCTGGTGTCAATCTGTTCAGTAGTTCCTGAGAAAATCAAAAGTAAAATCATATATATATGTGGGCGGAGCCTAACCACACATCTCATCCTGAGATCTGATTGGCTGTCAGCACTTCATCCAAGAAGTGTTGCCAGCCATCTTGGGACCAATATACATGATAGCACCTCATTAAAAAGCATTGCAGTTAATAGAAGGTTTTAAGACTTTAGTTACATTATAAATCATTTGTTGATGGTACCATACTCATTTTAGGAATTGTGGTATGTTCTAAGGTGATTTCACCATGTGAAAAAGCCTTCTGCTGGGATATCATGATTGAGAGAAAAATATTCTCTCATGCTTTTCCCACAGAGGTTTGGAAGGTGATCTATAAGCTAAACTGAGAGCTTATTTTCTGTAAATTCACATTATCTTTCTCAGTCATGTGAGAATGAAGTCTGACATTCTCAGTAAGACATGTACATCTAACAAGGGCAGAGACTGTCAGTTGATTCCTTTGTGTTCTACTGCAGCTTCCCAGAGTGTTCCAAAGAACAACTAGAGCGCTAACAGTCGTACTTATGATAAACGTATGGCACACCTGAAGCCATCTTGCTTGGATTAAAGTGGTAACTCTTAAAACATTTAATTTAAAAAGGAACAAAATGAGGGGGTTCATTTTTCCATAACAAGTATGATTAGTGCTGCAGAAAGAAAAATTAGGGCACATTTTGAGTGACTTCTCAAATCCTCTTCTATTTCCTTAAAAAATTCTGACATGCAGACTGAAACATGCACTTTCAATACCAGCAGCAGTTTTCCCTGGTGAGCAGTAGCTTTACTACAGTGATCTAATGAGCAAAAAGAGTGCTAACATTCTGAATTTATGGCAAATGTGTGACACATCTGAATGCCTTTGGAATCAAAGTAAAAAACTGAAAGTATTTCCTACTGAGGAGACTGCAGTAAATGAGGAAATTAGGAAACTTCATAACAAATAAGTCTGCCAATATGGCCACCAGAGACAGAAGAGCCCAAATGTAGCCCAAATACCACCCAGATGTAGCCAAAGTATAGCCCAATGACAGAATGTCCCAGAGTGTTCTTAAAAACAACTGGAGCGCTTACTGTCATCATGATGACAAAAGTATGGCACACCTGAAGCCATCTTGATTGGAATAAACTGGTAACACTTAAAACATTTAATTTAAAAAGGAACACAATGAGGGGGTTCATTTTGCCATAGAAATTATGATTAGTGCTGAAGAAAGAAAATGAGGGCACATTTTGAGTGACTGCTCAAATCCTCTTCTATTTCATTAAAAAATTCTGACATGCAGACTGAAACATGCACTTTTAATACCAGGAGCAGACTTCCATGGTGAACAGTAGTTTTACTACAGTGATCTAATGAGCAACTAGAGTGCTAACATTCAGAATTTATGGCAAATGTGTGACACATCTGAATACCTTCATGATGGAATCAAAATAAAAAACTGAAAGCATTTCCTACTATGAGACTGCAGTCCATGAGGAAATTAGGAAACTTCATAACAAATAAATCTCCCAAGATGGCCACCGGAGACAAAAGAGCCCAAATGTAGCCCAAAATCACCCAGATGTAGCCCAAATATAGCCCAATGACAGAAGTGTGCAAAACACTTATTATTTTGTGTTTTTGCAGTGTTATATAGTGCAGACTTGTCAGGTATTGGAGTGCTTTACATGAGCATTGGTTACATCACACAAGAACAAATTCATTTTGGTTGTAGACATGGGGAGACTAAGTGATTTGACCAGAATCACAGAATGTCGAGCTGAAGCAGAAACTCCAACCTGGTTCCCCAGTTGCAAAGTCTGTAGTTCTGGAAGTAACACCACATCCTCTCCCCTAAGTGCAACATTTAATCAAGTGGTCAACTGGATAAAAAAACATAAAGGTAACAAATAATTTAAAAGTGCTTTCTCGCTATTTGAAAACGCAGAAAATATGTCCTTATTTTAGTCTTTTAGAGCACTAACCATAATTTTGATGCCAATAAGACCCTCTCATATATGTAATTTCTAAAGGAAATGCTCTAGGTATTACAGTTTTGATTACATCAAGATGACATCAGGCGTTCCACACTTTTGTAATAAATATAGAATGTTAGCAATCTAGTTGTTCATTAGCATACTGTTGAGAGGCAGAGGCCAGGGGCACGGATTCTGAAAATTTAAGGCAGGTAGGAGGGTGCAAAGGCAACAATTTAACCACACTGAGCAGGCAGGAAGGGCCATGGCAGCACAACAGACTATGGAGGGCAGTGGAAAGGGGGGCAGGGGCAACAAACCAACAATACAGGACTTGCAAGAGAGGCTGTGGCAATGTAATAGACCATTGTGGGCAGAAGGAAGAGGCAATGGTAGTACAACCATACATGCCAACAGACCCGATTCAGCCAGGAAACGTCCAATGTTTTTAAGCTCAAATGGGCTTTATTTGATCTGTCTCCCGTCTACAATCTCCTCTTTTTCAATGTAACTCAAAGGGGAAAATCAATACCCCAGTTTTCTTTCAAAATCTCCCTCTTACCAAGTTCACAATGTTCGCAAGTATGGTACATTGGATCATGGAAGGAAATGGGGTAGGGACATGGACTTGGATAACAGAGGACAGGAGGGACATGGAGAGGTGCACCAAACTGACCCTGCAGGGCAGGCATTAGGGTTTGCAGCAGCACAATACACCACACAGGGCATGCGGGACGGGAGTGCAGCACAACAATCCATAGACAGCAAGAGGGAGGGGACAGGACCATGCACATGGACAACAGAGAACAGAGGGGCAAGAGGCAGGACCATAATGGACAGACAGGAGAGAAAGCTGCAGCATAACAGACCATAAAGGGCAGGAGGGATGGATCAGGGGCATTAAAATGGAACAGACAAGCCGGGAGGGAGTAGGGGTCTGCACATGTAAACAGAGGGCTGGGGGCAAGGGGGCAGGGCAGGAGCAGCAAGATAGCCATGGAGGTCAGGCTGGATGGGCACTAGAAGCAAGACACACCATGAAGAGCAACAGTGAGACTGTGATGGCATACACACAGACCATGGAGGGAAGGTGGGAGGGGTTCAGGGGCAGCTAACTGACCACACAGGGAAGGTGGGAGGGGCCATGGCAGCACAGAAGACCATGCATGGCAAGTGGGAGGGTTAGTGGTAGCACAATGGCTATGATGGGCAAGAAGGAGGGTGCAGGGGCATGCACAAAGGACGATGGAGGTTAGAAGGGAGGGTCAGGACCTGTGCACAGACAAGAAAGTTCAGGGGAAGGGGCCTCACAACAGACCGCACCGGGCAGGCAGGAGGAGCAGTTGCAGCACAACAGACCAGGGAGGGCAGAAGGGTGTGGCAGTACAATGGTCCATGTAGGACAGGAGGAAGAGGATAGGGGCATGGCATGTGGACAGGCAGGGTGGAGGTGGCAGGGACAGGTTACAGTCATCTGACAATGTTAGGAAGGTGGGAGGGGAGTGGCAGCTCAACAGAACACTCAGAGTAGATAGGAGTGGCAGGTCCATGGAACATGGTGGGCAAAAAGGATGGAGCAGGGGCATACACAAAGACATCGGAGGGCAGGGGGAAGGAGAATAGGGGCAGCAAGCTAAGCACAGAGTTTAAGCAGGAGGTCAATGATGGGGCATAGAATTGGGCAATGGAGGGCAGGAGGAGTGGACTGGTACATCATACTAAATTGAGGGCAGTGGCAGCACATCAGACCATGCATGGCAGGAGGGAGGATGCTAGTCCATGGATTCACACAACAGAGGATAGGGAGGAGGGGGATGGGGCAGCAAGCTAACTGTTCAGAGAAGGTGGGTATTAGGAACTTTATTGTTTTTAAAACGTGTGTCTGTGCAAACTACTTAAAATATGAACAAGTATGCAGCATAATCTCACTTTTATTCAGGAAGAAGAGGACGTTTGTGACTGTGACTCCGGGCTCACTTGGCAGAAACACCCCCTGACCCTCCACCCCCTATCGCAAAATGTAATGCCGGTGAAAAGGGTAGGTGAACACAGTGTTATATAGAACATAGTCCTGAGAGCACGATTGAAAATGAAAACTAGATATAGTGTATGGTATAAACTATTCACCAAAAAGTGTGATATAAGATGAACCGGGCGTGAAACATAATATGCAATACATTGTGCGCAATGACCGATTCATTGGAGAGCGTGAGATAGCACAGGCACTAGCGCATGCTATGCGATATGCGCCTTGGAGTGTAATATGCACAGGGCAGTGTTGTGTAACCTAACTAGTCTCTAAAGTTGTAATATAAAATATGTGCTGGGGAGTGTAACGCTGCATATGCACTGTGATAAAGATATGGATCCCAGATTGTAATATGTATGGCATAGCACTGTGCGTAATAACAGGCATCGAGGAAGGCATGTTAGATGGGGCAATATAACCCGTGCGAAGACCAGTGTGGCATGACATATTCACGGGGTGGTGTTACAGTGCACATGGGCTAGAGAGAGTCATAGCATATGCACTAGCTAGTGGAATACAAAACAGAGGTGTGTGGCACTCAGCAGGCAATGGTGGGTGTAACACAGCATTGGGCTCTGCCAGGAGCGCGCTGTGACTCTCAAGTGATGTTCCTCCCCTTTCCAGAGAGTAAAATAAAAAGTATTACACATCCGGCAGTGGATGTGTGTTTTATTAACCGTGAGGGGGGTTTCTTGCATAGTTTTGGTCGAATTTGTGTCGAATCCCCTTTGAATGGCTTGGTGTGCATGTGTATTAAATGTGCCCGTCAATAGCTACCCATGTTTGTATAAATAAACGACAAGGGTGTCTACCGGGATTAGGCACGGTAGGGCATCAGACATGTCAGAGCTTCACTAGTGGTGTAAATACATTCCACGTAGATTCATTGTATGCATAGTCTCCTTTTAATGAATATCACGCAAATCGTCATGGTGATAGGTACGTACGGTTTGTCCAGCATGTCCTAGGTGTGTCTATAAATATATATTTTTTTAAAATATTAAAAAACAGTTGCCGGCCCTGGGGATTGGGGTCCAAAAAATATAATTAGGAGACAGGCCCTGGGGGATGGGGTCATCAGGTCCAATAAATTAGAATAAGAAGGGGAACCACACAGCCCCCCTTCTTAAAAAATTGAAATAAATAAAAGACTGGCATCGTGCCGGAGGCCACGCCCCCTCCTTGCAGCACTCTGCAAACGCGCCCCCTGGCGAGTTGTAAGTTGGGGAATTAATTCCTCTTCAATACTGAGGGTCCCTGAGGGCCAACTAGCCCAACAGGCATCTCCAGTATGCACCAGGGAGCTGCGCTGCAGACAGGTGTTCTGAGGCCAAGCCCCTTTTTACACCTCTCTGCAACGCAGCTCTGTGGCACTTACTGGAGGTACCTAGTGGTCTAGTTTGACCCTAGGGACCCTTAGGATTCAAGGGGACTTAATCTCTCAACTTAGAACAGCCACAAGGCACGTTTACACAGTGGTGAAGGGAGGGGACGGGGCCTGAGGTGACGTGTGCAAACACGCACTATGGCACGTTTTAAATTGGGGATATAATTTTCCTTCAATACTGAGGGCCCCTGGGGGCTAACTAGCCCACCAAGTGCTTCCAGTAAGCGCCACTGAGCTGCATTACAGAGAGGTGGTCCAGGCTGTGCCACTTTTTACACCTCTCTGCAACGCAACTCTGTGGCACTTACTGGAGGTACCTAGTGGGCTAGTTGGACCCTAGGGACCCTCAGGATTCAAATGAACTTAATCTCCCAACTAAAAACGGACACAGGGCGTGTTTACACAGTGGTGAAGGGAGGGGACGGGGCCTGAGTTAACGTGTGCAAAAACGCCCTGTGGCCTGTTTTAAGAGGTAGTTTTAATCCCCCTGCCCTATTATATACTAGGGGCTTACAGAGGAGGTCATGCTAATCACAGGGGGACCCCAACGCATAATGTTCCCTAGTGTATGTAGGTGTTTTCACTGTATTCTAAGTGTCTTTTAACATAGCACTGGCTCTAGGACTGGTTAGTCAGACTCAGTTACCACCAGTATCCGTCTGAAAAAGTTGAGGGTACAGGATGATTTTGCAACAAGGCTTCTTTCTGCTCTTCTTTTTGTTCTTTCTGCACGTTATCCTTCATCCTGCACTTTTCTTCGTCTTTGAGGACTTCTGTTGCTTCTTTCTGCACTTCTTTTTTTTTCTTTCTGTGCATTTTTTCTTCTTTCTTCACATGTCCCATCTCTGTAGGCATAGTTAGAAATTGGCATTTAAAAAACCTTTGAAATTCACAGAAAAAAACATAGGTTTCAGGCACGTTATAGTTAGGAATTCGCATTTAAAAAACCTCAGAAATTCACTGAAAAAACCATAGGTTTCAGGGGTGTTATAGTTAGCTGGACTTTTCACTTGTACATAACCATTGAAATTCCCCCGTCATAGTTAGTTCAGCTAACTATAACTCGCGCGCCCGCAATGCACTGCCGATGACCTCACATATTACATCACTCATGACATGGTCAGTGACATCACTCATGACATCACTGATGACATCTCAAATGACATCACTGATTACATCACTCTTGTGATAGAGTGGCAGACCTCCTCTCACCCTAATATAACCTTTGATACACACATTCAAAAATAGAGACTAAAATTTTCAAAACAATGGACATACCAATACCAGTTACAACAACCTCTTCAGTAATTCTAAGATCCACATACACATCCACTCATTCACCAACAGTCCTATACAGTCACTCATACATGTATTCACTCATCATATGTACTCATACACCTATACATCCTGTTACACAATGCCACTCATCCATAGTTACTCACACACATAGTCACTCATGCTAATAAAGAATCAAACATACATTTACTTGCATATACAGTTATACACACACCACCACACTTACTTCTACGGAAACTTACACATACTTAGTCTTTTAAACAATCACTTATAGAAACACATACTTATTCATACAGGAACTCTTTCAATCTCTCGCTCTCACATATACTCACTTATATACACCAATAGTCACATATACTAGTTTAAAACATATGTAGTTACTCATAAAGACACTATAGAGACAGTCACTCACTCACCAACACACCCATACACACACTCATCCACCCATACAGCCCTGCACACATGCTGTCTTCAACACATACAAACAGTGAGTCACTCATTCATGCACCTATGCACTACGTAATACCCCCCCACCGAACCATGCAGACACTCAGACTGATACTCAAAAAACCAACTAATAACCTATATAGACACCCATGTAGCTACTCACCAACCCATGCAGCCACACAAAGTGAGAGACTGATACAGATATTTACATATTTAAACATTACTCACTAAGCCATGTATTCACTATGATACACTTAATCAGTCAGTTACACAATCAATTTTTCAAAAACAAATCATCCATTTAGACACTTATATACCCATTTATTCTTCCATCGACCTTGAGATATACATATATAAAACATATTTAATTTTCAGAAAAACACACATTCACTGGATGATGTCATCAGTGATGTCATTTGAGATGTCATCAGTGATGTCATGAGTGATGTCACTGACCATGTCATGAGTGATGTAATATGTGACGTCATCAGCAGTGCATTGCGCGCGAGTTATAGTTAGTTCAGCTAACTATAACGGGGGAATTTCAATGGTTTTGTACAAGTGAAAAGTCCAGCTAACTATAACACCCCTGAAACCTATGGTTTTTTCAGTGAATATAGACATATAAACCTATAAGCCACTCCTATGGCAGGCCTTGACAATCCTGAAGGCAGAGTGCTTGGTTTTATGTGAGAGGGTGCCCAAGCATGAGCTGAGGCCCTCTGCAGCTTTCGGAAATACTTCCTTATGGCTGTTCTGTGATACAGCCATACCATATACTCTTAAGTGCATTATAACCTCTCGGCAAATGCTAGCTTTGGAATGGCTGTATCAAAACATGTCGTGTTTGGAGTCAAACGCTTTGGAATACTACCCCTCCCCGCCAGTTCTGGCAGCAGGGGTAGCATTCCACCCTTCTAGAGGGATAGACATGTTCACACTGGCTAAACCCAGTAGGACTTTCCTAAGCCCTGGCATCACAAAATGGATGCCTCTGCCACAGACACGGGTCAGGCCTCCTGCTGCTGACCGAAACTCCGGCAGGGGAGGCCTGGACAATAGGTTTCCTGTCGAAGGGAGGTGTGACCAACTCCCCAGACAGGCAGATGTGTATTGGGGCTTGGCGGGAGCACTCTCTGGTGCCTTGAAATCCTGCACTGGGAGCACGTTTGCTGTCCCTGTGCATAGCCCAGTTCAAACCGGTTGCAGGGGCTACCTGCTCTGGCGCAAAACTGGACAAAGGAAATGTGTGTAACCTCCCATCTTTCCAGGCCCACCCATAGGTGGGGCCTTAGAGTTAGTCCATCCCCTAAACTTACTACAAGTATAGGAATCCAGTCCCTAGGACTTTAGATTACCCTGAACGAAACTCTACTACATATATCCTGGACCTTCGACGTTCTACTTCAACTAGAAGACTGAAGAAATCTCCCTTGGGGTCAAGGAGTGACTCCCCTGCCTGGCAGGCACCAAAGAAGCAACTGACCGGTCTGCATCGCTGAAGCTCCCGCCGGACGCAGAAGTCTTTCCATCACCAGAGGTGGATTTCCAGACTTCCCCGAGGCTATCCTGAGTCCACAGCAAAGCTGAGGCCCGTGGCTATCGTGGGTGACGTGGAACCGTGACCCCTGGACACCGTGAACTTTTGCAGCAACACTATCTTCCTGGTCCTCCTCGAAGTTGTGCTTTGGGCTCCGAGTAGCCCCAGCCTTTAGCACCTCCGGCACCGAAAATTGTTGGCCGCCACTCCACGAGTGACCCGTGGGCCAGCTTCAAGTGCAACCACTCGAGGCTCCTTCGAGATCACTAGCCCGTTGGCTAGCAGGTCCCCACGAAGGCAACTCCTTTTCTGCTTGGGCTGTCCTGGTTGCTCCAGATGTGCCCTGACTTACCCTCGCTGGGTGAGTCCCTCAGACCTTGCTGGTCTGCACCGCAGTCCTCTCTAAATTCCAGTGACTTGCCGTTGCCAAGGCTTGTTAGGTCCATTCTGGTCACCGACACCGCAGCACTCGACAGAGTTCGTGGGACAGCTCGAATCCGGCTTGTGGACTTCATCGACGCCTCCTGGACCTCGTGGCTGAAGAGTCAAGACACCCATCAACTCACCTGAAGCACCCGACATCTGTGGGCATTGGTCCATCCTGCCCGTGGTCACTGGCTAGTGACCCAGACTCTGTCCCCCTCTGCTTTCAGGTTCCTTCCTTCCCAGATCCAGGCTTGGATCTCTGCGGACACTTCTCTTCACGGCAGCAGCAGTTCTTTGGAGGCTCCCATTGAAATCAACGACGCTACCCGACACCAAAAGACACCTATGCACCCGGCTACCATGGGTGAGGTAACTCGAGTACTCCGGTGCTCTCGTGGGTGCTAGCCCTAGAACTTCCTAAGTCCAAAAAGGTTTGGTCCTGACTTGATTAGAAGTGGCCCCAATCTTTAAATTTCCAACCGTGACATTGCCCATAGAAGATAACGGTAACCCGCGGTTGTGTTCTCACACTGCATACAGTCCCCGTGGGTCCCCTGTGTCACTACCTTGGGTGGTTCCTTGGGGTCCCAGCGATTCTAGAGGCTATAGGCCTAGTGTCTATTCCAGTTGTGGTTCTTATGCCACTTTTTTGGTATATGGTTTGGTACGCCCCTAAGGCCCAAACGTAAATTTGTGCTATTACTGATAATTGCTAACTTGTAAACAAAGTACTTCGAACTCCAGTCTCATAAAGAGACTAGAGGGATGTGTATTATCTTAGATACATATATTTTAAATATATACCTGGTGTGGTTATCCTTTCATTTGATCATTCGAGAGATTATAGACTGGTAAAACAAGCTACTTTACATTCCATCAAGACTTAGCCTGAAGGCTGCTCTCCATAGCTTCCACTGGGATAGCTTTCATATAAGTTTGTCTTTAACCTATCACCATAAGGGGTTGTTTGGACTGATACAAGGTTTGGAGGGAGGGGAGAAAGGGGGTGGGTGAAGGGAGGAAGGAGGGAGGGGGGAGGAGGACGAGGACCATGGATGAGTTGGGTGAGTCCTATGTTCCTCATTCATTTAAGGAGGTTGGTGGTGTGGGTTTACTTTGTATAACCCATAAAAAGCGTAATGAAAGAAAAAAGGCACCTACATATAAAATAATGAACGGCGTGAATGAAATATACATTTTACAAAGTTGTTACTCAGTGGGAAATGCACTGTAGTACATTATGAAACCTCCATTAGTTAATGCACTGCAGAGGTCTGGGTATTATCAAAGAGCCACACATTTAAATCTTGGTTGGTTCAGTGGAGAATAGAGACTTGTGTATTTTTGGTGCTACAAGGTCAAAGCCGGTGATAAAAAAGCACTGTGAATATGCAAGTCATTATTTTATACTTGCATTGCATTACCCATAGTAGAAGATAGACTGATACAAAATTTGTAAATCATTTTATGATAAAACGGTGCTTCCAAAAGGTAGATTTTAATAATACCAGGGCGTATGTCATGTCATTTTTTTTTTTTTACAGATCTGTCCCTTCAACACCTCCTTAGGGGTATGAAGGGATGTGTAAATACAGTTATGATTAAAAGCAAGCACTTCACAGTCCAGTTGTTAACGCTTTGCACTACCACTAAAAAAAGCAAATCTTTATCATCACAAAGCTTGCAACGATTCACAGGTCCCAAGCACCCTTTACACTGGCAGATTAACTAACAGGGTACATTTGCATTTCTTTCAGGCAACCAGGTACCCTGGCACAAAAACTTCACAGCACAGGAGACTCAGCTGGATTATTTTAACAATTGAAATTAGCAATCATTTTTCAAGACGAAAGCAAACGTTTTGGATTCCAGGCACAAGTGAGGTTGGGGAATGTGTGACCCCCTTCCCAGGACTCCAAGGTCCCCCTGGGGGTCACACCCCACAGAATGAAGACCTCTGTCCTAGGGCATTAACAGGGTGCAAGTCAACTAGTCCTTGGAGTCCACTCTTCTATCCTGGGATTAAGTGGGAGAAGGTCCAGTCCTTGGGGCTTCTCTCCACTGGTAAACCAGTAGCCTCAGTGCAGAGTTCTAGTAATTTGGTTCAGCAGGTGTGCGCTCAACTTCCTCAGGTGGCAGCAACACTCAGGCTGGTAGCCACAATGCCAGTTTAGAGTTTATCGGTAGAGTTCCTCTGAACAATTAAGATCCTTTCCACAGGTAGCCCTACCTAGCCATGCATCACTCTCTGGGGGATGAACACTAAATACTAATTTGCATCTGTCCAAAGTTAAGATGTCAGATTCATCCTCCCACGGTGTCTGCAGAAATTAACTTCCAAAAAAAATAAAAAAAATTGTGACAGGGTTTTTTTCCCCCTACTGGCTTTGCTGCCACTCTGGCTACTTCAACAATGGCATGGTGGGAGTTACATCTGTCTTGACAGGGGCTGTTCTTGGTAGTTGGGCACAGCCCCATCCCCCCCAGGCAGGGTCCTTTGTAAAAGCAATTTACATGTCCCAGCATTGTCTGAAAATGCTACAAGAGTATTTTCAAATGAGTTTCTTGTTGGTTTAAATTTTAAATTACTTATCGAGTTCATAAACCATGCTTTTTGCTATTACTAAACTGAAGTTATTCCTAGAACATAATTCAGTGCTTTTCTATGAGAATCACTCTGCCGTAAATATCCCCGTCATGAATTGTAAAGCTTAAGTTGACATCTTTAAGTAGCATGCACAAGCCATGTGACTGGTATAGGAAACGTTTGGCCCTGGCAAAACAATTCTGCTATGTCATATTTGTACTTAAAACAACGACTTTGATAGTGCACCCTACATTTCGGAGCTGGCAGGAAAAGTACAAGATGAAAACTAGGTACAGCGGCAAAGAAAATCAGTAGTCACAGATAAAAATCTAATGATTCGGCCCAGGGTAAGCAAAACACCTACTTTAGTAATATCAGGCCACCCTGTCACTAATTTACCTATATTTCAAACGCCATGTACCATGTAATGAAAATGTACCATGTTAGTGCTTGTATTTTACCATAGCAATCCATCCCCCATAACGAGATGCTTACCCAACATGTAATCCCTTCAACATGGGCTGTCGTCCTGCAGCCTGGTGACCTGGTTGGTCTTCATGAAGCTAGCCACATTCACTTTCCACATCTTATTTGACAGTCACTTGTTTTTCCCCACAAAAAAACTAGGGTCCTCTGGGCTTGATCAGTCAGATTATAGGCCATTTATTTGGCTTCTGCCAAAAGATAGCCAAGAATTTAAAGCTTGCGACAACTTCTAAACTCGGCCGCCAACCTTTTTTAAATGGGTAAAATCTAGAGCGCGAGTGCACACAGGGAAGGAAGAGCAGGTGGTTTAGCATTTGGACTGGCTGAGTTAAAGCGATGCATTTCTGACTTCACAAGCACCGTCACAGGACTACTCACAGGAAGTAGTAAAATCAGAAATTACATGCTACTGATCAGCAAGTGGCAGGGCAGTCCAAGAGGCAAGATTAACTGGAAAAAAAAATGAAGTCTCGGAACATTTACAACAGTGCTCGTCAAGATTTACTTGGGCAGCTCCAGTATTCGCTTTTCTCCCCTCCCCTTAGTAGACATAGACATGTTACATTAGCTTGTAACGATTCACGCACCCTTTACGCTTGCAGGTTAACTAACAGGGAGCATTTGCATTTCTTTCAGGCAACAAATGCACATTGGCATGAAAACTTTTCACAGAACAGGACACTCAGCTGGAGCATTTTGATTAGCCATCTTTTACCAAGACGAAAACAAACGTTTTGGATTCCAGACTCAAGTGAGGTTGGGGAATGAGTGACCCCCTTCCCATGACTCCACGGCCCCCCTGGGGGTCGCGCCCCACAGATTGAAGACGTCTGGTCTAGAGTCTGCATCACCAGCGGCACTGGGCAAGTGTCAGGTCAGGGTAGAGTCTGCACCACCAGCGGCACTGGGCAGGGGTCAGGTCAGTGTAGAGTCTGCACCGCTAGCGGCACTGGGCAGGAGTCAGGTCTGTGTAAAGTCTGCACCACCAGCAGCACTGGGAAGGTCCGTGTAGAGTCTGCACCACCAGCGGCACTGGGCAGGGGTCAGGTCCGTGTAGAGTCGGCACTACCAGCGGCACTGGGCAAGGGTCAGGTCAGTGTAGAGTCTGCACCGCCAGCAGCACTGGGCAGGGGTCAGGTCCGTGTAGAGTCTGCTGCACCGCCAGAGGCACTGGGCAAGGGTCAGGTCAGTGTAGAGTCTGCACTGCCAGCAGCACTGGGCAGGAGTCAGGTCTGTGTAAAGTCTGCACCACCAGCAGCACTGGGAAGGTCCGTGTAGAGTCTGCACCGCCAGCGGCACTGGGCAGGTCCGTGTAGAGTCTGCACCGCCAGCGGCACTGGGCAGGTCCGTGTAGAGTCTGCACCACCAGAGGCACTAGGGCGGCCAGGTGCAGAGATCAAATTCGGTCACTTGGCTCAATGTTAGTCAAAGGAGACTGGGGACACGCAAAGAGGTGCTAGTTGCTGGCAGAGAGAATTAGAGTTTGGGGTCAATATCCAGGGGTTAGGACCAGAACAAGGTGGGCCACTGTGGTAAATAAAATTCCTTTACCGGGACTTAATTTGATACGGAAACATAATAAAACAGCTCAGTAAAATGAGAGGCAGAATCCGTGGTATTAGAGGTTCGGAATGGGCTTTATTCCAATGAACGATTATAATCGGTTGCTCCAAGTTCCATCACCACGGAGGTTCAGGAAGTGAAGTACATACATTATTGACAAGAAATGACTTTTATAGAACATACATTACAATGAAGCGAATGCAGTAGGCGTAACAATTGATAAGGAAAATGACGATTCATATGCGTAACCGAAAATGGGTGTAATAAGGAGTAAAAAGGAACATAATTGGTTATGATGTCATATATAGGTGGATCTATAAGATAATACTTGGCATAGATGCGCGCGCAGCAGCATGACGTGTGATTGACGTGCAACTAGGGGGTGAAGGGGACTTGACATTTAGCTCTACATGTGGAGACGAAAAGTCTGGGGGGTCAAGTCAACCTAATCCCAAATCATATCTAACATCCTATGTTTAAAGAACTATGTTATCCACAAAAGAAGGACTCTCGGACAGAATCTATTCTATACTGACCGTGCGTGCGTGTACAAGCGTCTAAGTGTCTACACTAAATGCGAGGGGGTAGGAATATTCCATGGTAACAGGGCTATGAATTACTTGCATAAAGACAGAGAAGCCGAGCCATTGCTCGGTAGCTGGAAGGAATGTTTACTTAAACTACTAGGCAGGAATGCATTGGCTGAGGGGGAAGCAGATAACTCGAAGGTGAAATACAGTTCTTGGCAGAGAATAGGCTGATGTCAGGCTTCGTGAGCCGCGCAGAGAATGAGACAAGGTTCATGGTCACAGATGCAGGCTCAGACTGGAGTTTTCAGAGGCAGAAGGCAAGAAGAGTTTGACGACAGAATCAGGGCCTACTTGCCTGGACTGTAAAATGGCATAGGTAAACCATATAAAGGCGGTGGCTTTTCATACTTAGGAATGGAATATCCGGCCCATTCATGGCGGATCAACAGAGGACATGTTAACGGTGGACGCACATGTATTTGCGTCTTCATAACTGGAACTGGAGGGAACATACATGTACTTGTAACATGCACATAGAACCGTTGGGGTCCAAGATAGGGGACATAACTGACCAGAAAAATCCATATTTCCACATTCCCTCCTTGTCCCCTACTTGCCCGTTAAGAGATATCAATCTTCATCAATCCATTGATTTGTTCATATAACATCATTTGTTCTTCTTTCTTCTTCCGTGACGAATGAATTCTTGGTGGTGAAATACACGATGTGGCACACAGACCACAGATCGCTGGTCCACATTGTAGACGTAGACAGCAACTGAATAGTATGAGAAGGCCAATACCTAGGAAGGATAGGACCCTCCATCCAAAGGTAGATAATACACTCCAAAACCAACCGGACCAAGTCCAAGTGCCTGGATTCTGGTGTATCTGGCTTACAATCTTATGAAGGCGAGTTATAGCTTTATATACAGATGGCGAATTTTCTGGTATGAATACGCAGCAGCTTGATCCGATGACCCTACAAGCTCCGCCCCTATCAGCCAGGATGACGTCAAGGACAAGACGATTTTGAAGCACAACAATCCGCATAGCAGACTGCTCTTCTGTTAAATTGCCTAGGGCGGAAATAGTTTCGTTCACTACTGCTTCAAGGGTTCTGGTTAATCTACGTATCAGCTTACTATTGGTAACTGTACCTATATAGGGAAAGAAACCTTTATTGAAATCTGTGTATTTTTCCCATGCTGTTTCAGTGTAATCGACAATTGGGAGATCTCTCCGCTCTCTGTTGTGTACTAAATGAATATTTCTATAATAATCAGGAGGAGCTAGGAAAACAGGTGGCAAAAGGAATGCAATGTAGCAGGTACCATCCCAATCTAGAGGTAGACGCATATATGCAGTCTGACCACATATAAAGTAGGAGTGGCGATAAGCTCTAAATGAAGATTTGCCTTGATCACTGAATTCTACTGTAGTGGTGCATTTACTATGGCCCATATGTATGGAACCAACTTTTCTTACACACAATTCACCTTTCGCTGGGAATACTGACATGGTTGGTAAAACTAGTTCAACTTCGGATTCGACATTTAGAACCATGAGATTAGGAGTAAAGTTACCTAATCCATATACTTCATTTTCTAGATCAGTTCCTGTTCCTTTGGGGCGACCCTCCTGGTCAGGGTAACAGACTTTGAATAAAACTAGGTTCAGATTTCCCCACACCCACTGGTCTTGGTAAACGGCTGTATCTGAGTCTATGGAATTGATTAAACTAAACCATGCTCCACAGGAGCCATTATGTGTAAACGGATGTGGAAAGAAAGGCAGGACTCCTTCATAATTCTGATAGGGAGGGAGCCGGCCACACACCCAACAATTAGTTGCATTACTAGTCTGATGGGAATGATGTAACATACTAATGAAAGTGTTATTACGCAGCGCAAGTCTATAAGACAATTCATGCGGGGGTAAGTCACTAAACGAATGTTCAGCAGTAACATTGTAAACATTTCTGGCAATAGGGTAATATATGTGCAACAATATACTTGCAGTAATTATTAAAAGACTTAAGAAAAACAAGATTAATAATGTCACTATGCAATGGCTACGCAGTGATTTACAATACGCCTGTCGTTTCATCATTTTTCGCGACTGTCCATGATTCAGGTCTAGGCGATACATGTCGGAGACAGATTCAACCGCTTCACCTAGGAGAGGACTTAAACAATCAAATCGTCCGACGGTCTAGGCCTTAATTTTAGTTTATAAAGTTCGGAGTCACTTTTTTCCACAAAAGGAAGTTTTGAGTCAATGGGTGAAGACACACAAGGTGTGGTATTCACATCTGATTTCAGTCCATGAAATTTCTTGATATGACTTGAATAAATCCATCCTTTCCTGCCTTCAATCTTCACGGCTGTCCTTGTGGTCAGCAGGACCAACTTGGGTGTCTTCCACCTGGGCTCCAGCTGAGTCTTTCGGTCGAAATTCCTCACAAGGACGAGGTCCCCCGGAATTACGTCATGGGGTTTCACCTCAGTATTGTCGGGAAAAGCTGCAGCTACCTGTGAACGACAAGATTGTAGTGCAGACATCAAGGAAGCCAAGTAATCTGTCAGCATATTACAGTCAATATCAGTTATTTTGCGTGGTATAGGCGTCCCCCACATATTTGGTGGTCTGCCGAAGATCACCTCATACGGGGATAGCCCTGTTCGAGAGTGTGCTACCATTCTTGTGAAAAAGAGTGCAACTGGTAACGCTACTACCCAGTCGACACCTTTCTCCCTGCATATTTTGGACAATCTAATTTTCAGGGTCTGATTATGTCTTTCTACGAGACCTGCTGCCTCAGGGTGTCGGACACAGTGGAATTTCCACTGATAACCTAACAAAAGTGAAACAGGTTTCATTAATTCGGATGAGAACGGCTGGCCGTTATCTGAGTGAACAACACGTGGTAAACCGTATCGTGGGAAGAATTCTCGAACCAACTGTTTGGCAGTAGTCGGGGCAGTGTAATCTGAAACCGGGTATGCCTCCGTCCAGCGGGACAGAGCGCAGACAACTACGAGAACATATTTGAATCCTCGACATCGTTCCATCTGGATATAATCCATCTGGAGTACTTCAAAAGGGTGATTAGGAGGATGAAATCCACCTTGTTCTACGGGAACACTTTTTCCTGGGTTGAACTGGCAACAGATCATACAGGTACGGACCTTTTGTTTGGCTGCTGCTCGTAAATGTTTATTGAACCAAATGTGTTGAATGCTATCTAGCATAGCTTTTTCTCCTAGATGTGCTGGACTATGTATAGTGTTAACTATAACTTGGACCATTGAATCAGGAAGGAACCACACAGACTTTTCCTTCATCATCCATCCTTGGTCCGTTTGGATCCCTCCTAATTCAGTCCATTTCTTTATTTCGTCTGGTGTAGCATGTGTCTGTATGTCAATTACGTCAAGGGTAGGATCTTTAACTGTCATACAATGTGTCGGCATCGGGACTATTGTCTTTGTCATGTCGGATGTTTGGGTTTGAGCTGTCTGTTTAGCTGTTCTGTCGGCTAGATCATTGCCTTGAGAAATGATATCAGTAACCTTCGTGTGAGCCTTACATTTCATAATTGATATTGCAGTAGGTAGATGTATTGCATCTAATAAGGCATGAATGAGGGGTCCGTGCTGAATGTGGGCACCGTGGGAAGTTAAATAACCTCTCTCTCGCCATAGCACGCCGAAGTCATGTACAACTCCGAATGCATAACGTGAATCAGTGTATATGTTGACTTTTTTATTTGTGGCTTGAATACAGGCTTGTGTCAGAGCAATAAGCTCTGCGGCTTGAGCTGACAAAGTATTTATACGATTAGTTTCAATGACTTCAATAACTGTTGTGACTGCTTACGCAGCCACTAACTCTCCTGTATTTGTTCTCATACATGAACCATCTACATACAATGTCAGGTCTGGGTCTGACAATGGGACATCGGTTAAGTCTTGTCTGGGTTTCGTCGTTATTGTAATAACTTCAATACAGTCATGGGCTAGTGGGTCTGTTCCGGTTACTGGCAAAAGTGTGGCAGGATTCAATGTGTTACAGCGTCTGATTTCTATGTGTGGCTGAAACAATGTAAGTTCGTACCCTGTAAGTCGCGCTATAGTCAAGTGTTGTGTTTGCGTTCTATTTACAAGAACCTCTACTGCGTGTGGTACTTGAACTGTCAATGGATGTCCTAACACTATGGCATCGCTTTGTCTGATTGCTAAAGCTGTCGCTGCCACTGATTTTAGACACGCAGGCAAAGCCTGGGCTACGGGATCTAATGTACTAGAAAAATAAGCACATGGTTTGTGTGCTCCTGCTTGTTCCTGTGTGAGTACTGACAAGGCAGTACCTTCGCGTTCTGTAACAAAGAGTGTAAACTGTTTTCTGTAACATGGCGTTGCTAAAACAGGTGCTTGACATAAAGCTTTCTTTAGGCTTTCAAAAGCTTGTGTATGTTCCTGGGTCCAAGGGAGAACAGTCGATGTGGCTGCCTCCTGTGTTGTCAACTGAATGAGCGATTTTGCTAGAAATGCATATTGAGGGATCCACTGTCTACAGTATGAAGTGAGGCCTATGAAAGCCCGCACCTCCTTTTGTGTCTTGGGTATTGGCATGTTAGCTATTAACTGAATGCGGTCGGGTGTAAGCTGCCTTCCCTCCTTGGACAGCGAGTGTCCAAGAGAAATAACTCGCTGGACACAGAATTGCAGCTTAGAAGGGGACACCTTGTGCCCCTTTTCGGCTAGAAATTGTAAAACTGTCAGTGATGCTTTTTCACATTCCGGTTCACTTCTCGCGGTGATCAACAGATCATCGACGTATTGAAGCAAGGCAGTGTTAACTGGCATGTGGATACTGTCAAGTTCTCGTTTCAGTGCTTGGCTATAGATGCTGGGGCTTTCTGTAAATCCTTGAGGTGCGCGTGAGAATTTAAAGCTACGTCCATTTAAACTAAATCCGAACAAATATTGGCTTTCCGGATCTATTGGGACGCTGAAAAAGGCATTCTTGAGATCGATTACAGTAAAGAATGTCGCTTCGGAATCAATAGCTGTCAGTAATGACGAGATATCTGGGACCACAGGAAATTGTGGCACAATGCATTTATTTAATTCGCGCAGATCAATAACCAATCGATATACTGGCGGGGCCTTTGGATCTGTTCGTTTAAGAATCGGAATTATCGGTGAATTACATACATTGGAGTCTGTTTCCACAACTACTCCTTGGGTAATGAGCTCGTCAATGATTTGTAGTAAAGCCACTACAGCATCTGGTGGTAACTTGTATTGTCGCATTCGTGGTAGCACCACTCCTGCCTTTAATGTGACTCGATATGGTGTAATATTCATGCATCCAACATCAGTAGGGCCTTGTGCCCATAGATGTGTAGGTAAAGTCTGCAGTCGGGGATCCATGTCTCTAGACACATAATGACCTTTAAAATCACGTAAAAACAACCTTACTCCTTCCGGAGAACAACATATTATAGCTCCTAGAGCTTTCAGTGTTTTTATTCCTAACAGATTTTCTGGACATGATTTAGTAAGCAATAAATCTGTAGTTCGGGTCAAAGGTCCTATCGTAAGTGGGAGAGGCTGTGACACTTCATTAACAATAGGTTTTCCTGAAAAACCAAGGGAAATATTCTGTGAGCCTGAGAGGGGTGCCCCTGGAACTTCACTACGTTTTATGGTCGTTCGACTTGCCCCTGTATCGAGTAAAAATTTTCTGTCTTGGCCTAACAATTCACTATGTACATAAGGTCCTTCTTGATCTACAGGGATCTCGATAAGGGGTAAGTCAACTTCCCTCTCTAGGCTTGTTCATGCGTATCGCTGATAATCAGGATAGTCGTACTGTGCGGTCTGGTACAGTTGTCGTGTCGTGGTTTGTGTGGCAGCAACAGGCAGCGCTGGTGCAGCTGGCACAAACTGTACAGACTGTGGTGGAGCTGGCATGGACTGTGCATGCTGCGGGGCTCCTTGTTCATTCTGGTCCTGTCTAGGTGGCCGTGGTCTTTCTTGTGTTTTACCTATGGCGATATTATGTTTCAAAACTGGACAATCGTGTACGTAATGACCTGGCTTTTTACAATAATTGCATGTCCCTTTTACAGGTCCAGCTGAATCACCGGAATGTGTCATACCCTTTTTATGTCCTTCAGCTGGAACTGTCTGAGAAACTAACATTTTCATTTTTGTGTCTTTCATGCGTCTGTGTTCATGTTCTTGTTCCTCTCTAATTCTATTGTGATGGTACTGTAACATTTGTAACATTTGTGATGGAGTGTTACCTTGCCAGGTACTCTCGAATTTTAATACTCTATTCTTTACTTGGGGCAGGGCATTTTCTACTAATTTTGTTACAAACAGATGTGGGTATGATTCGCTACTTGCTTTTAGGCCACTATTTATACCAAAACATTTTTCAAATCGGGCATAGTAATCACTAGTGTCTTCATCTTGCTTCTGTTTACAGGCTGAAATTGTACCCCAATCTTCCTTTTTCGTAGTTAATAAACGTGGCAGTACCTGTACTAATAAACCTGGTAGTGCTTTAGTTTTATCCCCGAGTCCTGCTCCTGCAGTTCGGGCCTTTTCTTCTGCTTCTAACACTGACCATTCTATCTTTTGGTCTCCTACCTCCCACTCTTTTTCCCTGAGTTTCTCATAAATGCCAGCAGGCATCAATACCTTTAATATTGTCATAATGTCGGGATAGGTATACTCTCCCATGAGTAACATGTCTTTAATTTCTCGGTGAAAACCCGCTGGATCTTTGTCATGACTGGGTACCACTTTCTTCATTTCTAACAATTCTATTTTTGATATGGGCGTATATACAAATACGCGCTTAAACTCGTTGTCCTCGCCCTTTATTGGGTGCACTTCTCGTAAGGGATTCTGTCTATCCATGTAATACGTCGTTCTTTCCTTGATGGGCAATGAGACACGGTCTGAACATACAAAAAGAATATACTGCTTTCTTGATTCTAGAATTTCTTTAATTAATTTAGTACCTGAACCTCTCCATCTATTCATAAGCAATTCAGTCAATATATCGGGTAAGGGACCAGGGTCCGAATGCTGACTCTGATATAGTATAATGAGTTGTTGAATCATATAAATCCCAGCTAAACGCTGTTCATCTGGGGTGAGATTCAAAAATGCGCGTGCTACTGTATCATCACTATATTTTCCGGGACTGTCAACCCAATGGACAGCTGACCTGGCTAATTCTTGTTCATCCATAGAATCGAGAAAATGATAACCCCTTCGTTCTCGGAGTAGTTTGTCAGCTGCTTGGAACGAATGCTCGTTAGACCTGATGTTAATTATAGGTATTTGGAAATTCCTGTTATTATCTGGACATATCGGACGTATCGGGTCAATAGGACATCTATTACTATTACAAGATCTTCCTTTACCTACATAGGCTATGGTGTCTGACTGTCCTGCGGGCAGTCCTGACCTTTCCTCCTCGTTTTGTTCGAACTCGTCTACCGCTAATCTTTCTTCGTGTAGGCGTTCTATTTCTTTACGGATCTTTCGGCACATGGCTATTATACAATTTTGTTTATCATGTCTACCTTCTGATATATTCTGGCTCCATCGGGTAAGAATTTGCATTGCTTCCGGGTCTACCCCCAGTCGGTCTTCATTTCTGATCACACAATTTATGAGGAAACGTAACAGTTCCCCCTGTATCTCCACTTTCTGGTATTCCATAGCTCTGTTAATACATTCTGGATCTCGCCCTGTTTGGACAAAATGGTATATTTTATCTAGATGCGCAGTCATTCCTGGTAATTTCCCTAAATACACTGCGGCTCGTCTGATACGTAATGATGCTAGGGTCATTTCGTCCTCTTTTCCGGGCACAGGGTCATATCTACAATCTATAAGAAGTTCCTTAAGCGTACGGGCATTTATGAGTTTGGGGGTACGTGAATGTGCTGACTCTTGAAAGGTAAGTTTATTTATTCTGGGTGGCGTAGAAAAAATGTTGCTAGCACCTCCCGCAGCCCCATCTGGGGTGTCGGGTGTGAAAGGATTCGTTGAACGTGACACAGCAACTATAGGTGTGGACACAGCTATAGAAGCAGCTGTAGGAACAGATGTAGAAACAGATGTGTTTGCCGGAACTTGTGACACGATCGGTTGCTGTAGGGATACGGGTACTGGGTCTTGGCGTTGAACCTCCCTGATAGGCGGTCTATGTGGGGCGGAATTTGCATACTCGGGAGCTGCGTCATCTAAATATGAGGAAAGAAAAACATCTTCTGCGGTTCTAGGATGCCCCTTAGGATGTACCTTTATTGGGAATAATGGGGTTGGCAAGTCTTTCGGTATCTCTGGAGTAGCCTTAGGTAATCCTTCGGCCAGAAGGGGATACATACCATTCATAAGGGCATTTCTTTGTCTGTCTACTTGTTCTGATTTCACTCGGATACCTTCCTCAATTAATAGATTTTCTCGAACTTTATTGGAATTCTCTTTACTCTTCTCCTCCTGTCTACGTGCTTTTTCTGTACGTCTATGAGATTCTTTACGCCATAACTCAACGGCATCTTTCTGTGACTGTCTGACTTTCCTTTTCCATAACTCTTCCTCGACTTTCATGATGCACTCTGCATCCCAGGTCCCCGCTGCGGGCCACCTCTGACTTTCTGGTAATTCCTTGGTGTAGTCTACCCATAAATCAAGAAATAATATAGCGTCTAAGCCATGTTTATGATACATGAAGTACCCTGGAGTGTCCCTAGGAGGAATAGGAACGGCTTCTTCGAGTACCCCTTTTCTTGTAGTGATCTGTCTTAATTTCGAAAAGAGCGGCATATTGAGAACTGATCTGATACTTAATCTTGAACACACTTAGTACAAAAGCACAATAATGAACAACCATTCATACCACAATATGCCGGACGTTTAACACATTAAACATTAAACATTTTTTAACCTTTAAAATAACCAACAATGATGATCGTCTGCATAACTAATCACCAAGCATAATTCTTTGACAATAACTAGATACTTCGGAATACTTGATATACTGCTAAACAGTACATATACACTGCTAAAACAGTGCAGACCGGATTTGTGTACCCAAACCCGTCTTGACCGGCACAAACTATGTGCACGTCAGAAATGCCTCCCCAGCAATGGTACTCACCGGGTAGCTTCGGAAACGGAAGGCCTCGGAGACTGAACTTGGACCGGACTGGACTCGACTCGACTCGTCGGAAACTGGACTGGACTTCGAACTGGTGGGCCTCTGTATACCTCGGATCTTGCTCTCTCAGCTAGGCTCTGGTCGGGATACTTCGCACTTCTCACCGCCTCGTCTGGGTGTTGATCGCAGCCTCAGTCGCCCCCGCTTGACCGGAGGGAGATACAGGAAATCCTGCTGGTACGCGTTATTGTCCGTCCAGCTGTGGCAGGAAACCGGGCCTGCAACTCACCGCCGGCGCGTGAGATGAGAAAGTGTCCCTATTCGGGCGCCATTCCTGTGGTAAATAAAATTCCTTTACCGGGACTTAATTTGATACGGAAACATAATAAAACAGCTCAGTAAAATGAGAGGCAGAATCCGTGGTATTAGAGGTTCGGAATGGGCTTTATTCCAATGAACGATTATAATCGGTTGCTCCAAGTTCCATCACCACGGAGGTTCAGGAAGTGAAGTACATACATTATTGACAAGAAATGACTTTTATAGAACATACATTACAATGAAGCGAATGCAGTAGGCATAACAATTGATAAGGAAAATGACGATTCATATGCGTAACCGAAAATGGGTGTAATAAGGAGTAAAAAGGAACATAATTGGTTATGATGTCATATATAGGTGGATCTATAAGATAATACTTGGCATAGATGCGCGCGCAGCAGCATGACGTGTGATTGACGTGCAACTAGGGGGTGAAGGGGACTTGACATTTAGCTCTACATGTGGAGACGAAAAGTCTGGGGGGTCAAGTCAACCTAATCCCAAATCATATCTAACATCCTATGTTTAAAGAACTATGTTATCCACAAAAGAAGGACTCTCGGACAGAATCTATTCTATACTGACCGTGCGTGCGTGTACAAGCGTCTAAGTGTCTACACTAAATGCGAGGGGGTAGGAATATTCCATGGTAACAGGGCTATGAATTACTTGCATAAAGACAGAGAAGCCGAGCCATTGCTCGGTAGCTGGAAGGAATGTTTACTTAAACTACTAGGCAGGAATGCATTGGCTGAGGGGGAAGCAGATAACTCGAAGGTGAAATACAGTTCTTGGCAGAGAATAGGCTGATGTCAGGCTTCGTGAGCCGCGCAGAGAATGAGACAAGGTTCATGGTCACAGATGCAGGCTCAGACTGGAGTTTTCAAAGGCAGAAGGCAAGAAGAGTTTGACGACAGAATCAGGGCCTACTTGCCTGGACTGTAAAATGGCATAGGTAAACCATATAAAGGCGGTGGCTTTTCATACTTAGGAATGGAATATCCGGCCCATTCATGGCGGATCAACAGAGGACATGTTAACGGTGGACGCACATGTATTTGCGTCTTCATAACTGGAACTGGAGGGAACATACATGTACTTGTAACATGCACATAGAACCGTTGGGGTCCAAGATAGGGGACATAACTGACCAGAAAAATCCATATTTCCACACCACGAGGCAGCATCAAACACACACAGTCAGTGGCAAAGAGACAGCCGGGGGCAGAATGCAGATACACAGTCAAACGGCCTGTGCAAATCAATAGAGACTGAAGATTTCGAACAAAGGCTGCAGGCTCGGACCAAGAAGCTGGACGAAGAGAACCGGTATCTCCGGAGGCAAGTTGGGATGTTGAGGGGTACCATCGGGCGGGCTCCCCAAGGCCAGGGGGATACAAGTGCAAGGGTGTCCTTTGAGGTTGGAAGATCCTTAAAAGAGCAGGTTGCGGTTAGGGGTTCCTTCGTGTTGAGGCTGCAGGCGTCTTCGTGGAGTCAAGGAAAGGTAATTTGGGGGAGGACTCGAGTTCAGGACCACTGGGGAACCTCCTTGGAACCGGGGGGCCACTTAGACTCGGGCCAGGGTCATCAGTTGCAGAGGTAGGTCCAGAGATCTGGTTGATTTCTTTGTGGACAGGGCCGCTGTCCTCTTGAGTTTGAGGTCTTTAGGGAAGGCAGGCAGTCCTCCCAGGGTTGTGGTGGTCACTGGGCCTGTAGCACAAGTCGCTTTTTGGTGCAGGTTTCTTCTAATGCTACAGACAGGCCGGTAGGACTGGGGAAAAGTCAGTTGTGTCTAGAGTCTTAACTGCTGCATGGAATCTTCAGTCCTTCTTTAGGTTGCCAGGAATCTGAGGATCAAGGTTCAGGCATGCCACTAAACACTCAATTTAGGGGTGTTAAAGGTAATGGCAGGTAGTAGCCAATGGGTTACTTAAATTTAGGGTGACTGCACCCTCTGAATCTCCTCTCCCTCTGATGAGGGGGCATACCCCTATTCCCATAGGCTGAAAACATCCAAAGCAATATGGAGGATTTTCAAAACAGGGGGTCACTTCAGCTCAGGACACCTTAGGGAGGGTCCTTGCTGAGAGAGGACACACCTCCACTGCTTACTAATTTTCCTGCTGACCTTGCTGCCAATAGTGGGGCTTGGTCGGGGGGTGGGCAGCTCCATGAGCTGGACAGGCCTTGGCTAGCATAACAAAGGGCAGGACGCCTTTGAGGCTCACCACCCTTGAATGCGATTCCTGCTTGGGGGTAGGTGTGGATCACCTCCACCCACAGCAGGCTTTGTGACCCACAAGAGCAAAATGCTCCCACCTCAGAAACATGTCTGGAAGTGGCAGGCTGGTGCAGACCAGTCAGCTACACACTAGCGGTTGATCAGGTTTTCAGGGGGCACCTCTAAGATGCCCTCCGAGTGCATTTATTAATGAATCCAACACTGGCATCAGTGTGGGCTCATTAATCAGAGATGCTTGGTACCAAACAGTTTGGGATTTGTTAAAGCCATTGTGGAGCTGTGGAACTTGTATTGACAAGCTCCCAGCCCATGGACTCGGTATGAACGTATTGTAAAAGGGAAAGAATAGCTCTAGCGGAACAAATATAAACAACAAATTACCAAGTCCACTTTCTTCTTTGTGTCTGATAGAGGAATAAACCTCCTACTTCGTTTATATGACTTCATTTCAGGCAAGAATAAGGGGGGTATATTTTTAATTATGCACTATGAAAGAATTGCTGAGCTGAATCTAGGGATGTACAACATTTCGACACTTTCTTCTTCAGAATTTATTGATTACATAGACAAAAAGTCTCAGAATCGTACAACACATAAAACATTGTGACTCACAATTGACTAAAAGAAATTCTATACATGAGACTACAAACTAAATATGAAATATACAAGGTAAAACAGGTGGCCGCTGTGTGGCGGATAACTGGCCCTTGTTTGAGGGCATTAATAGAAGGAACTGTCTCCAGGTACCAGCAAAAGATTCCTATGAGACCATCTAATGCATTCAAAAATTCAATTGGCTGCAAACATTAAATATGTGGTCTTAACCCAGTTGGGGTGGATTTCTTTTCTTGTCAAATCGAGTGAAGAAATGTGCTGGTCCTGTTTGACAAGCGTCGACGCATTACGGCCTCTCAATTATTCCCTTATCAGGACGGCGAGGTATGGGAAATGCCCAAAATTGCCATTAGGACCCATATGTACAATCTGCATCCGGTCACGGTATACATGTTTCATCTGTAAGTGTGGGTAAATGTCAATGGTTTGCAGAGCGTAACCAGCCCTCATCCCGCAGGAAATGGAGATATCCCGAATGGCTTCCCCTCTCTGAACGTAGAACTGCCGAACTAAACGTTTTGGTGCAGGATCTGCTAGAGAGCGTCCTCTGAAGCTCCTGATACAGAGGTCACCGTGACAAATATACCATTTCTCGTCCCCAACGTGTAACTCCACACTAGGTACGAGAAACGGTATACTCGCAGATGGCACAAGCATACCATGACCGGATACAGTTTGTACGCGACAGCTCCTAATGGCATTTTGGGTGTTTCCGGTCCCACTTCGTCCCGATGAGGCCATAAAGTAGAGGTCGAAATGTGTCGAACCTTGTCAAACAGGACTAGCACCGGTCTTCACTTGATTTGATGAAAAGAAATCCAGCCCAACTGGGTTGAGACCACAAAATGTTTGCAGCCAATTGAATTTTTTAATGCATTAGATGGTCTCATAAGAATCTTTTGCTGGTACCTGGCAATGGTTCCTTCTATAGATGCCAAACAAGGGCCTTACAGCGGATACCCGTTTCACCTTGTATATTTCATGTTTTGTTCATAGTCTCATGTATAGAATTTATTTTAATGAATTGCGAGTCACAATGTTTTATGTGTTGTACAATTCTCTAAGACTTAGACCACGTAATCAATAAACTCTAAAGAAGTGTCGAAATTTTGTACATCCCTAGATTGAGCTGAGCAATTCTTTCACAGCGCATAATTAAAAATATACCCCCCTTTTTCTTCCCTAAAACGAAGTCGTATAAACAAAGTAGAAGGTTAATTCCTCCATCAGCCCCAAAGAAGAAAGTGCACATGAATATACAGAACAACCGACATGGCGTCTAGATTTTCCTTTGCAAGAATTATCATACCTGCTATTTCACTGTTTGGTTCAAGTGCAATACACTGAAATACTTCGTACACACTTCAAGGAAAACATGAGTCATGACACCACTTTCCTAAAAGGTTGATATATGGGCTCTCATTGATTTTGGGAGCGCCCATAGTTCATGTTATTCCGGAACGCCTATACTGGCCATTGTGAGTGGGTACATTCCAGTCTTCACTAACATTGCCCTGATGAAGTTCCCAGTGTGGGAATGAAACGCGTTGGCAGAGTGTCTGTTTGCTGAATTTTAAAAATTTGGAATAAAGAAATTGATTTTGAACATTAATACTTGGCTATTGGACTTTATGATCTGGCAACTCCCATTTCATAAACAGTAACTTTTGATTTAGAGCGCACGGGCGTCATGCAACGGCTGGCGTTGGCTGCGCAGTAAAATCGCTAATAGGAACTGGTGTGAGGTGCGGAACTAGGAGGTCCGCCGTTGCTCTACAGGACAATTACAAAGAAGAAAGTTGACTGGGTGATTAATAGTTTATATTTGTCCCGCTAGAGCTATTCTTTCCCTTTTACAATACATATGTTGCAGCCTATGCTCTAGTGGGTTATAAGGGCCTTCACCTTCCTGTTTTCACATGTACTCCGTATGGCTTGACAATGCTCTTACATTGCCCAAGACTAGACTTAGGGCCAGATGTAGGTAGAGAAATAGCGATCGCTAACGCAGAAATTCTCAGAATTTCCGCCTTTGCGATCGCTATTCAGCCATGCGACATGTAGGTATAAAAATACTGATTCGCTAAAAAAATAGGGAAAACAGATAGCGATTATGCCACACTGACCCCTAATTAGCGAATCGCAAATTAAGGAATCGCTAAACAAATTGCAAATCAATGTACGTAAAGTCGCCAATAGTGAAAATTCAAAAAAATCACTATTTAAGAGTCGCAAATTAACACTCATTCAAAGCAGGTGGTAACCAGGTGCACAACATATTAACAGCGCCAGAATGCATCAGCGGAACAAAATGGTGGCCCTCTATGTCATTGCAAGGCGGATGCAAGCAGCAGCACAGCGGATCTGGAGACGAGAGGAACGCGTATACAGAGTGCGCATTACACTATTCCAACTCAGAGAGGCAGAAATCCAGGAGAGGTACAGGCTTCACCCAACCACCATCCAGGACCTGCACCCACTCCTGGAGCACGAGACACCAAGGGCGCACGCAATCCCTCCACATGTACAAGTCCTCTTTTGCCTGCCTACTAGCATCCGGCAGTTACCAGGGGGTAATAGCTGTGGCTGGTGGTGTGTCACAGAGCTGCCTGTCCCGCTTCTTCAACACATTCCTGGATGCCATGATGCAAAGAATGCACCACTACATCAGGTTCCCCAGCACACAGGCCGAACTGCATAAGACGAAGATGGACTTTTATCAGAAGGCCCAGTTCCCACGTGTAATAGGGTGCATTGACGGGACACGTATACCAATCTGCCCCTCCTCTGCTACTGAGTACATCTACCGTAACCGGAAATCAACACATTCAATCAACGTACAGGTCATATGTGATGCGTCTCACATCATTACCGACATAGTTGTTAAATTTCCTGGGAGTACGCATGATTCCTACATCTTCAGGAACAGTGGGATCTATACCAGTCTTGCTGAGGGTGAATTTGGAGAAGGATACCTGCTAGATAAATCTATGTGACACACCCGGATGTATACCTTTGATGCATCTATTGCTGACTGTGAATAATCTTTCTTCCTTTCACACTCGGGTGATAGCGCATATGCGGTGCGTGCATTTATCCTGACTCCATACCTCAACCCATCTACCCCAAGTGAAAGGAGATATAATGTGGCACATAAATCTACGCACAATGTGGTGGAGCATACATTTGGACTCCTCAAAAGCAGGTTCCGCTGCCTCCACAAAAGTGGAGGTGCACAGCAGTATCGGCCCCTGATCTGCTGCAAAATAATAGCTGCATGTGCCATGCTGCATAACCTGGCCACAAAGAAGGGAACACCCGTGGATCTCACAGAATCAGAGGAAGAGGGTGAGGATTGTCCACAGCACAGCGCTGCAGGTGTTGCAGCGGCACCAGATGGGAGACAGACGGGCAGAGATCACACACACAACTATTTCTGATTAAGTACGGAGACAAAGTGAGAAACTGCAATTGTGTTATGGTGTTTTATTGACCTTCAGTCAGGCAATAGGACAGCACACCGCCACACCATGATGGCCTCACAGTGCCTCAACAACCCTAGCATGGCATAGATACTCCCCATGCCATATTCCAAATCCCATCTTTTGGTCAAATGGGTTACCTCACCCATCTCCCAATGTCAGGTGATGCCTGGTTTCACTTTTTGCACCCACGCGCAGCACTGCTGCGTTCACTAAGCACACTGTCCTCCCTAGAGGTCTGTCCTGCGGCTTGTCCGTGCCTTCCACTGCACCTCCTGGACTCTTGTATTGGGGGGGGGGGGGGGGGGGGAGGGGGGGAGTGATACTGCTGCGGCTGGTTGCCTCCTCACTTTCACCCCCCCCCCCCCGATCCTGTGGCAGCGATTTGTGTGGTCTGGAGCACCTCCAAGGCACTGGTGACTGTGACCAACCCCCTTGTGATGTCACGGCTGCACTTGGCCATCTCTAACTGCATGGCCACTGAGCGCCTGGTTAGGACATGGGTGGCATTGCATAACCGGTTCACCCCCTTAGTGTACCCATCCATCCTCTGTCTGTCCCTGCGCCTTGTCCCATGTTCGTTTTCCATCTTGCTGCATAACAGCCTTACAGCCTCTGACATGTCCCACATGCCCTCAGCCACGGTATTTTTAAGGCAGTATAAACCCTCCTTCATGTTACACATGTTTTTGTTGATGGCCACCATCTGGCATTGCATTGTTTTGCCTTGCAGATGCTGCACCTTCAGCATCTTCCCTTCCAGACCTGCAAAGACACTGGACTCCTCTACTTGTGCATCAGGACTGTGTGCCCTTGGTCGGCAGCGTCGGGCACCTGTGTGGCCAAGCTCCATGGGGGACTGTGTTCCTGCTGTGTGTAAATCCTCTTCCTGCGTGGTCTGTTGGGCTCCCATGCTCTCCACCTCCGACCCCTCACTATATCCTGGAGGCTATCCACTGTATACCTCCTGGCTCTCAGTGGTGGTGATGTGACCTCAGCAGGTGACAGGACCTCCTCATCCTGTGTGTTGGTCTCCCTGCGTGCATCTTCTGTCTCCCCTTCTGCAGCCTGGCACGCTGGCTCGCCTGTGGATACAGAATGTCCATTTACTCGCTTGTCTAGCAGCATTAGCCTTTCAATAAATGTCATGACTGCCAATCAAACTGAATGTCCCCCGCTTGCCTATTTACTGATGTGTGTAATGCATTTTGGTTCAGTGGACTGATATGCTATGTGCTAATTGGGACTACATCTCCCATGATGCATTGCTTTTTATGTGTGCAAAACATGGACTGGAGTGGTATTCATACTGGGTCACTGGGGATGGGGTGGGGGGGCACATCATGCTGTGCATGCATCTTACCTTGTATGTTGGCTCCTGTGGCTGAGCTGTCTGCGTCTCCAAAGCCACTCACGCTCACCGGCTGGAGGGTGGACTCCACCAATTCTTCCAAGGGAGATGGTGCAGGGGCAGTAGATGTCCCGCCACCTGTCTTTTTGGCTTGTTTGATCAGGTCAGCCACCCTCTCCTAGGCACGTTTGCGGAGCTTGTACCAGCGCTTATTCAGCTCGTCTATCGAGTGCTGGGTGACACCAATGGAATACATTTTTTTCCTGGATCACAAGCCAAATTTTTCGTTTTTGCGATTCAGGACCGTGCAGTGATTTTTTTCCAAAGAGCTGGTCGTGGTCCTTCACCTCAATTAGTACCTCCAACTCCCTCTCACTAAATCTGTGCTCTCTCTTACTCTCTCCAGCCTCATTCCCCTTCTCCCATGCATCCATGGTTGTTTTGGGGGTCTGCAGGGTGGTTGCTGAGCTGCTCCTACCTCTTTGGTTCTGCTCCCTGCCTCTCCCAATGCTTCAGGCTCAGTGTAACAGCATGTGTCAGGCCACTTTCTGCTTGTGAGGTCATCAGGATGCACCGGATTGGCTGATTCACCAATTAGCGATTTTTTTAATTTGCGAATTCGCTAATACAGATTCGGTAATGCGGATTCGCTAATACAGAGTCGGTAATGCGGTTTCGGTAGTTATTTTAGCGATTATTAACGAATCGCTATTTTTTGCGATTTATTTTCTACATCGCACTTTGCGAGTTCTTAATAGCGATTCGGTAAAAATCGCTATTAAGAACTCACTATTTGGGTTTAACCTACATCTGGCACTTAGACACCATTTCTGCTGATGCGGTTATACACTCACGAGAGGTATAGTGCACTTTGCTTCAGGGCTGTAAGGCAGCTGAAGGGGTGACTTACCTACGCCTCTGGCAATGCTGGTAGGCCTGGCACACTGGGATGTGTGTCAAGTCGACTCACTTTTAGTTGCACCAAAAAACGCCAGTGGCAGTGTGCATGTGGTTGCTGAGGGGTCTCTTAGGGTGGCACAAAACATGCTGCAGCCCTTACAGACCCTCTCTGGTCACAAGGCCCTTGGTACCACGGGTACTTTTTTTTTTTGCAAGGGACCTATATGTGAGCCTGAGGTGTGCGCATGGTGAAAACAAAGGACAAAGGTACAGTTTTGGGAAAGAACACAGGGCCAGAGAAGCTGATCGGCAGGGACCCAGTGCACAGTCAAAGTTGCATTCAGAGTCAGGCAAAAGGTGTGTGGGGGGGGGTAACTATGCCAAAAGGAGCACTTTCCTACACTGACGAAACACCGCTGCAAGCAACAGAACACATGGAGAACAAGTCTCCACAGAAAAAGACATCAGCCCTATGATGCTCCCGCCGGCAGATCGGGGACACAAAGCACTAGGCTCTTGCAGATCGCATCGATGCCAGCACTAACAGCAGCAAGGAAATCTTAACCATTATCAAAGATTTGACAGCGCCACCTGCTGCCTCCAATAATATAACCTCCTCAAGATCTTTGCAACAAGATCTTCGAATTCTTCTGTACCAAAATCACCTCCATATACAGCACCATCAACTCTTCACTGGCTCCCATCACATCTCAACTTTCCATCACAGCTGTGGCCTGATCTCATGGCCTGCCGTCACCACCATAAACACTGTCGATACCATGAAGACCATTCACTAAGGGGCCTCATCGGACCCTTGCCTCCACCATGACTACACCAACGGAATCCTACTGATCAGCAATGCACTAATAGCGGTCATCTACGCCTCCATCAACTCAGCCATATTCCTTGGACACCTGGAAACATGCCACCACCATGCCCCTGCTCAAGAAACCATCTGCTGAACCACTCTTGCTTTCCTTCTGCAGACCCACCTCCCTCCGACTATACCCGGCAAGTGTTTTTGAAAAACTAGGCAACCGATGCCTCATTGATCACCAGCTCCTTGACGCCATGCCATCTGGATTGAGGCTCAACCACAGTACAGAACCAGCACACATCGCCAGCAGACAACTGTCTGCATGATCCTTAACGGAGGACAAGTCAGCCCTCATTCTCCTCGACCTCGGCATCATTCTATTTTCTACCTTTATTCCTGGATCCCACAGCTTTTCTGACCTCTTTTTATCTGCCACTTTGACTTTCAACTCCCTTAGCTCTGACCTGTACTCCATTCCTAGCGTTTGTGTCCTATGTCTGCTAGTTTTCCTTGTCTTCCCTTTTCCAAGTGCCAGTTCTGCCTTCCCTTCATTGGTTGTTCCCCGATTATCAGCACATGGGTCTCTCCATGCACCCATGCTCCTCCCCTGAGCATCCTGCTATTTCTGCCTGGTGAGCCCAGAGTGCAGCGGCTCGCACCGGACTCCGCTGCGGTGTCCCCTTGCTCTCCGTGAGATCCTTCAGCTATATTCCAGGCTTGCCTTTGCTTTCAGTTTCCATTGTTGTGTGATTCTATGTTCCTGTTCGGATTAGTTATTTTTCTCTGTTGCCTGTCCCTGGTTTACCCTGCCTCTTAGTTTCCCTCTTTGCCTTGACCCGATTTCTGACTGCGCACCTCCAGACCCGTCGTGTATGTGCAGATTCCTGGTCTTGGATTCTGGTGTTCCTGTTCGGCCTCCATAGCTAGTGTTCAGATTTCCAGTATGCTCCGTTTCATGTCTTTCAGTCCTGGGCCTGATCCTTGTTCCATTGCAGATCTCCATGTGTTCCTTTCGCGGTTCTTCTTGGTCTTCATATTATCATCCTGATTCTCGTGGTTTCCAAGAGTGCCAGGCAGATTCTAAGGCGTGCGCCTTTGGTACAGAGAACGACCCAGCACTTACTGAACTAAGATTAATCTGCTCCTTCCCGTCTTGTAAGATATTTTTCCTCTCTCAGAGAGATCACTTCAAAGGAGCAGACAGACTATGATTAAAGATTGATAAACTATCGTTTCCCTGCTTTTACATTCCCGTTTGCACTTGTGTTACCTTAAAACTTTACCCTGTAGACTTTCTCTTCCAGCCTGCTTCTGTCTTGCTCCCCTACAAGTGTGTAGGGGAATTCTCGTGTTTATAATAAACCCCTTTAGAAAGCTTTTGTGTCTGCACAGAGCAAGAACCCCACTGCATTGTCTTGTCCTGAAATCAGCCGGTGTCCCTGGCAGTTTGTCCTGAACTAGCTAGATTTTGGACAAGTAGACCCTTTAGTGACCCGTTTATGTACATTGAAATGATTACAAAGTTTTCCATCTAGAATCCAAGACATTTAGCAAAAATCTTTGGGAAGATGTTGAGCTCCGTAGGGTTGTGGGTTCAACTCGGGTGCTCCCTGCACTCCCTGGCCGCACCTCCAACAGTAAATGTCCCTCAATTCTAAGGTTTCGCATTGTGTGAACGCTTCGCCCCATGGCTCGCTGACAGGATCTCCCACTTGCATTTAAATAGCACAAACTAACCCTGATGAGGTGTTGAAGGGCTTTACGGTGAACAGCACACTACTCAAGAGGCCCAGAGTTAGTGAGTGCTCAGTCCACGGGTTACTGGGGTTAGTCTTGCTTGCTAAAGGAAACCACTCCATGCATTGACTGCAGTTTGTTTGTTGCTAATTAATGAGTGAGATGTAACCATTGGTGGGTGCTATGGGAGTAGCAAATGCTTGCTGGAACGAACTACATATTGTTGGATTGCAGGGGTATCGTTTCAAAAAACAAAGTCAAACAGGCATGAGATTTAGAGACGTTTATATACATGAGAGGCAAAAGGAGAGGAGCTTTCAAAAATAAATAAGGGAAAGAAGAAAAAATTAAATTCAAGGTCGATTTTAGATGCAGATTTTTGGGGAGAATGTAGCAAGTGGAGTTTTTTTTTTTTTTTTTTAAAGAAAACATTTTAAATTCTGCCCTAAAGGAATGCTGATTTTAAGAAGCTTTCTAGAGGCACTTAAGTTTTAAAGAGGTGACGGATACATGACTCGCTGCAAAGACCAAGCTCTGTGTGTGTTGAAACTCATCTAGAAGTGACTGTCAAGCTTTGCGACATTAAAGCATATGCCAGTGCCTGAGAACACCACCATCGCCCCCTGTATGCCACACTTTCAAACCCAGAAAGACCCCTATGTGTTCTTACTACAGCAATATATCCTGTAACAAAGTATTGTTATGGTCTATGCAAATTATCTTACTCCATAAATAAACTACACATAATATAAATATATTATATAAACACCTGCAAACTTAAAAGGCAGCTGATAAACAGGTTGCAGCAACCATCATTAGTAAATTCAGTGCATTTTTCTGACGCTTCGCTAGCAGGCTCGGAAGGTGCAGTCTCCTGTGCCCACCTGAGGAGCACAAGGCCCCACGGAACATGTTCTGTGTCACCAGGACTCCAGCATTCAGCTTGCCTGGTAGAAGGCACTACCCCCACCACAGCATCTTTATCACCTACTTGCTGGCAACCATCTTCTCCTGGTCTCTCACACCAACACCTAACACTCCAGAGAGTACTGAAGCACTCGCTTTGTCTGCGACACCAACAATAGAAGGTGTTTACACAAAGAATCATAAGAAAATCACACAAATCTCAGCCCTCCTGAGTAACAACATGTCATCTGGAACTAACCATGTCAGACTTAAACTCCAACCCTAATGTGACGGACAGCAACCAAGACGAACAATCAGGCTAGCCCTGCAGAAGGCGACACTAGGTGGACAAAAGCCCGTCCAGAGTACAAACAGGAAAGAAACCAAAGCTCACCTTCCAAGGCCACTGTAAGTCAATCCAGAACAGACTTCTAGCAGCCATCAGACAGTCCTCTGCTCTTACATGCTCAACTCCATAAAAACTGAAACAACTAAATCACCCTACACCATAACCCCTCCCTTCCATCACCGCCGTCCTGCATCTGACAGGAATCATAGTGTGCAGTTGTACTGCAGTCTTATGCCAGCATAGATCCAAGGATACCACTGCCAGGTACCAAATATTTAACATTACATTTATGCAGGTCTTCTTTCATACACTACCAGACTCTTGACTCAAATGAGAAATCGCAACATCCTCTTAGTTGGCCCGAGCACCACTCCTTATGTTGAGGCTTCAACGCGGTCCTAGAAAGGCTCACACCACACTCATTCCATCAATACTGTTCCACCCTCTTAACCACATGCAGCATTTATATCAAGAGTATACCACCAGCCCCAAGCAGCACATCTCTGACTTTACTACAACCCTCTGCAGATACACACCCCGCTCTCACTGCCATCGCTAGGCTACTATTGTTAAACCAGAGCTTGCTACGAACTCCTTAATCTGGTTGTTAGGGCAGTGTATGGACTCGCTAGGAGCAAACATAGGCACTGTATACAGCAAAGCGCTATCACCGGTCTCCAAAGCACACTACACCTCTTCGGTTCAGCTTGCTTGGTTTACTTGCACCCACCGCTCAGCTGACAGAATGAATCTCCCATTCCGGATTCAAGTCTTTCCTGGACCCAAAACTCCTGGCTCTTGAGCGCCTGTGAACTTAAATCACCTTAGGAATGAATCATTATTCATATACACCTCCTAGTCTTTGGACCTCGAGCAGAAAGGATTTGTATGAATAACATTTAAACCATATACAACAAGCATTTGCAATGCAATAGGTCTCGCATTTACGCGAGTTTAAGCTATTGGCATTGTAAATGACAATGCCTTTTATTTATGTTTTATAAACCAAAATATAAATAAAAGGCATTGTCATTTACAATGCCTAAGGCTCAAACTCGCGTAAATGCGAGACCTATTGCATTGCAAATGCTTGTTTCTGTTGAGAGTTATCCACACGGCTCTTCTTGTTCCCTTGTAAAGCGCTCTGATGCCGTGGGTGGAGATACATTTGCGCTACATAAAAGGACACAAATAAACAAAGCAGCTATAGATATTTGCATTTTCAAGGGTAAACAAATTGCCAGATCTTCTCAATAAGTTAACACTCGTGGCAGCCATCCGAAGTGACATGCATGCT
The DNA here is from genome assembly GCF_964204655.1 of Triturus cristatus. Classification (NCBI taxonomy): domain Eukaryota; kingdom Metazoa; phylum Chordata; class Amphibia; order Caudata; family Salamandridae; genus Triturus; species Triturus cristatus. The sequence continues at coordinate 5,636,601 of NC_140581.1, read as the reverse complement.
GAAGTTTGGATGCGAGCAAGGTGAACTCAGCACTCCATCCTTCCGAGGTTGGTAAATTGAGTACCTTTAAATAGGGTATAGTGCCAACTATGGCGCTTATAAACATCTAAAGAGCCCCCGGCTAGGAAATGTGCAGACTTTGCAGCTAAGAGTTTGCAGTGCTGGGGACTGACACAGGGCTTAATCCTTTGAAGGTCGATGAAAAACAACGCTCAGAGCTGAGTTAGGTAATAATCCGCATTGTCAACAAGGACCTACATTTTGTGGTGTGAACTATTTAAATGTCCTTTATTCACCCCTAACCAGAGGGACCTTTATGACCAGTCTGCCTCAGTGTCCCTCCCCACTCTTAACACGTCGGCCTGACGTCCAGGGCCTGCTCCCTGGAGACTGGGACGGGCTACGCTGAGGTTCCCCAGCTGCAAACGTTGTTTCCATGACTGAGCTCTCGTTTCAAGCATTTCCTCTGAGCCTGTCCCTGACACGAGTCTTCCACGGACTCCACCCATCACCCTAGGGTCTGTCACTAGAGAGAGCGCCATGGAAACCTGTGGGTGGTGGCAGGAGACGGAATACGGTCATCACACCCACCCAAAAGTTTGATTCAGGTCAGACACTATATCAGTATAAAAGGAGGAGTCACAGCTAAAATGCGCCCCACTCCCCACTATAAACTTTTACACTATATAATAAAAAGGGGGCATAGCCAATAGGTCTCGCCTTTGGGACCTTATAAGTATTTAGTTATGCAGCGCAATATCCTTACTGCAACAACATCAACTGTTGCATGGCTAAACACTTATAAGGTCCTAAAGGCGAGACCTATTAGCTATTTATTTAGGCTATCTGATGGATCTGCATGCATATAGGATAGATGGATAGATAGATTGCGACTGCCGCAGGGCTTGTAATTACATAAACAATTTTATTATCCGTTTGGTTCTGGCTGGCGGCGCCTCGGCCAAAAATTAAAGATAAAGGAAGAGACTGCGTCGTGGAGCACGAGGCAGAGGAGGGCTGTAGAGGGGAGAAAGCATGCGGGGGGGAAAGAGAGAGCACAAGGGAGGGGTAGAGGAGAGAGAGCACACAGGAGGGGTAGAGGAGAGAGACAGTCCAAGAGAGGGAGAGAGGCAGTCACAGAGAGACGCAAGCCAGGCAGTGGTTAGTGAGAGAGGCAGAGACAGGCAGCGGAGTGAGATAAAAGCATAAAGAGAGAGAGAGCGAGAGGAGCGAGGCCAAGTAGAAAAGACAGGCAGACAGAAAGTCAACGGAAGAGAAAGAGACAGGCAGTCAAAGAAATAAAAAAAAGACCTTCAGCGGAAGAAAAAAATGAAACGGGCAGAGAGAGCAAGTCAAAAAGAGGGCGGGGCAGAGATGGACCGTGGAAGAGTGAGACTGGCAAGGTAGAAAAGAGAGACATCGGAACAGAAAGAGACAGGCAGTCAGAGAGACTATCTGGGGCAGACAGTGGAAGAAAGAGGGGCAGAGACAGTCAGGGGAAAAGAAAGGGAATCAGCAGAGGCAGATAGCGGAGCAGAGAGGGAGGGAAATACAGGGGAAACGATAGAGTGGCGGTGACAGAAACAGTGCAATGCACAGAGACAGGGAGACTGATACACAGAGCGAGGCAGATGCGGACTGTGGAGAGATAGACAAGGAGACACAATGGAAAAGATAGAGACATTCAGGGGGGAAGACAGAAGCGGAGAATGACAGTGGGAAAGAGGGGCGCAGACTGAAGCACAGAGAGGCAGATAGCGACAGCTGAAAAAGAGAGAGAGACAGGCTCAGTGATCGGAGACGCGATCAAGGGAGCAGAAAGGAAACTGATTAGAAGGGAGGGGGTAGTGTGAAAACAGCGGGGAGAGAAGGGAGGGTGTAATAAAAAACAAAGGAGCCAAAGCTATAGAGAAGGGAGGGGGAGTGGGAGCAGCTGTGCACGTGCACGTGCATGTGATCGTGCACTCAAGGTTTAGGCCAGCCAAAACTGTGGGTAGCACTTTGAAAATCCCACATATAAAATGTCTCTTCGAGCCTTTGGCTCAGCGAGACCTAAAAAGTAATGCCCCAGTTCTCAATGATCATTCTCAAGGTGCTGCTAGGCTGCTGCATTGTCCTCGTGGGAAGGACGGTTTCTGCTCAGAATCCTTTATTCAGCGTACGTTGTGGTGCCCCATAAGCCCCAGACTAAGGTCCTGACCAGCTGCTCTTCTTCCCACTGTCCTGCCATGGAATAGCGCAAGGATCAGATGCTGCCGCTCTGAACATGGACACTGATCAACCATGGGGTCTTTATCTTCAATGGTTTATGCTCAAAGAGCTTTGGCCAACGTGATTGAACTTAAATTAGTCATTCAAGGCAGTGCCTTAAACTGAACTCTCTCCCTTATTGTTTCAAGCAGCCTCATTGTGAGGGGCACAAGATTTGCTTATTACTTATGGTGTCGTCACGGTGTCGACAACAGCGTCTTTTTCCAGTAGCAGCAATCTTAGGAAATCAGCTTGGTGACACTCCGACATACACACACACGAGTGCTCAGTTTTGGGGTGGTTCGGTCAATGCAGGAAGTGGCAGCTCCTTTCTGCTCAGATTTGGTCAACACATTTCCCCATCAGTGGCACTCCCCACAGCTGCTCAGCTCTGAATTGCGGGTGGCGCCTTCATCCTTTACCTCATTCTGCTGCCAAGATTTTAATCATGTTTCCGTAAGTTTCTGTGAATTTTCATATGCAGAGTCAGGCTGCCTCTCAAACGGAAACTAGATTTGCAGTGGGGGCAGTGGTATGGGGTTACTCCATTGTGCTTCTTCTCGGGTCTTTCTGAATCAGCCCTGTTGTGGACGTGCCGGCGACCAGTGTGGCAAGGGATGTGGTGCATGGCCTTGTCAGCCTTTTGATGCTGCTCCAAATGCCAAGCGTCACTGAGGCTTCCAGCACAGAGAGTAGATTGGTGGCGATTCTTTCCTTGTGCCCGAGTCCTCAAAGATATCTCACGGCCTGCAGACATTTCATGCGCCTCATCACTGTGTTCCGGTACAGTGTGACTTTGTAAGTGCCGAAGCAGGGTGGTTTCATGTGTAAAGGGCTGTCTGCATTTAACACATTTATAAATCCTCTCTTGGTGTGTCTTCTGATGTTCTGCAAAATACAAGTGTCCTACAAAGCTTCTCCCACAGTCACCACATATATATGAGATTTCTTCCAAGGGGGCTACTTGGCCTTCGTGCTGAGGACGTGTGAGAGGGGCATTGGTCTTGTGCAAACTATTCTGTACTGGTCCAACCACGGTTTGCTTCGGTTTACTTCGGGCGCTATATTGACGTATCGCATAACCATTCAAAGGCCCAATCTGTAGAGAGTAAAACAAAAATGCAGGCATTATTCATTGATCAACAACACAGACTTTATTATTGATTATAGCAGTGCAATCACCGTCCCCTCTAAAATGATTGAGACATTTAGAGGAGAAACAATCTATTGTGACTGTGGTGTGACTGGTAGGAGAGAGAAGACCAGCATTAAAAATGCAATAGGTCTCGCCTTTTATTAAGTTAAAGCCCTTTGCTTTGCTATACAATACCATTAGCAAAGCAAATGGCCTTAACCTAATCAAAGGCGAGACCTATTGCATTTTCAATGCTTGTTGATAGAGCCGGCTTGCAGAAGACATGCATCACACGCTGAACCAATCTGATTATCTTAAAGTCTTTTTATACAAACTTGGTATTATTTCCTAGGGTCAAAAAACAATTTATATTTAGAACACATTAGGTGATCCAGCCAGTTACGCGGATTAAAAATGTGCCGTGTGAGCCATTGCAAGATCGAGCATTAAGGAGTTACAGCCTTCGGGTCCCCTGGGTGTATGCAGGCAGAAGAAGAAGACTCAGGCTGGAGATACTGATGATGTATAGGGAGGAGGGCGGCCTAGGACTGCCAGACCTGGAGGCATATTACAATGCATAGCTACAGCATGCTGCAAGGTGGTGCATGTAGGGGGCGATTGGAAAAGCCTTCTCAGGCGGTTAATGGGAGAGGAAGCTAGATGTAGGGAGGATTTTTTTGTTATTTATTTATTTTTTAATTGACATTTTCAATTACATTCAATACAATATACCAACAACAAACAGACAAACCAGTACGATCAGTATATTCCCTTATAGCATCATGTCCGGACGTGGGACAAACAGAGGATAAAGAATGCAACTGTGAATCACACATTTTGCTGGGTGTTAGCTACATATCCCGTTGCGTCGTAAAACCTCCACCTGTACATTACCCTTCAAGGGCTCAATATGACACATTTTCCCTACACTTCCACTCCATCTTCATATCTTCCGCCAGAATCGCAGCCCTCGCTACATACCTTCCCCGTCATTTGTACCTAGGTGCGCTCCCTCTGCAGCAGTGCTCGAGATACCAAATATTCGAGCCCACCTCCCACCCTTCCCATCCCTCAGTGGTATCCTAAACCGGGAGCCCCCACAGATCTACTCATTCCCAACCTGCCGGCTGTGCGCCCATTGCAAAAATGGCTCCCAGATATCTCGCGGCCTGGAAGTGGGCGGCATGAGTTCCCAAAAAACAGAGAGCTGAGTGTGACCGTAAGTCACCGCATCCAACCAGCCCTCAACTGTTGGCAACCTCCTCCCACCCCAGCACAGCGCCACCTGCCTTTTAGCAAACAATAATAACAGAGCATGCAATTTAAGCGCTTTCGGCAATGTGTTTTTGACAAACCCCAGCAACCCCACTTCGGGAGTCGGTAAATCAAATCTTCCAATGATTTGATTGACGGAGGTGAATATCTTCGACTAGAACTACGTTAATTTTGGGCAGTCCCAAGCCATGTGCATAAACGTGGCAGGGGAGAATCCACATCTCCAGCATTCACTATCTGTACGCAACCCCATCCTGTGCAGCCCTATAGGGGGTTCTATAAACCGGTGCAGAAACTTGAAGTGAATTAATCTGAGCCTGTAATTAGGCGACAGCTCAGTTGCCTGCCCACAGCAAAACTTCCACTGGTCCTCCGTCAGCGGGACTGCCAGCTCAGCATTCCAGTATTGCAATGATTTAGGGCAGATCACCGCAGCCGAATCTTGCATAATCTTATAAATCCGCATTACCAACTTGCGGGGGGGGGTTGAAGGAGATCCAACCACGCTCTCCAGGGCATCCAAAGCCGGCGGAGCAGCCGGGAAGTCCCCACTAAGGGCCTTACATGCCGCCCGGAGCTTATGATACAGGAAGCTCTCGGCGAAGGGCACTGCACAGTTTCCCTCTCCAGATGGAGGGGGTCTGAACACATTGTCAGGGTACAAGTCAGCAAACGTGCGGAGGCACATTTTCTGTACAAGTGTCCCATCAATGCCATCCATAGCAAACGGCAGTAGAGGATTCCGTGCTATTGACAATGATGGGGCATAAAGTACTGGGACCCCCGCTCTCCTTCGCAGCTCCCCCCAGGCCCATCTCAGCGTGCCGGCAGTGTCTATGTCCACTCTGGGGCGGCCAGCTGGCATACAGATCGCCACATTCAACGGAGTCGGCGCGATCACATCACGTTCCACCGCCACGTGTGGCTGGAAAGGTGTTGGGTGCACCCAGTAGTGTAGATACTGAGCCTGAGCGCTAAGCGCATATAACCGCATGTCTGGTGCACCCATCCCCCCTGCCTCAACGGGAGTGTCAGCAGCTCCCAAGAGACTCTCGCCTGACCCCCCTGCCCACGCCAGCGTCACCAGCCTTGACCTTAGAGAGTTAAAGAAATGTGTCGTTAAGGGAATGGGAATATTTGCAAACAGATACAAAAACTTGGGAAGTAGGATCATTTTGGTTAAGGCCAGCCTACCAGTCAAAGAGAGCGGGAGTTTCGTCCATATTTTGACCTTCTCCTCCAACCAAGTCATAGCTCTTCCATAATTTAGATTCCAAATTTCCTGCACATCCCTACTGACCTATATTCCCAGATTTACCCGGTCTGCTTCCCACTGTAACGGATACTCAGAGTCTGATTTAGGCGTGCCGTCCGTTAAGGGGAAAATCCCCGACTTGGACCAGTTGACGGTTATCCCAGCCAGACCCCCGAATCGGATAAATTCCCTCAAAACAGGGGCCAGATTTTCTTTCGGGTTTATCAGGTATAAAGTGACATCGTCCGCGTAGAGCGAAATCAGAAGACATCTGGAACTAAAGCCTATTCCTCGAGCCATGTGATGTTGGCGTACCCGCGCTGCAAGCGGGTCCATTGCTATTGCGAACAACAGTGGAGAAAGAGGGCACCCTTGTCTTGTGCCACGGGATATCGGGAACGGGTACGAAAGCATCCCGTTGACCCTAATCCGAGCTCTAGGGGAGCTGTATAGTAGCTGAATACGGTTTATAAAAAGCGGACTGAACCCCATTCGACCCAGGATTGTGAACAGAAACGACCATTCCAAGGTATCAAACGCCTTTGTGGCATCAAGGAACACCACTGCAGCGGGCTTAGGGAGGAAATTTGCCTGAAGAGTACTCACACGGCATGCACCAAGTGGCATCAGCATGGGACCATGCTCTTTCCTTAAGCCCTTCTGGTCCCCCGAGTCAGTTACCAGCGCTGGGATGCTTCCGGGTAGCCATGCGCTCTATAAATGCCCTTCCTTCCTTCGGAGGCTGCTCGAGAGGTTTATCTATCAGTGCTTAATATGTCCCCCCCCCCCCCCAAAAAAAAGTAGCCAGGCCCTCGTCAGGAGGCCACCGCAGTTTGACCACACATTGCCACTGTACTTATATAATTACTACGCATCACACGTAAGTGTGACAATTCAGACTGTTCGAGACCGCCAAAGCTTTAGGAATGGCTTGGGTGGCAGGTATTAGTTGTTTTGAATGTCTATTGAATAAAAAAAACAACTGTTTTACTGCTCATCTTTAAATTACACAAACAGCGCCACCATGTGGCACCTGTCATAAGTGCAGGTCCAGGCAATTAAGTGCCGGAGCCGGCAATTAGTGCTGGTGCCAAGCACTAGAAACCACTGGCTCAAATTAAGCACTGCATCTGATGCCCCCATTCTCCAGGTCCTTGCAAATCTGGTGGCTGCAGCCATTCCGGCAAATAAACCAGGATATGTCTGTGGCCCAATGGAGGGAGGAAAGATGCCAGACCTGGGGGACTTGTATCCGGGGAAGACATTCAATATATTGAAGGTGGGAGGAGGGGTTGCGGGGAGGTATCGTCAGTGCCCATAGATACATGCAAGCATAGTGAAATATACACGCAAACATCATCATGCATGCACACACATACATCACACATGCACACGCATACAAAACAATACTGCACCAACAGCATATTGATGCGTATGCGTGCATGCACACATTGGCATCACATCTTTTTTTGGGGCTGATGCTGTGCATCGACAAAAAGCATTGGCAAAGCCAATAGGTGTAAAAGGCAAAACCAATTGGCTTTGCCTGTGCTTGTTTTTTTTTTTTTTTTATAAGCGCTTGCTACCTGTATTGAGCCTGTTTCGAAGGTAACCCAATATTTTCATATAATGAATACAACACATGAGTAAATTGCAGGACCTTCTTTTTGGGGCTCGTGGCAGTCGGTCAAAACTTGGCTTTCAATATGGTGGATACTGCTATTAGCAATTCGGTGTTTTAGGGTTTAAGACAATTCCATAACTCCTCCCCTAAACAAGGCCAAAGTATATGGTAAAGCTCAGCCAAATATAAAGCTTGTTGAGTGTGATTGCTGTATTATCCTGTATTTGAGTTCCAGTCCCTTCACCACCTCATGGAGTAAGTTCTTGACTTCTCGCCATTGCCACTTTGGAAAGACAGGTTCACAAAATGAAAAACTGCTATCCAAATAGAATGACATTAATCGCAAAAAAGGTGTTCAGCCCCCCCCACCCCCACGCAACCATCCCCGTACAAATGTCTCCATGCACGTGCCGTGTCTTGCAAAGTGATTATGGAGAGCTAAACATCCTAAGATTTTTGCAGGAAAATTGTGCATTTGCTCTCAAGGCTTTTTGTCAGGCTGGGTAGTTAATAATTAAAGCTTCCAGTTTTCTGTTTTTATTGACTTTTACAGATAAATACAGACAGAAAACAATCTGCTTCCTGACTGTATTTATTTTTAAAAAGTGGAAAAATACAGAAAATGGTGCTTCTTGTGAATGATACTCATGAATCCCAGGCCGACAGTTGAGCAGATACACAGCCTAGGGAGTGAAAAAACAGGATGAGATTTCACTAAATACAGGAACATAAATTTGTATAGAATGGTAATATTTTCCTGAGGCTGTAGGGTTTTGCTATACTGCTAAAATACGACAGGCATGAACGTAAGAGTGGATGTTCATTAGTTAAAGAAATGTGGAAATACACCATTTTAGCAATCCATTTCTTGTCAAAACAAAAAAACAATATGTATAAATACCAAAAAGACGGCCACAAAAATAAATATGGATAAATGCAGATGGAAATATTTAAAAATAAATTAAACAGGGAACCCTATTAATAATCCCAACTTTAAAAGCCGCTGCCAGTGCTCAGACTACCAGGGGGCTTCCCTGTGTCCTCTGTGGCCAGACTAGCCCAGGAAAGGGTGCAGGGGTAGAGCAGAGTTGGCGGAATGCAACAAAAGAGAAGGGTATTTGAGAAGGCGGAAGAGAAGCCACGGATTCCCGGGGCGGGGGGAGGGGGGGTTTGATAGGCAAGAAACAGAGTCAGGGGAGTGCAGAATTGCTGGAGAGGAAGGGAAGTGGGATGCCAGTGAGGAGAATCAGGTGAGAGGACGTGGAAGTTAAGGGTGGGATAAGAATGCAGACGTGGAGAGGCACAAAGTGATGGAAGGGGTACCAGAAAGGATGTATGAGAACATGATGGAGGGGAGGGGAGGGTATACATTGAGGGATAAGTGAAGGGGAGAGAGCATGTAGGGGCAGAAAGGATAAAACGTAAATGTGAAGAAGAAAGTGATTGGGGCTATGGGGGAAAATGTGAAGGAATGAAGGGAGAAGAAAGGGTGGGAGAAGGCTGTAGGAATTCTGAGGGGATAAAGAATACTAGGGCTTGAGGGGGCCCCAGGGCCGGGGGCTTCAGTTTCAGAAAAGACTGAGGAGCGGAAGGAGGGGCGCTGGTTGTAGGACCACATAGAAGAGAAGAAGAGGGGAAAAAGCGAGAAGAAGGGGAGGGTGCGGAGGTGAGTAGGCCAGTTATCACGCTGTTGCTCTACTCCTGACAAAGTGGGAGTGTAATTATTATGAAGCTCCTTCCGATCTAGAATTTTACCAAAGACGATACTTAACCTGCTGCTACATACCCAGGATTAATATATTGGGATACGCACATGATGAATTTTGTGCAGTTCTCGGACGATTCTTGGCTATCTTTTGCGCTGAAATGTCGATAAGTAGCCTTATTTCATCTGACTTCTAGCCCTGAAGAAGTCCCCTGGCAAAAGGGACGAAACGCGTTGGCTGTTTGCCGATTAAATTTGGAATAAATTTGAAACCACAACGGATAATACTTGTGAATCTGAATGATTTTTGCTTTGAGTGCACCTTCCTTATGTTTGTGAACGCTTGCAATGATGCACCTAAGAGCAATGAGGTTCCATCCACCCTACAGCTCACAGTGATACACCTAAGAGCGATGATGTTCCATCCACCCTACAGCTTGCAGTGATACACCTAAGAGCAATGATGTTCCATCCACCCTACAGCCTGACGTGATACTACTAAGAGCGATGATGTTCTCTCCTCCCTACAGCCTGACGTGATACTACTAAGAGCGATGATGTTCTCTCCTCCCTACAGCCTGACGTGATACTACTAAGAGCGATGATGTTCTCTCCTCCCTGCGGCCTGACGTGATACTACTAAGAGCGATGATGTTCCATCCACCCTACAGCTTGCAGTGATACAACTAAGATCGATGATGTTCCATCCACCCTACAGCTTGCAGTGATACAACTAAGATCGATGATGTTCCATCCACCCTACATCTTGCAGTGATGCACCTAAGAGCAATGATGTTCCATCCACCCTACCGCTTGCAGTGATACACCTAAGAGCGATGATGTTCTCTCCTCCCTGCAGCCTGACGTGATACTACTAAGAGCGATGATGTTCTCTCCTCCCTACAGCTTGCAGTGATACACCTAAGAGCGATTATGTTCCATCCACCCTACAGCTTGCAGTGATACAACTAAGAGCGATGATGTTCCATCCACCCTACCGCTTGACGTGATACACCTAAGAGCGATGATGATCCATCCATCCTACAGCTTGCAGTGATACACCTAAGAGCGATGATGTTCTCTCCTCCCTACAGCTTGCAGTGATACACCTAAGATCGATTATGTTCCATCCACCCTACATCTTGCAGTGATGCACCTAAGAGTGGTGATGTTTCATCCACCCTACCGCTTGCAATGATGCACCTAAGAGCAATGAGGTTCCATCCACCCTACAGCTCACAGTGATACACCTAAGAGCGATGATGTTCCATCCACCCTACAGCTTGCAGTGATACACCTAAGAGCAATGATGTTCCATCCACCCTACCACTTGCAGTGATACACCTAAGAGCGATGATGTTCTCTCCTCCCTACAGCCTGACGTGATACTACTAAGAGCGATGATGTTCTCTCCTCCCTACAGCCTGACGTGATACTACTAAGAGCGATGATGTTCTCTCCTCCCTACAGCCTGACGTGATACTACTAAGAGCGATGATGTTCCATCCACCCTACAGCTTGCAGTGATACAACTAAGATCGATGATGTTCCATCCACCCTACAGCTTGCAGTGATACAACTAAGATCGATGATGTTCCATCCACCCTACATCTTGCAGTAATGCACCTAAGAGCAATGATGTTCCATCCACCCTACCGCTTACAGTGATACACCTAAGAGCGATGATGTTCTCTCCTCCCTGCAGCCTGACGTGATACTACTAAGAGCGATGATGTTCTCTCCTCCCTACAGCTTGCAGTGATACACCTAAGAGCGATGATGTTCCATCCACCCTACAGCTTGCAGTGATACAACTAAGAGCGATGATGTTCCATCCACCCTACCGCTTGACGTGATACACCTAGGAGCGATGATGTTCCATCCATCCTACAGCTTGCAGTGATACACCTAAGAGCGGTGATGTTCTCTCCTCCCTACAGCTTGCAGTGATACACCTAAGAGCGGTGATGTTCTCTCCTCCCTGCAGCCTGACGTGAGAGTCCTAAGAGAGATGATGTGCTCTCCTCCCTAAATAATGTTACACAGATGAGTTTCATGTTAAGGCACAGAAAGGAACAAACTCATCTCTGAATTATTTTGCATCAAAGACGGTTGGAGGGCCAAGTTTGCAATGCGCACATTCTACCGGAGTGGACACTGCCACCCACAAGCTGCTCTCAAAGGCACTTCGCACCTCAAGTACAGTTTAAACGAAGGGTGAAGCACTTCCATACGACACTGACAGACTGGCCTGTGAAGGCAGGGCCACCATCACTACTAGGCCGGGCTGGGGTGCGAGTTCTAGATCACGGGAGGCAGTAGCACTTTGAGAGTTGGGAATAGGACACTGCTGGTGTTGCATTGGGGTTTTGCTTGATGTTACAGTTAAATCATGGTTTTCTCAGCCCTAATCTTTGATATTTTCTTCCTACGTGGTTCCTCCAGTTATTTGGCCACTGCCTGTTGACTGGCTTGAATTACTTTATTCTGACCTAGGTTCACCAATATACGCCATTTGGTTCAATAATATTTTTTATTGGTGCTAAAGGTGTTTGTGCTTTGCTTTCACTCAGTTACCGATCAACGTACTGAACAACATTTATATCTGTGCCGTCATACAAGACCAAAAAGCCAGGAGAGTTCTGAGACTGCAATAGGCTGCCTGACACTTTTGTCTCCCACTTCCCTTCATTCCAGCATTTTGTTTTGTTCTCTGCATTTACCTCTGTACAGGCAGAACTATGATCTGAGGGAGTTGCGTGGATTCTCATCAGAACCTGCTGCCAAACACAAACAAATCCTGACACTATCCTCGCCCAGAGAAGCCCTGCGACAAGTGGAGCAAGAATCTCGGGGAGTAGTCTGGGCTCTGAACACGTTTAACCTCTTAATCCAGAGCAAATATGCACTGTTACTGACTAACCACCAGGCATACATTGCCATGTTTGGCAGCCTCAACAGTACAGGAAGAGGCGTCTCCTTATACCTCAAGACTATCAACTCAGGATCCTTCACCGACCTGCTGAAGGGCCACCTGTTTTGTGGCAAGATTCCCCCTTGCTCCCTGCACCAGAAGACCTCAGTAAATGGTGAAACCTCCGGTACAGCCTTGTCCTGTCACACTGCAGAAGGAGGAGACCATCAAACCATCACTCGCGGACCCAACTCTGTGCCCTCTCACCGTGACTCACTTGCGGAAAAGGAAATATTTACACTACAACCTTAAGGATCCAAAGGCTTTCTGAAATGTTCGCAAAAAAAAAAAAATCAGACTTGCCTCTGACGGAGAATCATATTGGTAAGTACCCATCTAGTAATACCGCATTATTTTCATGAGTGAATGATGGAGCTAGGAGCGAAAGACAACAGAGGTGGTACTATCAAAAGACTATTGCTTCAAAAGGTAAGGATCTCATTTCTGGTTGTGCTGTTTGAGTACTTGATAAGAGTATCACACCTGCCAGAGCTTAAAGAAAGCACCCTAACACAATCAGAAATGTCTTAACTGCTCTTTGAGAACTCGAAAGAAGCCTTTGGGCAACTGCACCGAGCAGTACGTGCTGGTCATAGAAGAATGCTCTAGACAGTTCATCTAGGAATAAGACCTGGACAGCCAGAGGGCGAGGAGGACCACACTTGTTTCCACAACAAACACTGTGGTGGCCTCCTCAACCATGGGGTTTTCCACCACATCCTTTCCACACAGGCCCCTATGGTGGCACCTTTTTCTGGGCAGGACCGTGGCCGAAGAAGAGGAAACAGAGGCACACAAACAAGAATCGCATGTATCAGAGATCCCATGTACAATGGGATCCAACATTAGAACAACGCATCACCAGGAGCATGACACAGGGCCCGATGGCATCCACAGGCGAAACGACAACTTATTAGTGAATCTTAGTGCTAAACGTTTGACCATCATGCAAACCATAGTCTTGGATAAAAGCCTGGGTTTTGTTCCCACTCATTTAGGTGATGACTTTACAACATACAAAGAGTTAGCAGAATTTTTGGGGAAAATAAGGCCATTCTTTTTCTTCAAAAAACAGAATGTGGCTGGAGTGGATACAATTTCAAGTACAGGCCTTAAGAACAAGTCCAGATTTCTTCCCTCCCTCCAACAAGTACCTTCAGAAGTGGCTACTTTTGAAAAGACAGTGCTAAAAGATTTTGAGGCCCACAAGAGTCAAGCAAGACAGCTGTTTTTAAATCTGACCAAAGAGGAGAAACCGTGTTTGGGAGAGCTCAGTTCTGATCCTGCAATCACTATTAACCCAGCAGCTAAAGGTGGGGCCACTGTGATTACTGATACAATGACTTATCGTAGTGTGTCTGCGACAACTCAATGATATTAAATACTACAGACCCATACAGCGGGATCCCACACAAAGATCACAGAGGGAGATTACAACTATAATAGACAGAGGAAAAGAATTGGGTTGGATTACTAAGGGTGAAGCCGATTTTCTCATCCAAATCAATCCGAGAATTCCAGCTTTTTACATCCTCCCTAAAATCCACAACGCCCGGAGACCACCACCGGGCAGACCTATTGTCTCTGGCATAGAGACAGTCCTTGAACCTCTGCCCCAATGTGTGGATTACTTCCTTCGACGGCTTGTAGCAGAGCTGCCATCTTATCTGCAGTACGCTAAACGTGTCCTATCTTTTCTCAGTACTATTAAATGTGATCCTGATAAACATCTATTGGTTACGTACGATGTGGAATCCTTGTATGCCAATAGTCCACAGGATGACACACGATAGAACATCTGCTAGAACACCTCCTACATTTATCATGGAATGTGCCACTCTTGCAATGAAAGAGAATTTCTTCTCTTATGAAGACCAATTGTATTGGCAAGTGACTGGTACATCCATGGGCAGTACCTGTGCCCCCAGCATGGCGAATTTATATATGCATTCGTTTGAGACAACACACATCTACCCAGTAGATAATCCCTCCCAGGTGAACCTTAAATGATGGAAGAGATATATCAATATCTTGGTCATCTGGGAGAGGGATCTCATCTCTCGAGATTCTTTTTCTACCTGGTTAAATTCTCTCAATACCAATATGCGATTCATGCGAATCTAGCAGAAGGCAGCTTCCGTTCCTCGCAATCCTAAATAAGGAAAGATTTACACCGAACTGTATCAAAAACCTATGGCATGAAATTCATTACTGAGTTTTAAGTGCTTTTATTCATGTGCCTTACGTGACAACCTTCCAGTGGGTCCATTCCTCTGATTGCAAAGGAATTGTAGGGAAATACATAACTACAACCAACATGCTGACAATCTGAGTGGAAATCTGCTAACATGCCAATATTCTAAAGATTTGATCAGTAGGGCATCAAAATGGGCATGCAACATCAATCAAGATGCCATTTTAGAAACATATCCAAAAACTACAATTGAGAGATTGGTTTGTGTTCGCACATTCAGTCACCACAGACACAGTTAAAAAGGCCATCAATAAGAACTGGTATATTCCCAATAAAGGGAATATATCCTATGAGAAACCACTGTTTTCTCTAACACACAGGAGCAATCTAAGGGACATACTAGTTCACACAAGACCACAAACATCACTAGCAGTTAGAAATAAGCAGTTTTAGGACACTTCTGGTAGAGCTAGAAAGTCGAGACTCGGAAACCAGACCCTAGGATAGTCAATACCCTTGTGAGCACCGAAGTACCCAACTTACCTAGCCCACGGGCTGCGGGTGCATAGGTGTGAACTTGCGTCGGGTTTCGTCGTGGACTTCTATGGATGCCTGAAGGAAAGTTGCTGACAGGCAGTCAGTGAAGAGTGTCCGGTGGATCCCAAGGTGGGGATCAAGAAGGAAGGAACCTGCAAGCAGAAGGGACAGAGTCTAGGTCACCAGCCGGGAAGGAACCAGGAAGGAACCAGGCGATGTCGTGAAGATGCAGGTGAAGAGGTGAAGCTTGTCACAGCAGCCACGGGTACCAGGAGACGTCGAGGACGACCAGGACCAGGAGGTGAGCTGTCCCACGAAGGCTCTTGCGCTCGGCGGCAGCGAAGTCGAGTCAGGACCCAACAAGCCTTGGCAAGCGGAACCCACGCAGGATGGAGGACTTGCTTCTGGTGCAGACCAGGAAGGTCTGGGGCGCTTTTCTTTCACAGAGGAGCGGGTGCCAGTCTGGAGGAGCCGGACCATCAAGTGGAAAGTAAAGGTTCGTCGTCGCAGAGGCTACTAGCCAACGGGCCAGCAACCGGACAACACGTCGAGCAACACAGGTGCAGAAGGGCCCCACGCAGAACACGTGAAGTGTGGGGAGCTGATCTTCTTTGCAGATGGTGCTCGGGAGTGGGGCTTCTCAATTCCCCAAGCACAGCCTCGAGGGAGCCTCGGAAGTCGCGCTAGTCAGTTACTAGCCACTTTTCCCAAGTCGCCGGTCCCACGTCCCTCGTCGCCTCCACGGGTCTCAGCTTCGCTGGAGATGTGGATCTGGTTCAGAGGTGTCTGGAAGTCTCAGCGCTGGTCAGTCTCTGCAGTCGTCCCTCGTAGGATTCAGTCGCAAAGCAAACAGCGGTCGCTGGATGGTGCCTGGTTGCCCAGGGTGGTCACTCCTTGGCCACAAGGGAGATTTCTTCAGTCTTCTTCCTGAGGTCGAAGGTCCAGAGTTTCTGTTCAAGTTGCAGATTCAGGTTAATCTAATTTAGCAGGGCCCAACTAGCTACTAATATACTGGGCTAGTGGGCTGGGCTACCTGCAAGGTCCCTCCTATGGGTAGGACCAGGAAGGGTAGTGGCTATACCCCCTTTCCTTTGTCCAGTTTCGCGCTGGGGCTGGAGTGCCCCAGCACCGGTTTGAACTGGACTATGCATGGGACACCTTGTGTGCCCCAGGCAGTGTCTCGTTTCATTCAACCCTCCCTGCCCCAATACACTAAATCCTGTCTAGGGTGGTGCTCGCACCTCCCAAGGCAGGAAACCTATTGTCCAAGCCTCCCTAGCTGGAAGGACTCCCAGCAGCAGGAGGTCAGACTTGTGTCTGTGGCAGCAGCATCCATTTTGTGATGCTGGGGCTCTGGTTAACTTTAACCGGGTAAGTAGGTTTCAACATGTCTTCTCCCTCTAGAAGGGAGGGATAATATCCTCATTGCCAGAAATGGTATGGGGGTATTATTCCAAAGTGTTAGACACCTTACACGACATGTTTCGATAAAGCAAAACCATAGTTACCATAACCGTTTAAGATAATAAGGCACTTTAAGAGTATATGGTAGGCTATATCATAGAACAGCTATAAGGACATGGTTCCGAAAGCTGCAGACAGGCTCAGCTCATGATAGAGCACCATCTCATATGTTACCAAGCACTCTGCCTCCAGGATTGTTAAGGCCTGCCATAGGAGTGGCTGATAGGTACACAAGTGTCTATATATAAGGTAGGTATAGGAATACTACACCCAAGCAAGGGGTGATTACACGACCTTGCCCCAGCTGAGTGATCAGCCAGTTGTGTCATAATGGAAGGCCAGGCCAGGGGTGGCATAATGCATGCTGCAGCCCCTGGTAGGCCTAGGGTACACCTATGCCCTGGGTACCTAAGGTACACTGTACAGGGGCCAATAAGGTGATCCTATCCAATTGGGTTATGCACCTAAAGTACATAGTATTAGTTTAGAGAGAGAACAGCTGGGCTGTGGGTCTGATTAGCAGGCCCACAGCCACATCTAAGTCGAAAACCAGTAAAGCAAAAAGCAAAAAGTGGGGGTGAACATAGAAAGCAGACCCTACTCTCCTACAACAGCGATGGGTGTTTAAATTGAGGAGTCATCAAAGAGGTCTTAATGACGACATTCCTTGGTGTTCCCTATGAACAAGAATATGTACGCTGATATATCTGGAGATATTTATACATGCTAGTGTTACCTCACGATTCCACACTACTACCATTTACATTGTTAATATACTGGTTGCGATAGCGTTTTTGGCCATATTACATCAATCACTACAAATATTACAGATTACACGATTCGGTATGGTTTGATTTACACACTTTTAGCTAACCCTACCAATACATATAATTTACGCCTATTTTGTAATGTTACTCTTAAACTGCTGTCAAGATTTATCATTTCTCTTTTTGTCTTTTGTGTCCAGGCAAAATTGTATTTACTGATTATGCATGTGAGAACTACAATTCCCATGCATTCTTGGGATGACCTTCAGGGTCACTGACACACATACAGGTTGTACATCTGGAACGTCATATACTAATAGACACGTCTCCCTCCTGCCGGCCCTTCATGAGACGCAGCGTTCCGAGACACTATAGGCAAGAGGTACGCGATCGGCTCCCCAGTTTGACAGACCGTTCTTTTGGTCTATTGACTCCTAAAGGTACATTTGCTTCTGTACCCATGTCATAATACAGCGCGGCCGCAGAAGGAAAGATGACCTCATGCGTATGGGCCACGCACCCATGAAAATGACGGCACACCCACTAATGATAGCGCTGGTGCAAATGTATTACAGGAGGGGCTCCAACTCTGTAACGCTGCGCCCCTGGGGCACTTTCTGTAATAGGGCCCCAGGTGCTTGCCAGATCCAGAGCTCCCAAAAAAAACAATTTTTTTAAAAAAGAAAAGAAAAAAAACACCCTAACTTTGACATGAAATGCTGTCTGGTTGCTGGCATTAAAGGGTTTGTGATCCCTGGGAGAGCAATATTAGCACACACAGTTGTATTTTTGCACACTTTAAGAAAGTCCTTGTGCGCTGCGCTGTCAACAGCAGAGGAGGTCTCGGATGAAAAAGAAAAACATTGTCCCACTTGGTGCTGTTTGTCTCAACCCAGATGCTTCCCTGTAGTACCTTCTGCTTGTCTTTTCAGCTTGCGTTCTCGGTTGAGCTGTAATGTAAAGACTCGATGCAACTATGCATTAGTTCGATTTATGCTATCGGTAAATACGGTGTTTTCTGACTGAGACATACCGATGCAGCACAGAGCTAACTGAAGGTGCCTTATTCAAAGTAAAGGGAATAGCGCCTGCACTCTTCATGAAACCAGAACTCACCCAGGATTAAATCGACACTGCCAGCTCCACGTGCAGTGTGCTGCCCAAGTCCATATGGTTTTCCTTTGAATTCTGGGACTGGTAGTCTTCTTTATTCCATTATCAAAGAGGTCTTCAAATTCTAGAATTCAGAGGCAAAAACCTGGACTGGAGTAGCACTTCATGCATGAACCTGGGATCTTGGGAGCTGTGCAGCGCCGACCTGAGCAAGCTCCAGGCCTAGCCCAAGAACACCTGACCGACCCATGGGGTACAGAACAGAATGCAGTGACAGAGTGCAGTGACAGTGATGAAGCAAGGATTCAAGAGAAAAGCGAAACTTGCTCGGAGCAATCCTTCACTAATTTTACTAACAGCTAAAACTGTAGATAAAGACTAAACTAATATGCACCAAACATCGACACACGGGAAGGCGGCTTTATGCGTGCTTAATTAATGTGGAATAATGTGCAACGCGACTAAATCGGCTTTTAAATTGTTAAAAAAAAATTGCGCATGTGCAAACTGGAATTACGTAGAAGTAGCGTGACTAACTCGCTTTTGGAGGGAAAGCTTTACGCATGTGCAAGAGGGACTAACATGTGGTCTTGTGGAACCGCATGCCTGGCATCTGCTTGCCTGATTTTGGAGGAAGTCCGCTTACATTAATGCTTTTGCCCAGAGAAATAATAACAACATGGGACAGAGTAGAAGTGGGTGGTGAACAGTGAGAATTATATATTTGATAAAACTAACTTCTGTTTTTGATTCTTTTATCAATAGTGTGCATTTGAGCCTGCTTTCACGTATGACAGAGAGAAAACGGCATCGAACGACAATGAGTTGCGCATGCTCAGTAGATTCGTACCATGACATACTGACCGAAAAGATAAACCGCTGCCTAGATTAAAGGACAGAAGACGTGGGAAAGAGAAGACGTGTATGACTTGTCGATGGAGCCAGCAGCGGAATTTGATATTTAAGAATGTTACAATATGGGGCGTGGCCAGCGCAATGGCCGAGTAAGACGTGCTCCGCGAGAGCTCCGGCAGAGCTGCTCTAAATCCGGCGATTTCCATGCATCTGGCTGTCCGCAGGACCCGGGAATCCCATGCCCCGAGATCGGAGGCATTCAAGGTGGCGGAGGAACGACTCACGGAGCGCCTGGCTGCTAGATCCCGCGTGCTGCTGCTCGAGGGGTGTCCGAGGCCTGAAGGCAACAAGATGGCGGCGGCCGTCGCGACCTAAGAGACGGAGCCGCGGCCAGACGGACGGAAGCGCTGGGAGACCAGAGACGGACTGCTTGCCCCGAATGAACAGGTGGGGGCCCCGACTACGCTGGTGAGACGAGACTGGCGGGAGCGGGGGGGCTGGGACGCGTGTCGCCTCCCCTCGGTGCTCCGACGATCCGGGGACAGCGCCCGCATCGGACTGCTTCCGCAGAGAGACTCGGCAGGCCTCTGAGGCGAGGAGCGCGGCACCTGATCCGCTCGGCGCGCCGGTGCCTTGCGCCGGCTGCGGAGCCGCTGAGGACAGACGACGAGGGACACCCGATCAGGCATCAGGCCTGACGACCGCTTGAGGCCCCGGCGAGACGAAGGCCCGGGACACGGGTAGACCCTGGGCCCATCTTTCAACGGCCCTAGACGGCGCGGCTGGACCCCGATTTCTGCTCCCCTCCCCCCGCCCCCCCTGCTCGAGGCGCGAGCGGCGGCCGCGCCTGAACTTGTAACAGAGGCCCACCCGGGAGCGCGGAAGGGGTGAGGGAGGCGGACGCGGGCCCCCCAGCGGGGATCACAAGGCGAATTACTGACCGGGAGGGGGCCCGTTGGGAACTGGAACCCAAGGTCAGAGATGGGGAAGAAGGCCCCGCCAGAGAAGCCTGCCCGGCAGGGGCCGATGGACGACTTTACCCGCACCCGGACGCAAACGGGGGCACCGCCTCCCCCCCCGGCGGCACGTTCGGACACGGAGCTGCTGATGGAGGCCATACAAGCCTCCAGGACGGACATTCAGGAATCCAGGGCGGCGCTGGAGGTCAAGATCGGCGAGGTGGGCTCCGAAGTCACGCTGCTGAGACAGGACTTTCGCAACCTGTCAGAGAGGGTGCAGACGGCCGAAACTCGGATCAGTGAGGCTGAAGACACCATCACCCATCTCCGCAGAGACGTGGCGGAACTGCAGGCCTCGCACCGACAACTCTTATGGACAGTGGACGACGCGGAAAACAGGGCAAGACGC
This sequence comes from Triturus cristatus, assembly GCF_964204655.1. Classification (NCBI taxonomy): domain Eukaryota; kingdom Metazoa; phylum Chordata; class Amphibia; order Caudata; family Salamandridae; genus Triturus; species Triturus cristatus. The sequence goes on along the minus strand of NC_140581.1, from coordinate 5,616,085 downwards.
AATAACCTTCGCTTTGTGGGCTTTAGGGAAGGCATTGAAGGGTCGGACATGGCGCTGTTCCTCCGCACCTGGCTGAAGGACACGTTCCCGCTGGCTCCATTCTCGAACTGCTTTATAATCGAAAGGGCTCATAGGGCGCTTCTGGCAAGGCCGCCGGTGGGGGCGAGGCCGCGTCCGGTCATTGCCCGGTTCCTCAACTTTGCCGACAGGGATCTGATCCTGCGAGAGGCCCGGAAGAAGGGGGCGCTCCGGATAGAAAACACTAACATTATGATCTTCCCAGACTACAGCCAGGAGGTGCAAAAACAGAGGAGGGCCTTTGACGCGGTCAAGGCGAAGCTCAGAGACCGCTGCCTTCAATACATGCTGCTTTTCCCGGCAAAGCTAAAGGTGATCTATGCTGGGGGTACGCATTTCTTCACCCACCCGGAAGAGGCTTGGCAGTGGTTGGAGACGCGACCGCCGACGGGCGACCGCCCCGCCGACGGGGAGGAGGGCCGAGTGCGGCCGAGTAGCAGTGGAGCGCGCCCCAAGGAGCTGACACTCCGGCGCTCCCGGGGACAGTCGGGGCGGAGAACTGGGAAGAGGATGCGTAAAACGCCCTACTCGGCGGATGGCTCGCCGCGTCGTCACCAGCGGGACTCCCCGTCCCCCGGAAGGGCTGGAGTACCGGGATCCCGCTTTAGTTGCCTGGCGGACAGTGGTAGCTCAGAGGAAGACCTTGAGGACACGTCCCGCGGGCCGAGACGAGAGGGAACGGCGCAGAGTTCCATACACCCGCTGGAAGTAGCGATCCGAGATCTAGAGCGGGATGCACCCGATCTTGCGGAGGCCGGACACCCAAGACTCCCACTCCTGAGAGAGACTGGCCCAGACAATCCCGATTGCAGCTCTGGTCAGATGGAGCACACAAGTGGTCACACACCCCCTTTTCCCTTTTTGTTTTTCTGGTTGTTCTTTCTTGTTTGGGTATATCGTTTGATAGTCTTCCCATTTGGTCGCTGAGGTTTGGTGCTCTTCCCATAGTGGGCACGAGATAGGTTAGCGACGGGTGGGATAGAGAGGGAGGGCGACAGGCCTACTCCGCCAGCAGTCCTGTGCCTGTGGGAAATGGGACTGATGGGGGGGGGGGGGGGGGGGGGAGGTGGGGGGGGGGCGGGAGTGGGAGAGAGTTGGGGATTTCCAGTTGGGGTTTGCTTTGGGAGGGGAGGGGGGGGATGGGACAGTTGGTTACAGAGGGGTGGGAGACAGGTCACTTCAGGCACACACGCAGCGCCACGGGGCTTGCCCGGCAGCGCGGTACCCCCGAGACAGCACACACGGTTTGAATTGCAATGCCTACCGCGACGATACCAACAGGTGTAGCAGAGGGAGGGCTCTCAGTCCTAACGTGGAATGTCAATGGGCTCGGGAGCAAAATTAAGAGAGGACTGATCAACGCATACATTAGGAGGGCTGGCCCCGACGTAGCGTTATTACAGGAAACACACCTTCTGGGGACTTCTGGTAGTCTTCTTTATTCCATTATCAAAGAGGTCTTCAAATTCTAGAATTCAGAGGCAAAAACCTGGACTGGAGTAGCACTTCATGCATGAACCTGGGATCTTGGAAGCTGTGCAGCGCCGACCTGAGCAAGCTCCAGGCCTAGCCCAAGAACACCTGACCGACCCATGGGGTACAGAACAGAATGCAGTGACAGAGTGCAGTGACAGTGATGAAGCAAGGATTCAAGAGAAAAGCGAAACTTGCTCGGAGCAATCCTTCACTAATTTTACTAACAGCTAAAACTGTAGATAAAGACTAAACTAATATGCACCAAACATCGACACACGGGAAGGCGGCTTTATGCGTGCTTAATTAATGTGGAATAATGTGCAACGCGACTAAATCGGCTTTTAAATTGTTAAAAAAAAATTGCGCATGTGCAAACTGGAATTACGTAGAAGTAGCGTGACTAACTCGCTTTTGGAGGGAAAGCTTTACGCATGTGCAAGAGGGACTAACATGTGGTCTTGTGGAACCGCATGCCTGGCATCTGCTTGCCTGATTTTGGAGGAAGTCCGCTTACATTAATGCTTTTGCCCAGAGAAATAATAACAACATGGGACAGAGTAGAAGTGGGTGGTGAACAGTGAGAATTATATATTTGATAAAACTAACTTCTGTTTTTGATTCTTTTATCAATAGTGTGCATTTGAGCCTGCTTTCACGTATGACAGAGAGAAAACGGCATCGAACGACAATGAGTTGCGCATGCTCAGTAGATTCGTACCATGACATACTGACCGAAAAGATAAACCGCTGCCTAGATTAAAGGACAGAAGACGTGGGAAAGAGAAGACGTGTATGACTTGTCGATGGAGCCAGCATCGGAATTTGATATTTAAGAATGTTACAATATGGGGCGTGGCCAGCGCAATGGCCGAGTAAGACGTGCTCCGCGAGAGCTCCGGCAGAGCTGCTCTAAATCCGGCGATTTCCATGCATCTGGCTGTCCGCAGGACCCGGGAATCCCATGCCCCGAGATCGGAGGCATTCAAGGTGGCGGAGGAACGACTCACGGAGCGCCTGGCTGCTAGATCCCGCGTGCTGCTGCTCGAGGGGTGTCCGAGGCCTGAAGGCAACAAGATGGCGGCGGCCGTCGCGACCTAAGAGACGGAGCCGCGGCCAGACGGACGGAAGCGCTGGGAGACCAGAGACGGACTGCTTGCCCCGAATGAACAGGTGGGGGCCCCGACTACGCTGGTGAGACGAGACTGGCGGGAGCGGGGGGGCTGGGACGCGTGTCGCCTCCCCTCGGTGCTCCGACGATCCGGGGACAGCGCCCGCATCGGACTGCTTCCGCAGAGAGACTCGGCAGGCCTCTGAGGCGAGGAGCGCGGCACCTGATCCGCTCGGCGCGCCGGTGCCTTGCGCCGGCTGCGGAGCCGCTGAGGACAGACGACGAGGGACACCCGATCAGGCATCAGGCCTGACGACCGCTTGAGGCCCCGGCGAGACGAAGGCCCGGGACACGGGTAGACCCTGGGCCCATCTTTCAACGGCCCTAGACGGCGCGGCTGGACCCCGATTTCTGCTCCCCTCCCCCCGCCCCCCCTGCTCGAGGCGCGAGCGGCGGCCGCGCCTGAACTTGTAACAGAGGCCCACCCGGGAGCGCGGAAGGGGTGAGGGAGGCGGACGCGGGCCCCCCAGCGGGGATCACAAGGCGAATTACTGACCGGGAGGGGGCCCGTTGGGAACTGGAACCCAAGGTCAGAGATGGGGAAGAAGGCCCCGCCAGAGAAGCCTGCCCGGCAGGGGCCGATGGACGACTTTACCCGCACCCGGACGCAAACGGGGGCACCGCCTCCCCCCCCGGCGGCACGTTCGGACACGGAGCTGCTGATGGAGGCCATACAAGCCTCCAGGACGGACATTCAGGAATCCAGGGCGGCGCTGGAGGTCAAGATCGGCGAGGTGGGCTCCGAAGTCACGCTGCTGAGACAGGACTTTCGCAACCTGTCAGAGAGGGTGCAGACGGCCGAAACTCGGATCAGTGAGGCTGAAGACACCATCACCCATCTCCGCAGAGACGTGGCGGAACTGCAGGCCTCGCACCGACAACTCTTATGGACAGTGGACGACGCGGAAAACAGGGCAAGACGCAATAACCTTCGCTTTGTGGGCTTTAGGGAAGGCATTGAAGGGTCGGACATGGCGCTGTTCCTCCGCACCTGGCTGAAGGACACGTTCCCGCTGGCTCCATTCTCGAACTGCTTTATAATCGAAAGGGCTCATAGGGCGCTTCTGGCAAGGCCGCCGGTGGGGGCGAGGCCGCGTCCGGTCATTGCCCGGTTCCTCAACTTTGCCGACAGGGATCTGATCCTGCGAGAGGCCCGGAAGAAGGGGGCGCTCCGGATAGAAAACACTAACATTATGATCTTCCCAGACTACAGCCAGGAGGTGCAAAAACAGAGGAGGGCCTTTGACGCGGTCAAGGCGAAGCTCAGAGACCGCTGCCTTCAATACATGCTGCTTTTCCCGGCAAAGCTAAAGGTGATCTATGCTGGGGGTACGCATTTCTTCACCCACCCGGAAGAGGCTTGGCAGTGGTTGGAGACGCGACCGCCGACGGGCGACCGCCCCGCCGACGGGGAGGAGGGCCGAGTGCGGCCGAGTAGCAGTGGAGCGCGCCCCAAGGAGCTGACACTCCGGCGCTCCCGGGGACAGTCGGGGCGGAGAACTGGGAAGAGGATGCGTAAAACGCCCTACTCGGCGGATGGCTCGCCGCGTCGTCACCAGCGGGACTCCCCGTCCCCCGGAAGGGCTGGAGTACCGGGATCCCGCTTTAGTTGCCTGGCGGACAGTGGTAGCTCAGAGGAAGACCTTGAGGACACGTCCCGCGGGCCGAGACGAGAGGGAACGGCGCAGAGTTCCATACACCCGCTGGAAGTAGCGATCCGAGATCTAGAGCGGGATGCACCCGATCTTGCGGAGGCCGGACACCCAAGACTCCCACTCCTGAGAGAGACTGGCCCAGACAATCCCGATTGCAGCTCTGGTCAGATGGAGCACGCAAGTGGTCACACACCCCCTTTTCCCTTTTTGTTTTTCTGGTTGTTCTTTCTTGTTTGGGTATATCGTTTGATAGTCTTCCCATTTGGTCGCTGAGGTTTGGTGCTCTTCCCATAGTGGGCACGAGATAGGTTAGCGACGGGTGGGATAGAGAGGGAGGGCGACAGGCCTACTCCGCCAGCAGTCCTGTGCCTGTGGGAAATGGGACTGATGGGGGGGGGGGGGGGAGGTGGGGAGGGGGCGGGAGTGGGAGAGAGTTGGGGATTTCCAGTTGGGGTTTGCTTTGGGAGGGGAGGGGGGGGGATGGGACAGTTGGTTACAGAGGGGTGGGAGACAGGTCACTTCAGGCACACACGCAGCGCCACGGGGCTTGCCCGGCAGCGCGGTACCCCCGAGACAGCACACACGGTTTGAATTGCAATGCCTACCGCGACGATACCAACAGGTGTAGCAGAGGGAGGGCTCTCAGTCCTAACGTGGAATGTCAATGGGCTCGGGAGCAAAATTAAGAGAGGACTGATCAACGCATACATTAGGAGGGCTGGCCCCGACGTAGCGTTATTACAGGAAACACACCTTCTGGGGACTAAATGTGGATTCCTCGCCCGGGGACGCTACACAGTTCTAGCACATGCGGGCTTTACTCAGGGTTCAAGAGGGGTGGCGATACTGGTCCGGAAAACTAACCCGTTTCAAGTGACGCAGACAGACCCGCTGGGAACTTACGTTGGGGTCCGGGGAATGTGGTGCCGCAGGGAGTACACGTTAGTTCCGGTCTATGCTCCCCCTAAACTGCAGGCGTCCACATTAAAAGGCGTGGCGGAGATATTGCTTGCCACGTCCGACACGGTGCAAGTGCTCGGGGGCGACTTCAATGATGTAATGGCGACGGCAGTAGACAGGACGGGGGATTGGGTAAGGGACCGGCATCAGACGAAACTCGCCACCACGATGGAGACTCTAGGCCTGACAGACGTATGGCGCTGGTTACACCCTACACGGCGCGAGTACTCCTTCTCAGGGGCCCACAGGGTGTATTCCCGGTTGGACTTTCTCTTCATGGCGTGACACACGTTGCACGAGGGGGTGCGAGCTGAATATCAAGCACGGGGTCTGTCGGGCCACTCTCCCCTTCTGGTGACAGTGGCTCCCCGGGTAACGGGGAGGGGGCAGTGGCGTGTCACAGCGTGGGACCTCCAGAATTCAAAGCTGCTGAAAGGCATCCGGGCAGATGTTAGAGTCTGCCTAGCTGACAACGTGGGCTCGGTGACATCGCCGGTGACCCTCTGGGAATCCATGAAGGCGGTCATGCGAGGCAGAGTCCAGGACAGGATTGCCGAGGACAACAGGGAACGGCTTAGGGAGTTGCAGGCGCTAGAGAGACAGGTTCTCCACCTGGACAGGGAGTACCTTGCAGACCCGACACGGGAGACGCTGCGTCGGTTGCTGGACGCCCAACGGCAGTACCGGGATCAGGCTACGGGAGCAGCCAAGCAGCAGGCGTTGGCCACACTCCACCGTTTATATGACGTCGGTGACAAGTCAGGCAAGCTCTTGGCGTGGCTTAGTAGAAAAGAGAGGGATGCCAGGTGGGTAGAACGGATCAGAGATGTTAAAGGGAATTTAGTGAACTCGGACGCGCAGATCGCGGAAGCCTTTGCGGAGCACTTCCGGGCATTCTATGCTGCTCAAGACCTGGGTTCGCAAGAGGACGCGCTACAGTACATGGCAGATCTGGATCTACCGGCGCTCGCAGATGGAGACATCAAGGAGTTGGAGGCCCCCTTTACGCTAGACGAAGTTACTAAGGCGTTGACCAGGTTGCGGATGGGGAAGGCGCCGGGCCCGAATGGGTTCCCCGCGGAATTCTTTAAAAAAACGGCGGATCTTCTGGCCCGCCATATGCTGGCGTTATTTGAGGGGGCGCGAGAGGAGGGGTGTCTCCCCCCGGATCTTAGACTGGCCACGATAGTCCCGATTTTCAAGGAAGGAAAGCCGCCGGAGGAGTGCACGTCGTACCGCCGATCTCGCTGCTTAACACTGAGGCGAAGTTGCTGGCGACGGTGCTGGCCCTCCGGCTGCGGCGGGTGATCCCGGACCTAGTCCACCTGGATCAGACGGGTTTTCTCCCCATTAGGGCGACGAGATTGAATCTGAGGCGCTCGCACAACTGGCTACAGGTGGTGAGGGGCCGACGGGACCCTCATTGGTTTCTCTCCTTGGATGCGGAAAAGGCGTTCGATGCGGTGCATTGGCCCTTTTTGGAGGGCGTCCTGGGGCGTCTGGGATTTGGACCTATTTTCCGCCAATGGGTGAGATTGCTATACACGGGCCCGAGGGCGCGGGTGAGGGTCAATGGGGCTACGTCGAGGGAATTCCCTATCTGCAGAGGTACGCGGCAAGGATGTCCGCTGTCCCCCCTGCTCTTTACGCTGACGATAGAAGTGCTGGCGGCGCGGGTCAGACAACACCCAGAGATTCGTGGTTTTCGGAAGGGCCCGCTGGATGACCTGGAGGAAAAAATTTCTCTCTATGCAGACGATGTCCTTTTATATGTTACGCAACCTGATACGACAGTCCCGGTTATCTTCTCCGAGCTAGAGCGCTATGGTGCCCGCTCGGGTTACAGGGTGAACTGGCATAAGTCAGTGCTATATGCCCCGGGGGGACAGGGGGACTGGCCAAGTCTCCCAGACAGGCTCCAGGCGACGACGGAGGGGTTCCAATATCTGGGAGTGTATATAACGCTGGACCGGACTGTCTCCTATGACAGGAATGTGGGAAGGGTTCTGTCCAATTTCGTGGAGGATGCGCAGAGATGGCGCCGGCTGCCGCTTACGCTGCTGGGGCGGGCCGCCATGTTTAAGATGATAACGCTGCCCAGGTTCCTATACGCGGTACAGAACGAATATTATCCGGTCTGTCGGCGGGTCTTCCGAGAAATTGACTCGGAACTCCGGAGCTTTCTATGGCTTGGGAGACAACCCAGGGTAGCGCTGAAGACCCTGCAGCGGCATCAATATAGCGGAGGGATCTCGCTTCCTAACATTGAGGCCTACTACTGGGCGGAACACCTGGTATACATCAACGACTGGCTCCACGCCCCGGCAATGCACCCGACGTTTGCCTTGGAACGACATGTCATGGGCGCCCACTCGTGTCATTATTACCTGTATGGTGGCAAGGGTACGGGACGGCTACTGCAGGCCACTAAAATCACCCTGGGGATCTGGAAAAGGGCGACCCGGGAGATTGGCTGGGATAGGAAATTGAGTAGACAGACGCCCCTATGGCACTGCGCGTGGCTACCAGAGCTAAACAAATTTTTGCACTATTGGGAATAGTGGTGGCGAAAAGAGATGTAGCACGTGCGGGGGGGAGGGGCGTCACTACCCCCTCAATAAGGCGAACGGAGGAGGGGGATGGACATGTATATGGCGGCCGAAAGGGTCACATACAAAGCGAGAGGGTGCCCCCGGAAGTTCCATAGAATATGGGGGAAATTGAGAAAATATCATGGACTGGATGGCGGTCTTGGAGCTGAATAGCACAATACGGAACCTCTGACTCTTGATGAACACCGGGAAGGGGGGGGGGGGGGCCACTGGGCGTGTGTCTCCGACTCTGTGGGAGGTCCAGTTGGGGGAGGGGGGGGGGGGAGAGCAGGGAGAGGGAAGATTACCAAAAATGAAACTTACGGGGGCCGGGTTTCTTTCTGGTTCATGATACAAAGAAGGTGTTGTGGCTTGTGGATTGGGGGGGCAGGAGGGTGCTTGGGCCAGAGGATGACTTGTTGTGACATGCTAGTTGTTTTGTATTGGTTGAAAATGCAAATAAAACAAAAATATATTCTTACAAAATAAAAAGAATGTTACAATGTAATGAATGAGCTAAAGGGGAAGAGTTTGCAAAACAAAAGGTATCTTAATAAAAATGAATATGTCAGTATAGCGTGATGAAGACTCCCCTAGTCCTGTCCAATCATATTCCGTATACTACTCGTCTTTTCAACTATGGAGGGTGGGACATATAGAACTGAAGACCATCACTAGAGTGACTTTAGAATATGAATTAGCTGAGAGAGGTGAAGCAAGGCTAAGAGGAGCGAAGGCAAACAGATTCGAGGGTCGAGAAGAAGAGAACAGAGAGTGCAGACTGAGATGATTCAGATCCGAATGACAGTGATTAGGTTCGAAGATTGCGGAAGAATATCGAGGATGGACAGTGTAGGAGAGGGATGCGCCGTGGTACTTCGGGTTATGATAGACTAGAAAAGACTAGTAAGTAAGTATCTGTCCTGACCCTGTCCTATAGTCTTTGTCTCCTGATCCTAATTCAGGAGACCCCCTCCTGCCCTTTGGCCAGAGGGGTGGTTTTCCAGATTTCGAATAGGTAAATAATATTCCGATTCATAATTGCATTATTCTTTGCAAATGTATTTTACCTTGCATCTTTTGTCTCTTCATCTATCCTTTCCTTATGCGCTAATTTGCTGGATGAGTGTGTCACGGATTGTATCTGCTAAATGATAATTCTCTCCCATGTGAAAATGATGGCGTTTGCACTATGAATTTGCATTTAAGAGCGTTCACTTTATGCCTGAACATTTTAGACAAAGTTTATGAATCACACCCAGAGTCTGTGGTTGTTTCACTTAGATCTATGAATTAGTTAGATAACTGTTAATATTACCATCAACTAACTCAACTAATGGTCCGTCAACCAGAGTAAAGAGAGCTGATCCGTGAATGATTAGTTAGGTATAAAATGAAATTTTAAATCATTGAGATTACAGGAAATAAATCAATATCCGAGTGAATATAAACTTGACCCCCCGCGGTTACCAGGGAATCTGGATCAACAGAGTGCAGTGACACACCAGCAGGCAGGCCCATGAGATACACAACAGGATGCAGAGTAGAGACAAGAGTGCAGGGACAGAATGCAGTGTGATTCCGGCAGGCAGACCCATGAGGTATACAACAGGATGCAGTGACAGAGTGGAGTGCAGTGACAGAGTAGAGTGCAGTGTGATTCCAGCAGGCAGTCCCATGAGAAACCCAATAGGATGCAGTGACAGAGTAGAGTGCATTGACAGAGTGGAGAGCAGTGACAGAGTGGAGAGCAGTGACAGAGTGGAGAGCAGTGACAGAGTGGAGAGCAGTGACAGAGTGGAGAGCAGTGACAGAGTGGAGTGCAGTGTGACTCCAGCAGGCAGTCCCTACTCCACTGCCAGACCCCAGCAGCACTGGGGGTACTCGCCGCGGGCGGGCACTCCAGATCCAGGATCAGGTACATTCAGGGTCTCGCTCCTTAACATTCTCTCCCCCCCCCCCCCCAGCACACAGTGAAGGCCCCTGTCCTGGGTATGGAAGGTGGGTACATGATAGGGACCCATGCCCCCCACAGCAGAGCCACACCGAAGGTACTGGGGGGGCAGGGGGGGGATGGATGGGGTGACAGAGGGTTTCACATCATCCTCCCCTCGCCACCGCCAACTATACACATGAAAAAGACACCGTGGAGGAGTGTTTGGGTTCATTAATACACCTCCATTCCACCCCTTCCAGGGCCGAAGCACGGCTCTCAGGAGACACTGTCCTCGCCCCTACCTGCGCCATGCTGCTCCGCTGCACCTTCGGGGGGGGGGGGGGGGGGGGGGGGCTTCAATCTCAGCCCCACTGTGTGATCCTCGGCAGCTGTGTCACTCTGTTTGATGTCCGGCAGGGGTCACGCTGTGTGATTCTCGGCAGCTGTGTCACTCTGTTTGATGTCCGGCAGGGGTCACGCTGTGTGATTCTCGGCAGCTGTGTCACTCTGTTTGAGGTCCGGCAGGTGTCACGCTGTGTGATCCTAGGCAGGTGTCTCGTCCTGTGCCGCGTGATCCCTTACAGGTGTGTCACTGTGTGATTGATAGTTGTCACACTGTGTCTTCCTCGGCAGGTGTCACTCGTGAGGCAGCGCCCCCAGTGATGCAGCAGTGCCCGGGGTGGGCTGCGGCCTCACACGGGGGACCTCAGAGCGGGAGCACAAGAGACAGGGCGGCCATTACCCACTGGCCACTTCCGGTTTCCGGTTCTGTGCAGCCTATCAGCGCGAGGAAGCACGCAGAGCGGCTGCGCATGCGCCCTGGCGGTACTGTAACACAGAGGACGGGCTGCGCCGTGACGCTGTGTTCACGTGCCGTCACGTGGGGTGAGCCGCGCGCCTCATGTGAGGAGAGCTCGAGGGGCGCGCATTGGATTAAGGGTGGGAGCGGCTGACGGTGGAGCACGTGCGCCGTGACGCTGTAATCACGTTCCGTGACGTGGGGTGAGCCGCGCGCCTCACGTGAGGAGAGGTCGAGGGGCGCGCATTGGATTGAAAGGGTGGGAGCGGCTGGCAGTGGAGCACGTGCTCCGTGACGCTGTGATCACGTGCCGTGAGGTGAGCGGGAACGCCCGCGCCTCATGTGAGGAGAGGTCGAGGGGCGCAGAGGATGGGGCACACTCTGCTCCTCGTCGCGCGCCAGCAAGGCCTCTTCTTTCCTACTATTGTTGGCCCAGTGCTTTATTCCTGGCTTTCAAAAACATATTTCTGCACAACAGTAAGAAAATGTCTTCTCCTTCCTCCTGTGCCTCTCACCTTTTACTTTTGTTTTTGTCTTCATTATCCTTTCTTTCTCAACTCAAACTTGTCTTTCTCTTAGATTGAAGCTGCTTCTACATTGTTTTGAAGATCGTTGGTTTATACCATTAATGATTGCTGTAATGACTTGTGAATTGTCCTACTAGGTCCTGTAGTAATGTATAATTCAATTTAATCTTAGTTTCGGATCACCTTATTTCCCTTTTACTAACCCGACCATGACTAACTCCCTCCCCGATTGTGGGCTCCGTAGTTATAATATCCGCTCGCTTCACTCAACACTGGCAGTCCCTTTGGAACACCAAGTGCGCGTGAATTAATTACACATTAACTATTTCACTATCACTCCTCGTCTAAAAGCACTTTATAATAAAAATAAAATCTCCATACAGTGCTCTTCCTGGTGTCTTACTGTAGTATGCATTCATGAGAAGAAATCCAATAACGAGGTAATCCAAGTAATTGTAGTTTAATAGGAGAAAAAGGACCCACGACCTCCTGCATACAGTTTCAATACAGGTACTGCAAAAGTCATGTATAAACATTCTAATCATGGAAGTTCTGCTTCCAACATTCCTTAACCCCTTCAGTGCCACGCCCTTTCCCCGCCCTGTGCCGGGCGTTGCATTAGCGGGCAGGGTTCATGATGAGATAGTCTCGTCATGGGCCCAGCGCAACCGCGCTCCATGACGAGACCATCTCGTCATGGGCACTGAAGCGGTTAAAGTAACATAATAAACATTCTACAAACAACATTCTTTTAAAGTGCAAACCTACGTACATTACCATATATTACACTTGCTCTCTTGGGTCCTGCTTTAGCCCCTATACTCCTGTTGTTTTTACTGCTTCTTCTCTCACAGCCTTGAGAAAGCCCTGGTCTGACTGACCACGAAGGGCGAAACATGTGTCGGCTGTTGCGCTCATAAAGCAGCAAAAAATCTGCCCTATGGAACCAAAATGATGTTGATGTCAATAAGGTAACCTCATTTAACAATACAACACATAACAATCGTTCTTCTTTTTATAAAGGAATTATACTATAGACTGAATTTGTCTTCCTTCTGGAAGGAGGAACAAATGCTGAAACCCCCACCATATACCTACTATTACGAGGCTGTTAAGGTCCAGAGCCTCGAGCGCAGTTCCTCCATCACTAACCTACTTAACAGGCAATTCCATCCAGAACCAGGATCTCTGTGTCGCCGTCCAAACGTCCTCGGGGTCGCACGATGCTGTAAGGGGTCCACCTCCCGATAACCCCTTGGTCTGGTATATATATGACAGACACAGAAGGGTGATCAGGCGAGGGAAGGAAAGGAAGGGGACTGCAGGGAGGGAGACCTGTGTCAAGAATTCCTGTCATACGAGGGGAGGAAAACGGTAACCAGCGAAAACGGACTACATCTCCCAGGATGCTTAGCGGTTGAGAGGTTATGTAAACAGGAGAGCTGTTACATAACTCAAGGGAAACACGCCCTTATGTAAACAGGAGAGCTGTTACATAACTCAAGGGAAACACGCCCTTATGTAAACAGGAGAGCTGTTACATAACTCAAGGGAAACACGCCCTTATGTAAACAGGAGAGCTGTTACATAACTCAAGGAAAACACGCCCTATAAAGGGAGGAACCGGGAGGTACAAGGCTGTCGGATATTGTGTTTACACCGACGTACCTGCTTCGTGAAGAGCAGTGTTCCGGAGTGGTGCTCCAGTAAGGCAAGAACGGAGGTAGGTCGAGTCGTTACTCCCTGGGCCGTGTCTTGCCCCATCGTCACCTGTGAAGGACCCGGAAGCTCTACCGGTCAACCATTGAGCTTCGCTTTTTGACTCGGCTGAGTCCAAGCGCAGTGGCGCTTTTGCTGGTTGGAGTCGTAACTCCCAGCCCGACCAGAGACACAGGGACTGCCAGCTGTAACGCACACCAGGAGGTGTTTGCCGCGTTACAGACTCGGAAGTCCACAGGATCGATCGAGCGGCTGCTCTCGGTTCAGTCTTCTTGCTTGTGATTGGGGTATCGGTGACGCATCACCAGGAGGTGACTCCGCGTCCCGGTGCAGTCTGAGGAAGAGGTTGAGCGGCTGCTCCCTTCAGGTAGAGACCCCGGCTGGGTGTTTCCCTGACTCCTCGATTCTCCCCAACACTCTTCGTGCCCCTCACAGCCTACCGATTGGCATTGTCGGCCATTTCATTTCTGCCCTCTGTTGGCATACGCCGGGATCGGCGTATATGCAGAGGACGGTTAGGACCATCCGTGCTGTGGGCTGGTAACGTACTTAGCCTGGAGGATTCCAGTGACTATAACTTTTGTTTGTTCTTTGTATTTTATTTGCCTTCATTAAAAGAACTAACCCTTCACAAGTGGTTGCGTCCTCATTGTCGTGTCTGTTAAACGATCCTGAGACGTTCAGGGCGTTACAACCTGAAAGAGAAATAACAATGCGCTGTGGTTAGGACAACCCCTATACTCCTTTACACAATGTTTCCCCTACTTCCCCTGCTGTACCTGTAAAAGAAAGAAAGAACTCCTGAACTGGGAGACCTGGAGAGCCGGGGATCAGGGCAGTTCGTGCTCCTACGGAAATGACACTGATTAGCCGAAGTTTACCACCCTTGTTAATTCACCCACTCGTGTTCATTCCTTGAACTATCGGACATACCACAAATCCGGGGTCTCTGATAGAACAGGGGGAGGGGAGGACGTATGCCAGCAGTCACCTCTCCGCCCCTGTTAGAATACAAATAAACAATTGATGTGCAGCGGAGCTTATGAACCTGTTAGTTGCCAGCAACTCCTTTCAAGGATTCAGAACGAACCCCTTGCACTACTCCCATGCTTCTGGGGTAGAGCGAACGAAGAATATGATACGACATCACAAACGCCACAGAGGAATCTCCAAACCACACCGTCAGGTGTGCCAACCACCGGACCACTTGAATACCTCACTCGGTCCGTTAGGAACTAGGTACGGCTCAGCACACTAGAGTCGCCTGCTCGCGCTACTGTAATTACACCATGTAAAAGTCTCACAGTACTGGCGATCCCGCAATGCCTTAGGGAGGCTTCCAACGGGACCGCAGCTGTACCGCTACTAGCTAAAGTCTCCTAACACAGTTTTTAGGCAGGACTTGGATATCAAAGAAGGCAGTGCGAAACAAAGTCAGCGAAGAATCAAGGTTGGTGCTGTGCACCCCTACCAGAACGCCGCACTCTTCCGCACTCGAACCTGGAAACCAAAATAACCGGCACCCGCTCGATGCCGGATGTTCCTTTTCTTCGTCTTCGCGCCGTGCGTGATGACGTCAGAGCGTCAGCCCGCATTGCGCCCAGGGACATGTAGTTCCTTCACTCCCGCCTACCGCGGGTATGTCGCTCTCGGACTGACAGTGCTCTTCTGTGAGCCACAACACTCTGGACCGTTCCCTATCGCTTTCAACATTCCCTACTGTTGCAGTCAATGTAGTGTAAAATGTAGTTTTAAAAATTAATAAATATTTGAATAAATTAATATATATATATTTGTTTTTTTTATTTTACAGGTGTATGTATATGTATATTCACTGAAAAAAAACATACATTTCAGGAACGTTATAGTTAGTTGGACATTTCACTCGTACAAAACCATAGAAATTCCCCCGTTATATTTAGTTCAGCTAACTATAACTCGCACCCCCGCAATGCACTGCTGATGACGTCACATATTACATCACTCATGACATGGTCAGTGACATCTCAAATGACATCACTGATGACATCATCCAGTGAATGTGTGTTTTTTAAAAATTTAAATATGTTTTATATATGTATATGTCGAGGTCGATGGAAGAATAAGTGGGTATATAAGTGTCTAAATGGATGATTGTGTTTGTGTGAAACTGATTGTATAACTGACTTAGTGTATCTTAGTGAATATATGGGTTAGTGAGTAATTTTTAAATGTGTAAATATCTGTATCAGTCTCTCACTGTGTATAAGTGGCAGCATGGGTTGGTGAGTAGCTACATGAGTGTCTATATGGGTTATTCGTTGGCTTTTTGAGTACCAGTACGAGTGTCTGTGTGGTTCGTTAGGGGTATTACTTTGTGCATAGATGCATGAATGAGTGAGTCACTTTGTATGTGTTGAAGACAGCATGTGTGCAGGACTGTATGTGTGGATGACTGTGTGTTGGTGTGTGAATGACTGTCTCAGTAGTGTCTATGAGTAACTACATATGTTTTAAACTTATATGTGTGAGTATTGGTGTATGTAAGTGAGTATATGTGAGAGTGAGAGATTAGAAGAGTACCTGTATAAATGAGTATGGGTTTCTATAAGTTATTGTTTAAGAGAGTAAGTATGGGTTAGTTTCTGTAGAAATAAGTGTGGTGGTGTGTGTATAACTGTATACACAAGTAAATGGATGTTTGATACTTTCTTTGCATGTGTGACTATGTGTGTGAGTAACTTTATGGATGAGTGGCGGTGTGTAAGTGTATGTATAGGTGTAGGAGTACATATGATGAGTGAGTGCATGTATGAGTGACTGTATAGGACTTTTGGTGAATGAGTGGATGTGTGTGTGTAGATCTTGGAATTAGTGAATGGGTATGTTGTAACTGGTATTGGTGTTTCCATTGTTTTGAAAATGGTATTTTGTATTATAGAGTGTGTGTATCAAAGGTTATATTAGGGTGAGAGGAGGTCTGCTACTCTATCACAAGGATGATGTCATCAGTGATGTCATTTCAGATGTCATCCGTGATGCCAGGGACCATGTCATGAGTGATGTAATATGTGATGTCATCAGCAGTGCATTGCGGGGGCGCGTGTTATAGTTAGCTGAACTAACTATAACGGGGGAAATTCTATGGTTTTGTACGAGTGAAATGTCCAACTAACTATAATGCCCCTGAAACCTATGGTTTTTTCAGTGGATTTCAAAGGTTTTTGAAATGCTAATTTCTAACTATAACGTGCCTGAAACCTATGGTTTTTTCAGTGACTGTCAAAGGTTTTTCAAATGCTAATTTCTAACTATAACGTGCCTGAAACCTATGGTTTTTTAAGAGAATTTCAAACGTTTTTTAAATGCTAGTTTCTAACTATGCCTACAGAGGTAGGACATGTGAAGAAAGAAGCAAAAGAAATGCAGAAAGAAGCAACAGAAGTCCACAAAGACGAAAAAAAGTCCAGGAAGAAGCAAGACATGAGCAGAAAGAACCAACAGAGGAGCAGAAGGCGGCCTTGTTGCAAAATCAGCCTGTGCCCACAACTTTTTCTGATGGGTACTGGTGGTAGCTGACTCTGACTAACCAGGCCTAGAGCCAGTGCTATGCTAAAAGACACTTAGAATACAGTGAAAACACCTACATACACTAGGGAACACTATGTGTTGGGATACCCCTGTGATTAGCATGACCTCCTCTGTAAGCCCCTAGTACATAATAGGGCAGGGGGATTAAAATTACCTCTAAGTCAGAGGAGCAGAAAAATGCTACTTTAACTAGTAGTCGCGTTTGCAGAGTGGTGGAGAAAGGGTGCTTGGCGTCCAACCAACGCTCAGGAATTCCGCTGCGTAGGACTTACAGGAGGTACCAGGAGGGATTCTTGGCCCCCAAACTCCATCAGGACTAAATTGGACTTCATCCCCATTCCGTAGTCTGCCACGAGGCACGTTTGGAGAGTGGTAGAGAAAGGGGGACATGGCCTCCGAAGACGTCTTAGCAAACCCACTGTGTGGGACTTACTGTAGGTAACAAGAGGGGTAGTTGCCTCCAAGGACATCCTTGGGGGCAAACTTCCCAAACTATTACCTCCAGTCAGTCCCACACAGCAGCATTGTTAAGTGCTCGTACCAGGCCATGCCCACTTTGCCCACCACTCTACAAACGCACTCCCTGGCACGCTCTTGGATGGGGATTGAAGTCCCCTTCACTGCTGGGGGTCCTTTAGGGCCCAACTAGCCTACCTTTTACCTCCAGTAAGCCCCACGCAGTGGAATTGGTGAGAGGTAGACAAAGGCCATGCCCCTTTTCTCCACCACTCTGCAAACACGCCCTCTGGTGCGTTGTAAGTTGGGGGATTAAGTCCCCTTGAATCCTGTGGGTCCTTGGGGTCCAACTAACCCTCCAGGTACCTCCAGTAAGCGCCACAGAGCTGCGCTGCAGAGAGGTGTAAAAAGGGGCTTGGCCTGGGCCACCCCTCTGCAACGCAGACCCTGGCGCTTACTGGAGGTACCTGGTGGGCTAGTTGGCCCCTCAGGATTGAAGGGGAATTAATTCCCCAACTTAAAACGCGCCACAGGGCGTGTTTGCACACGTCACATCAGGCCCCACCCCCTCCCTTCACCACTGTGTAAACACGCCTGTGGCACATTTTCAGTTGGGGGATTAAGTCCCCTTGAATCCTGAGGGTCCCTGGGGTCCAACTAGCCCACCAGGTACCTCCAGTAAGCGCCACAGAGCTGCATTGCAGGGAGGTGTAAAAAGGGGCTTTGCCTGGACCACTTCTCTGCAACGCAGGTCTGTGGGGCTTACTGGAGGTACCTGGTGGGCCCCCGCATGACCCCCTACACTGCCCGAACACCACTGCACTGCCCTAGACCCTGAAACACCAGCCCCCGCACAACCCCCTACACTGCCTGAACACCACTGCACTGCCCTAAACCCTGAAACACCAGCCCCCGCACGACCCCCTACACTGCCCGAACACCACTGCACTGCCCTAAACCCTGAAACACCAGCCCCCGCATGACCCCCGACACTGCCCGAACACCACTGCACTGCCCTAAACCCTGAAACACCAGCCCCCGCACGACCCTCCTACACTGCCCGAACACCACTGCACTTCCCTAAACCCTGAAACACCACCCCCAGCACGACTCCCCCTACACTGCCCAAACACCACTGCACTGCCCTAAACCCTGAAACACCACCCCCAGCACGACCCCCTACACTGCCCGAACACCACTGCACTGCCCTAAACCCTGAAACACCACCCACAGCAAGACCCCCTACACTGCCCGAACACAAGTGCCCTAAACCCTGAAACACCACCCCCAGCAAGACCCCCTATGTAGAATGGTGGAATCTGATTATATGGTTGCCCCCACTTTTTTCCTGGTGTTTTGCTGGTTTATGACTTAGTTGGACTGGGATCCTGCTATTCAGGGCCCCAGTCTATCTGCTTTCTCTGTAAAATGGTTTGCATGTACATTAGGTACATAACTAATTGGTTTCTGGAGTGCCTTATAAGTAGGGCTCCCGGTTTTCCGTTTAAACGGATTTTTACATATAAATACAGACGGAAAACAAGTTTTCCTTTATCTGTATTTATATATAAAAACGGGAAAATACTACTATATTTTGTCATTGACATTAATAGAATCACACCCCCAACCATCTGGTGTCTCCCCCTCCTTAGAGGGTTAAGAGGTGTCAGCCCGGGCTGAGACAGATTCCAGGGCGCACACATAGCCAATGCACCCGAGTACTTCACAGGTCTTTGAAAGACCGTTTACTTCTTAATGAGGCTTTGTTGTTCTTTGACCCCTTAGCCCCTGCCTCTTCAATCAATGTTAGAATCTACATTTTTCTCAACCTTTGTTCAAAAGAAATGCCATTTTAAAAGAATACTCATCCTCACAATTTGGCGGCCCACAACTCCTTCGGTGTTTATGTAAAAGTGTTCTAAGCGGCCACAAGCACATCTCTGTGTGCAGACCGCTGCCGTCTCCAGTAATCTTCCCCACTGCCTTCTTTCAAGTAGAGCTCACACCAGTAGTGTCCAGACCTCCATGGGGTGGGGATGACTGTGCAGGGTCCCAAACTCTGATTATTCATCTAGCATCCACAGGGGGTAGGGCTTGCAGGCTCCCTCCCGGAGGGCTCTACTTCAAAACTTTCAGTAGTTCTTGGTACTTCTGGAGCTGTGGTTTCCGGTGTGTTTGTGCTTCTAGTGAAGTGTGTGGGGAGTGTTCCTCCTGTGCCCTGAGAGGGCACTCGTTTGCCCATTTGTTGCTGATCGCTCACTTTGACGTCACCAGCTGTGAGACAGGGCTCTCTCTTCTCAGCGCAGCTAAAGATACTACTGGATGAGGCTTACCTGCAAGACAGAGAAGAAAAAGGGTTTGCAGAGCACAATAGCTATATAAATATATATATATTTTGTGGTAAAAGTAAAACTTTCAAATATATGACGTTTGACCATTTGAGCGCGTGTTGTGGCATGAGCTGAGCACAACACAAATGCTATGCAAAAGGCCGAATATGCACAACTTTGTTTTCAGAAACGCTTGTTTGTTCGACATTTCGTCATTTGTCACTAGTGCATTTTTCTTTCATTGTAGTTAACGAAGCACGGCTTCTAGGCGCTATATGGAGCCAAAGTAAAGTGGTGAAAATATTTTCTTGCTAGGATCCTAACCTGCAGAACGATTGGGAACCTCTACTCACCCTGTCTGTGGGCAGGTTACCCGGGCTTTTTATTGGCTTTATAATATTTAGGGTTCCCTGTATGTGTGGTTAGAAATGTGGCATGTGTGGCTCGTAGTGTGGTTACCCTGTATGTATCACATGCTGGTCTTTTGCGGCCCCACCTCGTCCTTTCTTTTAATGCTGGTATACTGGCTAGCAAAGGCCTCCCAAACCATTGTAGGCTACCTTAGTGGGTTAATGTACTTGCTGCAGAGCGCTGTGTGTAGTCTGCTGGTTCACCAGTATGGATTATCACAACATAATTTAAATGGTTCTGGCACCTGCAATCAAACTGCAGGTTCAGGAGTTAATGGAGCTGCTGCAGACATCCTGGTACAACAAGTTCTAGTCATTGTAAGGCAGGTCAGTGGGTTGTGCACCTGCCACAAACATTTCAATGTCATTTGCAAGGCCCAAGCTTGACTTGTTAAAGGTTTTAAATCAGTATTTGTTTCTCTAATTTATTTTCTAATGGCGTACTAATTAGGTATATAACACTCATATGCAGTGAGGTATTCAAAGCCCTGCCCAGGTATTCTGCAAATGGCAAAGTTTTCAGATGAATGTATAGTGTTGACCAATAACAACCGAGCGCATGTGTGCATTGTCAATTTAAATAAATGTGGAAAAATACTAGCCGAAGCGTCGTCTTTTGCTTGTGACAAAAATAAATGTGGATAAATACAGAAAAAATGCCCAAAAAATAAATATGGATAAATACAGACGGAAATGGCAAAAAAATAAATACCATAAAACCGGGAGCCCTACTTATAAGCCCCTAGTATATAGTATACTATGTACCTAGGGCATAGGTACCTCAGAGGCCTACCAGGGGCTGCAGCATGTATTATGCTACCCCTGGGAAGCACTCCAAAATGACACCACAGGTCTGCTACTGCAGCCTGGGTAAGGGTGTGCTTGCACCCCTTACTGTGGTATAGGCTACCTATATCACTACCATATACCGACACATATAAACCTGTAAGCCACTCCTATGGCAGGCCTTGACAATCCTGAAGGCAGAGTGCTTAGTTTTATGTGAGAGGGTGCTCAAGCATGAGCTGAGCCTCTATGCAGCTTTCAGAAATACTTCCATATGGCTGTTCTGTGATACAGCCATACCATATACTCTTAAGTGTATCATAACCTCGCGGTAAATGCTAACTTTGGAATGGCTGCATCAAAACATGCTCTGTTCTAGAGATTGAGGAAGAAAACAAATCTATTTCCGGTTCTAAAGTGGTTCAAGATTTATTCCCAATCTTCATGTCTGAAAATAAAAAAGAACTTTCTGAAGATAAACAAGAGGTAAAGGAAAAAAACGGTAAACATAGAAAGAATAAAGGGAATAAAAGGAAACCAATCCGAAAATACAGGAAGAAAAGACAACGACGGATAATCTTCCAAAACTCTCTAGTTGCATCGGAGAACGAAGAAATAGACTTGGATCCAACTTCTACGTCTTTAAAGGTGGAAAGTGAATTTTGCCCACCAATGTCTTTGGAAGTTTTGCCGCAAATGGAGGGCCCTCTTCCGAGTTCCTCTCCATCGACTGCGACAAGAGCCCCAATCCTATATCAACTTGGGCCCCTTAACCCTTTGGCCTCTTCTTTCTCTCCTGCCCCAGAGATTGGAGACCGCTCTCTTCCTGCGCGCCATCCAAAAAACTCAAAGGCTCATGTGGACACTCTTGTGTTAGACTTTTTACCTTTATTCGATGCAGATATACCCCTAAACAGAGCATGGCTACTTAAGCGTTTTAGCCAGATTGAAAGTCTTCACCCTATTCAATCTAGGGACATTGAGCTAGTCTCTTTGTCTGGTGGAGACAGGGTTTTGAGTATAAGGGTTAAATTTTATTCATCTATCATTGTAAATTTGATATTACAGCAAGCTGAGAATTTTCAACGCACAGGTATTGATGTTCTCCCTATTTTTAACTTTGGTAATACCAACCCTTCCCTTGGGATGGCACTAAAGGGCGATAAACAAAATGGGGTAGCCTCCCCTCTTAGAGACCTGAAGATTTGGGTCTCTAAGGGGAAACGTTCGGTCTCTCAGGTAAAGCCACTCCCTCTGCCTCAGAATTCCTCCGTCATAGAGGATAATAATCGGTGGAATTGGCTGCACAGTGCTTTATCTACTAAGACCACAGATAACCCCAAATTGTTTCACCATCTTTAACACCCCATTGAAAATTATTTCTTGGAATGCGGCAGGGATTCATAGTAGCCCAGAGAAATTTGACCTTTTATTCTCTTTAGGAGCAAATGTGATTTGTATACAGGAAACCTGGTGTATTAATATGCTGGACGTTTCGAAGGATTTCTATGTTTTGGAAGTGCCAGCTGCCCCTTCCAAGAAAGGTCACGCTAGGGGGGGAATCGCTTGTCTATTATCAAATAAATTGCAGTGGAGATTTTCCCATTACACCGACCCAAGTAAATTTTTTCACGCTATAACAATAGAAAATCTGTTTAGTAATTTTAAAAAGTCACCCATTGTTATTCTTAATGTGTATATTCCTCCAGAAGAGCGTTTTAATCTCATATTGAAGCAGGTATTTCGATATATTGATCAAATTAAAAATGTTCCATCCCCTCCGGAAATCATTCTCGTAGGAGATCTGAACTGCAAAATTTCCAATGCTAGTCTGAAACTTTTTAGAAATAAATCTAAAGAAGAGGCGCATTTTGTTCCCCAACCCCTCTTCCCAGATAAGTTAGTGACTAACAAAAGAGGGAAGATTCTGCTAAAAGAATTAGCGGCCGTAGAGGGACTTATATTAAATGGGAGATTCCCGTCCGATGTGCCTGCCAAATTTACACATAAGTCTCCTTTTGGGTCTTCTATCTTGGATTATGCAATCTCGGATTATGGCTTGTTTCCGTGTATTCAGGATTTTAAGATTATTCCTACATCTCTGAGCGACCATAGTGTAATGCTCATAACTATTTCTTTAAATCCCATGCCCACTGCGCCATGGTCCCTTAACGGCAGTGACGCTGCTTTCCACGCTTCCACGGGAAGGTGCTTTTGGAATCCTTCTGCCATTAATGGGGTCCAGGATATATTATGTGAAACTTTAATAGAATTAAATGAGTGGCGTGGTCTAGAAATAGTTAATTTTGAAAAACTCATGCGAAACATTATTTTACATGTAAAAAAGACTTCCCGCCCTAGAAAAGGGGTAGTGGTGCCTAGTATACTACGCATCCTGAACAAGGAAATAAATAAACTAGTCCGTGAGCAATATCTAGATAGAGTTATGGAACGAGAAAAAGAAATTTCTAGACTAAAAAGAAAGAGATGCAGACTAAAGGCGAAAATAAAAAAGGAGAAGGAAGATACAGTTTGGATCAACTTGAGGGAATCAGTTGTTCATGGTAGGATTAGAGAATTTTGGGCAATAATTGGGAAGGGATGTGGTACTAGAATAAGCCCTTGCCCCATCCCTATAGCTGAAGAGGTATGGATCACTTATATTCGGGACCTCTATGCAGGGAATGGTATTACAGGTGAAGATATTGTCCTAGATGCAACGCCCGAAGGACTCATTAATTATCCCACAGAGGAAGCAATTGAGATGGCTATAAAAAATATGCGTGCCTCTGGGGCAATGGGTCCTGACGAACTCCCTATGACATTCCTGAAGCAGGATCCTTTAAGGTGGAGTAAAATCCTGTATCCATTGTTTAAAGCCTGTTTCTTGTCTAAAACGGTACCTGCCTCCTGGAGGGGAAGTATCTTGGTCCCTATTTTTAAGAAGGGAACCAGGGATAGCCCCAGCAATTATCGTTTGATAGCCCTCCTCGACTCTATCGGAAAGGTCTTTGCAAAATGTCTTTTAAATTTCCTCTCCGACTGGGTCGAGGAGAATAATATCTTGCCTCTTGAACAAACTGGCTTCCGTAGGGGGCATGGTACTCTAGATAACCTCACCGCTCTCCATGTGGTTACTGATAAATACGTGCAGGTGAGAGGGGGGGTGGTGTATACGGCTTTTATTGATTTCTCCACAGCGTTCGATAAAGTAGATCGTAGAACGCTGTGGAGAAAATTGGCAGCTCTTGGTGTTCCAGCTTATCTATTGGAGCTTGTTCGGACTCTCCATACAGAGACTTGGTGTAGTGTCTTGCAAGGGGGCGAAAGGGGGCTCTCCCACCAAATTCCGTCCTTGAATGGCCTTAAACAAGGCTGTTTATTGGCTCCCCTTTTGTTCTCCTTATATACTGTAGACCTACCCGCCGCCTTGTCTGCCAGTGAGGGTATTGCTCCGGTGATGGGGGGGACCCCAATATCCTGCTTGATGTATGCCGATGACGTCCTTATTCTAGACTTGACTCCTAAAGGACTTACAAATCGGCTACATGCCCTTCATGTTTTTGCTGCTGCCCATTGCATGAAGATTAATATATCTAAAAGTAAAGTTATGTGCATAGCCGGTAAGAAGAAGTGCCGATCTGTAAATTTTAGATGGTATATCGGCGGCCAAAAACTGGAGGTTGTTAACTCCTATACCTTCCTGGGGAAAATTATCACGGCTAACTTGAGTGAGAGGCCCCATATTGAGCATAGTTCACGCAAAGCCCTCGCCCATGGCAAAGGTTTAAACTCCCTCTATCAGGCTACGGGGAAAAGGCACTTTTCGTGTTTACTGGAGGTGTACAGGTCTAAAATCCCCGCAACGATACTGTATGGTATAGAACTTATAGAGGTGAAATATTGGGACTTTTGCCATAAGATTGAGGGGAAACTCTTAAGATCCCTATCTTCTCTAAATACTGCGTGCTCTTTGGCCGCTTGTAGGCTCGATTTCGGTCTCAGGAGCAGTTGGGTACAGGGACTATGTGCCCTAGTAAAATGGGTGGCCTGCCTGGCTAGAGCTGAACTAGGGACGATGAGAGCTCTCCTCAGAAGTGAATTACTGGGTAATTTTAAAGAGTTTTCACAACTTGTAAGGAATTTTAGAAAAGCCGTAACCCTTCTAAAATTAGATGAAAACACCTTGTTTTTGTATTCTCCCTTACAGTTAAAACTCGTATTAAAACAGGCCTCGTGGGAACTATGTTTTCAGTCTGATAAGAAGTTAATCTGTGAAAAAAGGGATGTAGACCTTCTCCTTAATTCTTATGTGATGAAGTTGGCCCAACCCTATGTCACATGGAACTTGCCGCATGGTATTCGTAGATTCTGGTTTCTTTTACGTTACGACCTAGTACCTTTAAATCTACTTTTATCCAAATGGTACGGTTCTTCTCCTATGTGCAATTTATGTAAATTGAGTACCCAGGATTGTATGCATGTTTTATTGATCTGCCCTGCGCTCCGTATATTGCGTCTCAGATGGTTAAAACCTATTTGTATCCGTCTGGGCATTTCCACTTTGAACAGCTTTCTCCAAGCACTTTATTGGCCTCCTAATGAAATGTTCTGTTTCTATATTTTTAACTTTTTTAAAGGTTTTTTAGCTATTTATTAACATGCCTCTGGAGATGTTTGACATTGCTTCCTGCTGTAGATCTGTCATTGTATGTTATTTTTGTACTTAAATATGTTTCTTAAATGTCATAATCTTGATATGTACTTGTCTTCTGCTTTTATCATTGTAAACTTCTATGTGGCCCTCTTTTGAGAGCCAAAACATAATAAAATAAAATTGAAATTGAATGTTGTGTTTGGTGTCAAACACTTTGGAATACTAACCCCCCCGCCAGTCCTGGCGGCGGGGGTAGCATTCCACCCTTCTAGAGGGAGAGACATGTTCACACTGGCTAAACCCGGTTAAAACTTTCCAAAGCCCTGGCATCACAAAATGGATGCCACTGCCACAGACACGGGTCTGGCCTCCTGCTGCTGGGGGAAACTCCGGCAGGGGAGGCCCAGACAATAGGTTTCCTGTCACAGGGAGGTGTAACCACCTCCCCAGAGAGACAGATGTGTATTGGGGCAGGGTGGGTGCATTCAAAGAATGCTTTTGAGACACTGCCTGGGGCACACAAGGTGTCCCTGCGCATAGCCCAGTTCAAACCGGTTGCAGGGGCTACCTGCCCCTGCTCTGGCGCGAAACTGGACAAAGGGGAAGGGGTGTAACCACCCCCACCCCAGGCCCACCCATAGGTGGGGCCTTAGAGTTAGTCCATCCCCTAAACTCAGTATAAGTATAGGAATCCAGTCCCTAGGACTTAAGATTACTCTGGACGAACCTCTGCAACATATATCCTGGACCTTCGACTTTCTATCACGACTAGAAGACGGACGAAATTTCCCTTGGGGTCAAGGAGTGACTCCCCTGCTTTTGCAGGCACCAAAGAAGCAACTGACCGGTCTGCAATTCTGAAGCTCCCGCCGGACGCCGAAGTCTCTGCATCCCCAGAGGTGGATTTCCAGACTTTCCCGAGGCTACTCTGAGTCCACAGCAAAGCTGAGGCCCGTGGGTGACGTGGAACCGTGATCCCTGGACACCGTGAACTTTTGCAGCAACACTATCTTCCTGGTCATCCTCGAAGTTGTGCTTTGGGCTCCGAGTAGCCCCATCCTTGAGCACCTCCTGCACTGAAGATTGTTGGCCTCCACTCCACGAGTGACCCATGGGCCAGCTCCAAGTGCGAACGCTCGAGGCTCTTTCGTGATCACTAGCCCGTTGGCTAGCAGGTCCCCACGAAGGCAACTCCACTTCTGCTTGGACTTTTCTGGTTGCTCCAGACTTGCCCTTACTTACCCTCGCTGGGTGAGTCTATCAGACCTTGCTGGTCTGCACCGCAGTCCTTTCTCTGCATTCCTGAGACTTGCCGTTGCCAAGGCTTGTTGGGTCCTTTTTGGTCGCCGACACCGCAGCACTCGACAGACTTCGTGGGACAGCTCGAATTATGCTCGTGGACTTCGTCGACGCCTCCTGGCCGAAGAGTCAAGACACCCGTCAACTGACCTGAAGCACCCGACATCTGTGGGCATTGGTCCATCCTGCCCTAGGTTACTGGCAAGGGCCCGAGACTCTGTCCCCTCTGCTTTCAGGTTCCTTACATCCTAGATCCGGGCTTGGATCTCTCCGGACACTTCTCCTCTTCACGGCAGCAGCAGTTCTTTGCAGGCTTCCATTGGAATCGACGACGCGACCAGACACCTATGCACCCGGCTTCCCTGGGCGAGATAACTCAAGTACTCGGGTACTCTTGTGGGTGCTAGCCCTAGAACTACCTAAGTCCAAGAGGGTTTGGTCCTGACTTGATTAGAAGTGTCCCTAATCTTTAAAATTCCAACCGCGACATGCCCCATAGAAGATAATAGGAACCCGCAGTTGTGTTTCCACACTGCATACAGGTCCCGTGGGTCCCCTGTGTCACTACCTTGGGTGGTTCCTTGGGGTCCCAGTGAGTCTAGAGGCAATAGGCCTAGTGCCTATTCCAGTCGTGGTTCTTATACCACTTTTTTAGTATATGGTTTGGTACGCCCCTAGGGCTCAAACGTGTATTTGTGCTTTTACTGATGCTTAAACACTTGTAACTAAAGTACTTCGAACTCCAATCTCATAAAGAGACTAGAGGGGTGTGTGTTATCTTAAATACATATATTTTAAATATATACCTGGTGTGGTTGTCTTTTCATTTGATCATTCCAGAGATTATAGACTGGTAAAACAAGCTGCTTTACATTCCTTCAAGACTTAGCCTGAAGGCTGCTCTCCATAGCTACCACTAGGATAGCTTTCACATAAGGTTGTCTTTAACCATTCACCATAAGGGGGTTGTTTGGACTGATACAAGGTGCCCACTAGAACTAATGGACAGCATATATCAGGCCACCTTCTCACACCCTACACTGCCGGAATACCACTGCCCTACACCCTGAAACACCACCCCCTGCAAGACCCCCTGCACTGCCCGAACACCACTGCCCTAAACCCTGAAACACCACCCCCAGCAAGACCCCCTACACTGCCCTAAACCCTGAAACACCACCCCCTGCAAGACCTCCTACACTGCCCGAAACCCTGAAACACCAGCCCCAGCACGACCCCCTACACTGCCCGAACACCACTGCACTGCCCTAAACCCTGAAACAGCACCCCAGCACAGCCCCCTACACTGTCCAAACACCACTGCACTGCCCTAAACCCTGAAACACCACCCCCCTGCATGACCCCCTGCACTGCCTGAACACCACTGCACTGCCCTAAACCCTGAAACACCACCCCCAGCAAGACCCCCTACACTGCTCGAACACCACTGCACTAAACCCTGAAACACCACCCCCAGCAAGACCCCCTACACTGCTGAGTACCACTGCACTGCCCTAAACCCTGAAACACCACCCCCAGCAAGACCCCCTACACTGCCCAAACACCACTGCCCTAAACCCTGAAACACCACCCCCAGAAAGACCCCCAACACTGCCCGAACACCACTGCACTGCCCTAAACCCTGAAACACCACCCCCTGCACGACCCCCTACACTGCCCGAACACACTGCACTGCCCTAAACCCTAAAACACCACCCCCAGCACGACCCCCTACACTGCCCTAAACCCTAAAACACCACCCCAGCACGACCCCTACACTACCCAAACACCACTGCACTACCCTAAATCTACCCCAGCACGACCCCCTATGCTACCCAAACACCACTGCACTACCCTAAACCCTAAATCTACCCCAGCACGACCCCCTAAACTACCCAAACACCACTGCACTACCCTAAACCCTAAATCTACCCTCAGCATGACCCCTACACTACCCAAACACAACTGCACTACCCTAAAACACTACCCCAGCACGACCCCCTACACTACAACAACACCACTGCACTACCCTAAACCCTAAAACCCTACCCCAAGCACAACCCCCTACACTACCCAAAACACCACTGCACTGCCCTAAACCCTAAAACATTACCCCAGCACGCCCCCTACACTACACAAACACCACTGCAGAACCCTAAACACTAAATCTACCCAAAGCACAACCCCCTACACTACAAAAACATCACTGCACTACCCTAAAACACTACCACCAGCACGACTCCCTACACTACACAAACAACACTGCACTACACTAAACCCTACAACACTACCCCCAGCATGACCACCTACACTACACAAACACCACTGCCCTACCCTAAACCCTAAAACACTACCCTCAGCACGACCCCCTACACTACTCAAACACCACTGCACTACCCTAAACCCTAGAAAAGTAAACACCACCCCATGCCCAATCTTCCTTACCTCTCACTCCTCATGGTTCCTCTCTCCTCATGGTTCCTGCTTCATGTTGTCTCTGAGGGGCAGTGCATGTCTTTGTGAGGAAACGAAACAGCCTCTGTTTCCTTACAAAGACGTGAATCGTCTACATTTTTTTAGAACTCATGGTCATTTACCATATATACCTTTGCAACAAAATTTGTTGTAAAGAATTGCGTGGTAAATGACCATGCGTTCTAAAAAAATGCGTAGTAATGACTTCGCGATGTACAACGCATGCTTGGTAATGCACGCATTGTAATGGTATCGCTAAGTAAAAAAATTGTTGTAACGGCTGTTTACCAATCGAAGCTGGCCCCTGTTCTTCAGTGAGTCGGTTTTTTGATAAATTAGGAGGAAAGACTGTGTTTTTTTTTAATCGAAAAGTGCATTCCCGGCTGTTGTATTGTGAAAGTGTCCGCGTGGTCTGGTTTCACTTCCGGTGAGAGAGTGGAAGAGTCTGTTTGGATCTAAAGGGGTTCTGCTGTTGGACGGGGCCAGCGGGACACGTCATCAGAAAACACAGCTAATGGAAAGCGTTGTCCCCGAAGTGTGGAGCAGTGCCATGAGAGGTCAACGAGTGTGCGTCCCATGGCAGTATGACCGTACCGCGTGACCCATGTGCCGCCTCCAGTGTACGGAAGGCAGAAGGGGCATCCATCGCAGGTCCTCCTGAAGACCGTTGTAGCACTAATTCTACATTTAGGAACTAGGGCATTTTAACCTTGTTGTTCCTGCCAGATACAAAGAGAAGATCCTGTGTTATTCAGTGCCCTCGTTACCTTTTCTGTGGATAGTGGTGCTTGTCACTTCGCTGCCCCACCGGTGCACACGACTGAGCTCCCTACCTTGTGTGCCATCTGCAGGGCCTTCTGCCCTCAGATCACTGGTTTCGTTTCTGAAGTGGTAACATAAACAGTTGCTCCCAAAGGCCTACCCTGAACACTTAGATGAATATACACTGTGCCAGCATTCCGCGGGAATGTCATTTGAGATGTCATCAGTGATGTCATCAGTGATGTCACTGACCATGTCATGAGTGATGTAATATGTGACGTCATCAGCAGTGCATTGCGGGGGCGCGAGTTATAGTTAGCTGAACTAACTATAACAGGGGAATTTCTAGGGTTTTGTACGAGGGAAATGTCCAACTATCTATAACGCCCCTGAAACCTATGGTTTTTTTCAGTGAATTTCTAAGGTTTTTTAAATGCCAATTCCTAACTATAACACCCCTGAAACCTATGGTTTTTTTCAGTGAATTTCTAAGGTTTTTTAAATGCCAATTCCTAACTATAACGCCCCTGAAACCTTTGGTTTTTTCAGTGAATTTCAAAGGTTTTTTAAATACCAATTCCTAACTGTAACGTGCATGAAACCTATGGTTTTTTCAGTGAATTTCAAAGGTTTTTTAAATGCTAATTCCTATCTATAACTTATCTCTAAAGATATCATGTTTAATGATTTTGATTGGATTTCTATATTTTTCAAATTCAGTGTCAATTTCATTAATTATGTTTTTTTAAAAATACTTTATCACCATTTTTTAAACTTATTTTTTCAATTAATTCTTTTAAAAATGTAAAAATATTATTTGAATTTAATGGGTTTTCAAACATATTTTTTTATATTTTTCAAAATATTTTTTTAACTATATGTTCAAAACTTTATTTTATATATTTTTTTTCCATGTTTTTGGATCCGCGCACCCTATGCGCACCGTTCTCGATCCCTACGCGATAGCATCCGCGCATGGTATGCGTTGGGTACGTGTTCTGTGCACGATCGCAATGCGACCGGTACGCGACTCCCAGCCTATACGCGACACGTTCGATGTACGTATCGCGACGTTTACGCGCTTCCGCGATGCGTCATCTGCGTCTATGATGCGGTAGGTGCGCGGATTCCGCGAAATATTTAACATTTAAAAAAACATATATATGTATTTCATGTGAATATTAATTAAAGACAAACTCTGAACTAGTCTTAAAAGTAATATATTTGTACATCTAATCCTATATTTCTTTTTAATTCAATTTTGCGAATGCGCGCTAGGTGCATGCTGCGTATGCGCAGGGTGCGCGGATCCCATGTGACCTGCAAAAAAAGAGATTTCATTGGTTCATTACACTTCCTCTTCTAACCATTGAAAGACCCCACCCAATTCAATCATTCTTCTTTGACCATACCGACCTCACTAGCGCTCTGCGCGCTGCTTTGCCTGCTGTACTGATTGTAATTATCCCGTTTTTGTATTTTATTTAAATCTTTATTTTGTTACTTTGACCTTGTTCTTATCTCAAGCGCCCCCCCTGGCCTCACCTCTTGCACCGTAAAACCCCCCCTGGGGACCATCAGCACCGCCTTTGGCGGGTCCGGGATCACGGGGCACCGGGGACGATTGTGACCGCCATCTTAGATCGGGCTCGGGCACTCTCGCGCATTATCGCGAGATCTCGCCCTGCAGAGACTATTTTAGGCAGTGAGAGACGGCAGGTCAGCCTGGAGAAGGTGACCATACCGACCTCACTAGCGCTCTGCGCGCTGCTTTGCCTGCTGTACTGATTTTAATTATCCCGTTTTTGTATTTTATTTAAATCTTTATTTTGTTACTTTGACCTTGTTCTTATCTCAAGCGCCCCCCCTGGCCTCACCTCTTGCACCGTAAAACCCCCCCTGGGGACCATCAGCACCACCTTTGGCGGGTCCGGGATCACGGGGCACCGGGGACGATTGTGACCGCCATCTTAGATCGGGCTCGGGCACTCTCGCGCATTATCGCGAGATCTCGCCCTGCAGAGACTATTTTAGGCAGTGAGAGACGGCAGGTCAGCCTGGAGAAGGTGACCATACCGACCTCACTAGCGCTCTGCGCGCTGCTTTGCCTGCTGTACTGATTTTAATTATCCCGTTTTTGTATTTTATTTAAATCTTTATTTTGTTACTTTGACCTTGTTCTTATCTCAAGCGCCCCCCCTGGCCTCACCTCTTGCACCGTAAAACCCCCCCTGGGGACCATCAGCACCGCCTTTAGCGGGTCCGGGATCACGGGGCACCAGGGACGATTGTGACCGCCATCTTAGATCGGGCTCGGGCACTCTCGCGCATTATCGCGAGATCTCGCCCTGCAGAGACTATTTCAGCCCTCTGCCGGTCGCGCAGCGGTGACGCGCAGCAGGAGCGCCTTCACTGCGCCTGAGTCTCGCCAGAGTCCTGCCCGTCTGCGCCCGTCAGCGCTAAGGCAGGGCTAGGGCAGGATACTCAGGACGACTCAGGATGCCCTCCATCACGGACATACATAATCTACGCCAACAGGTGACATGCCGCTCCCATCATGCTGTGGACCCACGATGCGGCCCATATCAGTGTCCCAGCTGCCCCTTCGTCCTCCCCACCCCTAAGCTTATAAAGTCTCTCACGCGTAACTCATGCGCGCCTAGGCCAGGAATAGTGGTGACTGACGGTGCGAGTCGCCCCTCTCTTAAAGTATCTCACCTGAATGTCAGATCGCTTGTCTGCCATTTTTTGGAAGTTTTTACTTTATTAGAGGACGAGCAACCAGACGTCTTTTTCCTTACGGAGACATGGTTACATGACCAGGCTATGGCGTTCATTAATCTAGCCTTACCTCCAGGGTATACTATGTATACCTTACACCGTAATTCTAGAGGTGGTGGCATAGCAGCCGCTGTAAAATCTTGCTACCCTTGCGTCTGGCAGAATAGTTCAGTGGCAGCTTGTGAAAGTGCGCAATTTAGTATTACCATATCCCCCCACTTTACGCTGTCTGGACTACTTATTTACAGACCTCCTGGTCCTGACGGAGCTTTCCGTCTTAGTCTTCCTGAGGTCATTGCGTCTCTAGCCTTGAAGACAGCCAATTTTACAATCATTGGTGACCTCAACCTTCATATGGATTCTCCACTCACCAGCACAGTGAGCACCTTACTAGCCGATCTGGAGGCCCTTAAAATTGTCCAGTTGGTCGACCAAGGGACTCACAGTGGTGGGCATATACTCGACCCCTTCCTCACGAACATTCCGAATGTTCTACTCAGCGCTCCCACACTCATGGCCTGGACCGACCATTTCTTAATACAGGGTTATATCACTCTATCTTCTCCTGTGTTCGAACCCCATTCTTTAAGTGTTTTTAAACGCTCATGGAAGAAGCTTAAATTAAAGGAATTTCAGCAGTTCTTACTGATACACCGTCCTCTTCCTTCTACTGAAATCACCTGTAGCTATGATAGCTTTTGTGAGTGGCTTACGTCAGCACTTGACTCCTTTATACCTGCCAGGTGGACTAAAATTAGATCTAGTCCCTCTAGTCCTTGGTACACGGACTCGCTCAGAACACTTAAATCCGCCTGTAAAAAAGCGGAGCGTGCTTGGTGCAAAACGTATGACGTTGAGCTTAAAAAAGCCTACAGATCTTGTACGAGGTACTACCACCAGGCTATCTGCAAGGCCAGAGCTACTTATTATGCGATGGAAATTAAAAATAGCCCGAATCCTACCAAGATTATTTTCCAAATCTGTAAGGAGTTAACCAGCAAACAGACCTCCACTTCTGTTAAGGCCACTTTGACTCAATGTGAAAAAATAGCCACTTTTTTTGTGGAGAAGGTTGAGGCAATCTACAGATCCTTTCCCCAAGACTCTCGGGCGCAGAACCCTTCTAGTATCAAGTCTAATACCGTTCCACAGCTTCTTTCTATCCGTGGTCCTAATCTAGAGGAGTTCAAAAAATTAACCATGAAAGTCAGATCAGGTTCCCCTATGGACCCTTTGCGCCCTACTCAATTCCAAGAGCTCGAGGAGTGCTGTTACCCGGCTATCCTGGACCTTATTAACCTATCCTTTGAAACAGGAAGTGTACCAGTTAAATGGAAACAAGCAACTGTTGTCCCTATCCTGAAAAAACCCTCCCTGGACCCCTCCCTTTCCGAGAGCTACCGCCCGATTTCCCATCTCCCCTGGATTTCCAAACTAGCGGAATCTCATGCCAATTGCGTTCTGTCTTCCCATTTGCTGGAAGCTAACATCCTCGACCCATCCCAAAATGGGTTCCGAGCGCACCATAGCACCGAGACCGCTCTCCTTGCGGTAGTGGAGCAAATTAGAAAGATACTTGACAGAGATCAAACGGTAGCGCTGATCCTGCTGGATCTCAGCGCTGCCTTTGATACCGTCTCTCACTCTGTTCTCCTCCAGCGACTTTCTGAAGCCGGGGTTGGTCAGGTTGCTCTCGACTGGTTTCGGTCCTTTCTTACAGACCGATCCTTTCAGGTGTCCACGCCGCCTTTTGTTTCTGCCTCCCGTCCCATCTTGCAGGGTGTTCCTCAAGGGTCTGCTCTCAGCCCAACTATGTTCAATCTATATGTCCAGCCACTGGCTGAGGTAGCCCAGAGATACGGTCTCACCATGGTGTCTTACGCTGATGACACCGAGCTGGCGGTGGCACTCAATGGTGAGTCTGCAATGGACGCCGCTGCCTTCCAGATCGCTCTACGAGGAGTCGCGGGATGGATGTCGGACAACAAGCTACAGCTGAATGCCTCAAAAACCGAGGTCTTAATCTTTGGGAAAAACACCGACCTCTGGGGCAGCCAGTGGTGGCCTTCCGAGCTTGGTCCTGTTCCGGTGCCTGCTGCCCAGGTCAGAAACCTTGGGGTGTGGTTCGACAGCAAGCTGTCCTACATTCCCTATACCAAAAGATTGGCTGGGATCTGCTTTGGCACTCTGCAGTGTCTCAGACCAATCTTCAAATTTTTCGACCCTACTATCAGGCAAATCATAGTTCAAGCTATGGTCCTGAGTAGACTGGACTATGCCAGCTCGCTTCTACTAGGAGTCAACAAAGCGGAGCTTCTTCGCCTCCAGCGCATTCAAAACGCGGCGGCCAGGATGCTGGTCGGCCTGCCAAGATTTTGCTCTGCCCGCCAAACCATCCAAAACCTGCATTGGCTCCCGGTGGAGCAGAGGATTAAATTTAAGACACTTTGCCTTACTTTTAAAATTCTAAAGCTGTCCTCTCCTCCCATCCTCGCCCAGACCATTTCCCCCTATCTCCCGAATAGAGCGCTTCGCTCTGCGGGGTTAAATTTGGCCATCGTCCCCCGCTTTAAAAGAGCTAGAATGAGCGGACGCTCCTTTTCGGTGCTAGCCGCTTCACTCTGGAACACCCTCCCCCCCTCACTCCGCTCCATCCCTAATCTTCTTCCTTTCAGGAAATGTTTGAAAACCTTCCTGTTCTCCACGGTTTAGGTCCTTCAGCTTCATTTGTGATCTGTATTTTCTCCGTCGTTATGTTGCACCATCTCCTCAGCGCCAGGACACCACTTTGCTGCGGCATCTGTGCGCTTTACAAAAATAAATAACATAACATAACATAACCTTCTTTGGAGGAGCATCTCTTTGCAGAGAAGAAGATTTTTTTAGACTAAGTTTACACTTAGCTCTAACTTTTTTCTACCAAAAATGGCTTCAGGGCAGCAGGCATCACCTGCATCTCCTCATACATCTGAGGATGAATTTTTGGAGGAGACACCACGCACACCATGTTTTTCATCAGTGGTGTGGACATTTTTTACTTTTCCCGAGGGGCAAACAAAGACCAATGCCACCTTGGTCACGTGCAAGATTTGCAAAAGAGTGCTGTCGCGAGGGGATCCTAACAAGAAATACTCGTGCGGCACGGCGAGTATGATGAAGCACCTAAGGACCCTTCATCCGAACAATCTTGCACGAGAAGAGTGCAAACGGATGAGAAACACTCCTGCTCCTGCGCCTTCCACCTCATCGCAGCCAAGCACTTCAAGAGTGCATCCATCAGCCAAAAACTTGGACATCCGTCCTCTATTTCAATATTTAAAAGTACTCTGCACTACATGCAATGCGACTTTGTGTTACGGTGAGCAGTCGATCGATCGGATCTGCCGCCGGCAAGAAAGTCACATTTGCTAGTTTTTTTAATTTTTTTATTGTTCCCTGAAGTTCATTGTTTGGTTCCTCCTGTTTTTTTTTTGTTTTTTGTTTTTTGCAGAAAAAACCATTTTTTTAAAAAATTGTTCAGAAAACCCCCCCAAAAATATAAAAGAAGAAAGAAGAAAAAAAAAAAGTTCTTTTAAGAACTAACTTTCCTGGTTTAAAAAAAGAGCTAAATTTCTTTGTTAGTGTGTGAAAGTTTAGATAAATGTATGTGTAGTACGTAATTGAGTGAATTAATGCATTAGTAGCGTATGGTGAATGTATGAGTGCAGAACTATGAGGAAGTGCTGCAGCATCACACAGTAACCTCTTTAACTACAGTGTGCTGTAGTACTTCCGAAGCACAGGGATGCAACATATGTACATAAATATGTTGCAAATCTATGCTTCTCTCTGCACGACTGCTTAAACTGCAGCCATGTGGTGACACAGGCACCCTTGCACCATAGTGCAAGGATATCTGTGTCATGTGCTGTTTGTTTTTCTGCAGGAAGACACACCTTCCTGCACAAAAACAATGAGAAAATGCATTTTTCTCCTTCAATGTATGCTGAGCATTGTAGCATGCATTGAAGATATAAAAATGTGGAGAAATGAAAACAATTCTCCTTGTTGTGCTTTCCTACACCAATTTTAGAGTAGTGCAGCATTCACACACAAATCGAGATTTATGGTTTCTGACAAATCTAGACATGTGTCTTGTTCTATGAGTATTCAGTGCAATCATGCACAACAACACTTATAGAACACCCTTTCAAAGCAAACCGGTGTGCATAATGAGGTTGTATTTACATGGAGTATAAAAAGTGCCTTTTCCTTTCTTTGTAAATATGAAAGAGTGTCTTGCGCAATAACTATGTTACAAAAAGTGACATATTTCCAGTTTTAAAATTCCTTGCGAATGATAGAAGGTAAGCACAGAGTTTTGTCTGCAAAGATGTTCAAAGAAGAATGATTGAAATAATTGCGGTCCTTCAATAGCTACAATGGGAAATATTATGAACCCCTCAAATCTCTGTTTTTTGCAGGTCACATGATATCTGATTATGGTCAGATTTCAAAACTACATAGGTATAAACAGAGTGTTTTTAGAAACGTGTTTCAACTTTGTAGCTTCTTGCAGACCTCCTCATTCTGCATATTGAGACTTAGTTAAACTTACCTTCACAGTAATAGCAATAAAAAATGGTATACATTTTTTTCAGATTTTCATTGCAATCTAAATTCATATAAATTGCTTATTTTTAAATTTGGATCTGTGAAAGAAAAGGAAAACAAAATATAACATGTAATAATACATTTTTTACAACACAGCATAATTTCCACAAAGTAATTTGTTTGCCTTTTTTGCTGTTCTCAGAATATATTGAATTTCACTAAAAATAGTGATTTCAATCGTACTCGTCACTTAACAGCGGGCAAAAAAAAAACAATCAAAAAGATTGTTAAAAAAACAACAACATGCTATTCTCAACAAAATACCACAAGATACAAATCACAGATATACAAAATGCTTACAGCTAACAAAATTTTATAAGTTTAACCTACAAAAACTGTAAATGTTGTCGCTTTAAAATATTCACCGAATCTAAGGATGAATTTTTGGAGGACGTACCACTCCCACAACGTTTTTCTTCAGTGGTGTGGAAATGTTTTACTTTTCCTGAGGGGCAAACAAAGATCAATGCCACCTTGGTCACGTGCAAGATTTGCAAAAGAGTTCTGTTGCAAGGGGATCCTAACAAGAAATACTCGTACGGCACGGCAAGTATGATGAAACACCGAAGGACCCTTCATCCAAACAATCTTGCACGAGAAGAGTGCAAACGGATGAGAAACACTCCTGTTCTGTATCTGTAAAAAAGAATCACAAATAAATGTATATTAATAACTTTCAAATTTATACTATTCCATTACAAACACATTTTATATAAAAACTGACTAAGAAACTATAGCCCTGAACCACAAGTGTGACGATGGTTAAAACACTACATGCATAGCGCATACTACTTTGAAGCAGTTCATGCCCTAAAGCCTACCTCACTAAAAGACTACATGCTAACTGACTGAATGATTACAGTACTATAAGGAGACACACTGGGTGAGTGACAGGGTGTTTGCTAGAAGTGTATGAATACTGACTGGGGAATTGAAGGTGTGAAAGACAACTGTGTAGGTGGTTAGAGGCCTGCATGCATAGTGAATAGGCATTTGAAGCAGTCTATGTGCTAAGGCCTGGCTCACTGCATGAGTACTTGGGAACGGACGGAATGATTAGAGTACAGCAAAGAGAGTGCCTGGGTGAATTTATAAGTGGTTGGCTTTTGACACAGTGAATGGATTAGTACTTGGTACTGAATGGGTCACTAGAGGAGTGCAAAGGGAGTGACAGGATGTTTGCTGGACTGTATGGATACTGACTAGGGAATTGAAGATGTGAAAGACAAGTGTATAGTATGTTAGAAGACTGCATGCATACTGCATAGACATTTGAAGCAGTCTATGTGGTAATGTATGGTTCACAACATGAGTACTTGGAAACTGACTAAATCATCAGACTACTGCTAGGACAGTGCCTGGGTAAAACTTTAACATTTTCAGTTCTGGCACAGTGAAGAGAATAGTACATGGTACTGCACTTTAGTGTCAAACCCTGACTCATTTTATCAATGCATAAGCAAAGAATAGCTTCTAAAGCTACTAAAACTTACAACATGACCGATTTTAAAACAGTTATCTGTCAGCAAATACACGATGTTACCAAATGCTTCTATCACAATCCTTACCCAAATGCACACAGACTCACAGTGTGATTTTAGACAAGCAACACTATCCTAGAAGTTTACCAAAACTCATTCACTAGTCTAGAAGAGGTAAGGGTACTGCACACAATCTACATATTTAAGTACAGCACATTAGTGTCAAAGCATGACTCATTTTATTAATGCATAAGCAAAGACTGGCTTCTAAAGCTACTAAAACTTGACAACATGACCGGTTTTAAAAGAGTTATCTGCCAGAAAATACACGATGTTACCAAATGCTTCTCTCACAGTGGTTCCCAAATGCACACAGACTCACAGTGTGATTCTAGACAACAACCACTATACCTAGGAGTTTACCAAAAATCATTCACTACTGTGGAAGTGGTAAGGGAACTGCACACAATCTACATATTTCAGGACTGCACTTTTGTGTCAAAGCCTAACTCATTTAATCAACGCATAAGCAAAGACTGGCTTCTAATGCTACTAAAACTTGACAACATGACAGGTTTTTAAAAAGTTATCTGTCAGAAAATACACAATGTTACCACATACTTCTCTCACAGTGGTTCCCAAATGCACACAGACTCACAGTGTGATTCTAGACAAGCAACACTATCCCTAGCAGCTTACCAAAACTCATTCACTACTGTGGAAGGGGTAAGGAGACTACACACAATCTACATATTAAAGTACAGCACATTAGTGTCAAAGCATGACTTATTTTATCAATGCATAAGCAAAGACTGGCTTCTAATGCTACTAAAACTTGACAACATGACAGGTTTAAAAACAGTTATCTGTCAGCAAATACACGATGTTACCAAATGCTTCTCTCACAGTGGTTCCCAAATGCACACATACTCACTGTGTGATTCTAGACAAACAACACTATCCCTTGCACTATACCAAAACACATTTCTTCATCTAGAAGGAGTACTACATTTTAGTATAGAAACATAACTAATTTCACAAATTCATAAACAATGACTGGTTTCTAATTCTACCAAAATATGAAAACAGCACAGTTATCTGTCTGCAAACACATGAAAAACACAAATGCTTATCACAGAATGGTTTCTACATGCACACACACTGTCAGATGTAGATTGTAGAGAAAAAAAGTAGTCCCTACACTTTAGCAGGAGAAATACATTAGTCTGATTAAAATCAAAATAGTCTACATACGTCCCCTCACAATTAAATAACTCACCTTTCAAGTTGTTTTGTAGATTAAGAAGTATATCAGTCACACACCAGATTTTCTTTTACAGAATCTCTGCACTGTGCACCTCTCAGCAAAAACAAAGAATGGAAAAGTTTCCCTTTCATTTTCCACACAAATACATGTAAACATCAAATCACAATCCTTCACACATAAATTCAAAAGCAAACACACATTTCTATTGGTTAAACATTTCAAACCTTTCCAAATGAAATATATTTCAACCCTTCCCCCAATCTGCCTTCTGCCTGTTACCATAGAAACAGGTCATGGAACACTGCACATGTGACATCATCAGCAGTGGATTGCGGGCGCGCAAGTTATAGTTAGCTGAACTAACTATAACAGAGGAATTTCAATGGTTTTGTACGAGTGAAATGTCCAGCTAACTATAACACCCCTACAACCTATGTTTTTTTCAGTGAATTTCTAAGGTTTTTTAAATGCTAATTCCTAACTATAACATGTCTAAAACCTATGTTTTTTTCAGTGAATTTCAAGGGTTTTAAAAATGCTAATTCCTAACTATAACATGTCTGAAACCTATGGTTTTTTCAGTGAATTTCAAAGGTTTTTTAAATGCTAATTCTTAAGTATAACATGTCTGAAACTTATGGTTTTTTCAGTGGATTTCAAAGGTTTTTTAAATGCTATTTTTAAAATGTATTTCTACTAATTTTTTATATTCTTTAACTACATTTTTAAAAACTACTTATTTTTATATTTTTTTACAATTACATTACACATTTTAAAAAAATATATTTTTATAAATAAAGATATTTTTTTTATTATTTTATATTCTTTTAAATATATATTTTTTTGCTTGGAGTCGAGCACCCAACGCGTTAGAATCGTGCATCCGACGCGTAGAATTCGTGCACCAAACACGCTGGAGTCGCGCACCCTACAGGTTAGTAGTCG
This sequence comes from Triturus cristatus, assembly GCF_964204655.1. Taxonomy (NCBI): domain Eukaryota; kingdom Metazoa; phylum Chordata; class Amphibia; order Caudata; family Salamandridae; genus Triturus; species Triturus cristatus. The sequence continues at coordinate 5,575,304 of NC_140581.1, read as the reverse complement.
TGCATCCAACGCGTGCACACCATGGGGACGCGCTGAGAGCCACGCTGGATGCGCGACTCCTAATTTTACCGTAAAAAAAAATAGCCCTTATCACTAATTTTTATTAGGTCTCGCTCTCGAGACCTATTGTCGCCGAGATGCCTCTCAAGGGAGACAGACTGGGGCACGCGCAGTGTTGTGATTGTTGTTGTGATTGCCGTCTGTGAACGCGCTTCACATGAACAGCATTTTACTCATATCCACCTCTTTGAACACTTGGCAGAGCTAAACTGACACTGTAGGAGAGAAACATTAGATAATTTTGCAGCAAAAGCAAGGCAGTGCATGCAATTCTGGAAAAATAAATGCCCAAAAAGGGCATATAACAAAAATGCGAACAAGTGACTGTTTTTTTTAATACCAAAAAATGCATTGCTGCTAGAATACAGAAATAAATATTTAGGACGTTTTGAAACGTCCTTCGAGACGTAATGAGCAAACAAAGCCACAAGCCTCGTTAACGGTAGACCGAAAGAATGAAAGACATGCAACTTCTCAGCCTCAGGATAGCGAACTACAAAAAAAACTTAAGTATCACGGTTCCAAAAGCGCTAAACATTATACTGGGAGGCATAGTCATATGTCGTGGGTAAAAGGCAACGTCACCGTCCACCTCAGTGTGAATCACCGCGGAATACAAAAACAAATGGGGTATCCGCGACACTTCGCCAGAGGTCGTCATTAAAGATATTTAGGAGGGTGGTAGGAGGTTTGAAAATTCTGTATGTTGCAGCCAGTGACAGTTCCCCTCCCACTCCCCTTTTTAAAGTGAAGGGGAATGTGTGCTTGTGGGATGAAATCTGAGTGGGAGATATGTATTTTAAATTATCTCAATTTGCTATTGACTAACAAAAGTGTGATTCTGGTAAATTAACCTCACCTCCGTGTGCCTGAAACTGCAAATGTGTGTGACATATTTACAGATGTGTGATGAAAACGTGTAATGTAAAGCAGTCGTGTTCTTGTGCTGACTCAATGTCATGGTCATGTTTCCCTAGCAGAGTTACATTCTGGTTTTAATAACCGTGTCTCAGCCAGACTTTTCCGTGTTGAGCGTTTTAAGTGAGATGCTTCAGCTGCAATAAAAACAGTTAACATCGCTCTGCCGTTTCTTAGGGCTTGTTATGCGAAATTTCACATGCTCAAAGTCAATTATAAAGGAAAATAAATGACAATGTGTAGACAAATATGACAAAGTACATTAGTTTAAGGAAGGAGGCGGGTCGCTTGGCAGATGGCCGTTTCTCCATCAACAGTACCATCTCTAAAAAGCCCAGAGAGGTGTTTTAGCTTAAATGTACAATGTCACTTTTGATTTTGACGGTCATAATAAGATGTGACCAATATCTTATATGGTCACATAATGTCCAAAAATCATTTTTATATAAGCGATTTGTTGTCACTAAAACATGATTTATTAACTAACGCGAACAGAAGAGCACTGAAGGAACAGAAAAATGCCGACCTTTGCCACCCTAAAAGGGGCATAGGTCCAACCAACGCAAAGTATAACAGAGCTACGGCCAATTATCAAAACTCCAATAATCAATGTATCAAAATAACTTATTTCCTTTACAAGTGCACTACGGTTACACCCTAAATAAAAACAAAGTGTGTATTCACTCGGTACCACAGATAAACAAGGCATACATCAACCGTGACGCATGCAGGAACACATGAAATACACTTTGCCATAAAACGAACACCAGTGGAGTCACAAGGCAGACGCTTAGTGGTAATCGCGATAGGTTCTGATTTCTTTCCACGCTAACCGTGGCCACCGCAGGATCGTAAAATTACTGCCACTGTTGGCACAAGCAGCTCGTGGCAGCCCCAGGGTGCTTGCCATAGTGAACCTAATAGTGACAGCTGTGGGCGATGGGGCCCGCTGTCTGGTTGCGTCAGACCCCTACAAGTGGTGGCAGCGAGGTATGTGCCCCTCATGGTGATAATAACATGCCCTACAAGTTACAGAAGCGGGACCACCTCCCACTATGTTGAGCCAGTGGGTCCTCCTGCTCCAAGCGACGGCAGTATCAGGATCAAAGGCTGATGGGACAACCAGCCTCTTACCTTAGTCTAGTTTGAGTAGTTCCTATTCAGAGTTTCTCCCCCTCCCCAGTGGGGCTCATCCCCTTGCAGGAGCAGAGCTTGCTGTCTAGCAGGAAGAGGGTGGTCAGGTGGTCTACACCCCCTGTCGTTTCCTGCCCGCGCGGGCTGCTGGGAAGCAGCAACGCCTGAAGTTCTTCGCCAACCACTCCGCTGCATTTAGCTGCCGCGCGACGACTGACAGACCGCGAGCGCGCGCCCACCTTCCTACGGCTACTGCCTCGCGCGTTCGCGGAATACGCATGCGCCCACTATATTTATATGAGCGACAGGTCCACAGCGCTGATGTCTGCTCGTTTTCCTTTTTTGTGGGCAGTTTTATACAGCGCGAGCTCTATCCATGAGCACCAGTTGCAATCACAATAATATATTCAGCCGCCACAGAGACTCAAACCTGGCTTCCCAGTTCCAACGTCGCCAGCTTTGACCTTTATTTATTTTGTAGATTTATGTAGTGCGATCTCGACCCGAATGTACTGGAGCGCACATAAGCATCACATTACACAAGAGGACTTTCATTTTCGGTAGGCCCGGGAGATTAAAGTGGTTTGCCAGAATTACAGATACTGAGCCGACGCTGAGGTTCAAACCTGGTTCCCCAGCTCTAAAGACGGCAGCTCTAGCCGTGAGACCACTTCTTCTATGCCGTATTATTGAAACCAAACGAGTGGTGCGACCGTGGCCTGAAGCAGACATCTCTTATGATGTATGAACGTTTATTTTCCAGTATATAAATAATAATAAAAACAGCCCTCTACGAATACCTGTGCTCAAGCTATCAAACCATGGTCCTAGAGAGGATGTGGCGTGTGGCCAAAGCTGCTGCCTTTGGAAGTAAATAACAGTTTCGATTCTCGGCAGCCGCTAAACATCCTGTGTTTTTGATCAAACACTTAACCTCTCAGTGCCTAAAAAACAAGCATTTGCAATGCAATAGGTCTCGCATTTACGCGAGTTTAAGCTATTGGCATTGTAAAATACACTGCCTTTTATTTATGTTTTAAAAATGAAAACAAAAATAAAAGGCATTGTCATTTGCAATGTCAATAGCTCAAACTCGCGTAAATGCGAGACCTATTGCATTGCAAATGCTTGCAACAACAGTATCAATAACCAGTGTGCGAGCAGACTTTGGTCTGTGAACGCGCTTCCCACGAGCAGATTGTGGTCTGTGAACGTGCTTCACATGAACAGCTTTTACTATTTAAACGTGCTGCACTTAATATTTTGAAATGCGGAGAATCAGCGACATACATTGGAGACACTACCTGTTTGAAGACGCAATTGTTTTAGTGCGGTAAGTTCTGTGAACTGTTTTAGTTTGTTACTTATTTATTTACTTTGTTATAGTGTAATTTCGCTGTAGTGTTTGAGCGTAGTGTTTGAGCGCAGAAGGAAAGATTTTCTTTTAAGGTGAAAAACTGATTACTGGGCCAGGGTGGCATATGACTGCTGGCTGCAGTGTTCAAGGCTATGCCTGCCTTTCTCCCCTGGACGTACCATATGCCAAAAAGAGACATGAGGTGGAGGGGAGAATTGGCTTATTTAAGTGTGATTATAATTAGGGGAGAGGACTATGCTTTGCGGGGGGAAAAGTGAAATGGTGATTGTTTTAAGGCAGCACGATAAAAATGTGGAATACCTGACTCTGAAAGTGGCTGAGTCACTTTCCACTTGGAAGCGCGGACACTGTACAGTTGACTGTATTTCACCTGTGACAATGATGTTTACCTCTGTATTTGATTTTCTCCATTTAAAATGATGCTTTGTGAGTTTTGCTGCCGAGGTAACACAGATGAATTACTACACTGCCACAAATTTCAGCACAGAGCCATTAATATTTTTTCAAGTTCTGTGAACTGTTTAGTTTGTTACTTATTTATTTACTTTGTTATAGTGTAATTTCGCTGTAGTGTTTGAGCGTAGTGTTTGAGCGCAGAAGGAAAGATTTTCTTTTAAGGTGAAATTCTGATTCCTGGGCCAGGGTGGCATATGACTGCTGGCTGCAGAGTGTTCAAGGCTATGCCTGCCTTTCTCCCCTGAACGTACCATATGCCAACAAGCATTTGCAATGCAATAGGTCTCGCAGTTACACGAGTTAAAGCTATTGGCATTGTAAATGACAATGCCAATAGGCATTGTTATTTGCAATGTCAATAGCTCAAACTCGCGTAAATGCGAGACCTAATGCATTGCAAATGCTTGTTATCCCCAGGGACCCCATCCCCCGGGGCTTATAAAAAACATTGGGGACCGTGGGGGGAGCCCCAACGCCCCCACGGTCCCAGCCGGCTCTCCGCATCCTTCGGGAGCCGGCATTGCTTTTCCACATGGGGAGCTGCTGACATGCAGCTCCCCGTGTGGAAAAGCAATATGGTTTGGATTTTGAAAGAGATAGCAGGTTTCCCTGCTCTCTCTTTCAAAATCCAAACGAAGTTTGCTATGGGAGGGCGGGAGATTCCCGCCCTGTCATAACAAACAACAGTGTCCTGGGGGTGGGTACCCCAGGACACTGCAGGAGCTGGCCGTGGGGGGTGGCGGTCCCCAGGGCCCTCGAGGGCTCCAGGAGGGGGGCCACGCAGCCCCCCTCCCTCAATACAGGGTGGTGGTCCCAGGGGCATGGGGGGACGTTGAGCCCCCCCACAAATTATACTAGGAGGGGCTTTTGAGCCCCTCCCAATTTGTTTTGTAGCCCTGGGAGGTGGCGGTCCCCAGGGCTGGGGGGGCCCCTCTGGGTTCCCTTTAAATTTAATACTTTTGCCCCCGGGATTTGGCCCCCCCGGGGGCTAATTATAAAAAAAACTCAGTTTTATTTATTTATTTTTTGACGGCAGGCTCCGCACACCCTGCGCGCACTTTGCAGTTAAAAAAAAAAAAAATTGGGGATCCGTGGGAGTCCTTCTGGGACCCCCTAAGCAGGTCTAGAGGGTCAGGGTATTTCTACCCTGCCCCCTTTATACGTTTTGCACACTTATTCCACAGACTTCTTCAGCCTCGCTTCTACCGAGGCACAAAATGGCTGCAAACATTTCCTGGTTTCGAATGTTGACAGCCAATTAGCATTCAGCGCGGAGGGTGCGCTCAGGGTGCGCGGATCCAGCGCGGCCATAGATATATATGTACTTTTAACTGTAATTTTCTCAGGAACTACTGAACAGATTGACACCATTTAAGCAAAAGGCACAAGTCTGAACTGAGGACTACCTCTTTGCCAAATTTGGTGTAATTCCGTTCAGCAGTTCGGGCTGTAGCTGCGGCTAAAGGTCCTATGGGAAATTGCATGGGGAAAACACGTTTTGGGACCCCCCTTTTTTCTCAGCCCCCGCTACAGGAATCATCCAGAGACTTTCAGGATAGGAGCGGACTGGATCTAGCCAAAGGTTTTGAAAATTTCGCGAAGATTCGTCAATCGGCTCCAAAGTTATTGGGAATAGAATTTTATGGAAAATAGGTCCTAACTATAACTACCTACTGGTGACCGCCAGTAGGTAATATATACAAATGCATAACCAATAAAGGCATAAGGAAATAGCAACAGATCAAGCATTTCTCACTATTAAAACATAAGCATGATTAAGACATAATAAAAACATTCATGCCAAACAGTAAAAGCATCTATTTGGTAGAAACAGGTGGACAACGGGGAGGCGGGTGGGACAGTGAGGAATCCACAGGCAGATACTGTATCACCCTGAAAAAACATTACCGAAGGTAAGTAACATGCTCTTCTGATGGATACTTCTGCCTGTTGATTCCTCACCTTTTGAATAGAATCCTCAAGCCGTACCTCACCCGGAGGAGGGTGTCCACCTGACTAGACCAAAAAATCTTGCAAAACAGATCGAGCAAAATGGCCATCACTCCTAACCTCCGAATCCAATAATAATCGAATAATTTTTAGTCGAAATTATATTGAAAATAATACTTTAATAATACTTTTTTAAATAAATTTAGACAAACACTTAAAGGAAAACTTATTTATAATTAATTTAAAGATATTTCATACTTTACAAATTACGCCTAAGTCACGACCCCAGCACAACTTTTCAAAATGGCTACCGGAATACACGCAGCCATCGTGTAGGGTGCACGAAGGGTGCACGACTTCTATATAATATTTAAAAAGAATGAATATAGTATTCCTTACTAAAAATTATTCACATTTTTTTAAAATAAATAAATATATATATTATCTACTGGCGGTCGCCAGTAGATAGTTATAGTTAGGACCGAGTTTCCATAGGAAATCTCAAAATTCTATTTTGAATAACTTTGGCGCCGATTGACGAATCTTCGCGAAATTTTCAAAACTAATGGGGCGCTCCGCTCCGCTCCTACCCTGAAAGTCTCGGGGTGATTCCTCAAGCGGGGGCCGAGAAAAAGGGGGGGTCCCAAAACACGTTTTCCCCATGGATTTTTCCATAGGGACTTTAGTCGCAGCTACAGCCCGAACGGCTGAACAGAATTACGTGAAATTTGGCAGAGAGGTAGCCATAAGGTCCGTTTGGTGCCTTTTGCAGGTTTGGTGTAAATCTGTTCAGTATTTTCTGAGAAAATAGCATTTAAATCAATATATATATCTATACGCGCGCAGCGTGCGCGCAGGGTGCGCGCACTCGGCCGTCCGCGAGCGCACTTCTGATTGGTTGTTACATCTTAGTAAACATTCGAATCGGTCGAAACCAGGAAGTGTCGGCCGCCATTTTGTCTCTCGCACTGAGAGGGGGGTGAAACACAAAGGAGAAAAACATGTAAAGGGGGCAAGCTGGACAATTCCTGACCCCCTAGCAGGGGTCAAGGGGTCCCAGGAGGTCCCCCAAGGGCAAGTAAAAAAATTAAAAAAATTTCGGTAAATCGCCGAGTGCGCGAAGCGAGCGCGCACTATAGAAATGAAAAAAATTCCGCGAGGTTCGCACAGCGTGCGCGCACGGTATCATCCCTTAAAAAAAAAATCGCAATGTCAATCCCCCCTTGTGCGCACGCTGCGCACAAGGCAGTGTGCGTGCATGGCTTATTACACTCCAGCAATTTTTGCCAAAACCCTTAACAACAAAGCGTATCATGTGTCCTCCATGTGCGGACGGTGCGCGAAGCGCACCGTGCGTACATGGCCCATTAAGCGTAACGTGGGCGCGCGGTGCGCGTAGCGCACTGTGTGCCCACCATGCGTGCACGGTGCGCAAAGTGCACCGTGCGTGCACGGCACTAACTGCGTAAAGTGGGCGCGCGGTGCGCAAAGCGCACCGCGTGCTCACCGTGCGCGCACAGAACGGAACGGCGTAAAGTAACTTAGCATTTAAAAAAACGTACAAATTCACTGAAAAAACCATAGGTTTCACACACGTTATAGTTAGGAATTAGCATTTAAAAAACCTTGCAAATTCACTTAAAAAACCATAGGTTTCACACATGTTATAGTTAGCTGGGCATTTTCCTCATGAAAAACCAATGAAATTCCCCCGTTATAGTTAGTGCAGGCAACTATAACTCACGCGACCGTAATCCGCTGCTGATGACGTCAGATATTACATCACTGATGACATATGTGTCTTTCTGAAAAACAAAAAAATATATATATTTATAGCTAAAAAAAAAAGGAAGAAGACATGGGTATATAAATGTGTAAATACAGTGATGTAATATCAGACGTCATCAGCAGCGGATTACGGTCGCATGAGTTATAGTTGCCTGCACTAACTATAACGGGGGAATTTCATTGGTTTTTCATGAGGAAAATGCCCAGCTAACTATAACATGTGTGAAACCTATGGTTTTTTAAGTGAATATATATATATATATATATAACGACAGGTTGCTGCTCCGGATGGATTGCACTCGCCGGAGGTTAGGTCGAGCACAAGGATGCACACACATATCAGCTCCCCACATAGTGCTGCCTACGCGTTTCAGGACACCTCCCTTCCTCTGGGCAGTGAAGCAAATGAAAGGCATCAGTTGTTGGTAGGTAAGTCCCTTCTTTATTTTGCTTGATAAAAACCTTAATGAAATTCAGGTGAATAGCCAACTAGCATTGTGGGACTGGAAGTCCTGTTTAACATATCCCAATGGACTCCGCCTTCGCAAATGTCAATAAAATATTAAGTGGGACAAACGATGTTCAGTGTTGCACCTTGTCAATTGAAAAGACCCCTCCAGCTCTGCTCCGATATGCAAATACATTACGGCGGACCCACATGGATCTTGTGGTGGTGCGAAGCCGTGGCCTGGGCTGGGCCACAATAATCTGAAAAGACAGGTTGCCGCTTCGGATGGATCGCACTCGCTGGAGGTTAGGTCGAGCAAAATGCTGCACACACAGATCAGCTCCCCACATAGTGCTGCCTACGCGTTTGAGGACACCTCTCTACCTCTGGGCAGTGAAACAAATGAAAGGTATCAGTTGTTGGTAGGTAAGTCCCTTCTTTATTTTGCTTGATAAAAACCTTAATGAAATGCAGGTGAATAGCCAACTAGCATTGTGGGACTGGAAGTCCTGTTTAACATATCCCAATGGACTCAGCCTTCGCAAATGTCAATAAAATATTAAGTGGGACAAACGATGTTCCGTGTTGTGCCTTGTCAATTGAAAAGACCCCTCCAGCTCCGCTCCGATATGCAAATACATTACGGCGGACCCACATGGATCTTGTGGTGGTACGAAGCCATGGCCTGGGCTGGGCCACAATAATCTGAAAAGACAGGTTGCCGCTCCGGATGGATCGCACTCGCCGGAGGTTAGGTCGAGCACAAGGCTGCACACACAGATCAGCTCCCCACATAATGCTGCCTACGCGTTTCAGGGCACCTCCCTTCCTCTGGGCAGTGAAACAAATGAAAGGCATCAGTTGTTGGTAGGTAAGTCCCTTCTTTATTTTCTTGATAAAAACCTTAATGAAATTCAGGTGAATAGCCAACTAGCATTGTGGGACTGGAAGTCCTTTTTAACATATCCCAATGGACTCAGCCTTCGCAAATGTCAATAAAATATTAAGTGGGACAAACGATGTTCCGTGTTGCGCCTTGTCAATTGAAAAGACCCCTCCAGCTCCACTCCGATATGCAAATACATTACAGCGGACCCACATGGATCTTGTGGTGGTGCGAAGCCGTGGCCTGGGCTGGGCCACAATAATCTGAAAAGACAGGTTGCCGCTCCGGATGGATCGCACTCGCCGGAGGTTAGGTCGAGCACAAGGCTGCACACACAGATCAGCTCCCCACATAGTGCTGCCTACGCGTTTCAGGACACCTCCCTTCCTCTGGGCAGTGAAACAAATGAAAGGCATCAGTTGTTGGTAGGTAAGTCCCTTCTTTATTTTGCTTGATAAAAACCTTAATGAAATGCAGGTGAATAGCCAACTAGCATTGTGGGACTGGAAGTCCTGTTTAACATATCCCAATGGACTCAGCCTTCGCAAATGTCAATAAAATATTAAGTGGGACAAACGATGTTCTGTGTTGTGCCTTGTCAATTGAAAAGACCCCTCCAGCTCCGCTCCGATATGCAAATACATTACGGCGGACCCACATGGATCTTGTGGTGGTGCGAAGCCGTGGCCTGGGCTGGGCCACAATAATCTGAAAAGACAGGTTGCCGCTCCGGATGGATCGCACTCGCCGGAGGTTAGGTCGAGCACAAGGCTGCACACACAGATCAGCTCCCCACATAGTGCTGCCTACGCGTTTCAGGGCACCTCCCTTCCTCTGGGCAGTGAAACAAATGAAAGGCATCAGTTGTTGGTAGGTAAGTCCCTTCTTTATTTTGCTTGATAAAAACCTTAATGAAATGCAGGTGAATAGCCAACTAGCATTGTGGGACTGGAAGTCCTGTTTAACATATCCCAATGGACTCAGCCTTCGCAAATGTCAATAAAATATTAAGTGGGACAAACGATGTTCCGTGTTGCGCCTCGTCAATTGAAAAGACCCCTCCAGCTCCGCTCCGATATGCAAATACATTACGGCGGACCCACATGGATCTTGTAGTGGTACGAAGCCGTGGCCTGGGCTGGGCCACAATAATCTGAAAAGACAGGTTGCCGCTCTAGATGGATCGCACTCGCCGGAGGTTAGGTTGAGCACAAGGCTGCACACACAGATCAGCATCCCACATAGTGCTGCCTACGCGTTTCAGGGCACCTCCCTTCCTCTGGGCAGTGAAACAAATGAAAGGCATCAGTTGTTGGTAGGTAAGTCCCTTCTTTATTTTGCTTGATAAAAACCTTAATGAAATGCAGGTGAATAGCCAACTAGCATTGTGGGACTGGAAGTCCTGTTTAACATATCCCAATGGACTCAGCCTTCGCAAATGTCAATAAAATATTAAGTGGGACAAACGATGTTCCGTGTTGCGCCTTGTCAATTGAAAAGACCCCTCCAGCTCAGCTCCGATATGCAAATACATTACGGCGGACCCACATGGATCTTGTGGTGGTGCGAAGAGGTGGCCTGGGCTGGGCCACAATAATCTGAAAAGACAGGTTGCCGCTCTGGATGGATTGCACTCGCCGGAGGTTAGGTCGAGCACAAGGCTGCACACACAGATCAGCTCCCCACATAGTGCTGCCTACGCGTTTCAGGACACCTCTCTTCCTCTGGGCAGTGAAACAAATGAAAGGCATCAGTTGTTGGTAGGTAAGTCCTTTCTTTATTTTGCTTGATAAAAACCTTAATGAAATTCAGGTGAATAGCCAACTAGCATTGTGGGACTGGAAGTCGTGTTTAACATATCCCAATGGACTCAGCCTTCGCAAATGTCAATAAAATATTAAGTGGGACAAACGATGTTCTGTGTTGCGCCTTGTCAATTGAAAAGACCCCTCCAGCTCTGCTCCGGTATGCAAATACATTACGGCGGACCCACATGGATCTTGTGGTGGTGCGAAGCCGTGCCCTGGGCTTGGCCACAATAATCTGAAAAAACAGGTTGCCGCTCTGGATGGATCGCACTCGCCGGAGGGTAGGTCGAGCACAAGGCTGCACACACAGATCAGCTCCCCACATAGTGCTGCCTACGCGTTTCAGGACACCTCCCTTCCTCTGGGCAGTGAAACAAATGAAAGGCATCAGTTGTTGGTAGGTAAGTCCCTTCTTTATTTTGCTTGATAAAAACCTTAATGAAATTCAGGTGAATAGCCAACTAGCATTGTGGGACTGGAAGTCCTGTTTAACATATCCCAATGGACTCAGCCTTCGCAAATGTCAATAAAATATTTTGACGCACTTTCGATTCCAGTCATCGACGGCGGCCTTCGGGCCTCTCCAGGCTCCGGTCCCGGCTGATGGAAAGAACTCCATTCAAGAAGTGCCCTCGATGTGGGTCCAAATTCCCCCACTCCGATCTTCATGAGGTGTGCAACCTCTGCCTCTCCCCTGAACACGAGGCTCGAGACTGTCCCACCTGCAAGTCTTTTAGGTCTAAAAAGACTATTCGAGATCGAAGGGCCAGTAGAAAAATGGCGCACTCCTCGACCTCCGTTCCAGTAGACATCTTCGGGGACGACGTCGAAGCTCCGGGACACCAGCACATACCGAAGTGGACCTCGTCAGTGCTTCCGAAGCCTACGACTCGGATGTGGAGGACATCACCCCGGCGTAGAGGGTCGTGAGTAAAATACCCCCTCCCACACCCGCGCCGACACCCAAAAAGGCTTTGGTCACGCCTTCACCTTCGGGCCTTGGCAAGACCAAAGATACTGCATCGAACACCCCACCTTCGGGCCCGGTAACGAAGCCAAGCAAGCCTTCCGGCAGCTCGGGCTCGAGCCAGCCTGCCAGCGGTGCCGAAAAACATCCATCGGCACCGAAGAAAAGATCGGCCTCTACCTCGACACCGAGCTCCACACCAAAGCCCTCGGTGTCGAAACCTAGCCTCTCGGTGCCGACCAAACCTCATAAGGCCCTCGGCACCGACACTCCCGCGACGAGGCCTGTATCGGCACCGAACAAAAAATCGGAGGTCCCTAAAAAGCACGGCACAGACAAGCCAAAGAAGCCGTCAGCCCCGAAAACTTCGGCGCCGACCGAACAACCAGTGTCGCAAGAACTTTTTACACCGGATCCTTTACAAAAGACACTTACCAAGGATCCAAAAACTGGACATTTGGCACTTTCTTCCAAAAAGAGACTTTTGGACAGACCAGCTCCCCCTCCACCTCCAAAGAAAAAGGACTGTGCTACCCCCCCCTTCAGAGTGCCTTCCCTGCCTCCTCCACCTCCTCCACCCTCTCCCCCTCCACCTTCTCCACCCCGACCTCATCGCTCTCCGACCCCGTCTTCAGACCATGATGATCAGGGGGACCCATACTACGACCCAGCAGATGTGCCTCAAGACCCCACCCCTACAGGATCCCCAGACCCGTGGGATGATTATAATTCCAGATGTCCCACAAGATTACCTATATCCATCCAGTAACCAATCAATTGTGAGGGAGATAGAAGGAAACGTGATCCATTCACCTTCCAGTTACTAGTTTCTCATCAAAAATGAAAGGATCACTTGTACCTGTTATACCCCTGGATAACAGGTACAAGTGATCCTTTCTTTTTTGATGACAAACTATATCCATCCAGGCCATCACCACCAGAAGACTCACTAGGTTTTCACCACCTACTTCAGAGGGCGGCACATTATCACGGGGTAGAGCTACACACTGACCCAGTAGAGGAAGATTTCCTCCTAGATACCTTTGATACAGCGCATAGGTCTACTGCTATATTACCTATGCTCAAAGGGGTAATAAAACATGCGCCAGAGGTTTTTAAAGACCCAGTCATGGCTAGGGTCCTAAACCCGCGTATAGAAAAAAGTACAAAGCCGCCCCTACAGACCCTGCCTACATCAAAGGGCCAGCGCCACTGGATTCCCTAGTGGTATCCACCGCAAGAAAGAGATCAAATTCCCAGGCGTCAGGCGTCAGGCGAAGCACCAACACCTGACAAGGAATCAAAACTCCTGGACGCATCAGGAAAACGCACTGCGTCACAGGCAGCTAACATGTGGCGTATCGCCAACACTCAAGCGCTATTGGTCAGATACGACGGGGCGCATTATGATGAGCTAGAAACCATCATGCACCATCTCCCAGAAAAATATAAAAACAGGGCCAATGAACTAATCCAAGAGGGTAAAACCATAACCAATACCTCTATACGCTGTGCCTTAGACGCAGCAGACACAGCTTCCAGGGCCATTAACACCAGTGTCCTACTCCATCGGCACGCTTGGCTGAGAGTGTCCGGCTTTAAACCGGAGGTACAAGCCTCTATATTAAACCACCTGTTCGATCAGGAACATTTATTCGGCCCAAAGAAAGATGAGGCCCTCGAAAAGATGAAAAAAGATACAGATACGGCGAAATCTATGGGAGCCCTACAGTCACACCCTCCTAGACGCTCCTTTCGCCGCTCTTCCTTTCGTGGCACGGGCAGAGGCTACTCCTCAGATACCGCGTCCACGTATTACAAATCCCCTCCTCATCAAAGGGGCGGATATAGAGGAAATAATAATAAAGGCAGAGGCAAAACAAGTACTGCCCGCTCTGCCACACCGCCTACCCAATGACTTTCCCCTGCTCCCCCCAGACCATCCCACTCCGGTCGGGGGCAGACTACAAAATTTCCTTCACGTCTGGGAGTCCATCACATCAGACAAGTGGGTGACCCAAATTATTCGTTCAGGGTACTGCCTGGAACTCACATCTACCCCTCCCAACATTCCACCCAGGCAACGCCCAATGTCACAAGAACATTCCACGTTACTAAAGCAGGAGGTGATCTCCCTCCTACAAAAACACGCAATAGAACAGGCCCCCCACGATCTGCAAAATGTAGGAGTCTACTCCCTATATTTTCTGATACCAAAAAGAGACGAGACTCTACGACCTATCTTAGATCTCCGGCCTCTAAACACGTACATACATTCAGACCATTTTCACATGGTAACACTTCAGCAGGTACTTCCGCTCCTCTTCCAGAACGACTTTCTCACCACACTGGACTTGAAAGACGCGTACTTTCACATTCCGGTACATCATGCCCACAGAAAGTACCTCAGATTCGTAGTGGACGGGCAACACTACCAGTTCAAGGTGCTCCCATTCGGGGTCACAACAGCACCACGGGTATTTACCAAGTGCCTAGCGGTAGTGGCGGCACACCTCAGAAGACAGCACATTCACGTCTTCCCGTATCTGGACGACTGGCTCATAAAAGCCGTGTCTTACAACCAATGTGTATACCACACCGCCACTACAATCCAGCTACTGCACCAACTAGGCTTCACGGTGAACCACCAAAAGTCCCAGTTAACACCATCCCACATAAAGCAATACCTCGGTGCCACCATAGACACCTCAAAAGCCATTGCCTACCCCAATCCAGCAAGGATTGCAAGCATTCAAGCTTTGCGTCAAAAATTCATACTTCAACACTCCCTCCCAGCAAGAGTGTTTATGCAACTGATAGGGATGATGGCCTCTTGCATTTTTATAGTACCTCATGCAAGACTCCAGATGCGTCCACTCCAAGAGTGCTTAGCGCGCCAATGGAACCAGGCCCAGGGGCAACTGACAGATCTGGTGTTGGTCGCACCCATCGCTCTCTGCAGTGGTGGAACACCACAAATCTTTCCAGAGGTCGACCGTTCCTGGACCCGGTTCCACAAATAATCCTGACAACAGACGCATCGCTCTCCGGCTGGGGAGCTCATCTTCTACACCTCACAGTGCAGGGCACATGGACGCCGCAACAAAAGTTACTCCACATCAATCATCTGGAGCTACTGGCAATCTTTCTAGCGCTAAAATCCTTTCACACACAGATTCTAGGCAAGGCAGTCCTTATCCGCACTGACAACATGACCGCCATGTACTACATCCAAAAACAAGGCGGCACACACTCTCCACAGCTCTCTCAACTAGCACAGAGCATATGGAGATGGGCAATTCTACACAAAATCTTTCTCCTAGCCCAACATGTCCCAGGAGTCCAGAACACCATGGCAGATCTGCTCAGCAGAGAAACGCAGCAGATCCACGAGTGGGAACTTCACCCGCAAGTTCTTCACCCGTTCTTTCAAATGTGGGGGCATCCACAAATAGACCTATTCGCCACCCACGAAAACAAAAAATGCCCAAGCTTCGCCGCCAGATACCCACACCCATTGTCCAAAGGCAATGCGATATGGATGAACTGGTCAGGCAAATTTGCATACGCCTTTCCACCTCTCCCACTAATTCCATTAGTGGTGCGAAAGCTACAACAGCACTCCCTCACACTCATTCTAGTAGCTCCAACATGGGCCAGACAACCATGGTACACCACGCTGCTGGAACTCTCAGTAGTGCCACACCAAAAATTACACCTCTTACCATGCCTCCTAACCCAGAACCATGGAGAGATCAGACACCCGGACCCAGCTCAGCTCAACCTTGCGATCTGGCTCCTGAGATCATAGAATTCGGATACCTTAACCTTCCCCCGACTGTATGAGTGTTATCAGAGAAGCTAGACGCCCTACCACTAGAGCCTGCTACGCTGCCAAGTGGAAAAGATTTGTTGTTTACTACCATAACAACACAATCAACCCTCTAGACGCATCCATACAGCACATCATATGCTACTTACTACATCTACAAAGATGTAACCTAGCATATACATCTATTCGGCTACACCTCGCAGCAATTGCTGCTTACTTTCAAAACACGATTTGGGAAAAGGGGGTGGTGATGGACAGAGTTTCTGAATGATGCAGAATACTCTTACCAAGTCAAGAGATCATGGTTTTAATCCATCACCGTTTTTTAGCTCACTGCACCATCCCAGCTCAGAACCTGGCTCCATGCAAATTAGTCTGTACCTGTCCCAGTGCATGATGGGAACAGAGCAAACCAAACTACCAAGCCAATTCTTATACTGGGAAGGAAACAAGCTTCCGGGGACCGGTTTCTGGCATCACAGCCTTCATCGGCCCGGCTTGCTTTAATCCTGATGGGGCAATGAGCAAGGGACTCACGTCTGAGCATACCCTCCCACACTAAGTGCGGTTAAAATCGATTTGGGAAAAGGGGGTGGTGATGGACAGAGTTTCTGAATGATGCAGAATACTCTTACCAAGTCAAGAGATCATGGTTTTAATCCATCACCGTTTTTTAGCTCACTGCACCATCCCAGCTCAGAACCTGGCTCCATGCAAATTAGTCTGTACCTGTCCCAGTGCATGATGGGAACAGAGCAAACCAAACTACCAAGCCAATTCTTATACTGGGAAGGAAACAAGCTTCCGGGGACCGGTTTCTGGCATCACAGCCTTCATCGGCCCGGCTTGCTTGAATCCTGATGGTGCAATGAGCAAGGGACTCACGTCTGAGCATACCCTCCCACACTAAGTGCGGTTAAAATCGATTTGGGAAAAGGGGGTGGTGATGGACAGAGTTTCTGAATGATGCAGAATACTCTTACCAAGTCAAGAGATCATGGTTTTAATCCATCACCGTTTTTTAGCTCACTGCACCATCCCAGCTCAGAACCTGGCTCCATGCAAATTAGTCTGTACCTGTCCCAGTGCATGATGGGAACAGAGAAAACCAAACTACCAAGCCAATTCTTATACTGGGAAGGAAACAAGCTTCCGGGGACCGGTTTCTGGCATCACAGCCTTCATCGGCCCGGCTTGCTTGAATCCTGATGGTGCAATGAGCAAGGGACTCACGTCTGAGCATACCCTCCCACACTAAGTGCGGTTAAAATCGATTTGGGAAAAGGGGGTGGTGATGGACAGAGTTTCTGAATGATGCAGAATACTCTTACCAAGTCAAGAGATCATGGTTTTAATCCATCACCGTTTTTTAGCTCACTGCACCATCCCAGCTCAGAACCTGGCTCCATGCAAATTAGTCTGTACCTGTCCCAGTGCATGATGGGAACAGAGCAAACCAAACTACCAAGCCAATTCTTATACTGGGAAGGAAACAAGCTTCCGGGGACCGGTTTCTGGCATCACAGCCTTCATCGGCCCGGCTTGCTTGAATCCTGATGGTGCAATGAGCAAGGGACTCACGTCTGAGCATACCCTCCCACACTAAGTGCGGTTAAAATCGATTTGGGAAAAGGGGGTGGTGATGGACAGAGTTTCTGAATGATGCAGAATACTCTTACCAAGTCAAGAGATCATGGTTTTAATCCATCACCGTTTTTTAGCTCACTGCACCATCCCAGCTCAGAACCTGGCTCCATGCAAATTAGTCTGTACCTGTCCCAGTGCATGATGGGAACAGAGCAAACCAAACTACCAAGCCAATTCTTATACTGGGAAGGAAACAAGCTTCCGGGGACCGGTTTCTGGCATCACAGCCTTCATCGGCCCGGCTTGCTTGAATCCTGATGGTGCAATGAGCAAGGGACTCACGTCTGAGCATACCCTCCCACACTAAGTGCGGTTAAAATCGATTTGGGAAAAGGGGGTGGTGATGGACAGAGTTTCTGAATGATGCAGAATACTCTTACCAAGTCAAGAGATCATGGTTTTAATCCATCACCGTTTTTTAGCTCACTGCACCATCCCAGCTCAGAACCTGGCTCCATGCAAATTAGTCTGTACCTGTCCCAGTGCATGATGGGAACAGAGCAAACCAAACTACCAAGCCAATTCTTATACTGGGAAGGAAACAAGCTTCCGGGGACCGGTTTCTGGCATCACAGCCTTCATCGGCCCGGCTTGCTTGAATCCTGATGGTGCAATGAGCAAGGGACTCACGTCTGAGCATACCCTCCCACACTAAGTGCGGTTAAAATCGATTTGGGAAAAGGGGGTGGTGATGGACAGAGTTTCTGAATGATGCAGAATACTCTTACCAAGTCAAGAGATCATGGTTTTAATCCATCACCGTTTTTTAGCTCACTGCACCATCCCAGCTCAGAACCTGGCTCCATGCAAATTAGTCTGTACCTGTCCCAGTGCATGATGGGAACAGAGCAAACCAAACTACCAAGCCAATTCTTATACTGGGAAGGAAACAAGCTTCCGGGGACCGGTTTCTGGCATCACAGCCTTCATCGGCCCGGCTTGCTTGAATCCTGATGGTGCAATGAGCAAGGGACTCACGTCTGAGCATACCCTCCCACACTAAGTGCGGTTAAAATCGATTTGGGAAAAGGGGGTGGTGATGGACAGAGTTTCTGAATGATGCAGAATACTCTTACCAAGTCAAGAGATCATGGTTTTAATCCATCACCGTTTTTTAGCTCACTGCACCATCCCAGCTCAGAACCTGGCTCCATGCAAATTAGTCTGTACCTGTCCCAGTGCATGATGGGAACAGAGCAAACCAAACTACCAAGCCAATTCTTATACTGGGAAGGAAACAAGCTTCCGGGGACCGGTTTCTGGCATCACAGCCTTCATCGGCCCGGCTTGCTTGAATCCTGATGGTGCAATGAGCAAGGGACTCACGTCTGAGCATACCCTCCCACACTAAGTGCGGTTAAAATCGATTTGGGAAAAGGGGGTGGTGATGGACAGAGTTTCTGAATGATGCAGAATACTCTTACCAAGTCAAGAGATCATGGTTTTAATCCATCACCGTTTTTTAGCTCACTGCACCATCACAGCTCAGAACCTGGCTCCATGCAAATTAGTCTGTACCTGTCCCAGTGCATGATGGGAACAGAGCAAACCAAACTACCAAGCCAATTCTTATACTGGGAAGGAAACAAGCTTCCGGGGACCGGTTTCTGGCATCACAGCCTTCATCGGCCCGGCTTGCTTGAATCCTGATGGTGCAATGAGCAAGGGACTCACGTCTGAGCATACCCTCCCACACTAAGTGCGGTTAAAATCGATTTGGGAAAAGGGGGTGGTGATGGACAGTTCGGGCTGGACTGTTCCCATGGGGCACAGGGTCAAGACTGATTTGCATATGGCTGGGTTCAAACTGGAATGGCATGGTGAGCAAAAAAACGATGGATTTAGGCCCAGATCTCTGTACTGGGGTGAATGCATGACATTGTTCTGCATTCTGTCCATCAATTGTTATTTTTGCATTTGTCACCCCGAGTGGGAAGGGTATGCTCAGACGTGAGTCCCTTGCTCTCCATGCCACTGGAATCAGGCTATCCTGGCTGATGAGGGCTGAAAGCCCGAAACCGGTCCTAGGATGCTTGTTTCCAGTCCAGGGAGGACCTGGCTTGGCAGTTCGGGCTGGACTGTTCCCATGGGGCACAGGGTCAAGACTGATTTGCATATGGCTGGGTTCAAACTGGAATGGCATGGTGAGCAAAAAAACGATGGATTTAGGCCCAGATCTCTGTACTGGGGTGAATGCATGACATTGTTCTGCATTCTGTCCATCAATTGTTATTTTTGCATTTGTCACCCCGAGTGGGAAGGGTATGCTCAGACGTGAGTCCCTTGCTCTCCATGCCACTGGAATCAGGCTATCCTGGCTGATGAGGGCTGAAAGCCCGAAACCGGTCCTAGGATGCTTGTTTCCAGTCCAGGGAGGACCTGGCTTGGCAGTTCGGGCTGGACTGTTCCCATGGGGCACAGGGTCAAGACTGATTTGCATATGGCTGGGTTCAAACTGGAATGGCATGGTGAGCAAAAAAACGATGGATTTAGGCCCAGATCTCTGTACTGGGGTGAATGCATGACATTGTTCTGCATTCTGTCCATCAATTGTTATTTTTGCATACTTTCAAAACAGACAGCACCTATCACTTTTCAAAGTGCCTGCCATTAAAGCCTTAATTCCCCCCAGAGTGCCACCCTCACCTGTGTGGAACTTAAATATAGTGCTCACAAGGCTAATGGGACCGACCTTTGAATTCTTGCATAAATGCGAACTGCAATTCCTCACATGGAAAACACCTTTCCTGGTAGCCATCACCTCCCTTAGCCTTCTAAGGGAGGTGATGGCTACCAGGAAAGGTGAAATACAAGCGCTTACTATACAAGAACCTTTTCTCCAAATGCACCCGAACAAGGTTGTTCTCCGTACCAACCCAAAATTCCTACCCAAAGTCATCGCACCCTTTCATCTAAACCAATCGGTAGAATTACCGTTTTTTTTCTCGCAACCTCAAACTGTTGCAGAAAGGGCTCTACACACACTGGATGTTAAAGGGCCTTACTTTACTACATCCAGAGAACACAAACTTTCAGAAAGACAAAGCAACTGTTTGTCTCTTTCACTCCACCTCATAAATGCAACCCCATCTCTAAATCAGGGATAGCTAGATGGATTGTAAAATGCATACAGATTTGCTACCACAAAGCAAAATGCACGCTATCTGTTCCCCCTAAAGCCCACTCTACAAGAAAGATAGGGGCTTCTATGGCTTTTCTAGGGAACATCCCATTAGATGATATCTGCAAGGCAGCTACATGCTTAACACCGCACACTTTCACTAAACATTACTGTGTAGATGTGCAAACCAAGCAACAAGCTAGTGTGGGCCAGGCTGTACTGAAAACACTATTTCAAACCACTGCAACAGATACCGGTGGTCGCCGCTAAGGTTGGGAACTGCTATATAGTCTATGCAAAAGTGTGTAATCTGCAGCTCATTTGCCTCGAACGGAATATGCTACTTACCAGTATGCATCTGTTCTTGGCATGTAGAGCTGCAGATCTACATACGCCCACCTGCCTCCCCGGCTACCTGTATCTGTTCCAGTCTATCTTATTTAGATACAACACACATGGGTTTCTTCACTGTGATTACTACGCTCCATCTTTCACTGTTGGCGAAAAACAATCTGAGGATGGAGCCGAAGCCCATGCGCAATACGAACCAAGGGAGGAGCCAAGAACAGATGCATACTGGTAAGTAGCATATTCCATATATATATATATATATATATATATATATATATATATATATATATATTCACTGAAAAAACCATAGGTTTCAGGGGTGTTATAGTTAGCTGGACTTTTCACTTGTACAAAACCATTGAAATTCCCCCGTTATAGTTAGTTCAGCTAACTATAACTCGCGCGCCCGCAATGCACTGCTGATGACGTCACATATTACATCACTCATGACATGGTCAGTGACATCACTCATGACATCACTGATGACATCTCAAATGACATCACTGATGACATCACTGATGACATCATCCTTGTGATAGAGTGGCAGACCTCCTCTCACCCTAATATAACCTTTGATACACACATTAAAAAATAGAGACTAAAATTTTCAAAACAATGGACATACCAATACCAGTTACAACAACCCCTTCAGTAATTCTAAGATCCACATACACATCCACTCATTCACCAACAGTCCTATACAGTCACTCATACATGTACTCACTCATCATATGTACTCATACACCTATACATCCTGTTACACAATGCCACTCATCCATAGAGTTACTCACACACATAGTCACTCATGCTAATAAAGAATCAAACATACATTTACTTGCATATACAGTTATACACACACCACCATACTTACTTCTACGGAAACTTACACATACTTAGTCTTTTAAACAATCACTTATAGAAACACATACTTATTCATACAGGAACTCTTTCAATCTCTCACTCTCACATATACTCACATATATACACCAATAGTCACATATACTAGTTTAAAACATATGTAGTTACTCATAAAGACACTATTGAGACAGTCATTCACTCACTAACACACCCATACACACACTCATCCACCCATACAGTCCTGCACACATGCTGTGTTCAACACATACAAACAGTGAGTCACTCATTCATGCACCTATGCACTACGTAATACCCCCCACCGAACCATGCAGACACTCAGACTGATACTCAAAAAACCAACTAATAACCTATATAGACACCCATGTAGCTACTCACCAACCCATGCAGCCACTTATACACAAAGTGAGAGACTGATACAGATATTTACATATTTAAACATTACTCACTAAGCCATGTATTCACTATGATACACTTAATCAGTCAGTTACACAATCAATTTTTCAAAAACAAATCATCCATTTAGACACTTATATACCCATTTATTCTTCCATCGACCTTGAGATATACATATATAAAACATATTTAATTTTCAGAAAAACACACATTCACTGGATGATGCCATCAGTGATGTCATCAGTGATGTCATTTGAGATGTCATCAGTGATGTCATGAGTGATGTCACTGACCATGTCATGAGTGATGTAATATGTGACGTCATCAGCAGTGCATTGCGGGCGCGCGAGTTATAGTTAGCTGAACTAACTATAACGGGGGAATTTCAATGGTTTTGTACAAGTGAAAAGTCCAGCTAACTATAACACCCCTGAAACCTATGGTTTTTTCAGTGAATTTCTGAGGTTTTTTAAATGCTAATTCCTAACTATAACGTGCCTGAAACCTATGGTTTTTTCTGTGAATATATATATATATATCCACCCAAACAAAAGTTACCCTCACAGAGGAGCCTTCACACCGGTTGGTTCCGCTTACACTATTTTAATGGCAGCTGCAGCAGCGAAGAAAAACACCACACAGCATGTAGTAAAAAAGCATAGCCTGACGCGTTTCGTGCGTAGCACTTCTTCAAAGGCTAACTAGTGGATGGTAAGTGCCCAACAGTCCGTGAACTCTTTTAAATCCGAAAGTCCGTCCCCAGTGGGCGTGGCCATTTCCCAAGGCCTCCTGGACTTCGTAGTGCACTTCTGTTTTGCTCGACTGAGCTTGTTGCGCAAATCACCAAAAGATTGTCCCAAATCAAAACTGATGTCGGGACTGGTGCTGATAATGGAAGCATTCATGTGTAGCAGTGCATATCGAACATGGCACAGTAACCCACTGGGGTTTTGATTTGGGACAATCTTTTGGTGATTTGTGCAACAAGCTCGTGTGGATTCTTCTTTCCCTTTGGATCTGCATCTGGTGAAATATATATATATATATATTCACTGAAAAAACCATAGGTTTCAGGGGTGTTATAGTTAGCTGGACTTTTCACTTGTACAAAACCATTGAAATTCCCCCGTTATAGTTAGTTCAGCTAACTATAACTCGCGCGCCCGCAATGCACTGCTGATGACGTCACATATTACATCACTCATGACATGGTCAGTGACATCACTCATGACATCACTGATGACATCTCAAATGACATCACTGATGACATCACTGATGGCATCATCCAGTGAATGTGTGTTTTTCTGAAAATTAAATATGTTTTATATATGTATATCTCAAGGTCGATGGAAGAATAAATGGGTATATAAGTGTCTAAATGGATGATTTGTTTTTGAAAAATTGATTGTGTAACTGACTGATTAAGTGTATCATAGTGAATACATGGCTTAGTGAGTAATGTTTAAATATGTAAATATCTGTATCAGTCTCTCACTTTGTGTATAAGTGGCTGCATGGGTTGGTGAGTAGCTACATGGGTGTCTATATAGGTTATTAGTTGGTTTTTTGAGTATCAGTCTGAGTGTCTGCATGGTTCGGTGGGGGGTATTACGTAGTGCATAGGTGCATGAATGAGTGACTCACTGTTTGTATGTGTTGAACACAGCATGTGTGCAGGACTGTATGGGTGGATGAGTGTGTGTATGGGTGTGTTAGTGAGTGAATGACTGTCTCAATAGTGTCTTTATGAGTAACTACATATGTTTTAAACTAGTATATGTGACTATTGGTGTATATATGTGAGTATATGTGAGAGTGAGAGATTGAACGAGTTCCTGTATGAATAAGTATGTGTTTCTATAAGTGATTGTTTAAAAGACTAAGTATGTGTAAGTTTCCGTAGAAGTAAGTATGGTGGTGTGTGTATAACTGTATATGCAAGTAAATGTATGTTTGATTCTTTATTAGCATGAGTGACTATGTGTGTGAGTAACTCTATGGATGAGTGGCATTGTGTAACAGGATGTATAGGTGTATGAGTACATATGATGAGTGAGTACATGTATGAGTGACTGTATAGGACTGTTGGTGAATGAGTGGATGTGTATGTGGATCTTAGAATTACTGAAGGGGTTGTTGTAACTGGTATTGGTATGTCCATTGTTTTGAAAATTTTAGTCTCTATTTTTGAATGTGTGTATCAAAGGTTATATTAGGGTGAGAGGAGGTCTGCCACTCTATCACAAGGATGATGTCATCAGTGATGTCATCAGTGATGTCATTTGAGATGTCATCAGTGATGTCATGAGTGATGTCACTGACCATGTCATGAGTGATGTAATATGTGACGTCATCAGCAGTGCATTGCGGGCGCGCGAGTTATAGTTAGCTGAACTAACTATAACGGGGGAATTTCAATGGTTTTGTACAAGTGAAAAGTCCAGCTAACTATAACACCCCTGAAACCTATGGTTTTTTCAGTGAATTTCTGAGGTTTTTTAAATGCTAATTCCTAACTATAACGTGCCTGAAACCTATGGTTTTTTCTGTGAATTTCAAAGGTTTTTTAAATGCTAATTTCTAACTATGCCTACAGAGATAGGACATGTGAAGAAAGAAGAAAAAATGCACAGAAAGAAACAAAAGAAGTGCAGAAAGAAGCAACAGAAGTCCTCAAATACGAAGATAAGTGCAGGAAGAAGGATAACGTGCAGAAAGAACAAAAAGAAGAGCAGAAAGAAGCCTTGTTGCAAAATCATCCTGTACCCTCAACTTTTTCAGACGGATACTGGTGGTAACTGAGTCTGACTAACCAGTCCTAGAGCCAGTGCTATGTTAAAAGACACTTAGAATACAGTGAAAACACCTACATACACTAGGGAACATTATGCGTTGGGGTCCCCCTGTGATTAGCATGACCGCCTCTGTAAGCCCCTAGTATATAATAGGGCATGGAGATTAAAACTACCTCTTAAAACAGGCCACAGTGCGTTTTTGCACACGTTAACTCAGGCCCCGTCCCCTCCATTCACCACTGTGTAAACACGCCCTGTGTCCATTTTTAGTTGGGAGATTAAGTTCATTTGAATCCTGAGGGTCCCTAGGGTCCAACTAGCCCACTAGGTACCTCCAGTAAGTGCCACAGAGCTGCGTTGCAGAGAGGTGTAAAAAGTGGCACGGCCTGGACCACCTCTCTGCAATGCAGCTCAGTGGCGCTTACTGGAAGCACTTGGTGGGCTAGTTAGCCCCCATGGGCCCTCAGTATTGAAGGGAAATTATATCCCCAATTTAAAACGTGCCATAGTGCGTGTTTGCACACGTCACCTCAGGCCCCGTCCCCTCCCTTCACCACTGTGTAAACGCGCCCTGTGGCTGTTCTAAGTTGAGAGATTAAGTCCCCTTGAATCCTAAGGGTCCCTAGGGTCAAACTAGACCACTAGGTACCTCCAGTAAGCGCCACAGAGCTGCGTTGCAGAGAGGTGTAAAAAGGGGCTTGGCCTCAGAACACCTGGCTGCAGCGCAGCTCCCTGGCGCATACTGGAGATGCCTGTTGGGGGCGAGTTTGCAGAGTGCTGCACGGAGGGGGCATGGCCTCCGGCACGATGCCAGTCTTTTATTTATTTTAGTTTTTTAAGAAGGGGGGCTGTTTGGTTCCCCTTCTTATTCGAATTTATTGGCCCTGATGACCCCATCCCCCAGGGCCAGTCTCCTAATTATATTTTTTTGACCCCAATCCCCAGGGCCGGCCACTGTTTTTTATTATTTTTAAAAAATATATATTTATAGACACACCTAGGACATGCTGGACAAACCGTACGTACCTATCACCATGACGATTTGCGTGATATTCATTAAAAGGCGACTATGCATGCAATGAATCCACGTGGAATGTATTTACACCACTAGTGAAGCTCTGACATGTCTGATGCCCTACCGTGCCTAATCCTGGTAGACACCCTTGTCGTTTATTTATACAAACATGGGTAGCTATTGACGGGCACATTTAATACACATGCACACCAAGCCATTCAAAGGGGATTCGACAAAAATTCGACCAAAACTATGCAAGAAACCCCCCTCACGGTTAATAAAACACACATCCACTGCCGGATGTGTAATACTTTTTATTTTACTCTCTGGAAAGGGGACGAACATCACTTGAGAGTCACAGCGTGCTCCTGACAGAGCCCAATGCTGTGTTACACCCACCATTGCCTGCCGAGTGCCACACACCTCTGTGTTGTATTCTACTAGCTAGTGCATATGCTATGACACTCTCTAGCCCATGTGCACTGTAACACCACCCCGTGAATATGTCATGCCACACTTGTCTTCGCACGGGTTATATTGCCCCATCTAACGTGCCTTTCTCGATGCCTATGTTATAACGCACAGTGCTATGCCATACATATTACAATCTGGGATCCATATCTTTGTCACAGTGCATATGCAACGTTACACTCCCCAGCACATATTTTATATTACAACTTTAGAGACTAGTTAGGTTACACAACACTGCCCTGTGCATATTACACTCCAAGGCGCATATCGCATAGCACGCGCTAGTGCCTGTGCTATCTCGCGCTCTCCAATGAATCTGTCATTGCGCACAATGTATTGCATATTATATTTCACGCCCGGTTCATCTTATATCACACTTTTTGGTGCATAGTTTATACCATACACTATATCTAGTTTTCATTTTCAATCGTCCTTTTCACGGGCATTACATTTTGCGATAGGGGGTGGAGGGTCAGGGGGTGTTTCTGCCAAGTGAGCCCGGAGTCACAGTCACAAACGTCCTCTTCTTCCTGAATAAAAGTGAGATTATGCTGCATACTTGTTCATATTTTAAGTAGTTCGCACAGACACAATGTTTTAAAAACAATAAAGTTCCTAATACCCGCCTTCTCTGAACAGTTAGCTTGCTGCCCCATCCCCTTCCTCCCTATCCTCTGTTGTGTGAATCCATGGACTAGCCTCCTCCCTCCTGCCATGCATGGTCTGATGTGCTGCCACTGCCCTCAATTTAGTATGATGTACCAGTCCACTCCTCCTGCCCTCCATTGCCCAATTCTATGCCCCATCATTGACCTCCTGCTTAAACTTTGTGCTTAGCTTGCTGCCCCTATTCTCCTTCCCCCTGCCCTCCGATGTCTTTGTGCATGCCCCTGCTCCATCCTTTTTGCCCACCATGTCCCATGGACCTGCCACTCCTATCTACTCTGAGTGTTCTGTTGAGCTGCCACTCCCCTCCCACCTGCCTAGCATTGTCAGATGACTGTAACCTGTCCCTGCCACCTCCACCCTGCCTGTCCACATGCCATGCCCCTATCCTCTTCCTCTTGTCCTACATGGTCCATTGTACTGCCACACCCTTCTGCCCTCCCTGGTCTGTTGTGCTGCAACTGCTCCTCCTGCCTGCCCCGTGTGGTCTGTTGTGAGGTCCCTTCCCCTGAATTTCTTGTCTGTGCACAGGTCCTGACCCTCCCTTCTATCCTCCATCGTCCTTTGTGCATGCCCCTCCACCCTCCTTCTTGCCCATCATAGCCATTGTGCTGCCACTAACCCTCCCACTTGCCATGCATGGTCTTCTGTGCTGCCATGGCCCCTCCCACCTTCCCTGTGTGGTCAGTTAGCTGCCCCTGACCCCCTCCCACCTTCCCTCCATGGTCTGTGTGTATGCCATCACAGTCTCACTGTTGCTCTTCATGGTGTGTCTTGCTTCTAGTGCCCATCCTGCCTGACCTCCATGGCTATCTTGCTGCTCCTGCCCTGCCCCCTTGCCCCCAGCCCTACTCCCTCCCTCCTGGCTTGTCTGTTCCATTGTAATGCCCCTGATCCGTCCCTCCTGCCCTTTATGGTCTGTTATGCTGCAGCTTTCTCTCCTGTCTGTCCATTATGGTCAGCTAGCTACCATTGCCTCTTGCCCCTCTGTTCTCTGTTGTCCATGTGCATGGTCCTCTCCCCTCCCTCTTGCTTTCTATGGATTGTTGTGCTGCACTCCCGTCCTGCATGCCCTGTGTGGTGTATTGTGCTGCTGCAAACCCTGATGCCTGCCCTGCAGGGTCAGTTTGGTGCACCTCTCCATGTCCCTCCTGTCCTCTGTTATCCAAGTCCATGTCCCTATCCCATTTCCTTCCATGATCCAATGTACCATACTTGCGAACATTTTGAACTTGGTAAGAGATTTTGAAAAAAAACTGGGGTATTGATTTTCCCCTTTGAGTTACATTGAAAAAGAGGATATTGTAGACAGGAGACAGATCAAATAAAGCCCATTTGAGCTTAAAAACATTGGACGTTTCCTGGCTGAATCGGGTCTGTTGGCATGTATGGTTGTACTACCATTGCCTCTTCCTTCTGCCCACAATGGTCTATTACATTGCCACAGCCTTGAAGGAGGGTAGATTTTGTATCACAGGGGGCCCCTGGCCCGTTCTGTCCACACCTGAAGTATGAGACCCTTGTCCTTGCCCTGCCAGCTGCATTTGTAGGCCGTATTAAATTGACCAGCGGGTCCTGTGTTGCTATATAATTATCCTGAGACATCCTTACCACTCAGCCAGCATAAAACCCCTGTGTAGGCCCTTCTGTTCAATATGTAGGCCTCTTTGTTAAATTGACCATAGCTCTGCAATTTTAGTGTATAGCAGTCTGAAGGCAGGTCTGCGAGGCCTTCTGATCCAAACTAGTAGCCCCCACCCTACCCGAGTGCTCCGTGCTCGGTATCAAAGTTCAACATCCCCCTGAAGCTGTCGACATACAGTAGGCTGCATCCTGGACTGGTACTTGCTTCCTGGGCAGGTTTCCCGCTTTTAAGGAAGTGGCAACCGCAGAGCGCCAAGTTAGGAGAACTGAGGAGATTTTATACATGAATATATTGAATTCCCGTACAATACCCATTATTTTCTGCTTGCTCTATGGAACTTACGATAAGCGATTGGCCTGAGAGACTGACCTTTTCACCCAGTCCATTGTCAGCATTAAGTGGGTAAATGACGAAATGTCTGGTAAAATCTGCAGACGAAGCTTTTGGGTAGCATACGTAGGTAGATGTAGCGTGCAAAGGAGCCCACAAAATGATATAAAAAGGGAGCACCCACAGATATCGACGGACTACCTCGCCGTCTGTATGTAGGTTAACAGGCAGTGCAGGTTTTCCCCAAGAGCTGGGAGCTCTTGTCTTCCTTTGCTTAAAATGTCTTGCTCTGCTTTGCTTGAAGTATCTTATTCTACTTTACCTATATGAAATGTCATGTTATGTTTAACCATTGTTCTCTTTACTTTTGCATTTAAAAGATTTTGTATTGTAATTGCAGGAATGCTTGCTCTAAGAGTAAACGTGAGTGTTCCTAGGTAACATTTTCCTTGGTGTAACTTGTTTCCCATGATGCATTTATAGATGTGTTTTCTCTCTCTCTCTGTCAGTACATTAATTGAGATACAGAGAATATTATGACAGTTGTATGATTATCTGGATTCTGTATTTTGTACTTTATGTCTCTATTCTGCGGTTTCTTTGAAGTTGCATCTTCTCATTAAACTGCCATTGTATTCTGCCTCCAATTCCATGTCTCATATGTCTGTTTTCTTCATTTTTGGAGCAAGCGTTCCTAGGCACCCCGGCTCAAATTAAGGTGCCCCTTTTGTCCCTGACTCACTCTCCTGCTCAGTTCTGTGGTGGCTCCCGGGGATCTGGGGACCGCCCCTAGCTTCCTTGACCCGTAATAGATCTTCCCTCCAACAGCCTCTCTTGCAAGTCCTGTATTGTTGGTTTGTTGCCCCTGCCCCCCTTTCCACTGCCCTCCATAGTCTGTTGTGCTTCCACGGCCCTTCCTGCCTGCTCAGTGTGGTTAAATTGTTGCCTTTGCACCCTCCTACCTGCCTTCAATTTTCAGAGTCCGTGCCCCTGGCCTCTGCCTCTCAACAGTATCCTAATAAACAACTAGATTGCTAACATTCTATATTTATTACAAAAGTGTGGAACGCCTGACATCATCTTGATGTAATCAAAACTGTAATACCTAGAGCATTTCCTTTAGAAATTACATATATGAGAGGGTCTTATTGGCATCAAAATTATGGTTAGTGCTCTAAAAGACTAAAATAAGGACATATTTTCTGAGTTTTCAAATAGCGACAAAGCACTTTTAAATTATTTGTTATCTTTATGTTTTTTTATCCAGTTGACCACTTGATTAAATGTTGCACTTAGGGGAGAGGATGTGGTGTTACTTCCAGAACTGCAGACTTTGCAACTGGGGAACCAGGTTGAAGTTTCTGCTTCAGCTCGACATTCTGTGATTCTGGTCAAATCACTTAGTCTCCCCATGTCTACAACCAAAATGAATTTGTTCTTGTGTGATGTAACCAATGCTCATGTAAAGCACTCCAATACCTGACAAGTCTGCACTATATAACACTGCAAAAACACAAAATAATAAGTGTTTTGCACACTTCTGTCATTGGGCTATATTTGGGCTACATCTGGGTGATTTTGGGCTACATTTGGGCTCTTTTGTCTCCGGTGGCCATCTTGGGAGATTTATTTGTTATGAAGTTTCCTAATTTCCTCATGTACTGCAGTCTCCTCAGTAGGAAATGCTTTCAGTTTTTTACTTTGATTCCATCATGAAGTTATTCAGATATGTCACACATTTGCCATAAATTCTGAATGTTAGCACTCTATTTGCTCATTAGATCACTGTAGTAAAACTACTGCACCATGGAAGTCTGCTCCTGGTATTAAAAGTGCATGTTTCAGTCTGCATGTCAGAATTTTTTAATGAAATAGAAGAGGACTTGAGAAGTCACTCAAAATGTGCCCTCATTTTCTTTCTTCAGCATTAATCATAATTTCTATGGCAAAATGAACCTCCTCATTGTGTTCCTTTTTAAATTAAATGTTTTAAGTGTTACCAGTTTATTCCAATCAAGATGGCTTCAGGTGTGCCATACTTTTGTCATAATGAAGACAGTAAGCGCTCTAGTTGTTTTTAAGAACATTCTGGGACATTCTGTCATTGGGCTATACTTGGGCTACATCTGGGTGATATTTGGGCTACATTTGGGCTCTTTTGTCTCTGGTGGCCATCTTGGGAGACTTATTTGTTATGAAGTTTCCTAATTTCCTCATTTACTGCAGTCTCCTCAGTAGGAAATACTTTCAGTTTTTTACTTTGATTCCATCAAGAAGGCATTCAGATGTGTCACACATTTGCCATAAATTCAGAATGTTAGCACTCTTTTTGCTCATTAGATCACTGTAGTAAAGCTACTGCTCACCAGGGAAAACTGCTGCTGGTATTGAAAGTGCATGTTTCAGTCTGCATGTCAGAATTTTTTAATGAAATAGAAGAGGATTTGAGAAGTCACTCAAAATGTGCCCTAATTTTTCTTTCTGCAGCACTAATCATACTTTTTATGGAAAAATGAACCCCCTCATTTTGTTCCTTTTTAAATTAAATGTTTTAAGAGTTACCACTTTAATCCAAGCAAGATGGCTTCAGGTGTGCCATACGTTTATCATAAGTAGGACTGTTAGCGCTCTAGTAGTTCTTTGGAACACTCTGGGAAGCTGCAGTAGAACACAAAGGAATCAACTGACAGTCTCTGCCCTTGTTGGATGTACATGTTTTACTGAGAATGTCAGACTTCATTCTCACATGACTGAGAAAGATAATGTGAATTTACAGAAAATAAGCTCTCAGTTTAGCCTATAGATCACCTTCCAAACCTCTGTGGTAAAAGCATGAGAAAATATTTTTCTCTCAATCATGATATCCCAGCAGAAGGCTTTTTCACATGGTGAAATCACCTTAGAACATACCACAATTCCTAAAATGAGTATGGTACCATCAACAAATGATTTATAATGTAACTAAAGTCTTAAAACCTTCTATTAACTGCAATGCTTTTTAATGAGATGCTATCATGTATATTGGTCCCAAGATGGCTGCCAACACTTCTTGGATGAAGTGCTGACAGCCAATCAGATCTCAGGATGAGATGTGTGGTTAGGCTCCGCCCACATATATATATGCTTTTAAATGCTATTTTCTCAGGAAATACTGAACAGATTTACACCAACCCTGCAAAAGGCACTTCCTTGACCTTATGGCTACCTCTCTGCCAAATTTCAAGTAATTCTGTTCAGCCGTTCGGGCTGTAGCTGTGTCTAAAGGTCCTATGGAAAAATGCATGGGGAAAACGCGTTTTGGGACCCCCATTTTTTCTCGGCCCCTGCTTGACGAATCCCCCCGAGACTTTCAGGGTAGGAGCGGAGCGTAGCGCCCCACCTATTTTGAAAATTTCACGAGGATTCGTCGACCGGCGCCAAAGTTATTCCAAATAGAATGTTGCGGATTTCCTATGGAAACAGGGTCCTAACTATAACTACCTACTGGCGACCGCCAGTAGGTAATATATATATATATATATATATATATATATATATATATATATATATATATATAGAGCGAGAGAGAGAAAATAAAAAAACATTTGATTGTGATACATTAGAATTACAAATTTACATTTAAAAAACCTTTGAAATTCACTGGTAAAACCATAGGTTTCAGGCACGTTATAGTTAGAAATTAGCATTTAAAAAACCATAGAAATTCACTGAAAAAACTATAGGTGTCAGGCACGTTATAGTTAGAAATTAGCATTTTAAAAAACCATTGAAATTAGCTGAAAAAAACCATAGGTTTCAGGAACGTTATAGTTAGTTGGATATTTCACTCGTACAAAACCATAGAAATTCCGGCGTTATTGTTAGTTCAGCTAACTACAACTCGCGCCCCCGCAATGCACTGCTGATGACGTCACATATTACATCATTCATGACATGGTCAGTGACATCACTGATGACATCACTGATGACATCTCAAATGACATCACTGATGACATCACTGATGACATCATCCAAGTGAAAATGTGATGCACCTCCTCACACCTGCATATAACCTTTCATACACCCACTCTAAAATACAGACTACCATATTCGAAAAAATAGACACATCAATACCAGTTACTAAATACGCACTGACTGATTCCTAGGTGTACACACATATCCACTCATTCACCCATACAGTCACTCATCAATACAACACTATCATATGCACTCATACACCTATACCGACACTCACACACTGCCACATATCCAGAGTTACTCACTACTTAGTCAGTCATGCAAAGAATCAATCATACTTCCATTTACTCACCTATGCAGACACAACCTCACTTATTCATACAGATACTAACACATAATTACTCTCTTATAGAATCACTGACACCAATACACACTCATCCATGCAGCCAATCTCACAATTACTGACTCTCACATATAGTTATTCATATACACCATCACTCACATATACTGCCTTTTACATACGTAGTTACTTGCACATGTACCACTGAGACATCCGGTTCAGTGACTAAATATCGAGGGACACAATATCGAATGCACAAAATATCGACACCAAAATATAGAGGGACAGAATATCGTCTCCCTATCAGGTAAGTACTAAAATATCGATTCCAAAATATAGGATGGTAAAATATAGTTAGCCAAATTATCGAATTTTTTACATGTATTAAAAATAATATAACATTTATTAAATATTAAAAACAATTAAATAAAACATACATAATATAATATAAAAAAGCTTAAAATGTAAACATAATAAAAAAAAAGTAAAAGAAAGTAGAGATTTTGTTGGATAGTGTGAGCGTAAAAATTACTATTCCCACTCCAGTAATTGCAAAAGTAGGGAAAACGTTGGATAGCGTAGGGGTAAAAATTACTATTCCCACTCCAAAGAATGCAACAGTAGGGAAAGCGTTGGATAGCGGGAAGGTAAAAATTACTATTCCCACTCGAGTGAGTGCAACAGTAGGGAAAGCGTTGGATAGCGTAGGGGTAAATATTACTATTCCCACTCCAGTAAGTGCAACAGTAGGGAAAACGTTGGATAGCGTAGGGTTAAACATTACTATTCCCAGTCCAAAGAGTGCAACAGTAGGGAAAGCATTGAATAGCGGGAGAGTAAAAATTACTATTCCCACTCCAGAGAGTGCAACAGTAGGGAAATCATTGGATAGCAGGAAGGGAAAAATTACTATTCCCACTCCAGTGACTCCAACAGTAGGGAAAGCATTGGATAGTGTAGGGGTAAAAATTACTATTCCCACTCCAGAGAGTGCAACAGTACGTAAAGCATTGTATAACGGGAAGAGAAAGATTACGATTCCCACTCCAATGAGTGCAACAGTAGAGAAAGCGTTGGATAGCGTAGGGATAAAAATTACTATTCCCACTCCAGTGAGTGCAACAGTAGGGAAAGCGTTGGATAGCGTAGAGGTAAAAATTACTATTCCCACTCCAAAGTGTGCAACAGTAGGCAAAGCGATGGATAGCGGGAGGGTAAACATTACTGTTCCCACTCCAGACAGTGCAACAGTAGGGAAAACGTTGGATAGTGTAGGTGGAAAAATTACTATTCCCACTCCAAAGAGTGTAACAGAAGGGAAAGCTTTGTATAGCGGGAGGGTAAAAATTACTATTCCCACTCGAATGAGTGCAACAGTAGGGAAAGCGTTGGATAGCGGGAGAGTAAAAATTATTATTCCCACTCCAGTGAGTGCAACAGTAGGGAAAGCGTTGGATAGCGGTAGGGTAAAAGTTACAATTCCCACTCCAGAGAGTGCAACAGTAGGGAAAGCATTGGATAGCGGGAAGGTAAAAATTACTATTCTCACTCCAGTGAGTGCAACAGTAGGGAAAGTGAGGGATAGCGGGAGGGTAAAAATTACTATTCCCACTACAGTGACTGCAACAGTAGGGAAAGAGTTGGATAGCGGGAGGATACAAAATACAATTCCCACTCTTCAGAGTGCAACAGCAGGGAAAACATTGGATAGCGTAGGGGTAAAAATTTCTATTCCCACTCCAAACAGTGCAACAGTAGGGAAAGCGTTGAATAGCGGGAGGGTAAAAATTACTATTCCCACTCCAGAGAGTGCAACAATAGGGAAAGCGTTGGATAGTGTAGGGGGAAAAATTACTATTCCCACTCCAAAGAGTGTAACAGTAGGGAAAGCGTTTGATAGCGGGAGGGTAAAATTTACTATTCCCACTCCAGTGAGTGCAACAGTAGGAAAAACGTTGGATAGCGGGAGGGTAAAAATTATTATTCCCACTCCAGTGAGTGCAACAGTAGGAAAAGCGTTGGATAGCGGGAGGGTAAAAGTTACTATTCCCACTCCAGTGAGTGCAACAGTAAGGAAAGTGTTGGATAGCGGGAGGGTAACAATTACTATTCCCACTCCAGTGACTGCAACAGTAGGGAAAGAGTTGGATAGCGTAGGGGTAAAAATTACTATTCTCACTCCAAAGAGTGCAATAGTAGGAAAAGCATTGGATAGCGGGAGGGTAAAAATTACTATTCCCACTCCAGAGAGTGCAACAGTAGGGAAAGTGTTGGATAGTGTAGGGGGAAAAATTACTATTCCCACTCCAAAGACTGTAACAGTAGGGAAAGCGTTGGATAGCGGGAGGATAAACATTACTATTCCCACTCCACACAGTGCAACAGTAGGGAAAGCATTGGATAGCTGGAAGTTAAAAATTACTATTCTCACTCCAGTGAGTGCAACAGTAGGGAAAGTGTTGGGTAGCAGGAGGGTAAAAATTACTATTCCCACTCCAGTGACTGCAACGGTAGGGAAAGAGTTGGATAGAGGGAGGGTAAAAAAACTATTCCCACTTCTGAGAGTGCAACAGTAGGGAAAGTAATGCTTTAATTTTAAAATAAGATTACATTAATTATCAATACCAATAAAAAGTTAATTAAAATTAATTACAATTATTAAAAATTAATTACCATTGGTAAAAAAATAATTACCAATTAATACAAATTAATTACAATTAATAATTAATTATCAATTAATTATCAATACACATAAAGTAAACAAATTTATATTTACTTTATTACAATTAATTTACTTCCCACCCAATTCCCCTATAAACCCACAACCCACTCACAATACTAAAAATACAATTAACATTATCAATTAATCAATAACAATCATTTAGCAATTAATAAAATTTCATTAGCAATTCATACAAATTAATTACCCATTAACACAAATTAATTACCAATTAATAATTAATTATCAATTAATTATCAATACACATAAATTAAATAATAAATATTTACTTTATTACAATTAAATTACTTCCCACCCAATTCCCCTATAAACCCACAACCCACTCCCAATAATACAAAATACAATTAACATTATAATCAATTAATAAAAATTATTTAGCAATTAATAAAAATTAATTAGCAATTCATACAAATGAATTACCCGTTAAGACAAATGAATTACCAACTAATAATTAATTATCAATAAATTATCAATACACATAAATAAAAAAAATAATATTTACTTTATTACAATTAAATTACTTCCCACCCAATTCCCCTATAAACCCACAACCCGCTGCTAATAATCAAAATTAAAATTAACATAATTATCAATTAATCATTTAATATAAATTAATTATCAATTAATAAAAATTAATGACCAATTAATAATTAATTGTCAATCAATTATCAAAACATATAAATATAATTAATATTTAATTTACCATAATTAAATTACTTCCCACCCTATTCCCCTATAAACCCACAACCCGCTACGGAATTAAATTACGCAAAAATTAAATTACATAACATTCATTAGTTTAAAAAAATTAAACATACATTACAAAAATAATACATAATTTTAACACATATACTACCATACATAACACTAAAAAAAAATCGATATTATGGGGTTCTATATTTTTAAAGTCGATATTATGGAATTCTATATTTTTACATTCTATATTATGGAAATCGATATTTTGTACCCCAATTTCGATATTCTGACCTATCTATATTTTGGGGTCGATATTTAGGTCATTCACCGAGACATCCATTCACTCACCAACACACCCATACACACACTCACCCACCCATACAGATGTATCAACATGCACTCGTGAAGCCATACACCCAGTGAATCAACCACTCACACATCTATGCACAGAGTCACACACCTCCCACCCACCCACACACACACTCAGGCAGCCATACAAATACTCAGGCAAGCAATCAATAACCCTTATAGACACTCATGCAGCTACTCACCAACCCATGCAGCAACTTACACAACAACAGACAGACTGATACAGACTTTCACACAGTTTAGTCACTAACCCATGCATTCAGTAAGACACATTTAATCACTCACTTATACAGTCAGTCACGTACCTACTAAATCCTCCATACAGACACTTATACACCCACTCATTCCTCAATACAGCTTGGCATATATATAAAATAAAATTAAACTTTACAGAGACACACAGTCAATGAATGATGTCATCAGTGATGTCACTGACCATGTCATGAGTGATGTAATATGTGACGTCATCAGCAGTGCATTGCGGGGGCGCGGGTTATAGTTCGCTGAACTAACTATAACGCCGGAATTTCTATGGTTTTGTACGAGTGAAATGTCCAACTAACTATAACGTTCCTGAAACCTATGTTTTTTTCACTTTATATATATATATATATATATATATAAAATATAAATATATATATAAATATATATATATATTTATTTATTTTACTAATCCTGGTATCCATAAAGAACAGGTACTGACTCCGTGGGAAATTTATCATAGAAAAGTATTTAATTCAAAACGAATGACCTAGACGCGTTTCGGAGGTGGACCGCCTTGTTCACTACATCAGGCATCGCTGATTTTACTTCATATATGCAAGTAAAGCACATTCAGTTGGTTGTCACAGCAACCGTCAGAGTTGAAGGACATAGAAGAATTGGCATGTTAACCATGACAGTGCAAAAATAAAAATTTTAAACATTTTGTCCTACTATTGTTTTAGCTTCCAATGCTGTCGGCACAACAGGTTTATCTAATTAAACACTAATGCAAACTGTGACAATAATAAAACCCCAAATTATTTGATTAATAAATACAGTGATAATACCAGTGTTGTTTACAGGTGTAACTGCATCACAACAGTTAGGAGAAAGGGAAGAGTTACTTCTGCAATGTTTACCACCCCTCATTCTGATACAGAAAAATCTCTCTCACCTATTCCTATAGACTGATATAGGAAGCGCAATAGATAAGAGATGAATATGGAATAAATGCCTATGTATATACCAATAATTGGATATATGCAAATCATCTCTCGTTAGTGGGTGAGTTTGCTGAAAAGTGGTGGGGCAGGGAAGGAACAGACTATGTATAATGCCCAAGTGGGCGATTACCCCCGGATCTCTATCTCCTATGTTATTGATCTGATCGGAAAATGGCAACCCGTGCAACTACTGAAAAATGTACTACATAAATCGTGAAAAATGTGCCAACAAAAACTTACCAAAAATTACTTAAGTGTAAGAACCTAACTCTACGGAAAGGAATCAGGAGCAGGACAAGCGGTTAGCTTCTCAAAGATGTACATTAAGTGCCTCATCTGCATTCATCCCGTTTGGGATTTTGGAATCAATTTTATACCTTGATTCTAATCTCTTGAGTGATAGCTGTCTGTTCCCTCCTCTAATGTTCTTGGGGACACTATCAATCACAAAGAAGAAAAGTTCTTGAGCCTTACCACCATGGCATCTATATATTGATAGACCTGGCACCATTGGCGTAGGTCTCCCTCCCATTTTTGTCGTTATGTCTCCTTCGCGGTTGCTGGCGTTAGATGTTCTGGGCGCCGTGCCACTGCCATTCAGTGACACAGCGTGAATGGTCCTTATTATAAAATAACTGATGAACCGGTGTAGTCCTAGTAGTACCAAGGAACATGCCAGGGAGGTCGAATTTGGTATGCTTCCACTCCAAATATTAACGTGAATCTGGTAGTAGTGATTGTCTTTATGTTCTGCGTGTGCAATTGCCGCTTTTGGAAAGTAGGTATCTTTTTGTCTAAGTCTTTCTGTGTGTTTCACTGGTATGTGTATTGGTTGTCTGGTTTAGAGGGCCAGGGCAGGCCGGGGCCGACCTGGGTCGAATGGAGCAATCTGCTTTTGAAGTATGGGGAGGGGTGACACCTTTGATCTGAGCAGGGCTGTGCCTGGCAAGGTGAATGATGGCTCCACCTCCCGCTGGGTGTCTGATGGTGGGCCCCTCTCCCTGGAAGGGAGGATGCAGCCTTGTAAATAAAGTGATCCAGGTCGACACCAAACTGGTTCTGGCCGGCTCGTGTGATTTGTGACTTTCTCAAGAACAAAGACTTTTGGGGTATAAAGATCTGAGCTGAAACCCCTTCGTGGTGTGTAACTTCAGGATGCCAAGACGAACCTCTAGCCGTGTGAACGAGAGGGAGAGGACTTTGAAACTTTCATCCATCCACTGAGGCAACTACCCAAGGGCCTGAATTGAGCTTGCCCCCTGCCAAAGTCTCAGGGACATTAGACTTCATTCCTCAGCATCCCGGATTCCTATTGAGAGAAATCCAACCCGCAGGTGAGACCTCTGTCGAGAAATCCAAGGCCTCTGGATCTACTGTGGGGAACGCCACTTTTGCTTGTCTAAGGAAACTATTGCTATGGCCATTGTGGGCCGCTGCAGTTGAGAAGCTGTGCTGCTGAGTGCCCGCATTTGCCTTGTCTACGGAAACTATTGCTATCGCCATTGTGGGCCGTTGCAGCTGAGAAGCTGTGCCGCTGAGTGCCCGCTTTTGCTTTATCTACGGAAACTATTGCTATCGCCAATGTGGGCCGCTGCAGCTGAGGAGCTGTGCCGCTGAGTACCCGCATTTGCCTTGTCTACGGAAACTATTGCTATCGCCATTGTAGGACGCTGCAGCCAAGGAGCTGTGCCGCTGAGTGCCTATCTTGGCCTTACTACGAAAAACCTTGTTGTCGCTATTGTGGGCCACTGCCGCTGAAAAGCTGTGCCGCTGGGTGCCCGCATTGCCCTACTACGAAAATCAGAACCACCGCCACTGTGGGCCGCTGCAGCCGAGGAGCTGTGTCGCTGCAGGCCTGCATTGGCTTTGCTATCATTGTTTGGGCCGTCGCCATCGAGAAGCTGTGCCACTGAGTGCCCATCCTTACTTTGCCACAAGAATCATCGCTATCGCGGGCTGCTGCAGCTGAAGAGCTGCGCCGCTGAGTGCCCGCGCTAGTCCCACATCGGGAGCCTTGTCAACTTCTGCGTGCGCCGCTGGGTGGCGCTTCCACGCCCGTCCCAGGATTATTTTGAGCGCACGCTGCGGAACGCCACCGCCCAAGAACTGTGGCCGCTGTGGGTCCGCCTGCCATCCCGCACCTTCGCCGAGGAGCTGTGCACCGCGCCCCTTTCTCCTAAGTACCTTGTACATTGTGCACCTCCGGGTCGCATAGATCCCGGCCCGAACCAAGTTCGTTCCACCCACACGCACAAGTGCTTTCATCGCTCTTGAGACGAATCTGTAATTACGTGCATTGTGGCTCTTTGAGCATTCCTCAGTTTCGTGTTTAATCTATATAACGATAACTATTTTTATAACTGCTTGTGGTGTCTATTTTGTAGCGTCTTTCCTGCGTTATTGTGTATGGTCGTAAATGCTTCACACACTGCCTCTGAGATAGGCCTGTCTGCTCGTGCTATGTTACCACAGGGTTGAGCAGGGGTTATCAAAGGGTGTAGCCCCTTTACTCTGACTTAGGAAGAAGGGTCACTATTCTACATCGGCGCCAGCCACTGTCGACTAGAGGCCCCCATTTCTAACATGTATATAAATATTTATTGTCGATTTAAATATGTTTTTATAATTTTCCCTACACTTTACCATACAGAGATATCTACCCTTTCCTATATTAGAACCACTATAGGAACCACTACTCCCCCCTGACACCAACCAGTCTCAGGCAGGAACAATACATGCAACAGTATAACAAACAATACATTTACTCCTGTATAGCGAAGAGCCTAATGTATTAGGATGTGGATATGTCCCGTCAAACAATGGATATGACAACCAAGGGTAATACGATCCATAGGTTTATTACAAACAAGCTCTCAGTCAGTGGAACCGGGATACAGTTGTACAATTATACATACTGCCAGTGCCAACTCTAGACAGTAATAATAATAATGAGAAGAAAAACAAGATGAACAAGAAGATCCAATGCTTGTAAACATGTGTACACAAAGGCGGGGTAGTGCATATATACATCAGCTTGGTCATGGCTCTGCCAACTCTCATGGGAGGAGGTAGCTGTGCCTCAAACTTCCTGACAAAAGTCAGAGTGAGCATGCTGTCTGAGGGGTATGCACTAAGTGGTAAATGTCTCTTCTGAGTGGCCACAGTTTCAGCCTGATGATTGCAAAAGGCACAGAATGGCTATATTCTGTGTGTAGATGAGGTCTATGAACTAAGAACACATTTAGAGGAGGGTAAGCTTCGGCCTGAGGGTGCTCGTAGTGCAAATCCCAAGCCTGGCGTCAAAACAGTGAACTAATGCAGAAAACATGTCTTAGAAGGTAAGCTATGGTCATTTGTGAGGACTGTGATCCCCTTTGATTTATAAGATTCCTATTGGTTACTTGTTAAGGGTAAACATCATTTACCAAGACTCCTTTTCCCCGCAGGCTATTACAATGCAGTCGTTACAACGACCACGTTGTATCAACGCACACCATTACCCCCCGCAAGTCATAACAACGATTTGCAGAGGGGTCAGAAGGTGTTGAATTTAAAATCCAACACCTTCCCTACTGTTGTACAGACTGGAGTTGGAATAGTAAATTATACTATTCCAACATCCAGCGCCCCCCCTAGAGCAAGTTTTGTTATGACTTGCGGGGAAATGGTATGCATTGTTACAACGCGGTCGTTGTAACGACCGTGTTGTAATAGTCGGCGGGGAAAAGGTATGCGTTGAAAGGAGTCATATTCCTTGTTAAGGTGGCTATGGGTGTTCCTGTTCCAGGCACATCTATGGCAGTAGAGAGACAATTGTTGTGAGGGACTCCTGACTTTTCTGTATTCCTGTTCTCTTGGGGCTGGGATTGGGACCACTATTTAATCTCCGAGCTCTGAACACTCTTTGCATGGAGATAATTTGATCTGTTTGGGCACCCATCAATTCAGGCAGCACCTTCGCCTCAGCATTTGGGTTGCAGGGACCAGATGCAGTCAGACAATACAATGCTATGAGGGAAGGGACTTGCCACACTGGTAACAGACAAAAAGAAGAAAGGAGCAAGGGGAAATGAATATGGTCGAAAAGCCAGGGTCGTCGGACACCCCATATATGAAACCAACCACATACCAGCTGAGCTTTCGATCCAATGAAGCAGATAAATCGCCACTAGTCACACAACCATCAGAATATTGAAGAACCACACTAGCGAGCAAAATATTTGGCTTTCTTGTGATCACAGGAGCGCCTAACCTTGGGACCAGGATGGTCCCAACCCAACAGGCTGAGAAACATGGTAGGAGGGGGAGGCAGTGGATGGAATGGTGCCAGCCAGCTGGAAATGGTGCCTGCCAGCTGGAGAACAAGAACAGAGAACAGATACAAGTGGGTAAGGGATTTCTCGTGAGTCTTCCCACTGAATGGAAGGAAAGGGTTACTTTAGGTTTAGTGAACTGAAATGGGGCAGTGTAATCCACTTTTTCACTGGCAAACCATGGATTAATGCTTACGTGCTATTCTGTCTTGATACCGCCGGCAACAGCGACCTCACTACAACATTCTGAATCTGTTTTAGGTGACACTGTTGCATAGCAGAACGTCCACAATACAGATTGTGACTATAGTGAAAGCATGCTTAAATGTCAGGATTGATTACAGGTGATCTTCCAATCAGGAAGTGTCAATTTCACTGCACCCCACAAACTCCTAAAGTAATTTCCTAAGGAGCAGGCTGAACTACCACTGACTAGGCAACGTCCACTATGACGAGACCCTTGCAACACAGGAAACGTCCTAAACTAAATATTCTAAAATGGCCACAAGGGGACAGGTATAGGTAATATACAAAGTTGTTAAGTAAATACACTTTATCAGACAAATAAAAAAATGCTAAATGCACTGGAAAGATTTTAAGTGAAAGAAGAATTTACCTACTAAAGAGCAATCCCAGTAAATATGTAACACTAGATGTTTCGCTATATAGACCTGTATGGGACTATGGGCTATGGCAGTCAGGCAGAGGTTTCACCACCAAACGTCAGTGACCCTGCCTTGGATGTCTTTAGTTGTACACTCCCACCAATGGCTCTACCAAGGCAGGAAGCATGACGCCAACCACACACTCAAGAGTAAGAAGGAAGAGGCTAAGAAATGAAGCCTCAGTAGAATTCTGCTCATATGTTTATCATTTTGGATTATGGTGTCTGTGAGCGGGTTGGGAGTGGGGCCGGACACACAAGCACATTAACGACCGTGCAGATCTCTTATGATGTTGCATATTCTCTGGTTGGCCAACAAACTGACAAAACTTGGCGAAATAACCATTGCTAGTATTTACTCAACGTGGTGACAAACTCTGTGTCATACTGCAACTCGTTCGCCATCCCTAAACATCTGATATCTGCAGCCCTTGACCCTATTTCAGGCCAGGCCGCTCCGCCGCCGCATCAGCACACCCTGCTGGTGCCGTGTCCCTGCCCCTCGCTACTGCTGCTGGAAGTTCGAGGCTCTCCTCCACCCACAGGCTCCCGCCTGCGCCTCATCCCTGGTGGCCCAGTGGTGGGCTGTAAGTATTGCTCTGCCTGTTTCTGTCTGCTTTCTCTCTTTTTTGCTCATTTATGCTTGCTCTGTCCATCCGATTGTGTTCTGTCTGCTTTCACTCTCTCTGCTCATCTGTGCTTGTTTTCTGTCCATCTGATTGAGTTGTGTCCCTGTCTACCTCGCTTTCTTTCCGTTTTTCGTGATCCCTGTTGTGCTGCCTCTGCTCCCCTCTGCTTCCCCCCCGAGTGAATAAAGTTGCCTCCTTGTCTTTTTTGCTTTTTTCACCGTCCTTTCCTCCTTTCCCCGCCGCCCGTTTCCAGCTCTTTCCCGCCGCTGCGTCCCCTGCGGCCCCGCCCCCTCCCTCCCATTGGATCCCACTACCCACCTCCCAGCTGCTCCTCCCTCCTTCCACCCCTTCTTAATGCAGGCCGTGCAGCGGACGCGCTGCTGGCGCGCCAGAGGCAAGCCCGTCTGCGCCCATCCACACCTGGACCGCGCCCAGCGCCAGACCCCTGGCCCCCGACAGGAGCACGACGGGCCTTCAACGCTGCCACCCTCCTC
Organism: Triturus cristatus; assembly: GCF_964204655.1. NCBI lineage: Eukaryota > Metazoa > Chordata > Amphibia > Caudata > Salamandridae > Triturus > Triturus cristatus. Next base: position 5,530,956 of record NC_140581.1, on the reverse strand, counting down.
GCACTCAACACCGGCCGCTCGACTGCCTGCTACCGAGCCACCCCGAAGCGTACTCACGGACCATTCTCCTGCCGAAACTGCTGCTACACCAGGACCCGAACCACCGCCTCCCACACCAGCCCAGGAAACAACAACGACCTCAAGTGCATCCTACTCAAAACCCGCTCCGTACACAAGCACGCCATCGAACTCTGGGACCTCCTCGACTCAACAGCCCCGGACGTCGCGTTCCTGACGGAAACCTGGATGAACGCCTCCGTGGCCCCTGACATCGCCATTGCCATCCCGGACAGCTACAAAATCATCCGGAGGGACCGTACCAACAATCCCGGAGGAGAAATCACCATCATCCACAGTAACACCCTCAGAGTCACGTCCAGCACCGAAGAAACTCTCAGCACCGCCGAGCACGTACACTTCCAGATCCACACCGACCCCAAGACCACCCTCAGAGGAACACTCATCTACAGATCACCGGGTCCACACCCACAATTCAATGAATCCATCACCGACTTCGTCAGCACGCACGCCCTCGCCACCACAGACTACATCCTCCTGGGAGACCTGAACTTCCACCTGGAGAACAATACCGACAACAACACCACCACCCTGCTCGACAACCTCTCCAACTTCGGACTGAAGCAACTAGTGAACATCCCGACCCACCACGCAGGCCCCACGCTGGACCCCATCTTCTCCGCCAGCACCAACGTCACGGTCAGCCACACCACCACTCTCCACTGGACCGACCACTGATGCATCCACTTCTCCTACAAGAAACTCACCGCACACATCCAACCACCGCAGATCCCCTGAAGATGCTGGAGCAAAGTCACCACTGACCAGCTGACCGCCGCCCTCGCCCAGGGCCCCCCAGCCAACGCCTCGGACACCAACACTGCCGCCCGAAACCTCACACAGTGGATCAGCAACTGCGCCGACACCCTCACCCCTATCAAGAACCCTCCGAACAAGCACAACAGCAGGAGAACCGCATGGTTCACCACAGACCTCAAGGACTCCAAAAAATCCCGCCGAACTCTAGAGAAAGCCTGGCGTCAAGAACGGACTGCGGAAAACCTCGAGGCCCTTGAGACCGCCACACGCAAACACCACCAGCTCATCCGCATCGCCAAGAGAACGGCCTTCAGAGAGCGCATAGACAACAATGCACACAACAGCAAGGAGCTCTTCAGCATCGTGAAGGAACTCTCCAACCCAAGCTCCAACTCCAACGACATCCCCCCCTCACAGGACCTCTGCGACTCCCTCGCGGCCTTCTTCCACCGCAAGATCGCCGACGTACACGACAGCTTCGAAAATCAGACGCCTCCACCAGCCGCAGAACCAACGCCCCCCACCGCCCTCCTCAGTCGCTGGACCCCCGTCAACACCGAAGACGTCACCCAGATCATGAACACCATCCACTCCGGCTCTCCATCCGACCCCTGCCCTCACCACATCTTCAACAAAGCAGACACCATCATCGCACCCCACCTCCGAGACATCATCAACAGCTCCTTCGAATCTGCCACCTTCCCTGAGAGTTGGAAACACGCTGAAATCAACGCCCTCCTTAAGAAGCCGACAGCAGACCCCAAGGACCTCAAGAATTTCCGGCCCATCTCCCTGCTCCCCTTCCCGGCGAAGGTCACCGAGAAAGCAGTCAACAAGCAACTGACCAACTTCCTCGAAACCAACGGCTCCCTCGACCCATCCCAGTCTGGCTTCCGCAGCAACCACAGCACCGAGACCGCCGTCATCGCCGCCACTGACGACATCCGAACCCTGCTCAACAACGGAGAAACCGCAGCCCTCATCCTCCTAGACCTCTCAGCTGCCTTCGACACGGTCTGCCACCGCACCCTAAAAACACGTCTCCACAACACAGGGATCCAGGGAAAGGCCCTGGACTGGATCTCCTCCTTCCTCACCGACAGAACCCAGAGAGTCCGCCTACCCCCGTTCCACTCAGAGGCCACCAAGATCATCTGCGGCGTACCCCAAGGCTCATCACTCAGCCCGATGCTCTTCAACATCTACATGAACGCCCTTGCCGACATCGTCCGCACACACGACCTCAACAACATCTCCTACGCCGATGACACCCAGCTGATCCTCTCCCAGACCAGAGACCCAGTCACCGCCAAATCCAACTTCCAAGAAGGAATGAGGGCCGTCGCCGAATGGATGAAGATCAGCCGCCTGAAACTGAACACAGACAAGACGGAGGTCCTCATCCTTGGACCATCCCCCTCTGCCTGGAACGACTCCTGGTGGCCCACCGCCCTGGGCACAGCACCGACACCCACCGACCACGCACGCAACCTAGGGTTCGTCCTGGACTCATCGCTCACTATGACCAAGCAAGTCAACGCCATCTCCTTCTGCTTCAACACCCTCCGCATGCTATGAAAGATCTTCAAATGGATCCCCACAGAAACAAGGACTGTCACCCAAGCCCTCGTCACAAGCCGGCTCGCCTATGGCAACGCACTCTATGCAGGGACAACGGCCAAGCTACAGAAAAAACTGCAACGCATACAGAATGCCTCCGCACGCCTCATCCTGTACATCCCCTGCCACAGCCACATCACCGCACACCTGAGAGACCTGCACTGGCTCCCCGTCAACAAGAGGATCACATTCAAGCTCCTCACCCACGCACACAAAGCGCTCCACAACGCCGGACCTGAATACCTCAACAAACGCCTCTCGTTCTACGTCCCGACTCGCCAACTCCGCTCAGCCAGCCTCGCCTTCGCCACCGTACCACGCACCAGAAGAACAACAACAGGCGGCAGATCCTTCTCCTACCTCGCCGCCAAGACCTGGAACTCCCTCCCCACCCACCTCCGACCGACCCAAGACCTTTTCACCTTCAGGAGACACCTCAAGACCTGGCTGTTCGAGCAGTAGCAGCAGCACCCCCCCCTCCTTGAAACCCTCGCGGGTGAGTAGTGCGCTCTATAAATGTACTGATTGATTGATTGATATTATTTCATTGCCAATCGCTGCTGTCTCCTTTGGCACTTTGTATCTCCTCTCATAGTCACTCCACTGATTGCTTCCATTCTGTCCTCTCTGCCAGGCCACTTGGGTTCTCTTTTTCACCCGCATTCTTTTGGCCATGCCCTTCCACACCCTGCTTTCTCCTCCAGGTCATGCCCTGTGCCATTACCACTCACCCTCTTTGAAGAGCAGACATACCTCCAGCTGAAAGGATGCGAGGAACAATAGGAAATGAGGGCTAGGCCGGCTGCAAAGGAATGAGCCCACCCCTGCTAGAAGCTGCATGCCACTTTCACACCGGAAAAGGTCGCAGGTTAACATGATTATGTACAAATAGCCTCACCTTCTACTAGAGCAGTCGCTCTATCGCGCGGAAACGAGCTTCTCTCTTGTAATCCGACATTAATGGACTTTCAGTTACCCCATGATTATCACCCCTGAATGGCCACACACGGCTAATTGCCAGAAGAGAGATGGTGGTCGGAGAAAATGAGATTTCAACAAGTGATTTGTTGATGTAGGGAACAGCTACAAGTGTAAAGAAGATAAGACAAGAGTAAATGAATTACAAGGACATGACACCATCAGAGCTCTGCGCAGCAGCCCCGCGCCGCTGGTTTTGTGTTTAGTTTGCAAAGAAACTGACTGTCACTGCCCGTTCTATGGCCTCTATTCAGTCAGGCATTTGTACCATCCTTTCTGACCTGTTAATTTGCCCTAGTGATAGGTTAAATAATAGAAGGAAAACTGCACATTTCTTACAAGTGTATGGAGGCAGAATTTCCTAATGTAATAATGTGTGTGTCATAACTTCATCATATTTGAAGACTGAGCTCAGTGTCATTTTTTGGAGTTGGAGGAGGAGCTTCCCGCAGTTTGCTGCCGCAGTGTGCTGTGTTCCCGCCGTAAGCTGTGGAGCCGTGGAGCCGTGGAGCCGTAGAACCGAAAAGCCGTAGCCGTTGCCGCGACCGCAACCGCAAGATCCGCCGGCCAGTAAGATCCGCCAGCCGGTGGTAGCTAAATCGGGTTGAACGGTGTTACGGTGGTCGCCCTTTCCTGCTCCCCGCTTCTCGGGGCTCAGGCTCAGGCTCCGGTCTCGGCCCCGGCTCCGGCTCCGCCCTCACCTCGGTTCCAAACCGTGGATCAGCGAGGAGTCACCTTGTTTCCCTGCTTCTAACGCAGCCATCTCCGGAGGGGAGAGAAGAGAAGAGGAGAGGAACAGGCGGTTGTTTCACCTGAAACTTCAGCGTGCGTTCAAGAGTGAGGAGGGGTGAGGAGAGGCTAGAGAAATGAGCGACCAGCGGTGAGTGAAATCAAGCTGAGCCGGGTAGAGCTGGGCAGAGTGGAGGGGCACTTGTTTATTCTTCGGTCCTCTGCTCCTCGCTCCCCCGCTCCTAGCCCCCGCCCACCCCTGCGCACAGCCCATCGCTCAACTCTATCGTACCACACATTTGATATTTGCTTGACATTTGTTCCATTCTGAACTCTGGCCGGGCCGAGCTGATCTAATCCTTTTATTCCTGACCCAGTTCATTGGCAATTAAACAAATAAATAAACAAGGATCGTGTGAAAGCTCCAGAGAGTAATCGGGAGCCTAGCCGTGTCTGGAAGAGAGGTGGCCAAAAAAAAAAATAAGTCCTACTCCATCAAGGATTGTTATTTTTGGTCATTATTTTGGACATTACTTGCCAAGTTTCTCCCCTGCCAGGGTCCAAGGTGTGTGGCCCCCAGAAAGGGGAAATGAGATCGGGGAAAACACGCCAACCAGCGGAAAACAAAAAACCCCCTAAAAAAATCTAGAAAGCCAAAAATGGAAGAAAAAAGTTTATCAGAACTGGGGTACGAACCAGTAAAAAGAGAAAAGCTGGTATCGGTTCCAACCCCCGAGTCTAGACCAGACCCCAGACGGAAACCCGGTCTCCTAAAATTCTTCTATTTAAAAGACCCTTTGGCACCGATCTATGCTCCAACAGCAGAGGCCTCCAACCTTCCAAGCTCTATTGAGCCATCAAACTTGCCAAACCAGCCAAGTATTAACCTGGAGATTCCAACAACTCCATCAATTCCATTAATTCCTACGAGTTCCCCTCAAAGTAAATATGGGTTGACCGCCGCACAAGTGCACTGCCCCAACATCCCAGCTGTCACCCCAGTTACCCCAGTTGCCACAAAAGAAACCAACGGTAGAAGCACCGTAAGAGTCACGGACGATAATGGCCTCACAAAGAATCCTAGGCAGACACAAAGAATAGGTGAGGTTATAGCCGTGACAAGCGACGACAACATTAACGTTGGTGACCTCATTATAGGAAACATGGGTGTTCATGAGGGAAACTCAGGCCATAAATATCAACCCATCCTTACAGGGCCTGAAGCGGACTCATGGTCAAACCCCCTATTCTTATCAAACGATTCCTGCCTTGAGGAACTCTCTGAGAGAATCACAAAATACATTGATACCCAAGAGAGAGCTTCACGAGTAAAACCCGGCACCGGTCCGGGCATGCTAGCTTCAACACCTCGAGGCCCTGTCCAAAGTAGGGACCAACAAAAAACAGATATTAACGACCGCACAACTACACAGGTCGCCCAGAAACCCCTGTGTCCCCCATTGCCAATAACAATTTCATCAGGGAACATGTCAGATTTAGAACTAAAGGATCTAAGTAATATAGAAAATCAAGTGCCCGCAACAGCATGGACCCAATCCTTGTTAAGCACCCTAGAGCAGGCAATAAGGGTGCTGAATTACCAATCTAACAAGATGGAAGTCCAGATAGACCTTATTACACTAATGGCGGGGCACATTTCTGGTATAAACGCAAAATTGGATTCTATCTCCGCACTTTTTTCAACGCAGGGGATACCAGATCAAACCAGAGGCAGGAGCGACAAATACAAAACTGTGGGTGTGGAATCATCATAGAAAAATTAACAAATCTCCCGGCTATCTTGATGGACATCTTAGGGGAGGTCAAACTTTCACGAGCATATAGACAGGAGCCAGAAACAACCCCTCCCTCGGAAAAACCACAAATACTCAAGAGCAAGGCTTTAAAAAGTAAACTGACACCGGACCTAGATCCACCAGCAAAGGAAAGTGGGTCAAGTGAAATTGCCCCGGGCAACGAAGAATCTCAATCAACCATCCAAGCAAGCCCCAAGAAAATACTAACAAAGAGAGAAAGGAAAAGGGCGAGAAAAGCAAGGCTTAAATATAAGAAACAACCTTACGGGGCTCCGGAGAAAATCTTCCCTATATTTAAAAACAAATTCCACCTCGAAAATAACCTTAGCCTTTCGAACGATGCACCAGGAGGCGAGGGTCATTCAGCAGACCCAGGTGACAAAATAAACCCGCCACTCACGCGCAGGGTTGAAAGCCCCAGACCAGAAGTTGATCAAGGCCTACACCAGCCCATGAGTGATGTATGCATAGAGACTACAATAATAAACCACCACGCTTTAGTACAAGCCAGGGGACATAACGAGGCAAAACCATCTCATGGGGGAGAAAACATAGCTCACGTGGAGCACAGTAGGATACGAACCTCGGCAATAAACAGTCTGATAACAGAAAATACTCATAAAGAGTTTCAAAATCCAGCAATAGTAACCTCTAACGTCCAACAATTCGTTACATTTCCCGATAGGGATAAAACGAGCGGCGTAGCACCAACAGTCTCAAAAAATGCTGTCCTGACCCCTGTGCGGGTTACCATCTTAGAAAAAGAACGCAAATACTCTTTTCCACAAAGGGAGCAAAATACGCCAGAGCTGAGGACAAAAAACTCAGACTTTATACAGAATCAAGCATTAAATTCTGATCAGTGTGAGCAAGAACAACAACCGTTCAAGTCCGTCAGATCCAGCCCACAAGTTCGTAACCTTATCCCTGGCAAAACCGATACAAAAATCAAGGTGGGAATGAATTACCCGGACCGATACGAGCAAAAAATAATATTTACTCCTGAATACATGACAAGGGGTTGTCAGGATGTCCTGAATCGAGGCAACCTGTTGACTCTGTTCAAAGAAGTATCGGATCTAAAAGGTATCACCTCCCAGGATCTCCTCTCCGTGGAATTTCAGCAAAACGTAAATAAAAAAGATACAGAAGGAACAGTGACAACATGGGCCTCAAAGGTTCTGGCAGACAGGATATATTTGGCAAGATCTCAGTTTGAATCATGGGGAATTTCTATTACACGCCACAAGCGCCCGAGATATCCATACCCATTACAAAGTTGTAGAAGGGATCAAGTAAAGGAGAAAGAGAGTAAAGGACAAACGTCCACTTGTCTGCGAGGTACAAGGGCCTTTACACCAGAGCCTTTTAGTATAACCCAAGAGGTACAAGTAGTGGATTGTCATCACAAAGACAGATTGGACTGGTCCTCGATCCCCGCTGTGTTGAGCAATAAAGCTACCTAACCCCGTTTCGATATCCACAGAGATTACACGCCATCCGTGGCCAAGCCAGAAAGCAAAAAAGAAGCCCATAGTCTCAATCTGTTCATGGAATGTCCATGGATTTCGAGAAATGGCCCACGACCATGAAACCCAAGCCTTTTTTCAACGACAGGAAATAATATTGATTCAGGAGTCCTGGAAAATGGCATCATCCCCAATACCAGGCTTCCAAGAATTTCAAATATATGCGGAAAGAGTCGCCACGTACGGCCACCCTCGGGGTGGTCTTTCAACATACGTAACCCTTAAGTTCAATTGGGCACCTGAGGAGATAGACGTGGGGCTGAAGTGGGTCCAAGTAATCAGAATAACTGGAAACCAGTCGCCGGGGATGGACCCTTGGAAACTGATAATTCTTAATGTCTATATCCACCCCGACAGACAGTCACAGAAAGAAAAACACGTGACCCTGATATCATTAATCAAGTTCCTGCAAAAGACTTACTCACTGTACCCCTTGGTCGTATCAGGTGACTTCAACACCGTCCTAATTGACCAAAACAAGGCGAGGGTGAAGATCAAAGAAGACAAGGGAGGAAAACAGTTAGCATCAAGCCTTAAAGATCTCGGCTTGTCAATTCTAAACGGGAATATTAAGGAGGACATGCCGGCTGCCGCCACATATCTATGTGGCAGGACACAATCAATAATTGACTACACCATAACAAGTGATGAGTTAACTCCTAAGATTAAAGCGTTTGGAATAGTAGACAGAGTGGAAAGCGACCATCTCCCTCAAATTATTAGTTTGAATTCTGCTCCAAGTTTTGCTCCAACAATGACCTCTTTAGTGCAACACGCATCTAACTTTAACTTGAAAAAAATAAAATGGCGTGGGGAGGGTCTGGGTAAAATTATGGACACAGTCAAAGCCCAGGTGGCTGTCTTTGGACCCCAAAAGGAGGTGGACAGAGTATCCAACTGGGAACAACTGATTCAGGTTTTGCAACACAAGTTCCCAGCAAGCTCAGGAAACCACAGAATAATCTGCAACAAACAGGAGCCGTGGTTCAATATGGATCTCAGAACAAAAAAAAGAAAAGTGGCCAAGGAGGTCCGGGCCCTGGCATACCAAAAAAAAAGCAGGACTAACGACAAATATGTCTAGTCTGCGGAAAGCAAGGTGCACTTATAGGAAGGCACTGAATGCGGCAAAGTATGCATATAAAGAATCGATCTGGCACAAATTGCTTATCTCGGGAAAAAATCCGAACAATCGGGACTTTTGGGGCATCATAAATGATCTTAATCAAGGGTCTAAACTCCAGCAGGAAGCGGGGGTTGGAGCAGACATATGGTCTAGACATGTACTGTCACTATACAGCAATAAGGAGGCGGGTCACAACAACATCCCCGGGGTAGTGAAATCAAAAAGAGTCAATAAAATCAGTAAAGGGGAATTCAAGCAGGAATACTTGGAGAATGGGATAACAGAATCAGATGCTCTAACCTGTAAAAACAATCTAAGGTTGATAATCGCAAGACTAAGGACAGAGGGGGCAGCTGGACCCAACGGGCTACCAAACGCAATTTTTAAGCACGACCCGGACCTGTGGTCGGAGATACTAGCACCAATGTTTAACCAAATATTCAAACATGCAGAGTTACCCAACTCCTGGAAAGGGAGTATCATCAATCCCATTTTTAAGAACGGTGATCACCGAAACCCCTCGAACTATAGACTGATATCTCTAATAGACGTGGAGGCCAAATTATATGCCTCTTGCATTTTAGCACAACTACAAGCTTGGATCTCAGAAAAAAAGATCATGCCAAAATTTCAAACTGGATTCAGGCAAGGAATGGGAACAATGACAAACTTAACCTGCCTATCAATTCTTATAGATCAAGCCGCAGGAAAAGGTAAGCGGCTATATGCTTGTTTTATTGATATCAAGTCTGCCTTCGACCGAGTAAATAGAGAGCGCTTATGGAGTAAATTGGAGAATTGGGGGCTGCCTCTCCAGCTTTTAATAGCTATTCAAGCCTTACACGAAAATACTTGGACAAAGGTGAAATTGGGAAATGGCGGTTGTACAACAGGATACATCTCAACGCACGAAGGTCTAAAACAAGGCTGTGTTTTAGCACCCACCCTTTTCAACCTCTTCCTGGCTGACCTCCCTAGGGCAATCGAGTCAGCTGATTGTCATCCCCCCCACCTGGCTAACAACCCAATCCACTTTCTTCAATATGCTGACGACAGTGTTGTTGAGTAAAACCCCAATCGGTTTACAAAGAGCCATTAACAAACTAACTTCATACTTGGAAAAGGAAAGTCTGGAATTAAATAAAGAAAAGACAAAAGTTGTTCGGCTGGTTGACCCGAAGAAACTAAAATATAAATGGACGGCACAAGGGTTACCAGTAAAAGAACAAGAGAACTATAAATATTTGGGCCTAATAATAACAAAAGGAGGCAGTCACAACGATCACAAAACAGCATTAAAAACAAAGGCACACGCCCTTATCTTCGCCCATCGCTCCATAAAAGCTAAAATGGATTGCCCCAACTACAGCCACCAACTAAAAGTAATGGCAGCCCAGATAATTCCGACTTTATCCTACGGTTTGGTAACATGGTGTGGGAAGGAGGCCGATCTACTAAACATCTTACAGACCAAAATTTATAAAGCGGTCCTCAACCTGCCAAAATCTGCTTCGGCCGCACAAGTTAGGCTTGAATTCGGACTGCAAAACCAGAAACATCGAAGTATGAGCAGTTTTGTGAAACTTTGTAATAAACTTCGATCTGCTCACACAGACACACTGGATTGGCTGAGTTGGGAGGAAATAAAACAACGTGGAGAATCTGAAAAGCCGACCATTTGGGGTCAGTATTTGAAACAGTGTGTGGAAATGCTGGAGTTGGATTCAGTCTGGAAATCAGGGTCTGAAAAGGCACTGTTTAGTAAACTAGCTAATGCGGCGGCCAAAAGGAAATCTTTTATGGAAGACAAAGAGACATTGGCAAAACGTCGGCATGGTTGGACAATCATGAACTCTTTCAGACCCTCAAAACCTTTGCCCTACCTAGCTTCCCACTTCAATGCCCATCTTAAAAACGTATTTATTGCTTATAGGATGGGGATGCATGTCTCAAAAGACCTATTACCGTCTTGGAAACCGCTGCACCAGACGAAACAATGCCGTCTCTGCGGGTATTATACAGAAACCTTGGATCATCTTTTCTGTATATGCCCGGCCCTGATAAAACAGAGACGCCAATTTTTGAAACAAATTTTAAAGGTGCTTAATATTCGATCTTGCAGACAGGCAGTCACTTGTTGGCTAAGTGGCTCCTCGATTATTTTAGCTTGCCGTGGAGTTAAATTCTTCGAAGAAGTAATGAAACTCCTTTCTTAAATTCTGGACAATATAAGTACATCTTCTGATAGTAAGACCAATTATTTATTTCCAGTATTAACTACCTTTTAAAATGGAAAAAAAAGAGATTTTACTTATTATAATTGTATTCACTATGTGTATTTTGTAATAGTTTTAATTAATTATGCAAATAAAGTTATTTGATTCTTTGACTCTTTGTGTGTGTCTGTTAAAAATAAATTGGTGAGTCATGGTGGAAAGAAGTTTCACGGCAGCCACTAAAAATATTTCTCAGAAGAAACCTTGTGAGGTTTAGCAGCAGATTACCGGCACCGAAGTGCGCACCGCGAATGCTCAATAACGGTTTATTATAAACGAACATTGTTTTATACAAAACAACAATGAGAACATTATGAAGAAACGACACTATCTACCATGCTACATCGAACTCGCTTCGAAGGAAGTCGTCGCTGAAAAAATAGATCCCCTTGGAGGGTTGTGCTGTGCACGCACCGTGCCCTGCCTGGTGGGCACGCGGCTCTTATCGCGGCTGCCAGCAGACCGTGGGCGGGAGGGGCAGAGCTGATGACCTGAGCTCAACAAACACTTAATTCGGGCGCTGCTGATTCATGTCAGGCGGGCTCTCCCTGCCGTGGCCACACTCACGGGCCCAGGGCACGGCCCTGCTGATTCATGTCAGGAGGGCTCTCCCTGCCGTGGCCACACTCACCGGCCCAGGACACGGCCCTGCTGATTCATGTCAGGAGGGCTCTCCCTGCCGTGGCCACACTCACGGGCCCAGGGCACGGCCCTGCTGATTCATGTCAGGAGGGCTCTCCCTGCCGTGGCCACACTCACCGGCCCGCGGCACGGTCCTGCTGATTCATCTGTCCGGAGGGCTCTCCCTGCCGTGGCCACACTCACCGGCCCAGGGCACAGCCCTGCTGATTCATGTCAGACGGGCTCTCCCTGCCGTGGCCACACTCACCGGCCCAGGGCACGGCCCTGCTGATTCATGTCAGGGTGGCTCTCCCTGCCGTGGCCACACTCACGGGTCCAGGGCACGGCCCTGCTGAGTCATCTGTCCGGAGGGCTCTCCCCGCCGTGGCCACACTCACCGGCCCAGGGCACGGCCCTGCTGATTCATGTCAGACGGGCTCTCCCTGCCGTGGCCACACACACCGGCCCAGGGCACGGCCCTGCTGATTCATGTCAGGAGGGCTCTCCCTGCCGTGGCCACACTCACCGGCCCAGGGCACGGCCCTGCTGATTCATGTCAGGAGGGCTCTCCCTGCCGTGGCCACACTCACCGGCCCAGAGCACGGCCGCTGCTGATTCATGTCAGGAGGGCTCTCCCTGCCATAGCCACACTCACCGGCCCAGGGCACGGCCGCTGCTGATTCATGTCAGGAGGGCTCTCCCTGCCATAGCCACACTCACCGGCCCAGAGCACGGCCGCTGCTGATTCATGTCAGGAGGGCTCTCCCTGCCGTGGCCACACTCACCGGCCCAGGGCACGGCCACTGCTGAGTCATGTCAGGAGGGCTCTCCCTGCCATAGCCACACTCACCGGCCCGCGGCACGTTCCTGCTGATTCATCTGTCCGGAGGGCACTCCCTGCCGTGGCCACACTCACCAGCCCAGGGCACAGCCCTGCTGATTCATGTCAGACGGGCTCTCCCTGCCGTGGCCACACTCACCGGCCCAGGGCACGGCCCTGCTGATTCATGTCAGGGTGGCTCTCCCTGCCGTGGCCACACTGACGGGTCCAGGGCACGGCCCTGCTGAGTCATCTGTCCGGAGGGCTCTCCCCGCGGTGGCCACACTCACCGGCCCAGGGCACGGCCCTGCTGATTCATGTCAGACGGGCTCTCCCTGCCGTGGCCACACTCACCGGCCCAGGGCACGGCCCTGCTGATTCATGTCAGGAGGGCTCTCCCTGCCGTGGCCACACTCACCGGCCCAGGGCACGGCCCTGCTGATTCATGTCAGGAGGGCTCTCCCTGCCGTGGCCACACTCACCGGCCCAGAGCACGGCCGCTGCTGATTCATGTCAGGAGGGCTCTCCCTGCCATAGCCACACTCACCGGCCCAGAGCACGGCCGCTGCTGATTCATGTCAGGCGGGCTCTCCCTGCCGTGGCCACACTCACCGGCCCAGGACACGGCCCTGCTGATTCATCTGTCAGGAGGGCTCTCCCTGCTGTAGCCACACTCACCGGCCCAGGGCACGGCCCTGCTGATTCATGTCAGGCGGGCTCTCCCTGCCGTGGCCACACTCACCGGCCCAGGGCACGGCCGCTGCTGATTCATGTCAGGAGGGCTCTCCCTGCCCTGGCCACACTCACCGGTCCAGGGCACGGCCCTGCTGATTAATGTCAGGAGGGCTCTCCCTGCCGTAGCCACACTCACCGGCCCAGGGCACGGCTGCTGCTGATTCATGTCAGGCGGGCTCTCCCTGCCGTGGCCACACTCACCGGTCCAGGACACGGCCCTGCTGATTCATCTGTCAGGCGGGCTCTCCCTGCCGTGGCCACACTCACCGGCCCAGGGCACGGCCCTGCTGATTCATGTCAGGAGGGCTCTCCCTGCCGTGGCCACACTCACCGGCCCAGGGCACGGCCCTGCTGATTCATGTCAGGAGGGCTCTCCCTGCCATGGCCACACTCACCGGCCCAGAGCACGGCCGCTGCAGATTCATGTCAGGAGGGCTCTCCCTGCCATAGCCACACTCACCGGCCCAGAGCACGGCCGCTGCTGATTCATGTCAGGCGGGCTCTCCCTGCCGTGGCCACACTCACCGGCCCAGGACACGGCCCTGCTGATTCATCTGTCAGGAGGGCTCTCCCTGCTGTAGCCACACTCACCGGCTCAGGGCACGGCCCTGCTGATTCATGTCAGGCGGGCTCTCCCTGCCATGGCCACACTCACCGGCCCAGGGCACGGCCGCTGCTGATTCATGTCAGGAGGGCTCTCCCTGCCCTGGCCACACTCACCGGTCCAGGGCACGGCCCTGCTGATTAATGTCAGGAGGGCTCTCCCTGCCGTAGCCACACTCACCGGCCCAGGGCACGGCTGCTGCTGATTCATGTCAGGCGGGCTCTCCCTGCCGTGGCCACACTCACCGGTCCAGGACACGGCCCTGCTGATTCATCTGTCAGGCGGGCTCTCCCTGCCGTGGCCACACTCACCGGCCCAGGGCACGGCCGCTGGTAAGTCATGTCAGGAGGGCTCTCCCTGCCGTGGCCACACTCACCGGCCCAGGGCACGGCCGCTGCTGAGTCATGTCAGGAGGGCTCTCCCTGCTGTGGCCACACTCACCAGCCCAGGGCACGGCCGCTGCTGAGTCATGTCAGAAGGGCTCTCCCTGCCGTGGCCACACTCACTGGCCCAGGGCACGGCCGCTGATGATTCATGTCAGGCGGGCTCTCCCTGCCGTGGCCACACTCACCGGCCCAGGGCACGGCCGCTGATGATTCATGTCAGGAGGGCTCTCCCTGCCATGGTCAACTCACCGGCACAGGGCACGGCCGCTGCTGATTAATGTCAGGCGGGCTCTCCCTGCCGTGGCCACACACACCGGCCCAGGGCACGGCCACTGCTGAGTCATGTTAGGCTCTGGGAAGGACAAGGGGACTTCGCCCGATACCCCCAATAAAAAAAAAATGCTTTTTTGGGTCTGGGGGTCCCTGTGGGACCCCGTGAGCAGGCCTGGGGGGTCAGGGTGATTCTACCCTGCCTCCTTTTCTTGTTTTGTTTATCTTTCTCTCACCTTTTCTTTCTCCCTCGGTGGGAGCACAAGACAAAATATGCTCTTATAAGAAAACATGCACATTTTAATATTGAGGTTGTGCATAGCTATTGCTGTTTAAAGCTCTTTACTAAAATCCATTAATTTTTTTCACCCCATTGCCTTTTGATCGACAGAGTTATTGGCCTGGTAGTTATGAATAAAAGTATTTAGAATTGCTCCAAAAACTACCCAATTTCCGTTTTTATCCACATCTAAAAATAAATACAGACAGGAAAATAAATAGTTTTCTGTTCACAGGCCAGGTCGCTCCCCCACCGCGTCAGCGTCCCCCTTGCTGCCTCTGCTCATTCCTGCTGGTTCCCCTTGGTGGCCCAGTCCCCTTGGCCCTCCCAGCACTACCCCTGCCTTTTTCCCGCCGTTTCTTGCGCTTTCCTGCTCCCCTCTCCCACCGCTGCCTCCCCTGCGGCCCCGCCCCCTCGCGCCTGATCCGCCACCCGCTCCCCCTCCCAGCTGCTCCTCCCTCCCTCGCCCCCTTCTTAATGGAGGCCGCTGCGCACTAAGGGAGCGACCCTCGACCCTGTTCACAGGCCAGGTCGCTCCCTCACCGCGTCAGCGTCCCCCTTGCTGCCTCTGCTCATTCCTGCTGGTTCCCCTTGGTGGCCCAGTCCCCTTGGCCCTCCCAGCACTACCCCTGCCTTTTTCCCGCCGTTTCTTGCGCTTTCCCGCTCCCCTCTCCCGCTGCTGCCTCCCCTGCGGCCCCGCCCCCCGCGCCTGATTCACCACCCGCTCCCCCTCCCAGCTGCTCCTCCCTCCCTTGCCCCCTTCTTAATGGAGGCCGCTGCGCACTAAGGGAGCGACCCTCGACCCTGTTCACAGGCCAGGTCGCTCCCCCACTGCGTCAGCGTCCCCCTTGCTGCCTCTGCTGATTCCTGCTGGTTCCCCTTGGTGGCCCAGTCCCCTTGGCCCTCCCAGCACTACCCCTGCCTTTTTCCCGCCATTTCTTGCGCTTTCCCGCTCCCCTCTCCCGCCGCTGCCTCCCCTGCAGCCCCACCCCCGCGCCTGATTCGCCACCCTCTCCCCCTCCCAGCTGCTCCTCCCACCCTCCCTTCTTAATGGAGGCCGCGCCTGGTCCGCGCCCAGCGCCAGAACCCCTGGACCCCACGCACACCACGGCGCCGGACTCCGATATGACGCCGACACCCTCAACGCTCTCAACGCCGGCCGAAACCTCCGCTGTTTGCAGGCCACCCCGAAACGCACCCATGGACCTTTCACCTGCCACTCCTGCAACTTCACCTGCAACAGGACGACCAAGCCCCCCGGAACAGAACCCAACCACCTCCGCTGCATACTCCTCAACACCCGCTCCGCACGCAGTCGAGTTCTGGGATCTGCTCCTACACCGCCGCCCCAGACGTCGCCTTCCTGACAGAGACCTGGTGGAACGACTCCTCAGCGCCCGACATCGCCACAGCCATCCCAGAGGGCTACAAGATCTTGCACAGAGACCGCACCAACGGCATCGGAGAAGGAATCACCATCATCCACAAGTCCACCCTCCAGATCCACACCCTCGCAGACGACTCCCTCAACGCCGCCGAGCACCTGCACTTCCAGATCCACACCGACCTCAACACCACCCTCAGAGGAACTCTCGTCTACAGACCCCCGGGCCCCCTTCAGCAACTCCATCGCAGACCTCGCCAGCACCCACGCACTCGCCTCCACGGACTACATCCTCCTCGGAGACCTAAATTTCCACCTCGAGAACAATAACGCCAACTCCGCCACCCTGATCGACAACCTCGCCAACCTCGGCCTCCGGCAACTCGTCACCGAACCCACCCATGCCGCCGGCCACACACTCGACCCCATCTTCTCCACAAGCGCCCACATCGCTTTCAACCACACCACCGAACTCTACTGGACCGACCACCACTGCATCCACTTCACCTTCCAGAAACCAAACGCACACCACCGCACCCAACAGCTGCCCCGCCGCTGCTGGAACAAAGTCACCGAGGACCAACTGACCTCCACCCTCGCCCAGAACCCACCCGCGGACCCGACCGACACTGACACCGCAGCCCTCAACCTCAGACAGTGGATCAACGACTGCGCCAACACCCTCGCCCCGCTCAAGAAACCACACACCAACCACTCCAGCAAGAAAGCCGCTTGGTTCACCGAAGAACTCCAGACCTCCAAGCACACCTGCAGGGAACTGAAGAAGAAATGGCTCCTCGACCGCACCCCGGACAACTGCGCAGCACACAAGGACGCCATCCGTAGACACCACCAGCTCATCAGAACAGCCAAGAGATCGTCCTTCAAAACCCGCCTGGATAACAACGCACACGACAGCAAAGAGCTCTTCAAGATAGTGAGGGAACTCTCCAACCCCAACACCAACGAGATCACGCCTTCGCAAGACCTGTGCGACTCATTGGCCACCTTCTTCCATCACAAGATCACCGACATCTACGACAGCCTCAACACCTCCTCCACCCCAACCGCACCAAGACCCACACCCAACGCCACCTGCACCACCCGACTGACCTCCTGGGCACACGTCAACGAGGACGAGACGCACAAGATCATGAACTCCATCCACTCAGGATCTCCGGCCGACCCATGCCCACACCACGTATACAACAAAGCCGCCGGAACCATTGCCCCCCATCTGCGGAAAGTCATCAACTTCTCCTTCGACACAGCAACTTACCCGGAAAGCTGAAAACACGCCGAAATCAACGCCCTCCTCAAGAAACCCAAGGCGGACCCAAAGGACCTCAAGAACGTCCGGCTCATCTCCCTGCTCCCGTTCCCGGCGAAGGTCATCGAGAAAATCGCCAACACTCAGCTAACCCGCCACCTAGAGGACAACAACATCCTTGACTCATCCCAGTCCGGATTCAGAAGGAACCACAGCACAGAGACAGCCCTCATCGCCGCCACAGACGACATCAGACGCCAGCTGGACAACGGCAAAACCTCTGCCCTCATCCTCCTGTACCTGTCAGCCGCATTCGACACTGTCTGCCACCGCACGCTAAGAACACGCCTCCAAGAAGCTGGTATCCAAGAGAAAGCCCTCGACTGGACCACTTCCTTCCTCTCCGGCAGAACCCAGAGAGTCCGCATCCCGCCCTTCCGATCCAAAGCCACAGACGTCATCTGCGGCATTCCCCAGGGATCCTCCCTCAGCCCAACGCTGTTCAACGTCTACATGGCACCCCTCGCACAATTGGCCCGCCGACACAACCTTAACATCATCTCCTACGCCGACGACACCCAACTCATCCTCTCCCTCACCCAGGACCCAGACACCGCCAAAGCCAACCTCCACGAGGGAATGAACGCCGTCGCTGAGTGGATGCAGAACAGCTGCCTGAAGCTGAACTCGGACAAGACGGAAGTCCTTATAATTGGCCCCACCCTATCCGCGCAGGATGACTCCTGGTGGCCGACCACACTGGGGACCCCCCAGCACCCACGTACCACGCATGCAACCTGGGATTCGTCTTCGACTCCTCTCTCTCCATGTCCAAACAGGTTAGCGCCGTCTCCTCCTCCTGCTTCAACACCCTCCGCATGCTTCGCAGGATCTACAAGTGGATCCCCACGGAGACCAGAAGAACAGTAACCCAGGCCCTCGTCAGCAGCAGACTGGACTACGGCAGAGCCCTCTACACAGGAATCCCAACCAAACACCTAAAACGACTACAACGCATCCAAAACGCCTCCGCCCGACTGATCCTCAACGTCCCTCGCCGCAACCACATCACCCCCCACCTGAGAGACCTGCACTGGCTCCCCGTCGACAAGAGGATCACCTTCAAGATCCTCACCAACGCACACAAATCCCTCCACAACACCGGACCAGTCTACCTGAACAACAGACTCAACTTCTACACCCCCGCCCGCCAGCTCCGCTCTGCCAACCTCGCCCTGGCCGCTGTCCCACGCATCCGACGCACGACCTCCGGCGGCAGATCCTTCCCCTTCCTTGCCGCCAAGACCTGGAACGCCCTCCCCACCCACCTACGGCAGACCCAAGACCTGCTCACCTTCAGAAAACTCCTCAAGACCTGGCTCTTCGAGCAGTAGCATCCCCCCCCTCCCAGCACCTTGGAACCCCCACGGGTAAGTAGTGCGCTTTATTAGTTTCTTGATTGATTGATTGATTGACTGTCTGTATTTATGTGTAAAAATCAGTAAAAACGGAAAACAGGGAGCCCTAGTTATATGTAAACAATCATGGAGGGAGGAACAAGAACACAAGAAATCCAGCGCCGATGCACGTTTCGGTGGGTGACCCCAATATTGGGTCTAACCTTCTTCAGGGCGCACTATCAAGAGAGACAAACAAGGAAACGCCTGGACTGACCAATAGGGATCAACATCTACATGAGGAGAAATGGAATGAGAATCTGGGAGGCAGATCGATGGGCCGGTATTCTAGAAAGAGGGTAAATATCCTAGGTGAAACCCACAGGTTGTAGATATATGGTCCAGGGTATGGGATTGCTAGGTCCCAGCTAGTTGATACAGAGGGGGACCGAAGCCCGGCCGGATGTTTTCTTTGGGGCCGGTTACCGGAGGATGAACATCCTATTCAATGGATTAGGAAGTCAGAAGGCCAAAAATTGTTCCTGTCTTGTGGATACACGCAGGATGATGTCTGCTGACATACACTATTATCTGAATGTTTTAGTTACAATTTTAGCCCCATTATCAAGAGTTCCTGTGGATTAAATGTATTTGTTCCAGGCATAATTGACTTACAGTTTTGGATTTTCAGCCATAGTTGTTTTAGCAGTGATAGGAACAGTGGACCTGAATGGCCCTCTTCATATTGAATGTAGTTGTTGATGCTTTATTTGTTTTTGTGCTTTTGCCAGCAGAATCTTCTTGTTTCTCCTGACCCCCCCTTCGTCTCACGTCCGCTTAGGTGCCACTGCAATTGGCGTCCTCCTTGGCAGTCCCCACTGCAATGCCAAGGATGGAGATTGATGTGTACTCTGCTCTCCTCTTGGGAAGGCTTTGGGCACAGAAGCTTGCATTAATGCTTTTGAGTGCAAATATTCACCCCAAGCGCCTAGAGGTCATTCACTTTGCGCTGTATGAAAATCTTTTCTTTGTGTTGCAACCCTGTATCACACTACACCAACGAGGTTCAGATTATTTGATGAACAAGAGCCCGGTAAAAACACCTCATGAAAGCCGTCCAGATTCCAATATTCCCAAAACAGATTCCCAGGGCTGTCCCACTGAGGAGGCACCAGGTTCCTCTACTCCAAGCCATTCCTTCGTGAAAAAAAGGAGTGCACTGTCTCCCACTTTGAACCGCCCTCCTATGATCTACACACTGACGGTGTGGACAAGAACGAAAGCCAAGAGCAAGTAAATGATGGTATAAGAGTGGGAGGGTCTGTTTGTAGTTAAAAAATAACTGGCTAAGTGGGAACTAAATATTTATTCAATCCGCTAGGGAAAGGAGAGACACATGTCTTTTTGTGCGTATTTCACGGTCAATATGTTTCAAGCCATTACCCCAAGGCTATTCTTCTGGACCATAACAATGATCCCCAGTACAACACTTATGATGACATTCCTAGGTCTTCTTAATAAATATTAAGGGAAATATACATATAATACGATACCCAAACAGTATTTTGTTCTGTTATGATCTGAAAAGCTAGAATAGAAAGTCATTACATCCATTTCAATAAAGATAATTGAAGCTAACTAGAAAACACATCACCATATGTGGAAAACACGTATGATATATTTTTCTCTTTATCGGCTATTGTGCCAGATTAATCCTACTATTATTGCTGATTGTTCAACACATAAGTGTGGGATGCACCGCAAATCCTAATATCAACGGTCAATGATCCATTTCATCCAAAATGTATCCATGTTAATCTTTATTGTTCTCAGGAATAGCATAAAAAACAGCCAACGTGTTTCGTCAACTGCCTGTGGACTTCCTCAGGGCATGATTTTATATTCCCAGTAGTGTAGATGCCTCGGGTATAACAGAGTGTGGCCCCGCCTCGCTGTATGCAATTCCAAATAACTTGTATGTTCCCAATCCTCACGTTTGTCCCATTGGTCCAGGGATATATACAATTCTTCACATATATGTATTCATGATAGCAGTGCACCTTGATACATGCTCTATCGACTTCTGAGTTCGATGTCCCTTTGAGAGGATTAACATGGATACATTTTGGATGAAATGGATCGACTTTTAATATTAGGATTTGCGGTGCATCCCACACTTATGTGTTGAACTGTTCGGATTTCATTGGATCATTCCTTGGAAACAGTGGGAGCAGTGGGTATGCACGTGACGGTGCATTCAAATATTGTTTTGGACTCTCTTTTGGGAGATTGGGAGGGAAGTGCGATTGGTCTATGGGCTCGCGGTTTCATTGTTTTGTATATTCTCGCTGATTGTGTTATGCTACCCTTTAGAAGTTTTTTAAATATAAAAACAAGAAAGTACAAAACACTTAACATAAATCACTCACTCTGTAGCCTTCTAATGCATGCCGCTTTGGAAACCAGGTACCGTTTCTTCAAAAGCGTGCTCTTGTATCTATTATTGTTGACGGATGAATTATTTATTTATTTATTTTATTTATTTAACTTATATAGCGCGTTATAACCACCGGGGTCTCTAAGCGCTGTTTGTCCAGATTACGTAGTGAGGTATGGCATTCACTTGATCCCAGCAATGCGCCTAGGGTCTGCTCCATGCTTGCTTAAAAAGTACAGTTTTTAACTTTTTCCTGAAGGATAGCAAATTGCATTCCTTCCTAAGTTCTGGGGCCAGTTTGTTCCACAAAGCTGGGAGTGTGTTGGAGAAAGCACGTCCCCCCACCGTGGCCAGTTTGAAACGGGATTGGGACAAGAGGGTAGCGTCCGACGAGCGCAAAGTCCTGCCCGGTATATAAGGGAGTAGGCGGGATTTCAAATATCTTGGTGCTTTACCATACAGCGCCTTGTGTACGATGCACAATCCTTTAAATACAAACCTCTGCCGAATCGGGAGCCAATGTAGCTCCTGCATCAGGAGGGAAGAGTGGGCAGTCCTGGGTTTCTTATAGATCAACCTGGCTGCATCATTCATAACCCCCTGTAATTTATCCAGCAACCGCTGGGGTAAACCTATATACAGGGAGTTCCCGTACTCCAGCCTAGCCAGGATTGTGGCTGAGACCACGTGTCTCAAAGTAGAGAATGAGAGTAATGCAGAGATCTTCCTTAATTGTCGTATCAGGCCTATACAAGTACCCACTACCGTAGTGACTTGTTTTTTCATGGATAGTTTGTCATCCACATATAGGCCCAGACTTTTGACTGCAGTCGCCGGTTTCGGTGGCACACCCAGCTCCACAGGCCAAAATTTCTCGCTCCAGGGGTTGCCCGAGATGGAAATGGGCAACACTTCCGTCTTATCCGGGTTGATTTTTAAGGAGTTCTCGGACATCCAGTTAACCGTGGCTTTGAGTATGTCCTGTAACCTGGTGGACGCTCCCGGGCCATCATCCAGCCGGATGATTATCTGGGTATCATCGGCGTAGTTGTATACTAGGCAGTCCATCCTATTCAGGAGTGCGATTAATGGCTGCAGGTAAATATTAAAGAGTAGGGGTGACAGGGCAGATCCCTGTGGAACCCCGCAGGTGATGGGAGCAGAGGTGGAAAGTAAGTCCCCCAACTGTACTCTTTGTGTCCTGCCCTGCAGGAATGATGTAAGCCATGCATGTGCTGTACCCCTGATACCAAAAGATCTCAACCGCGACAAAAGCTGTTCATGACACACGGTATCAAAAGCCGCGGAGAGATCCAGTAGTACCAGGGCGCTCGGTGTTTTTACATCAACCCGAGTTCTCAATTCATCCAGGATTGATAGCATGACTAATTCCGTGCTATGGTTAGCACGGAACCCTGCCTGATTGGACTCCAGCAGGTTGTTGCTCTCTAGATGACCTGAGAGTAATGTTAACACATGCTGCTCAATCACCTTAGCCAGGAAAGGCAACTGGGAGATGGGTCGAAAGTTCTTCAAACACTTCGTGTCCGATCCAGGTTTTTTTAGTAGAGGAATCAGGCGGGCCTCTTTAAAAGCTAGAGGGACCTGTCCTGTGTGAAGGGAGGTGTTCAGCAAATGCAAAACCTCATCCTCAATTCCTGGCAATGCCAACTTGAACACATCAGGAGGTCATGGATCCACCAGCGAACCCGATTTGACTCGGTCCGTGATCGTAAATAGTTCTTGTTTTGAAATTGGGGAGAACTCAACTAGTGGTGAAATATCTGGCGGGACAGTGAGGTCCGGTGGGTAAGGACATTCGAGGGGTGTAGTTGCAGCAATTTCTCCCAGAATATCGGAGATCTTATTCACGAAGAAATCCTGGAACCTCTGGCAATCCTCCTGGGTGAACTCAGTACTTTGCTCTTTATTTATCCTGAGCTCCGCCAGGACCCGGAAGATTTCCTTCTGTGGATTTCTAGCTGCAACTATTCTTTCCTCAAAGAAAGCAGCCTTCCTAGTTTGGATGGCTAGTTTGTAAATCGCTAAGGATGAAATGTATTCTTTCTTGGCAATGGCGTCATACTCTTTGCGCCATGCCCGTTCTTTCTTCCTCACCCCCCGTTTCATATCCCGTAGGGAATCATTGTACCAAGGGGCCCCAGCTCCTCTCTCCACCTTCTTCACCCTACGAAGGGGTGCCACCAAATCAATGGCGCTCCCCAGTTTATGCTGAAGGTGACCACAGAGGGCATCAATGTTAGCATCCTGCTCCTTTACTGAAGGAGACTGTTCCAGGAGGTAGACTATTTTTTCCCCATCAAAGTTTCTCCACTTCCGGGCCATTTTCCAACCTTCCCCAGGTTTGGACAAATGGCCACTCAATAAAATTCTACCCTTTATTAAAAAGTGGTCAGACCAGGCACAAGGCAAGATCTCTGTAGAACCCTGGGCTGGCATGGTGGTCCAGACTAGATCAAGCATATGTCCCTTCTCATGTGTCGGTCCCTTCACCCGTTGGGTGAAGTCCAAGGAGGAGATAGCCTCCTCGATCTGTAGTGCTTGTCCCTCTTTGGGGGATTTTTCCCAATAGTAGTTAAAGTCCCCAACAACAACCATTTTGTCATATCTCGAGCGCAGATCCTGAACCAATCTAGTAAAAAGACCCGGAAAATCAGGCGACGCCCAAGGCGGTCGGTACACCACCAAAAACACCACACATACCGCCCCCCGCCTGAGCTTTACCCCCATAACCTCTGCTCCCCCTAGGGTTTCGGAAAGAAACCTATCGGCGCGGAGACGTGCCTGATAGAGGAGAGCTACTCCACCTCCTTTCTTAGCTCCCCCCCTATTGAAATGGAGTGCCAGATAATTATCTGGTAGGGCCGCCACTAAGTCCGGCGCCGAGCAATCCTCCAGCCATGTTTCGGTGAGTGCAAGGGCATCTAGCTCCCCATCTTCCAGAAGTGAAAAGACCTCCAACTTATGGCCCTGCAAAGAGCGCGTATTCAGCAGGCCATAGTTTAGAGTATGAGTATTAGAGTCGCGCTGCCGCGCTCTTGTGCTCTTGGGTGAAATCAGCAGGCCCTCCCGAGCCAGCAGATGTATACAGTCCTGATCAAGACAGGACTTACCCATATTAAGCTCCAATAATTCACCTCTGGAGTAGGGCAAATTTGGACCAGGGGTTCTGGCCCCGGGTTCCGGATGGTCACTGATGGGCAAAGATGGGCTCGCCTCTGGCGCGCCCGCTGCGCGTCACCGCTGCGCGTCATCATGGGGGCGTTTAAATAGCACCCAATCGTGCTATGTCTGCAGCAGCAGCTAGAGCGCCAACAAAGATGGCGTCTCTTGCCGGCACTTCCCCTCCCAACATGGCGCCTAACCCCCAGTCCAGCTAACGGGCCGCCAAACAGCGGTGCAGATTACAACAAATTTTAGATGCAGGTATGTCCTAAGAAGCCCCCTAATTGCAGCCAAGCCAAGCCAGAAATGAATTTTGCATTTAAAACGCGCTAAAAATAAAACGCACAGAACCGCGCTTCAAGCGCCGAGCATGTGGTACAATTTAAAAATCAATTTCAAGATCCACGATTGGAATTAATTATAGGCAAGTAAATGGCAGTAATCATGAAATAGCAAGCACAGCAGCAGGGAGTCAGAGGATGCTTCGCCTACACTAGCGCTTACCTGAACAGAGCAAGCGCCTGTTTCAGTCGACTTAAATAGCACCCAATCGTGCTATGTCTGCAGCAGCAGCTAGAGCGCCAACAAAGATGGCGTCTCTTGCCGGCACTTCCCCTCCCAAGATGGCGCCTAACCCCCAGTCCAGCTAACGGGCCGCCAAACAGCGGTGCAGATTACAACAAATTTTAGATGCAGGTATGTCCTAAGAAGCCCCCTAATTGCAGCCAAGCCAAGCCAGAAATGAATTTTGCATTTAAAACGCGCTAAAAATAAAACGCACAGAACCGCGCTTCAAGCGCCGAGCATGTGGTACAATTTAAAAATCAATTTCAAGATCCACGATTGGAATTAATTATAGGCAAGTAAATGGCAGTAATCATGAAATAGCAAGCACAGCAGCAGGGAGTCAGAGGATGCTTCGCCTACACTAGCGCTTACCTGAATTACAGAGAACCCAGAGGTTGGGGTCCACACCATGGACGCCTATGTGCCCTGTACCTTATTTCTACGGACCCCCAACAATTAAAGTCCCCCCAATGCCTTTCAACGCTTGGGATGCGACTCCCCAGTTGGAGTATCAAAACTACCAACACAACCCTTTTTAGGGTCACGTCAGGGCCCCAGGAGGGGAGAACACGGAAGAGGAACCAAGTACACTGGGCACCAGATGAAGCGCAAACTGGAGTGTCAATAAGGATTATGACAAACACCCAGAGCAACCAAGCAGGAACAAGTAGACGAATAGTCTAGTGGTATGTTAGAATTGAAAATCTTATTGTCCCATTGCTCGTGTTTCATTCTATGTTAAGTGCACATTCATGGTGCCATTTTATTAGTAGCCACCATTTTGTTCTATGATCGAAGCTAAGCTCCTGCCTCATTCTGCTTGCCCAGCAGAAAACTGCCTCCATGCATCTTTCTTTGTGTGTCTCCAAGGCTGAGTTCAGCTGCACTAATGAATGTACTCTCTAATTTGGCATACCTTTGCTGTTAGATAGGCCCATTCTCACCTTCTAGAATGGCGGTCACGGGCAGAGTAACCTTGGAGCAGAGATAACATGTACCCGGTCCCAGGACTGTAACTCATCCTTCTGTGGCTCCTGTGTTTGCTTGTGCCTGGACTGGAACTTTCCAGCCTGGGCGTGTTCTTAGAGATTTGGAAATGTATAATATCTTATGTTATGTTGGGGGGAGTCAGTCCCTCTGCAGCCCTCTTGTGAGGCTCGTCAGACTGGGATCCGCTGCAGCTCAATACTAATAAATAACTTGGGTTTATATTCTCTACTATCTGACCGACTCTTCATTGTTTGGAAGGCCGAGAGGTGGTCACGGGTGAACCGGGTGACCTTATTCGGGTCACTTCCGCAGATGGGTGGGGAGGACGGGGCCACGTCAGGTCGGATAGGCGGATCGGGGATCCCTGCACGATAGAGTTTGGTATTCGCAGCTGTCCTGCCTGTCTGATCCGGTGGTGCCTCGCCCAGTGGTCACCCTGACTGGGGTCCTGAAAGGCGAAACCCTTGGATCTGAGCGTTTGGTCTGAAGAGTCGGCAGTGGAGAATACATTTGTTTGACCTGTGTGCACGGGGTGAGTTTGTCTTGGTTCTTTGTGAATATAGCGCCATTTTGAATAATCTTTGGTATGGTCTGAGGACAATTTGATTTGAACTTGGCAGGTCTGCGGACCGATTTGAATACAGAGTATCTATGGGCACTCTGCCAGGCAGCATAATGGATTCGGTTTACTTTTGAAAATGGCTGGGATTTGTCTGGCTTTTGGTTTTGTGGTATCGATTTCGACTTGTCTCTTTGGTGCAGTCCGAGGACTGACTTTTGGTTTTCTTCATTTAATACAGTCTCAGAATCGACCTTTTTGAAAGATATTTGCGAGCTCTTCGTCTGGCACAAATAGTGAACTTGTCCCCTAATTGGATGTCCTGCTTGAGCAAATTGTGTTGTTTGGGGTGCCGTTATTGTTCGGCTGAGGCTTGAGTAGAGGAAAGGCAACCTGTGCCTCCGGAAGGCACCCCGAACTTTGATATGTATGATAAGCATGGCCTTGGCCCTATTATGTTTAGTACACTATGGCACAAATATTCGAGGGACAATGCCGAGTTACAGTGGCCGCTAATAGGTACCTCTGATGAACAAAAATTGAATTTCCTGCTGGATAAATTATTTACAAAACAAAGTAGGCAGTCGATGTTTGATTAGCTTCAGGTATGGAAAAGAAAGCTAGGCAAAGGCGAATGAGAGTAGAAAAAGAGGCCAGAAGAGGAAAGATGCAGACAGTGACTCAGAAAGCAGTAGTATATGATAGAGAGAAGGTGAAAAAAGGTATTGAGTGTGCTGACAGAAAGTATAGGTTGCAATGTAACAAATCCTATGTTGTCCGAGAGGAAGGTGACACGTTCATGGAGGAGCTGTTAGACGCTCGACCTCCACCTCCCTATGCCCCACAGAGGATACACCCTGTTGTCCCGCCGCCCCAGTCTTCCGCCCCTCCTGCTTCCACCTCCGGTTCTTCTGCTCTTGATCTTACTGTTTCAGCTACAGCACCTCCTGCTCTTTCTCTAGCTTCACATGCCGCGGCTACGACGACTGCAAGTCTCCCTACTACACCTATTGTTTCCACTTCCACTCTCCCTCTATCCCTCTCACCCTCCACGCAGCCATTAATAACTTTAGTGCCTGCCCCTTCATCTATTGTGTCTTCCTCGAATATCCCATCCCCAACTTTGTTGAGAATTGGAACGCCGGTGCGCTGACTGGATGGCGGGGATTGGGCCAACGCTCAGGAGCGAATGGGGCGGGTGCTGATTCGATCTGATATGGGAGATGTAGAGAAAAAGATGGTAGCTGATCAGGCTGCACAGTGGGCGCGGAATCCTATTTACAGCATGGAGGATGTGTGGAGTGTGTTGAAAGAGTATGAACCGTTTGTACAGCAGAGTGCCCTCAAGCATATGTCGGCTACATTAATAGGGTTGTGGGAACAGTGTTTCAATGGTGTCGCTCTTCAGATAATTTGTGACATCCGGGACCGTGTGTATGCTGCTGACATGGCCCTTAATGATGTTTTTAGTATTGTTGCAACACTGATTGGTTTTCGAGGTAGGTTGCATCAGAAGAGCCCAACAGTGTCCCAGTTTCTGCTGTGGGAAGTACATCCTATTTTCCACCCTGAGATACCGGAGCTGCGAGATCAGCAGAATGCTGTTATCAAGGCAGCGAGTGGAGGCCAGTTTCCAGGAACAATGGGTTTATAACCCTTGGAAAAGGAGTGAGTTTTTGTCTCTTAAAACTCAGTTACCCGACCCTAGAAAAAATCCAACTGCATATTATAAAGAATTAACAGAGGCTGCGTCGTCGACGGTGATGACGTTAGCAGACATTGAGATGTTTTTGGTTTATTGGTGCCCGCTGATATTTGGCAGCAGGTGCATAAAGTGATGAAGCCTGGTGAGAAGCCTAAGGCTGCGATACTAGCTTTGCCAGGTCAAATTATTACCTACATGCACCCTCTAATTTCACCTAGAAGAGTAGATTGGGACAAGTGAACAGCATGTCATCAGACTAGGTTCTAAGGTGTGTTTTTGGACTTCAGTGGACTGGACTTGTCGATGGAGGGAGGTGTCCGACTGTTCGTTAACGGATTTGTTACAAACCTGCTTCCCTAGATCGCGACTCGGTTACATGCTTCGGAGAGCACTTGGACTACTTACTCCCCATCCGTGATATTAAGTATGGCACAGGATTATGAGCATAGAGAGAACAAAGAAAAGAAGAAGGTGTAGAAGAAAAATAAGGAGTTGAAGACGAAGGTGTTGATGCAGCAGGTATCTCGAGGGACCGGGAGAGGATGCGGCATTGGTCTGGCCTTACAGCTGCCCCGCACTAGAAAAATGCA
Organism: Triturus cristatus; assembly: GCF_964204655.1. NCBI lineage: Eukaryota > Metazoa > Chordata > Amphibia > Caudata > Salamandridae > Triturus > Triturus cristatus. The sequence goes on along the minus strand of NC_140581.1, from coordinate 5,502,243 downwards.
GCGCATGAACCAGTGTGTATATTGTAAGGAGGAGGGACACTGGCACAGTGAGTGCCCGACGTTGTTGCAAAAGGTTGCGGCCCTTAGAGGACAGGGTTCTCGTGGACGGGGTCGTGATGTTGGGGGCCAGAAAAATGAGGAACAGCAGGGTCGCTCTGATCGGAACTATTTCGATGACCCTCAGGGGTGACAGTTCTAACATGATGACTATGATTTGGATGAAGTGACTGGGTTGACTCATGGTTAGGACAGCAAGGGTCAGGGCGAGGGACCAGTTCAGATACCTGTAGATCAGCGTGGACCTTATGTTACTGCTGACTTACAGGGTTCAGCTAAGCAATTCTTGGTGGATACAGGCGCAATGAATAGCTCTGCTTCTCATTCACTGGTCCCTGGGGCAGCCTTGTCCGGCCAACATAATGTTTCGGCAGGCTTTTCAGGTATACTGGTTGTGAGCCCCATTTCCAAGCCCCTTGCCTTGACTATTGGTCCCTTTACTGTAGACTTGTCCTTTCTATTGACATCCAATTGTGGAGAAAATTTGATGGGTCTGGATTTGTTAAAGAGGTTGCATGCGACCATTTCTTGCTCCCCGGATAGTGTCTATATGACAATAGGACCCAGTGTAGTGAGTTCCAAGCAGTGTTTGTCCAAAGATGAACACCTTCCCGCTGAGTTTAAAGATGTGCCAACTACTTTGTGGGCTACAGGTGATACTGATGTAGGGCTGTTACAGATACCTCCAGTCTCTATTAAGGTAGAGGACAACGCTGTCCTGCCTCATATTCCCCAGTACAAAATCCTGCAAGCAGGGGAGCGAGCTCTCTTACAGATTATGCAGGACTTGATCAAGACCGGGGATGTTGAAGAGACGACTGCGAACAAGTGTAATAGCCCCATTCTTCCCATTCTTAAGAGGACACCCTCGGGTTCCTCTGCTGATCATCCTGATGTCTATTGATTTGTGATTGATTTGCGCAAGGTTAATAAGATCGTGGTTCCTCAGTTCCCAGTCGTCCCTGATATCACCGCCATTTTGACGATTCCTTCCTCTGGTAAAAAAAATTCTGTAATTGATTTGAAAAATGCTTTCTTTAGCATTTCGATCCATCCAGATAGCACGCACCTGTTTGGATTCGCCCTGGCTGGAAGAAGCTTTCGATTCTGTTGCGCTCCTCAGGCCTATACTGAAAGTCCTAGCATATATAGTCAAGCTCTAAAAGGCCAATTGGATTCCCTTACACATCCCCCAGGTAATGTATTACTGCAGTACGTGGACGATCTCTTGATCGCTTCTGACAGTGAAGAAGGTTGCAAAGATGCAACATTCAAATTATTGCTACATTTGGCACAGCACGGGCATAAGGTCCCGTTCAAAGTTCCAATATTGTCGACAGGAGGTCACCTACCTAGGTCACCTACTGTCGAAGGAGGGAAGGAGACTAACACCTGAACGCATTAGTGCTATTGTTAGAATGCCCATCCCTAAGACTCAGCGGGAAGTGCAAGCTTTCATAGGCATTACTTCGTATTGTCGGCGCTGGATTCCTAACTTTTCCTTACTAACGAAGCCACTGTTGCAGCTAACCACTAAAGATGTGCATGAACCCTTGCCCTGGACGCCTGAATGTCAACAAGCTTTTGAGCAATTAAAGGTTGCGCTTTGCTCTGCGCCTGTGCTTGGTACGCCTTACTACCAGAAGCCGTTTGTGTTGTATGTACATAAGATGGCTGGTTGCGCGCTCTCTGTCCTGACACAAGCCTTTGGAGGTAAGCAGAGGATGTATGCTTATTTTTCTGCTCTGCTTGACAACGTCGCGTGAGCCCTCCCGAGCTGTCTGACAGTGGTCGCGGTTGTGGCTGTCTCTATCCGACAATCTGCACGGCTCGTCATTGATACCGATCTCACATGGATACACTTTTCAACAGAACAAAGACGCAGCACCTCACCAGTGCACGTCTGACTGGCTATGAGCTGACCCTATTTGCACCACACGTCACCATAAAAAGATGGTGCCACCCTGAACCCAGCCACGTTACTACCTCTCTCTCCTGAAAGTGAGGAAATAGACGTGCATGATTGTGTTTTTCCAATGAAGAGGAGATGAAGGGACGGGTAGACCTGACTGATGTTCCCCTATCTGAACCCCAAAGAAAGCTATATGTCGATGGCTCCCGATTCAAATTACTGGATGGCACAACAACTGTGGCATATGGCATAACTACCCTACACACAGTAGTCGAGACATCACAAGTTCCGTATCAATCGGCTCAAGCTGCAGAGTTAGTCGCCCTTCTTCAGGCCTGAGATTTGAGTGAGGGACTGACTGTCAGTATTTACACTGACAATCAGTACGCCTTTGGAGTTGCCCACAATTTTGGGCGGAGAGATGATTCCTGACTTCACACGACTTAAAGATCCAGAATGGCCCATTGATACACAGGCTTTTGTCAGCTCTGACACTTCCCAAGAAGTAAGCAATAGTGAAGTACAGTGCCCACCATGCAATTACTGATGATGTGGGAAGGGGAAATGCATTTGCAGATCTAACAGCTAAGGAGACCGCTCGAACAAAAATGAAAAGAATGTTTGTGGCAGGTCCTGCTAGATGGGTACCCGAAGTTACTATGTTTGAGGATTCACTGGATAGTGTAAAAAAAATACAGAGTGAGGCAACGATTGAGGAGCTAGCAGTATGGCAGGAAAGCACAGCACGTTTAGAGGAAGATGGATAAGTCTGGAAAGCAAAGGTGGATGTTACCGGATTAGTTATTAAACATAAGGATCCACCTCTAGAAGAAGAGAGTGAAAGGGAACAAATAACCTGGGTACAGAACACTAAGGTAGTGATGTGAGCGTGTCCCACTATGGTTGGACACACACTATGTTGTTTAAATACCCCTCACACACCAAGAATGGCCCATGGTGTCATGCTTCATCATAGGGGTCTTCCCGCCCCGCTGCGGGACGGGGCGTGCTACGACCTGCGACTACACGGGAGCACTGTAGATAAAGTGCTATGTGTGATGCAAAGGGAGGGTCTGAGGTGAATGTAAGTATGTGTATTTTAAAAAGGACCTGGCCCCTGAAGACAAAAAAACTTTAATATGTCAAGGGAGGCTGGTACTAATAAAAAAGTGGTGCGGAGTTTTCCTACGTGATGTGTGGTTACTCCTGATATGTCAACATGTTTCGATGCGAAGCATCTTCGTCAGGACAGGGAAAGATCCCTCCGATGTAGAAAGTGTGTGATAATTCACATGACTATAAATAAAAGTGAAAATGCATTTATTATACCATACCTAATCGTATGCTTGTATGTCTGAAAAAAAGAAAAGAGAAATGGACATTTGAAGTGTCCCAGGAAACAGAACGTGGTACCTGCAAACATAAGCGATGCGCCACAATGTGACCAAACGTGAACATTAGCCATAAATCTAGCTTAGCAGGAAAAAGGTGCAGTGACCTGTAAGAAAAAGGACAGTACAAGACACTACAAACAGAAAACACACACTCTTAAGAAGAATTTCTTCATGTACCAGGATGTTCACTATCTAAAGAAACACGGTACCAGCATGGGGAGTACCTTTGCGCCGAGTCTAGCGGGTCTGTATGTTCATCACCTGGAATCACAAAACATACTCCACCAGCACAACCCATTCCACAATAACATTATTCTATGGAAACGTTATATTGATGACGTTTTAGTTATTTGGAAGGGGGATTCGGATTCAGTGACCACATTTATGACTTGGCTGAACGAACAGAACACGTTCCTTAAATTTACCCATACGTCGTCTAACAACAACCTGGTATTTCTTGATCTGAATATCTATGCAGATGAAGGAAGATTGAAATCCAGCACACATTTCAAACCCACGGCGAAAAACTGCCTGTTGCTCTATGATAGCTTCCACCCTAGACACCTTCTGGATAATCTCCCTTATGGTCAGTTTCTCCGTTTACGGAGAAACTGCTCGGAACTGACGGATTTCAGAGCTCAAGCAAAAGATCTGGACAAGAAATTGTTAGATCGGAACTACCCGGAATCAATAGTCAAAAGAGGACTCAAACGAGCTAGGAATAACAACAGAGACTCCCTTTTAGAAAATCAGACACCACAGGAGCAAGAGACCAGACCCATCTGTGTAACCACTTATAACACCCATTCCAACCAAGTGTCCAAAATCATAAACAAGAATTGGAAAATCCTGAACTGTGGAGGCCTGAACTTACCTAAGTCTATGTTCTCCCACAGAAGAGGCCGTAACTTGAGGGATATCCTTGTCCACACTAGACCACGGTCACTACCAGCCCGACATACCATAAGTAGCGTACTACCATCAATCAAAGGGCATCATCCATGTGGCACGTGCAGTACGTGCACACTCACTAAAAAAAGTATCCACATTACTTTCACCAACGGTACATCTTGGGAGCAAAGAAAATTCACTAATTGCAATAGCAAGAATGTGGTGTATCTCATTACTTGCCCTTGCAATATGGAATACGTTGGTATGACCACTAGGCAAATAAAGATACGGATTGGCGAGCACAAGAGCAACATTCGCTGTAAAAAGAGTACAACAAAAATGGCAACGCATTTCTTGACTATGAACCATGGTGTCGGTGACCTCAGGTGGACCATCATAGAGCAATTGAACACCGAATTTGGGCTTTTTGAGAAAGAGCAACGATGGGTGTTCCGTCTGGGGACACACTTGACGGGCCTCAATGACGACATACCTTGGGCACAGCTGATCTAGCACCAGAGTTTGTCGAACTGCTCCAGGTTTCAATTGGAAGCTTGAATGAGAACGATCCCATTGTTATAGATGGTAATCGTGAGATCTATTTTGTGGATCAGGGAGGAAGTGAAAGAAAGACTAAATCCATGGGGTGTTTTCCTTATCTGTTTGCACTGGAAAAATGAAATGAGAGTTTTCCTCCATTGGGCTCTCTTATTCGTGAAGAAGATTAGGTCAGACATGGTGTTGCCATTGTACATACTGAAATATGTATGAGATATAAGTGTTTCCGTTTTTTTTTTTTATTAAGCTTTGTTTGAATTTTTTTGATGCATTCTTACTGAGGTTAGGTGGATAGGTAATCTTAGAGAGCGATCCTTCAGACGGGGTGCTGGTGTTGGCAGCCATGGTGAACGTGAACCGAGGAGAACCGAGATGGCAAGGGATGAAACCTTTCACTCCCGCATTGTCGAAGGCGAATAAATACTAAAAAGGTCCCTAGCAAACACAGAAAAGAAAAAAAAAATCTCCCCATAATAACATTCAGTGGGCAGAATGAGTGGAAAAGCCTTTCCAAGATGGCCACCATGTATGTCGAGGCTTGCTCCTCTCTTCCTAGTAGTCCTTTTTAATAGTCCTTTTTTAGGTCTCAACCTTGCTATCGCGTAAGCGATCGCAAAGCGAGACTATTGTAAAGGGGCTTTTCAAAGTGCTCCCAAAAGCGGATTGCATGGCTAGCACGCGTACAATCACGCGCATCGTGCCGCCATGCACTACGCTTTTGGGAGCATTTCAAAGGGTCCGCTCCCCCGCCTGGAATGCACTCCCCCGCCCCCGCCAAACGCGTGCGCCAAATTTGCTTTCACTTTCGCGCCGCAAGCAGACGCGCCAAATTTGCTTTCACTTTCGCGCCGCGAAACGCTAATCATAACTAAGCAAATCATTTAATATCACCGTGCCTCAAAATGAATGGGTCTGTAATGCAACTGGTGCCCATGTAAAGCGCTGTTATACCTTTGGGTCGCGTTCGCGCTATATAAAACTTCAACAGCAAAAAAACTCGGAAAAAATGAAAACCATCCGAAGCAGTGCTTCCAGTATTTTAAACGATTCATTTCGAAACCACGAGGGGCTTTCGAGGCTCCTCCTCCGGAGGGGTGTAGACGAGTATGCACATAAGAAACATTTTGCCCGTTAACATGTCTAAATAGGGGTGTGGGTGGGTACGAACAGTAAGGGACAGTGCAGATGACTTCGAGCCAGGCGCGCAACGTACATTGGGATCAAAGGGCTTCAGCCCCACTCCCCTCACGTCGTGTGTGGCAACCCAGGCTGAGACGGCTTCCTGGGCACCCGAGTACTTCACAGGTCTTTAAAAGACCATTTGCTTGTGAATGAGGCTTTGCTGTTTTTCACCCCTTCTCAGGGCCCCTGCATCTCCACTCTTAACTACTGCTGGAAGAGTCAGCCCCCCACCCGAAATTTTTTCTTAGCCCCCTCGAAATTTGGCTCTAGTTGCGCCCCTGCTTTGAGTGTATCTAAAGGGTGATGGTGACCAAGCGTGCACCACTGAGCGCCGCTCCTCTAGATGTGTGCACGAGGGTGCTGCTGCTCTCATGTCTGTGTAAACAAGTCTGGTGCCCGCCCAGCGTGGGCTCAACAACCGTCCTTTGTGGAGGGTACCGAAGCCATCCGAGTCTGCGCACATCAGTGGTCCAAGTGTGTGTGTGTGTGTGTGTGGGGAGGGAGGGGTCTGATGGGCACGATGTGCCCATAATTGTAACAAGCATTGCCATAGCCAATAGGTCTCGCTTTTTTGGACCTTATAAGTATTTAGTTTTGCAGCACAATATCTTTTGCGCAACACCATCAGCTGTTGAATGGCTAAACCTTGTACCTTATAGGTGTTTAGCCATGCAACAGTTGATGTTGTTGCACCAACGATATTGTGCTGCATAACTAAATACTTATAAGGTCCCAAAAGCGAGACCTATTGGCAATGCCAATGCTTGTCTAGTTTTAGAGCACAATCTTATGTGGCCTGTGTGGGACCTCGAGTTCTTCCTTCCCCGCGACGACACTGCTGAAGCAGGGTTTTCTATTGAAAATTTATTGAGATTTAAACTCCAGTTTTGTTTATATGTCATGATTAAAATTACTGATAAGTAATCACTAATTATTAACTTAGTAAGAGTTTTGATTAATCAACATTACTAATGAGAGAAAATTACACGCGGGAATGCATTTATGTTGCTTTACTAACATGTGAACTAAATTTGTGAGCGAATTAATTGATAGGTGTAGTTAATGTGCTATTTTGTTATTTGTTTAAAGCGCAAACGCTTTTAAATAACGTGCTTCTAATGCTTCTTTGTGTCGCAGATGGCTAGATAATTACATACACATAAGGGTGTTAGTGGGGATTAACACTGCATAATCATTATGATGTGGTAACGTTGTTTGTGTTTCTTTTAATTAAGATGGTCCGTTTTGGCCTAAACCAAGATGGCCGCTATTTGCAGCCTGCACTCGAGTGATTGAAATGTGACGAGAGGCCTTGCTGAACATGGTTGGAAGTCACCTGACCACAGCCTCTGTCTGAATTAAAAGTTTCCGTGAGGACAGCAGCTCCAGGCTTAGTGCCAATTGCCCTTGGAAAAGAATAAAGCCACAATGAATTATGATAAACCTGCGGAGGCTTCACTATGGTTCCGAGGAAAAGCATTCATAAATGTATCGTTTCACTAGCTTGAGTTTCCTTCTTCCGTGTTTTTATTTTTGTGATTTTTCTGAGCGGAGGTTTTTCTAAATGTTGCCAGTCAACATCCTTTCCTGCTCGCTCTGCTCAGCGGCTCAGTGGACGTTTAGAGTTTGTTTGTTACTTTTATTTTGTAAGTTTCGGTATAAATAATGTTAGACTAGAGAGGGTCTGTTCGCATTTGAGGCCACTTCTTCCGAACTTATGCTCGTGAGGACCGATGCTGGTTGAGAGGACGGCGACTCGGGAGACTTTACTGAGAGACCTGTCCCGACCCATTTAGCTAGAATAGGTAACTATGAGAATAATGATTTTGCTATTGGTTGACTTCCATTTGAACTAATTTAGATAAACAAACATTTGTTTGAATTCTAGTGTCGGGTGGTTATTTCCTTGTCAATTATTGAGTTCCAAATGTATTTCCTATGTTTAAAATCATGACTCAAGACAGTTTCTTCAGGTTGCATTGACCTTGCTTTAGATGTTGATTGGTTTCCTCTCTCGTACCTTCAGTGTGGATAGAGTAATAGTTATGAATGTAGTGTGATGGGCCCTAGCGTATGATGAGTGTATGTGCGTGTGACTGTGGAATTACTCTGTCCGTGGAAGTAGGGAGAATTTATGGGTTCCGATCTGCAGCAACACCAGCGCATGAAGGCAGCGTGAGGCCCACGCAGCCTGCTCCCCGTCCAAACACCCAGGGGCACCTCAGTAGAAGTCGTGCACTGCTGTCCCAGGAACGCCGCAATGCGTGGAAAATTCGCTCCACCGAGCGGGGGGAGAGAGCTCTCCATTATGCCCCTCACCTTCAACGCTGGAGGCCCAGGAATCACTGCCCCCTGCGGCCCAAGGCTCTCCGGCTCCCCACGGGTCGCCGCTCTCCGACGTTCCTCCTCCACTTCTGGCTTCAGGGTGAGCGGTCAGCTGGGAAGGCGATTAGACCACCCCTCCTTTCCGTGTGGCCCAGGACAGGTGGCCGCGGTCTGCAGCTTCACCGAGGCCAGCTCTGCAAATGGCCCGGCTCTCCTGGGAACTCCGTTATGCTGCCAGGGCCACCATTTTAGGTCGGCAGGGCAGGGCTGCTAGGATCGCCGATTGGGACCGTTTCCAGGCTCAAGACCCATCCACAACCAGTCCTCGGGATCACTGCCCTGCTCCGGTGCTCAGCCAGGGGTCTGACGCTCGGCTACCTTGCTGGGAAGCAATCGGGTGGCTGACAGAGCGGGGAGGCAAGCGAGGTACATCCTACCCGCTCACCATCTTGGCCACGCCCCCATGCTTCCCACTTTAAAGGTAATATCTCTGTCGGTTGGGACTAGAATGTCCCCTGCATGATAAATGAGTATGCACAACTGCTCTGAGTACCCGACTGCATGTGAAAGTGGTATCCTGACTTTTATCTTGGTCTCGATATCACACTAATCTAGCATATGTACAGAATCCTGGGCCTGTCCTTCCAAATGCAAGGTCCAGGACCTGTCCTGTGATACGGTGACGCGCACAAAGCATGTCCTCATAGCACACAGTGGACTACTGTCAATGTCTTTGGTACATTACCTAAAGCCATGATTTGTGACTCTGTAGTGTGACCAGATGTTTTTTTCCTGTGTCAATTAGTGTGCAGTCCACTATCCGCTCTCATGTAAAGCTTTGCTGTTATGTGAAACCCACAACTTTGCACTGACATTCCGTGTCTCTATCAAGTGATTAAGCATGTGCAGTACATGTGTTCCACATGTATTGTTGTAGGAATCTGTGTTCTGTAAGTCAGTGTACTGGGGCTCCTGGAACCCATTTTAGATGCCCCTGAGCTAGCATGGAACAAGATAGTGGATAAGGATATCTCCCCAGACAGTGGCATTGATGTGGCTGGAGGGCGAACCAAACACTGAAGTGAGAGGGAAGGAGGCAGGTCTAGCTTTAGAACTCCCATGAGGGCCTGGTTAGCAATTGTTGGACCTGGCCCTCTCTGCAGGCTCACCCCCAAACGTTTTGCCTTCTCCCATCCTGTTTTTTCAAATCCGTTTTTGTTGGCCTTTGGACTCTAGTCTTTCCCACTGCTAACCAGTGCTAAAGTGCTCGTGCTCACTCCCCTAAAACATGGTAACATTAGCTTACAACAGATTGAAATTTTTTCTTTAATTCGAAGTCCCTAATACAGTGCACTGAGAGTGCGAGGGCCTGTATATTAAATGCTACTAGTGGATCTGCAGCACTGCTTGTGGCATCCACCTACGTAGCCCTTAGCCCCGGAGTGGGGGGGGGGAGGTGTCGGCGCTGTGCTCATGACGAGCCTAGCTCGTCATGAGGTACAGTGGAGCTGAGCTCATGACGAGCTGGGTTGGTCACGACTCCGCCCACTAATTGATTCTCCCACACAGGCGGGGAATCAATTACGCTGTTGCAACCCGGAATCTTTCCCAGAGGGAGGCTGGCCAAACCAATGAAAGTTTGTAAGAGAAAGGGATAAAGTTCAGTTTTATTCCAAAATTCAATTTGTCAAGAGCACAAAAATAAAGTCAAAGTCTATGGTCTTTCAGGGGTCCGAACTCCTGGTTGGAAAAGGTTCCGTCTTCACCAGGTCTTCCCATGGACTTGGGGTTGGATATTTGGTACGTCAACTCCCCAACGTTGATGGAAATGGCATGGGTGGATGGGGATAAAACAACAAAAGAAATAGACCGGAGTGAGTCGCAGGGAAAAACTGGCGTTTCTCTCTCAGGGAAGGGGAGTGAGGGGAGAAGTCACCTTCGACCGGCACCGAGTGAGCCCCGACGTGACCTCCCTCCTCCCTCTATACAACGTCTTTCCCCCTCCCGTGTCCCGTAAGCCCCTGTAGCGTCGCCCGTACCTTAGTAAGCCACCCTCCTCCAGAGGGGTGGCTGGGCGAAACGTAGTCCCGTTGGCCTCCCGGCTTGTCGTATCTGCACGCTACAGCAGTACTTGCTTTGGTCTCTTCTTCGGCTCTGCTTCTTCTCGCTGCTATTCCGCCTCCGCTGTTCCTCTCTGTCCACGCCACAACCTCTCCTGCTTCCGTCTCCTGAAAGAAGGACGGCCCTCTTGTTTGCGCCCACTGCTCCTCCGATTGGCTGCTTGGGTATGATGTCGTGGGCTCGCCCCCGGGGATTCCGCCTGAGAGATTCCCTTAAAGGGCTCTTGTCCTTCCTGCACAAAGGGTGAAATGACTGGGTCAGAATCAAAGGGCAAAAAAGTCCGCAGTCCGTTATCGGACTCGTGCCGCATGCCCCCCCCCTTGGGATTCCCCAATCAGGGGAAAGAGGAAACCGTGACAGGTAGTCCGCATTGCCTTGGTCCTTGCCCTTGCGATGTAACACTTCAAAGCGGAAAGGTTGCAGGGCAGAAACCACCGAAGGACCCTGTCGTTATTCCCCTTGTTCCTTTGGAGCCAGGTGAGAGGGGTATGGTCGGTATAAAGCAAAAAAGAGTGTCCCTCCAAATAGTAATGAAGTTTCTCTACACTCCATTTCAGTGCCAAACACTCCTTTTCTATTGTGGGATAGGCCATTTCCCTTCGAAAAAGTTTCCTGCTGATATACAGAAGGGGACGTTCTAAACCCTCGCTATCTAGCTGGGAAAGAACAGCCCCTATCCCCACTCCAGAACATCCGTTTGGAGTATGAATTGTTTATGGAAGTTTGGAGTGAGAAGTACAGGAGGAGTGGTCAGTGCTGTTTTTAGGGACCTGAAAGCCTGGAGTTCCTGTTCTGTGGGGATTTTGATTCGAGCAGCTGTGGAAGATTTGTTTTAGCAAGTCAGTGATGGGGGCTGCTGTTTGCGAAAAATGAGGAATGAATCGTCTACAATAGCCGACCAAACCTAAAAAAGCCCTTATCTCTTTTCTGGTACTGGGAAAGGGAGTGTCTTGGATGGCTCTTACTTTTTCCGCCTGGGGTTCAATCATCCCCTCCCCTAATAGGAATCCTAGGTATTTGACTTTTTGAAAGGCAAATTTGGATTTTTTTGCGTTTATGTTAAGGTTAGCTTTCTTTAGCTCTGTGAGGATGGCGAAAAAGTGGGTTTGGTGTTCTTCCCAGGTTTTACTGAATATAACAATGTCGTCTAAATAGGCTGACGAATACCCTAGATAGTTTTTCAGAAGGGTGTCCATGAGTCTTTGAAAGCTAGCTGGGGCGCCATGAAGGCCGAAAGGTAGCACCATAAAGTGAAAGAGCCCGTCCGGCGTAGAGAAAGCCGTCTTTTCTTGGCCCTTCGGGTGGAGAAGTATCTGCCAGTAGCCTTTGGTGGGGTCAATGGTGGAAATGTAGCGAGCCTCACCCAGGCGCTCAATCAGCTCATCCACCCGAGGAAGGGAATACCCATCTTGTTTTGAAATGCAGTTTACCATTCTGAAGTCAATGCAGAAGCGGGTGCTTCCGTCAGGCTTCGGGACGAGGACTATTGGCGAACACCAGTTACTCTGGGAGGGTACTACTGCTCCCACAGCCAACATGTCAGCCACCTCTTTTTTTAGGGCAGCACGACGTGCTTCGGGGACCCAATAGGGTTTCTGTTTAACCACCACTCCCTCAAGAGTGGGTATGGAATAGGTTGCTAAAGATGTTTTTCCTGGCCGGTTGGAAAAGATCTCAGAGAAGGAGAGGAGCAGGGCTCGTAACTCTTCCTTCTCTTTTGTACTGAGTTCGGGGCCAAGGATGGTATACCCCACTGTGGTTTCTGCCGGTGTGGTGAAAGACACTACAGGGTTTCGGTGGAGGCGGACACAACCACTTTTTAAGGAGGTTCACGTGGTACATTTGGGTTTTGTTGGTGGAGAGGCGGAGCACGTAGGTGGTCCTCCCAACCTTCCTCACAACCTCATAGGGACCCTGCCATTCTTTTCATAATTTGTGAGAGGAGGAGGGAGAAGTATTAAAACCCAATCACCTGCTTTAAACTCCCTCCACTTTGTCCCCTTGTCGTATTGTGTCTTATGTCTCGTTTGGGCTTTATCCAACTGCTCGTGGGCCAGGGTTCTTAGCTTGTGAAGTCGTACCTTCACTTGGTTTGCATAGTCCAATCGAGCGTGTGCTTCCGCAACACCTTGTTCTTCCCACGTCTCTTTTGTGATTTCAAGGAGGGTACGAGGGCACCTCCCGAATAAGAGTTCAAAGGGGGACACACCCAGGCTTGACTGCACAGTACTACGGATCACAAAGAGCGCTAACGGAAGAAGCTGATTCCAGTTTCTTCCATCCCCTGACAGGAGCTTCTTTAATGTAAGCTTCAGGTTCCCATTATAACGCTCTATGAGGCTGTCTGGGGGTGGTATACGGACGTTCTGATGTGCCGTATATCTAGCTGTTTACAGATCTCCCTCATGAGATGGGACACAAAAGGGGTGCCCTGGTCCGTAAGTATTTCCTTCGGAAACGCCATCCTTGAGAATACCTCGACTAACTTCTGGGATATGGAAGTGGTAGTGGCTGTCTTCAGGGGGAATGCTTCAGGATAGCGGGTGGCATAGTCAATGATCATGAGGACATATTGATAGCCTTTGCTGGACTTAAGCAGGGGTCCTATCAGGTCCATCTCTATACACTCAAAGGGTCGTCCAATAATAGGCAGGGGTTGTAGGGGTACCTTTGGAGGGGTGTAAGGGTTGCGCTTCTGACAATACTTTCTTATTTGGGGATATATGCCAGGCTAATAGAAGTTGTCCAGGATTGCCTGACTGGTCTTTTCCGCCCCCATATGACCTGCTAACAAGTGGGAGTGGCCGAAGTATAAGACCTGGTCTCTGAAAGTCGTTGGTACTAAAAGCTGAGGTGTGGCCCCCTCCTTAGCCATGCGGTACAGAAGCCGGTGCTGTTCTAGAAAGCAAGGATAAGTTTTGTTTTGGGCATTCCTCGTTTCTTGCAAACTCTGCCAGGCATGCTTAAGGGACGCGTCATTTAACAGGGCGGCCCTGAAAGTTTTGTCCATTGCCCACGGTTCTGAGGTCAGTAAAGCATTGTGTGAATTGTTTGAAGCTGTCTCAGGTTTCAGGGCACTAGCAAGGAGGAGGGGAAAAGAGGGATTGTCTACCCCTAAAATAAGTGGCTCGGGAAGAGCAGGGAGAACCCCTACGGTAATGGTGGTGCGGGTGCCTGCCTTGGTGCTTACTGGTAATTGGGCTGTGGGATAGACCCGGGTGTCCCCATGCACACACCGTATGCCAACATTTCTCCCTTCTACAATTTGCGAACGAAGGACCACTTCACCCCGGGCCACTGAATGCTTACACCCAGAATCCAGGAAGGCTTGTATTTCCCGCTTATTTACAATGAGACTCACGTAATATATGGTTCCCATCTCCTGCGCGAACAGATTAGATCTGGGGGCGTAGCTGACATCCATGGGCTCGTCATCTGGTTTATCCTTCTTATTTCTACAGAAACGAGCTATATGGCCCCACTCCCCGCATTCTCCACCACTTTGTCGCAACCCTGAATCTTTCCCAGAGGGAGGCTGGTCAAACCAATGAAAGTTTGTAAGAGAGGGAGATAAAGTTCAGGAATTTTAGTTTTATTCCAAAATTCAATTTGTCAAGAGCACAAAAATAAAGTCAAAATCTATGGTCTTTCAGGGGTCCGAACTCCTGGTTGGAAAAGGTTCCGTCTTCACCAGGTCTTCCCCTGGACTTGGGGTTGGATATTCGGTATGTCACCTCCCCAACGTTGATGGAAATGGCGTGGGTGGATGGGGATAAAACAACAAAAGAAATAGACCGGAGTGAGGCGCAGGGAAAAACTGGCGTTTCTCTCTCAGGGAAGGGGAGTGAGGGGAGAAGTCACCGACGACCGGCACCGAGTGAGCCCTGACGTGACCTCCCTCCTCCCTCTATACAACGTCCTTCCCCCTCCCGCATCCCTTAAGCCCCTGTAGCGTCGCCCGTACTTTAGTAAGCCACCCTCCTCCAGGGGGGTGGCTGGGCAAAACATAGTCCCGTTGGCCTCCCGGCTTGTCGTCTCTGCACGCTACAGCAGTACTTGCTTCGGTCTCTTATTCGGCTCCGCTTCTTCTCGCTGCTATTCCGCCTCCGCTGTTCCTCTCTGTCCACGCCACGACCTCTCCTGCTCCGGGGAAACCCACTTCCGTCTCCTGAAAGAAGGATGGCCCTCTTGTTTGCGCCCGCTGCTCCTCCGATAGGCCGCTTGGGTATGACGTCGTGGGCCACGTCCCCGGGGATTCTGCCTGAGAGATTCCCTTAAAGGGCTCTTGTCCTTCCTGCACAAAGGGTGAAACGACTGGGTCAGAATCGAAGGGCAACAAAGTCCGCAGTCCGTTATCAGACTCGTGACATACGCGTGGGAGTGGCGCGACCGTTATGACGAGCCCAGCTCGCCATGAGCACAGCTCCACTGTGCGTCATGAAGAGCTGGGCTCGTCATGAGCACACAAGGGGTTAAAACATGTCTCAGGCCTGTAATTGCAGCCTGTATGCAGTTTTAAACTGCCAATTTGATTTAGCAAAATAAACCCCTTGCCAGGCCTAAAACTACTTTTTTTATTTCATAAAAGTCACCTCTAAGGTAGGCCCTTACCAACCCAAAGGGCAGAGTGCATTGTATTTAAAAAAACAGAAGACGTACTTTTACATTTTACGTCCTGCTAGTGAAAACCTCACAAAGTTGTTTTTCACTGCTGTGAGACCTACCTCTCCAACAGGTTCTAACTTTTGCTAGGAAACAGGTAGGGAATTCATGTTTGGAGATTACAAAATTTAAAATCCTCTTTAATAGTAAATTCAGATTTTAAGTCACAATTCTGAAAATGCCACTTTTGGAAATTTTACATTCTCGTGTCCTAACCATTTGATGACTGCTTTCTGGGTCAGATGACTATCTGTAGTTGGCAGTTGACCATTGTGTATTCCTCCCAGACAGCTATACCATAGAGGGACGAGGTGTTAGCAGGATGGGCCATCCAAGCAGGATGGGGAACCAAGCTGTGCTCAGCCACACTTGCACTTCAAAGACATTGTCTCAGCTCACACACCAAGAATTTCACATTAGCCTATTGTGACTGCAGACTGCCTGGGACCAGGGCAGGGAGGCAGGAAGTTCCAGACACTTCTGTGGAGGGAAAACTCCAGACGTTTTTTCCACTCGCTCAAAACGCCTGGTTCTCCGCACAGAAAGCATCATACTTTCACCCCAGTACCTTTAGAACCACCCACATAGAAGACAAGTATTTGCAATGCAATCGGTACCACCTTTGGTCCCTTATACGTATTTATCCTTGCAGCAAGAGTGAGAAAAATAGGCAAACGTATTCATAGCTGCTGTTACGAAACGCCCCGAAAATATGAATACGTGCCCAGGACCATAAAGTGTCTGCAGCGCATTTAAGAAACATATCCTGAGAGACGGAAGTGGGGGAGCGGCAAGCAGTTAGGACAGGGCAGCAATCATCAAAAGGCTTTCTCATGTAGTTTAAAAAGTAAAAAAAAAACTGAATGTAATAGAATTGATGCTCTTGTAAAGCGCTCGAGTTAAGTTATAACACTGCCAAACAAGCACTGAACAAAGAGAAGATAGGAGACCGCCGTAGAGTCTTTCCCAAAACTGAAGAAGTAATCTCAAAGTGAAGTCTATAAATATGGGGTGTGGGAGTGGGCATATTCTGTGTAATGAAAACAAAGACAACACAAGGAACAATTCCTTGTCTGGCTACTTCCAAGAGTCACAAAAGATTAAGCAGTCGATCACAGGCTGTAGGTGTAAACATTTAAAAAACACAAAACAAAAAAATCAGCTTCTTTCTCACACTGATGCAAAATAGAACATTTCCCAGATGGCAACTAAGAGGTGCAAAACGCACTTGATGCCACTGTGCTTGTAGGGGGCTACGGGCAGCTCTAGGACGGGCGGGGGTTAAAAGGGCTGTAGATGGACCCTGAGGACGGGGGTGGGGGAGACAAAAGAGCACAGTAGCTACAGGAGGGCTGGGGTTGCAGGTGAGGCCAGCAGGGAAGCGCAGAAGCTGCAGAGGGGCTCGCAAGAGAGCTGAGGCTGGAAAAGGGTCAACGGACCACAGTACCTGCAGGCGGGATCAGAACGACTGAGGCTGGGGAAGGGTCAATGGACCACAGTACCTGCAGGCGGGATCAGAACGACTGAGGCTGGGGAAGGGTCAATGGACCACAGTACCTGCAGGCGGGATCAGGACGACTGAGGCTGGGGAAGGGTTCCAAAGCAGCAATGAGGCTGGGTGCGCCCGTGGAGCGCTGTGAGGACGCGGCAGCGACAAGGCTGCAGGAAGTGCAGGTAAAGGGGCACTGAGGCTCTATGGAGGTCGGACCCTGGTGCTGCCGGTTCATACTAGGACGAGAGTAATCCCAAAGCTGCAGCAACACATTTGGAGCACTACTGAAGTTGTTGGAGAGGGGGCACATATCGGCACACAGGGGTGAGAAGCTGAAAGACAAGCAGCTACTAACCAGAACGGCTGGCCGTGAAGTTTTTCAACTCTGCCCCAAGTGTTTGAAGCAACCGAAGGGAAACGGGCATGGACATAGAACGAGGACACTATTACCAAATGAAAGGGATCATTTCAAGATGGCAGCGGGCTCCACTGTTCCTGAAGAGAGCAGCGTCCCTGAGGTCAGCCAGTGTGCTGTGGCAAAGCTGCCATGTTCTCCACCGCACCCCACCCCATGCCTGCCAGGTGGTGCCCAAACAGTAACCAATAAAGCCTAAGTACTTAGGTGTTTATGTCTTCGTTTGAGGACTTCTTTTCTTGTTTTTTTTTTTTTAACGGCACTCTGCCAAAGTGAGCCTTCCTTTTCCCCATCGAGGCTATGCTCATCAGACCCCCACACCCCCCACCGATTTCTTCACACACGGCACCTCTTTCTGTGGACGAGGCTACTTGTAGAAATCACGGCCCCTCCTCCACCCCTGTATGAACCAATCTGAAAACCTTGGGCTTAGGAGTGGATTAAAAAGTACATTTTACCGGCAGTGTAACTTGCATGGAGAAAAGAGCCATAACATTGCCATAACACACCTCCGTATAATCAAAGGAACGCCCTCCCCAAGAACTCATGGGGAGCGCTCAAAGTAACGAAAGGAAGGAAGGGGTTAAGGGTAGGTGCATGGTGGGAGGGTGACTGAAACAAGCACAACCCCTTTGGAAAGAGACCCAAGTACCGTCAGGGACCACTACAAAAGCCCAAAGGAAGCCCAAGCCTGATACTTTATCTGTAAAAGGTTTCAAAAGAAGGATATGCGATGTACATCTCTGAAGATGCCCTCCTCAAATGCATTCTTGAAACGAAACCCTCTAACCATTGTTCCGACCCCATCCCCAGTGACATTGCCATTGATTTCTACACCCAAACTCTTTCCTATTGGGCCAGTATGGTTAACCTCTCCCTCAGCAAAGGCTTGCTTCCTGTTGCCCTTAAAACAGGACAGGTTACTCCACTTCTAGAGGAAAAAACCTCAACTGATGCTAACGACCCCAACAACCTCTGCCCCATCACCAACCTCCCTTTTCTTGCGAAAATCACAGAAAGATGTGTAGCGAAACAACTTTCCCTACATATTAAGGATAACAATGTTCTCGACGAATTCCAATCTGAATTCATGCAAGACTGCAGCACTGAAACAGCCCTGATGCAAGTAATCGACGATGCCCTGCGTGTGCTTGACTCGGGGGAGTCCTGTCTTCTGATTCTTCTAGACCTTTCTGCAGCCTTTGACACTGTTAATCACAAAACTCTCCTAAACACTTTAAATCAGAGAATGAGCTTGGAAGGCACAGTGCTTAAATGGTTTGCTTCATTCCTCTCGGACAGATCTCAAGTAATTAAAATAGCGCACAGCCTTTCGTCTTCAATGGCGGTAGGTCAAGGCGTTCCTCAAGGTTCTATACTCGCACCCACTCTGCTCAATTTATTTGGAACCCTTGGGTAATCTCTTATGGAAATCTGGGATACTTTATCACCTCTATGCTGATGATACCCAAATCTGCCTTAAGGTGTATTACTCACACGACATCTCAATCCTCAACTCTACTCTCAACTCCATTCAAAACTGGTTGTTAGCTCATCAACTCGATCTGAATCCTTCCAAAACTGAATTCCTCCTCCTCTCTACCTCACTCTCTCCTCCTCCTGTTCAATCTTGGATGTATAAACTGAACTTACTGAACAACAAACCTATCGTTGTCTACAACGCTAAATCCCTTGGTGTCATTCTCGACAAAAGGCTCAATCTATACTCCCACATCAATTCCATTGCAAAGAATTGCACGTTACCAACTGCGCCTTCTCTGGGAGATTCAACGTCTCCTTCCCGAGCAAGACCTAAAAACCTTGGTTCAATCTCTGGTTCTCTCTAGATTGGACTATTGCAATTCTCTGCTTACTGGCTTCCCCAAATCTCCCCTTTTCCCTCTCAAATCCGTACTTCATTTAGCGGCTCGATTTGTCATTGGGGCCAAAAGAAGTGACCTCATCACACCCATACTGTTTTCTCTTCAAGGGCTTCCCATCGAAGCAAGATCAATCTACAAGACGGCCTGTATCACCCACAAAGCCTTTCACACTTCCTCCCCTCGATACCTGGCAAATAAACTTAAAATCTCTTGAGGCTCTAGACCTTCACGTAATGTGGAAAAATGACTGCTTGAGCCCCCCATCTTCAAAAGGGAAAGATCGATTGCTCAATCCGTCTCAGGCAATGCAGTGAGAATCTGGAACTTTTTTGACCGCGAGCAGGGAATAATACAGATACGGACTGTTACCGAAGACGTTTTCTCTTATGGAGGTCGGTTATATGTCCTCTGCTCGTCTATCAGAACGAGCCGTTTGATTTTCCTGCCACTTATAGTAACTCAACATTGAATTCTAGCAGATACAGTTTTGCTTTACATGGATGATTATGGAATAGATATAATTTCCCGGAACCCCTCTTGAAGTGAAGGGTGTTCACACTTGATTGTGTTTTCACGATTTGGATACTGTCTTTGAGCCTTGAGAAAGTCGTTTAACGACGAAACACGTGTCGGCTGTGTGCTTGTTCCTATCAACATGTCAACTTTTCAAGAATTGATTATTTATAATCAAGACTGTGTCCTATTGCTTGTCCTTGATTATTAATTGTTAGATTAAATTGTCTACTCACGTAATAGTCATCTGTAACTGTTTATGTTGCTGTGCGCTGTTGTCTAATTTTCCGAATCTGGAACTCGCTTCCTCCACTGCTCCGTACCACCACCTCTACCCAGACTTTCAAAACTGACTTCAAATCTCCTCTTTTCCAAAGACACTTCCAGAATTAATACATCCCTTTTCATGTCCCTCATGGTAGTTCTTCCAATGTTGTAAATATGTAATCTATGCCTGTACGATCCTAATCCTATTGTGTTTTTGATTTTTGTGTGACTGCCATCTATTGTTTTATTTTACTTTTTCCTCTATCTCATTTGTATCTGTAACGTGTAAGTATGCACATTTCCTCATGTAACGTACTTGGTTCTAATGTGAAGTGCTCTGACACCTTTGAGTAAAGTCAGAGCTAAATAAAATTGCATTAAATAAAATAAAACAACTAAAGTACAGCATAAACGATTAAAAACGGAACACACATTTGTTTTTTGTTGTAGGCAGCGCATCGTCCGGCGGACTCAGGCAGGTTCATACAGCCGTGGAGGAGGGGGCGTGATGTCCACAAGTAGCCTCGACCACAGAAAGAGGTACCGTGTGTGAAGAAATCGGTGGGGGTCTGAGGAGCACCGCCTCGCTGGGGAAAAGGAAGGCTCACAGTGCTGTTAAAAAAAACAAGAAAAGACATCAACACCTAAGACGTAACAATATAGTACTTAGACGGTGCTGCATCCGGCAAAACGGAAACGAAAAGGAGGGACATAAAGGGAGGATTACCCATTGTCAAACAAGTTTTTGTGAAGGACAGTAACACAGCCAAGAGTGACAATGGATTGAACCAATGGGAAGGCAGCAGGCGGGACATAAGTCCTTTTCAAATCCTTTTTCCCTACTATAGGTCATTCTGATAGCGCATGCGCTGTCTAGACTCGCCCTAAAAAAAAGAGGGGGGGGGGGGGGTAATCAATCAAGCCAAGTCCAGTTGCTCTCCAAGATCCCATTGTGACCTCCCGGTTAATCTCAGATATTCAGATTTTAATCGAACAGTCAATCACAGTTTTACTTCAACCGCTTGTAGACAGAGTAACAAAATTTTAGGCAAATATAGCGACTCTCTGCTCACCAGGGGAAGGCATAACTCCTCCTAATTCATCGGCTCAAGATGTAGAGTCAACTATTCCTAATGATCCCAGTCCTGCATCTTTGGGCTCCCCCCCCCCCCCATAAATCGTATGGATTATCTGGGCTCCACAAGAGTGGACAATAGCGCAGGGCCTAAATGTTCTTACTTAGGAGGTATGACAGCAGGGGCCCAGATAACCCTGGTCCAACCCCCAATGCAGCGGCTCCATCACTCACCCTCTCACCTTCCACCTTTTGTCAAGCCTAATGCCTCACAGTCCCAGGGGATATCCAACGCTCTGTCATTGCCACCAATAAAACCTGACGCAGAGAGCGCATCGAAAAGAGAAGGTGTAACACACTGCCATACGAGACTCACCCTCCCTCCAGCAGCTTGTCCTTACATTGTAATTCTGGCAAATGTCCCCAAATTACATAGTAATCAAAAGGAAACTACAGATCCGTTGATGTCCAAAACAGGTTATTGGATTAGCAAAAACATTCGAGTGCGGGGGGAGTTACTGTCCCGAATTCTAATGGCAAATAGGGTGGGCTGTGTGGGGGACTAAAATAAATCTATTGGGGAGGACTGTGTGGTGGCCAATTTCAACTTGCACCAACTGGTTCAGCAACTGTTTCAATGGCTTTCGATGGGGCCATCATTGTTTACCCAAATATTGGAGCTACCATTAGGCTTTTTTTTATAAACCAGTCAGCACCAGCCCCTGAGGACAAGAGTCTGCAGCCCCTCTGAGTCCTCCCCCCACTCCCCCTGCAGCCCCTCTCAGTCCTCCCCCCCACTCCCCCTCTCAGTCCACCCCCCCACTCCCCTCTGCAGCCCCTCTCAGAAACCCCCCGCCCCAACTCCACAAAAGCCCCAACCACTTCTGGCAGGACAACCCTTTATCTCTTTTCCCACCCACAATCGATTTAATATACTAACATCCTTAGAGGGATGTGACCGACTGAGATTGAAAAGGAGGATTCCCACTCCTGTCCAAAGTCGCATTATATCAGGATAAAAAAGCTCCACGCCACTGATTGCATTATGTGAGCCCGATGGATCACGTCAAATTAATCACCATGAATATTGCGGTTTTGAGTTCCAAACTGTCCGATCCTGATTGGCTAAAAACCGTTACTATCTTTGACTTGATACGTCTTCAGGAAAGATTGGAAACTGGGCCAATTAATCTAGATGGTTACCGCTCTTTTTACAGCTCCGCCCTTCCGTCTAAATCAGGGTGTGCCAGGGGATGGATCCTGACCCTGCTGAAAAATACCTTATATCTGGTAGTCTTGCCATATCATAACGTTTCCCCTGATTATCACCTACTACATCTAAAAGGCCCAGGTGGTAATACAGTCGTCCTAATCAATTTTTACAATAATAACTTGACCGGCGATAGAAGGAAGGTTGTTGACCAGCTGGAAGGGGAAATTAATGTACTTTTTAATTCTTTAAAACTGATTCCAAATATCTTATGGGTGGGTGAATTTAATGTGCACTGTTGTCATTTCTCAAACTTAACAGCTTGTGGCTTATTTGATGAGGCAGGTGAGCATTTATTCCATTTCACACATACCCATTATGGAGACGCTCTGAATAGATAGCTTGTGATTAATAATCTAGAGATCCGGAATCCTGTAGATTTAAGCTCAGCTATGTTACAAAATCCATTTGGCACATCTACCCAGGGTTCAACTATCGATTATTTATTAATTACGGATCCTCTAAAAAATCCATTTGTACTGTAGAAATTAAGCACTTTAACTTTAGTGATCACGCTGCCATTACCGGTAAGTTTGGAATGGGTAAGAATCCATCCAGAGCATTCAAGACATGTCAAACCAACGATCGCAAGGAATAATGGGATTATACTCAAATGGGCCACAATAGACAAAGAATACATTGTTCCTGCCTTGGTCGCAAACAGGCAAAATGATATCATAACCTGCCTAGAAGCGGAATGTGATCCTACCCAGGTAACCATGGCCTTTGAACTAATACTATCTGAGATTAAAAACCTCCTATCTAGAAAAAACCCTATTGCTAAAACCTCAGGCCCAAGATGGTTCGATCAAGCTTGCACCAAGTCCCTATCAGTCTGACATCAAGCTCTTAGAGTTTTGCCTGGAGACGTGGAATTAGTCAAACTTCTCTGTCTCCGGTCTAAAGAAGCCCGGAAGACCAGAATTAAAATCTTAAAGGAAGAAGCATGGGAACAACTGCGCTTAGCTGCCATCTATAATAATGCCTTGGACTTTTTGGAGAGTTATCAACGCTAACCATCTACAGACCCAAGCCTGAATTGTCATGTGGATGAAGAATCCTGGGTTGTATATTTTTCCACAATATTTGACCCTAAAGCTGAGGGAATGATTATTCGGCGGGCAGCTAGCTCTCCCTCCACTAAACCTCTCTCAGAGCGGCACTTATGCAATGCTCAAGTAATAGCGCGCCTGGCCCGGATGGTATTTTACTGATCAGCTGGATCTTTGGGGACCGGTGTTGGCAAGCATTTTCAACGTAGTTGCCAGAGTGGGTCCAACAGACTCATGGACAAAATCTATTTTAATCCCCATCCACAAGGAGATAAATCCAAGTCCACAAATTACAGATCGATTTCTCTCCTGGACAGCACTGCTAAGCTTATGGTTCGTGTTCTACTGAATGGACTTGAGGAAACGGCCACCGGCAATAACGTTTTGATCCCGGTCCAATATGGTTTTAAACAGGGGATGTGCACTCGGGATCAGTGCCTCAACTAAAAGTCTGTTAATTGCCAAGAATACCCAAGCCAAGCAGGGCAAGTTATACTTGGCTTTCATGGACTTATCTGCAGCATTCGACAGCTTGGCACATCCCATCTGTGGAGGATAATGAAGGAAATGGGTATCGATGAGGCAATTACCCTCTTTATAAGGTAGCTTTATTCTTCGGCCTCAGCCTGTGTCGATATGGGAGGCAGGGAGAGTGCACCAGGGCGTTTGCAATGAATAGGTGCGACTGGCAGGGTTGCGTGCTAGCCCCATTTCTCTTATACATCTATACTAATGGGGTGGAAGCTCCCTTATCCGACTCAACACCAGGTGTCCCAAAGATTAACAATGTACGTACCCCAATTTCTACGCAGACGATGCAGTGTTAATTGCCCGCACGGGCTTAGCCCTACAAAACTTATTAGAGGTTTATGTGAACTATATGCGCAATTTGGATTTAAAAACCAACGAGGCTAAGTCCTTTATTTTAATCACCAAAAGAAAGGACAGGAAGGCCCCAAGTTTTAATATAGCTGGCCAGAAGGTAGGCCAAACTGACGCTTTCTCTTACTTAGGGGTGACCTTTCACAGACAACTAACCTGGTCTAGTATGATCACTACAAGGGCTTTATTATAACACTGAGCAGTGAATTCCGCTCTGCTCGTGGAGTTTCCTGCACTCCGTGTTACGCGGAGCTCGCGGAGTTCCTAAAAACTTTTTCATCGCTCGCGTTTACCAATGTCAAGTTAGCGAGCGCGAGTGAGGAAAATCTACCTCCTGGCGAGATTTTTCCTCGTTCGCGATGGTCAACATCAAGTTGGCGATCATGGAAAATAAACCTACTAGCGAGATTTCTCAATGTGGAGGGGGGGGGGGGGGGGTCAGGTTTCTCATTGTGAGTGGTCGCGTATGCTCGCAACCGCTCGTGTTGAAAAACTGCCCGTTTGTGTTGAGAAAGCTGCAGCTCGAGTAAAAATCTACTTGAGCGGCAGAAAATGTAAGCTTGCACTGTGAATGGTGCTGGTCGCAATGATTGCACAGTGCGGACAAGCATCCGTCACTGTGCAATAACCGCGAACAGCATTTTCCTACCCCACTCCGCCGCTTGTGGAGCTTTTTTTCCACTTCGTGGAGTTTCGCGTAGCGCGACTGCGTGAACTCCACCCAGGATTAATTTATTGTTAGAAAAAAGCATAATCGCCCTACACTCCTTCACAAAAAAATAACTAGGAGCAAACCCTATTGATATGGTGAAAAAAGTTTATTCCGCCAAATCTGTTTCGGTAGCAACTTATGGGGCATCTGGGGTTATATGAACTCCCCAGCTCTCCAGATTATGGAGGATACCTTTTGGAAAAAACTGGTAGGTCTCCTCGTAAGTTGCTCAAATTTTATATGCCAAAGAAAAATCGATGTTCCATATATCAATGATATATAATTAGCCTGGCTCCAATCATTTTATGGCATTCTATCTGGAGAAGAGAATCGGTTCCCATCACTCAGAAGTTAATAGAAGACTGTCTCTGTCTGGAACATGCCTACAGGATTCCATGGACAACATATAAAAATAGTCTCTCCTCCCTTGGTTTAGAGCACCTATTTGTTTCTCCAAGTGACTGCTCCAATATTTCAAAACAGGAGATTAAAACTCATTTTCTCAAACAAAGGGCAAACGAAAGACTGAAAACCAACTGTTTAAAAGTATAAGTAAAGTCCTACTTAGAGGGCTGATTGTCCAGGAAGGAATATCCCCATATTGACTTACCGTGACAAATTTACGTCACAGATTTATTTTACTCAGGCTTCGATTGAATTTTAGCCCTTGTATGTTGGCCCATCCATCTGGAATTTTTTCTATGCATGATCTCCCTTTCTGCCCCTGTGACGGTGTCTCTGCTCAATCAAACTTGAACATTTTTTTCTTTTGCAAATTGTATGTGGAACACTGCAAAAGATTCATACTGCCCCTCGTGTAAATATAAATTTGCACAATGTTGCATAGGAATGTACTTTTTACAATCACTGTCTGATCCCCTTGTTTCCTACACTGTGACGTCTTTTTTATCTTTCAATCAATCGGGGGGTTTATAGAGCACGTTACTCACCTGAGAGGGTCTCAAAGCGCTGGGGGGGCAGCTCCTACTCAGTCGAAGAGCAGGGTCTTGAGGTCCTTTCTGAAGGTGTGCAGGTTCGGGGAGCGTCTGGTGCTGATTGGGAGTTTGTTCCAGGTTTTGGATGCGATGTAGGAGAACGCCCTTCCGCCTGCTCTGCTTCTGCAGATGCGGGGGACCTCTGCTAGGGTGAGGTCGGTAGACGGGAGAGTCCTTTGAGGTGTGTATTGAGATATTTGGGTCCGATATTGTGGAGGGCTTCGAAGGTGTGTGTAAGAAGCTTGAAGGTTATTCTCTTCTTGACGAGGAGCCAGTGTAGGTCGCGGAGGTGTTGCGTCATGTGTTCGTGTCGGGGAGTCCTGAGCACGGGTCTGGCCGTGGCGTTCTCGATGGTTTGGAGCTTGTTTAGGAGGGACTTGATGACGGCGTTTCCGTAGTCCAGCCTGCTGGTAATGAGTGTGTGGGTGACGGTTTTTCTGTGCTCGGGGGGGATTCATTTGAAAGTCTTTCGGAGGATGCGGAGGCAGTTGGAGCTGGTGGAGACGATGGCGTTGATCTGGCAGGTCATCGAGAGGGAGGAGTCGAGGATGATTCAGAGGTTCCGCGCATGGTCTGTCGGGGTGGGGGGGCTCCTGAGGGCAGAGGGCCACCATGTGTTGTCCCAAGCTGATGTCGAGGGTCCCAGGATGAGGACCTCTGTCTTCTCAGTGTTCAGCTTCAGGCAGTTGTCCTTCATCCAGGCGCGACGTCCTTCATTCCCTACTGGAAGCTGATCCTGGTGTCCTTGGGATCCTTTGTGAGGGAGAGGATGATCTGGGTTTCGTCTGTGTAAGATACTATGTTGAGTCCATGCTGTCTGACGATGGCGGCGAGGGGGGCCATGTAGATGTTGAACAGTGTAGAGCTGAGCGATGATCCCTGTGGTACTCCGCAGTCGATCTCTGTGGGTTCGGAGACGAAAGGGGGAAGTCTGATCCTCTGGGTTCTGCCGTGGAGAAAGGAACGGATCCAGTTGAGGGCGGTTCCTGGGAGGCGTTTAGGATGGCGTTTTCTTCGATGAACGTGGTCAGCTGGGCATTCACGGGTCTTTCGATTACTTTAGCGGTGAAAGGGAGCAGGGAGATGGGCCGATAGTTCTTCAGGTCCGTGGGTCGACAGTGGGTTTTCTGAGGAGTGCTTTGACTTCTGCTCGCTTCCAGATGTCGGGGAAGATGCCGGATTGGAGGGAGACGAAGATGGTCAGTTGTAGTTCGGTGGCGGCTCTCTGGTAGATGTGCGGTAGGCAGGGGTCCGTTGGGGCTCTAGACCAGGTTTTCATCATGGTCGTGGTGGTGAGTTCAACTGTGGCGGTAGACCAGGTGGTGAAGGTCGGCTGGTGGTCATCGGAGGGGGTGGGGGTGGTGAACGGCGTCTGGTCATGGAAAACTAGGCGACTGCAAAATATCCAAGATTGAATTATATGTTATGTTTTTAGTAATTGTTTTTAATTGATTGCTTAGTTATCATGAACGTTATGTATGTTTTTAATGGAAGTTCTTATTTGAATCTCTCGAAATATATTAGGAAGGATCTTTTTATCTTGTACATTTGTACTTTTATGATCTTATAAGTATTGAATAAAGTGAATTGACTGCCTGACTGAGTCCTGGTAGTGGGAGTGAAACCTATATCTGCCAAACACCCAGACTACCAAGCACAAAGCAAGTAAACCACAGGGTGAGCTTGCAACCAAGAGGGACAAGAAACTAAGGCGTGGAGGTGAGCCAGACACACTCGCCGGCGATCATTTAAAAAAGGGCCAATAAGGGCATGAACTGACTGTCTTATTGAAGCAATGAAATCCTTTGGAGCCATCTGCACCGGAGCCTAATCTTTGCATGAACTTGTAGGAGGATGGGGAATGTTAACAGCAGGATCGTTACCGCTATTACCAGTAGCTAACTTGGTATCCTGACGATTATTGCTAAGAGGCGCATAGCAGCAGCTCCTATTAGTGCAACTGTGTACTATTCAATCTCTCTAGATTTAGCAACCTGTTTCAAAACTTGATCACTGCCTTCTATGATGTGAGATGCAAATTCATTTATCCTTTTTTTTAAAAAAATGGTTCCAACATCCTGATGAGTGAGCAGGAAATAGACAATCACACCCAAACATTTCAAAAACTGTTCGAGGAAAATTCACAACACTGAAAATATTCCATTGATTTTTAATGAAAAACTACCCATAACATGACACAAGTACTTCGTGACAGATAACACTTTTTAACTCAAATAGACACACACATTACAGGAGAACATGGCTTCTTTAAAAATACCACCATACAAGCTTCGTCACGATCAGGTGAAAGCCTGGGATAGCTAGTTGCCATGCAGGTCAGCTCTCCCTTCCACAGGTCAGCGCCCAGTGCGGCTGCACCAGTCACACTGCCCTGAAGCTGGCCCTGTCGCCAGGCATGCTCCTTTACGGTAGAAATGACATCTGAAACATCGGACTGCCTGCTCTGCTAGTGTCAGACCAAAGACTGGAGCAGCAGGACCTTTTCGTTGATGCAGAAGCGGTGCAGCACTGTCATGAGGTTCTCGCCGCAGCGTGACACCTGCCGCTCCATGGCCAGGCGGAAGTCCTCCTTCACCCCCTTGGTGATACCGCGTGTCACTGTGTGATGCCTGTGGTAAAGAGTAGCAAACGATGAGCGTAAATACAAGAACACACATGCCTTTCTTTCACTACTAACCAACATGGCGTCTTTGATCTTTAATGACCACACATCCATGGAAAGACAGCCTGGGGGTCATGCCAGGCTCTCTTGTATGTGAAGAGCTTCATGTACGTGTAATGCTCAAACAATAACGAAAAGCGAACACTTTACTATGAACATGAAAGATGTAAGATGAGCCTCAACCAAGAAAAACATGTTAACATATGTTAAACCTCTAATGCCGTGATGGGATGAGGCTTCAAGGTGCCGCTGGCGGGGTTCATCACTATCCACATGAAGGGTTTGGATGTGTTAACTGTTATGACACAACCACCGTTCTACCACAAAAGTGAAAATTGGGAAAATAAAATACACACACATTTAATTCCACTACCCTGAGTTGAAGGGAGGGCTGAAATGGTGTGGTCTTACTTTATTTCATGTGAGATCCCCAGGATGCGGCGCTCACATGTGCTGGCTGTGCTTGCTTATCTTTGCAATTCACAGTTAAATTTGCTTTGCGCAGCAGCAAAGCCGTGGCCTGCCGAAGAGAAGGCTGCGGCATTGATTGAGATTCGCTACATTAAAAAGTCACATCCTGGCCACCTTGTTGTCGCCCTGTTGTCATCCTTCAGATGTTTTTTGCATTTTATTTTGACCTCGACAGTGGTTTATGAACAATTCATAGGACAGTGTAAAACTGACTGGCTTGTATTTCCCATGTTTGTAATGTATCCCTTCGATCACCAGTCACGTTAAAAGCAGGCGTCAAATGACATTTGTGTGAAATGGCAAAGCAAAGGGCCTGTGTTTTAAAGTTTTGAATCAGATATATTGAGAGCTCAGTTAAACCGTACATCTCAATGTATTGATCTTCCTGAGACAAACTCTTGCCCAACTGTAACATTCCATAAAGTAAAGATGGCTCCTTGGTTGCTGTGTTCCAGATGTAGATTTATTGTTGATATGAAGTGATAGGATAAATAGACACAGCATATAATCAATATAGGATAATCCAGTAAAAGGCTAAGGTAAAGGCCCCACCGGGAGCAGCTGCCCTGCTGCTCAGCCTCAAAGGTGACTGACACGTCCACCTGAACATACACAGATAGAACTCTAGATGACATCACAGAGACAGGCTGAGGATCAGAGAACAGGACACTAAGAAAGGACCAAGAGGAGGGAAAGCAGGGATACAACACCAACCACACTCACAAGAAGCAGATGTGCGACACAGACTCCTCGATTACAGATCTTCTAAACAGTGGCAACTGGATCTTTAGTGGTACGATAGTTAAAGGCAGATGCGCTAATAAAGTATCTCAATTTATTTGCATCTTAGGAAGAGCATGTTACTTATCTGTGCTTCGCTATTTGCAGTTTTTCAGTATCTTCAATTATCTCAGCTATAAAAAGGAACTCCAAGAACTTCAGAGCTGTGCAGCCACGACCTGCTACCTATTACAACCAGAGGTGGCAGTACCGTAGGTCTATCATCACGTGAGAGATCCTCACCAGTAGAGCGGGCAGTACTGTATGTATTTCCTCACCTCAGGGTTCAGTACTCACAGAGGTGGCAGTACCGTAGGTCTATCATCACGTGAGATCCTCACCAGTAGAGCGGGCAGTACTGTTTGTCTATCCTCACCTCAGGGTTCAGTACTCACAGAGGTGGCAGTACCGTAGGTCTATCATCACGTGAGATCCTCACCAGTAGAGCGGGCAGTACTGTATGTCTATCCTCGCCTCAGGGTTCAGTACTCACAGAGGTGGCAGTACTGTAGGTCTAGCATCACGTGAGATCCTCACCAGTAGAGCGGGCAGTACTGTATGTCTATCCTCGCCTCAGGGTTCAGTACTCACAGAGGTGGCAGTACCGTAGGTCTATGATCACGTGAGATCCTCACCAGTAGAGCGGGCAGTACTGTATGTCTATCCTCGCCTCAGGGCTCAGTACTCACAGAGGTGGCAGTACCGTAGGTCTATCATCACGTGTGATCCTCACCAGCAGAGCGGTCAGTACTGTATGTCTATCCTCACCTCAGGGTTCAGTACTCACAGAGGTGGCAGTGCTGTAGGTCTATCATCACGTGAGAGATCCTCACCAGCAGAGCGGTCAGTACTGTATGTCTATCCTCGCCTCAGGGTTCAGTACTCACAGAGGTGGCAGTACCGTAGGTCTATCATCACGTGTGATCTTCACCAGTAGAGCGGGCAGTACTGTATGTCTATCCTCGCCTCAGCGTTCAGTACTCCCAGAGGTGGCAGTACCATAGATCTATTGTTGCCTGACAGAGCTCAGTACCATTGGTCTATCCCTGCCTCATAAAGCTCTGTACTCTGTACTTGCAGAGGGAGAAGTATCTTACGTCTATCATCACCTCAAAGTGCTCAGCACTCATAGACGTAGCAGTGCGGTAGATCTATAGTCTCCTCAGAGATCAGTAGTCACATAGGAGGCTGTACAGTAGGTCTTCGTGGCAGTGCCATAGGTCCATCTTCGCCCGATAGAGCTCAATACTCGTAGAAGTACTGTAGTTCTATAGTTTCCTCAGAGGTGGCAGTGCCATTGGTCCATCTTTGCCTCAGAGCTCAGTACTCCCAGAGGTGGCAGTGCCATAAACTGAACCTAGAGGCAACTCTTCCCTGCTCGATGCAAGATCTGCAACCCCAGAGCCAACTACTCGTTCTACTGTTCTTGAGCAATATCAGCAACTGATGAAGCTGTTTGGGAGGTTACTTCATCTGTGAAAGGAAGACAGTCTCCCCTGGTTCACATCAGGTTTACCGTTACCAGACAAGTCAAGTGCAAATTTGGGACCCCTAGCAATCCGAATCTCAAACCAGATTACAAACTTCAGCTGCTAACCTATAAGTGGACAGCTGCACTGCCCTCAAGGAATAATACTCTAACCACATCATAACGGCCAATTACAAACAGAAAGAATGTTTAAGTTGAGAATGAACGATAGCACGTTTCTAATTTGGCTTCTTCGATCAGTCCTTCTCAAAACATGCAATGATCTGAACACATTCTACATCGAGAGGATCCGCCAGATTGGAGTTAGTATCCTGTCAAAGTCCTCTCTTCTCATCAGAACCCACTCATTTCCACAGGCGTTCCAGATTCAGATCTATCGACTTTCTATAAAATCTCTATGGTTGAATTACAATGTACAACAAGCGAATCAAAGAATGCGACTGTGGTTCCTGTTTAGTTCTCCTGCCTCTAAAGATGTTACACGGAAGCCCCCTCTATCTGAGCTGATTAGAAGATTATCGTTCTGCGTATCTAGCATACTCCCTTCGGAACATAAAAAAGAGTAATAAAACCACTCCTGAAAAAAGAACCGCACTCATTTCCAGTAGTAGATGTATTACCTTGCTTCCGGGAATGGCCACATTTAAGGAAATTTATGCGGCTAAACAATCTGCCATCTATTTAGGAGACCACATAATTCTACATGATCATGAGTTGGGTTTTTCCTCAACAGAAGTGCGGCTTCAGCCATGATTGCAGCTATAGACACCTCGCGGCAGCAGATTCATACACTGCCAGGGACCTCACTTTGCTTGGCCACACCGCAGCAGCTGACACTGCTGACCACAGCATCGAGGCTGAAGGCCAGCCTGGAAACGATTCTCTCTGTTGTGAAAAATAGAACTTAAAAAGTGTCTCTTGACCATTTTTTGTCCCCTTCAGCTACCATCAGTAAAGACATACATCCCTCAGGTATTCATCCCGTCAGCCTGCCTACGACACTTGTGCAACCTCTCCTCAAATTCTGTAGACATTTTTGTATCCATTTCTATGTGTATGCAGACGATTCTCCGATTGATTATTGCCTAAACAAAAAACTTGCCAATTCTCCAAATATGGGAGACTTAGAAAAGTTAATTTGTAGTTGAATAACAACTAGTTGGAAATTAAGCTTAACAAGACAGAAGTCCTGGTCACAACAAATCTGGCCATACAATTGTGGACCGTTTCGAGCCACAATTAATACAGTAACAAGTACTGAAGCCTAGTTTGACTCCAAAGACACTGCGCTCAACTCTTCCTGCACCTTCTATATGTGCAAACCCAAACCTCGCCTCACCCTTCTTCCTGCAGAAGCAGGTCAGACACGATTTCTACACTCATACGCCGAAGTCAGGCAAAAACAAAATTCTTATGCATTACTTCCTATCCGTCACCATCCCATGGCTTAATAACTTTCCACACTTTCCGAGAGCTAAGCTGCGATTAAGATACCTTCACTGGCTTTCAATACCTGCCAGAGTGTGCATCAAAGTTTTATACATGGTTTTCAAACACTCCTTCTCTGATTTCTAGAATTTTTTGATATGCTCCCACAAGTTTAGTCTGCTCCTCTCAATGTCTTCTCAAGGTCCACCACCAAGAAAAATCTTATTATGGAAGAGGATTCTTTTCTCTTTTTAGCACCTCAATTATGGATAATCCAAATGTGTGACCTTAAGGCCACCTCGTCTCCTTCAGCCTAGAGGAAAGCTTGGGACCCTCTATTCTTTCAGTCATTCACCCTGACTCTCTGAGTGCCAAGAGGGTGAAAGCAGATGTTATAAATCTTTATAAATATTAAAAACCACATGCATGCATGAACAGAGGCTACATTCTGACAAGAGGGCCTGCAATGTCAAGTCATGGTGAAACCAAGCCTTTGATTAGTTCATTAGGTTTCTGAATATATAAATATATTCCTCCCAGAGTTCACGAGACCGGCACTTTGTAGAAAACACAGAAATATACTGCTTGTGCAAGGAGCTCAATAACTCAAAACTCAGCGGCCCACAGACCTAATCAAGAGGAATTAGATAGACTGGTTTTGTACCAGTAATTACTTAATCAATAGCGTTTTAACAATGCAGTGCTAAATGTCTGACTAGGAAGGTACAAACGACGGACCACAGCTTTGTGCCCTCAAAAGCAAAAATGTGAGAGCAGTGACATGGTCCGTTATCTGCTCAAATGGTCCGTTATCTGCTCAGATGGTCCGTTATCTGCTCAGATGGTCCGTTACCTGCTCAGATGGTCCGTTACCTGCTCAGATGGTCCGTTATCTGCTCAGATGGTCCGTTATCTGCAAACGGGGTCTTTTACTTCTTCTCAACACCGAATAGGATAGGAGGTTCTAAAGTGCCATCAGAATTCATGAATAGACTATTACATACAGTTTTAGCAAACTAAACCAAATTGGAGGGCTATGAATAAACCTAAGCGTTATGTTCACAACTGTAAACTAGATTTACAAGAGATCAACATGTTTCGGCCATGTCTTGTCTGTATTTTGTCTCAAAACGCAAATCTTGCATATACCGCTATCAGAGCACTACCCAATGTGAACGGTGGATAGTCTAATGACTGCACGAGGTTTCTGCTCAACAGTACATTTTTATATCTATCCCTCGGACATTAAAGACCCTCCCTTCATGTCCTTTAACAGAAAATAAGCACCCGAGGCCACATTACACAAAGTGGCCCAGGGGTGTAATGGGCAGGTGTGCCCACTTTTTACACCACTGAGGCACTATCATATTACAGACAGGTCTGCAGACACTTGCATTGCCCATTCTGGAATATAAATTGCACAGGCACTAAACACTCTCCAGTGTGACCGGAAGTGAGCAAATGAGGTAATCCTTTGCACCTGTGCCAATGTGCACCACATGTAGGTGGCGCACAGTCAATGCACCCTCTTAGGGACTTCTACCCCACCCCTAGGCATCCTACTGCTAGCGGGTCCAGTCACCCACTTCACCCGTCTGCAGGGGGATCACTGCCTTTCACTAATGTGCTGTTCTTAGTGCAGGTTCGGGTCAGCGCTAGGAGTAGCGCACAAGATATGACAAGGTGCACTGTCCTGCTTTGCACCCAGCGCACACCCATGTGTCACGGCGCAGAGTGGGAAAGTATGCCTAATCTAGAATATGACCAGAGTCTTTTTTTATTTGGAGGCGTCCAATTGTATGACATGTCTACTCTGGATTCAGGCACCTAGCGTGTAATCACACTCCATATGTAGAAAGCATGGAAACACTCAATAGTACTGCCAATCTGGCTCCTTTGTACACACTGGGTGTTTGAGACTATACTGGGTTTATGACCCTTTAATCGCAGGCAGATGTCAATAAATGCAAGAGAATGGAGCCTAAGCAAGATCTGTGAATGAGAAACACGACATTCATTCCAGTATCTGAATGCCTTGTGTGTCCTGGAGGCACAGAGAGGAAGTGCACAGGGACAGTCAGAAATATGCACAGCAGTGAAACTTCCAAAGAAGCAGACAACCAAGAGGGCAACTGGCTCGTCCTGTTCTGTGAACTATTCAAGTCCCTGGTAGAAATCCCAAACACACTAACTCCAGAGGCTCTCCAAAGAAACATTTCACACAAGGACCATGATAGAGACTTGTACGGGCAGGACGACCAGCGTCGTGCACAGTTTTACGGACTGTCGAGAAGGACGAGAACTCTAAGTAACTTTATTGAGGCTCATGAGTAGCTCCCAGTACCAGTGTACCCAGCCTCTTCTGTTCTGTTACTTACATTTGAACCCTTCTGTGGTTATTCAGTCGGAAGATCCATGACAAAATATTGTCCGGCCAAAATATCAAAACCTAATTATCAAGGACCAAAAGATCACAAAGGTAAGTACAGGCTCACTCCACCCCACTTCACCTACACTGATGAGACGATGTAAGTACAGGTTCACTCCACTCCACCTACACGTACACTGATGAGATGAGGTAAGTACAGGTTCACTCCACCCCACCTACACGTACACTGATGAGATGAGGTAAGTACAGGTTCACTCCACTTCACCTACACGTACACTGATGAGACGAGGCAAGTACAGGTTCACTTCACTTCACCTACACGTACACTGATGAGACGAGGCAAGTACAGGTTCACTCCACTTCACCTACACGTACACTAATGAGACGAGGTAAGTACAGGTTCACTCCACTCCACTTACACTGATGAGACGAGGTAAGTACAGGTTCACTCCACTTACACTGATGAGACGAGGCAAGTACAGGTTCACTCCACTTCACCTACACGTACACTGATGAGACGAGGTAAGTACAGGTTCACTCCACTTCACCTACACGTACACTGATGAGACTAGGTACGTACAGCTTCACTCCACTCCACTTCACCTACACGTACACTGATGAGACGAGGTAAGTACAGGTTCACTCCACGTACACTGATGAGACTAGGTAAGTACAGGTTCACTCCACTTCACCTACACGTACACTGATGAGACTAGGTACGTACAGCTTCACTCCACTCCACTTCACCTACACGTACACTGATGAGACAAGATAAGTACAGGTTCACTCCACTCCACTTCACCTACACATACACTGATGAGATGAGGTAAGTACAGGTTCACTCCACTCCACTTCACCTACACGTACACTGATGAGACGCGTATATGGTCAAGGTACAAAGCTGAAAGGTAAGAACAGAAAATCTACACTTATTTATATTTACTGAAAAAAAACACAGATAAAAACAGTTATTGTTCCGGCTAAAATGCAACAAACCACAGAAATCCTCCGGTTATAATTACCAAAGCAGATATACCCTACGACGTGTACCACCCACCATGTTGAGCTCTTTTTTGCTTTTTCCTTTATTTTCAGTCCATTAGCAAATTGGTGTTTTGAGCCTGGAATCAGCACGTTACGGCATGTGCTGTTAAACATAACAAAATGGTTACTTACCAGTAGGAGTAGTTTTACAGCTTGAAGAGTTTGCTGAATTCACATGCTGTGTATTCTTCAGCCATCTAGTGGTTGGGTCCAAAATCTTCTTGTTAGCCCTCATTTAAAAACTTTTTTTACTTGGCACAGCCTGTTGCTATGTCCGTCTTCCTACGACATTAGACATGTGCCCTGGAAGCCCCTGTGCCTGGTTGCCATCATTAGATTATTTTTCCCCCCTTGGCGACTTCATGTGCTGTTTGGCTTATTCTGTGTCTTTAGTGTTACGTAATCTTACCCTTCTTTGTCTTACCTAATTTTGCACTGGGGAGGTAGAGGGTCGTGAATCCAGAAAACACTACAAGCTGCAAAAATACTACTATTGGTAAGTAACTATTTTGTTCTGTAGCATGAATCCTTTTCTGGATTCATATGGTGGCCACTGATTTTGTAGCATGTATCCTTGGTCACTCCTGGTGGTGGTATCAAAATGAGTTTGAGCTTGCGATTAGAAGTTTCAGTAATATTTGGCCAACTTGAGACTCCTTGTTCACTTGTTTGTCCACACAATAGTGCTTGGTGAAGATGTGACAGATGACCATGTGGCTGCCATGCATATTTCATTTAAAGGCACGTTTGCTAGGAAGGCCAGGGTCGCTCCTTTCTTCCTTGTGGATTGTGCTCTGGACTTTGTTTCCAAGCGCATGCCTGCTGTATTGTAGCATAACTGGAATGTTTGTACTATCCACCTTGGAATGTTCCTCTTTGTCACAAGTGAGCCCTTACTTGAGTCTGCAAAGTATATGAAGAAATGGCTCCCCTTTCTGACCTACCTTGTCCTTTTAAAGTAAAACATCACAACTTTGTGCACGTCTAATGTATGCAGTGTCCTTTCAGATTGTCTTTGGTTGCTGGAAGAAAGCTGGCAGTTGAATTGTTTAGTTTACGTGGAATTGAGATAGGGCCTTGGGAAGAAAAGTGGGTTAATCTGCATGGCTGTTCGGACCTTGTGTATTAGCAGGTCGGGTTCCTGGATGGTCACTGCCTGCCGCACGTTCACACTGCACAATGATATGATTGCAATCAGGAAGGAGCTCTTCAAGTTTAAGGACTGTAGCTCGCCCTCTGCAGTGGCTCAAATGCTGCCTCAATACCCGGTTGATGTTCCACATTGGCATCAGTGTTGACCTTAGTGGAGCTGTAATTTTTGTCACCTCTAGGAACCTTTTAATTAGTGCTGCTGTGAAGAGACTTCTCCCCAAGTGCCTCCCTGTGTAGGCTACTATTGTCACCAAGTGTACGTGCAGTGAGGCATATGCAGTATGTTATCTAGCAGGTACGTGAGGTATCTGATCACTGTGGTCTCCCCTATTCGGAAGTGAAACATTATCTTGCCTGTGCACCACAGGACATACCTCTGCCACTTTGCTGTGTAGCACTTCCTTGGGCTTGTCCTAGCCTCGTTGTGGATGTCAAGGGATTGTTTAGGCAGGTTCAAGTGTCCAAACTCTGTCCTCATGAGACAGGCTGCTAGGCTCAGGCTGCTCGCCTCAGGCTGCTCGGCTCAGGCTGCTCGGCTCAGGCTGCTCGCCTCAGGCTGCTAGGCTCAGGCTGCTAGGCTCAGGCTGCTAGGCTCAGGCTGCTCGCCTCAGTCTGCTAGGCTCAGGCTGCTCACCTCAGGCTCCTAGGCTCAGGCTGCTCGCCTCAGGCTGCTAGGCTCAGGCTGCTCACCTCAGGCTGCTAGGCTCAGGCTGCTCGGCTCAGGCTGCTCGGCTCAGGCTGCTCGCCTCAGGCTGCTCGCCTCAGGCTGTTAGGCTCAGGCTGCTCGCCTCAGGCTGCTAGGCTCAGGCTGCTCACCTCAGGCTCCTAGGCTCAGGCTGCTCGCCTCAGGCTGCTAGGCTCAGGCTGCTCACCTCAGGCTCCTAGGCTCAGGCTGCTCGCCTCAGGCTGCTAGGCTCAGGCTGCTCGCATCTTGGTGTTGGATCCTCCCTGGATGGACAGAAGGCTGTGAGTTTGGTACCTTTTTTTTTTTTACATTTTCTTATGCCATTTCCACCAGGTCCAAGAACCAGGCTTGTCTTGCCCACTCTTGGGCGATGAGGATCGAAGTAATCTGTGACCTCTTGCACTTGCTGATCACTCGAGGTCTGAAGGGAATTGGTGAAAAGGGGTATGCAAATTTCCTTCACCAGTCTATAGACAGAAAATTCCCCTAGGATCGGCGGTGTGGGTGCCTGGATGTGAAGATTGGGCATTTTGTATTGTCTGGGGTACCACACAGGTGAGAAAATCTTGCAGCACTAGCTATTTCCGTTCTCATTTGTGTGAGATAGATGCTGGTCTGCTTTGTCTGTCTGCTTCTCCGTTGTCAACGCCTGGCAGGTTTATCGCTATTGGGTTATTTCTCTCTGGATGGCCCATTTCCAAATCTCTTGGGCCGGTTTGGACAGAACATGCGACTTGTTCCTCCCTGCTTGTTTAGGTAGAAAATTGTGGTTGTGTTGTCCGTCTGGATAAGCACGGTCCTTGCCTTTACCTGTGTCTAAAAGGCCTTTAGGGCCAGAAAGACCATCTTTAGTTACAGGATATTTATGTGCTGGATAGATTCCTCCGCCTTCCATAGCTCTCTGACCTTTAGTCCCCCATGTGCGCTCCCCATTCCGTCTGGGACGCATCTGCTGTGATAGCCACGGTTGGAGTTGGCGTTGTGAACAGTCTGCTCATGGTTATGTTGTCCACGTTCCATCATGTTATCTCCTCCTGCATTGCGTTACAGCCAGTAGATATTCCCATCTTCCCGTTGCCTGTGACCATAGGCTCTGGATCCATTCTTGACGTGGTGTCATGTGTAGTCGTGCATGTGGGATGAGTGGGATCCATCAGGCCATCGTTTCCCCCACAGCTGTCACTGTCAGAGACTGACCCCTGCGGTAGAGGCGAGCATGCTCTGTCTTTGGGATGAATTCTACTGATGTGGGTGTTTGAGTCTCAGGCGCTATACATGGAATACACTTTTAATTTTTTTCAGAAATAAATCAGAGTGGTGCTCTTGAAAGAGGGAGAAATAACCCAACCCCCATGTTTATCAATCAATAAGACTGAAACAATATATTTACCAAGTTCAAGGCACACAACAATGCATTCGAAAGCTACATTAGACAATTATTTCATTGCAAAGAAAAATGCTGGGATTCTTGTTTCTCCCATGATGTGTTCTTTAATTCTTTTTAGCCCTACGCCAACGGGTTTCCTCGCAGCGTGGGAATCACCCCTTGCGACTTCCTCAGGGCTGCAAAATTCCGATGATCTCTCAAGGGATCCTCCTAAAATCCGAGTACGACTTTGGAGGATTCCAACCGCTGTTTCTTAGTGCAGTCCGCCAAACGTTAAAAGGTTCTGTTTCCAAAATTGGGATATCCTATATTCGCAATCTTCAAAGAGTATCCCCAATTATTCCACTGTCACTATATTATGAGAATACAGAAAACCACTATACAATTTCCACTCAGTGTCGGCGGGAATTCAAAGATTTCTTCTGAGGCATCTCCTCGTGTGTGAGTCCATTTGTCCCGGACACAGTCTTTGGTTTGATCCTATTGAGGGTGGGGAAGGCTCTCGCCTTCACCATGTTGATTCTTGCTCCTAGGAAAATATCTTTTCTTTTTGCTTAATTGAAGACTTTTATAGGTTCATTGTGATGTCTAGGGTGAGGAGTGTGTCCTTGGCTATCTTGGTTTTCTTTTTGCATTGCGAGTATGAGCTTGTTTTTATGAGCCAGTTGTCTGGGTATATGGGTACACATGTTTTCCCTTTCTCCTCAGGTGAACGCCGCTGCAGATCGGCTCTTTCCGAACACTGACTTGATTCAGAAGCGTAGCACTCTGAATTGGTAGTGGTTTTTGTTGACAACAAACCACAGACATTTCTTGTGTTTGTGGTTGATAGGAATGTGTAGGCAGGTATCCTGGAGGTCTATGGTTGTCATGTAGAACTTTTCTTGCAGTCACGGGATGACCTCTTGCAGTGTGGTCATTTTTAACTTTTGTGTTTTATGAACTTGCTTAGAAAGCTCGCGCCCAGACTGGTCTTAGGGACTTGTAAGTTTTAGGACAAGGAAGTATGCTAAGCAGTTTCCGTGGCCGGTTTCTGCCATGGACACTCTTATTGCTTTCTTTTCTAGCAGTTCCTGCAAATTACCCTGCAGGTAGCATTTTTATTCCTACGTGTGTGACCTTGCTTTTAATCTGGTCTCCCGTGGTCTTCTGTGTTCCATGCACTGTGTTGGACTATGTGGAGTATCCATTTGTCTGCGGTGACCCTCCTTCATTGGTGCAGCGCAGCCTGTATCCTGCCCTACACTGGCGTTATATGGCGGAGCGTATGGTAGGTGGAGTCACTTGTTGAGACGCTTGCTCCTCTGGAAGGTTGCCCTCTTTCCCTGGCTCTGCCCTGAAGTAGCTGGTGGAGTGACTCTTGCTGCGGTGCTGTCTGCTGATAAGATGGCTGCGTTGCTGTGCTTTGGAAGCGTCTTCTGCCCACGGGTCTCTATGCTGAGTTGGTTCCCTTTCTGGGTTGACCCTATAACTGTAGCGCCCCCAAGGCGTTTGCCGTGTCTGTCGTTTTTCATGTTTTGCGGAGTGTCTACAGGCATTCAAAACATGTTCTCACCTAGAAGGATGGACATAGTACCAAATGGCTGCAGACTAGGTAAAAAAAAAAAGAGGGAAGAAAAGGACTAACTAGAAGATTCCAGACCCCACCGCTAGATGGCGGAATAATGCACAGCATGCGAATCCAGAAAATTATTCATGCTGCAAAACTGGCAAATGTCATTTGTTTCAGTCATTTGTTGTCACTGAGCCAGAACTATAACACAATTTTAACTTACATTTTCAGTGAATTTCATTGTTTTTTAATGAAGTACTTGATTTCCAAGCCCCACTGCGCATGGCTGTTAGCTAAGTCCTGCATTCATCCATCCATCCATCCATCATTGGCAAGCCCCCACAGCTCATGTCCTTCGGCCGTGCCCTTCCCTCTACCAGTTTATTCCTGCTGTGGTGTTGGGTGCATGGTCTTGACTGTGGCCAGGCCCTGTGCACCTCTGCCCCCCCCCCCGTAGACTGCCCCACAGTGCACAGCCTTCAGGAGTGTGAGTATGGAGCTGGGGACAGAGGCTTGTTCTTTGCTTGTAGTCTGACACTTGCTAAAGTCTTGGCTTTGTATTTTTTTGATCAGCATGAAACTCTAGTTGGAAGTAATTCAATAGTCAACTGCAAAATGGGGGCCAATTCCAGCATCTAAAATGGCCACTTGAGTGTCTCTCTAATTGTAGGAATCTGGCTGTCTATATAGTGCACTAAAAAGATGTACACTGTGCAGAGAGTCCAGAGAATCCCCATGCGGTACACAGAGTTAAAAGCAGATAGTTCTACTTCTCTTTTTGTGGTAGTGTGGACGAGCATTTAGGCTTATCAGAGGGTAGTGCTAAGCCTTTGTTGTACTCACAGAAGCAATAAATGAGATACGCTCAAGAACAAATCCGATACCAATATATAAAAATAATATCAATTTTAATGTATTTTTTAAGACCAAGAACTTTGGTCTACAATAAGTACTTTCGGAGTTATGATTTTTGAGAGCTCCGAAACTATATCACGCTAGTGCGCAATTATGCACCATTGGAATCAATGGAGAAAAGCAGAAGAATGAATATAAAATCAGGCAATGATTTTATGAAGATCACCTTTTTGTTTTAGGTCGAAGCAAGACCAGGCCCAAAGTTCAAGCAGCAGAAGATCGAGGCCGCCTGTATTGGGCTGGAAGCAGGTTGCACAGGGTGTTGACAGCAGGTGCACTACGACGAAGTGGCCACTTGAAAACACATTGCACAAAGGGACTTAAAGGTAAGTCTGAGGGGTCCCACTCGACAGAGCAGGTCTCAAGGGCCACAGGAGCAGGACTGAGTCATCGTTACCATGGCCGGTGGTAACGAGCAGATAGGTCAATTGGG
The DNA here is from genome assembly GCF_964204655.1 of Triturus cristatus. Classification (NCBI taxonomy): domain Eukaryota; kingdom Metazoa; phylum Chordata; class Amphibia; order Caudata; family Salamandridae; genus Triturus; species Triturus cristatus. Next base: position 5,460,177 of record NC_140581.1, on the reverse strand, counting down.
AGTTGTGCGGTCAGGTGTCCTCGCAGTCAGGATCAGGCAACTTGGAGAGATGATTTCGGGGTAGCTAGGCCACTCGCAAAGTGGGTCTCAGGGGTCTCGATGTCCCTCAACTGGTGCTTGCAGCTGGTGTCATTGGAGTCTGGAGTGGACTCTCAGTCTCGCTGTTTGCAGAAAGGGTTCTGGTACCCCGGGTATTGGCTACCTACCTTTGGGGTGTCAACACTGTGGAAGGGGTACTACCCTAGACCTGACACGAACACTGTCTTTCAAGCATTTCAATCACCAATCTGGACCTATACAAGCTGTTCAAATCCTAACGTCGTTAGTGATTCAACCTTCTCGGTCCAGATTGGTGATTGCCACGCTTGAAACACAGCGATCGTGTAAGATTCTTAGGAGAGAGTTTAAAGACTCTTTTTTACAAGGCCCCTGAGGAAGGGACCACATGTCCCGAAATGCATAGGGCATCATACAAATTAGATGGAGTCATATCAAGAAGAATTTTCATCAACAATAGGATTTGCATTGATGTTTGTTTTTTGTATTTATATGCCGCCTTCGATCTGGTACCAAGAGCCAGATTATGGTCAGTGTTGGCGGACTTGGGTAACCCTGCAGACATTTTGAATATCCTGATAAGGTTACATCAAAATAACTTTGCGCGGGTTAGGTGTGGTAGGAATGGGACCCTTTCAGAAACATTCCCCGTTGACAGGGGGGTGAGGCAGGGTTGTGTGCTTGCACCTACCCTCTTCTGCCTCTTTGTCAACGGGGTAATCACCCACTTGGTTAAAATGGGGGACATTGATGCTCCAAAGCTCGGCGGCAGTAGGGTGCCTGCCATTATGTTTGCGGACGACACCCTGCTGCTGTCAAAATCCCCAATGGGAATACAACGCGTTCTGGATGGTTTCTCGTTATTCTGTGCAGAGCGGGGGCTGGAGATCAATGCTCTGAAAACAAAATACATGATTCTTAACCCCCCGCCATCAACACGTCCCAACCCCACTATAGGCACACTGAGACTAGAGAGGGTTTTTACATTTGAGTATCTAGGGGTGACTATCAACCAAAATATGACCTGGGATACACATCGGACAAAGGCCAATATTAAACTGGTACAGCTAACGGGTGGTATTGAATATGCTACTTACCAGTATGCATCTGTTCTTGGCATGTAGGGCTGCTGACATTCATATCTGTGCATAGATCGCCGCCTAGTGTTGGGTCCGGATGTTTGCACGTTGTTGTCCTGGAAGAGTCTTCGAAGTATCCTTGGATAGGTGACTCCTCCCCTGGACTACAGTGCGCATGGGCATCCCCTCCATCCTCAGATTGTTTTTCGCCATTGTGGCAGTGATGGAGTAGATACAGAAAGTGATGACCATGCTTTACAGTAATTCTGAGAGCTGCAGCTGCGACAGGCGCCGGGGAGGAGGGAGGGCGATATGAATGTCAGCAGCCCTACATGCCAAGAACAGATGCATACTGGTAAGTAGCATATTCAGTTCGAGGCATGTGGGCTGCTGAATTCATATCTGTGCATAGAATGTATAGCTGTGCCCTCTATTAGCGGCGGCTACCCGTGCCAGCTGCAGCGGTCTGAAAAAGAGTTCTTAGAACAGCCTGTCCTACAGCTGCCTGCTGTTTTGACTGCACATCTACACAATAGTGTTTAGTAAAAGTGTGTGTAGTGGACCATGTGGCTGCTCTGCATATATCATGCAGGGGAATATTTCCTAGAAAAGCCATGGAAGCCCTTAACTTACGTGTTGAGTGGGCTCGTGGTGGAATAGTTAATGTGCGTTTTGCCTTTTGATAACAGATTTGAATACACTTAACTATCCATCTGGCTATCCCTGCTTTGGAGATGGCGTTACCTTTGCGGGGCAAAGGCAACGAACAGTTGTTTTGTCTTCCTGAAGGGTTTAGTCCTGTCGATGTAGTACATGAGGGCCCTCCGTACATCTAGTGTATGGAGTGCCCTTTCTGCGACAGTTTGCGGGTTTTGGAAGAAAACGGGCAGTTCGATAGTCTGATTCATGTGGAACTGCGATATTACTTTGGGCATGAATTTTGGGTTGGTACGTAGTACGACCCTGTTGGCATGAACCTGTATAAATGGCTCTTGAACGGTTAGTGCCTGGAGTTCACTAACTCTTCTTAAGGAAGTGATCGCTACCAGGAAAGCTACTTTCCAGGTGAGGAATTGAATCTCGCATGAGTGTAGAGGTTCAAAGGGTAGACCCATTAGGCGTGTGAGGACCAGGTTGAGGTTCCACATTGGAGCCGGTGGGTGACTAGGTGGAATGACTCGTTTGAGTCCTTCCAAGAATGCTTTGATGGCAGGCACTCTGAATAGAGAGAGGTGCTGCCTGGTTTGCAGATAGGCTGATATTGCGGTCAAATGGACACGTATAGAGGTGTACGCCAGATTGCATCGGTATAGGTGTAATAGGTAGCAAATGATGTTTTGGATGGATGCGTCCAGCGGGTTAATGTCATTATTACTGCAATAAATGACGAACCTTTTCCATTTGGCTGCATAGCAAGCTCTTGTAGTGGGTCTTCTGGCCTCCTTGATGATGTCCATACAGTCAGGTGGCAGGTTGAGATAGCCAAACTCTAGGACTTCAGGAGCCAGATTGCCAGGTTCAGCTGTTGCGGATCTGGGTGCTGAATCTCTCCATGGTTCTGCGTCAAATGAGCGGGTTTGATCCGCAGCCTTTGATGCGGCACCACGGAAAGTTCGAGGAAGGTGGTGTACCATGGCTGGCGTGCCCACGTAGGAGCAACTAGGACGAGTGTCAGGGAGTGTTGTCTGAGTTTGCGAGCCACCAGCGGTATCAACGGCGCTGGGGGAAAAGCGTACGCAAATCTGCCGGACCAGTTCATCCATATCGCATTGCCCTGCGACTGCGGATGTGGGAACCTGGCGGCAAAGCTTTGGCATTTTGCGTTTTCGCTTGTGGCGAACAGGTCAATCTCCGGATGACCCCACTGCTGGAAGTACGGCTGGAGTACTGATGGGTGTAACTCCCAGTCGTGCATCTGGTGGCTGTGTCTGCTGAGCAGATCCGCCATCTGGTTGTCCTTTGCGGGGAGGTGTTCCGCCATGAGGAACATGTTCCTTTGAATGGCCCACTTCCACATGCTCTGAGCCAGATGAGACAACTGTGGAGAGTGTGTTCCTCCCTGTTTCTGTATGTAGTACATTGCGGTCATGTTGTCCGTCCGGATCAACACGACCTTGTTGCACAGATGTACTTTGAATGCCTTCATGGCCAGGAAGATTGCCATCAGTTCCAGAAGGTTGATGTGCATCTTCTTCTGTTGTGTCGTCCATAGTCCCTGCACTGTGTAGTGGAGTACATGAGCTCCCCATCCCTGGAGAGATGCGTCCGCTGTCAGTACTATTTGTGGAACAGGCTCTTGGAACGGTCGGCCCTTGCAAAGGTTTTGTGGAGTCCACCAATGCAGAGAGTTGTATGCCCGACCGCTCACCAACACTAGGTCTTTCAACTGTCCTTGAGCCTGATTCCACTGACGTGCTAGGCACTCCTGAAGCGGGCGCATATGTAATCTCGCGTGTGGGACTATGAAGATGCAGGAGGCCATCATGCCTATCAACTGCATGAACACTCGCGCTTGAAGTGAGTGTTTGGGTTTGAACTTGGAGATCAGCAGTTGCATGCTGTTGATCCTCACTAAATTTGGCTGAGCTGTGGCCGCCAGAGTGTCTATAGTCGCACCTAGGTACTGTTGTACGTGTGCGGGCTGGAGATGGGACTTTGGGTAATTTAGTGAGAATCCCAGACTGTGAAGAAGGTGAATGGTGCGGGACATGTGGCTGGCACATTGCTGGGCTGACTTCGCTTGAACGAGCCAGTCGTCCAGGTAGGGGTAGACGTGTATGTGCTGCCTCCATAGATGTGCTGCCACCGTAGCTAGGCACTTCGTGAAAACCCTGGGCGCTGTTGTCACGCCGAAGGGAAGGACTTTGAACTGGTAATGCTGACCCTTAACAGTAAACCTGAGGTATTTTTTGTGTGAGGGGTGAATGGGGATGTGGAAATACGCATCCTTGAGGTCCAGCGTGGCTAGGAAGTCTCCCTGCTTGAGAAGCGGAAGGACTTGCTGGAGAGTGAGCATGTGAAAGTGCTCTGAAAGAATGTACCGGTTCAGGGGTCTTAGGTCTAATACAGGTCTGAGTGACCCGTCCTTTTTTGGTATTAAGAAGTAGAGGGAGTACACTCCCGTACCCTGCTCGTGGACGGGTACGACCTCTATAGCGCCTTTTAGAAGCATACTTTGCACCTCCTGCTGTAAGAGCGTTAAGTGCTCTGAGGACATAGGACGGTTTCTTGGCGGTATTATGGGTGGAGTGGAGGTTAACTCCAGACAGTAACCGTATTTGACAATATCTTTGACCCACCTGTCCGTGGTGATGGAGTTCCACGTGGACAGGAACCTTTGTAGCCTTCCCCCGACAGGTGTTATGTGGTCGGGAGGAAGGGAGAGGGCGTCACTGCTTGTTTTTGGGGGAGGACCTGGTGTTGCCGTAGCCGCGTCCTCTGCCCTTTGTACTGGAGCCACGATATCCACCTCGGGTGTTTTTATCGTAGGTGGTCTGTGTATTGCCTTTGTTATACGTTTGTTGTGACCCCTGTCCTCTACCTGCTCCCTTGTTTCCGGGGCGACGAAAGGAGCCGCTCCGAAAGGACTGAGTTTGGAGGGCGCCCATGGACTTTGCAGTGTCCGTGTCCTTTTTGATCTTCTCAAGGGTGGTGTCAACCTCCGGCCCGAATAAATAGTCGGGGTTGACAGGCTGGTTGAGTATATTATTTTGTACCTCAGGCTTGAATCCAGAGATCAGTAGCCAGGCATGGCGTCGCAGCATGACGCTTGTGTTTATGGCCCTGGCAGCTGTGTCAGCGGCATCTAGTGCACACTTGATGGAAGCATTCGTGAGTAGCTGTCCTTCTCTGATGAGAATTTCTGCGCCTTCTTTGAACTGGTCAGGGAGATGTTGGAATAGTTGCTCCAATGTGTCATAGTGCGCTCTATGATAGCGAGCAAAGAGCGCTTGAGTGTTGGCTATGCGCCATATGTTGGCAGCTTGGGCGGCAACTCGCTTGCCAGAGGTCTCTAACACCTTGGACTCTTTGTCCGGGGGAGGAGCGTCACCTGTCGTTTGCGAGTGTGCCCTCTTGCGAGCATTCGCTACGACAATGGAGTCTAGTGGTAATTGGCCTCTGATGTAAGTAGGATCCCCAGGTGCTGATCGGTATTTCTTATCAATCCTGGGGTTTATCACTCGTGCCCTGGTGGGTTCCTTGAAAATGTCCTTGGCTGGTTTGAGGACTCCTTTCAACATGGGCAGAGTCTTTACATGCCTTTCTGAGGATGCGAAAGTGTCCATAAGAAAGTCATCTTCGATGGTGTCAGAGTGAAGCTGCACCCCATGGTTATTCGCAGCATGTTCAATAAGAGCGTTGAAGGCTGCAGTATCCTCTGTGGGAGATGTTTTTGCCCCATAGAGTTGTGGGTCCTGTGCATCGGGAGGTGCACCTGGGTCTACAGGGTCGCCCCAAGTGTGATCAGGGTCCTGCTGGTCATCAGGGTCTATGTCTCCACGGTAGGGGATTTGGTCCTCCATGTAGTCCTCCAACGCATCCGTGTCGGAGTGTGTGGGAGAGAATAATTGTGGATCCTGGTAGGATGAGTGGAAAGGTTCATAAAGGACAGGTTCTGATTCTACAGGCAGCTTCCTTTTTAGTGGGATCCTGAAAGGGTCCAACGGTGGTTCCGAAGTTATTCTCCGCTCGTGGAGAATCATTCTGCCAGTGTTGGCGTCGATGACATGTGCCGGAGACGTCTCGGCAGGTGTAATCGTGGTCTGGGTGACCCGTGTCCTGAGTTGGAATATTTTCGGGATTGTGGACGGAGGCAAGCCAAAGGTAATGTTGGCTGGCACCGAAGAGGCTGCCGGAGCGTCGATCGGTCCGGAACCCGACGGGTCCTGGAGGGCAGTCTTTGTTTTGCTGCTTTGTGCCGCAACGGGTCGCGCTTGGAGCGCCTGTGAGGCTTTTGCACCGACCAGGTTCGTAGAGGCGGCCGTGGACTTTTTCGGCGCCGGTGGTTCATCGAGTCGAGGTGTGGAAATGACCGTCGACGTTTTCGATGCGTGAGGCTTTGGTGTTGTCGAGGGAGCGATGCGAGACGTAGCAGGCAGTGCGGTCCTCGGTGTCGGTGGCGTCGGCGCCGGGAGTTGAGCAGGTTTGTTGGCGCCGAAGGCCTTTTTCCGTACGTCGACTCCGACGTCGCCCGCTTCAAGTTCGGCACCGAAGTCTCTCTTGGTGCGCTCGGTGCCGACGCGTTTCACTGGCGTCGAAGGCCTCGATCCGACTAGCGCCACTTTCGGTTTCGGTTTCGTTTGAACCGGTGCAGCTTTCGGTTTCGGTTTTGTAGAAGTGAAACCAGCCGGTTTAGGCAGTAATGGCTGCCGCTTAATGTCCGAGGCCGGGCCCGAGGGCGGGGCCGAAGAACTGCGGGATGGGTCTCGGGTAAGGCCCGAAGGCGATCCCTCGACCGGAGCCATAGACTGTGGCACTGGGCTTTCTTCGGTCTGAACAGGCAGGCCTTGTTCATCATTGGAGCTACTCTCTTCGGCCCCTAAGGCCTCCTCGTCGTCTCCTACCTTGGTGTCGTCTTCACCTCTGTGGAAGAGTGATTCGTCGACTTCGTCCGATCCGGAGTCGTGTTCGGAAACGGGACTGGAGGGTAGGATTTCCAATTCTTCGACATCTTCGGCCTCGTTGTAGATGTCCGCTGGTGCCGGTGCCGCGTGCTGCGCTTCGAGTCTCGCCGCTCGTCGATTCCGTAGAGTCTTTTTGGAACGGAACCGGGCACAGGCCATGCATGTCGATTCGTCGTGGTCCGGCGAAAGGCATTTGTTGCACACCGGATGGACGTCGATGTGGGGGTACTTCGCATTGCACACCGGACACCTCTTGAATGGCGTCCTCGATTCCATCGTCGAAGTAGTCGATGGACAGGTAAATGCGAAAAAAGTCGGTCCTGAAAGTTAGTAAACTAACAAGGTGGTATCGAAAACCGATCGATAAACAGTACCGACGCGAACTAAAGGCCTTTTGGCCTCGACAAAGTTTTTTCCTAACTTGAGCTAAGATAGCACATCCGAACCCAATGGCGGAAAAAAACAATCTGAGGATGGAGGGGATGCCCATGCGCACTGTAGTCCAGGGAGGAGTCACCTATCCAAGGATACTTCGAAGACTCTTCCAGGACAACAACGTGCAAACATCCGGACCCAACACTAGGCGGCGATCTATGCACAGATATGAATTCAGCAGCCCACATGCCTCGAACTTGCAGGTTACCAAACAGGTCGACCTACAAACCCATTGGCCCAGCCCTCCACATCTACAGCATGCAGGCCAGGGGCGCAGCTACCTATGGGGGGAAATACCCCCCAATTTACCGGCCCAAAACCTCAACACCACTGAAAACAAATTCATCAGACAGCTGGTGGCTCTACCCCCAACTACCCCGCTTCTCCCTCTGAGACTAGACCTCGGTCTTAGATCACTTGAGGAAGAACTGGGTTTAAAGCCACTAAATTTCTGGCAACGAATTTGGAGCTCTTGAGCTACAGGATGGAGTTACAGGAGATCTTACTCTTACCAAAGATAACAAACATTCCCCGGCTAAAATATATCAAACGAATGTGCGAGAGCTTAGGAAGGCCGGAATTATGGTTAGATCCTGTAAATTCTTGCAGAAATGTACCACGTAAAGTTTTATCAAAAGAATATTATGATTTTAAACTAACCTCCCTATTAGGAAGCACAAAGTTGGGTTCTTTAACCAATTCTTTTATCCAATTTAAAGATTCATATCACCTGGAACTTGTGCTGGACCGAATCAGCCCTGTCATGACCAGAAAACTATTCTTACAGTGGAGATTTGGCACTCTCCCCCTCAGGTCATTCACCAGTACTTGGTCTCAGCCCCCGTCTACCGAGCAATGCCCTGTATGTTTAGATTGCCTGGAAAGCGAAATGCATGTGATATTCTTTTGTACTGCTTACAGCAAATCTAGAAAATATTGGCTCGTTCCCCTGCTTAAAAACCTAGGGTTCAGACAGTGTTACACAGCCTATAGAGTACTAAAGACCGATGCATCACCCTCAACTGTGTTTGCGGCAGCCACATTTTTAACAGCGATGTGGCACACTCGTATCCGTTACATGAACTCGGTCGCAGTTTTGCTTTAAAGTTTTACAATTTATTGTACTGATGATTTTTAATTGAATTGTATTTTTACTTGATTTTAATTGACAAATTGCCAATGTAAGGCATTGCAATTCATGTCTCACGGCTTTTAATAATATTACTGTTATGCATATCTTTTATGATCTCTATGATCGAAATAAAGATTTTTGATGATGTATTTATATGAAGCTGATTTGATACGAACTATAATTTGAAGATAACTCACAATCATGTACGTGATGTAATAATGTTGAAGAACAAGTTACTTACCTCCGGTAACGATGTATCTGTAAGAGACATGTATTAGTTATAGATTCCATACCTTAGAATTACGCCAGACTGGATCCGGAGAAATTGTTTCGTAGCAGTACCCTTGCGCGTCGGTACGTGGCGTTGGTCGACTCCACGTCCGTTGTCGGCGTTGTGGTCGCCGGAATGACGCCGTGGTGCCTACTTAAGACGTCGCCCCTGCGTGCTGACGTCAGTTCTGACACGACTATCCACGCCAGAAGCACAGAGCCATGCAGGACACTGACCACTGGTACACAAAACTAGGGCGCTGTATGGGAGTCCCTACCCCAAGAAGTCAGCTCGCAGAATGGGGAGCAAGGGTGGGTTGGTAAGGACTTTATAACTAGTGTATGTCTCTTACAGATACATTGTTACCGAAGGTAAGTAACTTGTTCATCTGAAAGAGACTATTAGTTATAGATTCCTTACCTTAGATTAGATACCCCAGCAATACCAACCCTGAAGGTGGGTCTGTGAACTAAGTTTACAACAGGAAGTCCTGGAGAACAGAACGGCCGAAAAAGCAGTCTCTCCGGACTTGGCTGTCCAGGCAGTTATGTTTAGTGAATGTGTGTAGGGATGCCCACGTGGCTGCCTGACAGATGTCAAGTAAGGGAACTCCACGTCCCAAAGCTGTAGTGGCTGCAATCGTCAAGGTAGAAAGACAGCGCACATTTTGGGTCCAGACAGTGGAGTCTCTCCTCCTCTTTGGAAGGGTGCAGAGGCAGGAAAAGGTGGGCAATGTGATAGTCTGACCTATGTGGAAAGAAGCAACCACTTTGAACAGGAAAGAGGGCCTCGATCGGAGGACCACTTTGTCCGGATGAACATAAAGAAAGGGAGGTTTAGAAGATACAGCCAGGAGCTCACTCATCCTGCGAGTAGAGGTGATGGCAAGCAGGAGAGCAGTCTTCAAAGTCAGGAGATGAAGAGGACAATTATGTAGTGGCTCAAAGGGAGCACACACAAGATAAGTGAGGACAAGAGTCAAATCCCACTGGGGCATTACGAAAGGAGAAGGAGGAAAGAGATGAGTAATGCCCTTCCGAAATCTTTTTACAATGCGGGACTTGAAAAGAGATGGCTGATCAGGAGTGTTAAGAAAAACCGAAAGAGACGAAAGTTATCCTTTAAGAGAGCCCAGAGCAGAGCCCTTCTGGGCCAAAGAAAGAAGGAAGAGGAGAACCTCTGAAAGAGGGGCAGAAAGGAGATCCACAGCCTTTGCTGCGCACCATGCCACAAATTTGTTCCATCTACAGGCGTATACCGCTTTAGTGGAGGGACGCCTGGCTGCCAAGATGACATTACAGACTTCGGGAGGAAGGTCGAAAGCTGTCAACTGTCGCCACTCAATCTCCATGCAAGGAGGTGGAGGCTGGACAGGTTCGGGTGGAGGACCCTCCACTGCTGCTGCGACAGAAGATCCTCCCGAAGAGGCAGTCTGATCGGAGGACCAATGGCCATGCTCAAGCGCTCGGGGTACCAGACTCTTCGTGCCCAGTCCGGGGCAACAAGAATGACTTGGGCCCGGTCTCACTTGATCTTCTCCAGCACTCTGGACAGAAGTGGCACAGGCGGAAAGGCGTACAGGAGACCGCAATTCCTCTCACGACGAAAGGCGTCGCCAAGTGAGTGCCACCTTGGAAGCTCCTGCACGCAGAACTGACATTACGCGTTCTCTTCGGTGGCAAATAGATGTAACCAAGGCTCTCCCCACTGCTGAAAGAGACCTTGCACCACCTCCGAGTGAAGACGCCATTCGTGATCCATCATGCACCGGCGGATGAGTTTGTCCACCCTGGCATTCAGGCAACCTGCAGGTGTTGAACCACCAGGGTCATGCCCTGATGTTCCAATCATGTCCAAAGCCGAAGAGCCTGTAGACATAGGGTCCACAACCCCTCCCCGCCCTGTTTGCTGCAGTACCACATGGTGTGGTGTTGTCCGTGAACACCTGCACTACTCATCCTTTGACAGAAGGAAGGAATGATTTCAGTGTAAGATGAATCGCCCAGAGTTCTAGAAGGTTGATGTGGAGCCCGGAGTCCGCCGGAGACCAGAGGCCTCTGATCTCTGCCTCTCCCATGTGGCTGCACCAACCCAGGAGTGACGCATCTGTCACTACTGTGAACTATGGTTGGGGAAGAGAGGGATCTGCCGTCGACCCAATCCTGGCTCGTGAGCCACAATTGCAACTGACTTGCAGTGCCCTCCAAAATCTGGACGGCATCGGAAAGATTACCCTGATGCGACGCCCACTGGGACTTCAGGTCCCACTGCAGAGCCCGCATATGCCATCTGGCATGATCGATATGCAGGAGGCCATGAGGCACAGCAGCCTCAGGGTCATTCTCACCGAACTCCGGAATAGAGGCTGAATCATCGGTATCATAGCCCGAATATCCCGGACTCGCTGTTCGGGAGGATAGACCCGAAACCGCACTGTGTCCAGAACAGCTACATTGAAAAGGAGCTTCTGAGAGGGAATCATGTGCAACTTTGGCACGTTGACGTGAACCCCGGGGATTGCAGGAGGTCCGCCGTAGTCTGAAGGTGGGAGACGACAGCCTGGGGCGACCCGCCTTCAACAGCCAGTTGTCGTGATAGGCGAAGACTGGAACCCCTGATCTGCGCAGATGAGCTGCGAACACCGCCATCACTTTCGTGAACACCCGAGAGGTGCTGGTAAGGCCAAAGTTAAGCACAGTAAGCTGAAAATGCTTGTGGGCCCACTACAAATTGTAGGTAATGTCGGTGGGCAGGCAGACGGGGGGGTGAAAATAGGCGTCCTGAAAGTCCAACGCTACCATCCAGTCTCCAGGGTCGAGGGCAGAAAGGACCTGAGCTAAGGTTAGCATTTTGAACTTCTCCTTGCGGAGGAAGCGGTTGACGACCCTGAGGTCTAAGATAGGATGCAGGGCTTTGTCCTTCTTGGGAACCAGGAAGTAGTGGGAGTAGCAACCACAACTTACTTCTGGCACAGGGACACATTTGATGGCACCCTTGGCCAAGACAGTCACAACTTCCTGACAGAGAAGGGCCAGGTGATCCTCCGACATGCGATGGAGTGTAGGTGGCATGGGGGAGGGATAGTCTTGAAGGGGAGGGAGTAGCCCCTTCGGACTATTTGCAAAACCCACCTGTCCAACATGATGATGCGCCAGTGGGGGAGGTGATGGCAGATTCTGCCACCCACCTTGCAGGTGGTGGCCCTGAAAGGTCAGACTAGGAAGGTTTGGAGGCTGTTGCAGAGGGAACATTGGTGGACTGGCCACCCGCTGGCCCCCAGACCCACGGCGCTGGGTCCCACGTCCCCGGCTGCGCAGAGGTTGGGTAACTTGCACAGGCCTGTGGCCCTGGATGGAACGTGGTGGGGCACCCCTTCCGTAGCCACGAAAGGGGCGAAAGACAGACAACGGGACGAGAGGTGGCAGCGAGGCCCAAGCATCTGGTCGTAGCCCTAGATTCCTTGAAGTGCTCGAGCGCATTGCCCACCTTGTTGCCGGAAAGGCAACGGCTATCAAAGGGCATGTCCAAAAGGGTCAATTGGACATCCCAAGAAAAGCCAGTGGATCGCAGCCAGGCGTAGCGCCTCAGGACTACTGACATAGAAATCGTTCTACCCAGCGAGTCGGTGGTATCCAGCCCACAGCGGATGGAGAACTTTGCTGTGTCTCTACTCTCTGCAACCGCACGGAAGAGTATGGCTCGGGCCTCCTCCGGGCACTGTGGCAGCACTTGCGCGACCGAAGTGGGTGTAATGGCCCAAGAGACATGCGGTGTTCACCGACCACAGTACTAAGCTGGCGGAAGAAAACATCTTCTTCCCAAGATGGTCCAGCTTCTTGGATTTCCTATCTGGGGGAGTAGTAGGGAACGCACCTTTAGAGGTAGAGGCTTGTACTACAAAGCTGTCGGGGGTAGGGTGTGGGGAGAGGAAAAGTGGGTCGTCAAGGACTGGGCGGTGGCGTTGGCTAATCATCCTATCAACAAGAGCCCCTGTGCTGGGCCTGGACAAAGCGCCCAGAAGGATGTCTGTGCGGGCCTCATCACAAGGCAGCAGCGGCTCCGAAGAGGCCACTGCTGGCTGAAGCACCTCAGTCAGGATGTTAGTCCTGAATGCCACCGTAGGAAGCTCAAGGTCCAAGGCTTCAGCCGCCCTACGCAACACCACAGCATAGGATGCTCACGCCTCCGTGACCACGGCAGGGGGAGACAGCATGCCAAGGTCTGGGGAGGTATCCAAACCACTGGCATCACCCAACTCCTCTCACCAGTATGGCTCCTCAAGTTGGTCAGCTAGAGGGTCACCAGACCCCTCCCAGTCCTCCTCACCCTCCTTTGGCTGCCAGTCAGGGCGATAGGAAACTGCAGGAATGAACAGTGGGACAAAAGTACCCCATATCGGTGGTGAGGCTGGGGTCGATGCCGGTGGGGGGCACAACCAGGAGCGGGGGTTTCGTCACTAGAATCGGCGCCGGGGAAGGTACCGTGAGGTCGACCGGTGCCAATCCGGATCCAGGTCTGGATCGATGGGGGCCCTGCGGCCCTGGAGACGCTGGCATTGAAGCCTAGAGTACCAAGCCGAGTCCGTGGGGCCCGAAAGTGCAACTGCGGAGTCGGGCTGCCCAAAAATGCTGTGCAGTGCTTCGTAGAACTGACGAAGCTGGGCAGGGGATGCTCCAGGAAAGGGAGCGAAGCGTGGAGCCGTCCCAGAGGGCTCCGAGGATTGAGCCGGAGAGTGATGACGCCCCGGGTCCCGCGTCTCAGAAGGCGAAGAGCGGCGGTGCTTCTTCGCCTTCTTCTTGTGCTTCGACTTACCTGAGGAGTGCCAGGACCGCGAACAGTGCGGAGCGGCCTGCTGGGCCTCCAAAAGCTTTCGGGACTGCTCCCGCAAAGACTTGAGGTTCAAGGCCTGGTAGTCAGGGCATGACTTCGGGTTCTGGTCACGCTCCAGGCACCAAAGGCACACGAGGTGCGGGTCGGTCACTGACATCAACTTGTGATAGGAATCACAAGGTTTGAAGCTGGGTCGACGGTTAGACATCCCTCATGCACCAGGAGTAGAGAGAGTGACTTAAGGCACGCTCTGTCCGGATCTGCGCTGGCTAGCGCAGAAAAGGAAGAACTGACGTCAGTGCGCAGGGGCGGCATCTAAGTATGCACCACAACGTCATTCCGGCGACCAAGACGCAGACGTGGTATCGACCGACGCCACCTACCGACGCTCAAGAGTACTGCTATGAAAAAATATCTCCGGATCCAGTATGACGCCTAGGTGTAATTCTAAGGTAAGGAATCTATAACAAATGGTCTCTTTCAGACAGACATAAATCAACTGATGATCAAGTTGTTGAAATTTTATTTGATATCAAAAAAGGTTTTTGGAAAACATCTGCAAATGTTGAACACGCATAGCTGTGCACACAGTTACTCAGGTACATGTTTACTTGACACACTGCATGAACACCACGACACACAGCCTACAATGGCAGTGTGCGCGGTCTTGGTGAGGGGTCCCTGAGGGAGGCACAACTGGTGCGGCAGCCCTAAAGGACCCTCTTCAGTACCAATGCCCTAGGTACTAGTAGTACCATTTACTAGGGACTTACAGGGGTAACTGATATTGTGCCAATCATTGTATAGTTTTAAGAAAGAGATCGGGCACTGGGAACCTGGTTAGCAGTGTCCCAGTACACCACAGTCAAAGTTGATTCACAAACGCAGGCATAAAGTGGGTGGGTGCTGCAACAAGGACCAAGTTTCCCAAACTAATCTTGTGTGACTTGAGAGCTGAATGCAGATTTTTAAAATTATTTCCTGGTGTTGAACTTGAATTTTCCTCACCACTGAGCACCCCGTATCACTCCACTGGGAACAGGCAAAGGACCAGCCGCAATCTCTTTTCCAAAGCGTTAAACGTGAGTCAATTTCAAGATGGCAAAAAAAAGTTACTGTGGCCTTATCTAGCCAATCACATTTCTTTAAAAACTCTAAATGTGATTGACATGAATTTTAAGCCATGACTCCAGTTAAAATGGCAGAGATACACAAAAGAATTAACCCTTTATAGCTGCTAGGCAACTTTTTAAAATGTTTATCTCGAAAGCTATGCAATGGATTTAGCCAACATCAACAAAAGCACGCTTGGGGAGGAGCCAAGATGGCGACCGGAGCAGACGCTTGAGCGCCCGGCTCCGTCGGCCCTTGGCCCCGGACTATTATCCTGATTCCTATCCTTGCCGATTCTCGAGGTGAAACGTGTACGACGACGCGCTGTCCACGCCGCCACTTCCCCGAAGTCTCAGCCCGCCCGGATGCCGGAGTTTTTGGTGCTTTTGTTCTCCGCCCTGGACCCCTGCTCCATTGTGGCCTTTGCCGGCCCCCAGGAAGCTCCGCAGTCCCCGGACCCGCTAGCGCAAATCCGAGCCCCGCGGTCCCGACCTCACCTAACACCACGGACTGTCGCCAGATGAGCCTGGGAGGGACGGCCAGACACCTCCTGCACCCTGCGCCTGAAGGGCTGGGGCTGTAGGGTAAGCCCCGGTGAGGCGGGTCTCCTGCCCCGATCTGTGGACCGCGCTGTGGGAGGCTGCCGACCCCCTTCTTCTATTGCCTAGTCGGCTGCAAAGAGAACCCGAGGGAAGGGAGGCGACTGTTGGCTTTCCCAGTTGCGGCGCAGACCTGAGGGGAACTGACTCCTTGCTACGACCCCCCCCCCTGGCCATTGTACCGTCCGGCGGTAAAACATGGCGTTGTTTGCCTGCTCGCGGCTGGGGGGTGATACTCCGGTCTTGCCCGCTGCCCGCTTCGCCCTCCCTCCACCAGACACCAGCTCCACAGTGCCGTCCCGGATTGCTGCCGATGTGGGGGTGCAGCTTCCGCTGACATGCGGCTCCGTACTGGCCGTCCTGCGGGACTTTCGTTTACAAATGTTTGCTCGCTTTCAGGCGCTAAGTGAGCAGTTTGACTCCCTGTTGTCGGCTGCGGGCCGTGAGCGCTCCGTCTGTCATCAACACGGCGTGGGTCTGCCAGTGCTTTTGTCCTCTTGCGGGGACGCAACGGCTGTGTGTGATCGTGCTACACTGGTGCCTGCATCTGGCTTTCCCGGCACCCAGGATCAATTGCTCTCCAGCTTAACAGCGGATACTTTGTTTCCCCGTTCATTGCTGCCTGCTTCATTGTTGCCTGCCTCACCGCGTCTGCAAGAGTATCCAGCTGAGCAACACCTAACATCCTCGAGGAATCGTTCACGGTGGCCTACTGCTTCTTTTCTGTGGAACTCCTGTACTCTACATGCCATGTCTGGACTTTATGTGGTGCACAAAGGGACCTCTACAGATGGTCGGCGGCCATTTTGGGATTCTACTTCACCATCTTCTCCCAAACGGCCATATTGTCTTTGTCTGCACGGGATGCGGGGCCTTCATGTAGGGGCTGGCTTAATCTCAAGCCCGCGATCGGGCCAGGGCTAGACTGATTAATATCGCCATGGTTTCACGGAGGGGCTGGACTGGGACTGGAACTGTATGTGTACTTTGTGCGCATTCGTCGCGATTTGTCTTTCTTCATCTAAATTGTTGTGACAATTCATTTTCACACGACCGCTTTTGGGGTAGTGGGTTCTCAGTGTGTGGAAGCCAAAGATGGCCGATGGTTTAGGGCGCTCTGATGATACGTAGGCTCCTCCCCACCTTCTTCTTTTTGGGAGTTTAGATTAGAATAGTCCTATTCTTTTCTCACCCCCTTTAACATAGGTGTATTGTTTTCTTATCTTTCTTTACTTTATTCTTACTCTCTTTCTTGTCTATATTTCGGGTTTATTGGGCGACAGGCACTATGCTGGGGGGGGGGGGAAGGCCGTAGCCTCCGCATTGGTGTAGGGTGGGGGGGTAACTTACTGTTTCTAATTAGTTCTATGGGCCTTTTTTCTCTATGTTTCTGCGCTATACTTGTTTCGATTCTGGGTCCGGGTGGGGGGTTGACTGAGTGGGGGCGGCACTGGAGGGGTGCGTAATTGCTCATGTGACTATCCTGTTATATAACTGCATTGCCTCACTGCCTGCGATTTTACTTCCATTGCTGTTTTAATGATGCTGCTGCTCTCCCGTGTGGTGAAGATATCGTGCGGACTCGAATCTCCTTGGTTCTTATTCTTCACTGACTATTTCCCTGATAAACTTATTTTGAAAACTTTAAAATTAACCTTCACTTCTCCTTTCCCTGGGGTCAAGGATCTCTCCAGTGTATGTTTCATAAATCGTTGCTAACCTTGACCGTTGAAGCACAGGGGCCGTAATGTTTGTATCAGTGCTTAACCGTATCGTGGCCGGCCTGAAGGTTGTAGGCCCGTATTTGTTCTTTTAATATGCACGAATAAAGGTTTTTAAAAAAAAAGAAAAAAAAAAAAAAAAAAGCACGCTTTGTGAGTAAAGTTGTAGCTTTTTCTGAATATTTGTGTGAATCCGTTCAGCTGCTTGGGGTGTATGAGTGAGCAAAATTTATGGGTGCTAAAATGGGAAATCACGTCTTTTTTGACCCATTTACCTCTTCACTTTTTCACCTCCTTGTATCTGCACACAAATGTCAATGCAGCACCATAGCTCTAGTGATTTGCTCAATAGTTCGCAAATCTGTTCATAGGGTCAAAAGTCGTAGGCAAATTAAAAACATTCTTTATCAGTGGAAAGTGCTGCTGAATCACATCACACTGGCAGCCGACACTGTATTGGACTTACCTTCATGGTACTTTTGGCCCCACAATATTTTTGTTCTTGGTATACTAGCATACAAACATCTGTGCTGTGCACGTATACACTCGTACGCATGCATGCATGCACGCGCGTATACATGCATGCGCACGCGCACACACACGCCCCAGGTGTTGTGACCAAACATCACTGAGTTTGTACAAAACTGTTCATGTCCAAACCCCAGGCTCTCTAGATGCAATGAAAGTTACTCACTGTGATAGGTGTGTGCTCCGCTCAGCAATGGCTGCCCGCCGGGGTGCAGTGGGAGCAGGACAGAGCACGGGCGAGAGGTGTCCCTGAGGGCAGCCATTCCAAGGGGCTCAGCTCAACACGACTAGTGATCCGTCTGTGTCTGTCACTGAGCGACAAGTGAGGAGCCAGCGATGGGCGGCTACTCGGAAGCACTCAGAGAGATCCGCCACAATCACGGGTGGGTTTGTTTTTATGATGGAATCACGGCACGAATACCTTACAATAAGAAGTATGCTGCTAAAACATCTGAAGGATGACTCCAACGACCAATATTTGGTCTCCTCGTCACACACCATATACCTGATCAAAATCGAAACAATGACAATAAAAAGATCACTTTTTAATGCACCAAACACTTGATATGAATCGAGCACACAGACTGGAAGCTTATGGAAAATAAGGCATGTCGCAATATCACATCAGATGAGTTACCAAAACGCAGTAACGTAAAATACACCGAAAGCATGAATGAAGTTACGAAGAACACCATGGGCGGTGACAAACACAGCACACCATGAGCAGCCTTGTGGGGTTGGCTGGTACCTGTCGGGAGTCGGAAAGCTGGGCTGTAGCATAGGCATGAAGTCCTGCTGCAGTAAACCCATGGCAGGGCTAGCGGTCCTTAAAAACAGCAAACGGTAGCATTCAAACACCCACACGACTCACCAGCTACAGCAAAACAACACTCGGGAACAAGGTGAGAAAGAAAGGAGGAAAAGACAGGGCAAGCGCTGCTACAGGCTGGACATTAGGGAGGGCATCTCTGCGGGGTCCCTAAAACTTTCTAGAGTTGAAGGAGGGAAGGGGTGATCTTGATGGACATGGGATTCTCCTTCAGGATCCTGTGTGCCAAGAGAGGACTGTTTATCGTTTCTAACCCGCTGGAAGGCACAGCTCAGGGAATACAGCGGAAGTGAAGTGAAAGCTTCGGTGAGACCAGCCTTCCGTCCTAAATTTACAATCAGAGGCAGTAACTTAAGGCGGGGAGCTGAGACTTCGTGCATCAGTGGCATCGCCAGCCTCAGAATCAGAGTTCAGAAACCTCTTCCACCAACAGTTTGGAATAAAATAAAATCTCTACCTGGATGGTGGAATGCTTTGGGGTTTAAAGCAAACAATGTTTGGAGGCACACAATTACAGTCAAGGGTAAAAGCAACAACATTTGAAAATACGTGTATGATGTTCCTTAATAGTAATTTCGTCACCATATTTTAAAAGAATATTAATTAGCTGACTATTATTTAGACTTTGTAAAAAAAAAAAAAAAAGGACAAATGGAATCCTTTCTTGCCTCTTCAAATACTTCAGAAAAACTAAAACAAACAATTTCCACCACAGGAGAGGTAATTTAAGCAGCAGCACCCCAACATACGCTGTAGCTCTCCTTGAAATCCCCTCTTTGAAACAATAGTGGTGTCCGTCAGATCCTTAAATCTCTTCTGGTTTATCCTTGGAATGCTTCAGTGCTAATCATTGCATCCTTAAAGAATAAGACACACAGGCCCATGAGGCCCAAGGGCTGCCGATGCGTCACAAAACCCCTCAAACAACAAATTACAAAGTTGCTGGTGTGCATTCCGCCCCCGCTGCCGGCTCGCAAACTTACTTGATTAACATCCCCTGGTTTGGCAACAGTTCCAGGTGAATCTTCCCTCCTTCCTGTGTTCTTAGGTAGGCAAATTCCTCGAGCATGTCAATATCTGGGAGGTGGTTAAGGTATAGATGTGAGGCACCAAGGATTTACAGGTACTCAGGGCAGAGATTACCAATAGAAACCTTTACCATGAAGACATGCACATTCCTGCGCACAGAGGAGATTGTCTGAATTGTATACATGCGCTGGAACAGAGAGATTACCCTTACAGTTAATAGCTGAACATCTTTTAAGCTGCTCATTTGTAAGTTACTCACCTGGTGTTTCCAATGCAGTTTCTCAATGGCAAACCGATCGATCTCTACTCCTCTGTGCAGGGCTGGTGGGCATGGGGGGTCTCTGCGCTGTGCCTGCTCTACCTGTGCGCACTAACCTTGCAGTGTGTGGCACAGCTGTACTTGAACTTATTGATAGGGTGTGTGACTCTGTAAAAGCCCCTCCTTGACGGGCAGGATACAGATGTCTCCCTACAGTAGGGTGTCACTGCTTCCATGCAGCAAAGACGAGAGTGCGTCCATCAACCCGCTCTAGGAGGAGGGAACACACAGTAAGCCTGGCTGGTTTCAGACACTTCTGGCTTTCACAACCATGGATCCTCATGCCACAAGGACCTGGGTAGCATTCTAGGCTTCTGACTGGCTTCTCAGCTGCTTCTTTGCCAAGCCCTAAGGTTTACACTAATGCCTCCTCTTCAACGCCACTTGGTTTCTAACTCTGGAGGTTTCATTTGTGGATCCACCTGGGATTTTTCTCTTCTTCGAATTAAGTGCAGGAAAAGTTCGAATCCATGGTTCCTTCCTGTGAAGTCCTCTGTTTTCTATCCACGTCTTTCTGGCTTTCGTTTCTCTATCACATTTTGTCGTACACTCTCTCTCACTCGGTGAGTCTCCCCTCTCACCCTTGGTCTCTCTCCTGCTCAACAAGATAAAAACCACAGAATTAGCTAACCCAAATTTTAGAATATATTCAAACCTTCCATGCATCTTCGTGGGACCCTCCATCGAACTGGCTGCACATGCTCCGGTTCAAAGGACCTGTTTGGCAGCTCAGACTGGACTGTACCAGCTGGGGCAGGATCAAGGCTGATTTGCATAGAGATGGGTCTCATGTGAGGGGGCGTGGTCACCAGAAATGAAGGACTGAGATGTGGACCCGAATAATGATGTGGCTGAGATTCATTTAAGCGTTCCATCCCTCACTTTTCAGAATTGTTTACTGCATCCAATCTGACATAAAGAACTCCAAAGCCATTAACCTGTTCATGTTTACATGACGTGAGCACATCGGTGCCTTGAAAAATCATGTAACCAAATAAACAGTAGCAGCGCTGCGGGTAGCAACGGTGCTGGCTGGTTGGTATTCATGTTATGAAGCTCTGACAATTTTCAACTGTTCTTAGCTAAATGTTTGTGTTTTCCAAAGACTGTAGCTGTTTAAGTGGCGCCAACGTAGAAATGAATGTACAAGTTGTCGCTGTAGCGCACACATTCCGCAAGGAACAGCAAGGCGCTATCCCAACTCTAGTTTCGTGGTGCTCAGTAATACGACCATGACCAGTAAACAGGGTAGGACTTTACTAAACAAACGTCATAATTCTAAACTAGTCGTTCTTTCAATGCAGAGGAAGTAGACGCTGTCATTATTGTCTTACAAACAGATATAGCAGCGGGGTTGAATCATTTTAAGATCAGTTCACTAGATTTGTTGGAGCTGCGATGATGTATAATGGGAAAAAACAGTAATAGACACTTTGAGGCAGATGAGTTGGGGAAAGTAGGCGGGGCTGTATTGGCTGTCGACTCAGCAGTCTTTTAAGCAGCACTGGACAGCTGATCAGGAGAATGCAAACCCTAAGGATACCTCCAGGGCCGCACTAACAGGTTCCTACTCTTACGCAGACTTTTAGATTTAGTTTAGATCTGTAGAGACTGGAGTTAAATGAACAAATCATCGTCCTCCAGCAAATGTTGTCCAGGCTAAGGCTCCTAAAGGACGCGGGGCCAGAAAGAGGATTAAGGAACCAGAGTGTGAGCACAAACCCTGGCCACACACCACGTTCCGCTCATCGAAGGCGATGTGCTTGTGTCAATACTCCAGGCACTGGGGCATTCACAGGCTCTCCTGCAAAGAACCCTACCCTTCATTTTCACACACACGACTTACAACAATGACTGTAAGGTAAACAACAAAATAACTAACAATGACAATAACAGGATATAGCCATATTATGGAAATATATCACTTTGACCTGGATATCCCCTGCCGCAGCCATATCTCCAGTCACCAGAGACCTCACTGGCTCCGATCAACAAAAGAATCACCTTCAAGCTCCTCACGCACGCCTACAAACCCTCCACAACACCGAGCCTGCATACCTTAACCAACCTCCCTCCTTCTACACACTCGCCAGACATCTCCGCTCCGTCCAACTAGCCCTGGCCACCATCCCACAGATCCGCAAGACCACGGCTGGAGGAAGATCCTTCTCCTATCTCGCGTGATGACCTGGAAGTCCTTGCCTCTGCACCTCCGGCAATCACCATCACTGCCTCAATTCAGGAAGGACCTCAAGACCTGGCTCCACAAATGAACTGCAGACCCTCCCCCGCGCCTTGAAACTCTAACAGGTGATTAGTTGTGTTTTACAAAACCCTGATTGATGGATTGCCCAACCTGGTCTTCTGCCCACACGAACACAAAGGATACTTGTCACAAAGTTGAAAAAGTTTTCATATTGGAAGTTTCCTTGGCGGCATATTTTATTAATCGCTTTCAGGAAGAGGGCCTCTCCTCTGGGCCACTCGTGCTGCAGTAACACGACGACGTGCCCCAGCGCCATGTCATCCCTGTTGTCCGTGAAGGCTCGGAGCTGGGGGTGAAGAGCACATTATTAGACAGCAACTAGTAGAGATTTTATTACAAGAGGAGAATACGTCCCACTCCGGAAATGAGGAGAAAGCAACAAACTAAGAATTTAACACAAGAGGAGCATAAGCATTGCTCAAGACAAGAGAGGAAATAAACAAGCTAAGAATCGAGCACTTTAGGCCAGCACGCATCACTCCATCTTACAAACAGTGCCAATAAAAAAAAATCCACAAAAAAAAAAACTGTGTACCATTGCTGCTTGTGTTATAAGCGAACCTTTCTGGCGACATGGTGCTGCGGCACAGGAGCTTCTACAGAATAATTTGTATGTAAGTTTTTATGTGGTATTTCTGTAGCGTGAACTGACCCCAGGGCAGCGAAAAGTGAGCCACAAGGAACAGTACAGCAAGAACTGGACACTGACATTCTGTAGGCTCTTCAATGGGATACTGTAGGAACTGGCTCTATATATACTACACCAAAGTGAGGTATAGTGTGTATAGAGTCCAGGTGACCCCAGAGGTAGGCAGAGGTTAAAGTTAGATAGAACGTTGCTCTCTATTTGTGGTAGAGTGATCGAGCAGTATCAATCAATCAATCAATCATAATAGGAGGGGAATGCTGCTACTGCTCGAAAAGCCAGGTCTTGAGGAGTCTTCTGAAGGTCAGTAGGTCTTGGATCTGCCATAGGTGGATGGGGAGGGTGTTCCATGTCTTGGCGACGAGGTGGGAGAATGATCTGCCGCCGGAAGTTACTCTTCGGAAGCGGGGAACTGTGGCGAGGGCGCGGTCTGCGGAACGGAGCTGGCGGGTGGGGGTGTAGAAGCCGAGTCATCTGTTGAGGTACGTTGGTCCGATGTTGTGGAGTTACCTGTGTGCGTGGGTGAGGAGCTTGAAGGTTATCCTCTTGTTGACGGGGAGCCAGTGCAGGTCTCTCAGGTGGGGTGTGATGTGGCTGCGGCGAGGGATGTCGAGGAATAGGCGAGCAGAGGTGTTCTGGATGCGTTGAAGCCATTTCAGGAGTTTGGCCGAGGTTCCTGCAGAGAGGGTGTTCCCGTAGTCCGGTCTGCTGCTGACAAGGGCCTGGGTGACCGTTTTTCTCGTTTCGGTGGGGATCCACTTGCAGAGCCTGCGGAGCATGCGGAGGGTGTTGAAGCAGGAGGAAGAGACGGCATAGACCTGCTTCGTCATGGATAGGGTGGAGTCGAGGATGACTCCTAGGTTGCGTGCATGGTCGGTGGGTGTTGGAGCTGTTCCCAGTGCGGTCGGCCACCAGGAGTTGTCCCAGGCCGAAGGGGTGGATCCGAGGATGAGGACCTCCGTCTTGTCCGAGTTCAGCTTCAGTCGGCTGTTCCTCATCCATTCGGTGATGGCCTTCATTCCTTCGTGGAGGTTGGTTTTGGTGGTGTGGGGGTCCTTGGTGAGGGAGAGAATCAGCTGGGTGTCGTCGGCGTAAGAGATGATGTTGAGGTCGTGCAGTCGGGCGACGTGGGCGAGCGGTGCCATGTAGATGTTAAACAGCGTTGGGCTGAGGGATGAGCCCTGGGGTACGCCGCAGATGACCTCGGTGGCTTCGGAGTTGAAGGGGGAGAGGCGGACGCTCTGTATTCTGCCGGAGAGGAAGGAGGTGGTCCAGTCCAGGGCCTTCTCTTGGATCCCGGCGTCATGGAGGCGCGTGCATAGTGTGTGGTGGCAGACTGTGTCGAAGGCGGCTGACAGATCCAGGAGGATGAGGGCAGCGGTTTCTCCATTGTCTAGCAGGGTCCGGATGTCATCGGTGGCGGCGATGGGGGCAGTTTTGGTGCTGTGGTTACTGCGGAACCCGGACTGGGACGGGTCCAGGATACTGTTCTCCTCAAGGTAGGTGGTTAGTTGTATGTTGACGGTCTTCTCGATGGCGTTCGCCGGGAACGGGTGCAGGGAGATGGGCCGGAAGTTCTTGAGGTCCTTGGGGTCCGCCTTGGGAGTCTTGAGTAAGGCGTTGGTCTCGGCATGCTTCCAGCTCTCCGGGAAGGTTGCTGTCTCGAAGGAGATGGTAATGGCTTTCCGGAGATGGGGTGCGATGGTGGTGCTGGCTTTGTTGAATATGAGGTGTGGGCATGGGTCTGATGGGGATCCAGAGTGGATGGTGTTCATGATTTTGAGGGTGTCGTCGTAGTTAATGTTGGTCCAGGAGAGCAGGCGGTTGGTGCGGATGGTGGTCGAGGGTGCGGAGGTTTCAGTGGTTGCCGGGGCGGTCGTGGCGTAGAAGCTGTCGTGGATGTCTGCGATCTTGCGGTGGAAGAAGGTGGCCAGCGAGTCGCACAGGTCTTGCGAAGGTTGGATGTCGTTGGTGTTGGAGCTGGGGTTGGAGTGTTCCCTCACGATGTTGAAGAGCTCTTTGCTGTTGTGTGCGTTGTTGTCTAGACGGTTTCTGACGGAGTCCCTTTTGGCGGATCTGATGAGGTGGTGGTGTCTGCGGGTGGCTTTCTTGTGGGCTGTGTAGCTGTCCGGTGTTCGTTCACGGAGCCAGTTCTTCTCTAGCTTTCGGCAGGTTTGTTTGGAGGCCTGGAGGTCTTCAGTGAACCAGCTGGCTTTCTTGCAGGTGTGGCTGTTGGAGGGTCTCTTGAGCGGTGCGAGGGTGCTGGCGCAGTCGTCGATCCACTGTCTAAGGTTGCAGGTGTCGGGTCGGTGGGGTCTGCGGGTGGGCACCGGGTGATGGTGGTGGTTAGCTGGTCTTCAGTGACTTTGGTCCAGCGGTGGCGAGGCATCTGTTGGGTGCGGTGGTGCGTGGTGGGTTTCAGGAAGGTGAAATGGATGCAGCGGTGGTCGGTCCAGTGGAGTTCGGTGGTGTGGTTGAAGGAGACGCGGGGGCTTGCGGAGAAGATGGGGCCAAGCGTGTGGCTGGCAAAGTGGGTGGGTGTTGTGACGAGTCCGAGGTTGGTGAGGCTGTCGATCAAGGCTGTGGAGTTGGTGTCGTTGTTGTTCTCGAAGTGGAAGTTCAGGTCCCCAAGGAGGCTGTAGTCCATGGAGGTGAGGGCGTGTGTACTGACTAAGTCGGCGATGGAGTTGCTGAACTGTGGTCGGGTTCTGGGGGGTCTGTAGACGAGGGTTCCTCTGAGGGTGGTGTTGGGGTCAGTGTGGATCTGGAAGTGCAGGTGTTCGGCAGTGCTGAGGGTGTCGTTGGTGTTTGTCGAGACTTTGAGAGTGTTACTGTGGACAATGGCGATTCCTTCTCCTACTCCGTTGGTGCGGTCCTTTTGGGTGATTGTGTAGCCTTCCGGGATGGCTATGGTGAGGTCGGGTGCAGAGGAAGGGTTCAGCCAGGTCTCCGTCAGGAAGGCGACGTCTGGGGTGGTGGAGTCGAGTAGGTCCCAGAGTTCAACGGCATGTTTGCGGGCGGAGCGGGTGTTGAGAAGGATGCATTTGAGGTGGTTGGGTTCTTTGGTCGGTGGGTTGGCAGGCCGGATGCTGGTGAAGCTGCAGTTCCGGCAGGAGAAGGGGCGTTGGGTGCGCTTCAGAGCAGCCCAGAAGCAGGTGTGAGATCGTCCGACATTGAGTGCGTGGAGGGTGCTGGCATCGTAGCGGTGTCGGGTGTCATGATGGTCGCGGGGGCCAGGGGTTCTGGCGTGGGCCAGGCGCGGACGTTCGCAGACGGGCTTGCCTTAGTAAGGCAGTATCAGAGGACAGTGTTAAGCATTTGGTGTACACACTAATTCAGCAAATGAATTCATTTACTCGAACTGAACTCTAGGCCAATTGTTTTTGTAAAATATACTGTTTATTTTTTAGAACCAAGCAAGCCTGGCACAGGTAAGCATAACACACTTAACAGTAATAAGTTGCTGGATGTAGAACAGTTTGAAAATGCAATAAAACTTGTACTTTGTTTGATTTACGGGGGATGCAGCAGGTTGCAACTCTTAGCAAATACAGTACATTGAAATGAATAGGCTTTTTCAGTAAATTACAGGTAAGTTACTTTTTATGCTACTTTTCTAACTGGTGCTGGATACCTAGATTTAGAACTTGGACATTTCCTGTAAACAGGTAAGTATTTACGTTTTGGTTATTCGCATGATTTCTGAAGAATATTTCTAGATTTCAAAACTCCACACTTAGTCGTTTTTTTGGAAGAAAAACAGTGCATTGAAATGAATAGGCTTTTTCAATAAATTGCAGGTAAGTTACTTTGTACGTTACTTTTCTTACTCAGTGCTGATTCCTGGATTCAGCACTGGGACATTTCCTGTAAACAGGTGAGTAAATACGTTTTGGTTATTTGAGCTGTTTTGAAAGAATATTTTTAGATTTCAATTAATTCCACACTTAGAAACGTTTTGGTAGAAAATTGTCAATGTTATCCTATGTAGGAAAAACAGGTTACCGGTTCACAGGTAAGTAATCCTTTGTGGGAGTTAAGGTTCTGGAGTTAGACTCGGGGTCAGTGATGCACTTTTGTTTCACCGTCAGCGGCACTAGGGCAGCCGGGTGCAGAGTGTTGAGGCCCAATGTTATCCAATGGGGGATAGTGGGCCTCCGGTAGGTGGTGCTGGCAAGCAGGCCACACGGCTGTGGGAGTAAAGCTCCTAGGGTTTAGGTCAGGGCAAATGGGGGAAAAAATGTGCACCACAGGTGCACCCTCAGTGGCAATGTGAAGGCCGGGTGCACAGTGCTGTTTCGACGTCGGACGCCATGCTGTTTTCAATAGAGAACCTTTTTACAAAAGCACTGCAGGCAGGGAGACGAAGGACTTCTGGGTGCGACCACCTTCGAGACGTAAGTTGGGAAGTTAGGGGTTGGTTAGGCACCGTCGGTTTGGGCACACAAGGCCGTGCGGCGTCGGGTGCAGGGGAGTCTTTTGGGGTCAGATCTTCTTACCAGCTCCTGGTCATAGTTAGGGGGGGCCGTCTGGATTTAGACTGCAGGCGTCGGCTGGAAGCTTGAGGCAGGTCAGGGGTCGCTGGATCTCGGTTCACGATCGCCGGGGTGACCTCCTTGTGGTGTTTTTCCACTTGAACTTGGGCGGGTTCGGCGGGTGCAGAGTGGGCTGGATTCGCAGTGTCTGGCTGGCGCCAGAAGCTGCAGTTTGAACAAGTCCGGGGCTCACGGGAGATTTCAGTCTTTGGAAGTGAAGGTAGGCAGATTCTTCAGGGTTTTTGAGGTTGCTGGCTGCAGGACACACCGGGGTTTCGCAGGAGCAGGTTGGAGGAGAGACAGGCCTGTGGGGCTGGGGCCAAGTCAGTGGCCGTCGTCCTCTTGTTAGCTCTGCACGGCTCTTCAGTCCTTCTTCGTATCTTCTTTCTTGTTGTTTCTGGATCTGAGGATGCAAGGTTCAGGGTACCCTCTAAATACTAGATTTAGGGGTGTTACAGGTAGGTAAAGGGCAGGGACCAATGGGTGCCTTCCCTGGGGTTGGTACACCCTCTATCGTGCCACCCTCCCATGGGAGGGGGGCAGGAGCCTGTCCCTGGTTGGTTGGGTCCCCCCATCCTCAAGATGTTGCGGACTCAGAGTTGTGCTTCACCTCGCCTCCCCCACCTGTGGGGTGGAGTTGGCAGAGGTGGGCACACCTCTTTATCACCTGTTTTTCCCGCCAGTTCTCCCGCCCAAAGTGGGGGGCAGAACCAGTGGGGACCAGTTGCTGAAAGCAGCAAGTGGTCTGGGGAAGCTCACAAAGGCGGCATGCCTTTGAAGCTTCCCCTTCGTGAACCCAGCCCATCCTGGG
Source organism: Triturus cristatus (assembly GCF_964204655.1). NCBI lineage: Eukaryota > Metazoa > Chordata > Amphibia > Caudata > Salamandridae > Triturus > Triturus cristatus. The sequence goes on along the minus strand of NC_140581.1, from coordinate 5,432,353 downwards.
GTAGGAGACTTGGTACCTCGTCCCAGGATGTGCATTGTTTCAAGCCGCGGAGAGCAGCCACTCAGTCTGGACACTAGTGGTAGGTTCGTTTTCAGGGGGCATCTCTAGGAGGGATGTCGAGGATCAGGCGTGCAGAGGCGTTCTGGATGCGTTGAAGCCATTTCAGGAGTTTGGCTGAGGCTCCTGCATAGAAGGCGTTTCCGTAGTAAAAACCTGCTGCTGACGAGGGCCTGGGTTACTGTTCTTCTTGTGTCGCGTGCAGATCCACTTTTTTTAAGGCGGGTGGAGGGAAATAACGAAAGCAGGGCTCAGAAGCAACACGGAGAGTACTGGTGCGTGAACGATTACAGAGGACGGGTTCAGAAGCAACACGGATGGCGGCTGGACAAGCAGGGCGAGAGAGAGCAACGTGGAGCACTTGAGAACAGAAGCACATGGGATAAAGAGAACAACGTGGAACGGGTAGAAGCACACAGGGAAAAAAGCAATGCGTGGGAGGTAAAGCACACAAGGGCAAGCACAACACTGAGGGAGTGGGGGAGCAACATGGAGCGCGGTGGAGTGGCGATGGATAAAGAGGAACCCCCCCCCATTAAAAAATTAAAGATGCTATTATGCAGTCGCAGCAGCTGTGTCATTTTGTAGGTAAAAGCACAACACACACAGCGTGCGTGTGAATATTTTTTTTTTAATGTACTGATCCAAGTTGTACTGGTAAATAAAGAAAAATAAAGCAGTGCCAACGTTTTTTTTGTTTTTTTTTTAAGGCGGGTGGAGGGAAGTAACGAAAGCAGGTCTGTTTATTATTGCATAATATCACTGAATTACACAACCGGTACCTGCAAGCCTTTAAATACAGGAGATGCCATTGCTATTTAAGGCCACAGGGTGGCAGTGGTAGTCTCTCGACGCTGTAATGATACCAGTGGATACGAAACGTCTCTTGAAAAGACAGATGGTGGCTGCGCGCGTTCACGCGCACATGCACGAAGGCTTGAGGCCAGCGGCTGGCAGCACTTTGAAAATCCCCCTTACTAAAAGTCGAGCAACAGCGCATGCGCTGTTCTAGGCTTGACCTAAAAACTGATAGCGAAGCATAACCAAAAGTATTGAGACAAGATGTCAGACTTCTTCAAATACTGCCACTGAAAAAAAAAGGGTGTAGCAGCAGACAAACTGATGCATGAAAGTTAAATAATTTGAAATAAGAATTACACACCATACAACAGAAAAGCCTGACGATGAATCTCTGGAGTTAGTCTCCAGAAAATGGATTCTATTGATTCTGACTTTCAGTTACAAACATTGTTTGAAAATCATGTAGATGGCATTTAAAAAATAATTAAGAAAAATAATGTGGCAAGGGCTATAAATAAGAAACCCATTTTGAAAACCTGGATTGCAAGCAAAAATATACCCCACACAGTCGCAACCTTTTCAGGAATATAGGCAAAATGTCTGCAGAACTCGAGCCTATATATGGATCTTGTTATTGGTCCTCGAGGGCCAGACCCACCCAGATTTCCAGCAAACCTAGAAAATAAATGTTTATGCAATACATCTCTATAAGCAAGCATTTACATAATCAGATGTTATCAGTGCTTGAAATGGAAAATTAGATGTGCAGGTACTCAGTAACAGAGTACCTGCTTGTTTCTGAGAAGTGCCTGTACTCTCCAATTAAAAGTATTATGTCACTCTTGAGTTGTGCCGGTACTCCATACCGGCCAGGACCGGCCCACTACCCGCCCATTTAAAGCACTGGATGTTATCCTGAAAACCTGGTGTGTTTCGGCTTGCTATGACGAGTACTGAACACCCCTGCAACAAAGTTGTGTAGACGGAGGAAGAGCTTCACTAGATACAACACAAACTAAGCTTTACTTTGATTGGAGCAGCTTCTGTTCGCCTTGTGCTGGTCAAAAACACAGATTACGGGTCTTTCGGCAACATTGGAGAGATTTTGCACAAGGCAAATAGGTGCTGGATGTAGTAACTGAATATGAATGTACTCAGATGACAAATATTTGGTTTAGTAGCACAAATGAGGAATTTTTTCAAGGTCCTTTCGTGCATTGGCTACTGTAGGGGATCGAAGCTTTTCAAGACAAGGAGGCATTGGAGGAATAACCAATGAAACAGAGGGCAAGGAATACATGCGCCAATGTTCAGCATTCTGTTAGCCTCTAGCTAGGTTTGCGCTACTCCTATAAATCATACGTACAAACACACCACATAATTTCATGGTATCTTAATAAATAAAGGATAGGAACTTACGGACCACATAGCATTAGATAGGTGAGAACACAGGCGTTTTAGTACAAGTAGTTCGGTGTTGCCTGTCCGCACTCACTGTTCATGCGTGGTGGGTTTTGATTCGAAACGTCGTGTATGCGGTCGACCCAACAGCAAGCTGTCTGGATGACGCACGTCGCTTTGATCAGGACGAGAGCAGGTGCTGCGGGAGTTCGACCAGTGCTTCCGGGATTGTGAAAGCCGTTGTCTCAACTACATGTGAAGACCACATGAACCGCACGCATCGGGGAACAAAAAGTATGGAGATTCACAAACCGCAGCTTCCCACTGCAGCCAGCAGGGGGCAATAATGCTTTGATTTGAGACAGGAAAGGAAATAGAGAAGAGAACTACATGTATTTTGTCGAATGGTTTATTTACGTTTATTTGCTGAAGGAGCGGGTTATCGTGTTCTAGGATCCAGCGCATAGGGGAGTGATGGATGCAGAAGTGTGTGAGATGCATATTTTTAGTGTTTGTCGTATGTGGTCAGCTTTGATGACTTTAGTAGGTGAGTTTTCAAAGTGCTGCTGAAGGCTGGCGAATCGCGCGTGCACGCTCACGTGAACTCAAGCTTGTCGCCAGCCAGCAGCACTTTGAAAACTCACCTACTAAAGTCTCTCCGAGCAGCGCGTGCGCGCTGACTCAGCGAGACCTAAAAATGATGAACTTTTAACCTGCAGGTGTCGTAGAAGGTTCCAGAAATTGTGGTGATAAAATAGGTTGAACTTGTGACCTGTATTTGGCGCGGAATAATAAGAAGCTTTTCGGAAGAAAAATTCAAAATTAACCAATGGAGGTAAGTTTTGGAATGACATTGAAGGAATGAAGTATTCTGATTTGTTCTTTACACGTATTCATGTGTGGAGCGACAGAGAAATTGTGCCATTCCTGGTTTCATTCTTGATGAAGTCGGAGCTTTACATGTACTATGTGAGGAAGAGAGAATTGTATGCGTGTGTCATTTGAAATCTGGATAACAACTACAAAGGTGAGTTAGAAATGAACAAGGTGTGTTATGTGTTTTATACTATTGATTAAGTATTTGAGGTGATGTTTTTAATTTTGAAAGTATTTTTTATTTCAAAGTAATATAGTGTTAGTAAAGTGTGTGTTTGATATTGGTTATGAAATATGCATAAAATTTGAGCTGTTATATAAGTATTTTATATATGTTTAGGAATTTTTCACAGAGAAGAAGTGTCGTTTGTCATCTTTATAGGACTGTATTGTTTTGAAAATGAGGTACAGCGTTAATTTGAGTTTGTAATGTATTTGGGGAGATAAAGAAAATGTCGCACGTTTGCAACTGATACTTTTTGTGGAAATAGTTGGGTTGTGGGGGAGGTGGTAGGAGACGTATGTGTTATTAAGTTAAAAGCGATAAAACGAAATGCAGAAATGTTATGTGGGCAGGTTGTGGTCTTATTTTTGACACTGAGAGGTAGGTTTGAATGTAAGTCAGGGTAGGTTGTTGTACAGTGGGGCCTTGTACAGTATTTTGAGATTACATGGAGAGGAGATGGAGATAGGAAAAGTGATACTTTCCTTTTATATGTACGCATAGTTTGAATCATGTGATCCTAAGTTGAGATGTAATAAGAATATGGTTTCTGGTTTGCATTTGGGAATAGTGAATCGTTTTTGTAGTTTCTGACTAGTGAAAAATAAAAAGGTAGATATACTAAAATATATGGTAGTAAACGTATTAATTATTGTCTGTTCTTATGGAATAGAAGTAGTTGGGGAGTGCTTCTTTAGAAGAGATGTTTTATAAATGTGAGAGATAAAAAAATATAAATGTGCGGTATATGTTCTGTATGAGTTTGTTGACATTAGAGAACTACATGTGATTATAAGTGATACTATTTGTCAGGCTGTGTCGCTGTGGCGGATATATGTAGGTGTTGAAGTGGTTCGTGTTTAACTGATGGTGAGCTTCACTATCCCTTTTGAGACACTCGTCAATTTATTCATTCCATTTAATATCTTTAATATAGATACAGTAAAGGGACTGTATATCAAATGTTTGGGACAAGAACTTTGTTTACTCTCCCCATGCCCTACTATACACTCTTTAGAGTGTTTAAACGACTTTCGTAACATATAGATGTCTAGCTAGTAAAGGTGGTGTAGTTCGACTGGGCCCATTTATAAACCGTGCTATGGGATGGTTTATGTTTTACCCGCCAATTTGCATGTTTGAATACTTTTTGCTGATAAGTGTTCCGGCAGACACCTGTTAAAATGAACGTTGTATATGGGTATAGTGGCGCTACTGCGAATGGTGGGGGTTTCTGTTTGATTTCGTACAGTTAAGCAAGGGCGGGGGTGGGGGTGGGTGTGGGAGTGGTGGTTATGTTTCTGATTCAAACACAGAATATAGTAACGTGCAGATGTCGAGCTACTAAAGGTGATCTAGTACCACTGGGAGCACTTATAAAGCGCCCTATGGCATGGGATATGTTTTAGTGGTAAATTTGCATGTTTTAATACGTTTTGCTGATGAGCGTTTCGGGAGACATCTGTTGAAATTAAGCCTCTGTTTGGCTATAGTGGCGCTTCTACGTTTGCTGGGGCTCTTTCTTTTATTGCGTAAAGTTAAGCAAGGGCGGGTGTTGAGGTAGTGTAGTGGTACTGTGACTATTTATAAACCGTCTTATGGTACGGTGTATGTTTGAGTTGCAAAATTGCAGGTTTTAATAGCTTCTGCTGATAAGCGTTCCGGCAGACACCTGTTGACATTAAGTCTATCTATGGCTATAGTGGCGGTAACAGGAGTGCTGGGGCTCGTTGTTTTATTTCGTAAGGTTATGAATGGGTATGGGTGCGGGGTGGGGGATGTGCGTATGTTGCTGATTATAAGACGGACATTTGTAACGTGGGCATGTGTAGTTAGTAAAGGTAATGTAGTTTGAGTGGGCCTATTTATTAACCGTACTATGGTATTGTTTGTTTTTCCTGCGCATTTGCATGTTTGAATACTTTTTGTTGATAAGTGTTCTGGCACATACCTGTTAAAATTAAGCCTGTGTATGGGTATACTGGCGCTACTAGGAATGGTGGGGGTTTCTGTTTGATTTCGTACGGTTAAGGAAGGGCGGGGTGTGGGGGAGGTGGGTATGTTTCTGATTAAAACACAGAATTTAGTAACGTGCAGATGTCGAGCTACTGAAGGTGATGTAGTACCACTGGGAGCACTTATAAAGTGCCCTATGGCATGGTATATGTTTTACCCGCAAAATTGTATGTTTTAATACGCTTTGCTCATGAGCGTTCCAGTAGACAGTTGTTGAAATTAAGTTCTTGTATTGGTATAGTGTGTTTACTAGGTTTGGTGTGGCTCTTTCTTTAATTTTGTAAAGTTAAGGAAAGATGGGGAAGAGAGTGGTGCAGTGGCAGTGTGCTCATTTATGAATCGCTTTATGGTATGGTATATGTTTTTCTGGCAAATTCCCATGTTTTAATACGTTTTGGTGATGAGTGTTCCAGCAGACAGGTACAGAAATTACACAATATTTCTGTGGATAAGACATCTTGTTGCTGATAGACACTCTTGTACTGTGGTAGAAGCATTGATGGAAAATGATGAAACTTGGTGCCATTGTAGATTTAAATGGAAGGTTACACTGTTTGTTTGTTACTATGAAATGTGGGGGTGCTCTAAAACGGGAGGGCAAAGCTCTTAAAGGGGTGTGGGCAACGCAAGTTGGGGCGTGGTCTAAATCAAGATAAGTATCATTGTGTGCTTTAGAAAATCCTCTCCAATTATCGTAGGTTTGGAAAAAAACATTGTTTCAAGAATTTCGCTTTCTTCTACAACGTGGGTAACCTAGCGTGATGTCTCCAGTTCTGAGTAGTGAGCAAAATAAGCATTCGTACATCAATGTGCATGCTGTCACTGCAGCGTAATAAAAAAAAAAATTGACCATCTTTGAGAGGGCCGAAAATAGAGCCTGGTAGAGAGTCGTTTGGAGGCTGCCTGAAAATGAATGCCGGTCCCCAGACCCAGGCCAATTAAAGCGCAGTATCCATGCATGCTAAGCACTGCGCCATTCAACCATCTTTTAATTGATGGATATATTCCTAATTATATATATACATAAATCTGTTTGTCCGCTTATCGTAAGCATCTATGAGCGCACTCGCCTATAGTAAGCACTGTGCCATTCATGCAGCTATACGCCTATATATGCATAGATATATCTGTCCCAGAATCAATCCTAAGCATTTATCAGCCCTCCCGTCTATCGTAATTACTGGTCTTTGCATTCATTTACCCTTCCATACATCCATACATTGATACATTGATCTATGTATCTATCCATTGATGCAACTGGCCATGCATCCACTCACCATTTGTTCAACTATACGTTCTTATTTCCGTGCATCGTCATTTAAACAAAGGTACATCTAGCGAAAGAAATGTAAAGGAGCTTTTAAGTGTAATACGTTAATTTAGAAACATAACGTTTTGTCGAGTTGTTTATAGGTACACTGTTTTAAAGTGGCCGTGGCTGACAGATACTGAATACCTGTACTTCTTATATTTGAGAAAGTATTCCAGAGAGCTAATTTGGGGTGGTGAGACCCTTGAGTTCTATATTTCCATGTGAAGTACAGTATAGGAATATAAAAGTAATTGGAAAGCTTTTATGTTCATATTAAAGAGGGGGTGTGAGAACTTAGTGAGGCAGGCAGAGTGTGTGTTTTCGTAGCACTAAAACAAGACCGTGTGTAAGGTGAGAGCAGGTTCGTGCTGGAGTTGCCTTGTTGTGGTCGTTTGCAGAGGCGCAAATTTCGGGGGAGCCTAATTCTTTCAGCAATAGGCAGAGTGGGCATGTAGGTGTTGCAAAAAGGGGTGAAAACGAACAGAGTCTCCTTTACAAAAAAACGATGTTTTGAAGACTGGTGAAGTACTCGGGTGCGGCTCTGTGTGTGCGCCCGGGAAGCTGTGTCAGAGAGTCCGGGGCAATGGGCGCTGCACGCATGGTGGTCTGTCTGCTAATCACCCCACGATGATGTTGCTGGTGCGTTGCAAAAAAAGAAGGGAAATACTGAGAGAAAATGGCTCTCTTTAAAGGATTTCCGTTCTCCTACAATGCGAGTCACTTGGCATGATGTCTGCACTTCTAAGTAGTGAGCAATGTGCATGCTCTCAAAGTGTCACTGCAGTGCAAAAAAGAAAAAAAAAAAAGGATTACGTTTGTGAGGTCGGAAAACAGAGCCCTATGAAGACCCGTTTCGAGGCTCCCAAAAATAAAGTGCTGGTGGTCACATCCCCACAGACACCCCCTCCAGTTAAAGCCCTGAGTGCAGTGTTATGTTTGCGAAGTTGTTGATAAAATTGTTAGGTAACAATGGAAATTTGTATGTGTGCTGTTTGGTTGATAATATTCTAAATACATAGATTAAAGTTTTTTTTAATTCTATTTATAAAGTTGTGTGCGGTGGGTTGCAGAGAAAGTGGTGTGGGGTGGTGGGGTGTGGCGGAGAGGTGAAAAGTATGAGGTAGTGCAGTTATATATAAATTGTAAAGGCGTATGTAAATAATTAAATAAATACTTGCAGTATGTTCTATGGCACTACTTGTTATCCTAGTGCTCATTTGTCGTGCTCCATCACGTTGCAGCACTGGGTCTGGAAGTTGTTAGTGGAAGTTTTGCAATTGTATGGTATTATTGTAACATAGTGAAGAAATGTGAAAAATAATTCGATCTATTTTTTGTTTTTCAGAAAATTATTTTGTTTGGATTGAAATTTGGAAATGCCTAGAAGAAGTGAAAAAGAAGAAAAGAGAAGAAAAATATATATTTGACGAAAAGGAAAGATCTTGAAGTAGAAAAAAATGTGAGTAGTAGAGAAACTGCTTGTTCGAGTTAAAGCGAAGATAAATTTTGAAAAAAATATTACGAACATTTAATGAGAACAACATCGCACAAAGTAAAAAGAAGAATATTTCAAGTAAGGTGAAGCAGAGTTCAACTTCAAATACGAGCAAAAGGAAAGATGATAAAGAAATAGTATCTGGTACTCGGAGACAAAAACAATTTCAAGAAATTCGTCAGAGACTTTTTCGATCTAGAGTGATTCAGAATTTATTGAAAACATGCTGCAAATATAAAAGAAGAATGTTCCAAATCAAAGAGAAGCAGCGTATTGAAAGTATAGTGGATACTGTTTTCAATTTGAAACAGAAGTTGTTCATTTTGATTTTAAAGAGATTGAAAGTTTTGGATAAAATAGTCAAAGTATTGAAAGACAAAAGTAGAAAAAAAAGACTTGTGAACAGAAACAACTTTTGTAAAATCTTTAGTGGACATTGGAGACATACTTCTAGTACTGAGCCTTTTTTTAATGAGGAAAGTTACTTCCAGGAAAATAGTTTATCATTTGCAGTTGATACTGGAGGTCGTTGCTACGAAGATCAGGATGGTGTTCCTCTTCCAAAGGAGGAAATGGTTGGTAAAAGTGCAGAAGAGTTAATAGCTGAAGAAGTGCAAGGCAAACGTCCACGAGCTCCTCTGTATAAGTGGGGTTGTAGTAGCATTTGTAGTATTCGACAGGAATCCATTGATAAAATGCGAAATTTGCTACAAGAATATACTCAGAAAAGTATAAAACAGAAGATTAAGTTAAGGACTAGATCCATGTAATGTAAGAAAATATACTGTGAAGTATGGGCATTCTCTGGCTTGCCTTTCAAGAAAAGTTTGTAAAAGTGTTTTTCATCATTTGAGGATGTTAGCAGTACACCATTCAGAAATGCGGAACTTTGTAAAGAAACTGTACTATGTAAAAAGTCCTGCATTAAGTTTAAGTGAACTGAATGGAAGTCTTTTATATGGTTCTTTATCAGATGTTCAAAAAAAGTGTGAGGATATTGAAATGCGTTATTTTGGTTCAGAAGAGCAGTTCATAGAAAGTGAAAGGTTGACAATTACAAATGTTGGAGGAGATGAGAAAGTGATTAGCACTGATCAATTTGAAGAAGAAATTGGAAAGTTTAATGTAGTGTGCTCTGAAATACCAAACTATGTTCGTGTTTCTTGTCGACATACTTACTATAAAAGTCAAAGTAGGAATGTTGATTTGTATTTGAAAAGTGAAAAGGAGAACAATAGTAAGTGGGAAGAATTTGCAACTTACTTGTTTGTTGAAGGTCGATATGAGTTAGGTAGTGATCAACGTATATGTAAATATTGTCATTTGAGAGGTCATCAGTGATGTCACTGACCATGTCATGCATGATGTAATATGTGACGTCATCAGCAGTGCTTTGCGGGGGCACAAGTTATAGTTAGCTGAACTAACTATAACGCCGGAATTTCTATGGTTTTGTACGAGTGAAATGTCCAACTAACTATAACATTCCTGAAACCTATGGTTTTTGCAGTTAATTTCTATGGCTTTTTAAATGCTAATTTCTAACTATAATGTGCCTGAAACCTATGGTTTTTTCAGTGAATTATATATTTAAGTCATAACTATAGCTTTAGAATTTCTCAAGTTTCTATAGTTTAAGTTGGGTTTGAATAGAAAGAATAAATAGAGCTTTCCTAAGTATATCTTAGCTTCAACCTTTGTTTGTCTTCATTAAATTTAAATGTTTTTTAATTTTTAACTGAATGTCGTTACGTACAGTGTCATAGGTTATAGTGAAGGACAGTGTGAATCAGGCCCCATGATATTAGACTGTATGACAAAAGCTAAACATACACTTTGGTATAAGTTTACGATTGTTTGCTATTTAGAAAGGTTTTTTTTACAACCAACTTTTTATTATTTGAAAAGGCAACACTACACAGCTGTTCGCCTACAACCACACTGGCCGGCAGCAAAAGTCATAGCAGCATAAGACAGTTACTTTAGGACAAGGAAGACCTTCTGCACCGCACGTCACTGGCCCAGCTGTAAGTGCCAATTGCGTAGTTGTCCCCCCGCCCGCCAGGCACTGCGCCCTGCATATTCCATACTGCAAGCACCCGCCGAGGTATGTGCAGTATTGCAGAGTCAGCCAAGGCACAACATAACTCACCAGACAGAGCCATCGTGGTATCTACAGATCTATGCAAATGCCCCTCGTGACGTAGTTGCAAACACGCTTATACAAGCTTAGGCATCATACATTACAATCGCATCCGAGATTGCATCCTAGCTATCAACGTCAGCCCAAACGGACTATGCATAAAGGACTCATCCGCCGTTTCTCTTCCAAAAGCGACCAAGTGTAGGTCTTTTAACGTTTGTATAAGATCTAAAATTTTGGTTCTAGGCTCGTTCACTAGGCGTTATGAATACCTTACAGTGCATTATGGGACACAACAACCAGCAGGCAGTACTCAACAGGTCAGTGTTGCTACAGCGGAGTTGCAGTATCCATCCGCTACATTTCCTAAGTCAAGGTGTAATAAAAAGGAAAACCAACTATTAGGTAGGGGATTGAGGCGGAAGGAGAGGAAGATTGGGAAGGGAGAAGGGAACGGACATGGTGGGAGGGCGAGGTACGTAGGACTCTGCTACCAATATCTAGCCTCCCTTTCCTAATCCAGAAGTACCACCCCAAGGGAACCCATATTTCTGTGGTGGCAGTGTACAAGGTGTATCAAGAGGCAATGGTCTTGGTGTGCTCAACTGAATTTAGCGGCCCTCCAACTGTGAAAGCGGCTGCCCTGTGGACCTCCAGAGTCCCCCCCGAATCAGTAGGGCATATCACATCGTCAAACAACTTTAAGGCCCGGAGCCGTGGCGGTTGTAACCTAGCATGCTCCATCCTCCCCAGGTGATCCACCAGGGGTTTCCATAATCTCCGGAACTTAGTATCCCTGAATTGAATGTGTGCCGTGAGCAGCTCCATTGCCACCACATGCCACAAGCGGGTGAACCACACATTTATGGAAGGTGTCTCTGCCTTCTTCCAATATAATGCTACTGTCTGCTTCGCTGCACCCAGCATGTGGAGGCTTAGGTGCCAGTCCCGGCCCGTTATAACTCGCATGGTCGCTGGCCTGAGACCCAAAATGATCGTGAGCGGGTCCTCCGGCAAGGGATATCCCAGCACCCTTTTAATGTGGCTGAGGACCTCTTTCCAAAAGGTAGTCAGGAGGGGACACGCCCACCAAACATGTATGAAGTCACCCAGTGCTTGAGTACAGCGCCAACAGAGAGGAGACACCTTGGGAAACATCTTTTGAAGTCGGACGGGGGTATAGTACCATTGGGTCATTACCTTGTAGGCTGATTCCTGTTGGGGTATGCTACGAAAGGTTCAGGGGATGTCGCCCCAAAGCCGCGTCCACTGGACAGGGGTAACTGTAACGCCCTGAACGTCTCAGGATCGTTTAACAGACACGACAATGAGGACGCAACCACTTGTGAAGGGTTAGTTCTTTTAATGAAGGCAAATAAAATACAAAGAACAAACAAAAGTTATAGTCACTGGAATCCTCCAGGCTAAGTACGTTACCAGCCCACAGCACGGATGGTCCTAACCGTCCTCTGCATATACGCCGATCCCGGCGTATGCCAACAGAGGGCAGAAATGAAATGGCCGACAATGCCAATCGGTAGGCTGTGAGGGGCACGAAGAGTGTTGGGGAGAATCGAGGAGTCAGGGAAACACCCAGCCGGGGTCTCTACCTGAAGGGAGCAGCCGCTCAACCTCTTCCTCAGACTGCACCGGGACGCGGAGTCACCTCCTGGTGATGCGTCACCGATACCCCAATCACAAGCAAGAAGACTGAACCGAGAGCAGCCGCTCGATCGATCCTGTGGACTTCCGAGTCTGTAACGCGGCAAACACCTCCTGGTGTGCGTTACAGCTGGCAGTCCCTGTGTCTCTGGTCGGGCTGGGAGTTACGACTCCAACCAGCAAAAGCGCCACTGCGCTTGGACTCAGCCGAGTCAAAAAGCGAAGCTCAATGGTTGACCGGTAGAGCTTCCGGGTCCTTCACAGGTGACGATGGGGCAAGACACGGCCCAGGGAGTAACGACTCGACCTACCTCCGTTCTTGCCTTACTGGAGCACCACTCCGGAACACTGCTCTTCACGAAGCAGGTACGTCGGTGTAAACACAATATCCGACAGCCTTGTACCTCCCGGTTCCTCCCTTTATAGGGCGTGTTTTCCTTGAGTTATGTAACAGCTCTCCTGTTACATAAGGGCGTGTTTCCCTTGAGTTATGTAACAGCTCTCCTGTTTACATAAGGGCGTGTTTCCCTTGAGTTATGTAACAGCTCTCCTGTTTACATAAGGGCGTGTTTCCCTTGAGTTATGTAACAGCTCTCCTGTTTACATAAGGGCGTGTTTCCCTTGTATGACAGGAATTCTTGACAGTAACACCTGAGCCGGAGAGGTTCTGCCACCGCAGTTGATAAGGGTGGGGATCTAGATGCTGTGTATGCTGGAGCACTTTGTATATGAGAGAGATTAAACCCAAAGCCAAATGTGCGTGCCAACCGCTCGAACGGAGTGAAGGGCCGCGTGGCTGCCTGCGCCAGAGAGAAGTCCTGTATCCAGTGCCAAAGTTGTATGTATTGGAATTTGTCCTTCTCCGTTAGGCCAAGTTCCTGCTTGCATTGGGGAAAGGTTTAAAGTCCCCCCCAGAAATAGATCCCGTATTGTCCTACAACCGGATTCGGTCCAGTTCTCAAAATAGGGCGGGCGACACGCTGGCGGGAACTGCGGGTTGCGAGCAATAGGTGTGTGGCGGGAGGGGAAGGTAGTGAGGCCCCTACGAACTGCCACCTTGTCCCAGATCTCGAGGACCGTTTTAGTGGGGACAGCCATGTACGCACTGTGGTGGCGTGCCTCCCGAGGCAGCCAAGCATGGTCCCAGAGCGGGCGACACGTAACTGCCCTATCCGTGAGGAAACCACACTTTTTCGCTCTCCCATGCTCCCCATTCGAGAATGAAGCGGAGATGTGACGCCCAATAATAATCTAGCAGGTTGGGGCAGGCCAGGCCGCCCCTGTCCCGGGGGAGCTTCAAAATTTTATTAGAGAATCGCGACTTCTTTCCTCCCCATATGAATGTGATCAGTTCGCGCTGCAACCCTTGAATTTGGTGTTCCGGTATAGGGGTCGGCAAGGTTTGAAAGAGGTAAAGGATCTTTGGCAATATGGACATCTTAATTGGCGTTAAGGCGGCCAAGCCAGGAAAGTGGCAGGGCTTTCCATGTGCGCAAATCGTCAAGGACTGAGCGCTTACAGTCCTGCCAATTGGCCTGCGTCCAGGTAGCCAGGTCCGGGGTCAAATTGAGGCCAAGGTATCTCACCGATCTGCTCGCCCACTGATAAGGAACGCAGGCCTGCAGTGCCGTGATTTCCTCTTCTGGGATCGTGAGGTTGAGCGCCCAGGACTTCGTGTGATTAATTTTAAGCCCTGAGGCGCATTCATAGGCTTGGAGCAGCGAGTGCACCGCCGGGAGCGAGCGTAGCGGGTCGGACAACGTGAGAAGGAGATCGTCAGCAAAGAGGGCAATCTTGTGTTCTACACCCCTAAGGGAGATACCCCTAACATCAGGGGACTGGCGAATCAGGATGGCTAGGGGCTCCACCACCAGGGCGAACAGTAGGGGCGACAAGGGGCAGCCCTGCCGGGTGCCCCTGCAGATAGAGAAGGGCTGCGTGAGCTGACCATTCACCCGCACCCTAGCCACCGGCGAGATATAAGGAGCCATAATTCGCGCCACCATTTTAGGCCCTAGTCCTACCTTCTGTAGAACTGCGCGGAGGAACGCCCAGTCCACCCGATCGAACGCTTTTTCAGCGTCGAGCGACAGGAGGCAGGCCGGTATCCCCCAGTGCTTGGCCTTCCCTACAATATGTCCGCGCCTTGACGTTGGTGTATAAACCCCACCTGGTCCGGGTCAATGAGGTTAGGTAGATGGGTACTGAGCCGTTTAGCAAGAATTTTGGTATACAGCTTGAGATCAGTATTCAACAAGGCTATGGGTCGATAGGAGGAGCAGAGGGTGTGGTCCTTCCCGGGCTTCGGGATGAGGGCTATTTCAGCCATCGCCATATCTGAAGAGGGGCCAACAGACTCCGCGAATGAGTTGAAGAGACGCAGGAGATATGGCTGTAATTGCGGTAGTAAGGCACAAAAAAACGATACCGGGAGCCCGTCAGGTCCAGGCGTTTTACCCAATGGGAGATCTTTCAGTGCGCCAGCTATTTCCTCTAGCGTGATAGACTCCTCTAAGCGCTCAGAGTGGTGCTTACACAGCGGCTCCCAGTCGCACGCTCCTAGGGCAGCCGATATCAAATCCGGCTCCGGTGATTCCCCAGTGTAGAGAGATGAGTAGTAGTCGTGAAATGCTTGGAGCTTCGCTGATTCCGTGATAGCCCAAGCTCCATCTGCCCCCTGCAGTTTTGCAATGTGGGCCCTGGCCGCCCGTGTACGCAAGCGCCTTGCGAGGACAGTGCCTACCCTATCGCCACCTTCATAAAAGCGCTGCCGGAGCGCAAGTAGTGCATGTTCGGCCTTATTCGTTCTATGCACACGGAGCTGGCCCCGAAGGACTGCTAGACGTCGCTTGTGAGCCGCCAAAGGCCGCTCCTGGTCCATTTTTTCCAGCGTCTTAATTTCGCGCGCAAGCTTGTTTTCATAGAGTTGGGTTTCTCGCGCCCTAGCAACAGCTATAGCTGTGAGGGTGCCCCTTATCGTAGCTTTGAAGGCATCCCACAGGAGAGGGAGGGGAGTCCCCGGTAGATCATTATTTTCGAAATACTCCAGTATAGCTGCCTGAATTTCCTCTCAATCAACCGGGTCCCGCAGGATATGGTCCGGGAACCGCCAACGATGCGATTGGGGTGAGCGGGTGAGGCGCTCGTGGAGTAGCAGTGCCACATGTGCATGATCAGAGACCGAAATGCTCGAGTGAGACGCCGACAGGGTATCTTTAAGCAGAGAATGGGACACAAAAAGAATATCGATGCGGGAATAGGAGCGATGCGCATGGGAATAATATGTGTAGTCTCTCTGCCCCGAGGAGTGGTAGCGCCAAATATCCACCAGGTTTAAAGCAGTAAGGGACTTTTTCACTGTTGCAGACATGGCCCCGACCCCGTGGAAGGCTCCCCCACAGCGATCCAGATTCGCATCCCATACCAAGTTGAAATCAACTCCAACAATGAGGTCTGAATTCACCGGCTCAAGGTGTTCCCTTATTATCCTGCGCAGGAAGGCATCTTGACCCTGATTGGGGGCATATATATTGCAAAGCGTAAGCGTGCAGTGCCCTCTCACAATCTCCACCCTCAAAAGTCGACCCTCAGTGTCCCTAAACACCTTCGTGTCCCCCTGTAGAAAACCTACCCTGCAGAAAATGGCTACCCCTGCTGTCTTGGTGGCTGCTGAAGACCAAAACTGGTGAGGGAAACGTGGGTGGGCCATTCGAGCCACATCGGACTTGAGGAGATGTGTCTCCTGTAGGAAAATTATATCGGGACTCTGCTGCAATAAGTATCTCCAGATTTGGCGCCTTTTGCTAGGTGAGTTAAGCCCCATTCACATTGAGGGAGACAATCTTCCAGTAAGGTATGGTGGTCATTGACACTGTTCATCTGGTGGGGCTAACCCCGCATGGCTCCCCCACAAGCCCCTATGTCCCCCCCGCCAGGAGGTTGGAAGGGGACAAGGAAGAGAAGAGAGAGGGTAAGGTCGGGTAAAAAAACTGAAACTCTGGAACGGCCAACATGGCCAACAATGCCTATTCCAGTCTAGGGAGTGGCCAGGCACAGTGGCACAGGCTATCCCGGAGATGTCACTCTCCCAGGAATAGGAGTGGGGGTCAATCATCACCATCTCTACAAATCCAGGTCATCGGGTTTCAGCTCCGGGCCACCGCCCCAGAAATGGAGTTGCAGTGTCGAGAAGTGGGCGTCACGTACGCCCCAATGTGAGGGATTGAAGGCGTTGGACTGGGACCCAGGACAGTCGCTGGGTATTCAGACGAAGAGCCGTGTCCTACCCGCGGCCTGCGGCAAGCACATCGCTGAGTTACTAGAAAGTTCATTTGGGAGCGGACTCCTGCGATCCCGCCGGCGACGAGCCACCCTCCAGGGATCTGATATGTTGTATAATGTCTTGTTTGTCCCACGATAATCTGCTTGCAGCCGGAGAGAGGGGGCGCCCAGATCGGCGCACCCTGGACCAACTAGGCTTGAGTGGGGCTCGAGGCCCGGCAGGGCGACGCGAGGGACTGACCGGTGGGGAATCCGGGATCTGTAGCAACTGCGCTGCTTCTCTGTACGATCGCAGCACCTGACGCCTGGATTCCCATTGGAATATGAGGGCAAAGGGATGGCCCCATTGGTAGCGGATGTTGAGGGCCCTCAGTTTGTCTCTGTACAGGATTTCAGGCTTGTCCCTAGCCGCTTTAAGGATGGCTTCCTTTTCGACGAAGAAATGGACCCGTGTCAGGATATCGGGGATAAGCCCAGGTCTCCCGAGACCCTATGCACACGGTCCAGAGTTGGCGGCGAGGTGTCGTCGTCTCCCCGTATTTCATGGAGGAGATCCGCCACAAAAGCCATGACATCTGAACCTTCCGCTCCGATCGGAACACCCCGTATGCGTATGTTGTTTCGGCGCCCCCTATTCTCCAAGTCCTCTTGCCGAATCTGGAGCTCAACATGCTGTTCCTCCAGGGTTGCAATTCGCTGGCAAAGGTGTTCCTGATCTTCTGTGCGAGCGTCCAGGGTCTTCTCCTTATCGTCAACTCGGTCCCCTAGCTCTCCCACATCCCTCCGGAGCTCCTTAACACATGCCTGAACTTCCGTGCGAAGCGATCCAATTTCAGTTTTGAGGTCTTGCATAAACTGCGCCATGAAGGACTGCGTCACCGGCACCGGCTCTGCTTCCAGCACTCGACTGCGAAGCGCCTCCCGGTGCTGCACCAGGCTTGTTCCATAAATCCATAACTGTGGTGTCCTTGGAAGCCGCCGGAGGTTCTTTTCCTGGTTTAGTGCGAGTCATGGTTCGGCAGTGTCGTTAATTAGACGCACAATGTGGTGAAAGGGCGATCACACCACCGGCTCGGCCGAACCGGAGGGCAGAGCAAGAACGTCCCCTTACAAGCCGCCGCGAGGGCCCGTCACAGTGGCTCGGAAATTCTCTACCTGCGATGTCTGAGGCGGGAGTATCCAAGGGCAACTGTAGCTGGCCGAGTCCAGGGACCCCAGATCTCCCCGAGCCGTCAGCCCTCTCACTCCCCAGCCGCCGCCTCCAGATATGGTCAGATGGGTAGGGGCCCCCAGCCAGTCCGATGTATCTACGCCCGGTCCGATGTCCATTCACCTCCCCGAGCCAGGGGATCAGAGACTAAGGTGGTACAGGGCATGTGCAGCTGGGCAAGCGGGCAAGAAGGCCTTGGGGTACAGGCAGGCATAGGGCTGCTTATGGACTGCGGCCCCCTCCAGTCGCCGCTCCCACAGAGCCCCGCCACAGGGCCTCGTTCGCTCAGTCACGACCAGTGCGTCAAAGTCCCAAAACGGCGGTGTGCACCCCTCTGCCGGCATCCACCCAACTCATTCAGCTGGCGCTGTCGATGAAAGGCTCCTGCCCCGATCAATCTGCGCTGCGTAGCCCTTGGTCAGCACCACCCCTCTGGCCGGTAGCTGCGTTCCCGCGCCCCCAGGGATCCTCGGCTCACCCCACCAGGCACCGTGGGACCAAGACCAGGACAGACTAGGCGGTAGGCTCCAGGCCCTCCCAGGTCCGCAGTTCAGGCCCCCGC
Organism: Triturus cristatus; assembly: GCF_964204655.1. Lineage (NCBI taxonomy): Eukaryota > Metazoa > Chordata > Amphibia > Caudata > Salamandridae > Triturus > Triturus cristatus. Next base: position 5,414,314 of record NC_140581.1, on the reverse strand, counting down.
CCCAGGCCACTCTCAGTTAGCAGGCGGGTCAGGGCTTGCATTAAGGGGTCGCCCCCTAGTCCCTTCCAAGGCAGCAAAGCGCCAGCGGCAAGCCCCCAAGGGCAGCAGTGCTCCGCCGCCCCGTAGCTCACCAGGCCCTCGCAGGGTCAAGGTCCGCAGCGGCAGCAGTGATGCAGCGATGGTAGGACTCTGTCTCCCCAGCAAAGCTCTCCCCAAGCAGCAGCAGCGGTGTGCCCCAGACCAGGTACCTCTGCAGGGCCGACCACCACTGCGGCGCCATCAGTTCCGAAGTCGGGGACTCTCCATATGTCTCCGGGTGCCAGTCTCAAAATGGCGGTCGCGATCCTCCCGACGCTGAAGCCCGGTCTCCACCGCCGTCAAGCCCGCCGGGCAGGAAGATCAGGGCGCCGACAGCCTCCGCCGATCACACAGCTCACTATTCCGCCCAAGGTACTCCACCAGTGACCCCCACCGCAGGAGCGCAGGGCTCGTCTCCTCCGCGATGCGCCGGGTCGGAGCACACAAAATGGCGGGCACGCTCCCTCCGGCCGGAGCCTCCTCTACAACACGGCGTTTCTCCTCAGCCGCGCAATTCCGGGGCCCCCCGAGCCGCCAGGTAGCCGCTTCCTCCTCTCCGCCAGGCTTCCACCCCCAAGTGGGGCGCCCCTTTCGCTTCCGCACCGCTCGTAATTGCTGATTTCACCGGCGGCGGCCCGGAGCCCCAGCAACGCGCGTCTCACTCCACCGATAGCGAGACCACGCCCCCCTAGAAAGGTTTTTTGATAGTAATATCTTTATGACTGTGGAATCTCGGCACATAGACAGATAGGACAGTTGTATCTTTTTATGTGCGGAGACTCGACAATTGTAAAGATTATACTCGTAAAATACATTTGAGGCTTATTTACAAGCCCCTTGCGCAACCGCTGCATCATTTGTTTCTGACGCAGAGGTTGCGCAATCAGTAAGCCACACTGCACCATATCTACAAACTGACGCATTGGGTCCAATGCGTCAGTTTGTAAAGGCCTGCATCACATTAAACCTGTGCCAGGTATATTGTATGCCGGCTAGGCGTTCCCAGGCAAATAGCCATGTAGAAGTGACGCAGTAAAATGTACAACATTTCACTGCGTCAAAATCCCTACGCCTGTTCACACCAGGCATAAGGAATGACGCAGGACTTTTTGAATGGGACTCACCTATCTGTTGCGGCGCATTGCTGGAGTCATCACCTCATGAGCAACTCCAGCAATGCGTCACTCTTGCGCCAACAGATGTGTCAGAATTTCTGACACATCTGCTAATCCATGCACCATGGAGCACTATATTGTAAATACAGCGCATCCATGGTGGCACAAAGACATTTGGCGCAAGGAAACTATGCAGATGCTTCAGTTCCTTGTAAATGAGGCCCATTTGTGAATAGTAAACAATCGTAAACTTCTACATAAGTGTAAGCTTACCTTTCTGAATCATCACTAGAGTTGAATGTTTTCGAGTGGAATAGAGGGGAGTGGAGAAGAGTGGAGTGGTGTTGCGTATAGGGGAGTAAAATGTTATAGAATCGAGCTCTGACTGGCTGCCAACACTTCAACCAGGAAGTGCTGGCAGCCATCATGGGACTCAGCTTCAGCTGAGTCCCCAAAAATGGCAAAAAAATGGGCGCATGGTAGGAATACACTAACCCCCTAGCCTTGGTCCTGGGTCCAGAGCAAAAAAGCATATTTATTTGTAAATATATTATATCTGGCTGCTGACAACATATATATTAACTACTGGCAGTCGCCAGTAGGTAGTTATAGTTAGGACCTTGTTTCTATTCAAGAAGAGTTTTTTCTTTTGCCAAATCTTTGGTGCCATTTGATGAATCTTCGCAAAATTTTCAAAACTAATGGTTCGCTCAGGTCAGCTCCTGTCTTAAAAGTTTTGGGGTGATTCGTCAAGTCTGGGTCAAGAAAAAAGGGGAGTCCCATAACGCGTTTTCTCCATGTCAATTTCCATAGGAAACTTTAGACAAAGCTATAGCCCGAACTGCTGAACGGAATTCACCGAATTTGGAAAAAAGGTAGGTCCTTGTTCAGAAAGCGACCTTTTCTAAAATTGGTGTAAATCCGTTCAGTAGTTCCTAAGAAATTCAGAAATAAATAATATCGATATCCGGTGGCAGAGGAGGATTAGTGAACCCTCCCGATCACAAGCTTCATTCTGATTGGCTGACAACACTCCAAACCAAGAAGTGTTGGCAGCCATCTTGTGACTCGGTTGAACGGAGTCACAAGGAAAAGGGTCAAAAAACGCTTAAAAAACAAGATAAGGGGGCAGGGTAAAAACACCCTGACTCCCTAAGGGATCCCCAGGCCCCAAAAAATCATTTTTTTGTAAAACAAAATTCGACAGTATTCTCGTTGAGTGCGAGAATCCGGCCAATTTACAATTTTTTTTTAAAATGACGCGCGGGCTTCCGCACTTTGTTTTAAGCCCCTGGGTGGGCCAGGTCCTGGGGGCAATCCTGATTTATGTTGCGGGAGCCCACGGGGGGCCCCGTAGCTCCAGGGACCACCACATCCCCGGGGCTTTGTTGATAAAGCACAGGGGCATGCGGCCCCCCTGCAGCCCCGGGAACCACCACCTCCCGGGGCTTTAATTTAAATAGGGCGGGGGGCTTCCTGGGCCCCCCTAAGCCCCAAGGACCACCACCTCTCCGGGGCTTAAATTTAAATAGGGTGGGGGGCCTCATGGGTCCCCCCAAGCCCCAGGGACCACCACCTCCCCGGGGCTAAAATAGAACTAAACAAGTGTTGGGGGCTCCTGCCCCCCACACTGCCCCGGGGACCACCAGTCCAGTAAATTAAATATGGGGGTCCACCAACTCCCCGGGGCTATCTTCAAGGGAGGGGGGCTGGCGGGACCCCCTCCAGAAACACTTCATGGCCCTGGGGACCACCACCCCCCAGGGCCGGCTCCAGCACGTTCCAAGGTGCCCACCCATGGGACATTTCAGTTTGCAATGACAGGGCGGGAGCACGGCTCCTGCCCTGTCATTGCAAACTCTGCTTTGCTTCATGGAAGCGAGAGCAGAAAACCTGCTCTCGCTTCCATGAAGTGAAGCAAATTGCTTTTTGACAAGCGGAGCTGCATGTCAGTAGCTCCCTTTGTCCAAAAGCAATGCTGGCTCCCGCAGGAGGAGGGGAGCCGTCAGGGGCCGCAGGGTCGTTGGGGCTCAACCCGCGGTCGCCAACCGGATGGCGTCCCCGGGGCCAAACGTGGCACAGGGGAGGGGGCCACGCGGCCCCCTCCTATGATATTGAAAGAAAAAAAAAAAAACAAGGCCAGGACTGGGGGATGGGATCACCGGGGCCAATAGTGGTCAAGAGAAGGGGGGCCACAAAGCCCCCCTCCTGAGAAAATATATATAAATTTTTTAAAACAAAGCCAGGCCATGGGGAATGGGTTCCCCAGGGCAAAAGTGGCCAAGGGAAGGGGAGCCACATGGCCCCCTTCCGTATAAATAATAAAAACTAAGAAAAACCAAGGCCATACCCCGGGGGATGGGGTTCCCGGGGCCCACAAAATATTAAGAGAAGGGGGGGGGGGGGGGGCCACACAGCCCCCTTCTAAATATATCAAAAGAAAAGCCAGCATCTCGCCAAAGCCCCGCCCCCTCTCTGCACCACTCTGCAAACACGCCTCGTGGTGCATTTTGGGTTGAGGGTTTAAGTCCCCTTGAATGATAAGGGTCCTTAGGGGCCAATTAACCCATTAGGTACCTCCAGTAAGACCCACACAGTGGGATTGCTGAGTGTGGTCCGAGGCTATGCAACACTCTACAAATGTGCCTCTTGGCGCATTGCTGGTGGGGCAAAGAGATCCTCTTGTGTCCTGAGGACCTCAGTACTAAAGTGGACTTCATCCTCCAGGCAGCAGTGTGTCAGGAGGCGTGTTTGCAGAGTGGTGTAAACAGGGGGAATGGCCTCGGAGCTAAAGCTAAACTGAGAGCATATTTCCTGTAAATTCACATTATCTTTCTCAGTCATGTGAGAATGAAGTCTGACATTCTCAGTAAAACATGTACATCCAACAAGGGCAGAGACTGTCAGTTGATTCCTTTGTGTTCTACTGCAGCTTCCCAGAGTGTTCTAAAGAACAACTAGAGCGCTAACAGTCCTACTTATGATAAACGTATGGCACACCTGAAGCCATCTTGATTGGAATAAAGTGGTAACTCTTAAAACATTTAATTTGCAAAGGAACAAAATGAGGGGGTTCATTTTGCCATATAAAGTATGATTAAAGCTGCAGAAAGAAAAATTAGGGCACATTTTGAGTGACTTCTCAAATCCTCTTCTATTTCATTAAAAAATTCTGACATGCAGACTGAAACATGCACTTTGAATACCAGCAGCAGACTTCCCTGGTGAACAGTAGCTTTACTACAGTGATCTAATGAGCAATTAGAGTGCTAACATTCAGAATTTATGGCAAATGTGTGACACATCTGAATGCCTTCTTGATGGAACCAAAGTAAACAAGTATTGAAAATACAATAGGTCGCGCCCTCGTTTAAGTTAAAGCAATTCTGTTTGTAATTAGGTGGCTTTTTAGGTTTGCTTGTATTAGTGTTTTTCAAACTTTCATGTACATAACATGCATATGTATGCATATATGTATGCATGCATTTATATTTGTATTTATATAGATATGCAGATTATATATATATGTTTATATATGTATGTACAGATATCTACACATATATAAATGCATATGCATTTATATGCATATATATGTGCAGATGTATGCATGTAGAGAGGTAGAGAGAGGGAGAGGTCTAGAGATAGAGGTGTAGAGGTAGAAAGGTAGAGAGTAGTAGAGCGAGAGGTAGAGAGTAGAGAGTGAGTAGTAGAGAGTAGCAGAGAGCGAGTAGTAGAGAGTGAGTAGTAGAGAGTAGTAGAGTGAGTAGTAGAGAGTGAGTAGTAGAGTGACTAGTAGAGAGTAGTAGGGAGTGAGTAGTAGAGAGTTAGTAGAGTGACTAGTAGAGAGTAGTAGAGCGAGAGTAGTAGAGTGAGTAGTAGAAAGTGAGAAGTAGAGAGTGGTAAATAGTAGTAGAGAGAGAGTAGTAGAGAGTGAGTAGTAGAGTTGTAGAGTGCGTTGTAGAGAGTAGTAGAGACCTAGTAGAGAGGAAGTGTGAGAAGTTGGCCTGATATATGATGTCACTAGTTCTAGTGTACACCTTGTATCAGTCCAAACAACCCTTATGGTGTTTGGTTGTAAAGTCAACCTTATAGACCAGCTATCCTAGTGGTAGCATGGACAAGAGCAGTCTTAGGCTAAACTCTGTATGGCATGTGAAGCCAGCTATTATACCATTACAATCCCTTGAATACCAAATGAAAGGACACCACAACAGATGTATTATAAAAATAGAATGTATTTATTCTAGTCAAAATACCCTCAGCACTCTTTATGAGATTCGAGGTAAGTATAACACAGTCTTATTTAAGCATACATTAGTCACACAGGTAAGTGATACAGTTAGGCCCTAGGGGCCACGCAAACCATATACTAAGTAAGTGGTATAAGAACCACTGTCACGAACACATGTTAGGCCTAGGCATAGGGAATCACTGGGGCTACACTATCCTATCAGTTGCTAGGCAGTGGGAGGCCCACGGGATTCAGGTGCAGAGTGGAAACACTCACGCGTAATGCGTTAAAGTCGATAGAAATAGTAGTATTTAGAAATTAAGAGTTTTAGGACACTTAGGGAGGAACTAGGAGTTAGAGACTTGGAAACTAGACACTAGGATAGTCAATACCCTTGTGAGCAACGGAGTACTCAAGTTACCTAGCCCACGGACTGCGGGTGCATAGGTGTGAACTTGCGTCGGGTTTCGTCGTCGAGGGGACAAAGTCTAGGTCACCAGCCAGGAGCCGGGAAGGAACCAGGCGATGTCGTGAAGATGCAGGTGAAGAGGTGAAGCTTGTCGCAGCAGCCACGGGTACCAGGAGGCGTCGAGGACGACCAGAACCAGGAGGTGAGCTGTCCCACGAGGGCTCTTGCTGTCGGCGGCGTCGATGTCGAGCTGGGACACAACAAGCCTTGGCAAGCGCAACCCACGCAGAATGAAGGATTTGCTTCTGTTGCAGACCAGGAAGGTCTGAGGTGCTTCTCTTTCACAGGGAAGCAAGGGCCAGTCTGGAGGAGCCAAATCAGCGGTGGAAAGGGCTGATCTTCGGTGCAGATGGTGCTCGGGGTTGGGGCTTCTCAATCCCCAGAGCACAACTTCGAGGATGCCTCAGAAGCTGCGCTAGAAGCAAGTAGCCAATTTTCCCAGGTAGCCGGTCCCACGTCTCTCGTCGCCTCCACGGATCTCAGCTTTGCTGTGGATGTGGATCAGGGTCGGAGAAGTCTGGAAGTCAAGGCGCTGGTCGGGCTCTGCAGTCGGTTCCTCGTAGAACGTTGAGCAAAGCAAACGGCAGGTCGCTTGATGGTGCCTGTTTGCACAGGGTGGCCACTCCTTGGCCACAAAGGGGATTCTTCAGTCTTCTTCCGTAGTCGAATGTCGAAGGCCCAGAGTTTCTGTTCAAGTTTCAGTTATCAGGATAATCTTAAGTCCTAGGGACTCAGCTTCCACTCTTATACTAATCTAGGGGGCTGGGTTACCTGCTTGGTCCCTCCTATGGGTGTGACCAGGGAGGGGGGTGGTTACACCCCCTTCCCTTTGTCCAGTTTCGCGCCAGGACTGGGGCTGGAGTGCCCCAGCACCGGTTTGAACTGGACTATGCATGGGACACCTTGTGTGCCCCAGGCAGTGTCTCGTTTCATTCATCCCTCCCTGCCCCAATACACTAAGGCCTGCCTGGGGTGGTGCTAGCACCTCCCAAGGCAGGAAACCTATTGTCCAAGCCTCCCTCGCTGGAAGGACTCCCAGCAGCAGGAGGTCAGACTTGTGTCTGTGGCAGCAGCATCCATTTTGTGATGCTGGGGCTCTGGTTAACTTTAACCGGGTAGTAGGTCTTCAACATGTCTTTTCCCTCTAGAAGGGAGGAATACTATCCTCATCGCCAGAAATGGTGTGGGGGTAGTATTCCAAAGTGTTAGACACCTTACACAACATGTTTTGATAAAGCCAAACCATAGTTACCATAACCGCGAGGATTATAAGGCACTTTAAGAGTATATGGTAGGCGATATCATAGAACAGCTAGAAGGACATGGTTCCGAAAGCGGCAGACAGGCTCAGCTCATGCTAGAGCACCATCTCACATCTTACCAAGCACTCTGCCTTCAGGATTGTCAAGGCCTGCCATAGGAGTGACTGATAGGTTACCCATGTGTCTATATATAAGGTAGGTATAGGAATACTACACCTAAGCAAGGGGTGATTACACGACCTTGCCCCAGCTGAGTGATCAGCCAGTTGTGTCATAATGGAAGGCCAGGCCAGGGGTGGCATAATACATGCTGCAGCCCCTGGTAGGCCTAGGGTACACCTATGCCCTGGGTACCTAAGGTACACTGTACAGGGCCCTAGAAGGTGATCCTTACCAATTGGGTTATGTACCTAAAGTACATAGTGTGAATTTAGAGAGAGAACAGCTGGGCTGTGGGTCTGATTAGCAGGCCCACAGCCACATCTAAGTCGAAAACCAGTGAAGCAAAAGCAAAAAGTGGGGGTGAACATAGAAAGCAGACCCTACTCTCCTACAGGAAGTAGTAGAGAGTGAGTAGTAGAGTGAGTAGTAGAGAGTGAGTAGTAGAGTGAGTAGTAGAGAGTAGTTGAGAGCGAGTAGTAGAGAGTGAGTAGTGGAGAGTAAGTAGTAGAGAGTAGTAGAGAGTGAGTAGTAGAGAGTGAGTAGTAGAGAACAGTAGAGAGAGTAGTAGAGAGCGAGTAGTAGAGAGCGAGTAGTAGAGTGAGTAGTAGAGAGTAGTAGAGAGTGAGTAGTAGAGAGTAGTAGAGAGTGAGTAGTAGAGAGTGAGTAGTAGAGTAGTAGAGAGAGAGTAGTAGAGTGAGTAGTAGAGTGAGTAGTAGAGTGAGTAGTAGAGTGAGTAGTAGAGTGAGTAGTAGAGTGAGTAGTAGAGTGAGTAGTAGAGTGAGTAATAGAGTGAGTAATAAAGAGTAGTAGAGAGTGAGTAGTAGAGTAGTAGAGAGTGAGAAGTAGAGAGTGAGTGGTAGAGAGTAGTAGAGTGAGTAGTATTGAGTAGTAGAGTGAGTAGTAGAGAGTGAGTAGTAGAGAGTGAGTAGTAGAGAGTGAGTAATATAGAGTAGTAGTAGAGGGTAGTAGTAGTGAGTAGTAGAGTGAGTAGTAGAGAGTAGCAGAGAGTGAGTAGTAGAGAGTAGTCAGTCAGTGTCAGTCTGTGTCAGTCAGTCAGTGTCAGTCAGTCAGTGTCAGTCAGTCAGTGTCAGTCAGTCAGTGTCAGTCAGCCAGTGTCAGTCAGCCAGTGTCAGTCAGCCAGTGTCAGTCAGCCAGTGTCAGTCAGCCAGTGTCAGTCAGCCAGTGTCAGTCAGTCAGTCAGTCAGTGTCAGTCAGTGCTCAGTCAGTCAGTGCTCAGTCAGTCAGTGCTCAGTCAGTCAGTGCTCAGTCAGTCAGTGCTCAGTCAGTCAGTGCTCAGTCAATCAGTGTCAGTCAATCAGTGTCAGTCAATCAGTGTCAGTCAATCAGTGTCAGTCAATCAGTGTCAGTCAGTCAGTGTCATTCAGTCAGTGTCAGTCAGTCAGTGTCAGTCAGTCAGTGTCAGCTAGAGCAGCTCTGCTGAACTGGTTCTCTGGCTCTACATCAGGTCTGCTGACCTGGTTCTCTGGCTTTAAAGCAGCTCTACTGACCTGGTTTCTCTGGCTCTACAGCAGCTCTGCTGACCTGGTTCTTAGGCTCTAGAGCAGCTCTGCTGACTTGGTTTTCTGTCTCTAAAGCAGCTCTGCTGACCTGGTTCTATGGTTCTAAAGCAGCTCTGCTGACCTGGTTCTCTGGCTCCATAGCAGCTCTGCTGACCTGGTTCTCTCCCTCTAAAGCAGCTCTGCTGACCTGGTTTCTCTGGCTCTACAGCAGCTCTGCTGACCTGGTTCTCTGGCTCTAGAGCAGCTCTGCTGACCTGGTTCTTAGTCTCTAGAGCAGCTCTGCTGACTTAGTTCTCTGGCTCTTAAGCAGCTCTGCTGACCTGGTTCTCTGGCTCTAAAGCAGCTATGCTGGCCTGGTACTCTGGCTCTAGAGCAGCTCTGCTGACCTGGTTCTCTGGCTCTAAAGCAGCTCTGCTGACCTGGTTCTATGGCTCTAGAGCAGTTCTGCTGACCTGATTCTCTGGCTCTTGAGCAGCTATGCTGACCTGGTCCCTTGGCTCTAAAGCAGCTCTGCTGACCTGGTTCTCTCCCTCTAAAGCAGCTCTACTGACCTGGTTTTCTGGCTCTAGAGCAGCTCTGCTGACCTGGTTCTTAGGCTCTAGAGCAGCTCTGCTGACCTGGTTCTATGGCTCTAAAGCAGCTCTGCTGACCTGGTTCTCTGGATCTAGAGCAGCTCTGCTTACCTGGTTTCTCTTGCTCTAAAGCAGCTCTGCTGACCTGGTTCTCTGGCTCCAAAGCAGCTCTGCTGACCTGGCACTCTCCCTCTAAAGCAGCTCTCCCTCTAACTGGTTCTCTACCTCTAGAGCAGCTCTGCTGACCTGGTTCTCTCCCTCTAATGCAGCTCTGCTGACCTGGTTTCTCTGGCTCTAGAGCAGCTCTGCTGACCTGCTTCTCTGGCTCTAAAGCAGCTCTGCTGACCTGGTTCTCTCCCTCTAAAGCAGCTCTGCTTACCTGGTTTCTCTTGCTCTAAAGCAGCTCTGCTGACCTGGTTCTCTGGCTCCAAAGCAGCTCTGCTGACCTGGCACTCTCCCTCTAAAGCAGCTCTGCTGACCTGGTTCTCTGCCTCTAGAGCAGCTCTGCTGACCTGGTTCTCTGGCTCTACAACGGCTCTGCTGACCTGGTTTCTCTGGTTCTACAGCAGCTCTGCTGACCTGGTTCTCTGCACTCACGATGCATGCACCCGACTTCACGAAAATATATTTAAAAATAATATAAGTTTATTATAAGTACAAATATATTATTTTTATGAATATCTTAGATAATCTCTTGCCCTAATATGTATATAAAAGACACATACATATCATTTTGTAACAATTTTTTTTTGCGGGAGTAGCGCACCCAAGCATGTATATGACGTCACGTGTAACCCGCCACCGCGCAAGCATCTCGTACCGTAATGCGCATGTGTCGCAAATGCACAGGAGCAAGAGTCGCGGACTGGTCGCATACCAATCGCGCACATCACGTAATATTAAATGTATATGATGTAACTGAAAAACATGCAGCCGTCGCACACTGTATGCGGATCCTTCAACTTTTCTAAAATGGCGGCTAGAATCAGCGCACCCACTGTGATGTGTACGCTTTGAGAGCGCAACTCCCAAAAAAAAATTGGAAACACTTTTTTTAAGAAAATAAAAAAAATATTAAAATAAAAAATAAAAACAAAAAAGTAATCAATATTTCAGTTTGAATGTTTTTTAATTTTTTTTTGCAATTTTCAGAAAAATATATAATGTTATTTAATGAATAAAGTATTTATAAATAAACAGTTAAAAAACTGTAGACAATCAGTACAAAAAAAAATAGGTATAACTACTATCACACTTAAAAATTAGCATTTAAAAAATCTTTCAAATTCACTGAAAAAAACCATAGGTTTCAGAGACGTTATAGTTAGAAATTAGCATTTAAAAAAGCTCTGGAATTCACTCAAAAAACCATAGGTTTCAGAGACGTTATAGTTAGAAATTAGCAGTTTAAAAAATGTACAGAAAAAACCATAGGTTTCAGGGGTGTTCTAGTTAGATGGCCATTTCACTCGTACAAAACCATAGAAATTCCTCCGTTATAGTTAGTTTTGCTAACTATAACTCGCGCGCCCGCAATGCACTGCTGATGATGTCACATATTGCATCATTCATGACATGGTCAGTGACATCACTTATGACATCTCAAATGACACTACTGATGACATCATCCACGTGACAATCTGATACACCTCATCTTACACTAGTATAACCTTTCATCACTCACTGTAAAATACAGAGTACCATATTTGAAACCATTGACACACCAATACCAGTTACTACATACCCACTCACTGATTCCTAAGTCTACACACACAACTCCCCATTCAACAACAGAATCATTTATACATGCAGTCACTAATTAATATAACACTATCAAATGCACTTATACACATATATAGACATTAACACATCAGCAGTCATCTTAGTCGGTTATGCAGTCATTCTACTTACAAAAATGAATCACACTTACATTTACTCACTTACACAATTATCCAACTACACCTCATTTATTCAAACACATAGTTATTCATAGTTAATATGTTAAAAAAATCACCATTACAATTATACAATCATTCATATAGTTACTCTCTCAATCACTGACTCTTACACATATTTATATTCACCAACTCTCACATACAATGCCTTTTATTGTTTTACTTAGTTGAAGATGTACAACTAAAACATATATTCGCTCACCAACACACAAATAAATACCCTCAGTCACCCAAACAACTGTTTCCACGTGCACTCTTAAACCTATACACCTAGTCAATCAACCATTCACACATCTATGCATAGTTACACACACCCCATCCTACCACACACAAACTCAGTGTCCCATACAAATACTCACCCAACTAATCAATAACTGATATACACACTCATGTAGTTAGTGACCAACTGATGCAGCATGTTATACAACAACAGAGACAGTGATGCACACATTCACATAGTTTAGTTACTAATCCATGTATTAAGTGAGACACTTTTAATTACTCAAACAGACAGTCAGACAGCTACTAAATCCTCCTTCCAGACAGTTATATATCCACTCAATCTTCAATACAGATTGGTATATATATAATACATATTTAAATTTCAAACTAAACCACATTCACTGGATGATGTCATCAGTGATGTCATTTGAGATGTCATCAGTGATGTCACTGACCATGTCATGAATGATGCAATATGTGACATCATCAGCAGTGCATTGTGGGTGCGCGAGTTATAGTTAGCAGAACTAACTATAACGGAGGAATTTCTATTGTTTTGTAGAAGTGAAATGGCCAGCTAACTATAACACCCCAGAAACCTATGGTTTTTTCTGTGAATTTTTTAAAAATGCTAATTTATAACTATAACGTCTCTAAAAACAATGTTTTTTTCAGTGAATATATATTATAGTTAGGAACGTGTTGTCCTAGGAAATGCATTTTTTGTGTCGGTACTAAGTTGGGAGCCGTTTGACGAATCTCCACGAAACTTTCCAAAAAGTGCTCTTTTTTGTCTAGTGTGTGCATGGAAAGTTTTGGGATGATCCGTCAAGTGAGTATCGAGAAAAAAGTAGATCCCACAACGTGTTTTCCCCCATTCATTTTCCCATTGGAACTTTAGACACCGCTACAGCCTAAACCGCTGAACGGATTTACACCAAATTTGGCGGATTAAAGTAACTTGCGTGGGGAGCTAATAAAAGTGTCAGGAGATGAGTGAGATCTAGGAGAGGATTCTGTTTGCCCGGGAGGATTCACAGCGCCATTGTTAGATTGACGGGGGGAGTGAGAGGACTCACGCGGCCGGGGAAAGGACTCAGGCGGCCGGGGGAGGGACTCGTGCAGCCAGAGGGGGGACTCGTGCAGCCAGGGGGGGGGGGGGGGGACTCGTGCAGCCAGGGGGGGGGGGGACTCGTGCAGCCAGGGGGGGGGGTCTCGTGCAGCCGGGGGGAGGACTTGTGGGTATGAATGTGTGCTGGGATGGGCAAATGGAAGTACCTTGCTACATTGCACCTTGTCAAAGTTATCAAACCAGCAGAAATAAGGTAAAGTGCCTAACTGTACAGCATTCACCACTTAATGCTCACTGATCGAGGTGAAAGAAAATCTTTAAAAATGAATTGCATTTCTAGTGCATAGAAACTGTAGTACATACATATTGTCAGAGGAGCTAGAAGGCAGCGATTTTTGTTACTTAAATGTGAACAGAGAGTTTTCACTTCAACGTGACATGGAAAAAGATCAATACCTTTCACGAGGCTTTCCTTATATCTGTCAAATGGTCACGTCTGTCACACTCACCTTAAAACACGAAAGCATTAACTGGAGGCAGTACGGCATGATGGCTTTATTGGTGCACGGCAGCAGCCTCAGATCAGAACCTGAAATTGAGACAAATATAGTCCATCATGATAGAACAAATACATGAAAGCAAAATGTGACTTCTAGAGGGTTAAAAGGTGACCAGCTCTAGACGTGAGACACAAAGATAAGGATGTGGTGTGGCTTGCATCCCGTCCTGTGGTGCTGACAAAGGGGAGCATGCAGACAGTGCTGTGCCCACTCTAGAACCTAAACGCTGCAATGGCTAGACCTAGTGCTGGCTACGAGCAGGCTCGGGAGAAAGTACTAGATGAGAGGACTCCTATGAGAACATAGAAAATGGACACTATGTCCAGTGTCCACGGCACCACGTGTTGGGACCTGGAGAATCCACAACCCTGGGTCAAGGGCTCCATAGCCAAGCTTCGAACTAAAGCAGGCGCTGCCCAGGGGAGCGTGTTCCACAGTGAAAGGTCAGGTGGAGGAGAGTGGACACGGAGACTGGAGTATGCAGGTTGGACCTAAAAAGGTGCCATGGAGCCTACCCAGGTGCTTAATGTGTAGGTTTTAGGAAACTTTACCCTTCACAAACTGTAAGAAAGTGCATGGTTAGCCCCCACTTTTTGCCTGGATATTGCAGTGCCGGCCTCGAAAAAAATCATAAAAATGTTACCAGACCTGCAGGGCTAGTGACTTAAATAATCTACTAACCTAACTGTAATGTACTTGATGAATGAACTGGTTTCAAATTCCTTGATCTTGGGCAAATATTTGAATTCATTGAGTCACCATTTTCTTCTTTATCACATGTGAGAGCACCTTCAAATATGCGATTTCAGCACGTCTGCTGTACAGAAAACTCTTTTGTTTGATTTAATATACTAAACTTTTGCTCCATATATATTACAAATCTAGCCACATACAGGATAAACATGACCCCGACTTGCCTCTTAGTTCATTAACAGCATTGTCATCAGGGCGGATTCACGTTTCTCAAAACATGTTTAACACCTAGCACTTTAAATAAATACATAACTAAAGCATAAAGTGGTAGCACACTTTCATTTGCAATCAGCATAATTTACGTTGAAATGGCCACAAAACTTCTCACCGACACGCTGCTTTACTGATAAAACGATACAGTGTACAAACAAAGTTTGGAAATCGAGTTTCTGTAATCATTTGTCATTTGCACATCACCAAGTAAAGTGTTCTGATTTGCTTTGCTCCTATTTAAATCTTATTTTGCATCACACTTAATTACAAAAAAAGTGCTTTCGTAATTCCTGATCCATTTTAAAATATTTGTACTATTCGTTTACAAGCTATTTAAATGTTATGGGTTACAAAAAAAGCTGACATCTTACAGCCTTTTGTTTCACGATTGTCAGACAGTTCACTTGACAAAAACCTCTAACTGTAGTGAGAGAAAGAAAAATAAACTCAATTTTCCGAGCAGCAATAAGTAAAAAGACACACCGACATTTGACACTTTCCTACACCAGACAGCAAATGAGTCAAGATAAAAACAGTTAAAGGCATCTTTATTTCTCATTCACTTTCTGAATGAACAGAACACCCGTTCCTTCCCAGATTATGTCCACTCGCCCCATCGGACCAGAAGATGCTGAAAATAGCTCGACCTGCTAAAACCTAACCTGCCATTGCAAGTGAGCGAGTATATTTTCGAGGCCTGATGTGGTTTTGATTGTAGTTTCGATTGTAGTGCACAGGGTCCCTGCCAACCAGGTCTCCTGTACCAGTGCTACTTCCCTATAAAACGATTCCACGATTGGCCCTTCAGGCCCCTGTAAGTCTCTAGTAACTGGTACGGTACCCTGGGTACCATGTGCATTGGGACTGAAGAGGGTCCACTGGGGCCACTCCAGGGACCCCTCACGTAAGCCATACAGACTGCCACTGCAGCATGCATGGCCTGGTTTAGCCAAAATTGCAAAGTCAACATGGCACACTGCCTAAGATTTAGGTTAGTCACCCCCGAGCAGGCCTTGCCAGCCCTAGGGCAGGCTGCACTAGAGCACAGGTGTGGGCATATCTGTAGGAAGCTGGCTCTGTATATAGTATACCAAAGTGAGGTATTGTGTGCACAGAGTCCCGTGAAACGCCAAAGGTAGGCAGAGATAAAGTAGATAGCACCTTACTCTATATTTGTGGTAGTGTGGTCGAGCAGTAAGGCAGTATCAGAGGACAGTGTCAAGCATTTGTTGTACACACTCACTCTAGGCCAATTGGTTTTGTGTAAAAATATTCTTTTAGTATTTTTATTTTCTAGAACCAAGTCATGCCTGGCACAGGTAAGCAATAAATACTTTGCAGTAATAATACAGTTTTGAATTGCAGTTGTGTATATATACTTTGGTTTGGTTACAGTTTGAATACTGGTAACGCAATACTGTGGAATAATGTACGTATACTTTGTATGACATTTCAATAGCAGGTCATGTGAATTACTTTTCAGATTATGTTTCTTACACAGTGCAGTATGCCTGGATACTACACGGGGACATCTCCTGTAAACAGGTTGGTAAAAGTGTTTTTGTTATTCGGTTTCAGTTTTAAAGATTTTCATAGATTTTCTAACTCCACACTTAAAAACTTTTCACAGAAAAATAGTCAATGTTATCCTATGGAGGAAAATAGTGTTATCGGTTCAAAGGTAAGTATTTGGTAGTGGGAGTTGAGGTTCTGAGGGTAGACTTAGGGGTCCCCCAGGGTCAAGGATGCTCTCAGCGGCACTAGGGTGGCCGGGTGCAGTGCTGAGGCCCAATGCTATCCAATAGGGGATAGGTGGCCTCTGGTTGGTGGCTGCTTACGGGCAGGCCACAAGGTTGTGGGAGCCAAGCTCCAGGACTTAAGCTCAGGAAAAATGGGGGTTCAGGCCAGCACCAAAGGTGCACCCTCAGCGGTACTAAGGTGGCCAGATGCAGAGTGCTGTTTTGGCGTCGGGCGCCGTGTTACTTTCAATTGGGTTTCTCTGGTTTGCAAAGACACTGCAGTCTCGGGGAAGAAAGTCTTCTGGGTGCGACCACCACTTGGAGAGGTACGTTGGGATGCTGGGGGTTGGTTAGACACAGTCAGCTGGGCCACCGAAGGCCGTGGGGCATCAGGTGCAGGGGTGCCTTTTAGGGTTGGATCTTCTTACCAGCTCCTGGTTGCGGTTGGGAGGACCTTTCGGATTTGGGCTGCAGGCGTTGGCTGGAGGCTTGAGGCAGGTCAAGGATCTCGGATCAGGATTGTCGGGGAGATCTCCTCGTGGTGTTGAGCCACTTGAACTCTGGCCATGGGCCTCAGGTGCAGAGCGGAGGAGACTCACACATTTCGCTGGAGCTGGAGTCTGTGGGTGAACAAATCCGGTGTTCACGGAAGTCCTTTCTTTGGAAGGCAGGGCAGGTCCTCTGGGTTCTTGAGGTTGCTGGCTGCAGGACACACCCGAGTTTCGCCTCTGCAGGTTTGAGATGGGGACAGACCGGTAGGGCTGGGCCAAGTCAGTGGGCGTCGTCCTCTTCTTAGCTTCGGCACAGCTAGGTTTGGGGTGCCTCCTAAATACTAGATTTAGGGGCGTTTTTAGGTAAGTAAAGGTTCGGACCAATGGGTCCCTTCCTTGGGGTGGGTACACCCCCTATTATGCCACCCTCCAGTGGGAGGGGGGCATATGCATCACTCTGATTGGCTGGGTACCCCATCTGCAAGATGGCGGAGACTGAGAGTTGTGCTTTACCACACCTCCCTCACCTGAAGGGTGGGGTTGGCAAAGGTGGGCACCCCTCTTCCTCACTTGGGTTTTCCACTGATTCTCCCACCCAAGGTGGGGCTCAGAACCGGTCGAGGTCACTTCCTGAAAGCAGCAACAGGCCTGGAGAAGCTCACAAAGGTGGGAAGCCTTTGAAGCTTCCCCTTTGTGGACCCTGCCCATACTGGGGGAGGAGGCTTAGCACCTCGTCCCTGGATGTGCATTGTTTGAGGCCCCTGAGAGCAGCAGGCTCTCGACCCAGGGGTCCAGAAACATCTCTGGTGGTGGCAGCTGAAAGCATCCACTCAGCCTGGACACTGGTGTTAGGTCGTCTTTCAGGGGGCATCTCTAAGATGCCCTCTATGTGCATTTTTCATTAAATCCCACACTGGCATCAGTGCGGGTTTAATGTGCTGAGAAGTTTGATACCAAACTTCTCAGTTTCAGTGCAGCCATTATGGTGCTGTGTGTAGGAGAGTAGGATCTGCGTCCTAACTTTATAATTAAAAGAAATAAATGCTACCGGCATGATGCCAGAAAACCCGCCTCTTTTCTACAACACTGCAGTTGCCCATTCTGGCACGCTGCTGGTTGGGGGCTTTAGTACCCTTGGCTGCTGAGGGTCCTTAGTGTAGGAGAGTAGGATCTGCTTCACGTGGGTACCCCCACTTTTTGCTGGTGTTTTACTGTTTTTCGACCTTAGTCTGGCTGTGGCCCTGCTAATCAGGACCCCAGCCTAGCTGCTTCCTCTCTAAAATGGTTTGCATGTACATTAGGTGCATATCTAATTGGATTCTGGAGTGCCTTATAAGCCCCTAGTATATGGTATACAATGTACCTGGGACATAGGTACCTCAGAGGCCTACCAGGGGCTGAAGCATGTATTATGCCACCCCTGGGAAGCACTCCAAAATGGCACCACAGGTCTGCTACTGCAGCCTGGGTAAGGGTGTGCTTGCACCCCTTACAGTGGTATAGGCTACCTATATCACTACCATTGCACACACATATAAAACCTATAAGTCACTCCTATGGCAGGCCTTAACAATCCTGAAGTCAGAGTGCTTGGTTTTTATGTGAGAGGGTGCCCCTGCATGAGCAGAGCCCTTCTGTAGCGTTCGGAATATCTCCTCTGATGCCGTTTGTGGTGCAGCCTGACCATATACTCTTAAGTGCATTATAACCTCGCGGTAAATGCTAACTTTGGGATGGCTGCACAGAAACATGTCGTGTTTGGTGTCAAATGCTTTGGAATACTACCCCAACCCCCCCACCTCCCCCCCCCGCCAGTTCTGGCGGCGGGGGTAACATTCCACCCTTCTAGAGGGAGAGAAATGTTCACACTGGTCTAACCCGGTAGGACTTTCTACAGTCCTGGCATCACAAAATGGATGCCTCTGCCACAGACACGGGTCTGGCCTCCTGCTGCTGACCGAAACTCCGGCAGGGGAGGCCTGGACAATAGGTTTCCTGTCCCAGACAGGCAGATGTGTATTGGGGCTAGGCGGGAGCACTCTCTGGTGCTTTGAAGTCCTGCATTGGGGGCACACTTGGAGTCCCTGTGCATAGTCCAGTTCAAACCGGTTGCAGGGGCTACCTGCCCCTGGTCTGGCATGAAACTGGACAAAGGAAATGGGTGTAACCACCCCTCTTTCCAAACCCTCCCATAGATGGGTCCCTAGAGTTTGTCCAACCCCCAAACTTTGTATAAGTATGGGAACCCAGTCCTTGTGACTTTAGATTACCCTGGACGAAACTCTGCAATATATATCCTGGACCTTCGACGTTCTATCTCGACTAGAAGACTGAAGAAATCTCCCTTGGGGTCAAGGAGTGACTCTCCTGCTTGGCAGGAACCAAAGAAGCAACTGACCGGTCTGCAATTCTGAAGCTCCCGTTGGACGCCGAAGTCTCTGCATCAGCAGAGGTGGATTTCCTGACTTCCCCGAGGCTACCCTGAGTCCACAGAAAAGCTGAGGCCAGTGGCTATCGTGGGTGACGAGGAACCGTGACCCCTGGGCACCGCGTACTATTGCTGGTACATCGACTTCCTGTTTATCCTTGAAGTTCTGCTTTGGGCTCCGAGTATCCCCAGCCTTGAGCACTGACTGCACCAAAGATCTCTGGCCTCCATTCCTCGAGTGACCCGTGGGCCAGGTTCCAGTCCGACCGCTCGAGGCTCCTTCGCGATCGCTAGCCCGTTGGCTAGTGGGTTCCCACGAAAGCAACTCCTCTTCTTCTTGGGCTTTCCTGGTTGCTCCAGACGTGCCCCGACTTACCCTCGCTGGGTGAGTCCCTCAGACCTTGCTGGTCTGCACCGACATCCTTCTTCTCTTTCCACGAGACTTGCTGTTGCCAAGGCTTGTTGGGTCCAATCTGGTCGCCGACACCGCAGCTGTCTACAGACTTCGTGGGACAGCTCGAATCCGGCTCATGGACAAGACACCCGTCAACTCACCTGAAGCACCCGACATCTGTGGGCATTGGTCCATCCTGTCCTCGGTCACTGGCAAGTGACCCAGACTCTGTCCCCTCTGCTTTCAGGTTCCTTCCATCCTAGATCCAGGCTTGGATCTCTTCGGACACTTCTCCTTTTGGTCCTAACTCGATTCTAAGTGTCCCTAATCTTTAAATTTCCAACCGCGACATTGCCCATAGACGCTAATGGGAACCCGCGGTTGTATTTACACACTGTACACGGCCCCCGTGGGTCCCCTATGTCACTACCTTGGGTGGTTCCTTGGGGTCCCAGCGATTCTACAGGCTCTAGGCCTTGTGTCTAGTTCAGTCGTGGTTCTTATACCGCTTTATTGGTATATGGTTTGGTACGCCCCTAGGGGCGAAACGTGTATTTGTGCTATTACTGTTGATTGCTAACTTGTAAATTAAGTACTTCGAACTCCAGTCTCATAAAGAGACTAAAGGGGTGTGTTTTATCTTAAATACATATATTTTAAATATATACCTGGTGTGGTTGTCCTTTCATTTGGTCATTCAAGAGATTATAGACTGGTAAAACAGGCTGCTTTACATTCCTTCAAGACTTAGCCTGAAGGCTGCTCTCAATAGCTAACACTAGGATAGCTTTCAATAAAGGTTGTCTTTAACCAATTCACCATAAGGGGTTGTTTGGACTGATACAAGGTGCCCACTAGAATTAGTGGACAGCATATCAGGCCACCTTCTCACACTGTGGAGTTCCTAATGACAAATTCCCAGCACCATATACTCTTAATGGCATTACTGCACTTACAAGGTGTAAGAATTGGCTTAGACACTGTAGGGGTATAGGGCTCATGCACCTGTACCCTCACCACTGGTATAGTGCAACCAGCTAGAGGGGTGACTGATCTATGCCAGGGCAGTGGGTTGCAGGCATGGTACACAAGGATGTGTGCCATTTCGACTCTTCACTTTGTTCTGCACCAAGACACGCAGCCTGCAAAGGCAGTGTGGGTGTAAAGATAAGGGGCCTCTAAGGGTGGCACAATAAGTGCTGCAGCCCTCAGAGGCCTTCCCTGGTCCAGTGCCCTGGGTATCTGGGGTACCATTTGCCAGGGGCTGACTTGGGCCAGAGATGCCAATTGGGTTTGGTCTTCAATGCAGTTTTAGGGAAAGAACATAGGCTCTGGGTACCTGATTGGCAGGAGTCCAGGGCACACTCAGTCAAAGCACATCAACAATTCAGCAAAAAGTGGAGGCAACCATGGAGAAAGAGGGCACTTTCTCACAGTGCCCACCTCTGCCAACTCCACCCCTAATGTGGGAGAGGGGATGTGAAGCACATCATTAAGTCCCTGCCATCTTGAAGATGGGAGACCCCTCCAATCAGGGCTTGGTCTATGCTCTTCCTAGAGGAGGGTGGCATAATTGAGGATGTAGTCACCCCAGTTAAGGTGCCCATTGGCCCTACCTGCTACTCCCCTAAAAAGCCCCTAAATTTTGTATTTAGGTGGCTCCCCCAGACCTGAAACTTGTTGCCTGCCGGCCTGATAAGGATGAAGTAGACGCCATGCAGCGAAAGCCTGAAGACAAATACTGACTTGGCTCCAGCCCTACTGGCCTGTCTCCAGGTTCAAAGGCCCTTCAAAGAAGACGACACCTGTCCTGCAGACAGCAGCTTCTATAATCTGAGGAAGACTGCCTGCCCTTTGACAAAGACTAGAGAATCTCGAGGACAGCGGCTCTGTCTCCAAGAAACCTACACCAAGGACTTCGGTTCCCTCCGGATCCACGAGTCCTGTCCACTCTGAACCCCGCCTGTGTCCAGATGGACCATCGACCCAGAACAGGTTACCCATCGATCTGGACATCTAGTTCAGCATTCGGTGGCCCCGCCTGGACTCCACAACGATGCCTGCAACCTGAATCCAGAGGCTCCCCCTGATCACGACCGGCTACGGTAAGAAGACTTTGATGTCTAAGAACTCCCCTGCACAAGAAGCTCCTGGGCCTTGGTGAGCTGAACTGATGGTGCCCCTACGACACCCTACATCTTTACATACCTCTGCTGCTGCAGGTCTCCATCCTGCAGCCTCCGGTGCGACGCCTGTAGACCGTTTGTCTGAAGCAAGTTCCCTAATGGAAGGCATTGAGGGGCCGACGCTCAATTTACACCCTGCCGTCCCTGTGCCACTGATGGTGTATGTTTAGTGCTGCTTTGTGCCCCCCCGTGCTTGCTCTAACCCCCAGAGCTTGGCCCCTGCAACCGATTTACCTACCTGCAGCAGTATGGCTCTATGCACCCCCAGTCTCCATTGAAACACACTGGGCCGAACTCTGATTTTGACCCCTGTACTTGGCTGCCCCTGTTTTGTTGCTCATATGACCCTTGCTGACCTTTAGCCCCGAAGTCTGTAACTGTAAGTCGTACTTACCTATATAACCGCATTATTGTTTTCCTTCATAGGATAACATTGAACTCCTTGAAAATTGCATTGTGTCGACTTTTAAAAGTCTTATGTATTTTTCCTGCAAAACGTACTTATCTTATTGCAAAGATCTTGGTCTTAAAATAAAATTTGAACAAAGCTTATTTTTATAAAAGTGGTCTGATCTCCTTTTTGAATCATGTGTTCCTTATTGGTCAATGTTGTGCAATAAATGTCTTACATTCCTCTGTGTTTGGCCTAAGGCTGCTCACCCACACTACCACTACTAGAGCACTTTAGGTTTACACAGAGCCCTGTACACTTCTGGGGAATCTCTGGACTCTGTGCACGGTATTACCACCCAGTGCCATACCATATACAGAGCCAGCTTCCAACACAACTTCACTTCAGTAACATCTCTTGGGAGCGAAGGGTCAGATGTGTCAAAAGCACAGGGCTTTCCAGAGGTGGAAAACCAAATCAAAGTGTGTTACAACCAGATTGTGAGCTGCAGATGTCCTTCTAGCTCATAATGTGCACATTGCGATTCTCAGCTTATTGCAAGAAACATGCAGTAGGAGAGAGTCAATCTTTTGCATTGCAAGGGTTGCAGAGCACTGAAAGGTTAGCACATTGAGGGACCACATTCATCTCAACTCGTTTGGATCAAGTAACCTGTAAAGAAGTGGAGCTGGAGAAGCTGTGAGGAGAAACTACCACTCGGCTGTGCGCTTTGCTGTGTTGGCCTGCAGTGGCTACCTCTGTCTTGGGCAGTGAAAGGACTGGACTGGACATTCTTCATCTTGTTCAAGAAGTCTCAGGAACAGCAAAGACGTACAGTTCATCTGCTACCAGCCCCAGGACAGTGTGTTTTGGGCTGCAACAGAATACAAGCATTGGCATAGCCAATAGGTCTCGCTTTTGGGACCGTATAAGCATTTAGTTATGCAGCAAAACATCTTTGGTGCAACAACATCAATTGCTGTATGGCTGAACACTTATAAGGTCCCAAAGGCAAGACCTATTGGCTATGCCAATGCTTGTCATATGTGATATGGATTTATACCAATATTTTAAAAATCATTTAAACTATATCTAATTATGCTGTTTTACATAATTTGCAATTACTTTAATTAGTTGAGCAAAATAAAATAAACTTGAAACCTGAAACAGTACCAGCCCATTTAAAACACTGGCTCGACCCACCTCTCACTGTTCCTTCTCACTACATTCTTACCATTCACCCTACTCCTATTGCCTACTTGTATGTACATTTTTAATCAGATTGTTTCTGCCATACAGAGTGCCACAGATGCCCTTGCTGTGCACGTGCATGATGACTGCCACCAACCCCACTGACTTCGTACCTGTCCCAGACACCCCAAACGGGCCACGCTTCCAAGGGAAACAATTCAACTGCAGACCCACGTGACTTATTACCAAAAAGAACGTCTCAATGCCACTGGAAGCAAAGTAAATTCAACGATTATCCTAGTGGTGTTCACATTGTAATTGGTGCATTAGTGACGCATCTACCAGGCAAGAGCTTAACTGCTCTGTCATTAAAATATTTTTCAGGATGAGCAGCTGAGCTAAGGAAGGAACTGATAACCAACTGTTAAATATTTAGCATTGCTGATACCAGCCAGCAGCACCAAGCACACTTCGGAAGCGAGAACAGCAAACAGTGCCAGAGGGGTGCGTTGGAAATGAGAGATGACGCGCTACATACAAACAGCGTTAACGTATCAGATGAGCAGAAATGAGAGAAGCACAGCAGGACCTAAAGGCGCGCAGCAGCAGAGACCATCATAAGCAGCGGTACTTGTGAATCGAGGGTCTCACTCTCAGCATCTCCAGCCTCCCATTTGCTGCATCCTGTTGACACCTTACAGGTGCCGGTCGAACCCGGTAGTGGGCATGATCTGTTGCTATGAAACTGCCAGAGTGAGAGCATTTGGTAGTAATCTGAGGTCTTGAGTTACGGTAGCGGCCATGCTGGATGAAGAGTTTGCCAAAACACCGACTAACCAATTTCACCAGCTAGGCTGACGACCTTGATTTCATTGCCAGTCTTGAGAAATCTGGAGCGCCCGTTTAAGTAACACATACAGCTTTAGTAAGCTTAATATGGAATTATCACCGCATAATATTTATATATAGAATATTGGATAGTATATAGGGGAAGAAGGTGGCGTAATAACCAGAGCTGCGGACTTTGGAACTAAGAAACCGGGTTCTAGTTTTGTCGTCGGTTTAAAATCCCATAATTCTGGGCTCAATCTTGCCATGCCTACTGCCCTTGTGTAATGTTATTAGATTTCATTTAAAGCGCTCTAATAACTTAGGGTCGAGTACGCGTTTTATAAAACTGCAACAAAAAGAACTAATGCTGATATTTTGAAGCACACAGCTAATGTTAGCTTGCCCTTTTGGAGAATAAAAAAAAAAAAAAAAGCACAGAGTGCGCAAACCATAGAGTGAATGGCTAATAAAAAATAAAAAAAATCAAGAGAGCCGTGCACGAGTGAATAATTAATGCTGATATTTTAAAGTAATGCAGATATTTTAAGGCACATTCACTAATGCTGAAATTTTAAAGCAATGTGGATATTTTAAAGCGACGCCACACGCGTGCTTGTCACAGTAATAGAAAAACACACTGCTGGCACTGCAATCGTGTTTGTTGCCCCGGGAGTGGTGCGTGCGTGTATGCGTGCGCGCACAGTCTGCTCTTTTTCGAAGCACATACACGTGCTTGTTGCGCACCACTGCTCGCTCCCACAAGGTGTATGCCGCCACAAGCACGAGTATGTGCTTCGAAAAAGAGCAGAACGACGGCTAAAGGTCCTTCTAAGCAGCGCACGCACGCTGCATAGGCGAGACCTAAAAAAGCACCGCAACACAGTCCACCAAATATAAATCCTATAGGATATAGTGGGATTTATATTTTGGTGGAAGGGTTACCTGTCACCGGTATGAAGGAGTAACCCGTCGGCCACGATCTAAATCTGGCCCTTTGTTTGATCAGTCCCTTCGTTTGTATCCTTCGACTACATGTGAATCCTTTTGAGCACGAAAATCTCTTGGAAAAGACTAAGGTCACAAGAGCTTCCAAAAATCTCTGAGTCGACCTGAAAAAGGCAGAAGGATAACATTTGCTATGAGGTCATCATTATCAGCGTCATATCTCAGCACCAGCGGTATGCATTTCCTATTTTTGTTTCCATCGTGTGTTCAACTAAACTATTCTTATACTTGCTAATAAAGTGCATTTCATACATAAGCAAAGCATCAACTCGTTCCAGAATGCTACTTACAGTGCCATACTGTATGGCAGTCTCTAAGCTCCGCCACATGGTGAGGTTCTCTGGGAACAGGGTTTGTGCTGAAGAATGAAATGGTTACTTACCAGTAAGAGTAGTTTTGCAACTTGAAGAATTTTCTGGATTCACATGCTGTGCATTATTCCGCCATCTAGTGGTTGGGTCCGGAATAGTCCTCGTTTGTTTTTAGGTCTCGTCTAGCGATGCAACGCATGGTGCTGCTCGCCTTGGCGAGAATATTATTGTCAGTTTGGTGCGCCTAGTAGGACAGAACATGTGCGCGTTCGGACAGGCGATGTGCACGCGCATGGCGTCTCCTCTCTAGGGATGTTAGCTTTCACACGCTCCCATAACACGCTTCATTTGGGTTCTTTGCTGTGCCAATAACACGGACTCGTTTCTTGCATGCAGCAGCACAAACAAGCGTTATGGAAGGGTTAAACTTGAGGCGCAACGGTGCATGTTGGGAGCTTCCTGTTGCCATCTTGTCTCCCATCCACGGTTTGAAGGAGAGAGATACAGGGTTGCAACTTTCTTCGGAAATACGGTGTTTACAGGTGAGAGGCTGTGTATATATATTACCTACACTAAGGCTGGTACGCCGGGCTCCGCCCCTCCCCCCCAAGAGTAGTCATACTAGTCCTCAATCCCAAGCCCTGCAATGTTTCGTTACAATGCGTCTCTGTTGCCATACCATTTGTACCATGTACCTCTGATGTCCTATATCAGTTTGGGAGGTGCGTTCTGTTTTCTGGCACATAGATTAGGGTGTAGCTCGTCAGCTCCGAGTAGCTGCATCCACCGCTGAAGGTCACCTCAGTCTGCAGTTGCTGGTGTCACATTCTCAAGTCCTGCATGTCTATGACCTGGAGAGTTATCGGTCCTTTGCGGTGCTTCCAGGTAGCATGCTGAATCTGTCAGATAAAGCTACAATTATTGACACACTGAAGACCTAGTTCAGAACTTCCGGACTCTCCTAGGGATTTGGTCATATTTTGAAGGGTACCCATTAAAGTACCCTTCAAAATAATTAGTTTTCATATAAAAGCGAATTGTTTGGGGGGGTGCATCAGAAGATCTTTGCCAACGTGGAAAACTGACGAGTGGTCTGCATTCAGGTGTCAAAGTGTGTGCCTTTGTCTAAATCAGCTTCAGAATGGTTGGTTTCTCCAGCCTAAGTCTACCTAAGCCTTGTATAAAATGTACCTGGTGATGCGCTTACCATGCATGCATATGACTACCAAAGCTAAAATCACATTCGATTGTATATATTATTATTAAAAGATGTGATGTCTCTACTTCGTCAAGCAATTCTAAACACAAAACTGGCAATAGACAGCGTCTATCTACTCTATAAGTGTAGCATAACATATTTAACATTTTATATACAGTGTGCTTAAGCCTAGAGGTATCGGGAAGCTTTACATATATCTTAATGAATCAACAACAATACATTATGAGCAAGGACAAACAGTAGTTTGACCTCCGAGCCAAATTTCCACGAAGTGATTAGTGTCATTTTTTTAAGCGGAAACAAAGAATTCCAGCAGAGACTGAAGTCAGATTTGTCATACTTTGAGGCAATGGAATGTTACAAAGAACATCAAACTTCGCCAACTCATCTCTCCCCAAACCACTTGTGGGTTTTGGATGGCTTGTACGCAGTGGTTCTGATTGTACGTACTGTATTTATTGTTAGGAAAAAAAACACAAAACATACAATTTAGATGTTTCTTTTATGATTTTCGCTCGAAGCCCCAGTTAAAAGATGTTCTTTGCTTCAAACTTTGTTTTTATTGTGAAAAATGAAAAGCTCTTTTTTTTGTATACATTTCATGCAAGAAATGTCTCCAAGCCATCGACTGTCAGAACAAGCATTTGTAATACAACACGACTCACATTTGCGAGAGTTGGAGCTATTGGCCCTGTAAATTAAAATGTGTTCCTTTACAAATCAATGTTTCAGTTTTATTAGTTCACGTGGATCAACTGGAGTGAGCTAGACCTACAACTCTCAGTCCATATTTGTAATTGGCTTATGTCATTGTCCTTCATAAATGCTGTCTTCTCATTCATTAAAAGGGTTGTTAGTCCCTCCTTAGTACCGCCTTATCTTAATTTGTAACCTCTCATGAGGACTGGCCCTTTTACTTTGGCTGTTACACGGTATGTCTTATTTAGTCTGAAAGCACTATTTTGTTTAATGAGTTTCTCTTACTGCAGGCACAACATGCTTTCCTGCAACATTCAGCGCACCATGCACACTTTCATGGGGCGCTTTTACCAAAAAAGCATTTGTTTGTTAACTTGACAAACAAAAACTTTTTTGGTAAAAGCGCCCCATACTGCGCCTTCACTTTATTAGCGGCTGTGGACCTTTCTTTAGACACAGCTCGTCTAAAGAAAGCGGCATGGCCTCTAATCTAATCACATTTTTGAAACTTTGAACTATTGGTTTTGCAAATCACAATGCCTTTTATTATTGCAGTTTTTTTTTAAACACATTAATAAAAGACAATGCTAATAGCTCAAAATCTCACAATTGCGAGACCTATTGCATTGTAAATGCTTGTTTTTCCTTGCTTTGGGGGCTGCTGACCACTATTTGGTGCCAGGTACGTCCCCTGTGTGAAGTCAGGCGGCATCCTGGAGGTCGTGGTGCGTGGTAGCCATCTTCGGATTCTTTTTTCTGTTTGTGTTCTCAGTTTGTAGACCTTTAGATGATCTCTTAGATAATCATTGTAACTTGCTTTCCCACCTGTTTGTTTTCCTTATAGGGGAGGCCGGGTGGGTGGCATGTGAATCCAGAAAATTCTTCTACCTGCAAAACTACTCCTACTGGTAAGTAACCATTTCGTTTTGCAGCGTGGATCCTTTTCTGGATTCACATGTTGTGCACCAGATCACGTAGCGGTTTCTCCCATCTTGAGGAGGCTGTGGTAAGAGGAAGTATTTGCGAACAGGTGTGGAACTACTTTCTGTCCTATTTGTGCTTCCTTATTCATTTGTGTGCCCACACAGTAATGTTTGGTGAAGGTGTGTGATGATGCCCATGTGGCTGGTGCACATATAGTGTCTATGGGCACATTGGCCATAAACGCCAGGGTTGCTCCCTTCTTTCCAGTTGAGTTGTTTGTTGTGCCGGTAATTCCTTGTTAGCGGTGGCATAGCCTAGATAAATGGTTTGGACTATCCATCGTAAAATTGTTGCCTTTGTGACAGGCGTCCCTGTGTCAGTATGTGCATAGACAACAAACAACTGTTTGGATTTGCGTGTTTGTTCCGTTCTCTGTAGGTAATACAGTAGTGCTCTCCTTACATCCAGGATATGGAAGCTTCTTTCTCCTTTAATTTTCGGATTATTTAAGAAGACCGGGAGGAGAATATATTGATCCAAGTGGTATTTGGATACCACCTTTGACAGGAACTGTGGGTTTGTTTTTAGAATAACTTTGTCCTTGTGGATTTGCATGTATGGTTCCTGAATGGTTAATGCTTGTAGCTCACTTACTCTCCGTAAGGATGTAATGACAATGAGAAGTTCTGTTTTTAAAGTGATGTGTTTGAGGTCTGCTTTTTGCATGGGCTCAAAAGGCTTTGCCATCAGTTGTGTGTGCACTGTGTTTAGACTCCACATGGTCACTGGAGCTGAGCAATTCTTTTAAATCCTTCTAGGAATCGTTTTATGACAGGCCTCGTGAAGAAGCTTTTGCGTGTCTTTCCCCTTGTGTACACTACGATGGCAGCGAGATGCACCTTTATGCTTGAGTAGTTGATGTGACTGTCTAGGAGATGAGTTAGGTACGTGATCAATGTTTGTGTGTTGATTGAGTTCATTTGATTGTTAGCGGTGCACCAGGTGGTGTATTGCTTCCATTTTGCGGCATAGCCTTTTCTTGTTATTTGTTTCCTTACCTCCTTCAGAATTTTCATTGTTTGTTGAGGCAGGTTGAGGTGAGCAAATTCTACGTATTCAGGTGCCAGGCCGCTAGGTGTAGCGTTGTTGGTTCGGAATGAAAGATCTGGCCCTGTTGCATTGTCAACAGGTCCTTGTCTACTCTCATTTTGACTATTTGCCCCTTGGACAGCTCTAGCAGACTGGAGTACCATGTCTGCCATTGCCGTAGTGGAGCAATGAGATTTGTTGCTGGCGGTCTTGCCTATTCCAACACTCTTTGTATTAGGGGAATTGATGGAAAAGCGTATGCAAATGTCCCTGAACAGTTTAGCGACAGGGCATTCCCTTTTGGCAGGTGGTGAGGAAAGAACTGGCATTTCTTGTTCTGTATTGTTGCAAAAGGGTCCATCACTGGGGTTCCCCACCGTTTGAAGATGTATTGTACTGTTCTGTGTTTGGGATCCCATTCGTGGGAGCAGTTGTTTTGTCTGCTCAGCTGATCTGCTGTTGTGTTATATATTTCCTGTAGATGAACTGTTTGCAGATTGATTGCTTGAGATACTGCCCAATGCCAGATTTCCTGTGCTAGTTTGCTCAGTGGGAATGATTTCGTAGCTCCTTGTTTGTTGAGGTAGAACATTGTGGTGGTGTTGTCTGTTTGAATCAAGACAGTTCTCCCTTGAATGTGTATCTGGAACACTTTCAGTGCCAGGAAAACCGTTTTCATTTCAAGTAGTGGATATGTTTTATGGAATCTTGTTCGTTTCACTGACCACGTACCTTTAGTTGTTTGCAGTGCACTCCCCATCCATTGAGGAAAACGCCTGTAGTGATGGGCACAGAAAGAGTTGGGATCTTCAAAGGTTTGCCTTGTGTTATGTTGTTGGATGTCCACCATTGTATCTCTGCTTGCAGCTTGTGTGCAACAACCACTAGATCCTCCCAACTCCCTTTGGCTTGTGACCTGTTATTGGTCAGCCATTCCTGGAAGGGGCGCATATGTATGAGGGATGAGTGGGATGCATGACGCCATCAGGCCCATACGTTTCATGACTCTCGTCACTGTCAAGAGATTGACTCCTCTGGTGGAGGGAGGTTTGTTTTATCGCTTGGATCTTTTTTTTGCATTGGGTATGCCCGTCTTTGAGTCCAGTCTTGCACCTGGGAAGGTCTTTTCTCTCTCTGGTTTTGTGGATGATTTCTTGTGGTTTATTGAAAACCCTAGTTCTTGTAGCGTGTGGATAGTTGTCTGAATGGGATTGAGGCATCTTTGTTTCGTGTTTGCTGTTATGAGCCAGTCGTCCAGGTAGGGGATGGCGTGTATTTCCTCTTTTCTCAGGTGTGCCACCACAGTGGCTCGGCACTTTGTGAAGACGCGTGGTGCTTGCTTTGAATTTGAGGAATTATCTCTTGGAGAGTAGACATTTTGAAATGTTGTGTTAAAATTAACTTGTTTACGAACCTTAGGTCCAGGATTGGCCTTAGTAATGGGTCCTGTTTGGGAACTAGGAAATATGGTGAGTAGTTTCCTTTGAAAATCTCTTGTTTTGGTACCAATTCTATTGCTTGCTTTTGGAGTAGGTCCTTGATCTCTGAATTTAACTGTATGAGTTCCGATTTCAGAAATTCTCTTTTTCTTGGTGGGTTTGCAGGTGGCGTTTTTGTCAGTTCTATGCAATACCCGTATATTACCAGATTTAATATCCAATTCTCTGTTGTGATTTTTTGCCACTGTTGTAAGAATTGGGATGCTCTTCTCCCTACTGGTGTTTGGCGTGGGTCCTTCTCCGTGTGGGAGTCAATTTGAGCCCCTGCCTCTTCCTCGAAAGGGCCGCTTTGGTTGTTGTTGCCAACCTTGGTACCCTATTTGTTGCCTTGTTTGTTGTCCATTACCTTGGCCTCGTTGCTGTTACATTTGCTCCCTGACCAAATGTACCTCTTCCTGTGGGCTTTCTCTTGATGAAGTCAACGCTTTTGAAGGTACCCCTTTGCTGCAGGGCTCCCATTGCTCTTGCGGTTTCATTATCTTTTTTGATTTCTTGGAGGGATTCGTCTACCTCCTTTCCAAACAGTGCCTCCCCTGTGAAAGAACGGTTGATGATGGAGGTTTGAACCTCTTGCTTGAAACCTGAAATCCTAAGCCAGGCATGTCTTCTTAGGGTGGTGCCTGTGCACATTTGTCTGCTGGCAGTGTCTGCTGCATCCAGTGCAGATTTAAGGCATGTGTTCGCGATGGTTCTGCCTTCTTGGGCAATAGATTTTGTTCTCTTTTTGTCCTCCTCTGGGAGCTTGTTGATGAGCTCCTCTATGTCATCCCACTGCTGGTGTCCGCATCTGTTCAGCAGGGCTTTTGAGTTTGCGTTGTGCCACTGCGTCGCTGTCTCCTCCATTTTTCTTCCCACCATATCCATCCTCTTGCTTTCTTTTTCTGGTTTGAGGTCCAGTGTAAGAGAGTGCATTAGCTCTTCTCCTGGCCATGGTGATGATGATGGAGTCAGGCACAGTGTTCCCCTGAATATATTTTGGGTCCTTGGAGGAGGCTTTGTACTTCTTCTCGACCCTTGGTGCTTGCCCTTTGCTTGAGGCTAGTTCCTTAAAGGCTTCCTTGCCCTCGTCTAGGTTGCTTGGTAGCATTGGCAAATATTGTGTCCCCTTGTTGGCAGGGGCTAGTGTTTCTAAAAGGAAACGTGTGTCTCCCTTTTATTCCTCGAGGGGAGACTCTAAAAGTGTCGACTGCCTTTTTAACTAGCCAGTTGTAGAAGGCTGTATCATCTGGGGGAGAAGCTTTTAATGGATAGCAGCATATTTCCTCTTCGGGACTTTTGGTGCCGAGGTCGTTCTGTAGAAAATAAAACCTTTTAAGGGGTTCATTGATGCGCCTGGTCCTTAAATCAACAAAGAAGCGATTGGCAGGGAAGCTGGAATATCAAAATAATAATTTATTAACCTCACATGAGGGAGACCGTGTCAATACGGTACCCTCAGACCACTGTATGAGACAGTCCAAGGAGTACAGAGATTAGGGACCTTATATACTGTATTTACCGCTGAGCATGCAGGGAGACTCAAAAAGAGGCAGTACAAGTATGCGCATGAATAGCTAGTTACATATAAGGATACATAAGAATCGCTTAGTCAAGAGTAGGAGGGGTTACAATATTGCTGACATTAGTTAAAACAGCCTGAGAGTTATGCACTAGGAGCAGGTGTATTGGCAGCTACAGGTCTTTCTGAGCATGTGCAGGGCTCTGGCTCAGTGCTGAAAGAGTTAACTGAATCACATGACACAAGCAGAATACAAGGGCAGGCAATAGAGAAGAGGGAGAAAGCACATGGCTAACTAAAATGGCTGCCACAAACAAAATGGCTTCAGCTGATGCTAACAGCCATTGCAGCTAGTTTTCACAGTTCCATGTGTCCTCGAAATTTTCAGAGGCTTCCTCCTCTTCAGGAGCGTCTATATAGTCCTCGAGTTCTTCCTCGCGAGGTTCAGGGGTTGGAGGCGATTCGAGAATATCCTCTTCTTCCCCTTTGGCGTCTTCACTTCTTCGGCGTCGACGTTGTCCGGTTCGGTGACTGGTACTTTGGGAATCCGGAAGTGTTCTAGTGATGCGTCAAACTCCTTTTTCTGAAGGACTTTCTCCATTTCGGCCTCGAGTCGTTTTCTCTTCTGTTTGACTTCGAGGGTTCTCTCAGCGTCGGAGACCGGAGACATTCTCTTCTTGGTCGCGCTTGCCACTGGTTTCGACGGTGTTACACTTCTCTTCGGGAGTTCGTGTTCGACCCTCGGTTTTGGCGTCTTATGCGATTTTCCCTGGGTTCCTTAGAACGCGGCTTGCCTTCTTCGCCTTTTTCTTCGGCGTCAGGGCTGCCTTAGGTTGCGCCTTGCTCTCGTGGCCCTTTAGTTCCGACGGATGTGTATAGTGTCTTACCTCATCTGTCTTCTACCCTGTGTCACTCGCCTTCTTGCGGGCGTGTGGTCTTTCGGAGTCGCCTTCCAGAATTTCATCCCTCGTGCGTCGATTCTGCTGGCACTCCCATGTCTTCGTAGTCATTGGAAAGCCCCAGGTCCTTTAGGGAAGTTTTCTGCGACGTCTGAGACATTGTGGCGTAGTGGGCCTCTCTCGGTTTTCGACAATGTGAGAAAGTGGCTCTGTATATACGGTTCCCTAATAGGTACAGGGTGTACAGAGTCCACAGTCCCCCAGAGGCTGATAGAGGTCAAAGTTAGGTATGACCTTACTCTCAAAAGTGGTAGCTTGGTCGAGCAGTAAGGCAGAACCAGAGGACAGTGTAAAGCATTTATTGTACACACTCAGTCAGCAA
This sequence comes from Triturus cristatus, assembly GCF_964204655.1. Taxonomy (NCBI): domain Eukaryota; kingdom Metazoa; phylum Chordata; class Amphibia; order Caudata; family Salamandridae; genus Triturus; species Triturus cristatus. Next base: position 5,380,954 of record NC_140581.1, on the reverse strand, counting down.
ATGGTTTCCCACACTCAATAACTGAACTCTAGGCCAATGGTTTATATATATAAAATATATGCTTGTTTTATTTTTAGAACCACAAAGGGGGTAAAAATATACTTTCTCAGAATGAGAGGTTGAATACAAATACTTTTGTTTTAAGCAATAAATTTGTGTTAACAGTCACAGTTGGTTGCAATAAACAATCCTATTTCCTAAACATAACAATGCATTGAGCTCAATGGTAAATTCAGGTTATTTGTAATAAATTACTTTTCAGATAACTTTTGGAATTCCAAGTCTGGCTCCTAGAACCAGCCTTGGGTCAGTATTCAGAATCAAGTGATGAAAGTCGACTTAATAACTGTAATGATTTTTAAATAATATTTAGCTATTTCAAAAGTTAGCACTTAGAAAATATTTCAAAGAAAACATTCAATGGATCTCTATGGCAAGAAATTCAAATTGCAGGTAGAGTACTTTATCGTTACTTTAGTAATCCAGGACTGGGTACCTAGACCCAGGACTGGGGTCCTTATCAAAAACAGGTAAGTAATTTCGTTTGCAGAAATGGTACGATTTTAAAAGAATATTTCAAATTTGCAAAAATAGACACTTAGAAGAAATTTCACAGAAAAGCAGACAATGGTTTCCTATGGGAGAAAAATGAGTTAGAGGTAAGTATAGTTGTGAACACTTTTCAGGGTCAGGGCTGGGCACCAAGATCCAGCACTGGGAGCTCACCTAGGAGCAGGTGAGTAAATTCGTTTTTGTCACTTGGCTGATTTTTGGTGAATTTTTGCAGTTTTGAAAAGTTCACACTTAGAAGATTTTTGAAGAAAAAGCCAGTCAATGTTACCCTATGAGGAAAATGAAGTTAGCGGTTTAAGGGTAAGTACTCGACTGGCAGAGTTGAAATTCCGGGCATGGACTCAGGGGTCCCCCAGTGTCAGGTAGGTACAGTTGGTTCACCCTCAGCGGTTTCAGGACGGCCGGGTGCAGAGAGAGTTAGGCCCAATGTTATCCTACGAGGGTTTGGGGGGCCTTGGTTGGTGGCTGCTGTCTGGCAAGCCACGTGGCTGTGGGAGCTGGGCTCCTGGTCACTTACTCAGGGCAAGTGGGGAAGTAGGTTAGTGTAGAGAGGGCACTGCCAGGGCCACTCGGGCGGCTGGGTGCAGGGTGCTTTTGAGCCTTCGGGCGCTCAATGGAAATCAATGGGAATGTTCCGGTTTGGAAAAAGGCTGCAGGCTCGGGGACGAGGATGTTTCAGGTGCCACCACCACTTCGAGAGGTAAGTTGGGTAGTTGTAGGTTAGGTGGGTACCCCAGGATTGGGCACAAGGGGCCGCAGGGCGCCGGGTGCAGGGGTGCCTTTTGACGTCGGGAATCTTACCCTCTGGTTGATCGCGGTTGGGGTGGCACTTGGTTCGGAGGCTGCAGGCTTCTTCCGGGATGTCGAGGGGGGTCCTTGGGTGCCGGACTCGGGGTTACAGTCGCCGTGGGGTCGTCCTCAGGGTCTTTGTCCACTCCGGCACTGGCCAGGCTTGGCTGGTGCAGAGTGTGTTGGGTCCGCGGTTCCGGGCTGCTGCCAGGGGTTAAAAAGAGGTTTCTTGAGTAGAGCCTCTACTCATGGGAGTCCCAGGGGCTTAGAGCCAAAAGGTAGCCAGGTCCTCCGGGGTTGGTGAGGTTGCTGGCCACGAGAGATGCCGCGCTGGTGCAGGTTCGAGAGTCGACAGGCCGGTAGGGCTGGGGCCTAAGCAGTTGGTGTCTTCTTCTCTTTTTAGCAGCTGCAGGGCAGGTCTTTGTTCTTCTTGCTCTTCTTGTAATTTTCTATCTGGAATCTAAGGAAGGAAGGTTCAGGGTGCCCCTAAATACTAGATTTAGGGGCGTTACAGGTAGGTGAAGGCCAGGGACCAATGGGTCCTTGTCCTGGGGTGGGTACAACCCTTATCCTGCCTCTCTCCTGTGGGAGGGGGGCAGTAGCCTAATCCTGATAGGGTAGGGCCTCCCATCTTCAAGATGGCGAGAGCCCGGAGATGTGCTTCACCTCGCCTCCCCCACCTGAGGGGTGGGGTGGGCAGGCTGGCACATCCCCTGTCCTTGTATGGGGTTTCCGGCCAAGCTTCCCGCCAGAGTGGGGGGTTGCAGTGGCCTGAGGAAACTCCAAATGGCGGCCTGCCTTTGAAGCTTCCCTTTGCTCATCCTGGGGGAGGAGATTTCTCACCTCACCCAGGATGTGCATTGTTGCAGGCCCAGGAGAGCAGGGGCTCTCCCACCCAGGGGTCCAGCAACGTGTCTGCTGTGTGGCAGCCTGGGCAGCCTCAGAGCAGACGTGGATTGTAAGTTAGCTGTAAGGGGGCATCTCTAAGATGCCCTCTGGGGTGCTTAGTACATTAAATCCTACACTGGCATCAGTGTGGGTTCAATGTGCTGAGAAGTTTGATACCAAACTTCCCAGGCTTCAGTGTTGCCAATATGGTGCTGTGGAGCTCGTGTTTGACAAGCTCTCAGCACCATGTACTCTTAAATGACAGCACTGCACTTACGGTGCCCAGGAATGGACCCGGGTACTGTAGGGGCACAGGGCTCCTGCTCCTGTGCCCACACCATAGGGGTAATGCACCCAGCTAGAGGGGTGGCTGACATATGCCTTGGCAGTGTAGGTGATGGGCATGGTACACAGTGATGTGTGCCATGTCGACTCTTTGTTTTGTCCTGCACCCAGACACTCAGCCTGCAAGGGCAGTGTGTGTGTAAGGGTACAGGGCCTCTGAGGGTGGCACAATGAGTGCTGCAGCCCTTAGAGGCCTTCCCTGGCCACAAGGCCCTGGGTACCTAGGGTACCATTTACTAGGGGCTGACATGTGGCTAGGGTTTGCCAATTTGGAGTTTGTGTGGTTTAAGGAAGGAACATAGGCCCTGGGTACCTGATTGGCAGGAACCCAGGGTACACTCAATCGAAGTACATTCAGCAATTTAGCAAAAAGTGGGGGCATACCATGCAAGAAAGATGGCACTTTCTCACACAACCCCCCCCCCAAACGAAAGGTGATGAGACTAACCTTGTCCTATGGAGTCTTCATTGTCTAAGTGGAAGAACCTGGAAAGTCCATCTGCATTGGCATGGGCAGTCCCTGGTCTGTGTTCCACTTCAAAGTCCATTCCCTGTAGGGAGATGGACCACCTCAGTAGTTTTGGATTTTCCCCTTTCATCTGCATTAGCCATCTGAGAGGTCTGTGGTCAGTTTGAACTAGGAAGTGAGTGCCAAACAAGTATGGCCTCAGCTTCTTCAGGGACCAAACCACAGCAAAGGCCTCCCTCTCAATGGCACTCCAACGCTGCTCTCTAGGGAGTAGTCTTCTGCTTATAAAAGCAACAGGTTGGTCTTGGCCTTCATCATTGGTCTGGGATAGGACCGCTGCTATCCCTAGTTCAGAGGCATCAGTCTGCACTATGAACTGCTTGGCATAATCTGGAGCTTTTAGAATTGGTGCTGAGCACATTGCTTCTTTTAGGGTGTCAAAAGCCTTTTGACAACTAACTGTCCAGTTAACTTTCTTGGGCATTTTCTTGGAGGTGAGTTCTGTGAGGGGGGTCACAATGGACACATACCCCTTCAAAAACCTCCTGTAGTACCCAGTCAAGCCAAGGAATGCCCTGACTTGGGTCTGGGTTGTTGGAGCTATCCAGTCCATGATGGCCTGGATTTTGGGTTGTAAGGGCTGTACCTGGCCTCCACCTACAAGGTGGCCCAAGTACACCACAGTGCCCTGCCCTATCTGGCATTTGGATGCCTTGATAGTGAGACCTGCACTCTGCAGAGCCTCTAAAACCTTCCCAAGGTGGATCAGGTGATCCTGCCAGGTGGAGCTAAAGACAGCAATATCATCAAGATAAGCTGCACTAAAGGACTCCAACCCAGCCAGGACATGGTTCACCAACCTCTGGAAGGTGGCAGGGGCATTCTTTAACCCAAAGGGCATCACAGTAAACTGATAATGCCCATCAGGGGTGGAGAATGCTGTCTTTTCTTTTGCTCCTGGGGCGATGCCAATCTGCCAGTACCCTGCAGTTAAGTCAAAGGTACTGAGAAATTTGGCAGCCCCCAATTTGTCTATCAGTTCATCTGCTCTTGGGATAGGGTGAGCATCTGTCTTGGTGACAGAGTTGAGCCCTCTATAGTCCACACAGAACCTCATCTCTCTCTTTTCACCCTGTTGATGAGGTTTGGGGACCAGAACCACTGGGCTAGCCCAGGGGCTCTCTGAAGGCTCAATGACCCCTAACTCCAGCATCTTGCTGACCTCAGCTTTGATGCTTTCCTTGACTTGATCTGACTGTCGATAGATTTTGTTCTTGACAGGTGCACTGTCACCAGTGTCCACATCATGGGTACACCAGCTTGTCAGACCAGGGGTCAGGGAAAAGAGGCTAGCATATTGTTGCAAGACTTGCTTGCAGTCAGTCTGCTGTTGGGCAGAGAGGGTGTCTGAAAAAATCACACCATCTACTGACCCATCTTTTGGGCTGTAGGAGAGGAGGTCAGGGAGAGGTTCACTTTCTGCTTCCTGCTCCTCATCAGTCACCATCAGCATGGTGATGTCAGCCCTGTCATTGTAGAGTTTAAGGCGGTTCACATGGATGACCCTTTTGGGTGTCCTGCTAGTGCCCAGGTCAACTAGATAGGTGACCTCACTCTTTCTCTCTAGGATAGGGTAAGGGCCACTCCATTTGTCTTGGAGAGCCCTTGGTGCCACTGGCTCCAAAACCCACACCTGTTGCCCTGGTTGAAATTCAACCAGCGCAGCTTTTTGGTCATACCAGTGCTTCTGGAGCTCCTGGCTGGCCTCAAGGTTCTTGGATGCCTTTTCCATATACTCAGCCATTCTGGACCTTAGGCCAAGCACATAGTCCACTATGTCCTGTTTGGGTTCTTGAAGAGGCCTCTCTCAGCCCTCCTTTACAAGACACAGTGGTCCCCTTACAGGATGACCAAACAGAAGTTCAAAGGGTGAGAAACCTACTCCCTTCTGTGGCACTTCCCTGTAAGCGAAAAGCAAGCATGGTAACAGGACATCCCACCTCCTTTTGAGTTTCTCAGGGAGTCCCATGATCATACCTTTCAATGTCTTGTTGAACCTCTCAACAAGGCCATTGGTTTGTGGGTGGTAGGGTGTAGTAAACTTGTACTGCACTCCACACTCTTTCCACATGTGTGTTAGGTAAGCAGACATGAAGTTGGAACCTCTGTCTGAAACCACCTCCTTAGGAAAACCCACCCTGGTGAAGACACCCAGGAGGGCCTTGGCTACTGCAGGAGCTGTAGTAGTCCTAAGTGGAATTGCTTCAGGGTACCTAGTAGCATGATCCACTATTACTAGAATGAATTTGTTCCCTGAGGCTGTGGGAGGTTCAAGTGGACCCACAATGTCCACTCCTACCCTTTCAAAGGGTACCCCACCACTGGTTGTGGAATGAGGGGGGCCTTTGGGTGGCCACCTGTCTTGCCACTGGCCTGACAGGTGACACAGGAGCTGACAAACTCCTTCACCTTTTGGTGCATCTGGGGCCAGTAAAAGTGACTCACTAACCTTTCCCAAGTTTTGGATTGCCCCAGATGCCCAGCTAGGGGGATGTCATGAGCCAAAGTTAGGAGGAACTCCCTGTACTTCTGTGGCACTACCACCCTCCTGGTGGCTCCAGGAGTGGGGTCTCTTGCCTCAGCATACAGTAATCCCTCTTCCCAATAAGCTCTGTGGGTACCACTGACATCTCCCCTGGCTTCTGAAGCAGCTTGTTGTCTCAGGCTTTCAAGAGTGGGACAGTCTCGCTGACCCGGGCACAGCTCTTCCCTAGAGGGTCCCCCTGGGCCCAAGAGTTCAACCTGGTAAGGGTCAAGCTCCATGGACTCAGTTCCCTCAGGGGTATCTACATCCTCTCCAGGGGGAGAGGGGTTCTGAGTGTTTGGCTGTACAGAAGCTGGTCCCCCAGTCTTCTTGCCCTTCCTCTTGGTTGGTTGGGCCATTATTCCAGGCTCCAAACCTACTTTTTCACCCTTCCTCTTGCTCTGTGCTCTGGTTTGCACACACACCAATTCAGGGATGCCCAGCATGGCTGCATGGCCCTTTAACTCAACCTCAGCCCAGGCTGAGGTTTCCAGATCATTTCCAAGCAGACATGCAGCTGGCAACTTTGGAGAGACCACTACCTGTTTCAGGCAAGTAACCCCCCCCAAGCCTAATGTTACCATGGCCATGGGATGACTAGTGGTGACACTGTCAGCGTTGGTGACTGGGTAAGACTTCCCAATCAAGTATTGCTCAGGGGAAACCAGTGTGTCTTTCACCATAGTGACACTGGCACCTGTATCCCTCAGAGCTTCTACCCTAGTTCCATTTACCCAGGGGTACTGTAAGTATTTCTTTAAGTTGGGGGGCCACACAGCCACAGTGGCAAACTCCACTTCTCCCAAGGAGACTAAACTTGCTTCAGTGTGTTCCCAGATTTGCTCAGGGTACACCTCTGATCCCATTTGTATACTTGCTGCCCCAGGAGTGGCTGTACTGGGTGCCTTAGGGGCTTTGTTTTGGGGGCAAGATACAGTTAGGCGTCCCTGCTTCTTACAGGTATTACACCAGGCCTTTAAGGGATCAAAGTTCTTCCCCCTATATGGTTGGGGCACATAGGGAGTAGTTTGGGTCCCACCCACCTGAACAGGTTTTTGGGGCCCTTTGGAAGACTCAGACTTTTTATCTTGGGGATTCTCACCACCTTTCCCCTGGGGAGGTTTTGTGACCACCTTCTTTTGGTCACCCCCAGTGGTTGTCTTGGTCACCCTAGTCTTGACCCAGTGCTCCGCCTTCTTTCCTAATTCTTGGGAAGAAATTAGACCTAGGTCTACCAAATGCTGATGCAACTTTTCATTTGTGCAGTTACTCAAAATATGTTCCTTCATGAATAAATTGTACAATCCAGTAAAATCCTGCACACCATGTCCAGCTAACCAACCATCCAGTGTCTTCACTGAGAAATCTACAAAATCAATCCAGGACTGGGTCTGGGTTTTGTGAGCCCCCCTGAATCTAATTCTATACTCCTCAGTGGTGAATCCAAATCCCTCAATCAGAGCTTTCTTCATGAGGTCATAGGATCCTGCTTCTGGCCCAGAGAGAGTCAGAAGCCTGTCCCTGCAGTTACCAGAGAACAGTTCCCACAGGAGTGCCCCCCAGAGAGGTTTCTTTACTTTCCTGATATCACAAGCCCTCTCAAAGGCTGTGAACCATTTGGTGATATAATCACCTTCCTCAAATTTAGGGACAATCCCTTTGGGGATTTTAGGGTCAGAAGTTTACTCCCTATCCTTGTTTTTATTATTGCTGCCACCATTGATGGGTGCTAAACCCATCTCTCTCCTTTCCTTTTCTAGGGCCAGGAGTCTGGACTCTAGATCTATTCTTCTGGCCAGCCTCACAAGGCTGTCCTCTTCACTGGGGGGTCCCCCGGTGTTGTCTCTGGGACCAGAGCCACCTGTGTGGTCTCTAGCTGCCCAGATGCTATGTCTTGAGTTGGAGGGTATGGGTGCCATCTCCTCCCTAGGGAATAGTATGGGGAAGTTGCTGTCCACCTCTCCTGTTTCCCTTTCCTCATCTGACTGGCCATCACCATGTTCAGATGGGTGGTCTTTAGCATACTCAGCCAGGAGCTCCTGGAGCCCTTGTTTGGTTGGATGCTGACCCATTTGTAAATTTTTGAGTTTACATAAGGACCTCAATTCCTTGAAAGACAAGTGTGTGTAAGTAAGGTGTGAGGTTGAGCTCCTCCACCAGGTCCATGTTATTATTATCACTAATAGCTGGGTTTGTTTGAGACATTCTAACCTGACAGTTCTAACCCTCTACCCTGACTATAGTGACTTTTATTTTTCTAAAATTCTAATGGGACTTAAGCAAGGCCCTAGCAAGACTTTTAGTAATTTTGGAAAAACCAATCAGAATTCTAAAGGCAATTTTTAAGAGTTCTGTCGTGTGATCAGATGGTAACCAAGTAGTCCAACAAATGCAAGTTTGTATCCCACCGCTGATCCACCAATGTGAGAAAGTGGCTCTGTATATACTGTTCCCTAATAGGTACAGGGTGTACACAGTCCACAGTCCCCCAGAGGCTGATAGAGGTCAAAGTTAGGTATGACCTTACTCTCAAAAGTGGTAGCTTGGTCGAGCAGTAAGGCAGTACCAGAGGACAGTGTAAAGCATTTATTGTACACACTCAGTCAGCAAATGGTTTCACACACTCAATAACTGAACTCTAGGCCAATGGTTTATATATATAAAATATATGCTTGTTTTATTTTTAGAACCACAAAGGGGGTAAAAATATACTTTCTCAGAATGAGAGGTTGAATACAAATACTTTTGTTTTAAGCAATAAATTTGTGTTAACAGTCACAGTTGGTTGCAATAAACAATCCTATTTCCTAAACATAACAATGCATTGAGCTCAATGGTAAATTCAGGTTATTTGTAATAAATTACTTTTCAGATTACTTTTGGAATTCCAGGTCTTGCTCCTAGAACCAGCCTTGGGTCAGTATTCAGAATCAAGTGATGAAAGTCGACTTAATAACTGTAATGATTTTTAAATAATATTTAGCTATTTCAAAAGTTAGCACTTAGAAAATATTTCAAAGAAAACATTCAATGGATCTCTATGGCAAGAAATTCAAATTGCAGGTAGAGTACTTTATCGTTACTTTAGTAATCCAGGACTGGGTACCTAGACCCAGGACTGGGGTCCTTATCAAAAACAGGTAAGTAATTTCGTTTGCAGAAATGGTACGATTTTAAAAGAATATTTCAAATTTGCAAAAATAGACACTTAAAAGAAATTTCACAGAAAAGCAGACAATGGTTTCCTATGGGAGAAAAATGAGTTAGAGGTAAGTATAGTTGTGAACACTTTTCAGGGTCAGGGCTGGGCACCAAGATCCAGCACTGGGAGCTCACCTAGGAGCAGGTGAGTAAATTCGTTTTTGTCACTTGGCTGATTTTTGGTGAATTTTTGCAGTTTTGAAAAGTTCACACTTAGAAGATTTTTGAAGAAAAAGCCAGTCAATGTTACCCTATGAGGAAAATGAAGTTAGCGGTTTAAGGGTAAGTACTCGACTGGCAGAGTTGAAATTCCGGGCATGGACTCAGGGGTCCCCCAGTGTCAGGTAGGTACAGTTGGTTCACCCTCAGCGGTTTCAGGACGGCCGGGTGCAGAGAGAGTTAGGCGCAATGTTATCCTATGAGGGTTTGGGGGGCCTTGGTTGGTGGCTGCTGTCTGGCAAGCCACGTGGCTGTGGGAGCTGGGCTCCTGGTCACTTACTCAGGGCAAGTGGGGAAGTAGGTTAGTGTAGAGAGGGCACTGCCAGGGCCACTCGGGCGGCTGGGTGCAGGGTGCTTTTGAGCCTTCGGGCGCTCAATGGAAATCAATGGGAATGTTCCGGTTTGGAAAAAGGCTGCAGGCTCGGGGACGAGGATGTTTCAGGTGCCACCACCACTTCGAGAGGTAAGTTGGGTAGTTGTAGGTTAGGTGGGTACCCCAGGATTGGGCACAAGGGGCCGCAGGGCGCCGGGTGCAGGGGTGCCTTTTGACGTCGGGAATCTTACCCTCTGGTTGATCGCGGTTGGGGTGGCACTTGGTTCTGAGGCTGCAGGCTTCTTCCGGGATGTCGAGGGGGGTCCTTGGGTGCCGGACTCGGGGTTACAGTCGCCGTGGGGTCGTCCTCAGGGTCTTTGTCCACTCCGGCACTGGCCAGGCTTGGCTGGTGCAGAGTGTGTTGGGTCCGCGGTTCCGGGCTGCTGCCAGGGGTTAAAAAGAGGTTTCTTGAGTAGAGCCTCTACTCATGGGAGTCCCAGGGGGCTTAGAGCCAAAAGGTAGCCAGGTCCTCCGGGGTTTGATGAGGTTGCTGGTCACGAGAGATGCCGCGCTGGTGCAGGTTCGAGAGTCGACAGGCCGGTAGGGCTGGGGCCTAAGCAGTTGGTGTCTTCTTCTCTTTTTAGCAGCTGCAGGGCAGGTCTTTGTTCTTCTTGCTCTTCTTGTAATTTTCTATCTGGAATCTAAGGAAGGAAGGTTCAGGGTGCCCCTAAATACTAGATTTAGGGGTGTTACAGGTAGGTGAAGGCCAGGGACCAATGGGTCCTTGTCCTGGGGTGGGTACACCCCCTATCCTGCCTCTCTCCTGTGGGAGGGGGGCAGTAGCCTAATCCTGATAGGGTAGGGCCTCCCATCTTCAAGATGGCGAGAGCCCGGAGATGTGCTTCACCTCGCCTCCCCCACCTGAGGGGTGGGGTGGGCAGGCTGGCACATCCCCTGTCCTTGTATGGGGTTTCCGGCCAAGCTTCCCGCCAGAGTGGGGGGTTGCAGTGGCCTGAGGAAACTCCAAATGGCGGCCTGCCTTTGAAGCTTCCCTTTGCTCATCCTGGGGGAGGAGATTTCTCACCTCACCCAGGATGTGCATTGTTGCAGGCCCGGGAGAGCAGGGGCTCTCCCACCCAGGGGTCCAGCAACGTGTCTGCTGTGTGGCAGCCTGGGCAGCCTCAGAGCAGACGTGGATTGTAAGTTAGCTGTAAGGGGGCATCTCTAAGATGCCCTCTGGGGTGCTTAGTACATTAAATCCTACACTGGCATCAGTGTGGGTTCAATGTGCTGAGAAGTTTGATACCAAACTTCCCAGGCTTCAGTGTTGCCAATATGGTGCTGTGGAGCTCGTGTTTGGCAAGCTCTCAGCACCATGTACTCTTAAATGACAGCACTGCACTTACGGTGCCCAGGAATGGACCCGGGTACTGTAGGGGCACAGGGCTCCTGCTCCTGTGCCCACACCATAGGCGTAATGCACCCAGCTAGAGGGGTGGCTGACATATGCCTTGGCAGTGTAGGTGATGGGCATGGTACACAGTGATGTGTGCCATGTCGACTCTTTGTTTTGTCCTGCACCCAGACACTCATCCTGCAAGGGCAGTGTGTGTGTAAGGGTACAGGGCCTCTGAGGGTGGCACAATGAGTGCTGCAGCCCTTAGAGGCCTTCCCTGGCCACAAGGCCCTGGGTACCTAGGGTACCATTTACTAGGGGCTGACATGTGGCTAGGGTTTGCCAATTTGGAGTTTGTGTGGTTTAAGGAAGGAACATAGGCCCTGGGTACCTGATTGGCAGGAACCCAGGGTACACTCAATCGAAGTACATTCAGCAATTTAGCAAAAAGTGGGGGCATACCATGCAAGAAAGATGGTACTTTCTCACAGACAAGTCCTGAGTGTTTTCGGCTGGAATGCCGCGCAGGGTTCACAGTCCTTCTCCTTATGGTTCTTTGGGCTGGCAGAGGTTGCACACTTTGTGTGAGTCGCTTTGTGCAAATTTGTAGTGCCACTCAGGGCAGAACTTGAAGGAGGTATTTTCCATGGCCCCTACCTCGCCATTTTTCGACCTTGCAGGTCTTTTGTTGTGTCGATCCCGGAGTCTTGTTCTTATCTCTGGATGCGGTGTCGATTGATGGAGTACACTGGAACTTTTCGGCTTTTCTTCTATTTTTCGGGGATATCCTAAAAAAACTTCGGAGCTTCCAGTCTTGTTTCCAGACTTAACGGCGGAAAAAAGAATCTAAAGATTGCTACCACGCACAACGACCTCCAGGGTGCCATCTGACGACACACAGGGGACGTACCTGGCACCAAATTGTAGTCGACAGCGCGCAAAATAGAAGAAAAAAAAAAAATAAGGGACTATTCCGGACCCAACCACTAGATGGTGGAATAATGCACAGCATGTGAATCTAGAAAAGGATTCACGCTGCAAAACAACATATTTGGAATACTCACAGGACTGAAAAGGACACCAACACCCCTTTTCAACAATCCTGCTGCATTTCCTACCTGTCAGCGATTGGAAGTTAGTGAATGGCAAGTCGTAGCATATACAAAACAGTAATAAAAAACATACAGATATGTGCAGTAAATAGCGAAAATAAAACTAATTGTTAAAAAGATATTTAATATTGCTATTCATTTAATTCATAAAACTAGGAATAAAAACCATCAGATGTAGACATTTCTAACCTGCCTGATATTCCGTTAATGTTAATTTGGGACCTCCGAGGGACAGGGCAGATATGCTGTCAGGCTGACACTGAGGTGTCCATGCTCAAGGCAGAGATTCCTCACTCCAGTGCAGCTACAGAGGATATTCTAATGTTTATGACTCCATAGAAGCCAATGTTTAAGGAGAAACGCAAGGTCAGCAATAAACCATCAATCCAATAGTAGCAGCTCTTAACCTGTGTTACGCAACACCAACTCCTGGGGTCCAGGCTGTTCAGAAAATTAACCCGTCAGGTTAATAGTGTATGTATACTTTAAAAAGCAAATTGTAAAAAAAAAAAAATGTAAATGTTATCTACGTGTTTTGGAATTTGAAATTGGAGACTAAAAATGAAATTGGTAAAATGAGGTTGATTTGTTGGGGCAGCAAAGTACGTCAAACAGAATCAGGTATGGACGACTGACAGCCTCAAATAAATCACTGGCGTGAGCCGACACAAATAGTATGCTAAAAGTGCAGGAAAGTGATATTTTACATTCTAGCACAACGCGTCATCTTTTAGAAATAAAAAAAAAAAAAAAATTGAAATGCTCCGACCTTCCCATTAAAATAAAAATTCAGATTATTTAGACCGCTGTTGAGAGTAAATGAAGTCTGGTCTCGCATCTCTGTGCTTCAGGAGAGAATGGCATATAAACTAGGCCCAACAGCTTCTGGTCACTATTAGTGAACATATATGAGAGCAGTTTACCTTTTCGTGACTTCGTTTTACTTTTGGAAGGCTCAGGCTTGCTTTTCGCTGCATCTTGCGAAGGCGGCAAAATGAAGTTCATGAGCTCAAGCACCTTCTCACAGGTCATCTGAGGGAAGAAAGACGCAACACATGGAACCCTTGTTGTGTGTAAAGAGGACAACATAAAAGTATGCAGCACAACTTCAGTATCTGAGCACCTTGCAGCAGGTATTCTGAGAGAAGAAAGACACAGTGACACGCTTGACACAAGTGCGACTAGAGCAAAATAAAATCATGTATCACCCAAGCACCTTTTCAGGGGTCATTTTAGGGGAGAAATACACATGACATCCGGCACTCTCGACACTCATACATACAATCCTCATATACGATTCTTTAGAGATGCATCTTTTTTCATTATATATGTTCAAATATTGAATATGCTACTTACCAGTATGAATCTGTTCTTGGCATGTAGGGCTGCTGACATTCATATCTGTGCATAGATCGCCGCCTAGTGTTGGGTCCGGATGTTTGCACGTTGTTGTCCTGGAAGAGTCTTCGAAGTATCCTGAGATAGGTGACTCCTCCCCTGGACCACAGTGCGCATGGGCATCCTCTCCATCCTTAGATTGTTTTTCGCCATTGTGGCAGTGATGGAGTAGATACAGAAAGTGATGACCATGCTATACAGGAATTCTGAGAGCTGCAGCTGCTACAGGCGCCGGGGAGGAGGGTGGGCGATATGAATGTCAGCAGCCCTACATGCCAAGAACAGATGCATACTGGTAAGTAGCATATTCAGTTCGAGGCATGTGGGCTGCTGAATTCATATCTGTGCATAGAATACATAGCAGTACCTCCCATTAGCGGCGGCCACCAGTGCCAGCTGCAGCGGTCTGAAAAAGAGTTTTGAGAACAGCCTGTCCTACAGCTGCCTGCTGTTTTGAGTGGACATCTACACAGTAGTGTTTGGTAAATGTATGTATAGTGGACCATGTGGCTGCTCTACATATTTCCTGTAAAGGAATGTTTCCCAGGAAAGCCATGGACGCCCCTAACTTTCGTGTTGAGTGGGCTCGTGGGGGAATCGTTAATGTGCGTTTAGCTTTTTGATAGCAAATTTGAATACATTTAACGATCCATCTGGCTATACCTGCTTTGGAAATGGCGTTGCCTTTGTGTTGTGGAGAAAAGGCAACGAAAAGTTGTTTTGTCTTCCTAAAGTCCTTAGTTCTGTCTATATAGTACATGAGGGCACTTTTTACATCCAGTGTATGTAGCATTCTCTCAGCGACATTTTGTGGATTTTGAAAGAAAACAGGCAATTCAATAGTTTGATTCATGTGGAACTGCGATATTACTTTAGGCATGAATTTGGGGTTGGTACGCAGTACAACCCTGTTTGCGTGAACTTGTATGAATGGCTTTTGAATGGTTAGTGCCTGGAGTTCACTAACTCTTCTTAATGAGGTGATTGCTACTAGGAAAGCTACTTTCCAGGTGAGGAATTGAATCTCACATGAGTGTAGAGGTTCGAAGGGTGGACCCATCAGTCTGGTGAGGACCAAGTTGAGGTTCCACACCGGTGCTGGTGGGTGTCTTGGGGGAATTACTCGTTTAAGTCCCTCCAAGAAGGCTTTGATGGCAGGCACTCTGAATAAAGAGAGGTGCTGCCTGTTTTGGAGATAGGCTGCTATTGCGGTTAAATGGATACGTATTGAGGTGTAGGCCAGATTGCATCGGTATAGGTGTAAGAGGTAACAGATTATGTTTTGAATGGATGCGTCTAGCGGGTTAATGTCATTGTTGTTGCAGTAAATGACAAACCTTTTCCATTTAGCCGCATAGCAAGCTCTGGTAGTGGGTCTCCTGGCCTCCTTGATGATCTCCATACAGTCAGGTGGCAGGTTTAGGTAGCCAAACTCTAAGACTTCAGGAGCCAGATTGCCAGGTTCAGCTGTTGCGGATCTGGGTGCTGAATTTCGCCATGGTTCTGCGTCAAGAGTGCAGGTTTGATCCGCAGCCTTTGATGTGGCACCACGGAAAGTTCTAGAAAGGTGGTGTACCATGGCTGGCGCGCCCTTGTGGGAGCAACTAGGATGAGTGTCAGTGAGTGCTGTCGCAGTTTGCGTGCCACCAGCGGTATTAATGGCGCTGGGGGAAAAGCGTACGCAAATTTGCCGGACCAGTTCATCCATATCGCATTGCCCTGCGATTGTGGATGTGGGAACCTGGCGGCAAAGCTTCGGCATTTTGCGTTTTTTCGTTTGTGGCGAATAGGTCTATCTCTGGATAACCCCACTGTTGGAAGTACGGTTGGAGAACGGAAGGATGTAGCTCCCACTTGTGCATTTGGTGGCTGTGTCTGCTGAGCAGATCCGCCATCTGGTTGTCCTTGCCGGGGAGGTGTTCCGCCATGAGGAATATGTTCCTCTGAATGGCCCACTTCCACATGCTCTGAGCCAGATGAGACAACTGTGGAGAGTGTGTTCCTACCTGCTTCTGTATGTAGTACATGGCAGTCATGTTGTCCGTCCGGATCAACACGACTTTGTTGCACAAGTGTACTTTGAATGCCTTTATGGCTAGGAAGATTGCCATCAGTTCCAGAAGGTTGATGTGCATCTTCTTTTGTTGTGTCGTCCAGAGTCCCTGCACTGTGTAATTGAGTACATGAGCTCCCCATCCCTGGAGAGAGGCGTCCGCCGTCAGTATTATTTGTGGAACAGGCTCTTGGAACGGTCGGCCCTTGCAAAGGTTTTGTGGATTCCACCAATGCAGAGAGTTGTATGCCCGACCGCTCACCAACACTAGGTCTTTTAATTGCCCGTGAGCTTGATTCCATTGATGTGCTAAGCACTCCTGAAGTGGGCGCATATGTAGTCTTGCGTGCGGGACTATGAAAATGCAGGAGGCCATCATGCCTATCAACTGCATGAACACTCGCGCAGGAAGGGAGTGTCGAGGTTTGAACTTTGAGATCAGCAGTTGCATGTTGTTGATCCTCACCAAATTTGGCTGAGCTGTGGCTGCCAGAGTGTTTATGGTCGCGCCCAGGTACTGTCGAACGTGTGCGGGTTGGAGATGTGATTTTGGGTAATTTAGTGAGAATCCCAGACTGTGTAGAAGGTGAATGGTGAGGGACATGTGGCTGGCGCATTGCTGGGCCGACTTTGCTTGAACAAGCCAGTCGTCCAGGTAAGGGTAGACGTGAATGTGTTGTCTCCGTAGATGTGCAGCCACTGTAGCTAGGCACTTGGTGAAAACCCTGGGAGCTGTTGTCACTCCGAAGGGGAGAACTTTGAATTGATAGTGCTGTTCCTGAATAGTGAACCTGAGATATTTCCTGTGTGATGGGTGTATGGGTATGTGGAAGTACGCATCTTTGAGGTCTAGTGTGGCTAGGAAGTCTCCCTGGCTGAGCAGCGGGAGAACCTGCTGTAGGGTGAGCATATGGAAATGCTCTGAGAGAATGTAGTGGTTGAGGGGTCTCAGGTCTAGTATAGGTCTGAGTGACCCGTCCTTTTTTGGGATTAAGAAGTACAGAGAGTACACCCCTGTCCCTTGCTGGTTGACGGGCACGACCTCTATTGCACCTTTTTGCAGCATACTTAGCACTTCCTGCTGTAATAATGCTAAGTGCTATACGGACATAGGACGGTGCTTTGGTGGTATGTTGGGTGGAGTGGAGGTTAATTCGAGACAGTAACCGTGTTGGATAATGTCCCTGACCCACCTGTCTGTGGTGATGGTTTTCCACGTGGACAGGAACCGCTGGAGTCTCCCCCCGACAGGTGTTATGTGGTCGGGGGGAAAGGAGAGGGCGTCACTGTTTGTTTTTGGGGGAGGACCTGGTGTTGCCGTAACCACGCCCTCTGCCCTTGGTGCTGGAGCCACGATATCCACCTCTGTTGGTTTTATCGTAGGTACTCTGTGTGCCCCCTTTAGTGTATTGCTGCTGTGACCCCTGGCCTCTAGCTGCTCCTCTATTCCCGGGGTGACGAAAGGAGCCACTACGAAATTGCTGCGTTTGCAGAGCCCCCATCGACTTCGCAGTGTCAGTGTCTTTCTTTATCTTTTCTAAGGTGGTGTCAACTTCTGGGCCGAATAAGTAGTCGGGGTTGACTGGCTGATTCAGGATGTTGTTTTGAATCTCTGGTTTGAATCCTGAGATTCTTAACCAAGCGTGTCGGCGTAACACGACGCTGGTGTTAATTGCCCTTGCTGCTGTGTCGGCAGCATCCAGTGCGCACTTAATGGATGCGTTGGTAAGAAGTTGTCCCTCTCTGATGAGGAGCTACGCTGCCTCTTTGTATTCATCTGGCAGATGCTGGAGTAGTGATTCTAGCGTGTCGTAGTGTGAACGATCATAACGGGCCAGGAGTGCCTGTGTATTGGCAATGCGCCAGATGTTTGCTGCTTGAGCTGCAATTCTTTTGCCTGATGTCTCCAGCACTTTGGACTCTTTGTCCGGGGGAGGAGCATCACCTGTTGTTTGCGAATGGGCTCGTTTGCGAGCGTTAGCAACTACCATGGAGTCCAGAGGTAACTGACCTCTAATGTACATAGGATCTCCGGGCGCAGGCTTGTACTTTTTTTCAATCCTGGGGTTTAGCACCCGTGCCCTGGTTGTTTCTTTGAAAATGTCCTTTGCAGGTTTGAGAACTCCTTTTAACATGGGCAGAGTTTTGACAGTTCTTTCAGAGGAGGCGAAAGTGTCCACTAAGAAGTCTTCTTCAACAGTGTCTGAATGGAGTTGTACTCCATGATTGGCGGCAGCACGTTCTATGAGGGCATTGAAGGCAGCAGTATCCTCTGTGGGAGATGTTTTGGCGCTGTAAAGCTGCGTGTCCTGGGTATCTGGCGCAGTACCCTGGTCTGTAGGGTCATCCCATGCCTGATCTTGGTCCTGCTGCTCATCAGGATCGACATCCCCAGGGTAGGTGGCATCATCGCCCATGTAGTCCTCCACTGCGTCCGTTTCTGAAGGCGTAGGAGAAAAGGACTGGGGATCCTGATAGGAGGTTTGCAAGCGTTCATACAGAACTTGGTTCTGACTCCGCTGGCAATTTGTGCTTCAGAGGTATTCTGTAGGAGTCCAAGCCCCTCTCTGGCGTGATCTTCCGCTTGTGGAGCATCAGTCTACCAGTGTCGGCGTCGATGAAATGTGGCTGTGAAGGCTCAGAATGTGTGTGTCCCGTAGACGGGGACTGTGTCTGGCGGACACGTGTTCGGATCTCGAACATCTTTGGCGCCGTGGATGGCGGCAAACCAAAAGTGATGTTGGTCGGCGCCGAGGGTGCTTTTGGAGCCTTGTTTGTGTCGGGGCCCGACTTGGATCGGAGGGCTGCCCGTTCCCTGATGCGTTGCAACGACGCCGTGACTTGTCGCACTGAGAACGCCGAAGGTTCTTTGGAGCCGGTCGGCACCGTGGAGGTAGGCGTCGACTGCTTTGGAGCCACGGGGTCATCGATCCGAAGACAGGTATCAACGGTTGTCGGAGTCGACGACTTGGCGTGTGCCGCTGTCTTCGACGCGGACTCAGATGGAGCGTCCATTTTGACTTTGGTGGTCGGGCCGACTGCTTTGGTGCCAGAGGCCGAGGCGCTTTTGGGGGATCAAGGGCCTGTTTCTTCGGGTCGGTACCGATATCCGCTGCAGTGAGTTCGGTGCCGAAATCTCTTTTACTGCGTTCGGAGCCGACGGCCTTTGCTGGCGTCGAAGGAGTGGAGGTCTTCGAGGCCTTCGAGCCGATCACGGCCAGTTTCACTTTTGGTTTAGGTGGAACTGGTGCGACGATTGGTTTCGGTTTCGTTGAAGGGAATCCAGTCGTCTTTGGTAATAATGGCTCGTGCGGGATGTTCGAGGCCGGGCCCGAAGGCGGGGCCGAAGAACTTTGGGATTGATCTCGGGTAAGGCCCGGAGGCGATCCCTCGACCTGAACCGTTGAATGACGCACTTTGACGGCCTCTGTATCGACGGGTGGGCCTGGCTCTTCGCTAGAGCTATCTTCTTTGGCCGCAAAGGCCTCATCGTAGTCTCCTACCTCGTCGATGACTTCTTCCCTTTGAAAAAGCACTTCATCGTTGTCTTCCGATCGGGAATCGTGTTCGGAAGCGGGGCTGGAGTTTACTTCTTCCACGCTTTCTGCGTCCTCGTCCTCGTCGCTAAAGATGTTGGCCGGGGCAGGCGCTAATTGCTGCGCTTTTAATCTCGCCGCCCGTCGATTCCGGAGAGTCTTCTTCGATCGGAATCGGGCACAGGGCATACATTTTGACTCATCGTGATCCGGTGAGAGGCATTTGTTGCACACCGGATGGACGTCGATGTGTGGGTATTTTGCGTGGCATAAAGGACACCGTTTGAATGGGGTCCTCGATTCCATCGTCGATGTGAGTTCGATGTTCGGATCAAACGGATCCGAAAGGCTGGAAGAAGTTTCTAAACTAATCAAGAAGCAGTTGATACCGAACGGGAACAGTACCGACGAAAACTAAAGGCCTTTTGACCTTAAACTGAATTTTCCTAACTTGTGCTAAGATAAGCACATCCGAACCCAATGGCGGAAAAAAACAATCTAAGGATGGAGAGGATGCCCATGCGCACTGTGGTCCAGGGGAGGAGTCACCTATCTCGTGATACTTCGAAGACTCTTCCAGGACAACAACGTGCAAACATCCGGACCCAACACTAGGCGGCGATCTATGCACAGATATGAATTCAGCAGCCCACATGCCTCGAACTCAGGTGTATATTTTTAAATATGAATGCATACTTGCTAAAATTGTTATATTATTTGTTTCAGTATAATGTGATATTTCTGCTAGCTTGAATACATTTTTTTGATTTGCTCTGGCATAGTCAGATATCTTGATTTCTAGTTATGGTTTCCAAACAATAAATATGGCTTTACTCAACCCAACATTTTCATTCTTTCAGTTATCATTTTTAAATAAACAATGTTTCAAAGAATTTTAACAGCTGAAAGGCCGTTTATTTTGAAATATTTCACAAGGTTGAAACAAAGCACATAAACCACACAGATGGTTAGTTGTGTTGGAGAGGAATTCAATCCTGGGATTGCCGGCTAATCGCGGTCGGTGCAAACAACATCCCTTGCTGAAGGCTGCAGAGACGGCAGGTCCCTTCCACAGGCTCATCTGCCTGCATGAGGACAAAGGAGCCGCTGGGGCACACAGACACAACAGCTTTTTCCTTAAAAAAGGATTATGTTACTTACCCTGTAAGCATCTGTTCTTGGCATGTAGTACGGTAGAATCACCTGCTGTGCATAAGTCCGCCATCTAGTGTTGGGCTCGGATGATTACAAGTTGTTTTTGTTCCAAGAAGTTTTTCTTCGAGTCACAAGGCTGTGCGACTCCTCCTTGGGAATGCTGCGCGCGGTCATTTACGCCGTCTTTTGATTATTTTGCCGTGGGTGGGTGAGAATGCTGTATAAGTAAGCATTGAGGTGTCCAAGCGTTAGTCTGAAATAAAGTGTATAAACTGCACCTTACACAAGAATCTTTTGGGGAGGAGGGATGGCGCATGTGAATCTACAGCACTACATGCCAAGAAGAGATGCTTACAAGGTAAGTACCACGATCCGTTCGAGGCATGTGTGCTGTAGATACACATGCTTTGCATAGGCTAAAGAAGCCCTCTCCCTAGGCAGTGGTTAACCCGTGGGGATTGCAGTGGTCTGAAAAAAAGTTTTAAATCCTGCCTGATAACTTTGGCTTGTTGGCATGCGAACACATCCACACAATAATGTTTTGGGAAGGTGTGTGGAGTGGACCACGTTGCTGCTTTGCAAATATCAACAATAGGCATGTCCCTAAAAAAACCATAGAAGCTCCAATTTTCCTAGTGGAGTGAGCTTTTGGGGGAACAGGTAATAGTCGTTTAGCTTTTGCATATCATGTATGGATGCATTTAACTATCCATCTTTAAATGCCTGATTTTGAAATAGCTTTTCCTAAACAAGGAGGTTGAAAGGAAACTAACAATTGTTTAGTTTTCCTAAATGATTTAGTCCTGTCGATGTAATACATTAATGCCCTTTTTACTCCAAAAGTGTGTAATGCCCTTTCTGCAACAGAGTCTGGTTGTGGGGAAAAAACAGGTAAATCAATGGATTGATTAATGTGGAAATTGGAAACTAATTTTGATAGAAATTTGGGGTTAGTTCTAAGCACTACACTCTCCCTATGTAGTTGAAAGAAAGGCCCTTCTAGGATTAACGCCTGAATTTCACGTACTCTTCTAAGCGAAGTAACAGCGATTAATAAAGAAAGTTTCCAAGAAAGATATTGCAATTGACAAGAATGTAATGGTAGGAAAGGAGGGCCCATTAATCTTCTTAGGACAGTGTTTAAGTTCCATGCTGGGTCAGGTGGAAGTCTAGGAGGAACTATTCTCGTAAGTCCCTCTGTAGGACCGGGGGTCACCAGGCCCTATGGGGGTAGCGTGACTCGAGCAGGTAGGCATCCAAAGGCTTACGTGTAAAGTGACCATACAGCACACACATCCACTGAGACAGGAAACGCACGCAATAATTGACACCACACCAGTAGGTTGGATAAAACCATTCAGTTTCATCTGCACATAGCAATTCAATAGCGCTTTAAAACATGGCATTCAAGCATAGCGCTGCCCATAGCAACTTCATTAGCACTTCCAAACATGGCATTTAAGCATAAATCAGCATTAACCGTACACTTTACGTAAATGCACCTGGGCATGGAGGCATCAACCTTAAACATGCACATTGGCATTGGCAGAGGCATAGATGCGACATCAGGCAGACCCTCCCCCTATGCATGACATTAGGCAAAACTAGCATGAGGCCTCTCCATAGGCATAAAACATATGCGCATAGAAACATAGGGGATGCTCCCATCAGGTGTAGACCATCTCAGGCGGGGCATAAGCCACTTCAGCTCAGGTACAGCCCTGTATACGGAACACCCGCAATACACGTACTAGGGGATAAAACGTTCAGCATCCCCCCTAGGCATCCCGACGCATCTAGCATCCGTGACGTTGGGCATCAATCACAACCCCCCCACCCGTTAGGCAGACGAACATTTGTAGGCGTCACCTTGACCTAAATCAGAACAGGCAGACGCAGCCCTAGCCGTGGCCACAGACACCCAAGCCGGAGTCACCTTACAACTGTCTCCAATGTGGTGGTCGTGCACAAATGAGGCTCACCAGCTACTGTTAAAGTTAGGGCCCCACGGGAGCTCAGGAGCCCAACTCCGGGACTCCTGAAGTTGACGATGGCCCATACGTTGCAGCCGAAAAGAACGGTAAACAGGACGGGGCACGTTGAGGTCCCACACTCTGGGGCTCCAAAGTCTGTCAGGCCCCTTCGTTGTAGCGGCCCGCTGTCAGGCGGGGCAGCTGTGCAGGGAACCAATGCGGCACTCCTGGTGCCCCTCCTGGCGTCCGCGATGCTCCCCGGAGGCCCACCACCAGGCTCCTAGCACCATGGGCGGGCACCGGCAATGTGCCCCGACACACCCCCACCAAGCTAGCCCAGGCCCCACTCACCAGGGCTCCTCCGGTGGCCTTCACTGAACTTCACCCGGGCCCCCTCCTGGGACCCGGGGCTTCGAGGCAGCCTCCGCGAGGCTGCAGACGTCTCTGGTGGCGGCTCCTTCGTCCTTCACCCGGGCCCCCTCCTGGGACCCGGGACTTCTACGCGGGACTCTCCTCGCAGGCGGGAGCCCCGCCCAGACTACGGCAGCACTCGGGGCTCTCCTCTTCTCACGGGGAGCCCCCACCTGCTCCTGGGCGATGTGCCAGCGCGGGGTAGGCTCCCGCCTGGCTTCTTCTTCCCGGACGGGGACGGTAGGTCCCGCCCCCAGTGAGGCTTGGGTTTCCGGGTCGCCGCAGGCAGTGCGGCGGCCTGCTCCTCGCCCGCACCCCGGGTGGCGGCGGTGATTTCTGGCAGTGTCTCTTTCCCACACTGAGGGGTAGGCTCCCTCCGACGTTGCCGCACACACGCGGGGTGGGCACCCACTTCTGCACCGGATCGTGGGGTGTGCTCCCACTCCGTTTTAAAGAATTCCAAGGGTGACAGAACCACGGGGTGGGCTCTCGCCGGTTCCCAACCGTTCCGAGGAGGCACTCACGCGACTCTGGCAAGTGGACCAGTTCTTCTCCCACAGCGCTACTGGGCCACGAAGTCAAGCGCTTAACAGGCGCCAGGCAGCCCCCTCAGCTCCAGAGCATCAGCCGGCGCTCCTTTTCTCCGGGGCCCTCCACACGTAGCTCCATCCATTCCAAGCGCTAGGTAGCAGGCAGGACTCAGTCACTCCAGCATAGCCCCCACCAACTATAGCGCTCACCTTGCGCAGGGCCTGCGGTAAGAGTCCCACGAGGCGCGTGCTGGTTCCTGCACCCTGGATTGAGGGTGTCTTAAGGGGGGGTTGAGTTGGTGGCTGAAGACGGACTAATTAGTCTCTGCAGGTCGTCCCTGGGTTCTCCTCCCGCCGGGCCAGATCGGTGGGTTAGTTCAGGATCCCTCACTCAGCTTAAAAGGCAGCACCTAAGCCCTGTCACTTCCAGTGGCATAGGTCCCTGACTAAGCCCTACCGCATAAAACTCCTGCGTAGGTTTCTCCAGGTCTGCGTTGCCCCAACTATAGCTTTCCCTCGCCCTGTGGACAGTAGAGGGGGGTAGGTAGGCTCAGGGCCCAGCACACAGGCCCATGTGGCGGTAACCCCTGGCAGCAGGTTCCCTCTCTCTCAGGTCCACCCTCTGACTGAGCACATGGCAGCCCAGCTCCGCCATTTATACGCCCCTCACCCCACGTACCAAACAGTGCCAGAAGCTTCTAGAAGCCTCTGGGGAAACTGGTTCTACCTGGCCTAGGGGGAGGGGTAGAGCACCCTGGGTGCCAGGCTACCCTCCAAAAGCTGGGGTTGCTGGGAAATAACCACTAGACTGTTAACCCAGCTCAGTCAGACGGCACAACCACACAGCCATGGCATCCATTTTAAAAGTTACATGTTTAAAATGGGGAAACTCAGTTTGCGTACACCATCGCACAGCATTCACTATTTGCATTTACATAACCTGTGGTTTCCCATAAAAGCGAAAAAATTCAGGGAAAAGGGCCAAGTCCAACACCCTCCATAAAAGCTTTTATAACAGGGCTTTTAAACACCTGGATGTGTTGTTCATCCAGCAGATATGCAGCAATAGTTGCAAGGTGTAGTCTTATAGAAGTATATGCTAATCCAGCAGTTTGTAAATGCAATACGTGTAAAATAAGTATTTGTACCTTTGCCTGAAGAGGGTTAACATTTTGTTTGTGAGAGAACATAAAGTGTTTCCATTTTGCTGCATAACATTACCTTGTAGTTGGTTTATGAGTAAGGCTCCCTGTTTTCTGTTTTTACAGATAAATACAGACAGAAAAACATTTATTTCCTTGTCTGTATTTATTTTTAAATGCAGATAAAAACGGAAATTGGGTGCTTTGGGAGTGATTCTAAATACACTTTGACGTGACTGCCAGGCCAATAACTGTCTGAAATGCTGGGTAACCGGGTTAAACAAAGAAAGGAATTTTAGTAAAGAGGCTTAACCAGTAGTAAATATGCACAAGGCTGAAACAGAGATGTGCATATTTTCATATATGTGCATTGATTTATCTTTTGCAGGTGGTGGTATCACTGAAACCTGGCAGACATTCAAGCATGACTCAATATTTATTGGTTAAATACATGTGGAAATATACCAGTTTCAGCTTAATTTTTTTCTCAAAACCCATAAATATGGATAAATACAGATAAAGATGACAAAAAATAAATATGGATAAATACAGCCAGAAATGTCACAAAAATAAATACCATAAAACCGGGAGCCCTATTTATGAGCCTCTTTAAGAATGTTCTTACAGTCTTGAGGTAAATTTAAGTATCAAAACTCCAAGACTTCAGGAGCTAAATTGCAAGATTACGCAGAAAGTACTCGCCGTTTCAGGGATTAATGCCAAAGAAACAAGACTACATTAATGCCCTGCTGTTTAACTGCCGCTCGCTAAACAAACGTGATCTACACATATATGATACATTACGCGAGACAATGCCGGATTTCCTGTTCTTGACTGAAACATGGCTATCTGATTCATCGAATCCGACCATAGCCACAGCCATTCCCCCGGGTTACTCTATTATGAGGAAGGATCGTGCTGGAAGCAGGGGCGGTGGAGTTGCCATTATTAGCAAAGGGGATATAGCCATTACCTGTATTCCCATGGAAGACAATGAAGGGGCTGAGTGTATCGTTTTCCAGGCTACCCTCTCCCCCATCAGTGCTTAGCGGGTGTCCTTATATATAGACCCTCGGGTCACGCAGGGGCCTTCCTGAAGTCCATCAGTGATGCTATTGTGCCAATGACATCCAGATTTAAACATTTTCTTGTTTCGGGTGATTTCAACATACATATGGACATACAGGATATCCCGGAGACTGTCTCTCTGTTGCAATCCTTGGATGCGCTTAATCTTGTTCCTTATGTCTTCACCCCCACGCATAGTAAAGGCCACGCCCTTGAGCAAGTATTTGCCAACTGTAATATTCAGGCAGAGACTCCTTTACCTCTACTATGGTCAGACCACTATCTGGTGGGATTTAAGTTACCTAAACTAACGAAGCCGTCACTGACCCAGGTGAAACGGCCGTCTTTTACATCTAGGCCTTTTCATAAGATTACCCCCAGCTGCCCTCAAAGATGAACTCGATAAACACCCTCTTAGGTCGAGCGGCAACATAGAGCAGGATCTGGAGGCCCTTGTTAAGTGGATTGAGCAGGGTGCCCTGTCCATCGCTCCTTTAACCCCGTGCTCTATTAAAACTGCCAGATGCTCAGTCCCATGGTTCAACGATACCCTGCGGCAGTGCAGAAAGGACTGAAAACATCAGGAAAGAGTATGGAGGAAAGGAACTACAAAGAGGCCTTAAGAGAATATCACAAAAGTATACAGGAAGCTAAGAAGAGTTTCTTTGCATCCAAAATTGAGTCCGCAGGAAATAAAAGCAGAGAAATCTTCAGGATTGTTAAAAGCTTCTCTTTTCCCAACGGTGCGACTAGGCTACCCCTTCCTTCAGCTGACTGGACTGAAAAGTTAGCCAACTTCTTCTATACGAAGATTAGCACAATACAATCATCTTTTGATGGGCTGGATGGGAAAGATGTGATGGCTTCCTCATTTACCACCCCCCAGATTCAGGATGGGAGGGTTTCCCTCTCCAGCTTCACTCCCTTGTCCCACGAGACGTCTTTATCAATAATGAAGAGCCTTAAATCCGGCTCTCCTGTGGATCCATGCCCTGCCAAATTTCTGGCTTCAATGGAGGAGGTTCTGAATCCCCAAGTGAACAGCATTTTGAACGTGTCTCTTCTTAGCAGTCAGGTCCCGGTTAGCTAAAAGAGCGCAAAAATGATCCCATTACTGAAAAAACCTATGGCTGATCCCACGGTCTTAACCAACTATAGACCGATCTCTTTGCTATCTTTCTTCGCAAAGACAAGAGAGAAATATGTTCACTCAGTGATCAGCGATTTCGCTGCAGCCAATAATCTTCTCCACCCGAGTCAGTCCAGTTTTAGGCAGAACCTTAGCACAGAGACAGCTTTCCTGGAGGTCTCCGATTCCATCAAGGAGACCCTGGATAAAGGGGGCAAAGTTGTCCTAGTACTCCTCGACCTACCTGCGGCTTTCAACACCTTGCCCACAGTCTCCTCCTGCTGAGGTTACGGAAATATGGACTCAAGGGCATGGTGTTGAAGTGGTTCTCCTCCTTTTTGGAGGATAGAAATCAGGAGGTCTGGTTGCCCCCATTTTCGGCCAGTGTTCCGCCCTTCAAGGCTGGCGTGCCCCAGGGATCTATCTTGAGCCCTGTACTTTTTAATCTGTACATAGCTCCCCTGGCTACCCTGGCGGAAGCGGGTGAGGCTATGATTATATCCTATGCCGATGACACTCAACTGCTCTTCACTTGCAAGAAGGGGGAGGAGTTTAATGGGGAGAAGCTTAACAAATGCTCAAGAGAAATCTTTGCCTGGTTCAGACATAACATCTTAAATGCAATCCGGACAAGTCTGAAATAATTTTTTTCTGTACCCTCCCTCTGGATGCCTGGAAACAATGGTGGCCCACGGACATGTCTCTGTAATGAAGTGGGTTTCTGTTGCAGTAACCCCCCCCCCACTTTTTTTATATGATAACTGATGCACTTTTCCTTGTTGTGCCCTGGGCTCCAGCCAATCAGGTGCCCAGGGCCTGTGTTCCTTCCCTAAAAACTGCCTAACAGCCAAAACCCAATTGGCATCTCTGGTCACATGTCAGCCCCTGGTAAATGGTACCCTTGGTACCCAGGGCCTTGTGACCAGAGAAGGCCCCTAAGGGCAGCACAGCAGCACTTATTGTGCCACCCTTCGAGGCCCTGTACCCTGAAACACACACACACTGCCTTTGCAAGCTGAGTGTCTTGGTGCAGAACAAAACAAAGAGTCGACATGGCACACATCCCTCTGTGCCATGCCCACAACACACACTGCCCTGGCATACCGCAGTCACCCCTCTAGCTGGGTGCCCTATGCCAGTGGTGTGGTCACAGGTGCATGAGCCCTATGCCCCTACAGTACCCAGGTCCATTCCTGGGCACTGTAAGTGCAGTGCTGCCATTAAGAGTATATGGTGCTGGGAGGTCGTCAACATGAACTCCACAGCACCATGATGGCTACACTGAAGACTGAGAAGTTTGGTATCAAACTTCTCAGCACAGTAAACCCGCACTGATGCCAGTGTGGGATTTACTGTAAGATGCACGACAGAGGGCATCTTAGAGATGCCCCCTGAACCTAACCTACAATCCACGTCTTGTCTGAGGGGCTGCCTAGGCTGCCACACAGCAGACATGTTGCTGGACCCCTGGGTAGAGAGCCATCTGCTCTCCTGGGCCTGCAACAATGCACATCCTGGGTAAGGACAGGGGACGTGCCAGCCTCTGCCAACCCCACCCCTCAGGTGGGGGAGGCGAGGTGAAGTACATCTCCGGGCTCTTGCCATCTTGAAGATGGGAAGCCGTGCCCAATCAGGACTAGGCCACTGCCCCCCTCCCACAGGAAAGTGGCAGGATAGGGGGTGTACCCACCCCATGACAGAGACCCATTGGTCCCTGCCCTTTGCCAACCTGTAACACCCCAAAATCTTGTATTTAGGGGCACCCTGAACCTTCCTTCCTTAGATCCAGATTCCGAAACAGCAAAGAAGATCAAGAAGAAAGAAGACCTGCCGTGCAGCTGCTAACAAGAGGACGACACCAACTGCTTTGGCTAAACCCCTACCGGCTTGTCGACCCTCGAACCTGCTCCTGCTAAATCTCGGAATCTTCTGTGGCCTGCAACCTCACAAACCCCCTAGGACCTAGCTACCTTGTGAACCTGAGCATCTGGGACTTCCACGAGCAGTGGCACTGCTCAAAGCAAGTAACTGACCCCTGGCATCAGCCAGGAACCGCGAACCCTGCACACCCTGCACCTGCCAAGCCTGGCCTGTGCTGGAGTGGACAAAGACCCTGAGGACGTCCCCCCTGAATCCGGCACCCAAGGACCCACCTTGACGCTCCTGACGACGCCTGCAGCCTCAGAACCAGGGACCCCCCCCAACCGCGATCAACAGAGGGTAAGAGTTCCCGACGTCAAAAGGCACCCCTGCACCCGGCGCCCTGCGGCCCCCTGTGCCCAACTCCTGGGTACCTACCTATCCTCCAACTACCCAACTTAACTCTCGAAGTAGTGCTCGCACCTGAAGAATCTTCGTCCCCGAGCTTGCTGCCTTTGGTATTGTACCCGTATTGCTACCTATTGGAGGGCGATAATGTACACAACTCACCAGGGTTGGTGGACATGAGATACCCCTCGAACCGAGGAAATGCCAACTCAATGTGTGGGAACCAACAGACCTGAACCACACAGAGCAAAACTGGGCGACCATGGGTATGGCATTAGCCAAACGAAACATTGCTCGCCTGTGGGGTGCTCAGGCGGCCCCCTCCCACCAACAATGGTGCTGTGATCTGGATGGCGCCATGGTGGCAGAAAGAGCAGTCTTCGTTAATAGAGGCTGTCCTCAAAAATGGAAGAGGGTGTGGGGCAGATGGAACGAATTTCGTGGGAATATATGTGCTCCTCCGGCGGAGGACTCAGACCCGGACCTGAGCGACTGAAAAGGCATTGGAAGAGCGTTGGGGGACAAGTTACTGCATCTTTACTGTTTAAGGGGCTGATAAATATGGCAACACTTATTTGTATATGTGTAGCGCTCTCTGTGGCAAGGGAACTGAAAGACATTGAACTCTCTGGCACCATGACGTACTTAATTATAACAGGATGCAAACTACTGTTAACCTTGACAAAAAATGTTTATATAAAAAAAAAAAGTCTATTGCCTCTTGCAAAGTATTTAACTAAAGCATCTCATTCTGAGAAAGTATTTTGATACCTACTTGTGGTTCTAAAATAAAACTATTATATTTTTATATACAAAACCATTGGCCTAGAGTTCAGTTCTTGAGTGTGTGAGACCATTTGCTGACTGAGTGTGTACAACAAATGCTTTACACTGTCCTCTGATACTGCCTTACTGCTCGACCAAGCTACCACTTTAGAGAGTAAGGTTATATCTAACTTTAGCCTCTGCCAAACCTCTGGGGACTGTGGACTCTGTGCACACTGAACCTTACTTTGGTGCAGTTTATTGAATATGCTACTTACCAGTATGCATCTGTTCTTGGCATGTAGGGCTGCTGACATTCATATCTGTGCATAGATCGTCGCCTAGTGTTGGGTTCGGATGTTTGCACATTGTTGTCCTGGAAGAGTCTTCGAAGTATCCTGAGATAGGTGACTCCTCCCCTGGACCACAGTGCGCATGGGCATCCTCTCCATCCTTAGATTGTTTTTCGCCATTGTGGCAGTGATGGAGTAGATACAGAAAGTGATGACCATGCTATACAGTAACTCTGAGAGCTGCAGCTGCTACAGGCGCCGGGGAGGAGGGTGGCCGATATGAATGTCAGCAGCCCTACATGCCAAGAACAGATGCATACTGGTAAGTAGCATATTCAGTTCGAGGCATGTGGGCTGCTGAATTCATATCTGTGCATAGAATAAATAGCAGTACCTCCTATTAGCGGCGGCTACCAGTGCCAGCTGCAGCGGTCTGAAAAAGAGTTTTGAGAACAGCCTGTCCTACAGCTGCCTGCTGTTTTGAGTGGACATCTACACAGTAGTGTTTGGTAAATGTATGTATAGTGGACCATGTGGCTGCTCTACATATTTCCTGTAAAGGAATGTTTCCCAGGAAAGCCATGGACGCCCCTAACTTACGTGTTGAGTGGGCTCGTGGGGGAATCGTTAATGTGCGTTTAGCCTTTTGATAACAAATTTGAATACATTTAATGATCCATCTGGCTATACCTGCTTTGGAAATGGTGTTGCCTTTGTGTTGTGGAGAAAAGGCAACGAAAAGTTGTTTTGTCTTCCTAAAGTCTTTAGTTCTGTCTATATAGTACATGAGGGCCCTCTTTACATCTAGTGTATGGAGCATTCTCTCTGCGACATTTTGTGGATTCTGAAAGAAAACAGGCAGTTCAATAGTTTGATTCATGTGGAACTGCGATATTACTTTAGGCATGAATTTGGGGTTGGTACGTAGTACGACCCTGTTTGCGTGAACCTGTATGAATGGCTCTTGAATGGTTAGTGCTTGGAGTTCACTAACTCTTCTTAACGAAGTGATTGCTACTAGGAAAGCTACTTTCCAGGTGAGGAATTGAATCTCACATGAGTGGAGAGGTTCGAAGGGTGGACCCATCAGTCTGGTGAGGACCAAGTTGAGGTTCCACACCGGTGCTGGTGGGTGCCTTGGGGGAATCACTCGTTTAAGTCCTTCCAAGAAGGCTTTGATGGCAGGCACTCTGAATAAAGAGAGGTGCTGCCTGTTTTGGAGATAGGCTGCTATTGCGGTTAAATGGATGCGTATTGAGGTGTATGCCAGATTACATCGGTATAGGTGTAAGAGGTAACAGATTATGTTTTGAATGGATGCGTCTAGCGGGTTGATGTCATTGTGGGTGCAGTAGATGACAAACCTCTTCCATTTAGCTGCATAGCAAGCTCTGGTAGTGGGTCTCCTGGCCTCCTTGATGATCTCCATACAGTCAGGTGGCAGGTTTAGGTAGCCAAACTCTAAGACTTCAGGAGCCAGATTCCCAGGTTCAGCTGTTGCGGATCTGGGTGCTGAATTTCGCCATGGTTCTGCGTTAAGAGTGCAGGTTTGATCCGCAGCCTTTGATGCGGCACCACGGAAAGTTCTAGAAAGGTGGTGTACCATGGCTGGCGCGCCCATGTGGGAGCAACTAGGATGAGTGTCAGTGAGTGCTGTCGCAGTTTGCGTGCCACCAGCGGTATTAATGGCACTGGGGGAAAAGCGTACGCAAATCTGCCTGACCAGTTCATCCATATCGCATTGCCCTGCGACTGTGGATGTGGGAACCTGGCGGCAAAGCTTCGGCATTTTGCGTTTTCGTTTGTGGCGAATAGGTCGATCTCTGGATGACCCCACTGTCGGAAGTACGGTTGGAGAACGGACGGATGTAGTTCCCACTCGTGCATTTGGTGGCTGTGTCTGCTGAGCAGATCCGCCATCTGGTTGTCCTTGCCCGGGAGGTGTTCCGCCATGAGGAACATGTTCCTCTGAATGGCCCACTTCCACATGCTCTGAGCCAGATGAGACAACTGTGGAGAGTGTGTTCCTCCCTGCTTCTGTATGTAGTACATGGCAGTCATGTTGTCCGTCCGGATCAACACGACTTTGTTGCACAGGTGTACTTTGAATACCTTCATGGCTAGGAAGATTGCCATCAGTTCCAGAAGGTTGATGTGCATCTTCTTTTGTTGTGTCGTCCATAGTCCCTGCACTGTATAATTGAGTACATGAGCTCCCCATCCCTGGAGAGAGGCGTCCGCCGTCAGTATCATTTGTGGAACAGGCTCTTGGAACGGTCGGCCCTTGCAAAGGTTTTGTGGATTCCACCAATGCAGAGAGTTGTATGCCCGACTGCTCACCAACACTAGGTCTTTTAATTGCCCGTGAGCCTGATTCCATTGATGTGCTAAGCACTCCTGAAGCGGGCGCATATGTAGTCTTGCGTGCGGGACTATGAAAATGCAGGAGGCCATCATGCCTATCAACTGCATGAACACTCTTGCAGGAAGGGAGTGTTGTGGTTTGAACTTGGGGATCAGCAGTTGCATGCTGTTGATCCTCACTAAATTTGGCTGAGCTGTGGCTGCCAGAGTGTCTATTGTCGCGCCCAGGTACTGTTGTACGTGTGCGGGTTGAAGATGTGATTTTGGGTAATTTAGTGAGAATCCCAGACTGTGAAGAAGGTGAATGGTGAGGGACATGTGGCTGGCACATTGCTGGGCTGACTTTGCCTGAACAAGCCAGTCGTCCAGGTAAGGGTAGACGTGAATGTGTCGTCGCCGTAGATGTGCAGCCACTGTAGCTAGGCACTTGGTAAAGACCCTGGGTGCTGTTGTCACGCCGAAGGGGAGGACTTTGAATTGATAGTGCTGTCCCTGAATAGTGAACCTGAGATATTTCCTGTGAGATGGGTGGATGGGTATGTGGAAGTACGCATCTTTGAGGTCTAGAGTGGCTAGGAAGTCTCCCTGGCTGAGCAGCGGGAGAACCTGCTGTAGGGTGAGCATATGAAAATGCTCCGACAGAATGTAGTGGTTGAGGGGTCTGAGGTCTAGTATAGGTCTGAGCGACCCGTCCTTTTTTGGGATTAGGAAGTACAGGGAGTACACCCCTGTCCCCTGCTGGTTGACGGGTACGACCTCTATTGCACCTTTTTGCAGCATACTTAGCACTTACTGCTGCAATAATGCTAAGTGCTCTGCGGACATAGGACGGTGCTTTGGCGGTATTGTGGGTGGAGTGGAGGTTAATTCGAGACAGTAACCGTGCTGGATAATATCCCTGACCCACCTGTCCGTGGTGATGGATTTCCACGTGGACAGGAACCGCTGGAGTCTCCCCCCGACAGGAGTTACGTGGTCGGGGGGAAGGGAGAGGGCGTCACTGTTTGTTCTTGGGTGAGGACCTGGTGTTGCCGTAACCGCGTCCTCTGCCCTTGGTGCTGGAGCCACGATATCCACCTCTGTTGTTATTATCGTAGGTACTCTGTGTGCCCCCTTTATTGTATGTCTGCTGTGACCCCTGTCCTCTAGCTGCTCCCCTATTCCTGGGGCGACGAAAGGAGCCACTACGAAATGACTGCGTTTGCAGAGCCCCCATTGACTTTGCAGTGTCAGTGTCCTTTTTTTATCTTTTCTAAGGTGGTGTCAACTTCTGGTCCGAATAGGTAGTCGGGGTTGACAGGCTGATTTAGGATGTTGTTTTGAATCTCAGGTTTGAATCCGGAGATTCTTAACCAAGCGTGTCGGCGTAACAGGACGCTGGTGTTTATCGCCCTCGCAGCTGTGTCGGCAGCATCTAGTGCGCACTTAATGGATGCCTTTGTAAGAAGTTGTCCCTCTCTGATGAGGAGCTCCGCTGCCTCTTTGTATTTGTCTGGCAGATGTTGGAGTAGTGACTCTAGCGTGTCGTAGTGTGAACGATCGTAGCGAGCCAGGAGGGCCTATGTATTGGCAATGCGCCAGATGTTTGCTGCTTGAGCTGCAATCCTCTTGCCTGAGGTCTCCAACACTTTGGACTCCTTGTCTGGGGGAGGAGCATCACCAGTTGTTTGCGAGTGCGCTCGTTTGCGAGCGTTAGCAACCACCATGGAGTCCAGAGGTAACTGACCTCTAATGTACATAGGGTCCCCGGGCGCAGGTTTGTATTTTTTTTCAATCCTGGGGTTGAGCACCCGTGCCCTGGTTGTTTCCTTGAAAATGTCCTTTGCTGGCTTGAGAACACCTTTCAACATGGGCAGAGTCTTGACAGTCCTCTCAGAGGAGGCGAAAGTGTCCACTAGGAAGTCGTCCTCAACTGTATCAGAGTGGAGTTGCACTCCATGATTGGCTGCAGCGCGTTCTATGAGGGCATTGAAGGCAGCAGTGTCCTCTGGGGGAGATGTTTTTGCGCCGTAAAGCTGCGTGTCCTGGGTATCTGTTGCGGCACCCGGGTCTGCAGGGTCATCCCAAGCTTGATCTGGGTCCTGCTGCTCCTCAGGATCTATATCCCTAGGGCAGGTGGTATCATCACCCATGTAATCCTCTATTGCGTCCGTGTCGGAGGGCGTCGGAGAAAAGGACTGGGGATCCGGATAGGAGGTATGCAGGCGTTCGTATAGAACCGGTTCCGACTCTGCTGGCAGTTTCTGCTTCAGAGGGATTCTGTAAGAGTCCAAGGCCTGCTCTGGCGTGACCTTATGTTTTCGGAGCATGAGTCTGCCGGTGTCGGCGTCGATGAATTGGGACGGTGAAGGCTCAGTAGGAGAGTGTCCAGTAGATGGGGACCTTGTCTGGCGGACACGTGTTCGGATCTCGAACATCTTCGGCGCCGTGGACGGCGGCAAACCAAAAGTGATGTTGGTTGGTGCCGAAGGTGCCTTTGGAGCCTTTTTTGGGTCGGGGCCCGACGTGGACTGGAGGGCTGTCCGTTCTTTAATGCGTTGCAATGACGCCGCAACTTGTCGCACCGAGAACGCCGAAGGTTCTTTGGTGCCGAGTGGTTCTGTAGAGGTAGGCGTGGACTGCTTCGGAGCCACTGGGTCATCGAGTCGAGGAGAGGTAGTAGCGGTCGACGGGGTCGATGACTTGACCCGTGTCGCTGCCTTCGAAGTGGACTCCGATGGAGCGGCCATCTTAACTTTGGTGGTCGGGGTCGATTGCTTCGGTGCCGGGGGCCGAGGCGCTTTTGTGGTACCGATGGGCTTGCTTTTCGGGTCGGTACCGATGTCCGCAGCAGCGAGTTCGGTGCCGAAATCCCTTTTAGCGCGTTCGGAGCCGACGGTTTGTGCTGGCGTCGAAGGAGTGGAGGTCTTCGAGGGCTTCGAGCCGACCACTGCTAGTTTCACTTTCGGTTTCTGTGGAACCGGTGCGACGATTGGTTTCGGTTTCGTTGAAGGGAAACCAGTTTTTTTCGGTAATAATGGCTCTTGCTGGATGTTCGAGGCCGGGCCTGAAGGTGGGGCCGAAGAACTGCGTGATTGATCTCGGGTAAGGCCCGGAGGCGATCCCTCGACCGGAGCCGTAGAATGACGCACTTTGATAGCCTCCGTTTCGACGGGTAGGCCCTGCTCTTCACCCGAGCTATCTTCTTCGGCCCCAAAGGCCTCATCGTAGTCTCCTACCTCATCGTCAGCTTCGTCCCTGTGAAAAAGTGCTTCATCTGCGTCTTCCGATCGGGAATCGTGTTCGGAAACGGGGCTGGAGTTTATGTCTTCCACGCTTTCAACATCCTCGTCCTCGGTGCTGAAGATGTTGGCCGGGGCCGGTGCCGATTGCTGCGCTTCTAATCTCGTTGCTCGTCGATTCCGGAGAGTCTTCTTGGATCGGAATCGGGCACAGGCCATACATTTGGATTCGTCGTCATCCGGCGAGAGGCATTTGTTGCACACCGGGTGGACGTCGATATGTGGATATTTGGCGTGGCATACAGGACACCGTTTGAATGGGGTCCTCGATTCCATCGTCGATGGTCGGATTAAACGGATCCGAAAACTTGAAGAAGTTTGCTAAACTAAGCAAGACGCTGTCGATACCGAGCGGGAACAGTACCGACGAAAACTAAAGGCCTTTTGGCCTTAAACTAAATTTTCCTAACTTGAGCTAAGATAAGCACATCCGAACCCAATGGCGGAAAAAAACAATCTAAGGATGGAGAGGATGCCCATGCGCACTGTGGTCCAGGGGAGGAGTCACCTATCTCAGGATACTTTGAAGACTCTTCCAGGACAACAACGTGCAAACATCCGGACCCAACACTAGGCGGCGATCTATTCACAGATATGAATTCAGCAGCCCACATGCCTCGAACACAGAGCCACTTTCTTACACCCGGGCAGTCCTGAGACTCGCACCCAGAGACCGGATCTCCTGCCACCTGAAGATGCTGCACTGGCTGCCTGTCCGATGCAGAAATACTTTTCAAAGCACTTGTCCTTGCCTTTAAAGCTCTACATGGCATAGGGGCACTTTACATCCGTAGAAGAGTTTCACATTACGTACCTGGCAGATCCCTTAGGTCGCGGCGGACGTTCTTTTCATGTGCTAGTGGCTAGATTCTGGAACAAGCTGCCTCTTTCACTGAGGCAGGCCACGGGCATAATGGTTTTCAGGAAACAACTGAAAACCTGGCTGTTCCAACAAGCTGTATAATGGCCGACCGCCCTGAGACCGATGTCCCATCCCTGGCCTCTGCATCTTTTTGCCTTAGCGCCGGGATACTCGCCTGAGTAGCTGTGCGCTCTACAAATACAGTTTAACATACCATAACATAACAAGATTAATTTCTTTGGGGTTGGGATGTCTTAATGTCCCATGGTTCTGTGTGAGAAGGTCCGGGTTCAGGTGAAGCTTCTCGTGTGGGACTAGAGATCGTTCCATGAGTGTTGAAAACCATGGCTGTCGGGCCCATGTGGAAGCTATTAGTATCATGGTGAGAGATTTTTGTCTGAATTTCCTGACCACTATCGGAAGTAGTGGGAAAGGTGGAAAAGCACATACAAATATCCCTGACCAGTTCATCAATAGAGCATTGCATTTGGATTGATGGAGGGGATATCTGTTTGCGAAGTGTGGGCATTTCGCGTTTTCTTTTGTTGCAAACAGGTCTATTTCTGGAAACTCCCACTTGTGAAAGTATGGTTGAAGAACATTGGGGTGAATCTACCATTTGTGGACTTGTTGTTGTGATCTGCTCAGTAAGTCCACAATCGGATTGCTTGTCCCTGAAACATGTTCTGCTAGCAGGTGAATGTTGTGATGTATTGCTAACTTCCATATTTTCTGAGCTAGGGGAAATAATTGGAGAGTGTGTGTCCGCCCTGCTTTTGTAAATACATTGTTGTCATATTGTCTGTTCGAGTAAGGACAGCTTTGTGTTGCAGGTGAGGTAGGAAGGCTTTGATCGCTAGATGAACCGCCTGCAGCTCTAGGTGAATGATGTGGAGATTCTTGTGTTTGGGGTCCCATACTCCCTGAATAGGAAGGTTGTGGCGATGCGCACCCCAACCTGTCAGGGATACATCTCTTGTTAGAATTATATGTGGAACTGGGTCCTAAAACGGCTGCCCTTTGGATAGATTTTGTAGATTGCACCATTGCAGAGAGTGATGAGCGCAGCTGTTTACCAACACTAGATAGTGAAGTTGACCCAGTGACTGAGTCCATTGTTGGGAGAGACATTGTTGTAGAGGTCTCGTATTTAGTCTGGCATGTGGGACTATGTAAATACAAGATCCCATCATGCCCAGAAGTCCGAGAAATGTATTGGCTGGAATGTGAGTTCCTGAATGAAATTGTTGTTAGCATACTGCATATTCTGTTTGTGTTTGGGGATGCCAACGCAAGATTTGTGTTGAGCATGGCCCCTGGGAACGCTTTAGTAGTAGCTGGCTGTAGATGAGATTTTTGTAGGTTGACAGTGAATCCTAGTTGATGTAGTAAATCTAGGGTCTTTGGAGTGTTTTTTTTTACAAAGTGTGAATGTGTTTGCTTTGATTAGCCAGAGGTATAGATAAGGGAAGACATGAATGTTTTCTCTGCACAGATGGGTTGTCACAATTGCTAAACATTTTGTGAATACTCTTGGTGTCGTAGTGATCACATTGGGAAGAACTTTGAACGGATTATGTTTTCCCTGAAGTAGAAATCTGAGGTATTTTTGTGTGTGCAGGGTGAATTGGTATATGGAAATAGGCGTCTTTTAGATCTAAGGTTGCCATGAAGTCTCCTCTTTCTAATAAAAGGGATGATCTCTCGAAGAGTGACCATGTGGAAATGTTCCGATATTATATAATCATTTAGTGGTCTGAGATCTAGAATGCACCTGAGGGTTCCTTCTTTTTTGGGAATAAGAAAGTATAGTAAATATACCCCTGCCCCGTGAAATTGTGGTGGCACTGGTTTAATTGCTTCTTTTTGCAACAGAGCTGTTATTTCTTGTTGCAGAAGGATTTGATGTTGCATGGAAAGTTTATGTTTGTGAGGTGGAATATTTAAAGGAGTTGTTATAAGCTCCAGACAATAACCATGTTGAATAATGTCTAAGACCCATTGGTCTGTTGTAATTGAATTCTAGTTTTTGGGAAATTGTTGAAGACGAACCCTAACAGGTGTTTGGTGTTGTGGGGGCGGGGGAAGGTAAAGGAATCATTGTTTAGTATTGATATTTGAGGAACGGGTATTGTTTCCTTTAAAATTGTTACCTCTGTAAAAACCTCTGTAGAAGGTTTTTGTTGTTGAGGTTTGTCCGCGACCTTTATATTGTGAACCAGAGGTATCTGTGAAAGCTGTCACTGCCCCTCGTTTGTAATTGGGTCTATGAAAGGAACCTCTGTAGGTGTTTGTAGCGCTCCCATAGATTTTGCTACCTCAGTGTCGTTTTTCATTTTCCCAAGGGCTGTGTCCACTTGAGGGCCGAAGAGATGTTTCTTATCCAATGGGAGATTTAATATGGTTTGTTGTACTTCAGGTTTGAAACCTGATACCCTTAACCATGCATTTCTTCTTATTGGGACACTGGTATTGTTACCTCTAGCAGAAGTGTTGGCTGCATCTACTGCTCACTTAATGGTATTGTTGGTGATAAGTTTGCCTTCACTGGCAATCTCCTGACCTTTTTCTGTGCTGCTCTGGGAGGTGTTGGAGAAGTCCCTCCATTTCGTCTCACTGGGTCCTGTCATATCTTGCTAGTAACGACTGACTACTGGCTATATGCCATTGATTAGCTGCTTGTGCCGCAGCTCTTTTACCAGAGGCATCCATAAGTTTGGACTCATTTTCCGGTGGTGGTGCTTCTCCAGTTGTTTGGGAGTTAGCTCTTTTCCTAGCATTGGATGACACAAAAGAGTCAGGGGTTAACTGACCACTAATAAAAATGGGGTCTGATGGTGGTGGTTTGTTTTCTATCAATGTGAGGAGGAGTTATTCTTGCTTTGACAGGCTGTTTAAAACTTTCATCTGCGTGAAGTGTCATTCCTTTGACGAGTGGTACATATTATTGTGCCCCTCTTTGCATAGTAGACAAAGTCTCAAAAAACGAAATCCTCCTCTATTGAGTCCTTATATAAAGGCGCCATCTCTGGCTCTGAGATGCTGATGAGCAGATGCATCATCAGGTGGTGATGGTCGGCTAGGATCGAAATCAGGATCAGTGTCCACATGAGGATCAATATTATAATCATCCCAGGGATCCCCTGGTTGTGTGCCATCTGGGCCGTCCTGATCGTCCTCCTCTGTTGACTGAGGAGACGTGTTACCTGATTCAGATAATTGTGGCGAGTGAGGTGGCGGAGCGGGTGGTGGAGGTGTTGATTGTGGTGCAGGTGAAGTAGGAATGGGAATGTGCAATGGACTAGTTGCAGCATCCTTTCTCTTCTACTTTAGGGGTGAACAGGAAAGTCCAAAGCCTCCTCAAAATTCAACTGCTTTTTAGGAGTATGTTGTTTTAGTGGTTGTACTAGAATTTTCCTTGTTCCAGGCTGAATTTGAAGTGTTTTCTGTTTCGGATCAAGCTTTAGATGAAATTTCTCGAGGATTGGCTCCGGAGGAGATTTCGGACTGAAAACAAAGCATTTTGGTGGTGGGAGCTTTGTCATTGATGGAGGAAGATTCGATTCCAAAATAACACGTCTTTTTTACGGTGCCAAGACCGAAGATTGAGGTGTTTTGGTTTTGGATGGAAGGGATATAGAGGCCCCTACTGTAGGCGGAACTATCGAAGCCGAGCCGAAGGGCGAGGCTTCCGAGTCATGTTGTCGGTGCGCACCATGGCTTGTGTGCAGAGGCGGCCCATGAGCTGTTTTTAAATGGAAGCTGATGATTTGGTTTTCGAAGCATGGGTAGAAGTACTCATCATACGTTGTTTCTGTGCTGGCTGAAGAGTGGCTAAGTCCTCTGCTGATTGAGACTCGGAATCATGTATGGAAAGTGATTCCTCCTGTGCCGCTGAAGCCTCTTCTTCTGAATCTTGTCGACCGCTGATGTCGGGGACATCGTCCATTTGCTTGCGCTGCATTTGTTGTCGTCTAGCCCTTCGATCTTGAAGAGTCTTTTCAGACCAGAAGGATTTAGAGGTGTCACAGGTGTCTTCTTGCTGTTCGGGTGAGAGACATAAGTTGCAAACGAGATGTTGGTCTTTGTGAGGGTATTTGGAGTGGCACTTCGGACAGAAATGAAACGGAGTGCGCTCCATTAGCAGGTCATTCTCTTTTTCATTGGCAATGGAGAAGTGTTGCCTGGACAGGCATGGCCCATAGGCCAAGGGCAAGAGCTGAAAACCCGCTACGATTGTCTAAGTATGAGAGTTAATATGATACAGATTGAGACAATACCGTTGAAAGAGAACGGACCGAAAGGGGACCAAAGGAGACTCGAAACAGAGCGCGAAATACTATATCCGAACCAGTTGGCAGAAAAAAACAATCTGAAGATGGCATTGATGACCATGTGCAGTATTCCCAAGAGGAGGATTTGCACACCCTCATGACTCGAAGAAAACTTCTCGGAACAAAAACAAATTATAATCATCCGAGTACAACACGAGATGTTGAACATATGCAAAGCATGTGTATCTACAGCACACATGACTCAAACACACAGCTTCAGTTATTCCAAATGGTATGCAGATGTCAGCAAGTTCATCTAAAAGACACAAGTTCGTCTGAAAGATTTTTTTATGCTCAGATTATTTAGCCAAAGGGAAGGAAAGAGTTGCAGAGAAATCCGTACTATTATGTTAACATATTTTGACTTGTTCAACCTAGTTATACATATAATAACCACTAGCTTATTTTCAAAATAACCACTTCACATATTGCGAGTACTACGATAGATTTGTGATTAAAAAAATCTAAACAAATTCCTAGTATGAATTCTTGAGTGCGTCTATTCATGATGAAAAAGGGCTCAGATCATACAACAATTCCAATCACAGATGGATTTTTTGTTAATATGCAACTTTTTCATGCAAGCCTCAGTCCACAATGTTCTCTGTCCCATGTCTCAAATAGCTGCTGCAGAGAACTCCCCGAGGGTCCTCTATCAGGTATTACAGTCTTTTGTTAAACCAGCTGCCTGTGAAAGCTCTGAATTGGCGTCCAAACAGCTTTGTGACCAAGTATCTTCTTTTTTCTCAAATAAAATTGATACGATTTATGAGAAAATAGTCGACTCTAATAATGCTAATACTACGGATTCCATCCATGTTTTTCAAGATACGGAATATATGCACAATGTGCACTTTTTAGACACTTTTCCTTCCATATCTTTGAAGGATTTACTAGCATTAATTACACAGATTAAAAGTGGTAGTCCGGATGATATTATACCTGCCAGACTTATGCCTATTCTTTCTGAACAACTATGTCTTATGATTCGGAAACTTGTTAATTTGTCTCTTGATTCGGGTTCCGTCCCCAGAGAATGGAAGCGTGCGCTGGTAAGGCCCATTAGGAAAAATACCACCATTCCATGGACTGAACTAGCCAATTTAAGGCCCATCTCACTGCTACCTTTTCTGGGGAAATTGACAGAAAAATACGTCAATAGACTCTTATCCAGCTACATTGAATCTGTGGGCGGCCTAGACTACTCTCAATCTGGGTTTAGGCCGAAACATAGCACTGAGTCTACCCTTTTGTCTGTGGTAGACGATCTACACATGTTCCAAGACAAAGGTTATTCGGTAATCTTAGTATTACTTGACTTGTCAGCAGCGTTCGACACCGTGTCACATAACATTCTTATTAACCGGTTGTCGAACGTAGGAGTTAAGAACAAAGCCCTTGCCTGGTTGAGGAGTTTCCTTACTGATCGTACCCAGACTGTCACCATGGGTACATACCGTTCTACGGAGGTGGAAATTACGAAAGGGGTGCCACAGGGCTCTTGCTTGAGCCCTACGCTCTTTAACATCTATGTGGCACCCCTGGCAAGAGTGATGCGCAAATTTGGTTTCATTCCCGTGTCATATGCTGACGACACGCAGCTCCTCTTCCCTTTCAAAACCCTCACTACTGAAATAAAGAACTCCTTCTCTGCAGGCATGAAGGCTGTAGGACAATGGATGTCCACCAACTACCTACAATGCAATGTCAGTAAAACCGAGATTATGCTGTTTGGGGAAGCCAAGATATTGTGGTCCCCTGACTGGTGGCCTTCTGATTTTGGCACGGTCCCAGAACCTTAACGGGTCGTTAAAAATCTAGGGATCCGCCTCGATCAGGACCTAGTGCTAAAACAGCACACTCCCTATGTTGCAGGCGTATGTTTTCATACTATTAGACTGCTACGTAAGGTTTTCCCTTTGTTGCCGGATTCTTTTAGAAAAACCTTGGTGCAGGCTCTTGTTTTGAGTCGGCTCGACTACTGTAATGGCCTGCTCCTCTCAGCCAATGAGGGAGTGTTGGCCAAATTACAGGTTATTCAAAACACAGCGGCTCGACTGGTCCTTAATGCCCCGCCAAGAACAGCATCAAAGCCACTTTCAGAAAAATTGCATTGGCTGTCAATCCGTCAACGGACTAAATTTAAAACATGCTGTTTGATTCACAAAAGTATTAATGGGCAAGGTCCCCTCTATTTGGAAAAGAAATTCATTCCCTACACCCCTACTAGCACCCTTAGATCTAGCAATGGTCATCTACTGGCAGTGCCACGTGCCAAGAA
Organism: Triturus cristatus; assembly: GCF_964204655.1. Taxonomy (NCBI): domain Eukaryota; kingdom Metazoa; phylum Chordata; class Amphibia; order Caudata; family Salamandridae; genus Triturus; species Triturus cristatus. The sequence continues at coordinate 5,338,222 of NC_140581.1, read as the reverse complement.
GGCCAGACATGGTGGTAAAGCTTTATCAGTGGTGGGACCATCATTGTGGAACAGTCTCCCGCTAACTTTACGACTATGTCCCGAACATCTGAAATTTAGGAAACAACTTAAAACTTTGTTGTTCAAAAATGAGATCTAGTTCAGCCCTCCCTTGCTTTGTAGTGAACAGTTGAAGATCCTGGCCCAAAGCGCAGAGATACTCCATTGGAGTCGATTCTAGCGCTATATAAACCCACAAATAAATAAATAAATAAATTGATATACTAACTACGTTTCAAGTAGCAGTCCGTCCAGAGAATCCTTTCGGAGGCCATGTTCTGGAGAAGAAATTCTGAAAACATCATCACTGGTGTTCTTTATCACTGGCTGGTGCTATCGGAGTAATCTTGAATGACACAGGCAAGCTTTGCCAATTCTTACTGAAAGAGGAGCCATGTAATGTTAGTCTCCTCTCTCAGTTCACGTAGTTGCTCCTTCTATGCCATGGGGTTGTCAGACGGTTGAATAACAACAGATTATTTCCCATTTCGATTGCAGTTTTCAATTTGTTTGGCAACCAATTCCGCTAGAGGTAAATTTCAGGGCAGCGCTCGAGGTTCTCAAACAGAGGAGGTGGGGAACTAATTGTAAACGCACATGCTGCATACCCCGCTGAGATATTTGACTCGAGGGTGGAGTTTGTTGCTATGGATCTCAATACAACAACATTTTATACATATAAAGCTGCAGCATTACCTGTTGATTATGAACCTTATTGTGACTTAAAAGTCCAGAGAGGATCTCAAGAACACTAGGTGTACTTCGATCGTTTAACAATCGACTGTGACAGGAGCAATCGTTTCATGCTCAAGAACACCAAGTGTACTTCGATCGTTTAACAATAGACTGTGACAGGAGCACTCGTTCCAGGCTCAAGAACACCAAGTGTACTTCGATCGTTTAACAATCGACTGTGACAGGAGCACTCGTTTTAGGCTCAAGAACACTAGGTGTACTTCGATCGTTTAACAATCGACTGACAGGAGCACTTGTTTCAGGCTCTGCACAACAAGCGCATCATGAAGTGTAGTCAATCAGTCCACAGGGTATTAATACTATGATGGGCAAAACATCCATGAAACAAGACAAGATTCCATTGTGGAACGCTTGTCCATCCTAACACAACACTCCAGGGTAAATATAGGATGTTAACCATGTGTATTCTATTTGGTACGGTACTGCCAGTAGAGCAGTGTACTAGATGGGGAACGGTTTTTGTATTACTATGCACGGCACACCCATGTTCGTATTACCAAAGTTGTTTCAACAGACACTGAATTAGCACTGAGCTGAAGCAGCTCTTGCTTTAGGAATTAAATGAGTAAGTATTTCTGAAACAGTTCCCTTAACAGTTCTGAGTAATGTTCGAGGTGAAGCCCGGCAGTCCTTGCAGCGCGCCAGTGTTGAGCAGCAGTCTCTGTTCAAGAACCCAGCGGAAGCCTTTAACATCTTCGGAAGAAACATTTGTCCTGCAAACAGCCCGGCCTGCATTGGAATTCAGAAACTGCTACAGACTCAATTCCGGACTCATTTTACAGACTTACTCCATACCATATTTGATGCCTCGTATTCAATGGGCATAACCCACATTTAAAGTTTTAAAAAATTGGTTCTGGTGAATTCATACCTTCCTTCTTCAGCCCTTAGTTTCAAATCTGTTTGGTGGAATTTCAACAACACTACTGATAGTGGGTTGTGCAATTCTCATCTCTTCCTAGTGAAATAAATAGCCAGCATAAATACCGATGTGAATGAAAATGGATCCTTCCAGAAGGAATGTCAATGTTGTGAAGCCATGGCATTTTAGTTTGGAGAAGATCTGTTGGCGAGGCTAAGTGAGAATTGCACTTTCAAGCTCCACAGGTGAAATCGACCATCTAGTTCATAAACTGTTATGAAATAATTACTTATCTATCCCTCTGGAACAACCCCCAGTAATGTCTCTCGACATTGGGAGAATATTTCAATCTATCAGAGTGCATCAAGCATACTGTACTAGTGCAGTTATCCATCATTAAGGAAGCAATATTTCAGGATGCGACTATGCTATTGTCTGTCGTCACCTTTACCCACCATAGTAAACATTCATACCAGCATTACACAAAACAGCAACAATTTTAACTTCACCAAAACCATATTCACCCGTGGCTTCAGTGTCCTCCTTTTTGAGAGATTAAAACTTCCACTGAGGCCTGATGTCCATGTGTCCTTATAACAACATGAACTCAACAGAGACAGTCTCAAGCTGTTACCTACCATCGGTCACCAGTGGGTAGTTCTAGTTAGGACCAGGTTTCCATAGAAAAAGCGTTTTTTGACTTGCCTATATCTTTGGCGCCAGTTGAGGAACCTTCACGAAATTTTCTAAAAAAAAAAAAGTGTGCCGGTAATTCTAGTTGGGCGTGGAATGTTTCGTGGTGATTCATCAAGCGGGGTCCGACAAAAAGGGGGAGGGTTAAAAAAAAGTGAGTTTCCCATTTTAATTCCGATTGGAGCTTTGAACACGACTACAGACCTAACCGCTGGACGGAATTACAACGAATTTGACAGAAAGGTAGATTTGGTTATGCTGATCAGGCTTTCAGTTATTTGGTGTAAATCTATTCAGTAGTTTGTTAGAAATTAAAGAAAATCCAAATGTGTATATCTATGATCACGGCTAATTCACAAAAGATAACAAGCTTGTGCAGAAATCTGCAGAGCTCTGATTGGCTGTCAACACTTCAACCAGGAAGTGTTGGCAGCCATCTTGGGACTATGCTTCAGTCGAGTCCCCTCAAAAAAAATGTGATAAAAAAAGAAAAGGGGGTAGGGTAGGAATACCCTGACCCCCAAGCCTTAGTCTTGGTTCCCAGGGGACACCAGCAAAGCAAAAATGCATTTTTTTTTTTAAGCGTGCCACGGATTGTGCCGTATCTCGCCTTTATTTTAAAATGTGCCCCCTTGGTGGGCCCACACAGGGGCATTTGTTTCTTTAAAAGGAGGAGGGTGCATGGGGCCCCCTTCCTAGGGCTTACTGTGCCCCGTGGACCACCATCTCCCTGGGGTTTTGTACTAAATAATAGAGAGGGGCCACGTAGACCACCCTCCTGGGCTTCTAAGGAACCTCTGGGACCACCTCCCCAGGGCTTTGTTTTAAATCATGGAGAGGAGCCGCAGGGGCCCCCTCTTGGGATTCAAAGAAGCCCCGGGGATCAGCAACACCCCAGGAAAAAAAAATTAATTTGCGGGGGCGCACAGACTCCCCAGACCCTGGAGACCACCACCTCCCTGGGCCCCAAATACGTCAATAATACTGGGAGGGGGGCAGCGAGGTGCACATAAGTGTTTGCTCCGACTTGTCCGGAGCTTTAACAGCCCCCACCAAGTAAGAGCAAATTTTGTATTCAGAAATCACTGCAAAAGCACATGTTGTAGGAGAGTGGCTCTATATATACTGTTCCCAAATAGGTACAGTGTGTATAGAGTCCACAGTCCCCAGTGGTTTGGCAGAGGCTAAAGTTAGATAGAACCTTATACTCTAAAGTGGTAGCTTGGTCGAGCAGTAAGGCAGTATCAGACGACAGTGTAAAGCATTTGAAATACACACTCAGTCAGAAAATGGTCTCACGCACTCAAGAACTGACCTCTAGGCCAATGGTTTGTATATTAAAAATATATGGTTGTTTTATTTTAGAACCAACAAGAGGTATCAAAATATACTTTCTCAGAATGAGATACTTTAGTTAAATACTTTGCAAAAGACAATTGACTTGGAATGCAATAGTTACAGTTTGTTGCAATAGGCAACACAATTTCAAACACAATAATACATTGAGCTCAATGGGAATTTTAAGTTATGTGCAATTGATTACTTTCAGGATTACTTTTCTAACTCCAGGACTGGATCCTAGATTCAGTCCTGGGACAGTTCTTGGAAACAAGTGAGTAAATACTTTTTAGTTACTGTTGTGATTTATAAGCAATATTTTGCTATTTGAAAAGTTGACACAAACTTTTTCTGATCAAATTACCAATGTTATCCTATGGAAGGAAATTCACTTAGCAGGTAAGTGGGGTTATAGTTACTTTTTCTAGCTCAGTGTTGGATCCTGGATCCAGAACTAGGGTACCACCTGTAAGCAGTTGAGAAACTGCGATTAAGTTATACAGGCGATTTCTTAAGGAATATTTATACGTTTGCAAAATCGACACTTAGAAGAAATTTCACAGAAGAACAGTCAATGGTTTCCTATGGAAGAAAATTCAAGCTACGGTTAAAGTATGTTCTCGTTACTTTTGTAATCCAGTGCTGGCCTCCTAGGCTCAGTACTGGGACATCTATCTAAAACAGGTAAGTAATTACGTTTTCACAGTTGGTACGATTTTTAAAGAATATTTGTAGTTTGCAAAAATTGACACGGAAGAAATTTCACAGAAAAACAGTTAATGATTTCCTATGGAAGAAAATTGAGTTTGTGGCAAGTACGGTCGTAAGTACTTTTCAGGGTCAGTGCTGGGCACCAAGATCCAGCACTGGGATCTCTCCTAATAGCAGATGAGTATTTCCGTTTTCGTTACTCGGTTGATTTAGGTGAATATTTTAAAGTTTAGAAACTCCACACTTAGAAGAATTTTCAAGTGAAACCAGCCAATGTTACCCTATGGAAGAAAAGTGAGTTATCGGCTTTTGGGTAAGTATTCGACTGGCAGAGTTATGGTGCTGGGCATAGACTCAGGGGTTTCCCAGGGTCAGGTAAGTACAGTTGTTACACCCTCAGCGGCACAGGGGCAGCCGGGTGCAGAGTGAGTTAGGCCCAATGTTATCCTATGGAAGGCAGGGGGCCCTTGGTTGGTGGCTGCTGACTGGTAGGCCACGCGGCTGTGGGAGCTGGGCTCCTGGTCACTTGCTCAGGGCAAATGGGGAAGTAGGTAGGAGTAGAAGTTGCACTGCCAGGGCCACTCGGGCGGCTGGGTGCAGTGTGCTTTTGAGCCGTCGGGCACTCAATGGATTGCAATGGAAAAGCTCAAGAACGAACAAAGGCTGCAAGCACGGGGACGAAGATTCTTCAGGTGCCACCACCACTTCAAGAGTTAAGTTGGGTAGTTGGAGGATAGGTAGGTACCCAGGAGTCGGGCACAGGGGGTCGCAGGGCACCGGGTGCAGGGGTGCCTTTTGTCGGGAAATCTTACCCTCTGTTGATCGCGGTTGGGTGGGTCCCTGGTTCTGAGGCTGCAGGCGTCGTCAGGATCATCGAGGTGGGTCCTTGGTGGCGGATTCGGGGTCACAGTCGCCGGGGGGACATCCTCGGGGTCTTTGTCCACACCAGCAGAGGCCAGGCTTGGCGGGTGCAGAGTGTGCGGGGTTCGCGGTTCCGGGCTGATGCCAGGGGTTAGGTACTTGCTTTGAGTAGAGCCACTGCTCGTGGGAGTCCCAGATGCTCAGAGTCACAAGGTAGCCAGGTCCTCCAGGGTTTGTGAGGTTGCTGGCCACAGGAGGTGCCGGGATTTAGCAGGAGCAGGTCCGAGGGTCGACAGGCCGGTAGGGCTGGGGCCAAAGCAGTTGGTGTCTTCCTCTTCTTAGCAGCTGCACGGCAGGTCTTATTTCTTCTTGATCTTCTTTGCTGTTTTGGAATCTGGAATCTGAGGAAGGAAGATTCAGGGTGCCCCTAAATACTCAATTTAGGGGAGTTACAGGTAGGCAAAGGGCAGGGACCAATGGGTCTCTGTCATGGGGTGGGTACACCCCCTATCTTGCCACTCTCCTGTGGGAGGGGGGGCAGTGGCCTAGTCCTGATTAGATAGGGCTCCCCATCTTCAAGATGGCGAGGGCCCGGTCATGTGCTTCACCTAGCCTCCCCCACCTGAGGGGTGGGGTTGGCAGGCTGGCACATCCCATGTCCTTACTTGGAGTTTCCGGCCAGTCTTCCCGCCAGAGTGGGGGTTTAAAACCGGTAGGGGACAGTTGCTGGGTACAGCAAGTGGCCTGGAGAAGCTCACAAAGGCGGCATGCCTTTGAAGCTTTCCCCCGTCCATCCTGGGGGAGGAGACCTAGCACCTCGCCCAGGATGTGCATTGTTGCAGGCCCAGGAGAGCGGATGGCTCTCTACCCAGGGGTCCAGCAACATGTCTGCTGTGTGGCAGGCTAGGCAGCCCCTCAGACAAGACGTGGATTGTAGGTTAGGTTCAGGGGGCATCTCTAAGATGCCCTCCGTCGTGCATTGTACATTAAATACCACACTGGCATCAGTGTGGGTTTAATGTGCTGAGAAGTTTGATACCAAACTTCTCAGTCTTCAGTGTTGCCATTATGGTGCTGTGGAGTTCGTGATGACGACCTCCCAGCACCATATACTCTTAATGGCAGCACTGCACTTACAGTGCCCAGGAATGGACCTGCTTACTGTAGGGGGACAGGGCTCATGCTCCTGTGCCCACACCACTGGCATAGGGCACCCAGCTAGAGGGGTGGCTGATGTATGCCAAGGCAGTGTAGGTGGTGGGCATGGCACAAAGGGATGCGTGCACTCAGCCTGCAAGGGCAGTGTGTTTGTGTTAGGGTACAGGGACTCTAAGGCTGGCACAATAAGTGCTGCAGCCCTTAGAGGCCTTCTCTGGTTACAGGGCCCTGGGTACCATTTACCAGGGGCTGACATGTGGCCAGAGATGCCAATTGGGTTTAGGCAGTTTTAGGGAAGGAACATAGGCCCTGGGTACCTGATTGGCAGGAGTACAGGGCACACTCAGTCAAAGCACATTCAGCAATTCAGCAAAAAGTGGGGGCATACCATGCAAGAAAGAGGGCACTTTCTCACACATGTCACATGCTCTCAAAGACAAAAATTCTTGTATCACTTTTGAAGTAAATTGTACGCCGTTGTCTGACAAAAGCGTTTGTGGAAATCCCTCACTTCCAAAAATCTCATCCAAAAATCTATCACAACAACCGCCTCAACTGAGTTTACCACCTTTATCACAGGCCACCAAGAAAACAAATCCATGCAGACAATGACATACTTATCTTGAGAACTGAACCTCACAGGCCCCAAGATATCTATCGAGATGTCTGACCAAGGACTGGCTGCTTGCTCCCTAACAATCATGGGTTGCGTCCTGCATTTAAGTAATTTGTCGCAATTTGCACATTCCACACAATCACGAACAATCCTTTCCATGAAAACATCCATGGCCGGCCACCAGTATGCTTCTCTAATCCTTTCCTTGGTTTTAGCAATGCCCATATGAGATGCATGAGCACTATTGCCCAGTCTACCTCTCAGTGAAGAAGGAGGGACAAGTTTACTCCCACGCAAAAGAAGTTCATCCACTACAGTCAATTAATCTTTCACATTCCAAAACCCTTTTAGATTCTCACAACAATCCACTTTTTCACACCAACCACCTTTCACCATGATGATAACCTTTTGCAAAATGTCATCATCCACAAGACCTTGCTTCCACTCACTTTCAGATATTATCCCCTCAGTGATCAAACATACATTGACTTCTTCTTCAAAACACTCACCACCAAACCATTCTACATCATCGACATCATCATTTTCAATAGAACCAAGTCTTGAAAGACAGTCGGCTATAAGATTATTGGCACCAGGTAAGTACGACACATCAAACAAACTCTTGAAGAGCTACTACCCACTTGCGAATCCGATGGGAAACAAATTCAATGCCTTTCTTAGTAAAAACCTCTTTCAGAGGTTTGTGATCAGACAATACCATGAACTCCTTACCCAACAAAAACTTTCTTAATTTCCGAATAGCCCAAAACACAGCAAGAGCTTCTTTTTCAACAACCGAATAATGACATTCAGCACCTCTCAAAGGCCTTGAGATAAACAAAATTGTTCTTTCTTGCCCATCAACCTTCTGTAATAAAACTGCTCCCAGCCCAGTTGAACTTGCATCAGTCATGAGGTAGGAAAGTTTCGCAGGGTCAAAGCTACTAAGACACGGGGCATTATTGAGATCTTTTTTTAGGCCAACAAATTCCACCTCACAATTTTTTGACCACATAAACTCACGACCCTTCTTTAAAAGAAACCTCAAAGACTCAGTTATTCTGAATAAATTTGTGGTAAAATTCTGCCATACCCAAAAACTATATCAACTCCTCTTTGGTCGATGGTGAACGTAAATCAAGAATAGAATTGACCAAGGCACTTTTTGGTCTAATGCCTGCCGCTGAGACAACATGACCAAGATAGTCTATTTCTGCAACATCAAATTTAAATTTTTCAGCGCGGAGTGTAAGACCGGCATCTTGTAAAAGGCTTAGAACAGACCTCAACCTCATATCATGTTGACTTTGATCTGCCCCAAAAATAAGCACATCATCTTGATATACTTTAACCCCTTCAAGGCCTCCCAGTATGCCCTCCATTACTCTCTGTAAAACAGAGGCTGCTGAAACTAGTCCGAAGGGCATCCTCAAATATTTAAACATTCCAAAGGGAGTTACAAAGGTAGTGAGGTCCTGTGAAGAAGAGTGCAGCTTAACCTGGTGGTAAGCAGAGGTTAGATCCAACAAAGAGAAATGTCTCGCTCCTTCAAGAGAGCACAACATCTCAGCGATATTTGGTAAAGGATAGTGATCTACAATCACTGCCCTATTAAGCTCTCTTAAATCCACACAAAGCCGAGCCTCTCCATTGGCCTTTCGAGCCATTACCACAGGAGAAACCCACTCAGTTCCCTCAACTTCTTGAATAATTCCCTTCTTCAATAGTTTGCCTAGCTCACATTGCATGCTATCCCTTACTAGAAGAGGTACATTTCTTAATTTTGCAACTTTCGGCAAAGCATTTTTCTTCAGTAGAATGTGATGTACATATTCCTTTAAACAACCTAACTCATTTCTAAAAACAGCGGGAAAGGCTTTGATCCAATCTTGATTACAGTCTTCAATCACACTCACAGGAGGCATCTCTTTCAAACAAACAGAGGGCTTTTCATTGGGATCAAGATAGACATGGAGATCTCTCTGTTGAAACCAGTTAATAAGGGAATCACCCTTCATTGAAACATACATTTTCGCGGGAATGATCCTCCCCTGAAATCAATGGTTCCCCAAAAATAACCCAACAAATCTATCGTAACACCACCATACCCTTTGGGCCTTATGTCAGGTTTTGTAAGAGGCACTTTAACCAATAAACTTCTCATAAAACATTTTGGGAACTAAAGTTATTTTGGCTCCTGGGTCAAATAGCATGTTAACAGGGGCATCGTTGACTAGTACGACTTCATAAGGACCATCAGAGGACCCCCCCTAAGATTTGAGAAACCACAATCTCTCCTTCATCATCATCTTCTACCAAGAGGTCAACTTCACTGACTTTCTTTTGACTCTTCCCAGATCTGCAGCATTTTGAAGCATGACCCATCTTATTGCACATTTTACAAATAGTCTTCCATCCAGGGCAGTCTTTGAAATTAGCCAAGTGACCAGAGTCACCGCACCTGAAACACTTTCCCTGAAAACCTTTGAGAGGTATTGTTTTCTGAGAAAAACAGTTTTTTGACTTTGGTTTCACAACCTTTTCTTCTGATTTGTCTACAACTACCTTTACTTCAGTGCCCTCTTTCTTTTCACCTGAAGAATCCTTCTTTATAACATCAACACAAGCCTTTGAATGTTCATGGCTCTTTGCTATTGTTATAACGTCGAAGAGCGTAGGGTCATCTTTTTTGCCATAGAGCATCCCTAGTCTTGTCTTGAACACAACCCAACATAAACTGATCCCTCAACCGTTCTTCCAATGTAGCACCAAAATTACAAGTTGATGCTAATTTCCGCAGAATTGTTATGTATTGTTGGACGGATTTATCTTTCCTCTGTATTCGCCTTCCAAAGTGGTAGCGTTCAAGAATTGTACTTATTTTAGGCAAATAGTATAGATTGAGTTTCTTTATACATATCTCATATTCATTAAGTGAAGCTGCATCACTATCTGATAGATCTGGGAGGTGTTCGAACACCTCTTGTCCTTCAGAGCCCAAACAGTGCATGAGAAGAGATGTTTTTCTTTCCGCACTCAAGGAAGTGCCACATACTTGTGCATAATGTACAAATACTTTTTTCCACTTCTGCCAAGAGAGAGGAGGATCACCTGGAGTAGTCAGAAAAAATGGGGGTGCCGTGACATTCTGCATCCTGAAATTGAAAGAAGTTTATGAGGAGAGAACAACCTAAAAATAATACTCTCTAATGAACAGCAAGTAAATGATATGTAAGTTAAACAAATGTGACTGAAATAAGTTTGAGAAGACTTCAATACTGAAAGCTGTGTCCATCAGCGAGTGATAAAACAGAATATTGTGCACATCTGCTGTGTGCATCAGCGTTAAATAAGCACTGAACGTTTTTGTGTTTTATTGAAAATCTTTTCTTGACAAGCTGCGCGCATCAGCGCTACTTCATACTGTAGGAAGATGCGATCTTCACTGATGACCTTACAAAGTGTTAAAAGTTGTGAGTCTTACCGGAGCTTTGCGCATCAGCGCTGTGACCATTAACGTGCAAATAATGAGTATTTCAGCTGTGCATATCAGCGATTCACAGAATGCTTGATCTTTAAATCACAGCTGACGATGCACACGTTATGCTGTGGATGACTACAACAATGAATGACACTGTTAACATTGCCAAGATGTCATCGTTAACCACTTCGAGCTAACGAGTCGTTACTTGTGAGCATGTGCAGTACGAACATATCCTTCCAAGATGTCCGCCACAGAGGCTGCACGAAATGGCTGCTGCGTTCCAGCAGCACGTTCAATTCCAAGCATGCGCAGAAGGAAAATCTGTCTTGGGAATTACGCCGATGAAGTTATTTTAAGCAATGTCTTTATGAGTTCCGTAAGCCCACCCCTGGATGTCCGTGACTAGTGAACGAACAGGACACTGTGCTTTGAGGTAAGAGAAACTTTAAGGTCCTACCGTCTTCTGATACTTTGTTGTCTTGTGTAATGTCGTTGTGTCAATGTCGTTCACCTTCGTTTTGTTGAGATCGGCATTGAAGTGACACACAAATCTTCTTTTGAGTATAGGGAAGTATCCGGTGATCGTAAAGCGAAAAATCTTCAGTTCCTTTGAAAGTTCGCTGTTGCGGTCTCGCATGCCTTTGTACGCGCAGGTTAATCATCGCCAAAATGTGGAGATGTGTCCTCTCCAATTAGACGTCATACACATAGAAGATAGTTAAGTTGTAGTTTATTCAGGATTAGACATGTAATGAGACCCCATCCAGCAGGAGGCTGAAGGCAACTGACAAACATTCAAACATTGCTAAGCAGCACACATTCTGGACACCTAACATTCCAGAACCAAAGTGCTGACAGAGAAGCTAAGAACACCACAGTTCACTTACTCTGTATTCACCGAGAGCGAAGTGGCAGGTCGCCAGCTGAATGAGGGTCCTATGCTGCTCCAGAGACATCTGTCCAACGATCTGCAGTGGGGCGTGCGCGCCCTGGAGAGCGGTCAGGATGTGGAGACTGGAGACCGCCTTCTTGTACTGCCCCTAAAAGAAAGAGGGTAGAACTGGAGAAGTGATGAAGAGCAGATTCAACTTCCATTTGCACACTACTGAAACTGGAAGAAACCCAGCAAACTCCTCTCTGAGCCTGCTCTTCTTGTTAAACATCCCCAGCGAGGGACAAACGGAATGTAAAATTTATTATTCAGCATAAAAGGTTTAGACGGGTTCAAACTTAGCATTTATAAATGACAGGTGACTTTAATGCCAGAATCGACATCTGCTGGAGCAAAGAAGAAAAAAAGATTCCACTGTAAGGGCTACCTCTGCCGACGAGGGCCTATTTGGTGGCATTCGAGGGGTGTTTCATGCCCTACGAGATGTCCAGTGTGATTCCCGATGTATGTTCCTAAAGATGACCAATGGACTCTAAAACCCTTCTCGGGATGCCTGCTACAGCCTTAAGGAAACTTCAGGGCACTCCTCTCCTCTGAGGGGCTGCTGAACCTTTCATGGGACTCCAGGGCACTCCAAACCCCTGTTGCATTTGTGAACCTTTAATGGGACTCTAGGGCATTAATTACTCTTCTCTACAAAATGACAGAACCTTTAAGAGGGTACTCCTCTGCAGGCCTGCGGTCTCTTTTATGGTACTCTGGAGTACGACCCCTCGTCTTTTCAAGACTGCGGTGGCTTTAGAGGTTCTCTAGGGCACTCCTCTTCTCTGCAGGACTGAGGTACCTTTAATGGTACTCTAGGGCCATAATCCTGTTCTTTGCAGGACTGTGGAACCTTTACTAAAACTCTAGGGTACTCCTCTGCAGGGCTGTGGTACCTTTAATGGGACTCTAGGGTACTCTTCCTCTTCTCTGCAGGACTGCTGTACCTTTAATGGGACTCTAGGGTACTCCTGTGCAGGGCTGTGGTACCTTTAATGGTACTCTAGTGTACTCCCCCTCTTCTCTGCAGGACTGCTGTACCTTTAATGGGACTCTAGGGTACTCCTGTGCAGGGCTGTGGTACCTTTAATGGGACTCTAGGGTACTCCTCCTCTTCTCTGCAGGACTGCTGTACCTTTAATGGGACTCTAGGGTACTCCTGTGCAGGGCTGTGGTACCTTTAATGAGACTCTAGGGTACTCCTGTGCAGGGCTGCGGTACCTTTAATGGGACTCTAGGATACTCCTGTGCAGGGCTGTGGTACCTTTGATGGGACTCTAGGGTACTCCTCCTCTTCTCTGCAGGACTGCTGTACCTTTAATGGGACTCTAGGGTACTCCTGTGCAGGGCTGCCGTACCTTTAATGGTACTCTAGGGTACTCCTCTGCAGGACTGCAGTACCTTTAATGATACTCTAGGGTACGCGTGTCCGCAGGACTGCTGTACCTTTAATGGGACTCTAGGGTACTCCTGTGCAGGGCTGTGGTACATTTAATGGGACTCTAGGGTACTCCTGTGCAGGGCTGTGGTACCTTTAATGGGACTCTAGGGTACTCCTGTGCAGGGCTGTGGTACCTTTAATGGGACTCTAGGGTACTCCTCCTCTTCTCTGCAGGACTGCTGTACCTTTAATGGGACTCTAGGGTACTCCTCTGCAGGACTGCTGTACCTTTAATGGGACTCTAGGGTACTCCTCTGCAGGGCTGCGGTACCTTTAATGGTACTCTAGGGTACTCCTGTGCAGGGCTGTGGTACCTTTAATGGGACTCTAGGGTACTCCTCTGCAGGGCTGTGGTACCTTTAATGGTACTCTAGGGTACTCCTCCTCTTCTCTGCAGGACTGCTGTACCTTTAATGGGACTCTAGGGTACTCCTGTGCAGGGCTGTGGTACCTTTAATGGGACTCTAGGGTACTCCTCCTCTTCTCTGCAGGACTGCTGTACCTTTAATGCGACTCTAGGGTACTCCTCTGCAGGGCTGTGGTACCTTTAATGGGACTCTAGGGTACTCCTGTGCAGGGCTGTGGTACCTTTAATGGGACTCTAGGGTACTCCTCTGCAGGGCTGCGGTACCTTTAATGGGACTCTAGGGTACTCCTGTGCAGGGCTGTGGTACCTTTAATGGTACTCTAGGGTACTCCTCCTCTTCTCTGCAGGACTGCTGTACCTTTAATGGGACTCTAGGGTACTCCTGTGCAGGGCTGTGGTACCTTTAATGGGACTCTAGGGTACTCCTCCTCTTCTCTGCAGGACTGCTGTACCTTTAATGGGACTCTAGGGTACTCCTCTGCAGGGCTGTGGTACCTTTAATGGGACTCTAGGGTACTCCTCCTCTTCTCTGCAGGACTGCTGTACCTTTAATGGGACTCTAGGGTACTCCTCTGCAGGGCTGTGGTACCTTTAATGGGACTCTAGGGCACTCCTGTGCAGGGCTGTGGTACCTTTAATGGGACTCTAGGGTACTCCTCTGCAGGGCTGCGGTACCTTTAATGGGACTCTAGGGTACTCCTGTGCAGGGCTGTGGTACCTTTAATGGTACTCTAGGGTACTCCTCCTCTTCTCTGCAGGACTGCTGTACCTTTAATGGGACTCTAGGGTACTCCTCTGCAGGGCTGTGGTACCTTTAATGGGACTCTAGGGCACTCCTGTGCAGGGCTGTGGTACCTTTAATAGGACTCTAAGGTACTCCTGTGCAGGGCTGTGGTACCTTTAATGGGACTCTAGGGTACTCCTGTGCAGGGCTGTGGTACCTTTAACGGGACTCTAGGGTACTCCTCCTCTTCTCTGCAGGACTGCTGTACCTTTAATGGGACTCTAGGGTACTCCTCCTCTTCTCTGCAGGGCTGTGGTACCTTTAATGGGACTCTAGGGTACTCCTGTGCAGGGCTGTGGTACCTTTAATAGGACTCTAGGGTACTCCTGTGCAGGGCTGTGGCACCTTTAATGGTACTCTAGGGTACTCCTCCTCTTCTCTGCAGGACTGCTGTACCTTTAATGGGACTCTAGGGTACTCCTCTGCAGGGCTGTGGTACCTTTAATGGGACTCTAGGGTACTCCTCCTCTTCTCTGCAGGGCTGTGGTACCTTTAATGGGACTCTAGGGTACTCCTCCTCTTCTCTGCAGGACTGCTGTACCTTTAATGGGACTCTAGGGTACTCCTCTGCAGGGCTGTGGTACCTTTAATGGGACTCTAGGGTACTCCTGTGCAGGGCTGTGGTACCTTTAATGGGACTCTAGGGTACTCCTCTGCAGGGCTGCGGTACCTTTAATGGGACTCTAGGGTACTCCTGTGCAGGGCTGTGGTACCTTTAATGGGACTCTAGGGTACTCCTCATCTTCTCTGCAGGACTGCTGTACCTTTAATGGGACTCTAGGGTACTCCTGTGCAGGGCTGTGGTACCTTTAATGGGACTCTAGGGTACTCCTCCTCTTCTCTGCAGGACTGCTGTACCTTTAATGGGACTCTAGGGTACTCCTCTGCAGGGCTGTGGTACCTTTAATGGGACTCTAGGGTACTCCTGTGCAGGGCTGTGGTACCTTTAATGGGACTCTAGGGTACTCCTCTGCAGGGATGCGGTACCTTTAATGGGACTCTAGGGTACTCCTGTGCAGGGCTGTGGTACCTTTAATGGTACTCCTCCTCTTCTCTGCAGGACTGCTGTACCTTTAATGGGACTCTAGGGTACTCCTCTGCAGGGCTGTGGTACCTTTAATGGGACTCTAGGGCACTCCTGTGCAGGGCTGTGGTACCTTTAATAGGACTCTAGGGTACTCCTGTGCAGGGCTGTGGTACCTTTAATGGGACTCTAGGGTACTCCTGTGCAGGGCTGTGGTACCTTTAACGGGACTCTAGGGTACTCCTCCTCTTCTCTGCAGGACTGCTGTACCTTTAATGGGACTCTAGGGTACTCCTCTGCAGGGCTGTGGTACCTTTAATGGGACTCTAGGGTACTCCTCCTCTTCTCTGCAGGGCTGTGGTACCTTTAATGGGACTCTAGGGTACTCCTCCTCTTCTCTGCAGGACTGCTGTACCTTTAATGGGACTCTAGGGTACTCCTCTGCAGGGCTGTGGTACCTTTAATGGGACTCTAGGGTACTCCTGTGCAGGGCTGTGGTACCTTTAATGGGACTCTAGGGTACTCCTCTGCAGGGCTGCGGTACCTTTAATGGGACTCTAGGGTACTCCTGTGCAGGGCTGTGGTACCTTTAATGGGACTCTAGGGTACTCCTCATCTTCTCTGCAGGACTGCTGTACCTTTAATGGGACTCTAGGGTACTCCTGTGCAGGGCTGTGGTACCTTTAATGGGACTCTAGGGTACTCCTCCTCTTCTCTGCAGGGCTGTGGTACCTTTAATGGGACTCTAGGGTACTCCTCTGCAGGGATGCGGTACCTTTAATGGGACTCTAGGGTACTCCTGTGCAGGGCTGTGGTACCTTTAATGGTACTCCTCCTCTTCTCTGCAGGACTGCTGTACCTTTAATGGGACTCTAGGGTACTCCTCTGCAGGGCTGTGGTACCTTTAATGGGACTCTAGGGCACTCCTGTGCAGGGCTGTGGTACCTTTAATAGGACTCTAGGGTACTCCTGTGCAGGGCTGTGGTACCTTTAATGGGACTCTAGGGTACTCCTGTGCAGGGCTGTGGTACCTTTAACGGGACTCTAGGGTACTCCTCCTCTTCTCTGCAGGACTGCTGTACCTTTAATGGGACTCTAGGGTACTCCTCCTCTTCTCTGCAGGGCTGTGGTACCTTTAATGGGACTCTAGGGTACTCCTGTGCAGGGCTGTGGTACCTTTAATAGGACTCTAGGGTACTCCTGTGCAGGGCTGTGGTACCTTTAATGGGACTCTAGGGTACTCCTCCTCTTCTCTGCAGGGCTGTGGTACCTTTAATGGGACTCTAGGGTACTCCTGTGCAGGGCTGTGGTACCTTTAATGGGACTCTAGGGTACTCCTCCTCTTCTCTGCAGGGCTGTGGTACCTTTAACGGGACTCTAGGGTACTCCTCCTCTTCTCTGCAGGACTGCTGTACCTTTAATGGGACTCTAGGGTACTCCTCCTCTTCTCTGCAGGGCTGTGGTACCTTTAATGGGACTCTAGGGTACTCCTGTGCAGGGCTGTGGTACCTTTAATAGGACTCTAGGGTACTCCTGTGCAGGGCTGTGGCACCTTTAATAGGACTCTAGGGTACTCCTGTGCAGGACTGCTGTACCTTTAATGGGACTCTAGGGTACTCCTCTGCAGGGCTGTGGTACCTTTAATGGGACTCTAGGGTACTCCTCCTCTTCTCTGCAGGGCTGTGGTACCTTTAATGGGACTCTAGGGTACTCCTCCTCTTCTCTGCAGGACTGCTGTACCTTTAATGGGACTCTAGGGTACTCCTCTGCAGGGCTGTGGTACCTTTAATGGGACTCTAGGGTACTCCTGTGCAGGGCTGTGGTACCTTTAATGGGACTCTAGGGTACTCCTCTGCAGGGCTGCGGTACCTTTAATGGGACTCTAGGGTACTCCTGTGCAGGGCTGTGGTACCTTTAATGGGACTCTAGGGTACTCCTCATCTTCTCTGCAGGACTGCTGTACCTTTAATGGGACTCTAGGGTACTCCTGTGCAGGGCTGTGGTACCTTTAATGGGACTCTAGGGTACTCCTCCTCTTCTCTGCAGGACTGCTGTACCTTTAATGGGACTCTAGGGTACTCCTCTGCAGGGCTGTGGTACCTTTAATGGGACTCTAGGGTACTCCTGTGCAGGGCTGTGGTACCTTTAATGGGACTCTAGGGTACTCCTCTGCAGGGATGCGGTACCTTTAATGGGACTCTAGGGTACTCCTGTGCAGGGCTGTGGTACCTTTAATGGTACTCCTCCTCTTCTCTGCAGGACTGCTGTACCTTTAATGGGACTCTAGGGTACTCCTCTGCAGGGCTGTGGTACCTTTAATGGGACTCTAGGGCACTCCTGTGCAGGGCTGTGGTACCTTTAATAGGACTCTAGGGTACTCCTGTGCAGGGCTGTGGTACCTTTAATGGGACTCTAGGGTACTCCTGTGCAGGGCTGTGGTACCTTTAACGGGACTCTAGGGTACTCCTCCTCTTCTCTGCAGGACTGCTGTACCTTTAATGGGACTCTAGGGTACTCCTCCTCTTCTCTGCAGGGCTGTGGTACCTTTAATGGGACTCTAGGGTACTCCTGTGCAGGGCTGTGGTACCTTTAATAGGACTCTAGGGTACTCCTGTGCAGGGCTGTGGTACCTTTAATGGGACTCTAGGGTACTCCTCCTCTTCTCTGCAGGGCTGTGGTACCTTTAATGGGACTCTAGGGTACTCCTGTGCAGGGCTGTGGTACCTTTAATGGGACTCTAGGGTACTCCTCCTCTTCTCTGCAGGGCTGTGGTACCTTTAATGGGACTCTAGGGTACTCCTCTGCAGGGCTGCGGTACCTTTAATGGGACTCTAGGGTACTCCTCTGCAGGGCTGTGGTACCTTTAATGGGACTCTAGGGTACTTCTGTGCAGGGCTGTGGTACCTTTAATGGGACTCTAGGGTACTCATGTGCAGGGCTGTGGTACCTTTAATGGGACTCTAGGGTACTCCTGTGCAGAGCTGTGGTACCTTTAATGGGACTCTAGGGTACTCCTGTGCAGGGCTGTGGCACATTTAATGGGACTCTAGGGTACTCCTGTGCAGGGCTGCGGTCTCTTATGGTCCTCTAGGGTACTTTCCTCTTCGCTGCAGGGCTGCTGCACCTTTCATGGGACTCCAGGGCACTCGGCTTCCCTGTTGTACGTGTGCACCTTCAATGGGACTCTATGGTAGTCTCCCTCTCAATGGGGTGCTGTACTCCTAATGGTACTCTAGAGTATTCCTCTTATCTGTAGGACTGCAGTACCTTTAATGGGACTCTAGGGTACTCCTCTGCAGGACTGCGCTACCTCTTCCTGTTTCAAGCACTATGTAGTTGATCCTGTGTGATTCTATTATTGAAAAATTAAACATTAAATCAGAGGAATCAAATTTACCTGAAAAATGATCATGTCCGTGAGGAATATTCTCAGCCACACCCAGGTGTCTGTCTTCCAGGATGAGCGAATTCTTGAAAATTCTGCACAATCCGATAGGACACAAGTTTAGGTCAGGGGACAGCATCAAACAAATACAGCATTAAATATCATATTTCAATCAATGATTGCTTTGGGGACTTCTGTGATAGAAAGTGCCCTGCTGTGAAGGCACTGCGTTCTGAATGTTCTGCTCTCCCAACCCCCCAGGAGGCACTGCAATGCCAAGGTGGGCCCCAAAGGGCCCCTTCGAGAGAGAGTGGGTACTGCCCTCTCCACCGACCTCAGTGGGTCTGGCGAGGAAAGCTTTTAGCAGACCCTGGGGGAGATGCCTGCTTTTAAAAGCTTCCGTCAGTCTCCCTTAACTGAGGTCCTTGAATTCCAGTGGTGTGGGCATGACTGGGAGGTGCGTGTACTTACTCCCCCAGTAACCCGGCTGCTGTGTAGGCGACTGACACCCCAATATCTGCCTGCAAGGCCCTGGGCTCCATGAAAGAATCTCTGGGTCAGAGCCCGCGGGCTGCTTTCGGAATCCTCTACAGCCCCCTGGTTCAATCCCCTGGGCTGGAGACGTTTGAAAGAGAGGTAGGCAAAGCCCTACATGTTCTGCAAACGAAACCATGTCAAAATGCACTGCTGGGTTGCAGAGATATTAGCATTTAATCCCTGGTCTCCTGGCCTCAGTCCTAAGCCTCTAACCCTCGATCTGTGAACACCCGGGCACCAGAAGCTCTAACCGAGGCCAGCAGCTTCACAGGCAAACCTCTGAGTCAGCCTCAAGCATGAGGATCCTGGTGTAGGGACACCAGGGACACTCTCAGACCCTGGTGGACTCACGGTGCCCTCTTTTTGCATGGTTGCCCCCACTTTTTGCTGAATTGCTGATGTGCTTTGACTGAGTGTGCCCTGGGCTCCAGCTAATCAGGTACCCAGGGCCTGTGTTCCTTCCCTAAAACTGCATTGAAGCCTGAACCCAATTGGCATCTCTGGCCACATGTCACCCCCTGGTAAATGGTACCACAGGTACCCACGGCCCTGTGACCAGAGAAGGCCTCTAAGGGCTGCAGCACTTTTTGTGCCACCCTTAGAGGCCCTGTACCTTTACACACACACACACACACACTGCCTTTGCAGGCTGCGTGTCTTGGTGCAGAACAAAGTGAAGAATCAACATGGCACACATCCCTGTGTGCCATGCCTGCAACCCACTGCCCTGGCATAGGTCAGTCACCCCTCTAGCTGGGTGCACTATACCAGCGGTGAGGGTACAGGTGCATGAGCCCTGTGCCCCTACAGTGTCTAAGTCCATTCTTAGACATTGTAAGTGCAGTGCTGCCATTAAGAGTATATGGTGCTGGGAGCCTGTCATTACAAACACCACAGCACTAATGGCTACACTGAAAACTGAGAAGATTGGTATCAAACTTCTCAGCACATTAAACCCACACTGATGCCAGTGTGGGATTTAATGAAAATTGAACAAAAGAGGGCATCTTAGAGATGCCCTCTGAAACTCTACCAACTTCTAGTGTCCCGATAGAGTGGCTGCCATTCACAGCCATGTTTCTGGACCCCGGGGTCGAGAGCCTGCAGCTCTCGGGGGCCTGAAACAATGAACATCCTGGGACGAGGTGCCAAGCCTCCTCCCCCAGGATGGGCAGGGTCACGAAGGGGAAGCTTCAAAGGCAGGCCGCCTTTGTAAGCTTCCCCAGACCACTTGCTGCTTTCAGCAACTGGTCCTCACAGGTTCTGCTTCCCACTTTGGGCGCGAGAACCGGCGGGAAAAAAAGTGAGGGAAAGAGGTGGGCCCACCTCTGCCAACTCCACCCCTCAGCTGGGGGAGGCGAGGGAAGCACAACTCTCAGTCCCCGCCATCTTGAGGATGGGGGGACCCAACCAACCAGGGACAGGCTCCTGCCCCCCTCCCACTGTAGGGTGGCACAATAGGGGGTGTACCCACCCCAGGGAAGGGACCCATTGGTCCCTGCCGTCTACCTACCTGTAACGCCTCTAAATCTAGTATTTAGGGGCCACCCTGAACCTTGCTTCCTCAGATCCAGAAACGACAAGAAAGAAGATAAGAAGAAGGACCGAAGAGCCGTGTAGAGCTAACAAGAGGAAGACGCCCACTGACTTGGCGCCAGCCCTACAAGCCTGTCTCCCCTCGAACCTGCTCCTGCGAAATCCCGGTGTGTCCTGCAGCCAGCAACCTCAAAA
Source organism: Triturus cristatus (assembly GCF_964204655.1). Classification (NCBI taxonomy): domain Eukaryota; kingdom Metazoa; phylum Chordata; class Amphibia; order Caudata; family Salamandridae; genus Triturus; species Triturus cristatus. The sequence goes on along the minus strand of NC_140581.1, from coordinate 5,317,501 downwards.
ACCACGGAGGACCTGCCTGCCTTCACTTCTAAAGACTGCATCTCCTGTGAACACCAGATTTGTTCAACTGCAACCTCGGCCCGAGCGGAAAAACACCACAAGGAGGTCATCCCGGCGATCCTGAACCGAGATACGGCAACTCCTGACCTGCCTCAAGCATCCAGCCGAAGCCTGCAGCCTAAATCCAGAAGGCCCCCCTAACCACGACCAGGAGCAGGAGCTGGTAAGAAGATCCGACCCCAAAAGCCTCCCCTGCACCCGACGCCCCACGGCCCAAACCGATGGTGCCTAACCAACCCTTAACTTCCCAACTTACCTCTCGAAGTGGTGGTCGCACCCAGAAGTCCTTCGTCTCCCTGCCTACAGTGCTTTTACAAAAAGGTTCTTCCTTGAAAACAACATGGCGTCCGACGTCGAAACAGCACTCAGCACCCGGCCTCCCCAGTGCCGCTGAGGGTGCACCTTTGGGGCTAATTTGTTTCCACCAATTGCCCTGACCTAAACCCTAGGAGCTTTGCTGCCCACAGCCGTGTGGCCTGCTTGCCAGCAGCCACTAACCGGAGGCCCCCTTTCCCCTATTGGATAACATTGGGCTTCAACACTCTGCACCTGGCTGCCCTAGTGCCGCTGAGGGTGAAACAAAAGTGCATCATTGACCCTGGGGGACCCCTGAATCTATCCCCAGAACCCTAACTCCCACAGTCGATTACTTACCTGTGAACCGTTAACCTGTTTTTCCTCCATAGGATAACATTGACAATTTTCTTCCAAAACGTTTCCAAGTGTGGAGTTTTGATATCGGAAAATATTCTTTAAAAATCATGCGAATAACCAAAACGTAATTACTTACCTGTTTACAGGAAATGTCCCAGTGCTGAATCTAGGTATCCAGGACTGAGTTAGAAAAGTAGCGTAAAAAGTAACTTACCTGCAATTTACTGAAAAGCCTATTCATTTCAATGTACTGTATTTGCTAAGAGTTGCAACCTGCTGCATCCCCTGTAAATCAAACAAAGTACAAGTTCTACTGCATTTTCAAACTGTTCTATATTCATCAACGTATTACTGGAAGGAATATGCTACTTACCAGTATGCATCTGTTCTTGGCATGTAGAGCTGCAGATCTATACACTGTGCATAAATCGCCATCTGGTGTTGGGCCCGGATGTTTGCAGTTTGTTTTTCCTCTTGGAAAGTCTTTGGAAGTCACGAGGTCGGTGACTCCTCCTTTGGTTCGTATTGTGCATGGGCTTTGGCTCCATCCTCAGATTGTTTTTCGCCAGCAGGGAAAGATGGAGCGTAGTAATAACAGTAAAGAAACCCATGTGTGTGTGTATCTAAATAAGAAAGACGGGAACGGATACAGGTAGCCGGGGAGGCAGGTGGGCGTGTATAGATCTGCAGCTCTACATGCCAAGAACAGATGCATACTGGTAAGTAGCATATTCCGTTCGAGGCATAGGAGCTGCAGATTATACACTGTGCATAGACTATATAGCAGTACCCAACCCTAGCGGCGGCCACCGGCATCCGTTGCAGTTGTTTGGAACAGTGTTTTTAGTACAGCCTGGCCCACACTAGCTTGTTGCTTGGTTTGCACATCTACACAGTAATGTTTTGTGAAAGTGTGCGGTGTTGACCATGTCGCTGCTTTGCAGATGTCATCTAGTGGTATGTTTCCTAGAAAAGCCATAAAAGCCCCTATCTTCCTTGTAGAGTGGGCTTTAGGGGGAACAGAGAGCCTTCGTTTTGCTTTGTGGTAGCAAATCTGTATGCATTTTACAATCCACCTAGCTATCCCTGATTTAGAAATAGGGTTGCCTTTATGTGGCGGAGAGAAAGAGACAAATAGCTGTTTGGTTTTTCTGAAAGGTTGTGTTCTTTGGATGTAGTAAAGTAAGGCCCTTTTAACATCCAGTGTGTGTAAAGCCCTTTTCGCAACGGTTTGAGGTTGTGAGAAAAAGACTGATAATTCTACCGACTGGTTTAGATGGAAGGGAGAAATGACTTTGGGTAGAAATTTTGGGTTGGTGCGGAGTACAACCTTGTTCTGATGCATTTGGAGAAAAGGTTCCTGTATAGTGAGTGCTTGTATTTCACTAACCCTTCTAAGGGAAGTGATGGCCACAAGGAATGCTGTTTTCCATGTGAGAAATTGCAGCTCACACTTATGTAATGGTTCGAAAGGGGATCCCCTTAGCCTTGTGAGAACTATATTCAAGTTCCAGACAGGTGAGGGTGGTACTCTGGGTGGAATTACTCTTTTGAGGCCTTCCATAAAGGCTTTGATGGCAGGCACCCTGAAAAGTGATAGGTGCTGCCTGTTCTGTAAGTAAGCAGCAATTGCTGCGAGGTGTAACCGAATGGATGTATATGCTAGGTTACACCTTTGTAGATGGAGCAAGTAACATATGATGTGCTGTATGGACACATTTAGAGGGTTGATTGTGTTGTTGTGGCAGTAAACAACAAATCTTTTCCACTTTGCAGCATAGCATGCCCTAGTAGTAGGGCATCTAGCTTCCCTGATAATATTCATGCAATCAGGGGGAAGGTTAAGGTATCCGAATTCTAGGACCTCAGGAGCCAGATCGCAAGGTTGAGCTGAGCTTGGTCCGGGTGCCTGATCTCTCCATGGTTCTGGGTTAGGAGGCATGGTGAGAGGTGCAGCTTTGGTGTGGTACTATCGAGAGTTCCAGTAGTGTGGTGTACCACGGTTGTCTGGCCCATGTTGGAGCTACTAGGATCAGTGTTAGGAAATGCTGCTGTAGCTTTCGCACCACTAATGGAATTAGTGGGAGAGGTGGAAAAGCGTACGCAAATTTGCCTGACCAGTTAATCCATATCGCATTGCCTTTGGACAATGGGTGTGGATATCTGGCGGCGAAGCTTGGGCATTTTGTGTTTTCGTGGGTGGCGAATAGGTCTATGTGTGGATGCCCCCACATTTGAAAGAACGGGTGAAGAACTTGCAGGTGAAATTCCCATTCGTGAATCTGTTGCGTTTATCTGCTGAGCAGATCTGCCACGGTGTTTTGGACTCCTGGGACGTGTTGGGCCAGGAGAAAGATTTTCTGTGGAATTGCCCATCTCCATATGCTCTGTGCTAATTGAGAGAGCTGTGGAGAGTGTGTGCCCCCCTGTTTTTTAATGTAGTACATGGCCGTCATGTTGCGAATGAGGACTGCCTTGCCTGAAATCCGCACCTGGAAGGATTTTAGGGCTAGGAAGATCGCCAGTAACTCCAAATGGTTGATTTTTTTTTGAAAATTCTTTTTATTGGCATTTATAGTAAACAAATTGCAAATATTTGCACATAGGATTTACAGTAAACATGTGCCCTTGGATCAAAGTGTACAGCGGATCTCACAAGCTTAGTGTCAGGGTCCCCGCCCTATCCTATGTCTAGGCTCATCCCACTGACGTGCGCTGTGGATGCCGCATTACATGAGGGCTGCTATCGGCATCCATATCCCCTGAGTGCGTTGTCCCTCAGGTCGTTGAAGCGCGGCTAAATAAGTACTATGAACGAACTGGGGACATGTAAACTGGGGAGTGCACCCTATCTGGAATTATAGACATTGTGAGTCTATCGTCGGAAAGCAGTGTCCGTGCCCGTCGCAGCGCTAGGTTTTCTCAGACGCAAGGAAGGGTCTAGGGAGGGGAGGGGCAAGGTTCGATGGCGGGAGTGTAGATCCCCGGCCGCGCATGGGACGAATAGGGTACCAGGTACAGTTTAAGGTTAGGGCCCATCGGATACCCGGGCCTCTCGGTCACCTCCCTCCTGAGTCGCAGAGGCCTCCCGAGAGTCAACTATTCGCGGGCCCGCCGCCGGTTGTGTTTCTTGTGTGAAGGAATTCATTAGCATCGCCCAGGGCAGGGAAATCGGTTGTTTGCGGTGTCCCCGAGCCTCCTCCGTTCGAAGCAACGTCTCCTCCGCCTTCCCCCACTTCTTAACTGCCGCCACCCATGCCGCCATGGGAGGTCCCTCCGGCGCCTTCCAGTGCATAGTATTGCATCTTTTAGCAAGGATAAGGCCCAAGAAAGCAAAACGCCTCTCCACCTTCTTATTCTTGTGTCGCCCATGTATGCCTAAGGCGCTGGCCTCCCATGTGTAGAGATCCTGCAACCCAGTGACTGCACGAATGGCGGTATGCACCGCTTCCCAATAATTATGGAGTGTCGGACAATCCCATAGCATGTGTATGAAAGAGGCAGCCGGTTCAAGACACCTAGGGCAGGCGAACGGTGTATCAGGAAAGTATTTCTGCAGTTTTTCAGGAGTGAGGTACGCCCTGTGTAGGATATGTAACTGTATGTTCTTGAAGCGGTAATTACGGGACACTTTTTTTGTGTATTCAATGGCCCTCATCCATTCCCTGTCGTGTAGTGGCCTGCGAAAGTCCTGTTCCCATTTTTCCCTGAGGGGTGCAAGTGTGGGTTGCCTTAGGGTGCGTACGGCCTTGTATAACCAAGTAACTAGGTGTCGCCCGGGTCCCACCTGTAGTATTGCGTGGATAACCGGCTGTGTGGAGGGTTCCGTATCAATCACTCGCCACTGTGTGCGACAGTCTGTGAGAAGCTGTCTATGCCGCAGGAACTGACCCCTAGGGAGCTCAAAATCCTCCACCAGCTCGTCAAACGTCCGTAGGCGCCCCTCAAAATAGAACATCCCCACCTCCGTCACGGCGTGGTCTGTCCAGGTTTGCAACATGCTCTCTGTATACTGTGCTCGGGCCCTGGGGAAACCCACCAATGGGAGAGGCGGAGAGTACGGTAGCGCCGCCCGGTCCATCCGATGAACACGGGCCAGGCAGGCTCGCGCCGTGCTGACCTGTAGGGGTCCACCTGGAATCGGCGCAACTCCAAATGGTTGATGTGGAGTAACTTTTGTTGCGGCGTCCATGTGCCCTGTACTGTGAGATGTAACAGATGAGCTCCCCAGTCGGAGAGCGATGCGTCTGTTGTTAGGATTATTTGTGGAACCGGGTCCAGGAACGGTCGACCTTTGGAAAGGTTTGTGGTGTTCCACCACTGCAGAGAGCGATGGGTGCGACTGTCCACCAACACCAGATCTGTCAGTTGCCCCTGGGCCTGGTTCCACTGGCGTGCTAAGCACTCTTGGAGTGGACGCATCTGGAGTCTTGCGTGAGGCATTATGAAAATGCAAGAGGCCACCATCCCTATCAGTTGCATAAACACTCTTGCTGGGAGAGAGTGTTGAAATATGAATTTTTGACGCAGAGCCTGTATGTTTGCAATCCTGGCAGGATTGGGATAGGCTATAGCTTTTGAGGTGTCTATGGTAGCACCGAGGTTTTGTTTTGTGTGTGATGGTACCAGGTTGGACTTTTGGTGGTTCACTGTGAAGCCTAGTTGGTGAAGTAGTTGGATTGTAGCGGCGGTGTGCTGCACACATTGTTCGTAGGACGTGGCTTTAATTAGCCAGTCGTCCAAATATGAGAAGACGTGAATGTGCTGTCTTCTGAGGTGTGCCGCCACTACTGCTAGGCACTTGGTGAATACCCTTGGTGCTGTTGTTACCCCGAACGGGAGCACCTTGAACTGGTAGTGTTGCCCGTCCACTACAAATCTGAGGTACTTTCTGTGAGCATGGTGTACTGGGATGTGAAAATATGCGTCTTTCAAGTCCAGAGTGGTGAGAAAGTCGTTCTGGGAGAGGAGTGGAAGAACCTGTTGAAGGGTTACCATGTGAAAATGGTCTGAATGTATGTAAGTATTTAGAGGTCTGAGATCTAGGATAGGTCGTAGAGTCTCGTCTCTCTTTGGAATCAGAAAGTACAGGGAGTAGACCCCTAAATTTTGTTGATTGATGGGGACCTGCTCTATGGCTTGTTTTTGCAGGAGGGAGATTACCTCCTTTTTTTAGTAACGTGGCATGTTCTTGAGACATTGGGCGTTGCCTGGGTGGAATGTTTGGGGGGGTAGATGTTAATTCTAGGCAATACCCTGAATGTATAATTTGGGTCACCCATCTGAGGTGATTGTCTCCCAGACGTGAAGGAAATGTTGTATTCTGCCCCCGACCGGAGTGGAATGGTCTGGAGGGAGCGGGGGAAAGTCATTGGGTAGGCGGTGTGGCAGAGCGGGCGGTATTTGTCTTGCCTCTGCCTTTATTATTATTGCCTCTGTAGCCGCCTCTTTGATAACCCCTTGTGAAGGTGGACTGAGGAGGGGATTTGTAGGACGTGGATGCACTATCCGAGGAGTAGCCTCTGCCCGTGCCCCGAAAGGAAGAGCAGCGAAAGGAGTGCCTAGGAGTGTGTGACTGTAGGGCTCCCATGGATTTCGCCATATCAGTATCTTTCTTCATCTTTTCGAGGGCTTCATGAACTTTTGGGCCAAATAAATGTTGTTGGTCGAATGGGTGATTCAATATGGAGGCTTGTACCTCAGGTTTAAAACCTGAAACTCTTAGCCAGGCGTTGCGACAGAGAAGGACGCTGGTGTTTATGGTCCTGGAGGCTGTATCTGCCGCATCTAGGGCACAGCGTATAGAGGTATTAGTTATAGTTTTTCCCTCTTGGATCAATTAATTAGCCCTATTCCTGTATTTTTCAGGGAGATGGTGCATGATGGTCTCCAACTCATCATAATGCGCCCTGTCGTATCTGGCCAATAGCGCTTGCGTGTTGGCGATACGCCATATATTGGCGGCTTGTGACGCAGTGCGCTTCCCTGACGCGTCTAGGAGCTTGGACTCTTTGTCAGGTGGTGGTGCTTCGCCTGACGCCTGAGAATTTGAGCGCTTCCTAGCTGTAGATACCACTAAGGAATCCAGTGGTGCAGGGCCTTTAATGTATGAAGGATCTGTGGGGGCGGCTTTGTATTTTTTCTCTATCCGAGGGTTTAGGACTCAGGCCCTGACTGGGTCTTTAAAAACCTCCGGTGCATGTTTGATTACTCCTTTTAACATAGGTAGAATGGCAGTAGACCTATGTGCATTATTGAAGGTGTCTAGGAGAAAATCTTCCTCCACTGGGTCAGTATGTAACTCCACCCCGTGATAATGTGCCGCCCTCTGTAGTAGGTGGTGAAAGCCTAACGAATCTTCTGGTGGGGATGGCCTAGATGGGTAAAGGTCATCCTGTGGGACATCTGGGATGTCCGGATTGTTATAGTCATTCCATGGGTCTGGAGATCTAGTAGGGGTGGGGTCTTGTGGCACATCTGCTGGATCATAGTAAGAGTCCCCTAGATTATCTTGGTCTGGAGACAGGGTTGGAGAGCGATGAGGCAGGGGTGGAGAAGGTGGAGGTGGGGAGGGTGGAGGAGGTGGAGGAGGTGGAGAAGGCACTCTGAAAGGGGAGGTAGCAGTGTCCTTCCTCTTTGGAGGTGGAGGTGGAGCTGGTTTGTCCAAGTGTCTCTTTTTTGAAGACAGTGTAAAATGTCCAGTTTTTGGATCCTTGGTAAATGTCTTTTGCAGAGGATCCGGTGTGAAAAGTTCTTGCGACACTGGTTGTTCGGTTGGCGCCGAGGTTTTCGGGGCTGACGGTTTTTTAGGCTTGTCTAAGCCGTGCTTCTTCGGGTCCTCCGATTTTTTGTTCGGTGCCGAAAGAGGCTTCGGCACGGGAGTGTCGGTGCAGAGGGTCTTACGATGTTTGGTCGGCACCGAGAGGGCAGGTTTCGACACCGAGGGCTTTGGTGCTGGGCTCGGTGTGGAGGTGGAGGCCGATTTTTTTCTTCGGTGCCGAAGGGTGTCTTTCGGTACCGCTGGTAGGCTGGCTCGAGCCCGAGCTGCCGGAAGGCTTAATAGGCTTCTTTACCGGGCCTGAAGGTGGGGTGTGAGAAGCAGTATCCTTGGTCTTGCCTAGGCACGAAGGCGTGACCGAAGCCTTTTTGGGTATCGGCGTGGGTGTGGGAGGGGGTATGGTACTCACGACCCTCTGCGCCGGGGTGATGTCCTCCACATCTGAGTCGTCGGCCTCGGAAGCACTGACGAGGCCGTCATCCTCTTCTTCGATGTTCTGCTGTCCCGGAGCTTCGTCGTCGTCCCCGAAGATGTCGACTGGAGCGGAGGTCGAGGAGTGCACCATGTTGCGTCTGGCCCTTCGATCTCGAATAGTCTTTTTAGATCTAAAAGACTTGCAGGCGGGATAGTCTCGGGCCTCGTGTTCAGGGGAGAGGCAGAGGTTGCACACCTCATGAAGATCGGTGTGGGGGAATTTGGACCCACATCGAGGGCACTTCTTGAAGGGAGTTCTTTCCATCAGCCGAGACCGGAGCCCGAATAGGCCCGAAGGCCGCCGTCGACGACCGGAATCAAAGAAGTGCTGAAGAGAAGGTGATTAAGATGATTTATTATCTGAAGGATCTCGATGAGCGAGGATTTTTGCATCGATCGTTGAACTGGAAAAGTTGGGAACCGGAGCGCGAAGTATTACATCCGAGCCCGATGGCGGAAAAAAACAATCTGAAGATGGAGCCGAAGCCCATGCGCAATACGAACCAAAGGAGGAGTCACCGACCTCGTGACTTCCAAAGACTTTCCAAGAGGAAAAACAAACTGCAAACATCCGGGCCCAACACCAGATGGCGATCTATGCACAGTGTATAATCTGCAGCTCATATGCCACAAACATAGTATTACCCAACGGCCAGCCCTGATCCCCCGAGGAGGCGAGGGCAGGAAGTGATATAATGCCTCTGAGCCCCACTGGTAGCCCAGTGGCTAGAACCAGACCAGGGCCAGTCATGTGGCTTGTGTCAGCTAGTCACAAGCCAACAGACAAGCGTCATGCTCGCCTTAGGCACGATGCCTGATGCTCATCATAAGCGTCAGCTGCAAGCGGAGAGAACAAACAACTGGCAGGAGGGGTGGTGAATAGATACCCCATGGCCAGGGGGGCCATAAGATGCACCAGAGCAAAGGGCACTCTGCTGCTGAGATATTATAGGAGCCGGGCACTGTCCATGGCCTCAGGGCTGGAGGATCCCCTCACTGCCAGATGGTATTTATATTTCAACACATCACCTGAAGGGGCACCAGCCGGAAAATTACCTGTGTCTGCAGCAAGGACAAATAATTCTTATTTGTAAAGCGCAAACATTTCACCCCTTCATCAGGGCTTCAAGGTGCTAGGGACTGTCAGTATGATTAAGTAAGCTATTAACCAGAGTCGCATGATGCTGAGCTGCTGCCGGCGATTGAACCGTGAACCCCATGCTTCCGAGTCAGCCACTCTGGCCGCTGTGCCACACTTCTCCCATTAAACAAAATAGGTATGAATACGACAAACGAACATACAAAAGATCAGTGACAGATTACCCTCTCCTCATGGACAGAGCGCCAGAAGTCAACGCTCGTACCTTTCTCCAGAGACTCCGCAGAGTGCAGCAGCTCCCAGCTCTCTCTGGCCAATTTAAAGCCATCCAGCAGTTCAGCAGAGTTGGGAAATTCAGTTTTATTTATTATTACATGACGGTTCCGACCCTTTCCAGAAGCTTCTTCATCATCTGAGCTCTGTCAACAAAGAAAAGTTTTTTTTTAAAAACCTCATTTGAATGGAATTTTAGGCTAAATACATTTCAGGCAAGAGAACTGCAGCATTTGTGGTTTACAGGAAGAGAATGGGGTTCTTAGCCCACGCAACCCCCCGCCACCTTTATCATTCAGTAAAATATCTAAAGAGCTTTCAAATACAACAGAAATAAAGAGATCGGTCCATCACGCGTGATGATCCGTTTGTAGCGTTTAGTGCTGCAGATTCACATGCTTTGCACACGCCTGCCATGTACTATGGGCGAAGACTTCACAAGGTGTTAAGTCTCGCCTGGCGAAAGCAGCACATGCGCTGCTCTCGCCATGAAAAGGATCTTTTGGAATTAATTCTCCCCGTGGGCTTACGTGCACGCGTCTGCATGGACAAAGATGGCTGCTCTCGCCATCTGTCCAAAGCAGACAGCATGCGCGTGTCCGTGGGACAGTGGACAGTCCGCCACCATCTTGTTCAACACGCCGGCTTCCTTCAACTCTGGCTCCGTCAAGAGATATGCACGCATGTCGGCGTGCTTTCACTTTTTAACAGTGCACGCACGATGGACCCAGAGTTGAAGGAAGCCGGCGCGCACCTCACAGGAGCCCCAGCCATGCCTGCCCCTCTCAAGCAGCTGCAGCCGCCCCAACACCGTGTCACACAGGAGCCCGAGCCCGGCCTGCCTCCCTGGTTTCGCTTCCAATCATCTCATACGTTTCCACGGCAACTCTCGAGACGGTGAAACGTGATCCCGGGGCTGCACTGGAGTTTCATTTGAGTGATTTTACATATGCGCAAGACCGTGTACCTTCGGGGCTTCAGCTAGCTTACCAAAATCCGGTGCTCTGAGTGCCTTTGTATGCGGTGCAAGCTGACATCATGGTGTTATATTATGGTGTTCTGCTACAGTAAGGTTTTTTTGATGATCTTCATTTCCGACAGGCTGTCGATGTCTCTTTGGTTGCTCTGAAATCTTCTATAAGTCTGGTGTTTGGCAGTCATCACCGACCGGCTCTGAATGTCCTTAGCTGAGCAGGTCAATTTGAAACGAGTCTGAGAAAAGCATTTTCGTTTGGCTTGGAAACCCTACCTTTGGCATGTCCCGCCAATAACTCCACACTGATGTGGCGACAGGTGATTGTGAGTGATAAACTTCTCGCCCGGCGCCTGCGTGTCCCATCCGTCACGATCCGGGCCGTTAAGGCCATATAATGGCTCCCTACTATGGCTTTACTCCCGTATTTTAAGATTTCGGACAGTCATGAATCACTCGCAAAGGGGACTGGAGCTTGCTGCTAGCAAGCTTTGTGCGGTAGCGTCGGTCTACACACATAGGAGGGCTCCTAGAAACAACAGATCCAGTAAGTAACCAAAAAGGCTGAGTTTCAGTTTTTGTGCCAGATATCACAGACGTAAGTGTGCTGGAGCTACCAGTGGCGTAGCAAAGAAAATGCCCCCTGCCCCACCCCACGCAATCAACAGTTTTTATGGTTTAAAAATTCGATAATTAAGATGCATGACTCGGGGCCCGGTGCCACTGCACCTGCTGTACTATTGGTAGCTACGCCACTGGGCGGTTCTAAGTCTGCCATACTACTGTGTAAAATGATGCCTTCTAATGACGATGCCAGCGTCTTCTTTCAGACAGTCTCTGCCATGGGAGATGTCATTTTAGGAGAAAAACTGAAAGACCCCCATTTTGACTTATCTTTGCCATGACCTTTAATGATGATAATAAAGTGTGTTGTTTTCTCATTTGTATTCGGTGCTGGAAACATGTGCGTAGGGACAGGGAGAAAAGGGAATGGAGGACTATCCCCCTCCCTGCACAGACTTTACAGAGGAGGGACTCAGGGGCCAATGCCCCCACCCACAGATTTTAAAATCTAGTGGAACTGAAGATTAAACAAAGCAGAACAGTTAGGTAGTAAAACCCCCACTTTATCAGCTACAGAAGGGGCTGCCACTGGGTCTGGTTGGCTGGTAAACTAGACCCCAATAAAATGTTTGTTAACTCTCTATGGGCCTTTTCTGTCTGCATAAATAATGTGTTTTAAAATGACACTGTTTGGCAGAGTTGAGGGGCGTCTGTTGAATGCTGCCAAATGTGGAAAGTAGTGGGAAGGAGAGGGAGGAGGAACAATAATGATAACGGGCAAAATAGAGCGAGAGATGCAAATGGAAACATCAAGCAAGAGCGAGAAAGGCAAGAAAGACATAAAAGAAAGGAGCTAATAGAAAGGAAAAGAAAGAAGGTGGCATGTATGAAAGTTTGAAAGGAAGGTAGAGTGAAAGAATTGTAGAATGAAAAGTGAAATTCAAGAAGCAAAGATAGAATGAAGGTTGAAAAGAAGGGTGAACAAGCATTGGCATAGCCAATAGGTCTCGCCTTTGGGACCTTATAAGTGTTTAGCCATGCAACACTTGATGTTGTTGCTGGAAGGATATTGTGCTGCATAACTAAATACTTATAAGGCCCCAAAGGCGAGGTCTATTGGCTATGCCAATGCTTGTTTTTCTTTGAAGAAGTCCTCAGTCTTGGGGTAGCTCCAGACTCCTCCCTTAAGCCCACAATGCACCAGGATAAAGACTCCACCTCCAGATGTGCCCCGCCCCCAACAGGTGAGTGATGTTAATGGAGTGTAGCCAAGCAGGATAATAAACTTGTACAGTGCATTGTGAATATGTTATTTTAGACATGCAACATCTGGAGGAGGGTCACGTGAATCTACAGCACTACTAGCTAGAAACAGATACATTCAGGGTAACATTTCACGTTTGAAGCATGTGCTACTGAAGAACACGTGCGTAGCATAGACGGCAAACCAGTGCTTACCCCTGAAAAGCGCTGGCTGGTGAGCAGATAATGCAGATGTTTGGAACAAAGTCCTAATTACAGCTTGGCCAACCAAAGCCTCCTGACAGACTTCAAAATCTACCAGTGATTCTTAGTGAATGCGAGTGGTGTTGACCAGGTGGTAGCCTCACCAATGCCGCCTACTGGCATGTTTCCCATGAGGCCTTTGTAGCTCCCGTCTTTCTATTGGGGTGCGCCATAGGCACAGAATGTGGTGTGCTTTTTCCTTTGGAACTGTAACGCCCTGAACGTCTCAGGATCGTTTAACAGACACGATAATGAGAACGCAACCACTTGTGAAGGTTTAGTTATTTTAATGAAGGCAAAAATAATACAAGGAATAAACAAAGGTTATAGTCACTGGAATCCTCCAGGCTAAGTACGTTACCAGCCCACAGCACGGATGGTCCTAACCGTCCTCTGCATATACGCCGATCCCGGCGTATGCCAACAGAGGGCAGAAATGAAATGGCCGACAATGCCAATCGGTAGGCTGTGAGGGGCACGAAGAGTGTTGAGGAGAATCGAGGAGTCAGGGAAACACCCAGCCGGGGTCTCTACCTGAAGGGAGCAGCCGCTCAACCTCTTCCTCAGACTGCACCGGGACGCGGAGTCACCTCCTGGTGATGCGTCACCGATACCCCAATCACAAGCAAAGAAGACTGAACCGAGAGCAGCCGCTCGATCGATCCCGTGGACTTCCGAGTCTGTAACGCGGCAAACACCTCCTGGTGTGCGTTACAGCTGGCAGTCCCTGTATCTCTGGTCGGGCTGGGAGTTACGACTCCAACCAGCAAAAGCGCCACTGCGCTTTGACTCAGCTGAGTCAAAAAGCGAAGCTCAATGGTTATCCGGTAGAGCTTCCGGGTCCTTCACAGGTGACGATGGGGCAAGACACGGCCCAGGGAGTAACGACTCGACCTACCTCCGTTCTTGCCTTACTGGAGCACCACTCCGGAACACTGCTCTTCACTAAGTAGGTACGTCGGTGTAAACACAATATCCGACAGCGTTGTACCTCCCGGTTCCTCCCTTTATAGGGCGTGTTTTCCTTGAGTTATGTAACAGCTCTCCTGTTTACATAAGGGCGTGTTTTCCTTGAGTTATGTAACAGCTCTCCTGTTTACATAAGGGCGTGTTTTCCTTGAGTTATGTAACAGCTCTCCCGTTTACATAAGGGCGTGTTTTCCTTGAGTTATGTAACAGCTCTCCTGTTTACATAAGGGCGTGTTTTCCTTGAGTGATGTAACAGCTCTCCTGTTTACATAAGGGCGTGTTTTCCTCCCCTCGAATGACAGGAATTCTTGACAGGAACAGCATGTCTATATGCTTTTAACTAGCCGCCTTGCTAGTCCCAACTTTCAAACAGTATCCCCCAAGCGGGGTTTTGCAAAAACAACAAACAGTTGGTTTGATTTTGAGATGGATTTTATTTGCTTTATGTAATACAATATAGAGCTCTCAACATCTGTGTGCAGCGACAATAGACCGTTCTTCACATCTGTGTGCATTGACAGCGCTCAACATCAGTGTGCAGTGCCAGAGCGCTCTCAACATCCATGTGCTGTGCCAGAGCACTCTCTACATCCGCATGCAGTGCCAGAGCACTCAACATCCGTGTGCAGTGCCAGAGTGCTATCAACATCGGTGTGCAGTGCCAGAGCGCTCTCAACATCCATGTGCTGTGCCAGAGCACTCTCTACATCCGCATGCAGTGCCAGAGCGCTCTCACCATTCGTGTGCAGTGCCAGAGCGCTCTCAACAGCCGTGTGCAGTGCCAGAGCGCTCTCAACAGCCGTGTGCAGTGCCAGAGCGCTCTCAACAGCGGTGTGCAGTGACAGAGCACTCTTAACAGCGGTGTGCAGCGCCAAAGCACTCTCAACAGCGGTGTGCAGTGCCTGAGCGCTCTCAACATCGGTGTGCAGAGCCAGAGTGCTCTCAACATCGGTGTGCAGAGCCAGAGCGCTCTCAACATCGGTGTGCAGTGACAGAGCACTCTCAACAGCGGTGTGCAGTGACAGAGCACTCTCAACAGCGGTGTGCTGTGACAGAGCACTCTCAAATGTGTGCAATGACAGAGAGCTATTGTGTGTGCAGTGACAGAGCGCTCTTCAACTGTGTGGAGTGACAGACCGTTCTCCAATTGTGTGCAGTGACAGCGCTCAACATCTTTGTGCATTAACAGAGCGCTCTCATCTGTGTGCAGGGACAGACCACTATCACCCCCAAGGACCATGCACGCAACCGCAGCATCGTACTGGACACCTCACTCTTATTAAACCCCCTGATCAATACCGTCTCCTCATCCTGGTTCCATGCGCTCCGCCTATGCCGAAAGGCCTTCAGATGGATCCCCACAGAATCCAGAAAGACGGTTGTTAGAAATGGGATTTCTGGTTGGCTAGGGCTTGCGCCAAAGCCAGGCAGAAACCACCATTTTAAGTCAGGGCTGGGGAGTTACACGCCAAAGATAACCCCTGCTCACCCCCTTGGTAGCTTGGCACGAGCAGTCAGGCTTATCCCGGAGGCAATGTGTAAAGCGTTTGCGCGCGCGCACACAGCAACACCACCCTAGGCCCACCACAAAAGAAACTCCACACAAGGTTATATATAAAAAATAGCCTTTGTATTATAATAAACACATTAGATGATAATCACATAATTTACACTGTGCCAACAGGCACTGGGCAGAATTTTACAGGGGACTATTTACACAAGACAGGGCCACATGGACCACTGTCAGAATTAGCACAAATCACCAGTTGTAAATGTAGAACATATACCAACTGTAAGACAAATTATGACCGTAGAGCACAACCAGTAACCACTGGCGCAATAATGACGTCAGCATTATCACAATAGAATCAGGTATAAAACCTATCTTGTATAAATCACAGGGGCATAAACACATTGTGCAATTTCTCATAAGTCTAACGCATTAGAACCTACCTCCTAAGTAGAAGTACACTAGGGGCGTATATCACACAGGGAAGTACAATCTCCCTAACCTCAACCTAAACAGGTAAAACAACCTCCTATACAGAAATCATACCTAGAGGTATAAAACACAGGGTGCGCAAAACATGCTACACACAGTACATTTCCTAACACCCAACGCATTAGTATCTAAATCACGATAACACCTAAATCACATTAGGGTCCAGGTGGCGCCAGAACCTAAACGTAGCAGCTGCCCACTACTTGCTGGGCAGCTGGGGACAAGAACAGGGCCTAAACGCTGCAGCTGGCACTAAGTGCTGCGCAGCTGGGGAAGTAAAATGAGGCCTTGGCTCTCAATGGCCCTTGAAATAATGTCAAAACGTGGGAGCCACCTAGGCTCTAAAAACAACATGTCCCCCAGTACTGTGGAGCGCACTGGCTCCTGAAATCATTGGGCCAAACAGAAAGAGAACTTGCCCCCAGCGTTGGAGCCAACTGGGGCTCTAGAATAATAATGCCACTTTGGAGCCACGCAGGCTCAGAAATGCAGGAATGCCACTTTGGAGCCGCACAGGCTCAGAAATGCAGGAATGCCCCCTTTGGAGCCACGCAGGCTCTGGAAGTCATTATGCCCACGTTGGAGCCACGGGGCTCTTAAAATACACATACCCCCGTTGGAGTGGCCCGCTGCAAGACGGGGCCGCTCAGAGACTAGGGAAAGGCAACTGTGCCTCGAGGGGCACCAACACGGAGCCCCAACTTACTGGGCTCTTTTCTTCACACCCGTCCCTCTTCTGGGACCGGGATTTCTCTGGACCCAGCAGGCGGGAGCAGCAGCAATCTTCTTGTGGCGCGGGGCTTCACTGCACTCCTGGGAGCCCCGCGCTGCCATCGTCAGCCTCGATCGCCTGCCTCCCTTCACCCGGGCCCCCTCCTGGGACCGGGGCTTCGCTCTGGAGCAGCGAGGCTCCATACGGCTTCGCTTCGGTGGCGGGTGACTCCTCTTCCAGGGCCCGCAACTCTCGCGCCGCTTCCGCCCCAGCCGCTGGCCCCGCCCATGTCACAGGCAGACTTGCCTGACTTCCGGGCGGCCGCGGCTGGGCAGCGGCGGCAACTCCGACTCGGGAAAAATTATGGGCAGGCACTCCGTCACAACAATGCACAGCGGGGTGGGCACCCGCCTCGGCAGAAGTACAAAGCGGGGTAGGCTCCCGCTGAGCTGAAATCACTCCCATAAGGCGGGGTGGGCACCCGCCGCCACTACCACCAGTCAAGCGGCATGAGCGTGGGCTGGGCACCCGCGAAACTCAGCAAAATGCGGGGTGGGCACCCGCCGCTATTATGACAAGAACAAGCGGCAATGAGGGGTGGGCTCCTTCCTAATTTAAAACCCACAAGCGGGGTGGGCTCCCGCTCGGCAGCCATTACAGGGGAATCCCTACGTTGGGGATTCCCTCTGGGGACGAAGACGGCAGCTGAGCGCTGCAAAGACAAGGCACAGGCTCCCTCTCAACTCAAATGGAGCTAATTAAGTTAAAGAGCTCCCAGGCGCTGGAAGAATGCAAAGGTCCTGGGGCAAAGAAGATATGTCCAAGCAGGTCCCAGAAGTCCATCAGGCATCCAGGGGCTGGGCAGGGCCCAGGGAGGCAAGCCTTCCCCTGGGCCCCAGCAGCAGCACGCCCCTGGTAGATTCGAGTCCGAGCAAGAACAAGAAAATGTTCATGGGGTCACATCCCCTCTTTTATACACAGAATCCTTTGTCTCCAAAGGTGCAGGGAAGGGGCGAACCAGATGCAACTGGTTCCTGAGCACTTTGTTTTGCTCAGCCCCTCTCCCTATTCACAGGACAGGCCAGGGACATTACACGCACCACAGGGGGTGGCGCCAGCATTGTGTGGGGAAAGCCCAGCCCTATTCAGGTCCCAGGTGTACTCCTCCCTGCCATCAACATGCAGCTCTCTCCATTCACCACCGGGGCAGACCCATCCTGACTCCTGGAGCCAGACACACCAGCCAATCGCAAGCCAGACAGTCACTGCACATTTATTATACAGACAGGCCAGCTTCTATAAGTGGCACGTCTACCGTAACGCCGCACACATCATTGCGCAGCATTCACTCTCCCGAGTTCGCACATACCAAACTCGACCCTGCACTCCTCTCACATCAGGACTTAACACGGTCACTCAGATCCCCCATGCATTCCTACGGGAGGGCAGGTCAGTCTCACTAAACATACACAGAGCGCACGCACTTTCCACTGGGACACAGTGTGAAAGCGCCTGGAGGCCTAAAACCACTAGTACAACATAGGAAAAAGGCTAGGATACTGCAAAAAGTTCTAGGGGTGAACTGGCCAAAAGGGCCAAGTCCAACAACGGTCACCCACGCACACACCAGCAGACTGGACTACTAAAAGGTTGCCTGTTTTACTGCTGCTAAATGTAGTCTGACAGCAGGGCACGCTAGCCCCGCAGTTTGAAGGAGGAGGGAACATAAAAAATGTTCACCGTGCAGAGAGACCGTGCAAACCTCCGCTGGTTTACAGAGGCACAAATGACACCCTAATGCTGTCTTTTGTGGTAGTGTGGGTGAGCCATTAAGGTTTATCAGAGGGCAGTGCTAAGCATATGCTGTATTCACAGAGGCAACAAATGAGACACACCTCAAGAATAAATCCGAGACCAGTTTAGAAAGATAAGTTGTATTTTATATACATTTTGATGCCAGGAACTTCGATATCAAGTAAGTACTTATGTAAAGCAAGTAATTAAAGCCCTAGCGCGCGGGAAAGCACTGGGCGCGGACGGATTCCCGGTTGAGTACTACCACACATTCGCGTCGCTATTGGCACCGCGGCTGGTCTCCATATACGAAGAGGCGGTAGCCCGCCAAATGCTCCCAGACTCGATGCGGACGTCGATATTAGTGACCTTCTTGAAGCCATACAGAGACCCCGAGCTCCCGGCGTCCTACCGGCCGATAACGCTTCTGAACACGGACTGCAAGATCCTCGGGAAAATCTTAGCGGATCGCTACAGCCAAATCCTTCCCACACTGGTGCATGCGGACCAGTGTGGATTCGTCCCCCGGCGTAACACCTCACATAATTTGCGTCGCCTCTTCCACATTCAGGATCAGACGAAAGAACGATATCCCCGGGCGGCGTGTCTGGTCCTGGACCTGGAGAAGGCGTTCGATACCCTGCTGTGGCCGTACCTCTTCGAGGTTCTGCGGCACGTGGGTGTGGGGCCCACGCTGCTGGCCTATACCCGGCTGCTGTACTGAGGCCTCACCTCCAGAGTGAGACTCGGCAAACTTATATCGGCACCATTTCCAGTGACCCTCGGGACCAGGCAGGGATGCCCCCTCTCTCCTCTCCTTTTCGCCCAAGCAATAGAACCCCTGGCCGTAAGACTACGACAGGAGGGGGGCGCATGGGGGATACCCATAGCGGATGTCACCCACTGTGTGTCGTTATATGCGGACGACCTCCTGATATATGTCCGTGATATCTCGGCCGACCTCACGCCCATCTGGGCAATGTTACGAGAGTACGAGGGATTCTCGGGACTCCGGGTCAACTGGGAGAAATCGTCCATTTTCCCTCTGGGCACCCACACGGAACCCCTAGTGATCACGTTGGGCGATCAGGCGCTGAGATGGGACGGGACGGCCCCCAGATACTTGGGGGTGCGCCTATATCATTCCCCCAGAGACCTCTTCGAGGGGAACCACCGAAGGGCACTGTCAGGCCTGCGTTCGGCAGTAGGGTTTTGGAAGACATTGCCGCTAGCCCCCATAGGGCGCGTTGCTCTGGCAAAAATGATCATGGTCCCAAGGATGCTCTACTACTTTGCAAACCTCCCCATCATACCGCCGCGTTCCTTCTTTCAGGAACTAGACACGTTGCTGGCAGCCCTGATATGGGGGGGCGGCCGACACCGAGTAGCGCTGCGCACACTGTACCTCCCCACGACCGCTGGCGGCCTGGGAGCACCATCCTTTGAATCGTACTTTCTCGCGGCACAGCTCCAGTGGCTGTCCCACTGGACGGCGGAACGGCATGTAGGGGAGACGATCACGGAGGGCGGCAAACTTCCTCTGCCTGTGATCCGCCGACTACTTATGCCAGGCTCCAAACCGACACGTACACACCCGCTCCAGGTCGCTATAGCCCGCAGATGCATGATGAGGATCCATCGCATGTCGAAGGGCCAGCCACTATATTCCCCTCTGCTCCCCCTTGTGGGTTTCCCCCGACAGTGCGGATACTACACCGCGAGGGCCCTCCAGGTGTGGACGGATCACGGGGTCACAGAGATGGAGGCGTTGTTCCAAGAGGGTCAGCTGAGGACGTACGCACAACTAGTGGAGTGGCATGACCTCCCCCAAGGGCAGTTTTTGAAACACAGACAGCTGCTGGAGAGTGTTGGCCAATTCTGGCAAGCACGCAATGGGGAACCCCCGACGCATACGGTGCTACACACAGTACTGCGGATGGGAGCAGGCAGCCACCGCATCACCTGGCTGTATAAAGCGATCCGGGAGCTCACAGACGTCTCCCTAGACAAACTTCGAGAAACATGGGAAAACGACGCAGGCAGAGTATTCCACGATGCGGAGTGGCGTAAAGCCCTGGAATCTCCTAAAAAGGTGTCCAGGAACGCGCGTTTTAAAAATATCCAATTTAATATCCTACACCGGGCATACCTCACCCCGGACAAGCTCCACCGGTTTTACCCCGATACACGATTTGAATGTCCCCGCTGCCACCAGGTAGACGCCGATTTCAAACATATGTTCTGGGCCTGCCGGTCCATACAACGTTTCTGGGGGGGGGGAGTACACCAAGCCATTCAAGCAACAACCGAACTCCCGTCCGCCCCCACCTGGGAGGAATGCGCGCTGGGGATAACCCCGAGGAGAAAATCCGCAAAGGTACCCGGGAAGTTCCTTTCCTTGGCCCTTCTCCTCGCGAAGAGAAACATCACGATGCATTGGAGGGCCCCGGAGGGGCCATCCAGTCCGGCATGGGTGGGCGCGGTGCTCAAGTGGGGTGCCACAGAGGAGGAGCTGCTGCGAGAGGAGGAGGCAAAAGGCGCCCGCAAACGCCCGATATCCATGGAGTGGGCACAGCTCCTCATCCTTTTTAACCAAACACGAGCGACGGGGGAAACCCCAGACCTGACACAATCCGCCCCCCACGCCCCCCCCAACCGCCCCGGATCGACGGGGGATACGGGCGACCCATAAGGTAGGTAACATGCCTAGGCATGAGGGCAAGTATGAACCTGGTCCCCCCGCCTCGTGCCTAGTGGTGGGCCCGCAGCCCCCCCCCCCAGGGATCCCCGGAGCACACCACATACACCTACCACCAGTCCATACATAATCTAGGATAGGATAGGATGGTCATTTATAGAGCGCATACGTATGCCGGAGCGTCTTGGCGCTAGTAGAGAGAGAGAGAGAAAGGATGTCTTCATCCGCGAGTCTCGTCAAAAAGCCATGTTTTTAACTGTTTCCTGAAGGCCAAATGATTGCCTAATGATTTCATAGAATGAGGAAGCCTGTTCCAAAGACTAGCAGCCCGGAAAGAAAAGGCTCTGCCACCCCATCTGACTTTACGTATCCGATTTATCTTGATGAGGCTTTGTGTGGTAGACCTTAAAACCCGGCTAGGCACATATGGAACGAAAAGCTTCTACCACGGGAATTTCTCGTCTGCCGACCCTGCACTCTCCCCCCCATACTTCCCACACTACCTCCTTCCCTCCCCTACTCTACCCAGTTTCGAGGCCCCTCTCCTACTCCAGGGCCCTTCCCAAGCCGCCCCGTAGGCAGGATGAGCCCCAGTTAGCGGTTTACACACCGTTGTTTTAGTTACATGACATGATAGGGAATCCGGGTAGGAAGGGATCGCAGCTCAGACCAAGGTGGGGAGGTGCAACTGACCCCGATCGAGACGGAAGGTGTAGGCACGACCAGGACGATATACATGGGGTCCAGATAGAGCCGACCACTGGGAAGACAAGTCTTTCGGGACACCACTGGAGATCTCAGCAGCTAACGGACTACAGCACACGCACACTCTAACTTTCCTAAAGGTCCACGATGTTATGGTATGTTATGGTACAATAATTTACGCTTATAATGATGATTGTTACTTGTAATGCAATACATGCAAAACCCTAATAAAAACATGTCAATTAAAAAAAAAATCAAGTAAGTACTTATTTAAATATCGATTTTAGCAGGTACGTAAAATGTTTACTTAAATGTGTTTTTACGCAGCATTGCTTTCCTATGGGAGAAAAGGCCTCTGTGGAATACAGTTACTTGCGATTGGTTTCTGGGGGTTGTAGGAGGCTGGCTCTGTATATACTATACCAAAGTGAGGTATAGTGTGCACTGAGCCCAGTGGAACCCCAAAGGTAGGCAGAGGTAAAGTTAGATAGAACCTTACTCTCTAAAGTGGTAGCTTGGTCGAGCAGTAAGGCAGTATCAGAGGACAGTGTAAAGCATTTGCTGTACACACTCTGACAGCAAATGATGTCACACACTCAAAGACTGAACTCAGACCAATTTGTTTGTATAAAAATATTATTTAGTTATATTTATTTTCTAGAACCAAGCAAGCCTGGTACAGGTAAGTGTATGTGGTACTTTTCAAGGCAGGTTGAACAATACAAGCAAGCTGAATGAAAATGTCTGTTACAGGTTTGTAAATGCTTTCAATACAGTGTAAATTACGGTTAGTTTACTTTTGATTACTTTACAGATTACTCTATGGATTACTTTTTCTACTTAGTGTGATAGGCCTAGATACCACACTGGGACATTTCCTAGAGAAAAGGTAGGTAAAGCAGTTTTTGATTATTTGCAGTTTTTCAAGTTGTCACACAAAACTACACACTCAGAACAATTTTCAAGGAAAAACAATCAATGTATCCTATGGAGAAAGGCAAATGCTACTTACCAGTATGCATCTGTTCTTGGCATGTAGAGTTGCAGATCCACACACTTAGCATAGATTGTATAGCAGTACCCATCCTTAGCGGCGACCACCCGTATCTGCTGCAGTAGTTTGAAATTGTGTTTTGAGTACAGCCTGGCCCACACTAGCTTGTTTTGTTTGCACATCTACACAATAGTGTTTTGTGAATGTGTGCGGCGTAGACCATGTAGCTGCCCGGCAGATATCATCTAAGGGAATGTTCCCTAAAAATGCCATAGAAGCCCCTATCTTTTGTGCAGAGTGGGCTTTGGGAGGAAAAGATAAAGTACGTTTTGCTTTGTGATAGCAGATTTGTATGCATTTAGCAATCCATCTAGCTATCCAAGACTTTGATATGGGGTTGCCTTTGTGTGGTGGTGAGAAAGACACAAAAAGTTGTTTGGTCTTATGAAAAGGTTGTGTTCTCTCGATGTAATAAAGCAATGATCTTTTAACATCTAAAGTATGAAGAGCTCTTTCTGCGACTGTCTGCGGTTGCGAGAAAAATACGGGCAACTCCACAGACTGATTGAGGTGGAAGGGAGAAATGACTTTTGGAAGGAATTTAGGATTAGTTCGTAGAACAACCTTATTATGATGGATTTGCAAAAAAGGTTCCTGGATAGTTAGCGCTTGTAGCTCACTAACTCTCCTAAGAGAAGTAATGGCCACTAGGAAAGCAATTTATGTAGAGGTTCAAAAGGAGGGCCCATTAATCTCGTGAGAACGATGTTTAAATTCCACACCGGTGAGGGTGGAACTCTGGGAGGAATTATCCTTTTAAGGCCTTCCATAAAGGCTTTGATGGCAGGTACCCTGAAAGGTGATAAGTGTTGTCTATTTTGTAGGTATGCTGCTATGGCAGCAAGGTGCAGTCTAATAGACGTATAGGCTACGTTGCACCTTTGGAGGTGTAGCAGGTACCCTATGAAGTGTTGGATTGACACGTCTATAGGATTGATGGTGTTGTTATGACAATATAT
This sequence comes from Triturus cristatus, assembly GCF_964204655.1. Taxonomy (NCBI): domain Eukaryota; kingdom Metazoa; phylum Chordata; class Amphibia; order Caudata; family Salamandridae; genus Triturus; species Triturus cristatus. The sequence goes on along the minus strand of NC_140581.1, from coordinate 5,294,227 downwards.
CACAAATCGCTTCAACTTGGCTGCATAGCAGGCTCTAGTGGTGGGACGTCTAGCTTCTTTAATGACGTTCATACAGTCAGGGGGAAGATTAAGGTAACCAAACTCTAAGACCTCAGGAGCCATATCGCAAGGTTGAGCTGAGCTGGGTCGGGGTTAGGGGTGGGCGGAATTTGCGAAATCCACTTTCGCAAATTATCGCAAAAATGTTAAAAATGATCGCAAACACGCGGAAATATCGCGAAGATGCAGAAGTTTTTTTCCCGCATGTTTGCGAGATTTTCTGCATGGTTGCGGCTCGCCAACTTACCCATGTGGTTGCTCGCGGGCGCGGCCATCTTGTTTTCAGTTGTCTCGCGGTGCATGATCGCGAGAAGAAAGAGGTGATCGCGCGACGCATGACGTCACTGCAGGCGCGAACTGTCGCGAGACAGCGCAAATGGCTAAAAACAATACAACATCTCATGGAGAACGCGACCGGATCAAGAAAACTTATTGGCGAACGCAGGGATTCAGGTAAGGCGATCGCGCGCGCGCGAGAATGTATTATTTTACAGCGCGAGCAAGAAACAAATTATCGCCAAGCTGCGGAATGCGGAAATTTTGACATTTTCGCGCTCTCCGCGGAACGCGAAAATGTCAAATTATCGCAATTTCCGCGAACGGAATGACATTTTCGCCCAGGCCTAGTCCGGGTGTCTGATCTCTCCACAGTTCTGGGTTAAGAGGCGTGGTGAGAAGTGTAATTTTTGGTGCGGTACTACAGATAGTTTCAGCAGTGTGGTGTACCACGGTTGTCTGGCCCAAGTTGGAGCAACTTGTTGTCGATTTTGTAAGTAGGCTGCTAAAGCTGCTAGGTGGAGACGTATGGATGAGTATGCCAAATTACATCTTTGCAAGTGTAGTAAGTAGCAAATGATGTCCTGGATGGATGTATCCAGTGGGTTTATATGATTGTTAGTGCAGTAAATGCCAAATCTTTTCCATTTTGCAGCATAGCAAGCTCTAGTGGTAGGTCTTCTGGCCTCTTTTATAATGTTCATGCAGTCTGGTGGCAGGTTGAGGTAACCGAACTCTAGGACTTCAGGAGCCAGATCGCCAGATTCAGTTGGCCTGAGTCTGGGGGTCTGATTTCTCCATAGTTCTGGGTTAATAAGGACGGGGAGAGATGCAGTTTTTGGTGTGGAACTAGCGAGAGTTCCAGTAGTGTTGGGAACCAAGGCTGGCGTGCCCATGCGGGAGCTACTAGGATCAGTTTGAGAAACTGTTGCCTGAGCTTGCGTACCACTAGGGGAATCAGTGGGAGAGGCGGAAAAGCGTATAAAATCTGCCTGACCAGTTCATCAATATCGCATTGCCCTTTGACTCCGGGTGGGGAAACCTGGCGGCGAAGGTTGGGCATTTTGCGTTTTCGTGTGGGACGAACAGATCTATGTCTGGTCGCCCCATTGTTGGAAAAAGGGTAGTAGGACTTGGGGATGTAGTTCCCATTCGTGGATCTGTTGTGTTTGTCGACTTAACAGATCGGTAATTTGGTTGTGAACCCCTGGAAGGTGTTCTGCAAGTAGGTATATGTTCTGAGGAATGGCCCATCTCCAAATGTTCTGTGCGAGCTGGGACAGCTGGACAGAATGTGTGCCTCCTTGTTTTTGTATGTAATACATGGCTGTCATGTTGTCTGTCCGGATGAGGACAGTTTTGTTCTGGAGATGTGGTTGGAATGATTTTAGTGCTAGGAACACTGCTAGCAGTGCCAGGTAATTGATATGGAGCACTTTCTGTTGAGTGGTCCATTTGCCCTGAGTGGTGTGTGTTAGGAGATGGGCTCCCCGTCCTGTGAGTGATGCGTCCGTTGTCAGCACTATCTGTGGAAGAGGCTCTAGGAACGGCCGCCCTTTGGACAGGTTTGTTATGTTCCACCATTTCAGAGAGCGATGTGTGCGGCTGTCCACCAACACCAGATCTATGAGTTGTCCGTGAGCCTGGTTCCACTGACGTGCTAGACATTCTTGCAAGGGACGCATTTGAAGTCTTGCATAAGGCACAATGAATATGCATGACGCCATCATGCCTATGAGTTGCATGAACACTCTTGCTGGAAGAGAGTGTTGGATTTTAAATTTCGTGATAAGAGCTTGTATATTGGCTATCCTGGCTGGGCTGGGATATGCTAGGGCTGTGGAGGTGTTTATGGTGGCTCCTAGGTACTGATGTATATGAGAGGGTTGGAGATGAGAGTTGGGTTAGTTGATTGTGAATCCCAAGTTGTGTAAGATTTGAATAGTTCGGTGAGTGTGTAGAACGCACTTGTTGAATGACTTGGCTTTTATTAGCCAGTCGTCTAGATACGGGAAGACATGAATTTGTTGTCTTCTGAGATGTGCTGCTACTACTGCCAGACATTTCGTGAATACTCTGGACACGGTTGTTACCCCGAATGGAAGGACTGTAAACTGGTAGTGTTGTTCGTCCACCACAAACCTTAGATACTTCCTGTGGGCAGGATGTATGGGAATGTGGAAGTAGGCGTCCTTGAGATCTAGTGTGGCAAGGAAATCGCCTTGTTGCAGTAGTGGGAGCACTTGCTGAAGAGTGATCATATGGAAATGATCTGAGTTTATATACAGATTTAGGTGTCTGAGGTCGAGTATTGGTCTTAGAGTCCCGTCCTTCTTGGGGATTAGGAAGTAGAGTGAATATACCCCTGTACCCTGATGTTCCAAGGGAACTGGTTCTATTGCATGTTTTTGAAGCACTGAGAGTACCTCTTGTTTGAGGAGCGTAAGATGGTCTGGTGACATGGAACGCTGTTTGTAGAAGAGGTGTCCGCTCCCATATTTTTGGAGGCTCCTCTGTAGAAGGAGCGCCGTAAGGAGCCACGTGGTTGTGGAGACTGTAATGCTCCCATGGACTTAGCAGTCTCGGTGTCCTTCTTCATTTTTTCAAGTGCAGTGTCTACTGCTGGCCCAAATAGCTGTTCCTGGTTGAATGGCTGACTAAGTATGGTAGTTTGTACCTCTGGCTTAAAGCCTGAAATGCGTAGCCAGGCATGTCGTCTAAGGAGCACACTGGTGGTAATTGCTCTAGAGGCGGTGTCTGCGGCGTCAAGCGCACATTTAATTGACGCATTTGAAATATGTTTTCCCTCTTGGATTAGGTCATTTGCCTGGGTTTTATATTGCTCTGGCAGATGTTGTAATAGATTCTCTAACTGGTCGTAGTGGGCCTCGTCATAGCATGCTAGTAGGGCTTGGGTGTTGGCAATACGCCAATGATTAGCGGCTTGTGCTGCTACTCTTTTGCCAGAGGCTTCTAACAGTTTGGATTCTTTGTCGGGGGTGGTGTCTCTCCTGTGGTTTGGGAGTTGGCGCATTTCCTAGCATTGGAAACGACCAAAGAATCCAAAGGGAGCTGCCCTTTGAGGTAATAAGGATCTTCAGGGGCAGGCCTATATTTCTTTTCTATCCTCGGGTTAAGAACCCTGGCATAGACGGGATCTTTAAATACCTCGGTGGCGTGTTTTATGACTCCTTAAATCATAGGCAGAATTTGTACAGACTTTTGAGATTGTTCAAAAGTATCTAATAGGAAGTCTTCTTCTGGTGCGTCGGAGTGCATTGTGACGCCGTGGTAAAGTGCCGCTCTATTTAATAATTGGCAGAACCCCAGGTGATCGTCTGGAGGTGATGGTTTGGAGGGATATGGCTGAGGGTCAGGCATGTCTGGTAGAGAGTTGCCCAATCATCAAGTGGTGCGGTATCTGGATCCGTGAACGGATCATTGGGGTCACCCCCACCCCCTAGGTCATCATCATCATCCTGTGGAGGTGGTGTATGTGATGGAGAGGGTATAGGTAAGGGTGGTGTAGGCAGAGGGGGTGGGTTAGAAGGCAGTATAGGAGAGGAAGGGGGTATAGGCGGTGTTGCAGAGTCCTTCCTGTTTATAGGAATTGGGGCAGGTGGTGTGTCCAGTTTCCGTTTTTTACATGGCAACGCGGTGACATGTCCAGTCTTTGGGTTAATATAAATCTTTTTCTGCCTTGGGTCGATGGGATCTGGATGAAAAAGTTCTTGTTCCACGGGAACAGTCTTTGGTGCCGATTTTTTCGGTTCGGATCGTGGTTTTGGTTGATCGGTGGAGTTTTTGGCTTTAGGGGGTGTATGAGAGTCCTTAGTCGTTGGTTTCGGTGCCGATGATGGTTTCGGAGCCGAAGTTGTATCTTTAGGCTTGAGAACCTTCAGTACCGGTCTATCTATTGGCCTTGGTGTTTTCGGGGGCGAAGGCGTCGGAGCCGATTTCGGTGCCGAGTGGTCTTTTGTTTTCGGTGCCGAAGGTGCCGGCTGAACAATGACATGCGGTTTCCCTCGGTCCCGAGCTACCGGAAGGCTTATGTTTCTTCTGAGCCGAGCCCGGAGGCGGGGCTTCTGAAGGATGTTTTCGGTCTCGACTGGGGCCAGATGGCGAAGTCTTGACCAATGCCTTTTGTTTTGGAGGGGCTGGGGCAGGGGCAGTAGTACTCACACGTTGCCCAGGAGTGATGGGGTCGTCTGAGTCGTCTGCTTCGGAGATGATTTGTAGATCTTCTGAATCTTCTTCTGGGACATCGGGCCTTCATCAAAGATGTCCTCTGGTTCGAGAGCTGTTCTCTGTGCCATGATGTGTCTTCGAGCCCTTCGATCTCGAATGGTCTTTTTGGATCGAAAGGATGCACAGGCTGGACAGCTGGACTTGTCGTGTTCAGGTAATAGGCACAGGTTGCAGACTTTGTGGTGGTCACTGTGTGGAAATTTTGCTCCACACTGGGGGCATTTTTTGAAAGGCGTCCTTTCCATGAGCCGTAGGCCTCACGGCGTGGATAGGCCCAGCGGCCCGCGTCGACGTCCGGAATCGAGCCGATGAAATCTATGTCGAGAATGAAGGTGCTTCGATGTTTTGTGTTGAAGTTTTGCGCTTCGAAAAGCTTGGAATTGAGATTTCCAACCAGAGCGGAAAAGTTGCATCCGAACCCAATGGTGGATAAAAACAATCTAACGATGGAGTTGATGCCCATGCGCACTGTCATCCAAGGAAGGAGTCACCTATCTCGTGACCACAAAGACATCTTCCGAAGAGAACAACAACCTGCAAGCATCCGAGCCCAACACCAGATGGCGATCTACTATCCTAGTGTGTGATCTGCAGCTCATATGCCTCGAACATGAATTTTCATTTTAATTGATTCGTTTTCAATGCTTCATTTTTTGAATGTTTCAATTTTCAAAGTTGGAACCTTGTTAATAACATCGGTGCTGCCATGTATTAATCAGAGTGTAAAGTAATAAAGGCCACTGGAGGAGTACACCACTCCAAGATGGCGCTTAAAGTGAATACCAAGTGATCGGCGTTTACCGGAAGTTGCTGGGTGTGTCAGCACGCCCGTGCTCGGGCATTTAAATACACCGGGAATACACATGGGGGAGGAGCGCGGAGCGAGTGAGCCGAACGCTGATGATTTACCGGTAAGCGGGAGATTAAAAGACTGACTGACGGCAAAGCAAGAGATTCCCAGAAGGCTGGGTGTGATTTTAAAACCGAGTAACATCCCATGTCTGAGAGGGGGCATGGTAGATGCGTCCCGCTAAGGGGGGGGGGGGGAAGGGGGGGGGGTGGGGAGAGCTATGAGCGTCTCCTTTTGAGCGGCAGAGGTCAGGAGGGGATGACCCAGGGGTCGCGCTGTAACAAGTCAAGCATCCCTTCCCTGATTAATACAGAAGGCATGTGCATTCAGTTTGAATGGGGTATATACATATTTTGTGTATTTTACTTCCAAGTTGACGAAGAGCAACTCTGATTAAGATACTGGGGTATTGTGGACGCATACACTAAACCCCTAGTTGGTGGCTGCTGGTATGCTATAAGGGGGCAACCACCGGGTAAATATCCTTGATGTTCCAGTTCAGTGAGCAGTAATACACAGAAACACATGCTTTATGTAGAGCGATCTCTATGTGTGTAACTCAGTGTTTTGTCTGGTGTTGTTTGTGTCTATTTTCCACAGGTATCGAACTGTGATTTACAGTACGGCGAGGATTGACCCCTAGCCCTGAAGAAATTGCCGAAAAGCATCAATAGGCAATGAAACATGTTGGCTTCTTTTATTAAAATGATGGAGCATGACAGTAGGTCTTGGTTTTTATGTGAACAAACACACAGCAGCCATTAAAATTGGAAATAGTGCCAGTGGTTGTTTAGCTTGTTTTTACAGTGTAGGAGCTAGAAAAATTATTCTCAATTGCTCTTACAGTAGGGGGGTCAGGTTTTTTTCACATCTTTTGTTTCAATTGAGTTGTGCACATTTCTTCACATATATTTTGTATGGTGTGGAGGCTGCCGATGATAAGTGGAGCATACTGATGAGAACCTATCAGTTTGTTTCCGTGAGGTGCCTCCTCACCTTTCACACATTTTTTCGGTGGTGGATGGGAGAAATTGTGGGAAGTGAGAAACACACAGTATAGTTCCTGGAGGTGACAGACATGAACATTTGTAAACAGGGATAGGAGCCCCCGAGTGTACAGCATCGTTGAGCCAGTACCAAACGTAGTATCACCATAAGAGGTGTGGGGGATGCTCATGATATAAAGCAGGTTTTTGTGATGAGAGTTGAGTTGAGGGCAACCGGTGTTATTTTCCTCTGTAGCTCCTTTTTGTGAAGGACACAGGGATGTGTGCCTGGGCGACTCTTCACTTATCAGCACCAACACATGCAGTCAGCAGTGGCAGTATGCGTGTGTTTGTTGAGGGGTCTCATAGGGTGGCATAATCCATGCTGCATCCCTTAGAGGCCCTCTCTAGTTACAAGACCCTTGGTGCCACTGGTACCTTTTACAAGGGACTTGCATGTGAGCTAGAGGTGTGCCAACTGTAGAAACAAAGGCACATTTTTAGGAAAGAACACAGGCACGGGGAACCTGCTTAGCAATGACCCAATGCACATTCAGTCAATCAATCAATCAAACATTTGTAAAGCGCGCTACTCACCCATGAGTGTCTCAAGGCACTGGGGGTGGAGGGGTGCTGCTACTGCTCGAATAGCCAGGTCTTGGGAAGCCTCCTGAAGGTTAGTAGTTCCTGGGTCTGCCGTAGGAGGATGGGGAGGGTGTTCCAGGTCTTGGCGGCGAGGTGGGAGAACGATCTGGCGCCAGTGGTCGCTTTTCGGATGCAGGGGACGGTGGCGAGGTCAGCGGAGCTGTCGGTTCGGGGTGTAGAAGGTGAGTCGTCTGTTGAGGTATGCCGGTCCAGTGTTGTGGAGCGCCTTGTGTGCGTGGGTGAGAAGCTTGAAGGTGATCCTCTTGTTGACGGGAAGTGCAGGTCTCTCAAGTGTGGTGTTATGTAGCTGTGACGACGGATGTCGAGGATCAGGCGTGCAGAGGCGTTCTTGTATGCGTTGTATTCGTTTCAGGAGTTTGGCCGAGGCTCCTGCGCAGAGGGCGTTTCCGTAGTCTAGCCTGCTGCTAACGAGTGCCTGGGTGACCGTTCTTCTTGTTTCGGTGGGGATCCACCTATAGATCTTGCGCAGCATGCGGAGGGTGTTGAAGCAGGACGACGAGACGGCGTTGACTTACTTTGTCATGGAGAGTGTTGAGTCGAGGATGAACCCCAGGTTGCCTGCATGGTCGGTGAGTGTCTGTGCTGCTCCCAGTGTGGAAGGCCACCAGGAGTCGTCCCAGGCTGAGTGGGTGGAGCAGAGGATGAGGCCCTCTGTCTTGTCCGAGTTCAGCTTCAGACGGCTGTTCTTCATCAACTCGGCGACGGCTTTCATTCCTTCGTGGAGGTTGGTTTTGGCGGTGAGGGGGTCCTTGGTGAGGGAGAGGTTCAGCTGGGTGTCATCGGCATAGGATATGATGTTGAGGTCGTGCAGTCGGGCGACGTGGGTGAGCGGTGCCATGTAGATTATGAACAATGTCGGCCTCAGGGATGATCCTTGGGGTACGCCGCAGATGAGCTCGGAGGCTTTGGAACAGAAAGGGGGAGGCGGACGCTCTGGGTTCTGCAGGAGAGGAAGGAGATGGTCCATTCCAGAGCCTTGTCTCGTATTCCAGCGTTGTGGAGGCGTGTGCGTAGGGTGCGGTGGCAGACAGTGTCGAAGGCGGCTATTAGGTCCAGTAGGATGAGGGCCGCGGTTTCGCCGTTATCCAGCAGGGCACTGATGTCATCAGTGGTGGCGATGAGGGCAGTCTCGGTACTGTGGTTGCTGCGGAACCCGGACTGGGACAGGTCCAGGATGCTGTTCTCCTCGAGGTAGTGGGTCAGCTGTCTGTTGACGGTCTTCTCGATGACCTTCGCCGGGAACGGGAGCAGGGAAATGGGCCGGACATTCTTGAGGTCCCTCGGATCCGCCTTGGGTTTCTTGAGTAAGGCGTTGATCTCAGCGTGCTTCCAGCTCTCCGGGAAGGTCACGGTCTCGAAGGAGATGTTGATGGCCTTGCGGAGTTGGGGTGCGATGGTGGCAATGGCTTTGTAGAAGATGTGGTGTGGGCATGGGTCTGACGGCGAGCCGGAGTGGATGGTGTTCATGATTTTGATAGTAGTGTCGTCGTTTATGTAGGTCCAGGCGAGCAGGGGATCGATGTGGGTGGCGGCCGTGGGGTCTGAGGTGTCTGTCGGTGTCGGGGCGGTCAGGTTGTTGAAGCTGACGTGGATGTCTGCGATCTTGCGATGGAAGAAGGTGGCAAGGGAGTGGCACAGGTCTTGCGATGGTGGACTGTCGTTGGTGTTGGAGCTGGGGTTGGAGAGTTCCTTCACGATGTTGAAGAGCTCTTTGCTGTTGTGCTCGTTGTTGTCGAGTCGGTCCTTGAAGGAGGCCCTTTTGGCGGATCTGATGAGGTGATGGTGTCTACGGATGGCGTTCTTGTGGGCTGCGTAGCTGTCTGATGTCTGTTCGCAGTGCCATTTCTTCTCTAGTGTACGGCAGGTTTGCTTGGTGGTATGCGGTGAACCAGCTGGCTTTCTTGTTAGTGAGTCTGTTGGAGGGTTTCTTGATCGGGGCGAGAGTGTTGGCGCAGTTGTCGATCCAACGCCTGAGGTTGCGGGCGGCGGTGTCGGCGGGTGGACTTCGGGCAAGGGTGGTGTTTAGCTGGTCTTTGGTGATTTTGCTCCATCAGTCAAAGATGCATTAGAGTCTGGCAAAAAGTGGGTGGTAACCATGCCTAAAGGGGTACTTTCCTACACATGGGTGCAGAGTAGAAAGACCGGTTGGGCTCTGTGCATCCTAGGGACTTGAGTTTGTCTGTCTCTCCAGTTGAGGATGCAAAATCAGGACAGCTGGCCACTCTGGAAGTTGGTCTTTGCGGTGCTAATGCTCTGGACGGCCTGCTCGGTCTTTGTGTCATTGGAGTCCGAACTGGACTTTCACAGTCTGTTTGCTGCAGGGGGTCCGGTACCCCGGGTATTGGTACTTTGCAGCTCTGGTCAGTCCTGGTGTCCTCTTACTTGGTGGGGGGACAGATGGGATGTTCAGGGGCACAGATACCTCTTCCTGGGAGGCAGCTGCATCAAGCTGGCAAGGGAGCGGCAAACCAGGCTTTGCTTCTTTTGTGCCTGCACACTGCAGGGGAGCAGCTCCTCTCGTCCAAGGGAGATTGCTGATAATTTGCAAAGGGCTAGTGTCTCCCTGGGTTCTTGCAAGATGCTCAGCTGCAGGACGAGTCGCTGGTCACGATTGTAGAGACTGCGGCAGGCAGACAGGGTTTGGCATCAAAAGTCCACAGCAAGTCTTCAGTACTCGCTTTTCTCACGGCTCTTCACTGTCCTCCTCTTCTTGATCTGTCAAATCTATGTTTCTGATGTCAGGGGAGCCGCCTAAACAATCAATTTAGGGGTGTCACGGGGAGTGACCGGTAGTAGCCAATGGGCTACTTACCTTTAGGGTGTCTACACCTTCTATATGACCACTTTCTGTGAGAAGTGGGCATGTCAGTGAACGGAGAGCCCAATTTCACCACAACCAAGATGGTGGAATTCTACATTTCGTGTTCACATCAGGTAGCCCACTTTAGGGTGGAACTAGCTTGAAAGGGGGACATGCCTCCTGGCTAGCTAATGTTCCCGCGTGTTCTGGTGCCAAATGGGCCTAGTGCAGGGGGTGGTATTTCCCTTGTCTGGGAAAGCCATGGGTTGCATATCAGAGGCGGCAAAGGCCTTTCAAGCGTCCTACATGGATATGCTGATTACTTTAGCCATTCTGCTTGGAGGAGGTGACAACGCCTCCTGCCAGAGCAGAGAGTAAAAGCTCTCACCTGCAGAGGGTCAGACACCCGACTGTGTTGACAGGCAGGTCTACTCCAGTCAGCCAGTACACTTGTACGTGCCCTCTGGGTGCATGTATTAATAAATCCATCACTGGAATAGGTGTGCGTTTATTAATACGAGAAGTTTGATACCAAATATCTATAGTTTCAGTGAAGCCATCATGTAACTGGGGAACTCGTAAATACCAGTGTCCAGGACATGTACTCAAAATGGCTTCCTTGCACATATCGAAGAATCAACTGAGACCTCAGTGGAGCAAATCTGCTCATGCCGATACATCCACCCATGTACTATAGTTCACCCTGCCTTAGGGATGTAAGGCCTGCTGTAGGGGCAGCTTACCTATACTGCATGCAGTGTCTACAGGCATGGCACACAGGAGGTCTGCCATGTTGTGTCCTCACTGTTCTCTGCACCATGACACGCAGCCAGCAATGACAGTTTGCATGTTTGTTCTGAGGGATCCCACAATACGCGCTGCAGCCCTAAGGGACCCTCTTTAGCCTCCTTGCCCTAGGTCTTAGTGGGCACCATTTATTGGGAACTTACCTTTAGGGGTGCTAAAGGTATTGCCAATTTGGGGAACAATTGTACAACTGTAGGGAAAGATCTGCTGCTGGCGACCTAGATAGCAGGAGCCCCGCGCACTTCTGTCAGAACTGCATCAGATACCAGGCAAATAGTGGGGTGACCATGTCAAAAAGGGGCACTTTCCTACATCCAGACTCTGGAATCTGTGATGTGGGCTGCAGAGATCAAGAACCCCACGCCTAGGATGTCTCCTTGGACACTGAACATGACATCTCTTGCTTGTCCCACTTTACCTAGAAGTATTTGTGTAAACAAAACTCTTAATAACAGAAACCAGATCTCACACAGTGGATGTTTTCCTTCCGCAAACTACATTTAAAGGTTACTGCTCAAAGGAAGAGGCAGGACATTAAAATACATCTGCAGAAGGATTAAGGATTGCAAGAAAAAACAAACCATGGTCTTCTCTCTGCCTTCCGGGAGTTTGCGTTTCTTGTGCACGTGTTTGCCAGGCTCGGCCTCTATGTCGCTGAAGGCGTTGGCTACATCTTCCAGGAGAATTAGTGGAACCTGGTTCGGAGCGTTTGTGCCTGTGGAGGACAACAGGATTTAAAGCATGTCATGGGGCCACCTCACAAGTGCGTTAGATCAGCCATGCCGGCGGAAAACAGCCCACTTCTCTATACACAAGCTTCACAGTATTTTAAGAAGGAGTCCCCCCCCAGCAGGAAGCCATCAATGGAGATATTTGAAAAATAGATATTTGTATAACAATACAAAATAACAATTTATAATTGCAAGTAGTAAACAGTTATAATAATCATCGACCATGAAAACAATAATAATTTATATTAAAAAATAACTTCTGATAACAACAAAAGAAGAATTCTGATAATAACGAAATAGCAATTCATCTAATTCTAGGGAGACACTTGCATTCTCGTGGCCACAACATGAAGGAGCACGGACAGCACGCTTTCCTATAGCTCTGTTGTCAGAGAGGAGTAAATCTCTAAGATCAGTTCAATAAGCATCGGGTGGTCAGCCACATATACCACCCCAAGTAATTCCCGGTTTCCTCGCCACGCATCTCCTTCACTCTGTTCTTGAATCCGCACCTTCAGTTTGACAGATTCAGGGGTGACCGATCTGGAATCCACAACAACATGCAAGGTGGGCACAGTCTTCATGGAGTCAGAGTCTGTTCATAAACACAACGGGCTTCTGACGCACAACTGACTTGACCCTTGATATGCAGAGCGTCTGCCATACTGGTTGTACTGCTATACGACGACATACAATGGTATATTGTGTGACTGAGTGGAACAAACCAGGTCAGAGCATTGCATCAGACGGGTTGAGGTAAACTGTGTCACTATGGAGCAATAATGAATGTTCTGCTTAACACATCACCCTGCATTATTTGTAAAACCACCCAAGCCAAGACAGAACGTATGCAGGCATTGATGGCCGCATACCCACCTGCCTACTTGCCATCAAGAGTCACACACTCAAGCCGCCGGCACAGCACACTGTGCAGATTAAATCACAACCGAAACAGTTTACATACTCAACAGTCAGCTCTTAAGGGGCTCCCAACAGCGCAGCCAATAAGACCTTCCCAGTCTGCACTCAAATACATAACAAAACCCAGCAGAACACCTGGGACAGTCCTCCTGGTACACTCATGCATACACCATGCCACCAAAACCACAGTCCTGGCCAAGTACAGATGTCTATCCCTCGTAGGAAGATACGAACAATAATGAGCGAAGTCTACATTCTTTGTTTAGACTGCACGGTGTCCGCAATCCAGGTTACTGTTGATTCCTTGTCAACACCAATGATTTGTGCACGCACACTCTCTATAAAACATTGGAAACCCACCATGGAAGAGAGCAGGCTGGATGCTGCTGACGTACTGGAAGGCGCTCTTGAAGAACACCAGGAGCGTGCAGTAGACCACTTGGTTCTTGTACTTGGAATGTGCTTCACTGTCGAAGTTACTGATGTATCTGCAGAGGTCCTTCATTCTGTGGAACACATCTCCGAAACTCCTGATGAACAAAACGTCTACATGAGAAGACAGACGACTCAGATGCAAAACAAATCAAAACAAGGTGTAGATTTGCATGGGCATCTTTTCCAACAGGTTTTCAAATAGTTATTTATCTTGTGCCGAATACATTTTGTCCCAACAGAAGCATTGGATAAATATCTTATGTTTACATCTGAATGTGAAGTGCCCTGGCCATCTCATGAGACACCCCAGCCTTTCATGAGACACCCCTGCTTCTCACGAGACACCTTGGCCTCTCACGAGACACCTTGGCCATCTCCCGAGACACCCTGGCCATCTCCCGAGACACCCTGGCCATCTCCCCAGACACCCTGGCCATCTCCCCAGACACCCTGGTCATCTCCTGAGACACCCTGGCCTCTCAGACAGCTGCATACATCTCTCCTAAGAGTGAATGCTGACCTTCAAGAGAAAGTCAAAGTGAAGGACAGGATAAAAGAGAGGGGAGGTATGAGAGTGATCAACTGAGGCACAGACCCAGAGTGGGAAGCACAGAGAGTGAAAGAGAGGTGGTAGATACTAGGACACCTGTGACAGCCAGGCGCTTCTGCTTCTCAATTAACAAGTATTGCTTTTACAACTGGTTGAGGTTTAACAAGGTACGAGACTGCTTCCTAGCAGGAATAAGGCGAGCTCTTTAAGATAACTCCATAGATTACACCATACTTCCTTCAACAAGGGTTTAAACCACGGAAAGGACCACTGTCAGCTGATGGCTGCCCGAGTACCTGCAGGGCTCTTTGAGACACCTCCATAGACACCCTGCTGCCATGTCTAAACCACAGAAGGCACCACTGTCAGCTGTTGACAGCCGAGTACCTGCAGGGCTCTTTAAGATGCCTCCATAGAGACCATGCTCCCTTCAACAAGGGTTTAAACCACAGAACAGACCACTGTGGGCTGATGGTAGCCCGAGTACCTGCAGGATCTTGCCTTAAAGTATGTTTGTACAATAAAGGACACATTAAAAACAAACCAAATATTAGAACGATATTTAAAAGAAGGTATAGAATGAATACATGAAAACAATTCTGATTTTAAACTCTAATAAATGAGGAGAAACAGCACAGCAACGTAAGAGGAAAAACCAGGTCAGATACAGAAGAATTCGTCATTCCCCATTGCATTTCACTGTCAGGGAATCCAGTTTAAGCAACTTAACGGGGTTGAGCACTTCTACTGGATCAATGGGTGGATTTCCTGGATATCTTTCCCTTCTGTCAGGTGTCGCGCACTCACCCTGTCTCTAGGCTGAGACGCCTTTAATTCCAAGCTGAGCGGTTTCTTCTCTACACGCTTGGTGTGAATACAGCCTGTCTCACTCGGACAGATGTAAAGTCAGGTAAGAGCCCACCACAATACGGAGAATGAAATCTGTCTGAAATTTGAATGTACAGCGCAAGTTGTGTTTATTCCCAAAGAGAGACTGACCGAGAGAGAGACAATGATATTAATTTTGAAGCGTCTATAGTTATGGATCAGTTAAGTTAACACAAAATGAATATCCATATTGTGTACACCGAAACCTTCTGAAAGTAGTACGTCTCCAAAATCTGAGGAGGTTTCCTGAGGTTTCTGTGTTGTTCTTATTTTACTGGAATGAATAATGTCATTACATTCTCAGTGGATTTGACACTTGAATCCAGTAGCGAAGTCATAAGCAGAGCATGGAGGGCCCAAGTTGTAGTTAGCTCAGTGAACTACAACTAACACAACTAGTGAATTTCAGTGTTTTTTTGTTTTTTAAACATTAGTTTTTAGGTCTCGGGACCATCCGGTCTGCCGAAGGCAGAACCGGAAGTCGAGAGATTTAATGTTTTGGAGAAGAGGGGCTTGAACCCGCCCCTCTTCTCCCCTGTTCTCCATTGTCTGGCCTCTTCAATGCTGGCCAGCCATTGGAGAAGAGGTCCCGTCACTCTGATCATGCCCCGTCCTTTTCGGATCGGGGGGCGTGTTTTTTGCAGAAAGTCTAATTATCTCCTCCAGCCAATGGCTGGAGGAGATAACAGCAAAACACGCCCCCGAATCCGAAAATGCCGCTGCCTTTCTCCGAGGCATTTCTGCTCTGCCTCGGAGAAAGGCGGTGGTGTGCTTGTTTGCGTATGTGAAGTACCTTAAAATCAAATTCAACCTTTCCAATTGCCAACACGACACAAACGCATGAATGTTTAGGGGGGGGGGGAAATCAACGATTGCTGGAGGCCTCTAGAGTACATTTTATTTTCCCGCCATCCGGAGCTCCACGACCCTGTGCTTGAAAGTTAACAAGGTGCCTCTGGCACGGAAACGCTGCAGCAGTTAGTTGAATGTTTCAATTGAAACATGTTTAAATGCTGTAGCGGTGGTAACTAAATAACACAGCTCTATTTAAAACAAGCCTCCTCTCTAAATGTTCATATTTGCTCGTCAGCCCCAGAGCTTTGGGAGAAACTGTGGCTGGCTCTCAGCGTCGGTGCTGCGCGGGTGTAGACTGCTGCGACGCTGGGTCTGAGTCTACAGGGGTCTGGAAGCAGCAGAGAGCAGACCATGTTCACGGGCTGGAGGAGGGGGCGGGCTACCGAGGGTGAGAGCGGCGGCGCAGCGGGGTGAGTAATGCCAGAGCGCAGAGACAGGCACACTCCAGCCCTGAGCCTGCACGCACACACACGGAGCGAAGCGGCCAGGCACCTCCAACTGCCACTCTGCGGGAGCAAAGTGCAGCCCTGCCCCGCCCCCTCACCCGGAGAGCAGCCGAGCACAGGGCTCGCAGACCGCGGCCCCTCCGCCTCCACCGCTGCTGCCCGGGCTCTGACAGAAACTTGTGCCTGGACCCGCCGGTGCCCCGGACGGACCACGGAGGTGCCTTCGGGGTACTGACCCATGCAGTTGGTACCGAGGAGCCCGCCGGGGACACCCCGACATTGTAGAGCAGCAGGTAAGGGCAGGAAGCTACTTCTTTAAAAAGTGTCCCATTTGGGCGTCTTAAATCTACTGCTTTGCGTTCCTTTAGTTATTATTGCATTTTTTCCCTAATTGGGTTGTGGCAGAGCGCGCCACAACTGCCGAATTTTCTGATTTAAGAGCCTACTCTATAGACTCCTACATCTTTGAGTGATCCCCATATCCTTTGGAGATACTTCAGGAGCGCGATTTTGCAGCAGAGTGAGGTTCCATTTGTCTATTGAGCTGCTTAAGAGTGAAGCAGATTTTTTGAGGGTAAAGGTTACATTTTTCACAAAAAAGTAGATTATTCCCTCTTTTTAACTAAACGTGTGTGTGTGTATATATATATATATATATATATATATATATATATGGAGAGAGAGAAACCCACACACAGTTGCCATGTCTGAATTACTCACTCGAAAAAGTCAATACTCTTTAAAAACTGTAGCTGGCAAGAACTGGTAATTCAGAGAGAGGTAGGGTGAGCTTGGAACTATATTAGGGGAACTGTGCAAAATCCACGTGCAGGTGATTAGCACTGGCCGGGTAGCGTTTTTGGGCATCTTTTTTCTACCTAGAGGTGTGTCCTGAAGACGTGTAGGGTGTCGAAAGCCTTTGTCACGGAGTATGTAACGCCGGCCAGAGAACTTGATAATTTCAAGTATTTTTTTGCAGTTTTCCCCCTCATGCTGTCGCTCTCCCTTTTGCTTGCTTCCATCTCCCCCCACTGTTCCAAGGTGTCCGTTTTCTGCTGACATCCCCCCTCCTCTCATGATGTCTAATTGATGTCACATGAGGGTTTTTATTGGCTAGGGGCGCAGAGTTAGTGAATTAACACGTACCACATGCATTTTAAGGTTGTTAGTTTGTAATAAAGAAGTGACGTTGAATCAGAGTAGCTATTTAAACCTTGGGAGAGTGGTGAGGCGTGCCGTGCGCATCCAAGCATAGTACCGGCGGCTCGCACTTTACTGGTCTTGGGGCTTTAAGCAGGACTATGTAAAACATGCCTAAATATATTTTTATTTAAATGCATTGCGCTTGGGGGTCGCCTCATCGGCTGCAGAGCGTGATGTTTCTCAGAAGTGGGAGTCTCCGCAAGCCCCCTCCTTGGCGGGGGGGGGGGGGGCACCCAGCAGGAGATATCCGTGTGGGCTGTCCGCTAAAACATGACAGAATAGGGGGGGGGAGGGGATGATATAATGGTTCGGATCTGTAACTGTAGACTAAGACATATGTATTGTGGTTCTGTTGCGTTAATGATGGCGTAATGTTTTAAATGGACATGTAAAACAATAAAAATTGGTTTATAAAATAAAATGCCAATTACACTACCCTGCACCTATCGTAATATGTTTTAAAACACGTGTGCCTCTTTATTTTGTATATTTTTCTTCGGGTCTCTATTTTATTGTGAGATTGTTGTGAATTGTTTCCCCTTTTGCATTCTGGTACTTGTAGTCCTGCATTTAAAACGGAAAAGAAGAACTCGGATCCCTTGAGCACCTTTGAAGAAGTTCTGTTGCTTGGTTCATCATGACTCGTGTAAGGATTTTCGGGGTCCTAGCCAAACGTGCATTTTGCAGTCTCCCATTTCTGTGGCAGCAAAGGCCATATTTGCTGTCCATTCCACACTGGATCCGGTTTTTGCTTTGTAGGGGCTTCCATACATTCAGAATCCATGCCTCTCCAGTTGCTTTCGCCGGCTGCTCCTTAGCCCAGCCCCGGGTGAAGCTGGCACACCCTTCATTGGCAAGAGGAGGAATGCTTCACGTAGTTTCCCAGCAGGGCACTTCTGGAAACCTCAAAACTGGCAATCAAACTGTCCCCTTGACTGCCCCCTGTGAAAAGGGCGCCGGGGCTCAGTAGATGTTGCTGCTGGCGCCCAGTGTGCATCTTAGTAGCAGAACAGAAGTATCCTCCACAGCAAGGCAGCAGCCTGATTTATGGATGTATATTTGTTGGATTACTGTGAGTTTAATAGGACCCGGTAGAGGTGTATTGTTTCAGGTCAACATTGTGTAGATCTGGGTCTGGTAACTTTATCCTGACACATGTCTCTTATACAGATGGTTACAGATTAAGTGACCCCCACACCCCCCAGCGCTGCGGCGGAATTCCCGCCGCAGCGAAGGGGTTAAAGAAACGCATTGTTATTTACAATGTCAATAGCTTAATCACTCTCAAATGCGAGACCTATTGCATTTGCACCCACACACAGAGCCACCTACACACACACTGATTAAGCTATTGACATTGTAAATAACAATGCTGTTTCTTTACTTGTTTTAAAAACAAAAACATAAACTAGAATGACATGAGCAATGCCAATAGCTCTAACTTTAAAAATGCCGAGACCGTTGCATTGTAAATGCTTGTTATCTTATTTCAATACCTAACTATGTCACTTCCAGACTGTGCATTTGTGCGCTTGTGAGTGTGTGCGAGTGGGATTGTGTGAGTGTCAGCATGTGTGTTTTTCTCCCTAAGACCATACTTTCCTCACTCCAGCAACCCGAACGAGCCACCATCCGATAATGGCTAAACATAATTTAGGAGTCTATAAGCAGTCACTCATAACGTGTTTCGACCCCCTCTGGGTTTTAATCATATAAGAAAGCCAAGTGATCAGTTGTTCTCATTTTAAACTAAACGGTGGAACAGGGCTTAAATCTGTCAATCTTGGTGGGGAAATAGACGAGGGCAAAAAAGGGGAACCTGTTTTTAACATTTGTGGATCTCACAACCGCTTTCGACTGTGTGATCCACAGTAAACTCTGGTCAATTTAAAAGTTATGGGAGTTGATGTTCAGATTATTGATTTACTCATGCATTTTTATAGTGATGCCAAGGCACGTGTGCGCTGTGGACTGAAGGGTGAGTGTTTGGCTGCATTCCCGATAAGGAGCGGAGTCAGGCAAGGCTGTGTCCTTGCTCCGTTCCTTTTTAATCTCTACAAAAATGGTTTGGGGGAGGCTCTTCTCAAAGATAACCACGACTTCCCACAAGTGGCCGGATGTCCAATACCAGCCCTCCTATACGGAGACGATGCGGTGCTGATGTCCCGCACACAAGTAGGTCTTCAGAGGGTGCCCGATAGTTTCTCTCATTTTATGAAAGACCTCGGCTTAAGAGTAAACTCCTCTAAGACCTTTGTTATGCACTGCGGCTATGGAATTAAGAAATGTAATGATACGTTTGTGACAGGACAGAAGATTGGGGTAACCAAAAGGTTCTCATATCTGAAAATCCTCTTTGCTCATAATGACACTTGGGCACAAGCAGTTGCAGCAAAAAAAATTGGTGCTCCTAACAACAACTTCTGCTCTCACTAACTTTGCTAGCAAATTGGGAAAAAGAACGCCTGAGGAGCTCATTAGAATTTATAAGGCAACGTGTGTTTCAGCAGTAGTGTATGGTGCAGGGGTCTGGGGGTTCACTGATCTGCTGCCCATCCAACGCAGAGAAGGAATATGCTACTTACCAGTATGCATCTGTTCTTGGCATGTAGAGCTGCAGAGCCACACACTTAGGATAGGATCGCCATCTGGTGTTGGGCTTGGATGATTGCAGGTTGTTGTTGTCTTCGGAAGAAGCCGTTTGGTCACGAGATAGGTGACTCCTCCTCTGGACAACAGTGCGCATGGGCATCCACTCCATCTTCAGATTGTTTTTCGGCAGGATGGGAAATGATGGAGTGTGTCAGAATAAAGAAAAGGATGTCCATGTGTAATGTCTAAGTAAGACAATGCTGGAACGGATACAGGTCCCGGGGAGGCGGGTGGGCGTGTGTGGCTCTGCAGCCCTACATGCCAAGAACAGATGCATACTGGTAAGTAGCATATTCCGTTCGAGGCATATGAGCTGCAGATCACACACTTAGGATAGATTATACAGCAGTATCTCCCCTAGCGGTGGTCGCCTGTATCTGTTGCAGCAGTTTGGAATAAGGTTTTAAGGACAGCCTGACCCACAAAAGCTTGTTGCTTTGCTTGCACGTCAACACAGTAGTGTTTAGTGAAGGTGTGTGGTGTTGACCATGTGGCTGCCTTACAAATATCTTCTTAGGGAATGTTTCCTAAGAATGCCATGGAAGCCCCTATTTTGCGTGTGGAGTGCGCTCTAGGGGGAACTGTAAGAGTGCGTTTAGCCTTTTGGTAACAAATTTGGATACATTTAACTATCCACCTGGCTATCCCTGATTTGGAAATGGGGTTGCCTTTATGTGGTGGGGAGAAGGCCACAAACAATTGTTTGGTTTTGCGGAAAGATTTGGTTCTGTCGATGTAATAAAGAAGGGCTCTTTTAACATCTAAGGTATGAAGAGCCCGTTCAGCTACAGAATCGGGATTTGGGAAGAATACTGGTAGCTCGACTGATTGATTAGGATGGAATGGAGAAATGACTTTTGGCAGGAACTTTGGATTTGTTCTAAGAACCACTTTGTTACGATGTAACTGTAGGAATTGTTTTTGTATGGTTAATGCTTGTAATTCACTTACCCGTCTAAGGGATGTGATAGCAAAAAGGAAAGCCACTATCCATGTAAGAAATTGTAGCTCTCATTTATGTAGAGGCTCAAATGGAGGACCCATTAGCCTAGTGAGCACAATATTTAGATTCCACACTGGAGAGAGTGGTAGTGTTGGAGGAATGATTCTTTTAAGACCTTCCCTGAAGGCTTTGATCGCGGGCACTTTAAATAGTGACAAGTGTTGGCGATTTTGCAAGTAGGCTGCTAATGCTGCTAGGTGGAGGCGTATGGAAGAATACGCTAGATTACATCTTTGCAAGTGTAGTAGGTAGCAAATGATGTTTTGGATGGATGCGTCTAGTGGGCGTATATGTTTGTTAGTGCAGTAAATGGCAAATCTTTTCCATTTAGCTGCATAGCACGCTCTGGTAGTAGGCCTTCTGGCCTCTTTAATAATATTCATTTAGTCCGGTGGTAGGTTGAGGTGGAAAAGCGTACGCAAATCTGCCTGACCAGTTCATCCATATCGCATTGCCCTTTGACTGTGGATGGGGATACCTGGCGGCGAAGGTTGGGCATTTTGCGTTTTCGTGTGTGGTGAACAGGTCTATGTCTGGCTGACCCCATTTGTGGAAGAATGGGAGTAGGACTTGTGGGTGTAATTCCCATTCGTGGATTTGCTGTGTCTGTCGACTCAACAAATCGGCAATTTGGTTGTGAACCCCTGGAAGGTGTTCTGCAAGTAGGTAGATGTTTGGGGGGATTGCCCATCTCCAAATGCTCTGTGCTAGGTGTGAGAGCTGGAGAGAGTGTGTGCCCCCCTGTTTTTGTATGTAATACATGGCTGTCATGTTGTCCATCCGGATTAGGACAGCCTTGTTCTTTAGATGGGGTTGGAATGACTTCAACGCCAGGAACACTGCTAGAAGTTCTAGGTAATTGATATGGAGCAGTTTTGTTGTGTGGTCCATTTGCCCCGAGTGGTGTGTTCTAGGAGATGGGCTCCCCATCCTGTAAGAGATGCGTCGGTTGTCAGCACTATCTGTGGAAGAGGCTCTAGGAATGTTCTCCCTTTGGACAGGCTTATGGTGTTCCACCATGTTAGTGAGCGATGGGAGCGGCTGTCCACCAACACCAGATCGGAAAGTTGTCCGTGAGCCTGATTCCACTGACGTGCAAGACACTCTTGTAAGGGACGCATTTGAAGTCGTGCGTAAGGCACAATGAAGACGCATGAGGCCATCATGCCTAACAGTTGCATGAACACTCTGGCTGGAAGAGAGTGTTGGGGTTTGAATTTTAAGATGAGAGCTTGTATGTTGGCTATCCTGGTTGGGCTGGGGTAAGCTATGGCTTTGGAGGTATTTATGGTAGCTCCCAGATATTGATGTATGTGGGAGGGATGTAGTTGAGACTTGGGATAATTGATGGTAAATCCCAGGTTGTGTAAGATTTGGATAGTTTGGTGAGTATCTAGAACGCATTTGCTGAATGAATTGGCTTTTATGAGCCAATCGTCGAGATAAGGGAAGACATGAATTTGTTGTCTCCTGAGATGTACTGCTACTACTGCTAGGCATTTTGTAAAGACTCTGGGCGCAGTAGTCACTCCGAATGGGAGGACAGTAAACTGATAGTGCTGTCCGTCCACCACAAATCTTAGGTACTTCCTGTGAGCAGGGTGCATGGGAATGTGAAAATAGGCGTCCTTGAGGTCTAGTGTGGTAAGGAAATCGCCTTGTTGTAGTAGTGGGAGCACTTGCTGAAGAGTGATCATATGGAAATGATCCGAGTGAATATACTGATTGAGTAGTCGGAGGTCGAGTATGGGTCTTAACGTCTCTTCCTTTTTGGGGATTAGGAAGTATAGAGAGTATACTCCTGTGCCCTGATGTTGGAGTAGAACTGGCTCTATTGCACGTTTTTGAAGTAAGGAAAGAACTTCTTGCTTGAGGAGTGTAAGATGTTCTTGTGACATTCGACGATGTCTGGGGGGTATGTTGGGTGGGGTATTTGTGAGTGGTAGGCAGTAACCAGATTGGATAATTTGTCTTACCCACTTGTCTGTAGTAATGGAGTTCCAGACATGTAGGAATTGTGTGAGTCTTCCCCCGACTGGAGTGGAATGGTCTGGGGGGAGTGGAGGAAAGTCATTGTTTAGTGGTGGGGGAGGTACGAGTGTTGGCATTACCTCAACCTCTCCCTTTAGTATTGTTTCCCCTATATCCTCCTCGAAAATATCCTCTATTGGGGGATGTTTGCGTAGAGGTTTTGAAATTGGAGGAGGTGTCTGTTCCAGTATTTTTGGAGGCTCCTCTATAGAAGGAGCGTCGAAAGGAGCCACGTGTTTGTGGAGACTGTAATGCTCCCATTGACTTAGCAGTCTCGGTATCCTTCTTCATTTTTTCTAATGCAGTATCTACTGCTGGCCCAAATAACTGTTCTTGGTTGAATGGGTGATTTAATATTGTAGTTTGTACTTCTGGCTTAAAGCCTGAAATACGTAGCCATGCATGGCATCTAAGAAGGACACTGGTGTTGATTGCCCTAGAGGCAGTGTCCGCAGCGTCTAGTGCACATTTAATTGATGCATTGGATATGAGCTTTCCTTCTTGGATGAGGTCATTGGCCTGGGACTTCTACTGATCTGGTAAGTGTTGTAAAAGGCCTTCCAATTGATCATAATGAGCCCTGTCATAACTTGCCAGCAGGGCTTGTGTGTTGGCAATACGCCAATGGTTAGCTGCTTGTGTTGCAACCCTTTTACCTGAGGCCTCTAATAACTTAGACTCTTTGTCTGTGGGCGGTGTGTCTCCGGTTGTTTGGGAGTTAGCCCGCTTCCTGGCATTGGAAACCACTAAAGAGTCTAGAGGGAGCTCACCTTTAATGTAAGCAGGGTCCTGTGGGGCAGGTCTATATTTCTTTTCAATTCTGGGGTTAAGTACCCTGGTGCGTACGGGGTCTTTAAAGACCTCTGGTGCGTGCTTTATGACCCCTTTGATCATAGGTAAGATTTGAACTGTTTTTTGAGACTGTTCAAACGTGTCAAGCAAGAAATCTTCTTCAAGCGCATCTGAGTGCAAGGTGACGCCATGATAAAGTGCTGCCCTGTGGATGAGTTGCCCAAACCCTAGGTGGTCATCGGAGGGGTGAGGGCTTTGAAGGGTATGGAGTATTATCAGGAACATCAAGTGGTGTGTATGCCCAGTCGTCTAAAGGTACTGTGTCCGGATTTGTGAAAGGATCATTAGGATCATAAAGATCATCCGGATTACCCCCTCCCCCTAAGATATCATCATCATCCTGTGGAGGTGGTGTATGTGCAGGAGATGGTAGAGGTAAAGGAGGTGGAGAGAGGGGGGGTGGGTTAGGAGGTGGTACAGGGGAAGAAGGACAAATGGGTGAAGTGGCTGAGTCCTTTGTCTTTTTAGGAGCTGGAGAAGGTGTTGAGTCCAGCTTTCTCTTTTTAAATGTCACAGCCGTGACATGTCCAGTTTTAGGATTAATATAAATTTTCCTTTGCGTGGGATCAGGGTGGAAAAGTTCATGATCCTCAGTAGTTGGCTTTGGTGTCGATTTTTTGGGTTCCGATCTATGTTTTGTATGATCGGCAGTCTCTTTTCCAGCATGGCCCTTAGATGGTTGTGCCGGTACCGGTGACGTTTTCGGTGCCGGTAAAGTTTTCGGTGCCGGTAAAGTTTTCGGTGCCGATGATGGTGTCGGTGCCGATGATGGTGTCGGTGCCGATGATGGTGTCGGTGCCGATGATGGTGTCGGTGCCGATGATGGTGTCGGTGCCAATGATGGTGTCGGTGCCAATGATGGTGTCGGTGCCAATGATGGTGTCGGTGCCAATGATGGTGTCGGTGCCAATGATGGTGTCGGTGCCAATGATGGTGTCGGTGCCAATGATGGTGTCGGTGCCGATGATGGTTTCGGTGCCGATGATGGTTTCGGTGCCGATGATGGTTTCGGTGCCGATGATGGTTTCGGTGCCGATGATGGTTTCGGTGCCGATGATTGTTTCGGTTCCGAAACGGGATCTTTACCAAGGGGTCCTGGGTCTTCGGTGCCGAAGGTGCTAGGGGCACAGTAATATGTGGTTTACTCGGGCCCGAACCACTGGAAGGCTTGTTTTTCTTCGGAGCCGGGCCAGAAGGCGGGGCTTCTGAAGATTGCTTTCGGTCGCGACTGGGGCCAGCTGGCGAAGTCTTGACCTGTGCCTTTTTTGGAGGGGTGAGTGTAGGGGTCAAGGTACTCACGCGCTGCCCAGGAGTAATGGGGCCGTCTGAGTCATCTGCTTCAGATATAATCAGCAGTTCCTCGGAATCCTCCTCCGGGACATCGGGGCCTTGATCAAAGATGTCCTCTGGTTCCGGAGCTGGTCTGGCCATCATATGGCGTCGAGCTCTTCGATCCCGGATAGTCTTCTTGGATCGGAATGCGGCACAGGCTGGACAGCTGGACTCGTCGTGTTCCGGCGAGAGGCACAGGTTGCAAACCTGGTGGTGGTCACTGTGCGGGAACTTTGCTCCACATTGGGGGCATTTTTTAAAAGGCGTCCTTTCCATGAGCCGTATCCGGAACCGGTCCGATGAGTGGTCGATGTCGAGTGAAGTGTAAATTTCGCTTCGAGAAGCTTGTTTTTAAAGTTTTCAGCCGGAGCGGAAAAGTTCATCCGAACCCAATGGCGGGAAAAAAAACAATCTGAGGATGGAGTGGATGCCCATGCGCACTGTTGTCCAGAGGAGGAGTCACCTATCTTGTGACCAAACGGCTTCTTCCGAAGACAACAACAACCTGCAATCATCCGAGCCCAACACCAGATGGCGATCTTATCCTAAGTGTGTGATCTGCAGCTCATATGCCTCGAACAATTCCTTCCTCAGATACATTTTATCTGTTCCGAATAGTACCTCATCATGTATATGCCATGCGGAGTTGGGACTTCCCTTCATTTCTGACTTGAAGCTTGAGCCTGTGCTTTTATGGCACAGGGTCTGGACCGAAGAAGAGGCAAAGTTAACCAGAGACATTTTATCAGATATCTAGAAACTGTAAGGGACCCTAAAGATCCCACGGATAAGATACGTCCGCAATTTCTTAAAAGATCTTGGCCGTTTAGACTGTTTTACAAATCCCAGAACTATTCGGACTATAACAAGGAAAGAACTAGGAAAAGAGGGCCTTCTGCTGTTGGACACCATTAGAACGTCATCTGAGATACTGAAACCAGGTTGGGGGTATTTCGTAGACTAGTCACTTTACCCACAATGAATGACTGGTCCCAAAACCTTCAACTTTGCCCTGTGATAATAATTCCAACCAATCTACGATTCACGTGGTTTTCTTTTGTAGATTTTATATTCATGCTAAGAGAATGTACTTAGGACCATTTTTAAAATTATTCAGGCTCTATCAATGTCGATCTGCTCTTCTTGCACTTCAATATCTAGCTAACGAGCACAGTGTTTTTAGGATAGTAAGCTTTTTGAAGGAAGTTCTGAGTCAAAGGAAACTTATGCTTATTTAAATCGATTCTAATTGGGCGAGGGATTCTGTCAATTTAATACTGTTTTAACCTTGTAATGTACTATAGATTATGTTTATATTTGTAGGATACTTATTTAACTTATGAACTGATTGATGTGTTTTATGCTTTTATGATTGTCTGATATAGCAATCGAATAAAGCTTTCTTTGACTTGACTAACTAAACATGCACAGACCTTGAAAAAATACTTTGCATGGATTAGGATGATGGGGTACTAAACGTTGCATTTTAGTAAAACTTTGATGTGAATACAATGGTAATCAGTGAAAGGTAGAGCTGAGCTAACGTTCCTTGCAACAAGGAAGGAAATAACTCTGCTTTTTAAAACTTGATGTTAATGAGTCTTACTTCACTCTCCATATACACCCTCTGTAAGTAATCAAAGCTCTTTTTACATTGGGTGTGAGTTATAGTTACATTAGGACACGAGTTATAGTTTTTAGAGATGCGTACAATTATAAATGCAGAAATTCTTTGGTTTTGTGCGTTTAAAATTGGAACCTAACTGTAACGTCCCTGTATCCTTTGGAGTTATTGTGAATATATATATATATATATTCACAGAGTTCACTTAAAAAAAAAAAAAACAAGTTCAAGTACAGTTTTGGTTACAAAATAAAACCCCAAAAAGATACTCATATTTTAAGGTATGGTTTGGGCCACAAGATATAACATACACAGCAGCATGCCAGCAGTAACTCACACACTAAATGCAATGTTCATGACTTTAAAAGTAATGTAAATGATACACTTACAAATGTTGCACATTATTTTACTGGTCAAATAACAGATCACATCATAAACACTATTAATACAACAATTATGAACGTATATTAATTATTGGTTAGGGCATCCTTTGTTATGATATTGTGCTCTTAAATGTTTTTAATTATTGCTATAAATTTTGAGAGGTCATAAGCGATACACTACGAGTGCAGGAAACATTTCGAAACACTTTCGGGTTATGAAAAGGAGAGGTTTTATGTCGAAGAGAGGTCGTGCCTAGACAGGGAGAGTCGATTGGCCAAGAAGGCTTCTTTATAAGACCCTGCTTCAGGGCTTTGGATTTTGCGATGCCGCATTTCACATTTATTGATCCTTGAGCGGTATGGGAGTGAGTCCACAAGTCCTTTCCAAATTCCACTAAGTACAGTTAGATTTCCGCAAAGAAATAGTTTCTGGGCAAGCAGACTGCGCAAGGGTGACTTACAAGCAGACTACGCAAGGGTGACGTCTGCAAAGGTGACTTACAGACAGACTGTGCAAGGGTGACACAGACAGACTGTGCAAGGGTGACTTATAAGCAGACTACGCAAGGGTGACTTGCAAGCAAACTACGCAAGGGTGACTTGCAAGCAAACTACGCAAGGGTGACATGCAGACAGACTGCGCAAGGGCGACTTACAAGCAGACTGTACAAGGACGACTTACAGACAGACTGTGCAAGGGTGACACATAGACAAACTGTGCAAGGGTGACATACAGACAGACTGTGCAAGGGTGACTTACAAGCAGACTAGGCAAGGGTGACTTACAAGCAGACTGCGCAAGGGTGACTTACAAGCAGACTGCGCAAGGGTGACTTACAAGCAGACTGCGCAAGGGTGACTTACAAGCAGACTGCGCAAGGGTGACTTACAAGCAGACTGCGCAAGGGTGACTTACAAGCAGACTGCGCAAGGGTGACTTACAAGCAGACTGCGCAAGGGTGACTTACAAGCAGACTGCGCAACGGTGACTTACAAGCAGACTGAGCAAGGGTGACTTACAAGCAGACTAGGCAAGGGTGACTTACAAGCAGACTAGGCAAGGGTGACTTACAAGCAGACTAGGCAAGGGTGACTTACAAGCAGACTACGCAAGGGTGACTTGCAAGCAAACTACGCAAGGGTGACATGCAGACAGACTGCGCAAGGGGGACTTACAAGCAGACTGTACAAGGACGACTTACAGACAGACTGTGCAAGGGTGACATACAGACAGACTGTGCAAGGGTGACTTACAAGCAGACTAGGCAAGGGTGACTTACAAGCAGACTGCGCAAGGGTGACTTACAAGCAGACTGCGCAAGGGTGACTTACAAGCAGACTGTGCAAGGGTGACTTACAAGCAGACTGCGCAAGGGTGACTTACAAGCAGACTGCGCAAGGGTGACTTACAAGCAGACTGCGCAAGGGTGACTTACAAGCAGACTGAGCAAGGGTGACTTACAAGCAGAGTACGCAGGGGTGACTTACAAGCAGACTGTGCAAGGGTGACGTCTGTAAGGGTGACTTACAAGCAGACTGTGCAAAGGTTAATTACAAGCAGACTGTGCAAGGGTGACTTACAAGCAGAGTACGCAAGGGTGACGTCTGCAAGGATGACTTACAGACTGCGCAAAGGTGATTTACAAGCAGCCTACGCAAGGGTGACTTACAGACAGACTGTGCAAGCGTGACTTACAAGCAGAATACGCAAGGGTGACTTACAAGCAGACTATGCAAGGGTGACTTTCAAGCAGACTACGCAAGGCTGACTTACAAGCAGACTACGCAAGGCTGACTTACAAGCAGAAAACGCAAGGCTGACTTACAAGCAGAAAACGCAAGGCTGACTTACAAGCAGAAAACGCAAGGCTGACTTATAAGCAGACTACGCAAGGCTGACTTACAAGCAGACTACGCAAGGCTGACTTACAAGCAGACTACGCAAGGCTGACTTACAAGCAGACTACGCAAGGCTGACTTACAAGCAGACTACGCATGGGTGACTTACAAGCAGACTACGCAAGGGTGACTTACAAGCAAACTACGCAAGGGTGACTTACAGACAGACTGCGCAAGGTGTGAGAAAGTGGCTCTGTATATACTGTTCCTTAATAGGTACAGGGTGTACAGAGTCCACAGTCCCCCAGGGTTTGACAGAGGTTAAAGTTAGATATAACCTTACTCTCTGAAATGTGGTAGCTTGGTCGAGCAGTAAGGCAGAATCAGAGGACAGTGTAAAGCATTTGTTGTACACACTCAGTCAGCAAATGGTTTCACACACTCTATAACTGAACTCTAGGCCAATGGTTTATATATAAAAAATATATGCATGTTTTATTTTAGAACCAACACTTGGAGTTAAAATATACTTTCTCAACAGTAGATGTTTCATATAAATACTTTTGCAATATGCAATAGACTTTAGTAAACAGTTACAAGAGGTTGCAGTAGGCAACTCTATTTTTAAACACAACAATACATTGAGCTCAATGGTAAATTCAGGTTATTTGCAACAGATTACTTTTTAGATTACTTTTGGAATTCCAGGACTGGATCCTAGATTCAGTCTCAGAATCAAGTGATGAAAGTCGACTTAAGTACTGTAATGATTTTTAACTAATATTTAGCTATTTTAAAAGTTGACACTTAGAAAATATTTCAGAGAAAACAATCAATGATTCCCTATGGAAGAAAATGCAGGTTACAGGTACAGTATGTTCTCGTTACTTTTGTAATCCAGTACTGGGTGCCTAGACTCAGAACTGGGACCTTTATCCAAAACAGGTAAGCAATTACGTTTTCAGATATTATACGATTTTTGAAGAATATTTAAAGATTGCAGAAATCGACACTTAGAAGAAATTTCACAGAAAATCAGTCAATGGTTTCCTATGGAAGAAAATTGAGTTAAAGGTAAGTACAGTTGTAGAGATTTTTCAGAGTCAGGGCTGGGCATCAAGATCCAGCACTGGGAGTTCACCTAGAAACAGGTGAGTAAATTCGTTTTTGTCACTCGGCTGATTTTTGGTGAATATTTGAAGATTTGAAAAGTCCACAGGAAAAATCCAGTCAATGTTACCCTATGAGGAAAATAGAGTTTGCGGTTTAAGGGTAAGTACTCGACTGGCAGAGTTGAGGTTCTGGGCACAGACTCAGGGGTCTCCCAGGGTCAGGTAGGTACAGTTGGTTCACCCTCAGCGGCTCTAGGGCGGCCGGGTGCAGAGAGAGTTAGGCCCAATGGTATCCTATGAGGGATAGGGGGGCCTTGTTTGGTGGCTGCTGACTGGCAAGCCACGCGGCTGTGGGAGCTGGGCTCCTGGTCACTTACTCAGGGCAAGTGGGGAAGTAGGAAGGAGTAGAGTTTTCACTGCCAGGGCCACTCGGGCGGCTGGGTGCAGAGTGCTTTTGAGCCTTCGGTCGCTCAATGGATGTCAATGGGAAATCTCCGGTTAGGAAAAAGACTGCAAGCTCGGAGGCGAGGACTCTTCAGGTGCCACCACCACTTCGAGAGGTAAATTGGGTAGTTGGAGGATAGGTAGGTACCCCGAGGTTGGACACAGGGGGCCGTGGGGCGCCGCGTACAGGGGTGCCTTTAGGTGTCCGGAAATCTTACCCTCAGTTGATCGCGGTTGGGGTGGCACTCGGTTCTGAGGCTGCAGGCTTCTTCAGGAATGTCGAGGGAGGTCCTTGGGTGCCGGACTCGGGGTCACAGTCGCCGTGGGGTCGTCCTCAGGGTCTTTGTTCACTCCGGCACTGGCCAGGCTTGGTTGGTGCAGAGTGTGCTGGGTTCGCGGTTCCGGGCTGCTGCCAGGGGTTAGAGATAGGTTTCGAGTAGAGCCTCTACTCATGGGAGTCCCAGGGGCTTAGAGCCAAAAGGTAGCCAGGTCCTCCGGGGTTGGTGAGGTTGCTGGCCACGAGAGATGCCGCGCTGGAGCAGGAGCAGGTTCGAGGGTCGACAGGCCGGTAGGGCTGGGGCCAAAGCAGTTGGTGTCTTCCTCTTTTTAGCTGCTGCAGGGCAGGTCTTTGTTCTTCTTGCTCTTCTTGTAGTTTCGAATCTGGAATCTGGGGAAGGAAGGTTCAGGGTGCCCCTAAATACTAGATTTAGGGGTGTTACAGGTAGGTGAAGGCTAGGGACCAATGGGTCCCTGTCCTGGGGTGGGTACACCCCCTATCCTGCCTCTCTCCTGTGGGAGGGGGGCAGTAGCCTAGTCCTGATAGGGTAGGGCCTCCCATCTTCAAGATGGCGAGAGCCCGGAGAGGTGCTTCACCTCGCCTCCCCCACCTGAGGGGTGTGGTGGGCAGGCTGGCACATCCCCTGTCCTTGTTTGGGGTTTCCGGCCAAGCTTCCCGCCAGAGTGGGGGGTTGCAGTGGCCTGGGGAAGCTCACAGAGGCGGCATGCCTTTGAAGCTTCCCTTTGCTCATCCTGGGGGAGGAGATTTATCACCTTGCCCAGGATGTGCATTGTTGCAGGCCCAGGAGAGCAGGGGCTCTCCCACCCAGAGGTCCAGCAACGTGTCTGCTGTGTGGCAGCCTGGGCAGCCTCAGAGCAGACGTGGATTTGTAGGTTAGTTGTAAGGGGGCATCTCTAAGATGCCCTCTGGGGTGCTTGGTACATTAAATTCCACACTGGCATCAGTGTGGGTTTAATGTGCTGAGAAGTTTGATACCAAACTTCCCAGTCTTCAGTGTTGCCATTATGGTGCTGTGGAGTTTGTGTTCGACGAGCTCTCAGCACCATGTACTCTTAAATGGCAGCACTGCACTTACAGTGCCCAGGAATGGACCTGGGTACTGTAGGGGCACAGGGCTCCTGCTCCTGTGCCCACACCATTGGCATCAGGCACCCAGCCAGAGGGGTGGCTGATATATGCCTTGGCAGTGTAGGTGATGGGCATGGTACACAGAGATGTGTGCCATGTCGACTCTTTGTTTTGTCCTGCACCCAGACACCCAGCCTGCAAAGGCAGTGTGTGTGTGTGTGTAAGGGTGCAGGGCCTCTAAGGGTGGAACAATGAGTGCTGCAGCCCTTAGAGGCCTTCCCTGGTCACAAGGCCCTGGGTACCTAGGGTACCATTTACCAGGGGCTGACATGTGGCCAGGGTTTGCCAATTTGGAGTTTGTGTGTTTTAGGGAAGGAACATAGGCCCTGGGCACCTGATTGGCAGGAGTCCAGGGCACACTCAGTCAAAGTACATTCAGCAATTCAGCAAAAAGTGGGGGCATTCCATGCAAGATAGATGGCACTTTCTCACACAACCCCCCCCCCCCAAACGAAAGGTGATGAGATTAACCTTACCCTATGGAGTCTTCATTGTCTAAGTGGAAGAACCTGGAAAGTCCACCTGCATTGGCATGGGCAGTCCCTGGTCTGTGTTCCACTTCAAAGTCCATTCCCTGTAGGGAGATGGACCACCTTAATAGCTTTGGATTTTCCCCTTTCATCTGCATTAGCCATCTGAGAGGTCTGTGGTCAGTTTGAACCAGGAAGTGAGTACAAAAAGGTATGGTCTCAACTTCTTCAGGGACCAAACCACAGCAAAGGCCTCCCTCTCAATGGCACTCCAACGCTGCTCTCTGGGGAGTAGTCTTCTGCTTATAAAAGCAACAGGTTGGTCTTGGATTCATCATTGGTCTGGGATAGGACCGCTCCTATCCCTAGCTCAGAGGCATCAGTCTGCACTATGAACTGCTTGGCATAATCTGGATCTTTTAGAATTGGTGCTGAGCACATTGCTTCTTTCAGGGCGCCAAAAGCATTTTGACAACTAACTGTCCAGTTAACCTTCTTGGGCATTTTCTTGGAGGTGAGTTCTGTGAGGGGGGTCACAATGGACCCATATCCCTTCACAAACCTCCTGTAGTACCCAGTCAAGCCAAGGAATGCCCTGACTTGGGTCTGGGTTGTTGGAGCTATCCAGTCCATGATGGCCTGGATCTTGGGTTGCAAGGGCTGTACCTGGCCTCCACCTACAAGGTGGCCCAAGTACACCACAGTGCCCTGCCCTATCTGGCATTTGGATGCCTTGATAGTGAGACCTGCATTGTGCAGAGCCTCTAAAACGTTTCCAAGGTGGATCAGGTGATCCTGCCAGGTGGAGCTAAAGACAGCAATATCATCAAGATAAGCTGCAAAAAAGGACTCCAGCCCAGCCAGGACATTGTTCACCAGCCTCTGGAAAGTGGCAGGGGCATTCTTTAACCCAAAGGGCATCACAGTAAACTGGTAATGCCCATCCGGGGTGGAGAATGCTGTCTTTTCTTTTGCTCCTGGGGCCATGCCAATCTGCCAGTACCCTGCAGTTAAGTCAAAGGTACTGAGGAATTGGGCAGCCCCTAATTTATCTATCAGCTCATCTGCTCTTGGGATAGGGTGAGCATCTGTCTCAGTGACAGAGTTGAGCCCTCTATAGTCCACACAGAACCTCATCTCTCTCTTTTCACCTTGTTGATGAGGTTTGGGAACTAGAACCACTGGGCTGGCCCAGGGGCTCTCTGAAGGCTCAATGACCCCTAACTCCAGCATCTTGCTGACCTCAGCTTTGATGCTCTCCTTGACTTGGTCTGACTGTTGATAGATTTTGTTTTTGACAGGTGCACTGTCACCAGTGTCCACATCTTGGGTACACCAGTTTGTCAGACCAGGGGTCAGGGAAAAGAGGCTAGCATACTGTTGCAAGACTTGCTTGCAGTCAGTTTGCTGTTGGGCAGAGAGGGTGTCTGAGAAGACCACACCATCTACTGATCCATCTTTTGGGCTGTAGGAGAGGAGGTCAGGGAGAGATTCACTCTCTGCTTCCTGCTCCTCATCAGTCACCATCAGCATGGTGATGTCAGCCCTGTCATTGTAGAGCTTGAGGCGGTTCACATGGATAACCCTTTTGGGTGTCCTGCTAGTGCCCAGGTCAACTAAGTAGGTGACCTCACTCTTTCTTTCAAGGATAGGGTAAGGGCCACTCTATTTGTCTTGGAGTGCCCTTGGTGCCACTGGCTCCAAAACCCACACCTGTTGCCCAGGTTGAAATTCAACCAGTGCAGCTTTTGGTCATACCAGTGCTTCTGGAGCTCCTGGCTGGCCTCAAGGTTCTTGGATGCCTTTTCCATGTATTCAGCCATTCTGGACCTTAGGCCAAGCACATAGTCCACTATGTCCTGTTCGGGTTCTTGAAGAGCCCTCTCCCAGCCCTCCTTTACAAGACAAAGTTGTCCCCTTACAGGATGACCAAACAGAAGATCAAAGGGTGAGAAACCTACTCCCTTCTGTGGCACTTCCCTGTAAGCGAAAAGCAAGCATGGTAACAGGACATCCCATCTCCTTTTGAGTTTTTCAGGGAGCCCCATGATCATACCTTTCAATGTATTGTTGAATCTCTCAACAAGGCCATTATTTGTGGGTGGTAGGGGGTAGTAAACTTATACTGCACCCCACACTCTTTCCACATGTGTGTTAGGTAAGCAGACACGAAGTTGGAACCTCTGTCTGAAACCACCTCCTTAGGAAAACCCACCCTGGTGAAGACACCCAGGGGGGCCTTGGCTACTGCAGGAGCTGTAGTAGTCCTAAGTGGAATTGCTTCAGGGTACCTAGTGGCATGATCCACTACCACTAGAATAAATTTGTTCCCTGAGGCTGTGGGAGGTTCAAGTGGACCCACAATGTCCACTCCTACCCTTTCAAAGGGGACCCCCACCACTGGTAGTGGGATGAGGGGTGGCCTTTGGGTGGCCACCTGTCTTGCCACTGGCCTGACAGGTAACACAGGAGCTGACAAACTCCTTCACCTTTTGGTGCATCTGGGGCCAGTAAAAGTGACTTACTAGCCTTTCCCAAGTTTTGGATTGCCCCAGATTCCCAGCTAGGGGGATGTCATGAGCCAAAGTTAGGAGGAACTCCCTGTATTTCTGTGGCACTACCACCCTCCTGGTGGCTCCAGGAGTGGGGTTTCTTGCCTCAGCATACAGTAATCCCTCTTCCCAATAAGCTATGTGGGTACCACTGACATCTCCCGTGGCTTCTGAAGCAGCTTGTTGTCTCAGGCTTTCAAGAGTGGGACAGTCTCGCTGACCCTGGCACAGCTCTCCCCTAGAGGGTCCCCCTGGGTCCAAGAGTTCAACCTGGTAAGGGTCAAGCTCCATGGACTCAGTTCCCTCAGGGGTATCCAAATCCTCTCCCTGGGGTCCTGAATGTTTTGCTGTGTAGAAGCTGGTTCCCCAGTCTTCTTTCCTTTTCTCTTGGTTGGTTGGGCCATTATTCCAGGCTCCAGACCTACTTTTTCACCCTTCCTCTTGCTCTGTGCTCTGGATTGCACACACACCAATTCAGGGATGCCCAGCATGGCTGCATGGGCCTTTAACTCAACCTCAGCCCAGGCTGAGGTTTCCAGATCATTTCCAAGCAGACAGGCAGCTGGCAACTTTGGAGAGACCACTACCTGGTTCAGGCCAGTAACCCCCCCCCCACAGCCTAATGGTACCATGGCCATGGGATGACTAGTGGTGACACTGTCAGCGTTGGTGACTGGGTAAGACTTCCCAATCAAGTATTGCTCAGGGGAAACCAGTGTGTCTTTCACCATAGTGACACTGGCACCTGTATCCCTCAGAGCTTCTACCCTTGTTCCATTCACCCAGGGGTACTGTAAGTATTTCTTTAAGTTGGGGGGCCACACAGCTACAGTGGCAAACTCCACTTCTCCCAAGGAGACTAGACTTGCTTCAGTGTGTTCCCAGATTTGCTCAGGGTACACCTCTGATCCCATTTGTATGCTTGCTGCCCCAGGAGTAGCTGTACTGGGTGCCTTAGGGGCTTTGTTTTGGGGGCAAGCTACAGTTGGGTGTCCTTGCTTCTTACAGTAATTACACCAGGCCTTTAAGGGATCAAAGTTCTTCCCCCTATATGGTTGGGGCACATAGGGAGTAGTTTGGGTCCCACCCACCTGAACAGGTTTTTGGGGCCCTTTGGAAGACTCAGACTTTTTATCTTGGGGATTCTCACCATCTTTCCCCTGGGGAGGTTTTGGGACCACTTTCTTTTGGTCACCCCCAGTGGCTGTCTTGGTCACCCTAGTCTTGACCCAGTGGTCTGCCTTCTTTCCCAATTCTTGGGGAGAAATTAGACCTAGGTCTACCAAATGCTGATGCAACTTTTCATTTGTGCAGTTACTCAATATATGTTCCTTCATGAATAAATTATACAATCCAGTAAAATCCTGCACACCATGTCCAGCTAACCAACCATCCAGTGTCTTCACTGAGAAGTCTACAAAATCAATCCAGGACTGGGTCTGGGTTTTGTGAGCCCCCCTGAATCTAATTCTATACTCCTCAGTGGTGAATCCAAATCCCTCAATCAGAGCTTTCCTTACGAGGTCATAGGATCCTGCCTCTGGCCCAGAGAGGGTCAGAAGCCTGTTTCTGCAGTTACCAGAGAACAGTTCCCACAGGAGTGCCCCCCAGAGAGGTTTCTTTACTTTTCTGATATCACAAGCCCTCTCAAAGGCTGTGAACCATTTGGTGATATCATCACCTTCCTCAAGTTTAGGGACAATCCCTTTGGGGATTTTAAGGTCAGAAGTTTCCTCCCTATCCTTATTTTTATTATTGCTGCCACCATTGATGGGTGCTAAACCCATCTCTCTCCTTTCTTTTTCTAGAGCCAGGAGTCTGGACTCTAGCTCTAATCTTTTGGCCAGCCTCACAAGGCTGTCCTCTTCACTGGTGGGCCCCCCAGTGTTCTCTCTGGTACCAGA
This sequence comes from Triturus cristatus, assembly GCF_964204655.1. Lineage (NCBI taxonomy): Eukaryota > Metazoa > Chordata > Amphibia > Caudata > Salamandridae > Triturus > Triturus cristatus. The sequence continues at coordinate 5,257,881 of NC_140581.1, read as the reverse complement.
GCCACCTGTGTAGTCTCTAGGTGCCCAGATGCTAAACCTTGGATTGGAGGGTATGGGGGCCCTCTCCTCCCTATGGAATAGTGTGTGTGGGGGGGGTTATTACCCACCTCCTCTTCTTTCCCTTCCTCATCTCATCTTACTGGCCATCACCATGTTCAGATGGCAGGTCCTTAGCATACTCAGCCAAGAGCTCCAGGAGCCCTAGTTTGGTTGGATGCAGGCCCATTGTTACATTTTTAAGTTTGCATAAGGACCTCAATTCCTTGAAAGACAAGTGTAAGTAAGGTGTGAGGTCGAGCTCCTCCACCAGGTCCATGTTATTATTATCACTAACAGCTGGGTTTGTTTGAGACATTCTAACCTGACAGTTCTAACCCTCTACCCTGACTGTAGTGACTTTTATTTTTCTAAAATTCCAATGGGACTTAAGCAAGGCCCTAGCAAGACTTTTAGTAATTTTGGAAAAGACCAATCAGAAATCTAAAGGCAATTTTTAAGAATTCTGTTGTGTGATCAGATGGTAACCAAGTAGTCCAACAAATGCAAGTTTGTATCCCACCGCTGATCCACCAATGTGAGAAAGTGGCTCTGTATATACGGTTCCTTAATAGGTACAGGGTGTACAGAGTCCACAGTACCCAAGGGTTTGACAGAGGTTAAAGTTAGGTATAACCTTACTCTCTGAAGTGGTAGCTTGGTCGAGCAGTAAGGCAGAATCAGAGGACAGTGTAAAGCATTTGTTGTACACACTCAGTCAGCAAATGGTTTCACACACTCTATAACTGAACTCTAGGCCAATGGTTTATATATAAAAAATATATGCTTGTTTTATTTTAGAACCAACACTTGGAGTTAAAATATACTTTCTCAACAGTAGATGTTTCATATAAATACTTTTGCAATATGCAATAGATTTTAGTAAACAGTTACAAGAGGTTGCAGTAAGCAACTCTATTTTTAGACACAACAATACCTTGAGCTCAATGGTAAATTCAGGTTATTTGCAACAGATTACTTTTTAGATTACTTTTGGAATTCCAGGACTGGATCCTAGATTCAGCCCTGGGTCAGTTCTCAGAATCAAGTGATGAAAGTCGACTTAAGTACTGTAATGACTTTTAACTAATATTTAGCTATTTTAAAAGTTGACACTTAGAAAATATTTCAGAGAAAACAATCAATGATTCCCTATGGAAGAAAATGCAGGTTACAGGTACAGTATGTTCTCGTTACTTTTGTAATCCAGTACTGGGTGCCTAGACTCAGTACTGGGACCTTTATCCAAAACAGGTAAGCAATTACGTTTTCAGATATTATACGATTTTTGAAGAATATTTAAAGATTGCAGAAATCGACACTTAGAAGAAATTTCACAGAAAAACAGTCAATAGTTTCCTATGTAAGAAAATTGGGTTACTGGTAAGTACAGTTGTAGAGATTTTCAGTGCTGGGCATCAAGATCCAGCACTGGGAGTTCACCTAAGAGCAGGTGAGTAAATTCGTTTTTGTCACTCGGCTGATTTTTGGTGAATATTTGAAGATTTGAAAAGTCCACACTTAGAAGAAATTTCAGGAAAAAGCCAGTCAATGTTACCCTATGAGGAAAATAGAGTTTGCGGTTTAAGGGTAAGTACTCGACTGGCAGAGTTGAGGTTCTGGGCACAGACTCAGGGATCTCCCAGGGTCAGGTAGGTACAGTTGGTTCACCCTCAGCGGCTCTAGGGCGGCCGGGTGCAGAGAGAGTTAGGCCCAATGTTATCCTATGAGGGATAGGGGGGCCTTGTTTGGTGGCTGCTGACTGGCAAGCCACGCGGCTGTGGGAGCTGGGCTCCTGGTCACTTACTCAGGGCAAGTGGGGAAGTAGGAAGGAGTAGAGTTTTCACTGCCAGGACCACTCGCGCGGCTGGGTGCAGATTGCTTTTGAGCCTTCGGTCGCTCAATGGATGTCAATGGGAAATCTCCGGTTAGGAAAAAGACTGCAAGCTCGGGGGCGAGGACTCTTCAGGTGCCACCACCACTTCGAGAGGTAAGTTGGGTAGTTGGTGGATAGGTAGGTACCCCGGGGTTGGACACAGGGGGCCGTGGGGCGCCGCATACAGGGGTGCCTTTAGGGGTCGGGAAATCTTACCCTCAGTTGATCGCGGTTGGGGGGGGGGGGGGGCACCTGGTTCTGAGGCTGCAGGCTTCAGGAATGTCGAGGGAGGTCCTTGAGTGCCGGACTCGTGGTCACAGTCGCCGTGGGGTCGTCCTCAGGGTCTTTGTTCACTCCGGCACTGGCCAGACTTGGTTGGTGCAGAGTGTGCTGGGTTCGCGGTTCCGGGCTGCTGCCAGGGGTTAGAGATAGGTTTCGAGTAGAGCCTCTACTCATGGGAGTCCCAGGGGCTTAGAGCCAAAAGGTAGCCAGGTCCTCCGGGTTGGTGAGGTTGCTGGCCACGAGAGATGCCGCGCTGGAGCAGGAGCAGGTTCGAGGGTCGACAGGCCGGTAGGGCTTGGGCCAAAGCAGTTGGTGTCTTCCTCTTTTTAGCAGCTGCAGGGCAGGTCTTTGTTCTTCTTGCTCTTCTTGTAGTTTCGAATCTGGAATCTGGGGAAGGAAGGTTCAGGGTGCCCCTAAATACTAGATTTAGGGGCGTTACAGGTAGGTGAAGGCTAGGGACCAATGGGTTCCTGTCCTGGGGTGGGTACACCCCCTATCCTGCCTCTCTCCTGTGGGAGGGGGGCAGTAGCCTAGTCCTGATAGGGTAGGGCCTCCCATCTTCAAGATGGCGAGAGCCAGGAGATGTGCTTCACCTCGCCTCCCCCACCTGAGGGGTGGGGTGGGCAGGCTGGCACATCCCCTTTCCTTGTTTGGGGTTTCCGGCCAAGCTTCCCGCCAGAGTGGGGGGTTGCAGTGGCCTGGGGAAGCTCACAGAGGCGGCATGCCTTTGAAGCTTCCCTTTGCTCATCCTGGGGGAAGAGATTTATCACCTCGCCCAGGATGTGCATTGTTGCAGGCCCAGGAGAGCAGGGGCTCTCCCACCCAGGGGTCCAGCAACGTGTCTGCTGTGTGGCAGCCTGGGCAGCCTCAGAGCAGACGTGGATTTGTAGGTTAGTTGTAAGGGGGCATCTCTAAGATGCCCTCTGGGGTGCTTGGTACATTAAATTCCACACTGGCATCAGTGTGGGTTTAATGTGCTGAGAAGTTTGATACCAAACTTCCTAGTCTTCAGTGTTGCCATTATGGTGCTGTGGAGTTCGTGTTCAACGAGCTCTCAGCACCATGTACTCTTAAATGGCAGCACTGCACTTACAGTGCCCAGGAATGGACCTGGGTACTGTAGGGGCACAGGGCTCCTGCTCCTGTGCCCACACCATTGGCATAAGGCACCCAGCCAGAGGGGTGGCTGATATATGCCTTGGCAGTGTAGGTGATGGGCATGGTACACAGAGATGTGTGCCATGTCGACTCTTTGTTTTGTCCTGCACCCAGACACCCAGCCTGCAAGGGCAGTGTGTGTGTGTAAGGGTACAGGGCCTCTAAGGGTGGCACAATGAGTGCTGCAGCCCTTAGAGGCCTTCCCTGGTCACAAGGCCCTGGGTACCTAGGGTACCATTTACCAGGGGCTGACATGTGGCCAGGGTTTGCCAATTTGGAGTTTGTGTGTTTTAGGGAAGGAACATAGGCCCTGGGCACCTGATTGGCAGGAGTCCAGGGTACACTCAGTCAAAGTACATTCAGCAATTCAGCAAAAAGTGGGGACATACCATGCAAGAAAGATGGCACTTTCTCACACAAGGGTAACTTACAAGCAGACTACGCAAGGGTGACTTACTAGCAGACTACGCATGGGTGATGTCTGCAAGGGTGACTTACAGACAGACTACGCAAGGGTGACTTACAAGCAGACTGTGCCAAGGTGACTTACAAGCAGAGTACGCAAGGGTGACTTACAAGCAGACTGCGCATGTGTGAATTAGAAGCAAACTGGCCTCTGAGTAGAGCTGGCCTCTTACCTACTACCTTTGTCGATCTGCCATTCACACCTCATCCCCACAACTGTCAAGATCTTCAAGAGCCGGTCCCACGGGTCAACGATCTGCGAGGACTTCTCACTGAGGCCCTCGATTACGTACTTTTGGGAGCAGCGTTTTGTAGGAGAAAGAAGATCCTGAACTTCCTGAGTGCCTAGAATCCGAAAATAACCAAAATGAGTCAGGCTTAGGTCACCTCTGAGAATAAAAAACATGCACCAAGTTAATGATTCTACCATATTGGGTCATCGTATGTTTCTTACTTTGGACTCCAACTAACCAAGCGACTTTCTGTCACTGCTATTTCACCTCCTGAAAGTCCCCTTAACACAGAGCACCTTGGGTTCCCTTGAAGTCTCAAAACCCACTCCAACCTAGAGGTAAAGTAGTTGCAGCATCTAAAAACCTCAACCAACCTCCCACTGGTCACTTTAAGTAGCTCTGTGCTGCAGGACGGCTGTGCCCAAAGGATCACGTCCTTGAGAGAACGCAGACCAGAGTCAAGAGTAACACAATACAGTGCTAAGCCCGAGCAACCCCAACTCAGACCAGAGTCAAGAGCAACACAACACAGCGCTAAGCCCGAGCGGCCCCAACTCAGACCAGAGTCAAGAGCAACACAACACAACGCTAAGCCCGAGCGACCCCAACTCAGACCAGAGTCAAGAGCAACACAACACAGCGCTAAGCCCGAGCGACCCCAACTCAGACCAGAGTCAAGAGCAACGCAACACAACACAGCGCTAAGCCCGAGCGACCCCAACTCAGACCAGAGTCAAGAGCAACACAACACAGCCCTAAGCCCGAGCGACCCCAACTCAGACCAGAGTCAAGAGCAACACAACGCTAAGCCCGGGCGACCCCAACTCAGACCAGAGTCAAGAGCAACACAACACAGCGCTAAGCCCGAGCGACCCCAACTCAGACCAGAGTCAAGAGCAACACAATGCTAAGCCCGAGCGACCCCAACTCAGACCAGAGTCAAGAGCAACACAACACAGCGCTAAGCCCGAGTGACCCCAACGCACACCAGAGTCAAGAGCAACACAACACAGCGCTAAGCACGAGCGACCCCAACTCAGACTAGCGTCAAGAGCAACACAACGCTATGCCCGAGCGACCCCAACTCAGACCAGAGTCAAGAGCAACACAACACAGCGCTAAGCCCGAGCGACCCAAACTCAGACCAGAGTCAAGAGCAACACAACACAGCGCTAAGCCCGAGCGACCCCAACTCAGACCAAAGTCAAGAGCAACACAACGCTAAGCCCGAGCGACCCCAACTCAGACCAGAGTCAAGAGCAACACAACACAGCGCTAAGCCCGAGCGACCCCAACGCAGACCAGAGTCAAGAGCAACACAACACAACGCTAAGCCCGAGCGATCCCAACTCAGACCAGAGTCAAGAGTATTACAACACAGTGCTAAGCCCACGCGATCCCAACTCAGACCAGAGTCAAGAGTAACACAACAGTGCTAAGCCGGTGCGATCCCAACTCGGTGACAAATACCCGCCCTCATTCTGTTAATACTTCTGTACTCCAGCACTCACTCCAATGCACCAGTATTTTTTCAGATATTCTTACACCCCTGCAGCTACCCGACAATCGGGTGATCAACATTGAACTGCAATGTATGCCAATTACACTCCATTCACTGTTCAGTAAATACTGACTGGATGTAGGGGCCTTGTGGTTTCAATGATGTTAGTCAATATGACAATAGAAGAGACAGATGTCCTCAAAGCTCAAGTTTTGTAAAACCGAGGTTCTTCTCTCAACTTGGATTTGGGGTCCTCGGACTTCTGATCTGTGTCTCTTGAACACCCTCCCACTCCCGACACCTCACCCTCCCACTCCAGACACTCCACCCTCCTACTCCCGACACTCCACCCTCCTTCTCCCGACATCTCGAACGTGATTTGCAAGTTTAGTTTGATGCCCTTGAGTACGTGACTGGCACCATCTTGATTCTATGGACTGCTCATTTTGGGAAAGATTCTACAGCTGCTTACATTAGACTCCAAAAATAAAAACCAATGCACACATTTCTGCACAGAGGGCTGAAACTATTCATTTATTGTCTCAAAAGAGTGCAGAATGCGTCTGCCAGATCTACTCTGGGTTTGATGAATGGAAATCACCTGTGCTTCACCCAAGGTGACTCCGCTGCCTCCCCGACACATGAAGACCCTGGAGCCTGGTGCATGACCGTTAATGCAGACAGTGAGAGGCCCTCTCTTTCATTTAAAATGAAGAAATGCCTGCCTACTTGTTCTAAAGGGAGAAGAGGGAAAAGGTGTGCAACGAACTGTATTTGTGTAGATCATTCTACCCAGAGGCCACTGACTTCAACTAATGAGATAATCTCAGACCAGTGACCATCTCTTGTCAGACTTCTACCAAAGGTTGAGAACTCATTACACAATCTCTGAGACTTTCCTACAATTATCTTTGCCATTCACTTATTTTATTTATTTACAGATTTTTAACAAACAATATTTTAGACAAATTGTGTATAAATTTTAAAACCAAAAGAAACATTAAAACGTTAGCACACACAATATCGGATTTGACAGTCGAGTTATCATAAAACATTGCCTATAAAAGTTCCCATTGGTGAGCTGAACCATCGATTGGGGATGGCACCCGCAAAACTCCCGCCCCAAGGACGTTTACATACGTCATTGTACAAGAAGGAGCCCAACATTATATGGCTGGGAGTTCCCGCTACTGTCGTCTCACAAAGGCGCAGCTTCCCGCGTTACGATACAGCCGACCCTTATCACCGGTGGCCCCCCTTTATTGAAAATAGTCCAAACTTAAGGCCACATACTTCTGCTAGAAGGCACACAGGGTCAGTAAAGAAGTGTTTTAAGCCCTCAGTTTGAATGACATCTCAACAGCTTTAATGTCTCCCTTTGTGAACTCAGATTGTGACAGGGGCTTTGAGATCCATGTGGCTGCTTTATATGTCTCATCCGCTTCCATGGCAACAGCAAGCTCACACAGAGGTTCCTGCTGACCAGGCATCACCAATATCATGTCCTGGCCCAAATTTTGAAAATACATTGTAAAACGGATACGGGCGTGATATAAGGAATATGCTACTTACCAGTATGCATCTGTTCTTGGCATGTAGAGCTGCAGAGTTGTACACTTAGCATAGGTCGCCATCTGGTGTTGGGCCCGGATGTTTGCAGTTTGTTTTTCTTCTTGGACAGTCTTTGGAAGTCACGAGTTTGGTGACTCCTCCTTCGGTCCGTACTGCGCATGGGCTTCGGCTCCATCCTCAGATTGTTTTTCGCCAACAGGGAAATGATGGAGCGTAGTAATAACAGTGAGAAACCCATGTGTGTTGTATCTAAATAAGATGTACTGGAACGGATACAGGTAGCCGGGGAGGCGGGTGGGCGTGTACAACTCTGCAGCTCTACATGCCAAGAACAGATGCATACTGGTAAGTAGCATATTCCGTTCGAGGCATATGAGCTGCAGATTGTACACTTAGCATAGATTACATAGCAGTACCCAACCTTAGCGGCGACCACCGGTATCCGTTGCAGCTGTTTGAAAAAGTGTCTTTAGTACAGCCTGGCCCACCCTAGCTTGCTGCTTGGAATGCACATCTACACAGTAGTGTTTTGTGAAGGTGTGCGGTGTAGACCATGTGGCTGCCTTGCAGATGTCATCTAAGGGTATATTCCCTAGAAAAGCCATAGAAGCCCCTAACTTTCTTGTAGAGTGGGCTTTAGGGGGAACAGATAATGTTCTCTTTGCCTTTTGATAGCAAATTTGTATGCATTTTACAATCCACCTAGCTATCCCTGATTTTGAAATGGGGTTGCCTTTATGTGGTGGAGAGAAGGAAACGAACAATTGTTTAGTCTTCCTGAAGGGTTGCGTTCTTTGTATGTAGTATAGTAACGCCCTTTTTACATCGAGTGTGTGTAAGGCCCTTTCTGCAACAGATTGGGGTTGCGAAAAGAAGACAGGTAATTCCACTGATTGATTGAGGTGGAAGGGGGAAATGACTTTGGGCAGAAACTTCGGATTTGTGCGAAGTATGACCTTGCTGTGATGCATTTGTATGTAGGGTTCCTGTATGGTGAACGCTTGTATTTCACCAACCCTTCTAAGGGAAGTGATAGCTACAAGGAAAGCTGTTTTCCAGGTGAGAAACTGTAGCTCACATTTGTGCATTGGTTCGAAGGGCGGACCCATTAGACGTGTAAGAACTAAATTTAGATTCCATACAGGGGAAGGTGGTGCCCTGGGAGGAATTACTCGTTTAAGGCCTTCCATGAAGGCTTTAATAGCGGGCACTCTGAAGAGTGATAAATGCTGCCTGTTTTGTAGATAGGCAGCGATCGCTGCTAGGTGTAGGCGTATGGATGAATATGCCAGGTTACACCTGTGAAGATGGAGCAGATAGCATATGATGTGCTGTATGGATGCATCTAGGGGGTTAATTGTATTGTTACGGCAGTAAATTACAAATCTTTTCCACTTTGCGGCATAGCATGCTCTAGTGGTAGGACGTCTGGCTTCCATGATGATGTTCATGCAATCAGGGGGAAGGTTAAGGTATCCGAATTCTAAGATTTCAGGAGCCAGATCGCCAGGTTGAGCTGGGCTGGGTCCGGGTGCCTGATTTCTCCATGGTTCTGGGTTAGGAGGCATGGGGAAAGGTGCAGTTTTTGATGTGGTACCACTGATAGTTGTAGTAGCGTGGTGTACCACGGCTGCCTGGCCCACGTTGGAGCTACCAGAATGAGTGTGAGGGAGTGCTGTTGTAGCTTCCGGACCACTAATGGAATTAGTGGGAGAGGTGGAAAGGCGTATGCAAATCTGCCTGACCAGTTCATCCATATCGCATTGCCCTTGGACAATGGGTGTGGGTATCTGGTGGCGAAGCTTGGGCATTTTTTGTTTTCGTGGGTGGCGAAGAGGTCTATTTGAGGATGCCCCCACTGTTTGAAGAATGGGTGAAGAACTTGTGGATGCAGTTCCCATTCGTGTAGTTGTTGCGTTTGTCTGCTGAGCAGATCTGCTATGGTGTTTTGTACTCCTGGAACGTGCTGTGCCAGGAGAAAGATGTTTTGGGGAATTGCCCATCTCCATATGCTCTGGGCTAAGCGGGAGAGCTGGGGAGAGTGTGTCCCCCCCTGTTTTTGTATATAATACATCGCAGTCATGTTGTCTGTGCGAATGAGGAGTGCTTTGCCCGAAATTTGTTTTTGGAAAGATTTTAGGGCTAGAAAGATCGCCAAGAGCTCCAGATGGTTGATGTGGAGCGATTTTTGCTGTGGCGTCCATAGACCTTGCATTGTGAGGTGTAGGAGGTGCGCTCCCCAGCCGGAGAGCGATGCGTCCGCTGTTAGAATCACCTGAGGAACCGGGTCCAGGAACGGCCGTCCTTTGGAAAGGTTTGTGGTGTTCCACCACTGCAGAGAGTGATGTGTGCGGCCGTCCACCAACACCAGATCCGTCAGCTGACCCTGGGCCTGGTTCCACTGTTGTGCTAGGCACTCTTGAAGTGGACGCATGTGGAGTCTTGCATGGGGCACTATAAATATGCAGGACGCCATCATTCCTATGAGCTTCATGAACACTCTTGCTGGAAGAGAGTGTTGGGGAAGGAATGTTTTGCGTAAGGCTTGAATGCTTGTGATTCTGGCTGAGTTTGGATAGGCAATACCTTTGGAGGTGTCTATAGTGGCCCCGAGATATTGCTTTGTGTGAGATGGTATGAGGTGCGACTTTTGGTAGTTCACCGTGAAGCCTAGCTGGTGGAGCAGTTGGATGGTGCTGTTTGTATGTTGCACACATTGGTGGTAGGACGTGGCTTTTATCAGCCAGTCGTCTAAGTAAGGGAAGACGTGAATGTGTTGACGTCTGAGGTGTGCTGCTACTACTGCTAGGCATTTGGTAAACACTCGTGGTGCAGTGGTGACCCCGAAGGGGAGAACCGTGAATTGGTAATGTTGCCCGTCCACCACGAACCTGAGGTATTTCCTGTGAGAGGGGTGTATTGGAATGTGAAAGTATGCGTCTTTCAGATCCAAGGTTGTGAGAAAGTCTCCCTGGCAGAGGAGTGGGAGGACTTGTTGTAGAGTGACCATGTGAAAATGGTCTGAATGTATGTAGGCATTTAGAGGCCGGAGGTCCAGAATGGGTCTGAGGGTCTCGTCTTTCTTTGGTATTAAGAAATATAGAGAGTAGACCCCTAGATTTCGTTGATTGACGGGGACCTGCTCTATAGCGTGTTTTTGCAGGAGTGAGAGTACCTCTTGTTTGAGCAGTGTGGAATGTTCTTGAGACATTGGACGGTGCCTTGGTGGGATATTGGGTGGGGTAGATGTTAGCTCTAGACAGTACCCTGACCGAATGATTTGGGTCACCCATTTGCCCGATGTTATGGACTCCCATACGTGGATAAAGTTTTGTAGTCTGCCCCCGACCGGAGTGGAATGGTCTGGGGGGAGCGGAGGGGAGTCATTGTGCGGGGGGGGTGGCAGAACGGGTGTTGTTGGTTTTGCCCCTGCCCTTATTGTTGTTACCCCTGTAACCACCTCTCTGATTGCCCTTTGAAAAGGTATTTTGAGGAGGGGACTTGTAGGAGGTAGAGGCGTTATCGGTGGAGGAGCCTCTGCCTGTGCCACGAAAGGACGAGCGTCGAAAGGAACGTTTGGAGGCTTGTGTTTGGAGTGCCCCCATAGACTTTGCTGTGTCTGTGTCTTTCTTCATCTTTTCGAGCGCTTCGTCCACCTTTGGCCCAAAGAGTGTTTCCTGGTCAAAGGGGTGATTGAGTATGGATGCCTGGACTTCAGGCTTGAACCCTGAGATCCTGAGCCAGGCGTGGCGACGAAGCAGGACACTGGTATTTATGGCCCTAGAAGCAGTGTCGGCTGCATCGAGGGCACACTTAATGGAGGTGTTTGTAATTAGTTTACCCTCCTGTATCAGGTCATGAGCCTTGTGCTTGTATTTTTCTGGAAGGTGCTGCATAAGAGCCTCTAGTTCGTCATAGTGTGCTCTATCATATCGCGCAAGCAGTGCTTGTGTGTTTGCAATGCGCCACATGTTTGCAGCTTGGGAGGCGGTGCGTTTACCAGACGCGTCCAGAAGTTTAGATTCTTTGTCTGGCGGTGGGGCATCTCCTGAGGATTGGGAGTTAGCCCGCTTTCTAGCTGTGGAGACAACTAGGGAATCTAGGGGAGCAGGGCCCTTGATGTAAGCAGGGTCTGTGGGTGCCGCCTTGTACTTCTCTATTCTAGGGTTCAGTACTCTGGCTCTGACAGGGTCTTTGAACACCTCTGTAGCGTGCTTGGTGACACCCTTAAGCATGGGTAAAATGGAAGTGGATTTGTCTTGTATATCAAACGTATCCAGTAGGAAGTCTTCTTCTACTGGTTCACTGTGCATGTCCACCCCATGGTAGTGTGCTGCTCTCTGCACTAAATGGTGAAACCCTAAGGAGTCCTCTGGAGGAGACGGTCTTGATGGGTTATAGGTCGTCCTGAGGTACATTGGGTATATCAGGGTTATTGTAATCCTCCCATGGATCTGGGGTCCCTGGTGGAGTGGGATCCATTGGGGCGTCCGCCGGGTAATTGTCCGGATCCCCATCATCCGGATCTGGGGATGGGGTCGGATCGTAGTGAGGTACAGGTGGCGGAGACCTGTGAGGTGGAGGCGGTGGAGGAGGTGGAGGGGGTAGGGGAGGCGGTGGTGGGGAGGGCACTCTGAGGGGAGAAGTAGCAGAGTCCTTCCTTTTGGGTGGAGGAGGAGGAGCCGGAGCATCAAGGCGTCTTTTCTTGGTAGTTAAAGTCAAAAGCCCAGTCTTTGGATCTTTGGACAAAGTCTTTTGTAAAGGGTCTGGTGTAAACAGAGCCAATGGTGTCGAGTCGTCTGTCGGCACCGGTGATTTCGGAACCGGGGGTTTCGATGGTCTGTGTGCGCCATGCTTTTTTGAGGTCTCCGGGTGTTTCGGCGTCGAATGATGTTTCGGCGCCGGAGCATCGGTGCCGACAGATTTGTGTTTGTGTTTGGTCGGCACCGAGTGTCCAGGCTTCGGCACCGGTGGTTTCGGAGTCGAGCTGGATTTGGCAGTCTTCGGTGCCGGATGCTGTTTTTCGGCACCGGGTGTCGGCTGGCTCGATCCCGAGCTGCCATGAGACTTTGGGAGCTTCGACACCGGGCCCGAAGGTGGGGTGATCGAAGTTTTGGTTTTGGTTTTGCCCAGGCCGGCAGGCGAGGGAGTAACCTGAGTCTCTTTGGTTTTCGGCGCGGGGGTGGGAGGGGGCATAGTACTCACGGCCCGCTGCGCTGGTGTAACGTCCTCCACGTCGGAGTCGTCGGCCTCGGAAGCGCTGACGACGTCTTCCTCCTGCTCGGTGTGTGTTTGCCCCGAAGCTTCGGCGTCGTCTCCGAAGATGTCCGGTGGAGCTGCAGAGGATGAGTGCGCCATGGTGCGTCGAGCTCTTCGATCTCGGATGGTCTTCTTCGATCGAAAAGACTTGCAGGCGGGGCAGTCTCTGGCCTCGTGTTCCGGAGAGAGGCAAAGGTTACACACCTGATGGAGGTCGGTGTGGGGAAATTTAGACCCACATTTTGGGCACTTTTTGAACGGAGTCCTTTCCATCGGCCGGGACCGGAGTCGCGGAGGGCCCGAAGGCCGGTGTCGATGTACGGGATGGAGAAAGTGCCGCTTCGAGAGATGAAGATGATGAAGGAACTCGAAGAATCGAGGATTTTCCGTCGAGGCTGGAACCGTAGAAGTTCGAAGCCGGAGCACGAAGTATCACATCCGAGCCCGATGGCGGAAAAAAACAATCTGAGGATGGAGCCGAAGCCCATGCGCAGTACAGACCGAAGGAGGAGTCACCAAACTCGTGACTTCCAAAGACTGTCCAAGAAGAAAAACAAACTGCAAACATCCGGGCCCAACACCAGATGGCGACCTATGCTAAGTGTACAATCTGCAGCTCATATGCCTCGAACAGAATATTTCTTTACCTTCAAACTCACTGTGGCTTTTAAGGCCGGACTTCTGAAGTTCCATAGGCACAAGATGTCTGATCTGAGATTCAAGGTAGAGGCCAGAATGTTCCTTTCAGCCCTTTGCACATAGCCACCTTCTTGATAAATACCCCCCCCCCCCCACATCCCCCTCTTGTACTCCCTACAAACCAACCAGGGTGATTTTAACCACAGAAAAGGCCGGCATAGGGACGACTGAAGATTTTAACAATGGACAAAACTAATCCAGTGCTCCCCATGCTCTCCTAGTGCACAGCACGTGGTATTCAACACCCTTTCAAGTTATAAACCTTTCCAAACCTGCTCCAACCTGTGATCATTTTAACATAATTTGTGTAAAAGAGGCTTGGGACAACATTTCAGCCCACTCTTTAAAAAAAGTTATATATATATATATATATATACACATTTAAACAATTCTGTGCATCCCAACTAACTGTAGAACCTATCAGTTAACTTCCAAAAAAGAGAAACCAGCCTTCTTTAACAGCTCCTTCCATCTGGCTACTCGCACCCTGGTAGCCATCCCTCCTGCGCCTTTCAACTAGCGCCATAACATCCCTTTGGAGCAGCGAAGCGCTTCATTCTTAATTCAAACAGACATTCAAGAGAAGAGAAACTTTGCTCACTATCTTCAAAGTCAATTGGAAATCCTCAGAGGAAAAGAGTATGTTTTTTCATACTTACTAAAATACTGTTCTGCATGTTCCGTACACAGCTTTGTACACATTAAATTTCAAACAAAACAAGCAATGAAAACAAACATCTACAAAATCAAATGAGTTTATCAGCTAACATTCATAATCTAGACAAAACAGGTTTGCTTACAAACGAAAACAGGCAATTTTATATTTAAGGTTTAAGAAAAACACCTTCTACAGAATCAATTTACTGAAATTGAATAAAGCCTGAATACTTTCCACTACAGGTGGGCCTGCAGGTCTGACAGTTAAAACTCAGTACAGAGGCATGGGGTGAGCTGAAACCCAGGGGTTTCGATGTCTAACACCTCCTGAAGGCTGCATGTGTGAGGGTTTCACTCCATCACTCCCCTCAAGCACAGACCGACTTCACAGCCGCACTGAGGGACAAGCTCTTACCCGGGTGAGCGCTCTCAGCCTGGGGGCATCTGGTTGCATAATTGAGATAAAATTCTGCTGCTTTGTTGAGATACTTGTAGAGTAAACTGGCAGGGAGACGAACATCTGGGTTGTTAATTATTAAAGGGAGAACATCACAAACTGGAAAAAATGAAAAGAAGACCTGGTTACTTAGTGAGATCCAACAAGATATTAATAGCACTGCGATACCATCCAATGACTACCAGCTGCTCCACACACACTGGGTGCTGCCCTCAGGCACCCTCAACATTTCCAATGGGAGCAATCATATATCCCTTTTTATAAAATATTAATGTGTGTTCTACGTTATCAGAGTAACATAAGCCACCTGTCCATAAAACATGTGATCAAATTATAGTTGCTTGTGGGTGAAAAAACATGTATATTTAGTAGGGAAAAAAAAGTCCACCAGAATTGTACTTTTAGCTGTGGTGCCCAAATAAAACAAGCATTTGCAATGCAACAGGTCTCGCATTACTTTAAGTTTGAGGTATTGGCGTTGCTAATAATGCAATGCCAATAGCTCAAACTCTCAGTAATACGATACCTATTGCATTGCAAATGCTTGTTTTTCAATGTATTTACTTTTTGAGCGCTTGTGGCCAAACTTTCAATTTAGTGTCCTTGCTACCGAATACAAAGGAGGACAAGATCTGTTTCTGTAACTTTTGGAGAAACATAACTACAAACATGAACTTGCATTTCAACACCCACATCACTTGCAGATCTCGAAGGCTGACCACAAAAACATTCTATTACTGAAACTATCTTCAAATCTGTGTCATGCAATAACCCACAACAAAAGCACTAATGAAGCAAGTCGTGGCCCACTTTAGGGTTTAAAAATCCATCCAATCCGGTGCTGAGATATTAGCAGTACATGGGAAACCTCTGAGACAAACTGAAGGTGCACAGCGAAGACATCCGTGGGCTCTTACTGGCGCTTACTTAGAGCCGGTGCTTTCCGGTGCTTTCACGGCAGCATAGGAGCGGCAATGTGGGATGCAAGCTGCAAATTAAGCACTGGCTCTTGGACAATCTGCAGCTTCATTGGATCGGGAACGTACCTAATCCCGTAGAGGTCAATGGGGTCACCAAAAGTACAAGTGTGACACACAGAAAGCCGTTTGACCAAAAGAAGTGTGGAAAAGGAAAGATTTTAGGTGCTTGCTTAAGAGTGAATATGCTACTTACCAGTATGCATCTGTTCTTGGCATGTAGGGCTGCTGACATTCATATCTGTGCATAGATCGCCGCCTAGTGTTGGGTCCAGATGTTTGCAGGTTGTTGTCCTGGAAGAGTCTTCGAAGTATCACGAGATAGGTGACTCCTCCCCTGGACCACAGTGCGCATGGGCATCCTCTCCATCCTTAGATTGTTTTTCGCCATTGTGGCAGTGATGGAGTAGATACAGTAAGTGATGACCATGCTATACAGTAATTCTGAGAGCTGCAGCTGCTACAGGCGCCGGGGAGGAGGGTGGGCGATATGAATGTCAGCAGCCCTACATGCCAAGAACAGATGCATACTGGTAAGTAGCATATTCAGTTCGAGGCATGTGGGCTGCTGAATTCATATCTGTGCATAGAATACATAGCAGTACCTGCTATTAGCGGCGGCTACCAGTGCCAGCTGCAGCAGTCTGAAAAAGAGTTTTTAGAACAGCCTGTCCTACAGCTGCCTGCTGTTTTGAGTGTACATCTACACAGTAGTGTTTGGTAAATGTATGTATAGTGGACCATGTGGCTGCTCTACATATTTCCTGTAAAGGAATGTTTCCCAGGAAAGCCATGGACGCCCCTAACTTTCGTGTTGAGTGGGCTCGTGGGGGAAACGTTAATGTGCGTTTAGCCTTTTGATAGCAAATTTGAATACATTTAACAATCCATCTGGCTATCCCTGCTTTGGAAATGGCGTTGCCCTTGTGTTGTGGAGAAAAGGCAACGAAAAGTTGTTTTGTTTTCCTAAAGTCCTTAGTTCTGTCTATATAGTACATGAGGGCCCTCTTTACATCTAGTGTATGGAGCATTCTCTCAGCGACATTTTGTGGATTTTGAAAGAAAACAGGCAGTTCAATAGTTTGATTCATGTGGAACTGAGATATTACTTTAGGCATGAATTTGGGGTTGGTACGTAGTACGACCCTGTTTGCGTGAACCTGAATGAATGGCTCTTGAATGGTTAGTGCCTGGAGTTCACTAACTCTTCTTAACGAAGTGATTGCTACTAGGAAAGCTACTTTCCAGGTGAGGAATTGAATCTCACATGAGTGGAGAGGTTCGAAGGGCGGACCCATCAGTCTGGCGAGGACCAAGTTGAGGTTCCACATCGGTGCTGGTGGATGTCTTGGGGGAATTACTCGTTTAAGTCCCTCCAAGAAGGCTTTGATGGCAGGCACTCTGAATAAAGAGAGGTGCTGCCTGTTTTGGAGATAGGCTGCTATTGCGGTCAAATGGATACGTATTGAGGTGTATGCCAGATTGCATCAGTATAGGTGTAAGAGGTAACAGATTATGTTTTGAATGGATGCGTCTAGCGGGTTAATGTCATTGTTGTTGAAGTAAATGACAAACCTCTTCCATTTAGCTGCATAGCAAGCTCTGGTAGTGGGTCTCCTGGCCTCCTTGATGATCTCCATACAGTCAGGTGGCAGGTTTAGGTAGCCAAACTCTAAGATTTCAGGAGCCAGATTGCCAAGTTCAGCTGTTGCGGATCTGGGTGCTGAATTTCGCCATGGTTCTGCGTTAAGAGTGCAGGTTTGATCCGCAACCTTTGATGCGGCACCACGGAAAGGTCTAGAAAGGTGGTGTACCATGGCTGGCGCGCCCATGTGGGAGCAACTAGGATGAGTGTCAGTGAGTGCTGTCGCAGTTTGCCTGCCACCAGCGGTATTAATGGCGCTGGGGGAAAAGCGTACGCAAATCTGCCTGACCAGTTCATCCATATCGCATTGCCCTGCGACTGTGGATGTGGGAACCTGGCGGCAAAGCTTCGGCATTTTGCGTTTGTTTGTGGCGAATAGGTCTATCTCTGGATGACCCCACTGTCGGAAGTACGGTTGGAGAACGGACGGATGTAGTTCCCACTCGTGCATTTGGTGGCTGTGTCTGCTGAGCAGATCCGCCATCTGGTTGTCCTTGCCGGGGAGGTGTTCCGCCATGAGGAATATGTTCCTCTGAATGGCCCACTTCCACATGCTCTGAGCCAGATGAGACATTTGTGGAGAGTGTGTTCCTCCCTGCTTCTGTATGTAGTACATGGCAGTCATGTTGTCCGTCCGGATCAACACGACTTTGTTGCACAGGTGTACTTTGAATGCCTTCATGGCTAGGAAGATTGCCATCAGTTCCAGAAGGTTGATGTGCATCTTCTTTTGTTGTGTCGTCCATAGTCCCTGCACTGTATAATTGAGTACATGAGCTCCCCATCCCTGGAGAGAGGCGCCCGCCGTCAGTATCATTTGTGGAACAGGCTCTTGGAACGGTCGGCCCTTGCAAAGGTTTTGTGGATTCCACCAATGCAGAGAGTTGTATGCCCGACCGCTCACCAACACTAGGTCTTTTAATTGCCCATGAGCCTGATTCCATTGACGTGCCAAGCACTCCTGAAGCGGGTGCATATGTAGTCTCGCGTGCGGGACTATGAAAATGCAGGAGGCCATCATGCCTATCAACTGCATGAACACTCGCGCAGGAAGGGAGTGTAGAGGTTTGAACTTTGAGATCAGCAGTTGCATGCTGTTGATCCTCACTAAATTTGGCTGAGCTGAGGCTGCCAGAGTGTTTATAGTCGCGCCTAGGTACTGTCGTACGTGTGCGGGTTGGAGATGTGATTTTGGGTAATTTAGTGAGAATCCCAGACTGTGAAGAAGGTGAATGGTGCGGGACATGTGGCTGGCGCATTGCTGGGCTGACTTTGCTTGAACAGCCTGTCGTCCAGGTAAGGGTAGACGTGAATGTGTTGTCTCCGTAGATGAGCAGCCACTGTAGCTAGGCACTTGGTGAAAACCCTGGGAGCTGTTGTCACTCCGAAGGGGAGAACTTTGAATTGATAGTGCTGTTCCTGAATAGTGAACCTGAGATATTTCCTGTGTGATGGGTGTATGGGTATGTGGAAGTACGCATCTTTGAGGTCTAGTGTGGCTAGGAAGTCTCCCTGGCTGAGCAGCGGGAGAACCTGCTGTAGGGTGAGCATATGGAAATGCTCCGACAGAATGTAGTGGTTGAGGGGTCTCAGGTCTAGTATAGGTCTGAGTGACCCGTCCTTTTTTGGGATTAAGAAGTACAGAGAGTACACCCCTGTCCCTTGCTGGTTGACGGGCACGACCTTTATTGCACCTTTTTGCAGCATACTTAGCACTTCCTGCTGTAATAATGCTAAGTGCTCTTCGGACATAGGACGGTGCTTTGGTGGTATGTTGGGTGGAGTGGAGGTTAATTCGAGACAGTAACCGTGTTGGATAATGTCCCTGACCCACCTGTCTGTGGTGATGGTTTTCCACGTGGACAGGAACCGCTGGAGTCTCCCCCCGACAGGTGTTTTGTGGTCGGGGGGAAGGGAGAGGGCGTCACTGTTTGTTTTTGGGGGAGGACCTGGTGTTGCCGTAACCACGCCCTCTGCCGTTGGTGCTGGAGCCACGATATCCACCTCTGTTGGTTTTATCGTAGGTACTCTGTGTGCCCCCTTTAGTGTATTGCTGCTGTGACCCCTGGCCTCTAGCTGCTCCTCTATTCCCGGGGTGACGAAAGGAGCCACTACGAAACTGATGCGTTTGCAGAGCCCCCATCGACTTCGCAGTGTCAGTGTCTTTCTTTATCTTTTCTAAGGTGGTGTCAACTTCTGGGCCGAATAAGTAGTCGGGGTTGACTGGCTGATTCAGGATGTTGTTTTGAATCTCTGGTTTGAATCCTGAGATTCTTAACCAAGCGTGTCGGCGTAACATGACGCTGGTGTTAATTGCCCTTGCTGCTGTGTCGGCAGCATCCAGTGCGCACTTAATGGATGCGTTGGTAAGAAGTTGTCCCTCTCTGTATTCATCTGGCAGATGCTGGAGTAGTGATTCTAGCGTGTCGTAGTGTGAACGATCATAGCGGGCCAGGAGGGCCTGTGTATTGGCAATGCGCCAGATGTTTGCTGCTTGAGCTGCAATTCTTTTGCCTGAGGTTTCCAGCACCTTGGACTCCTTGTCTGGGGGAGGAGCATCACCTGTTCTTTGTGAGTGTGCTCGTTTGCAAGCGTTAGCAACCACCATGGAGTCCCGAGGTAACTGACCTCTAATGTACATAGGGTCTCCGGGGGCAGGCTTGTATTTTTTTTCAATCCTGGGGTTTAGCACCCGTGCCCTGGTTGTTTCTTTGAAAATGTCCTTTGCAGGTTTGAGAACTCCTTTTAACATGGGCAGAGTTTTGACAGTTCTCTCGGAGGAGGCGAAAGTGTCCACTAAGAAGTCTTCCTCAACAGTGTCAGAGTGGAGTTGCACTCCATGATTGGCGGCAGCACGTTCTATGAGGGCATTGAAGGCAGCAGTGTCCTCTGTGGGAGATGTTTTGGCGCTGTAAAGCTGCGTGTCCTGGGTATCTGGCGCGGTACCCTGGTCTGTAGGATCATCCCATGCTTGATCTGGGTCCTGCTGCTCATCAGGATCGACATCCCCAGGGTAGGTGGTATCATCACCCATGTAGTCCTCCACTGCATCTGTGTCGGAAGGCGTAGGAGAAAAGGACTGGGGATCCTGATAGGAGGTTTGCAAGCGTTCATACAGAACCGGTTCCGACTCTGCTGGCAACTTGTGCTTCAGAGGTATTCTGTAGGAGTCCAAGCCCTTCTCTGGCGTGATCTTCCGTTTGCGGAGCATCAGTCTGCCAGTGTCGGCGTCGATGAATTGTGGCTGTGAAGGCTCAGAAGGTGAGTGTCCAGGAGATGGGGACTGTGTCTGGCGGACATGTGTTCGGATCTCGAACATCTTCGGCGCCGTGGATGGCGGCAAACCAAAAGTGATGTTGGTTGGCGCCGAGGGTGCGTTTGGAGCCTTGTTCGTGTCGGGGCCCGACGTGGATCGGAGTGCTGCCCGTTCCCTGATGCGTTGCAACGACGCCACGACTTGTCGCACCGAGAACGCCGAAGGTTCTTTGGTGCTGGTCGGTACCGTGGAGGTAGGCGTCGACTGCTTTGGAGCCACAGGGTCATCGATCCGAAGAGAGGTATCAGGGGTCGTTGGAGTCGATGACTTGGCGTGTGCCGCCGTATTCGAAGTGGACGCAGAGGGAGCGGCCATTTTGACTTTGATGGTCGGGGCTGACTGCTTCGGTGCCAGGGGCCGAGGCGCTTTTGTGGGACCGAGGGCCTTCTTTTTCGGGTCGGTACCGATATCTGCTGCAGCGAGTTCGGCGCCGAAATCCCTCTTAGTGCGTTCGGAGCCGACGGTCTTAGTTGGCTTCGAAGGAGTGGAGGTCTTCGAGGGCTTCGAGCCGATCACGGCCAGTTTCACTTTTGGTTTCGGTGGAACTGGTGCGACGATTGGTTTCGGTTTCGTAGAAGGGAATCCAGTCGTCTTTGGTAATAATGGCTCATGCTGGATGTTCGAGGCCGGGCCCGAAGGCGGGGCCGAAGAACTTTGGGATTGATCTCGGGTAAGGCCCGGAGGCGATCCCTCGACCTGAGCAGTAGAATGACGCACTTTGACGGCCTCCGTATCGACGGGTAGGCCAGGCTCTTCGCTAGAGCTATCTTCTTCGGCCCCAAAGGCCTCATCGTAGTCTCCTACCTCGTCGACAGCTTCTTCCCTGTGAAAAAGCACTTCATCGGTGTCTTCCGATCGGGAATCGTGTTCGGAAGCGGGGCTGGAGTTTACTTCTTCCATGCTCTCTACATCCTCGTCCTCGGTGCTGAAGATGTTGGCCGGGGCAGGCGCCGATTGCTGCGCCTCTAATCTCGCTGCCCGTCGATTCCGGAGAGTCTTCTTCGATCGGAATCGGGCACAGGCCATACATTTCGATTCGTCGTGATCCGGTGAGAGACATTTGTTGCATACCGGGTGGACGTCGATGTGTGGGTATTTGGCGTGGCATACAGGACACCGTTTGAATGGGGTCCTCGATTCCATCGTCGATGTAAGGTCGATGTTCGGATCAAACGGATCCGAAAGGCTGGAAGAAGTTTCTAAACTAATGAAGAAAGCAGTCGATACCGAACGGGAACAGTACCGACGAAAACTAAAGGCCTTTTGGCCTAAAACTAAATTTTCCTAACTTGAGCTAAGATAAGCACATCCGAACCCAATGGCGGAAAAAAACAATCTAAGGATGGAGAGGATGCCCATGCGCACTGTGGTCCAGGGGAGGAGTCACCTATCTCGTGATACTTCGAAGACTCTTCCAGGACAACAACGTGCAAACATCCGGACCCAACACTAGGCGGCGATCTATGCACAGATATGAATTCAGCAGCCCACGTGCCTCGAACCAGTTGTAGTGCTAAAAGATACAGATTTAACGCAGGAAATGTCCACGGGGGCAGAGCTGAAAAGAAGATAGCAGCCGACAGAGCGGTGCGGCCGACAGAGCGGTGCGGCCGACAGAGCGGTGCGGCCGACAGAGCGGTGCGGCCGACAGAGCGGTGCGGCCGACAGAGCGGTGCAGCCGACAGAGCGGTGCTGCTGGCACACTACTTTTTTTGCAGACTACAAAACGTTTTATTTGGACAGATTGGGCAATGTTGCATGGTTTCATTTGCTAATGTCAATCGTTTCTCAAAAAAACTGAAAATGTGGAACATCCTCTTTCTTGTTAATAAAATCATATCACATCACAGGTACAAAAATCGTTATTTAGCAGACTTAGCAAAAACATACGTTCATAAAAATTCCCCTCAAATTTCACTAATGAAATATGTCACACCTTTGATGGCAAAATCATACGTATGGATTAAATGCAATAATGAAAGAGGAAGCAAAGAACTCTGGCTACGCATGTCGGCACTAGAAAAGTTATTGGGACTAAAATGGTGTCAGAAGTGTCCAGCATAGTGTGTTTCTTACCAAATAACTTCCTGAAGCAGTTGACCGGGGACTCCTGCTCTTCAATACTTTCTGCCTCTAACAAGGTTTCCCCGAGGCTGACCTATTGTGAAGGAAAACAGTCAACACTTGTAAAAACATCTCAAACACAACACAGTACAAAACAAAGCACAACTGTGCATCAGGGTCCAGGTTAGACTGCACACAGGCCGGGCGGGGGACGCGGATGCCAAAGGAAGATATTTTTATAGCAAAGGCAGAGTACTTCGCTGATACTATTTTGAAAGCTCCCAATAGCACAAGAAGTATTTTTAAAATAATGAAGTATATGGTTAATCCAGATTGCTCTAAAAACAAGATTCACTCCACTCAGGACCTATGTGATAGCCTAGCAACCTCTTTAGAGGACAAAATCAGAAAGATCATTGAGGGACTCAAAATGGGCAATTTGCCTGAGGAAGACGTTCCCAGTGGTAATACTAGAGGTTCACTATATATAAAAAAGCTGAGAAGGGCAGGGATGGAAAACCCGAGTTCCTTAGACCACCTTAGGACATTCTCAGTGGAGGATTTTAACAGAGTGGCTCTAGGTGTCTCCTCAGGATCACCTATGGACCCACTACCACACAACATCTGGAAGGAACTGGGAACAGAAGTGTTCCCGATACTCCGGCAGATTTGTAATCAATCCTTGTCCAATGGGTCAGTGCCGGCTTGCTGGAAACAAGCGATGGTGACACCTCTTCTGAAAAAAACAACGCTTGATCCAATTTGTCCAAAAAATGATAGACCCATTTCTCTGCTACCCAGTAAAGATCATAGAGCGACTGGTCAGTAGGACACTCTCCAAGTTCCTAGAAACCAATAACATTCTGGAGGACGTGAAATTTGGCTTCCGTCCCGGACATGGAATGGAGACCGTTCTGGTGACCATGTTGGTCGATCTTCGAATCCGAGCAGACAGGGGACAATCAGCTATACTGATTCTGCTTGACCTGTCTGCCACATTTGACACGGTCAACCATGAGATCCTTCTGGCCAGACTCGAAGAGGTTGGGGTAGAAGGCACAGCGTTGAGGTGGTTTCAATCCTACCCGTCTCATGTCCCTCCTTATCAATCTGAATTTACCAACATTCTGCTTGGTGTCCCTCGGTGATCTGCGATCAGCTCAATATTGTTTAAATCTATATGAGCCCTCTGCTTACTGTCATAAGGGCTCACAATGTCAATATTGTAAACTACACAGATGATATCCAACTTATTCTATCACTAGAGGGGGACCAGTCTATATCCTTGGAAGACTTCCATGCCTGTATGCAGGATACGGCCCACTGGTTGAAAGAAAACTCCTTACAATTTAATGCCGATAAGACCAAGGTCCTTAACTGTGCAGCAGGGAAGTTTCCCCCGCCACTTCCCATCAATTTTTGGCCCCTACCAACAGCCACCCCACTGGCTCCCTGTGAGACAGTGCGTAACTTGGGAGTTATGTTCAACGACAGACTGAGCCTAGAAACACAAGTAATTAAAACAGTGGGAGCTGCTTTTCTATTATTAGAGCCCTTCGTAAGATTCTCCCGTTCCTACCAGCCCAGGCCCGAGCGCTGACAGTAAGAAGCACCATCTTGAGCAGGCTGGATTACTGCAACGCCTTGATGCTGGAGTCCCCAAGATATTTGATTGAGAGACTACAGAGGATCCAGACACTGGCAGCTAAGCTAGCTTTGAGAAGGCCACGACGCTCATTTGCCTCCAAGACTTTGTCGCAGCTGCATTGGCTTCCTGTATTGCAAAGAGTACAACTGAAGTCGCTTTGCATCGTGTTCGAGGCTCTGCATAGGGCTGGACCTAAACAAATGCAGAACACATGTGCTTGGTATGCTCCTGCTCGGAGCCTCCGCTCTTCCTCCGCCAAGTTGGTGAAAGTGGCAAGATTTAAAAGAACAAAATGAGGAGGTAGGGCTTTAGCACCGCAGCTGCGCGGCTCTGGAACAATCTTCCACCTGAGATGAGACAGCTGGAAGATCTTCTTCAGTTTAGGAAAAGGCTGAAGACATGGCTCTATCCTGGAGCATGATTTCACTCAATCTTCTAGATACCTTCGGCCAACTTTGCCCCACGTACCATGAACTCAGTTGGGCACACGTATGATAGCGCCAGGATACCCGTAGGGTGATGGTGCGCTCTATAAGTGACGATAACAAAGTCTTACACTACCACTCAAGAGGTGAAAGAGTTGTATGCTAACCCGCCGCAGCTGGTAACAGTGGTCATTCTGGTATAATGGTCATCCTTCCAGGCCTGCCCTCTTTGTGCCAAGATAACCTTGTGTTGGGTATCAGGGAAAGGTAAGTTATCTGGTCTTACACTAGGCAGGCAAGTAGGAACTGCACCACGCAGAACCTTCACTAGGAGATGAAGAGCATTAGAACAGAAATCAGCAAGCCTCTCCTACCATTCTCAAATTACAGAAGCAAAAAAGGGGAAAAACACCACTAGCATGAAAGCGAACGAATACACTTCAGAACGCAACAATAAAAAAAACATGTGAACCTTAAACAGACACAAAACCCGGCCATAAGCATCCCCTGTGCTGACATGCCACCCCAGCATCACTGCTTCACCCCACGGCACACGCCCTGCACTTTATAAATTATCACATGGGTATATTTAAGATGGATGTTAGACGGACCGGGAGGGTCGGCCGAGGACAAGGGGAGAGGTCTCCGGGGAGAGCCGTCTCCAGCGATCGTACAGATAAATAACTTCCCCCCCACAGACAGACACCACACAAGGAGAAGATTTAGCGTTCTTTATAGGCAATTTCTTACGGTACGATGGAAGGTACAAGGAGGTCTGGACTCAGGGGTCTCCTCGATTCAAGTCTCTCAAGATGGGGAAAGGGGGTAGCGGGACAGTCTGGTTACCAGTCTTGGTAGTTGAGGTGGTATGGTGGATAGCTCACAATCCTCGAGCTCGGTGTTCTAGCTGGGACGGGCCGCGGCAGCGCCAGCAGGTCCCGGTGAAGATGGTTGATACACGGTCCGCGGCAGCGCCAGCAGGGCCCGGAGAGATGGTCGATGTACGGTCCGCGGCAGCGCCAGCAGGTCCCGGTGAGGATAGTCGTTACAACGGGCCGCGGCAGCGCCAGCAGGTCCCGACGAGGATGGATGTTGCAGAAGGCCGCGGCAGCGCCAGCAGGCAGGACGATAGTTCACAAGATAGGGCTACGGCAGCGCCAGTAGTCCGTCAAGGCTGAGTTCTCTCGGTGTCTCTCGACTCCAGGATACAACTGCCGTCCTGCTCCGGAGCTGCCCTAGTTATAGGTCTGGCGCCCTTTGATGTCCGGACCCTCGCACTTGGAGGTCGGAGGGTCCGGGATGAAGGTGTCCAGACACCCAGCAGGGGGTGGAGCCAGCGCCTGGGGGAGCTGGAGGCGATCGGCACCTGGCGGGGGAGAGCCCTTGACGCTTCGTTCTCCCATTGACCTGCCAAGTGGTCCGCTCACCTCCTGGGTGGATGGTGGTGCCGGGATGCCGGGGCCGGCTAGGCCCAGGGTTAGGGTCGGGTGGAGGCCACGTGGCCTCGTGGCGCAGAGCCCAAGATGGCGGCTTGATCCGGCCGGGGGAGCCGGTGGTGGCTCGGTCCCGTGATATATGGAGGTCCGGGGGCAGGAGTTCCGTCGGGAGACGGAGTGCGGGTGATTCGTGTGGGTCACGCCTGGCGGGCCGGGGCTTAGGCCCTGTCATGCGGGGAGGGAGCAAGCCCTTCGTGTGGCCTGTCCAACATGCGTCCCCCCCAGCTGAAGGCGGGGAGAGTCACCCATCTTCCTGGGGACTCTCCTCGTCGAGGCGGAAGAAGCGTGACAGGCCATCTGCGTTGGCGTGGTCTTGGCCCGGTCGGTGTTCCACGGTGAAGTCCATTCCCTGCAGGGAGATGGACCAGCGCAATAGTTTTGGGTTCTCCCCCCGCATCTGCATCAGCCACTGCAGGGGTCGATGGTCGGTTTGTACCCGGAAGTGGGTACCGAAGAGATAGGGCCGGAGCTTTTTGAGGGCCCACACCACTGCGAAGGCCTCCCTCTCGATTGTGCTCCAGCGCTGTTCTCGGGCCAGGAGACGTCTGCTGATGAAGGCCACCGGCTGGTCATGGCCCTCGGGGTTCAGTTGGGAAAGAACCGCTCCGATGCCGTGGTCGGAGGCGTCTGTCTGTACAATGAATTCCCGACTGTAATCGGGGGCCTGGAGCACAGGGGCGGTGCACAGGGCGGCCTTCAACTTTTCGAAGGCCGCTTGACAGTCGGTGGTCCAGTTAATCCGCTTCGGCTGGTTTTTGGACGTGAGACCCGTGAGGGGCCCCACAATGCTGCCGTAGTCCCTCACGAACCGCCGGTAGTAGCCGGTGAGTCCCAAGAAGGCTCGGACCTCGGTCTGGGTGACGGGGGGTTGCCAGGACTGGATGGCAGCAATTTTAGGTTGCAGCGGGGCCACCAGCCCGCTTCCTACCTGGTGCCCGAGGTAGGTCACGGACCCTTGACCAATTTGGCATTTGCCAGCCTTAATCGTGAGGCCGGCCCGCTGGAGGGCCTGCAGGACCTCTTGGAGGTGGAGGAGGTGGTCGGACCAGTGGCGGCTGTACACCGCGATATCGTCCAGGTAGGCAGCGCTGAACTCCTCGAGCCCCGCCAAGACCTGGTTTACTAGACGTTGAAAAGTAGCGGGGGCATTCTTCATGCCGAAGGGCATGACCTTGAAGTGGTAGTGGCCATCGGGTGTAGAGAAGGCAGACCGTTCCTGAGCCCGGGGTGTGAGACCGATCTGCCAGTAGCCCGCTGTTAGGTCGAAGATGCTGAGATAGCGGGCGGCCCCCAGCCGGTCGATCAATTCATCTGCTCGGGGGATAGGATGAGCGTCGGTCCGGGTGACAGCGTTCAAGCCCCGGTAGTCGACGCAGAATCTCAGTTCCGGCGTGGTGCCGGGGGCAGCGGCTTTGGGGACCAGTACAACTGGGCTGGCCCAGGGGCTGTCCGAGGGCTCGATGACCCCTATCGTGAGCATTTTGGCCACTTCTTCTTGGATGCAGGCCCGTACCCGATCTGGCACGCGGTAGGCCCGGTGTCGGACAGGGGGACTGTCCCCGGTGTCCACGTCGTGCAAGCACCAAGGGGTGATCCCGGGGGTGAGGGAGAACAGTGTAGCGAACCGCAGTAGGAGGTCCCGGCAGCCCTGGCGTTGCTCTGGGGTGAGGGCATCGGAGAGCCGGACCCCGTCCACGGAACCGTCGTTCTCCTGAGTCTTTAGGAGATCCGGGAGGGGTTCGGAGTCTTCCTCCGCCCCACTGTCCGTAGCCATCAGGAGGCTGAGTTCTGAGCGCACAAAGTGTGGTTTGAGTCTGTTGGTGTGGAGGACCCGAAGGGGGTTCCGGGGGGTCCCCATGTCGACGAGGTAAGTGACGGGGCTTTTGCGCTCGACCACTTTGAAGGGCCCCGTCCACTTATCTTGTAAGGCACATGGTTCGGTGGGGGACATCACCCACACTTGTTGACCAGGTTCGAACTCGACGGAGGAGGCATTGCGATCGTACCATTTTTTCATGTCCTCCTGACTGGCCTCGAGGTTCGCTTTTGCCATCTCCCTGAAGCGTCGGGTCTGATTGCGGAGGGCCAGGAGGTACTTGAAGACGTCTGGAGGGGTCTTTAGGGGGGCCATCTCCCAACCTTCTTTGACTAGGCTGAGGGGCCCTCGCACAGGGTGCCCGTACAGGAGTTCGAAAGGGCTAAAGCCGAGGGACTTCTGGGGAACTTCTCGATAGGCGAAGAGGAGGCACGGGAGTAGTACATCCCACTGGCGACGGAGGGGCTCTTCCAATCCCCCAATCATCCCCTTGAGGGTGCGGTTGAATCGCTCCACTAGTCCGTTCCCTTGGGGGGGATAGGGGGTCGTGAATCGGTAGGTGACCCCGCACTGTTGCCAGAGGGACTTCATATATTTCGAGATAAAGTTCGTGCCTCGGTCGCTGACGACTTCTCGGGGGAAGCCCACTCGGGAGAAGATCCCCATTAGGGCCCGGCCAACCACCGGGGCTGTTACAGTTCGTAGGGGCACCGCCTCGGGGTAGCGGGTGGCGTGGTCCACCAGTACCAGGATGAACCTATGTCCTTGTGCCGTGCGGGGGTCCAGGGGCCCCACAATGTCTATTCCTACCCTCTCGAACGGGGTGGTGACCACTGGGAAGGGTTGCAGAGGGGCTTTCAGCTTACGGCCGCTCTTTCCACTGGCTTGGCACGTGGGGCAGGACCGGCAGTGGTTAAGGACGTCGTTCCGCATCTTCGGCCAGAAAAAGTGAGTCACTAGGCGACTGTAGGTTTTGTCCCGGCCCAGGTGTCCAGCCAGGGGGACATCGTGGGCCAGTGTTAGTAGGAAGTCTCTGAAGCGGAGAGGCACCACCAGCACTCGACTGGCCCCTAGTTCTGCGATTCTTTGTTCGCTGTATAGCAGGTCGTTATCCCAATAGACCCAATGAGTTCCGGTGGAGTCCCCTGCGCTCTGGGCGCTGGCTTGCTGGCGGAGCCCCTCGAGGGAAGGGCAGGTCTTTTGCTCCTGGCGGAACTGCTCTTGGGTGGGCCCCCCTTCTTGACGCCACTGAGCCAGGCCGGGGAGGTCCTGGGGTTGCGCGACCCCTTCGGCCGTTGGTTCTGGGGGGTTGGTCTCGTCGTGGTCCTCTACTGGGGCGACCGGGGGCGGAGGTGCTGGCCATTCTGGATCTTCTGATCGGGGGACGGCACGGGCGGCCATGGACCGGGTGGTTACGCAGGCCCAGTCCGGGAGGCCCAGCATCCCCAGGTGCTCTCTTCTTTCGACGGTGGCCCACGGGGAACTCTCAAGGTCATTCCCCAGGAGGCAGTCCACGGGTGCATCATCCCGGACCGTCACCTTCAACTGGCCGGAGACCCCTCCCCATTCGAAGGGGACGCAGGCCATTTGACACAGACTCTCGGAATTGTCGGCTGAGCGGACGGGGCAGAGAATGTTCGGCAGGATCTGCTCGGGCTTCACCAGGTGACAGCGGACGGCCGTCACACTGGCGCCTGTGTCACGTAAGGCCTCGGCCCGACGTCCATTAATGGTCACCCATTGGCCATATTTCCGGGTGTTGGCGGGTAGGGGGGCCCGCGGAACCATGTCCTTTCCCCCTAGGCATGCTAGAACCATGGCGGCCGGTTCCCACTCTTGCTGGGCCGGCTCATATTCTTCCTGTTCCTCTGATAGTCGTTCTTCCCCCAGGGCGGCGGCCGCTACCTGGCGGGGCTTTGGTGTTTGGTTCTGCGGGCAGCTCGGGTCATTGGCGTAGTGGCCGACTCGCTGGCATCGGTGGCACGTGACGTTGGCTCGGAACCCCGGGCGCATCGGGGGGTTGCCCCGCCCGGCCGGGGGCGGGGTGCTGGCCACGGGTGTTGCCGGGATGGGGTCTCTCCCTCGCCCCTGGCCTCCTCCTCCTGCCCGGGGACGGTGCTGGCCTTGGTTGTTTCGGTTTTGCTCGTGCGGTCCTCTCCGGCCCACTCGGGTGCTTTCCCATCGGTCAGCTTCGGCGGCGAGTTGCCGGGGGTCAGTCAATTTACTGTCGAGGAGGTGCTGCCTGAGCTCGACGAAACAGTTGTTCAACAGGTGCTCCCATACCATAAGGTTAAAGAGTTGCTCGTAGGTCGTTACATGGCTCCCCTTGATCCAACCCTCGAAGGCTCGGCTGAAATAGTTGACGTACTCCACCCAAGTTGTACCCGGGATCCGGGTGCAGTCTCTGAACCTCTGGCGGTACATCTCGGGCGTGAGGCCGTAGCGGGTGAGGAGGGCAGCCTTCATGTGGTCGTAGGACGACATCTGGTGATCTGGGAGCTGCAATAGGGCATCGCGGCCTTCGTTGACGAACCTCCCCCATAGTCCGGCTCCCCAATCACTCCGGTCGATCCGGTGGGAGGTCATGGCGATCTCGTAGGCTTTGAACCACTGTTGTATGTCGTCCTCTCGGACATATTCTCGGACAACATCCTTGGGGATGTGGACTTTTCTCTCGGTTGCTCCCGGGGTGTGCGGTCGCTCAGGCACCCCCGGTTCTTTATTCTGTTTCCGGAGTTCTATTTCCGCCAGTTTGCGCTCGTGTTCGAGTGTTATTCTTTTTTCCTCGAGCTCTCTCTGTCTCTGTTTTTCTTCTCGCTCTTCTCGGAGCCGCAGATGTTCTAGATTTAGTTTCTGCTCGGCTAACTTTAGTTCACCGTCCATCTTGAGTCGTGCCATTTCCAACTCATGTAATCTGGTTCTTTCTCTTTCTTGGATCTCCTCCTGCGAGAGGCCCGTTCCCCGCTCCTCGGGAGCCGTGGCGTTCCCCTCTGGTGCGTCACTGTTTTGGTCGGGGGATCCGGTGACCCCAGTTTCTGCCCACGACTCAAGGGCGCGCTTTAAATCGTCTTTGGTACTCAGGCCGGTGGTAGCAATGCCTAGTTCCATGCAGAATTGTTTAAGTTCGCGGTGGCTATATTCTTCCAACTTATCCATTTGGAACTTTTCAGTGGAACCGCTATCTTTGGCTGACATCGTGGTTTTGTCGTGGGGTGAGCTACTCTCTGTACGATTACGCGTTTGATTCGGATCGCGCCGCTGGCCACCAATGTTAGACGGACCGGGAGGGTCGGCCGAGGACAAGGGGAGAGGTCTCCGGGGAGAGCCGTCTCCAGCGATCGTACAGATAAATAACTTCCCCCCCACAGACAGACACCACACAAGGAGAAGATTTAGCGTTCTTTATAGGCAATTTCTTACGGTACGATGGAAGGTACAAGGAGGTCTGGACTCAGGGGTCCCCTCGATTCAAGTCTCTCAAGATGGGGAAAGGGGGTAGCGGGACAGTCTGGTTACCAGTCTTGGTAGTTGAGGTGGTATGGTGGATAGCTCACAATCCTCGAGCTCGGTGTTCTAGCTGGGACGGGCCGCGGCAGCGCCAGCAGGTCCCGGTGAAGATGGTTGATACACGGTCCGCGGCAGCGCCAGCAGGGCCCGGAGAGATGGTCGATGTACGGTCCGCGGCAGCGCCAGCAGGTCCCGGTGAGGATGGTCGTTACAACGGGCCGCGGCAGCGCCAGCAGGTCCCGACGAGGATGGATGTTGCAGAAGGCCGCGGCAGCGCCAGCAGGCAGGACGATAGTTCACAAGATAGGGCTACGGCAGCGCCAGTAGTCCGTCAAGGCTGAGTTCTCTCGGTGTCTCTCGACTCCAGGATACAACTGCCGTCCTGCTCCGGAGCTGCCCTAGTTATAGGTCTGGCGCCCTTTGATGTCCGGACCCTCGCACTTGGAGGTCGGAGGGTCCGGGATGAAGGTGTCCAGACACCCAGCAGGGGGTGGAGCCAGCGCCTGGGGGAGCTGGAGGCGATCGGCACCTGGCGGGGGAGAGCCCTTGACGCTTCGTTCTCCCATTGACCTGCCAAGTGGTCCGCTCACCTCCTGGGTGGATGGTGGTGCCGGGATGCCGGGGCCGGCCAGGCCCAGGGTTAGGGTCGGGTGGAGGCCACGCGGCCTCGTGGCGCAGAGCCCAAGATGGCGGCTTGATCCGGCCGGGGGAGCCGGTGGTGGCTCGGTCCCGTGATATATGGAGGTCCGGGGGCAGGAGTTCCGTCGGGAGACGGAGTGCGGGTGATTCGTGTGGGTCACGCCTGGCGGGCCGGGGCTTAGGCCCTGTCATGCGGGGAGGGAGCAAGCCCTTCGTGTGGCCTGTCCAACAATGGATTTGTGGGGTTTGTTTAGGGCGGTATTCTACGTCACACCCCGAACAAGCCTTTAAAACACACAGTCAATGGAGCAAAAGACTTTTACTCTTTTACTTTCTAGAATATCAAAAAGCTGCTCTGTTAGTTTTAGCTTAATCAATTTATTATTTGTTTCATTACAAAAGCACACTTTTTTCCTTTAGGTGCAATGAATTAACAACGAGTTGTATTTCAAAATATCAGTATCGCAATTATGGATTTAATTTGTAACTGAAACTCAAAATAATTTTGGGGAAATGTTTCTATCTTTGGGAAAGTAACTATTTTCTCCACGGTTATATAGCATATTTTCCAAAAAGAAAACAAAGTCATTGGGGTTCCCTGGCTGCAGACGTTACTGGACTTTACCCTTAGGGATGATACCATGTACAGCTGTGGTCACAGGGCCACAGCAGTGGTACACTCCAGATGTGCAGTCAAGCGACTTCCTTTAGGCACTCTTCTGTCCCACTGTAGCATCCTTGCCAAGATGACTCCAGGAAGCAGAGGGCTAGAAACTCTGATTCAGTGGGACCCACAAAACCGCACTCAGTAATAATGTCCAGGCAGAGTTGTACTTTAAGAAAATTATATTTAATCAAGTGATTGTACAGTTAAAGCTCATATAGACATAAAAAAGTCTAGATTGTGCTACTACCTTATTAGCCCGGTTCTGGCCCAGAACGTCTTGGTGGCCCCTCTGTGATACACTTTTCGAAAACATTGGCCCGATGGGCAATGTTATCCAAAGAGACTTTCTTTGTGTCAACTCCGGGTTCTTCATTAGTGCCCGGGGCAGTCTGGCCGGACTCTGCTAAGGACATCGGAATATATCCAAAAGATGCTAAAAAAAATGTGTCTCGTCTTAAAATAAAAAAATTCAAACCACTAAGTCCACCACCAAAACAAGAAAATTCCCATCCTTGGAAAAATGGCTCCCAGTGATGTCCAGCGGCGGCTCCCAGTGATGTCCAGCGGCGGCTCCCAGTGATGTCCAGCGGCGGCTCCCAGTGATGTCCAGCGGCGGCTCCCAGTGATGTCCAGCGGCGGCTCCCAGTGATGTCCAACAGCTCCCTGTGATGTCCAATGGCTCCCAGTGATGTCCAGCGGTGGCTCCCAGTGATGTCCAGCGGTGGCTCCCAGTGATGTCCAGCGGTGGCTCCCAGTGATGTCCAGCGGTGGCTCCCAGTGATGCCCAATGATGCCTCCCAGTGATGTCCAGCGGCTCCCAGTGATGTCCAGCGGCTCCCAGTGATGTCCAACGGCTCCCAGTGATGTCCAACGGCTCCCAGTGATGTCCAACGGCTCCCAGTGATGTCCAATGGCTCCCAGTGATGTCCAGCGGCGGCTCCCAGTGATGTGCAATGGTGCCTCCCAGTGATGTCCAGCGGCTCCCAGTGATGTCCAGCGGCTCCCAGTGATGTCCAATTCACCAGTGTCCGTTTTGGTCGCTGGCAGAGATGGGCCAGTTTTAATGCCCCCGGGGGCCACTTTAGTTGCATTTCAAGTATTAGTGTCACAATGGGGACCTGCTTGACATATCCCTACTTGCAGCGCTTCTAAATTAACCATGAAAGAGAAATGGGTTCAAAGTTCGCTTTAAGCACGCTTTAAAGCCATTTGCTTTTGATTTATTTAGAAGCGCGGTA
Organism: Triturus cristatus; assembly: GCF_964204655.1. Taxonomy (NCBI): domain Eukaryota; kingdom Metazoa; phylum Chordata; class Amphibia; order Caudata; family Salamandridae; genus Triturus; species Triturus cristatus. The sequence continues at coordinate 5,224,248 of NC_140581.1, read as the reverse complement.
AGTAGTAATGTGGCTGGCGGGTCCTCAGAAACAAACTCGCCCCCCCACAGCAGGGAAACTGATCCCCACCAGATCAACCCATCGAAACGCCTGGTAGACAGCCCTGCCCTGATCAACAGAATCACAAGAAACAGAGACAGCAGTTCTAGAAAGGTGGTAAAAGAGTGCCGGCTAAACAGCCCAGTGTTTGAGTCCCTCTGGTAGGTTTACAGAACCCCAAAAAGCAACGGCTCTTATCCTGTGGACTCCTGGGAGCTGTAACGCCGCCTCAGGGGTTCCAGGACAGCTTAGAAAATAAATAATATTAACAGATTAATGAAGTGTATGTAAATAAAGAAACCAATAATAAAAAAAGTATGCAAATAATCAAAATTAAAAGTTTTAAAACGTTAAGTAAATGTGAGGGAATTTGCAGTTGGAAGCTAAACATTAAGTTCATCTTGATATTGATTCAGTTGCACTGCTCCCACAAATCAAACAGAACATACTATGTGCGACGTGTGGATTTAGAGGACTCCCTACAGTCTCACTGAAGTTTTCAACGGGGGTGTAGCCTAACCCAAGATGGTGGCGGACGGTTAATGCTGGAACGCTCGCCTAAGACTGGCACATCTGCTTACACTTGTGGGTGTAGCCCAACAAAAGATGGCGGCGGACGGTAAACTCTGGAGCACTAACCTGAGACTGGCGCGTGAATGTGGGATACCCCGGGACCCCACCTGCCCCCTTGGCAGAAACCATGCACAGGAGGGCCCTCTCAACAAACAAGAGCACAGAAAAGCTCCCAAATCCCCGCACTCTGATGCGGGAGAAGGACCCCCCAAACCCACTGCAGGCAAGATGGCGTGGTGCTAAATAAGCAAAGCGTTAGGTCTTTCAGTTACCGGCTAAGAGTGAATCCGGCCATGCATCCTGTGTGAGAGGCCCCGCGGCTATCCAGCGGTCCACCGGAGGGCTGGTGCGCACCAACCTAACACATGAAAGGGGAGTAAGCCATACAGGACGGTGGCCTATATCTACATCCCATTGTGAAGAGACTGTGCAGCCCCGCTGCCGCTGAGGCCTCAAACAGGATGAGCAGGGGCCATGGAGAACAACTACACCTCTGCAGTGCCCTGAGATGGGGCAAGCAGGGACCGCAGGCCTAACCACACCTTGCAAAGAAACAGCATGGGTTTGTAAAAGGAAGGGCCCGGACGCCTGTCAGCATGTCCTCCCCAATGAGACTTCTCAGCAGATGGCGAACCATACCAAGGGAGGAGTCACCCATCTCATGACCACAAAAGACTTCTTCCAAGACCACAACAAGGTACAAGCATCTGAGCCCAACACCAGATGGCAATCTATGCACTAGTATGAATCTGCAGCTCATAGGCCTCGAACATCTCATTTTTCTCTTTCCACTCTGTGAGTGAGGTTTGGGGACCGGAACCACTGGGCTAGCCCAGGGGCTCTCAGTGGGTACAATAACCCCTAACTCAAGCATCTTGCGGACTTCAGCTTTGATGCTTTCTTTGACTTGGTCTGACTGTCGATAGATCTTGTTCTTGACAGGTGCACTGTCACCAGTGTCCACATCATGGGTACACCAGTGTGGCAGATCAGGGAACAGGGAAAAGAGCTTAGCGTACTGCTGCTGTTATATTTCATATCGGTACCCTGACATAGGTATAGAGAGTATCGTACTCTTTCCCTACATCATCTCCCCTTCATTTAATTTGAACAAGCCTTATAAGGACATAACTCCAAATAAGGACAAAATTCCTTATAGGGACTGAACACCTTAGAAGGACTGAGGCCTTTTAAGGACTAAACCTTTCACCTAGTTCTATGACGAGGGTGGGTTCTGCCCGATCGATATTGCTAAGAGGTCATCCTTAGCACATATGAATAATTTATGAGAACACTCTCCAGGGGGCATACCTCAACTCTCCTATCTACGTACAAAGGCGTAATCCCCAACGTCATCCTCATACTGAATGTAAGAAGTTGGCCTGGCATATGCTGGTCACTAGTTAAAGTGGCCACCTTGGCCGAGTCCAATTCGTCTCTTATGGTAGTAGGTTTAAGACAACCTTTTATTGAAAGCTATCCTAGTGGTAGCTGTGGAGAGCAGCCTTCAGGCTAAGTCTCTGAGGAATGTAAAGCAGCTTGTTTTACCTTACAATCTCTTGAATTACCAAATGAAAAGACACCACACAGGTATATATATATAAAATATATATGTATTTATTTCTAGACACTCTACTAATCTCTTTATGAGATTAGAAGTCAGGAACGTATGCACAAATCAACAGTTCACAACAAATTAAGCACTTATATGGCTGGGGCCCTAGGGGGTACCAGACCATATACAAAAAAAGAGGTTTAAGAAGAACGACTTGAGAAGGGAGAAGGCCTAAGGTCGTCAGAAGCGCTGGGGCCTCACTAATCCACCCAAGGCAGGTAAGTAAAGAACCCACGGGAGACGCATGCAGTGTGAGAACACAGCCGCGGATCCCAATAGACTTCAATGGAGCAAGTCGCGGTTGGAATTTTAAAGTTTTAGGATACTTCGGGAGAGTCTACAAGCAAGTTACTTACAGGGTAAGTAGTTCTAGAGCCAACACACACAGGAGCACCATAGTGCTGGAGTTACCTCACCCAGGGAAGCCGGGTGCATAGGTGTCTTTTGGTGTCGCGGCGTCGTTTTTAGTGGGAGCCAAAGAAGACTTGCTGCTTGTGAAGACAGAAGAAGTGTCCGGTGGAATCCAAGGCTGGATTCAGAAGAAAGAAGACCTGAAAGCAGAAGGGACAGTGTTAAAAGTCACTTGGCAGTGACCAGGGCCCAGGAAGATAGATGCCCACAGTTGTCGGGTGATTTCAGAGGATCACGGGTGTCTTAACTCTTCAGCCATGAGTTCCAGGAGGCGTCGATGACAACCAAGCGCTGGATTCGGAGTGTCCCACAAAGTCTGCAGCTTACTGAGGTGTCGGCAACCGGATTGGAGCGACAAAGCCTTGGCAACAACAAGTCTCGTGAAAAGTGAAGAAAGTCAGCGGTGCAGACCAGCAAGGTCTAAGGGACTCACCAAGCAAGGGTAAGTCAGGGCAGGCCTGGAGCAACCAGGGGAGCCCTTTGGTTCTGTACAAAAGTCTTCAGGGGACCAACAAGCCAACCGGCAAGGGATCGCGAAGACGCCTCGGGAGGATTCACTTCACAGGAGCCCACGGTCAATCGGGACGAGGTAGGCCTCTGACCTTCGATGGAAATCCTGCTGTAGGCTTGGACCACACGTGGTCCTATGCACAAGATCATAGAACGTCATGAAGGGGTTGCACTCGACAATAGTGCACGGTACCCGGGTATTGCTGTTCCTCGTTACTCGTTGGGTCCACTTACCTCAGCTTCGCTGGGGACTCACGATGGCCGTCGAGAAGTCCACTTCCGGGGCTGCAGGGACTTCGGACTCCGGCGGGAGCGGGAAAGTTTGCGACCGTTTTGGTGCCTGCCAAGCAGGGGAGTCACTCCTTGACTCCAAGGGAGATTCTTCAGTCTTCCAAAGGTAGTGGAACGTCGAAGGTCCAAGATTCTTCTTCAGAGCGTCGTCCAGGGATATCTAGTTTGCAATGGCAAGGGTTCCTTTTCTTATACTAAAAGAAAGGGCGGGACTAGCTCTATGAACACTCCTATGGGAGAGTCAGGGGAGTGAGTGGTTACACCCACTTCCCTTTGTCCAGTTTCGCACCAGAGCAGGGGCAGGTAGCCCCTGAACCGGTTTGAGCTGGGATATGACAGAGGAGCCTACTGCTCCCCCAGTGCAGGACTTCAAAGCACTCTAGGAGTGCACCCACCCAGCCCCAATACACTAAATCCTGTCTGGAAGTTGGTGACACCTCCCTTTGACAGGATGCCTATTGTTGGGCCTCCGCCACTGTGAGTTTCGGTCAGCAGCAGGAGGGCAGCCCAGTGTCTGTGCTGGTGGCATCCATTTTGTGATGCCAGGGCTCTTTCAGGATTCTACCGTGTTTCCACAGTAGGTACATATCTACTCCTCTAGAAGGGTGGGATCATACTCCCACACCAGGTACTGGTGTGCGGGTATGATTCCAAAGCATTTGACACCAAACACGACATGTTTTGATGCAGACATCCCAGAGTTAACATTTACCGCGAGGTTATAATGCACATAAGAGTAAATGGTTTAACCGCATCCACAAACAGCCACAGAGAATAGACTCTGCCAGCTGCAGAGGGGCCCTGCTCAGGCAGAGGCACCCCTTCACATGTAATCCAAGCACCCTGCCCTCAGGATTGATAGGGCCTGCCTTAGGGGTGACTGATAGGTTTATATGTGTGTGTAAGGTGAGATATAGGAACCTATACCTCAGTGAGGAGTGCTAACACTACCTCACCCAGGCTGCAGCAGCAGGCCTGTGGTGTCAGATTTAGACTGCTTCCCAGGGGTGGCATAATACATGCTTCAGCCCCTGGTAGGCCTGTGAAGTACCTATGCCCTTGGTACCTAAGGTACCATATACTAGGGGCTCATAAGGTACCACAGTATCCAATCACTAGTGCATCTAATATGCACTCCAAGTTGTTTAGAGAGAACAGAAAGACTGGAGCCCTGATTAGCAGGGACCCAGCCAGACTATAGCCAGAAACCAGTTTTAACATCAGAAAAAAAGTGGGGGCAACATAAGTGTAGATCCTACTCTCCTACACTGAACAATGGGTAAAATACGTACATAGACTGTATAAATACAGCACCTTTTGCTATCAGTAAGTAGGAGGGACCAGAGACTGAGGCGGACACACTGACCATAGATGCTGCGGCTCAGGAATGCCATTGCTCCAGCTGACATTGGTCTGACTATCCCTTGCTGGGGTGTCCAACTCAAGTCCAGGACGAAGTCCTACAATTTCACTCTTCAGGTGTGGGGGTTCGACTAAATCCTAGTGGGATTCTTGGCTCATAGAGTCTAGGCTTTAGACTATAAGGCTCTTAGGCTTATTAGCTCTTTCGCAGCTACACACATGCTAGGTACACTTAGGTACATCTAGACAGGCATCTTAGGAGTACGCACTTTATTTTTTAAATGCATTTTATATTCATTTATAGGTTCATGACTATTGGAAAATGGTAGAGCTGTACGATTCCTTTTTATTCACTGTACTGCTGATACTATATTTCTGCTATTGTGTTACCGTTATAGCAGCACATATATTCTACACGAGAAGAACTACGGTACAATAAATTCTTATTGTAAACGCCCGACTGTTTCTTCTGTGTGTGTCTCTCTGAGAGCAAAACAGACAAGCACGAGTGACTGGGTGAAAAGTAATATATTGTTTCCACGAGTCTGAGGTTATTGTGTTCTGAGGTTGCCAAAAACTAATCCCTCTGATGACAGGAAATTCTAGTAGGCACTGGGAGCTAGCTAATGCAAACCATAGGCTAACATATGCAGCGGGGGTGTACAGAGTTAGTCTACCACCAGACCCACAGTACATGTTATTCGTAATCGTCGTAGGTCCTGCATTACAGGGTATTATTAGGACTACACTACATGGCGTCCAACGTGGTATAAAAGGCGCACTTTCTCAACAGTAGAATCTGAGTAGCTCAGTCGTGCTTATTCTCAGAGACCCCTACTTACAAAACCCAGAGACATCTGGAGTAAGTGGGAAAAGATTCTGCCACAGGTGTGGAGAATGCTGTTTTCTCTTTTTCTCCTGGGGCCATGCCAATCTGCCAGTACCCTGAAATCACAATAGGGCAACCCACTATTCCCCAAGGAATTGGGTAGATCAGTTAAATACAATAGGTACCTTGAGGATTTATTTAGTAACACATTAATTATTTATTCAGGAAGTCACAAAGTGATCTTAATTTCCTAGGACTCAAGCAAAGTCGGGGAGAGCTCATATAATGTGTAGATACAAAAAACTCAGATTCATTCGAAGTTTTTTACCAAAAATAAATTTGTATTTTGAGTTTCTGAAGTCGTGAAATAATATACTTTACATTTCATGTATGGCAACATAAAGCTACTGTCTTATTTACAATCTAGTTGGCAGTAGTTACTGACATTTCTTACATATACAGCAGAGCCCACCAATTGTTTGGCCAGGCGATGAATTAAATTCATACAAACTTAAAGAATTTTCTAGGCTACCAATGCCTCTTAGTTATGCAAGAAAATGTCGCAGCGTCGACGTTTCGGTCTCACTCACAAAGAACAATCACAGAGACCATCCTCAGGACCGAAGTTGCACCATGAATCTATTAAAAAATATATATACATACAATCTATTAATATGCTTGAGTTCACAAATTTGTAGTGAATATACACTGAAGGAAAAAACAGGTGTGATCTGTTTTAACCACCTATAGTGTGGTTGTTATTATAAATTGATAGTGGTAATAGAACAAGAACCCAGCACCTATACAATACAACAGCCAAGAATCCAAAGTAAAGTGCACGACCACCATAAGCCCGCTAGTGACACAATCAAAATCCAAAACACTCACTGTAATATGAATCAGCCTGTTCTAGAGCTTTAGAGCAGCGTATGCACAGTGTTCCTTGGGAATCAATCCTATTGTCAACAAGTCAAGAAAGAACTTCATAACTAATCATGTCCTCACCACAAGATGGTATTCAACTTAATAATTATGCTGTATTCCTTGCAAAGCTCCTCATCTTATAAAACAGTCACACGATACACATAGTTACACAATACACCCTCACCACACGGTGTCTGTAACATGCAATGAAAGAACATGCTGTATAAACATACCGGCAGTCACCAGCCGACGAGACGGCAATAATCGTCTCCTCCGTAAATTTCTATGAAACCAACAGTTTAGAACCAGTCAGTTCAGATTACAAACACCCATCACGAATTAAAAATCAAAAATCAATCGTAGTTCTAAACCAAGGTGGAAATTACTTACAATTCACCTTCTGGTACAGACAGCTCCGAATTCTGCCTCTCACTCACTGGATCAGTCGAGCACCGAATGAACGCTGGACACGAGATTTAAACTCAGCGGCATGCGCGTCTCACCATAGACCGACATATGGGTCGGCCATCTTAGAATGGTGATAACTATACTGCACCACGAATGGAGTTGAATCGACAGTAACAAAACATTAAAGAGTGCCCATGGTGATGGCAACCAGTATTGTGTTAATGGATACACTCCGTAATATCTCAGCGGTAGGTGGATTTTAATACGAAAAATGGATCAACCTTTACAAAGTAACACTATCAATCGAATGCAACTCTGTCAGCCACAAAACAGACCTCATCCAGGCTGGAGACTTGAAATAAAATCCTCGACATGTTGAACACATAATACTCGACCTATAAATCATAGCGAGTAAGAGGTCCCTAAACACAAATGTGTCGGCCATGTTGGAAAGGGACGGAGTGTATCCATTAACACAATACTGGTTGCCATCACCATGGGCACTCTTTAATGTTTTGTTACTGTTTTGTTACTGTCGATTCAACTCCATTCGTGGTGCAGTATAGTTATCACCATTCTAAGATGGCCGACCCATATGTCGGTCTATGGTGAGACGCGCATGCCGCTGAGTTTAAATCTCGTGTCCAGCGTTCATTCGGTGCTCGACTGATCCAGTGAGTGAGAGGCAGAATTCGGAGCTGTCTGTACCAGAAGGTGAATTGTAAGTAATTTCCACCTTGGTTTAGAACTACGATTGATTTTTGATTTTTAATTCGTGATGGGTGTTTGTAATCTGAACTGACTGGTTCTAAACTGTTGGTTTCATAGAAATTTACGGAGGAGACGATTATTGCCGTCTCGTCGGCTGGTGACTGCCGGTATGTTTATACAGCATGTTCTTTCATTGCATGTTACAGACACCGTGTGGTGAGGGTGTATTGTGTAACTATGTGTATCGTGTGACTGTTTTATAAGATGAGGAGCTTTGCAAGGAATACAGCATAATTATTAAGTTGAATACCATCTTGTGGTGAGGACATGATTAGTTATGAAGTTCTTTCTTGACTTGTTGACAATAGGATTGATTCCCAAGGAACACTGTGCATACGCTGCTCTAAAGCTCTAGAACAGGCTGATTCATATTACAGTGAGTGTTTTGGATTTTGATTGTGTCACTAGCGGGCTTATGGTGGTCGTGCACTTTACTTTGGATTCTTGGCTGTTGTATTGTATAGGTGCTGGGTTCTTGTTCTATTACCACTATCAATTTATAATAACAACCACACTATAGGTGGTTAAAACAGATCACACCTGTTTTTTCCTTCAGTGTATATTCACTACAAATTTGTGAACTCAAGCATATTAATAGATTGTATGTATATATATTTTTTAATAGATTCATGGTGCAACTTCGGTCCTGAGGATGGTCTCTGTGATTGTTCTTTGTGAGTGAGACCGAAACGTCGACGCTGCGACATTTTCTTGCATAACTAAGAGGCATTGGTAGCCTAGAAAATTCTTTAAGTTTGTATGAATTTAATTCATCGCCTGGCCAAACAATTGGTGGGCTCTGCTGTATATGTAAGAAATGTCAGTAACTACTGCCAACTAGATTGTAAATAAGACAGTAGCTTTATGTTGCCATACATGAAATGTAAAGTATATTATTTCACGACTTCAGAAACTCAAAATACAAATTTATTTTTGGTAAAAAACTTCGAATGAATCTGAGTTTTTTGTATCTACACATTATATGAGCTCTCCCCGACTTTGCTTGAGTCCTAGGAAATTAAGATCCCTTTGTGACTTCCTGAATAAATAATTAATGTGTTACTAAATAAATCCTCAAGGTACCTATTGTATTTAATCTGCCAGTACCCTGCAGTTAAGTCAAAGGTACTGAGGAATTTGGCTGCCCCCAATTTATCTATCAGTCCATCTGCTCTTGGAATAGGGTGAGCATCTGTCTTGGTGACAGAGTTGAGCCCTCTATAGTCCACACAAAACCACATCTCTCTCTTTCCACCTTGTTGATGAGGTTTGGGGGATCAGGACCACTGGGCGAGCCCAGGGGCTCTCAGAGGGTTCAATAACCCCTAACTCCAGCATCTTGCTGACTTCAGCTTTGATGCTTTCCTTGACTTGGTCTGACTGTCGATAGCTCTTGTTTTTGACAGGTGCACTGTCACCAGTGTCCACATCATGGGTACACCAGTTTGTCAGACCAGGGGTCAGGGAAAAGAGGCTAGCATACTGTTGTAAGACTCGCTTGCAGTCAGTCGGCTGTTGGGCAGAGGGGTTTCTGAGAAGATCACACCATCCACTGACCCATCTTGTGGGCTGTAGGAGAGGAGGCCAGGGAGAGGTTCACTCTCTGCTTCCTGTTCCTCATCAGTCACCATCAGCATGGTGATGTCAGCCCTGTCATTGTAGAGCTTGAGGCGGTTCACATGGATTACCCTTTTAGGGTGTCCTGCTAGTGCCAAGGTCAACTAGGTAAGTGTAGTGAAAGAGCCACTCTTGTAGTCTGGCACCCTATGATGACCTTCGACCACCATCATTTTAACTGACATTGGTGTGTTATTTTACCCTAGCCTTAATGTAGGATGGTCCTGCATTTACTTGCTTCTCTTCTTTTTTTTTTTTTCCAAAACCTTTATTGATCCTGAAAGAGTAATACACAGCTCCACGCCTACATCCTGAATTAACAGGCCGGCTGCGACAACATGCAGTGCAAGAATCAAGAAGCACAGTTTGAAAAGCAACAACTACAGTACACAGCATGTCGCCTACAACCCAGTCGGGCCGGCCGCGTAGTAGTGAAGGTTGAGCTGTTGAAGAATGCAGTAGTAAGTAGGCATACCCGCAAGCGGAATTCAAGCGTGAAATACCTGAGGTTTCATTCAACTTTAATAACAAACCCAAAACAAGTGCATTGTGAACTATTCCCTCCCAGAAGCTGCCCTCCATACGCAGTATGAGGTATTCAAAGGTAGTGAAGCGTGGTGCTGTGAGGGCATTGCCGTCCATCATGGAATGCAGTCGATAAGCAGCATCGCGACGCTCTACGCCCCACAGACCTATCTAATGCTCTGGGAGGAAGTGGTAATGACCCAAGTGAGAAACGCGTCATGAATCATCTGCATGTAGTGCCGTGTATGTGATGCCATCCCGGGGTGGACTACGCTGCGTTCCAGTCCCAGGGGGGGGGGCGGAAGGTCCGCCACTCCACTAACCTGTGTCAGCGGACGCTCCACGGGACATATGTTGCCCTGACATTCGTACTAGGGACGCAAGCCCTTGTGCATGGGAAGCAAGAGGTGTGAGGAAGGGGAAGGGATCAGGCAACGTCAGTTGTCAGTGGAGGGGGCGCTGGAGCTAGCGTGGAAGGCCGGCCGCACATCACCCCGTCACTTGGCGCGTCAGCCGAGGATGCGTCTGGAACCTGTGAACGAAGGAGGTACGCAGCCAGGGGGCCCCAGAGGTCCCTAGGGCGCGACTTGTGCGGTAAAAGGTCTGCATAACTATGCTGCTGCTCCTGCCAAGTTGTCATCGTGTCCAGCCAGGTTTTGAATTTGGGCACTCGCCCCCGTCCCCACCGGCACGCGACGTGTCGCTTAGCCAGCAGTAGTCCCAAAGCGAAAAATTTCCGGTGTGTTTTGACAGCGGGGTCGGAGTGACCCAGCAGCGCTATCCGAGGACAGGGCTCAATGTTTACCCCGATCATGTCAGATATGGCAGCAAACACCGCTACCCAATAGGCGGCCACGGCCTGGCACGCCCATGCTAAGTGCATGAAGCCTGCTCCTGGCCTTCTGCACCGTAGGCAGCGATCATTGTCACGGAGTCCGAGACGGTGCAGTTTGGCGGGGGTAAAGTAGAGGCGATGTAGAAATTTAAAGTGAACTAGCCTAAGGCGAGCATTGCCTGTCACCGCATTGGTATGAGAGCAACTTTCTTCCCACTGATCATCCGACAGTGGCTCCCCCAGATCTGTGTCCCAGCTGGCGCGTGCACGAAGAGGGGGGGGAGACGGAGCCACCTGCGCGTGTCTATACAACATGGAGACCACGTGTGACGGCGTTCCCTTCTGCAACAGAGCATGTAGCGGCGCCACGGTGTCCGGTTCCCCCGGAAAGTCAGGCGTGACAGCCCTGATATTTTGCCGAAGCCGAACGTATATGAAGGTATCCATAACCGAGGGAGAGTTGTCCCCAAAAAAGTGCGTCGCCGTACGAAAACTCCCCTGGTGGTATAAATCCCCCCAAGTGTGAATCGCGAGTTTTGTGAGCAGCCTACGGCCAATCTCCTCACGAGTGACGCTCAATCTGGGATCATTCGCCAGAGCCATGCGGGGTGAGTATAGGAATTTCACGTCCATATATCCTGCCAATCGTTTCCAGGCATTGACCGTACAGTCGACCGTGGTGGGGTCTCTACGCTCTGTGCGTGCTGTCGTGTATAAATACCCGGAGGGTTGCTCTGGCCTCATATACCCGTCCTCTACTGCCAGGTGCGCCATAAAGGGAGGGGGGTGGAACCAGTAGGCCGCGAAGTGGCCCTGTGCACAGTCATAATATCGCCGAAAGTTGGGGACATCAAACCCCCCTTGGTGATAAGGCAACATGAGGGTCCGCAGGCTAAGTCTGGCCTGCTTCCCACCCCAGATAAGTCTCGACAACTGGGAGTCGAGAGTACGAAAGAAACATGCGCCAGGGCTATACGGTATGTTGGTGAAGAGGTACAACAGTTTGGGAAGAATCACCATCTTTATCAGCGAGATCCGACCTGCCATTGACAGCGGGAGGCGTATCCACTGAGTAATGTTGTCCGTGAGTTTGTCAATGACAGTCCCGTAGTTGCCTCTAATCAGGGCCTCCCGATTTCTAGCCACCTGAATGCCCAGGTATTTTATCTCGGCCGATTCCCACACCAGGGGGTAATCTAGAGGAAACTGCGTGGTGCTCTCAGTCAAGGGGAACAGAGCCGACTTTGCCCAGTTGATTTGTATCCCAGAGATGGCTCCGAATTTGGTGACTTCACGCATCAGAGGGTTCAGGTGTTCCCGCGGCTTATGCACATATAGAGTCATGTCGTCTGCATATAGGGCAATGAGTAGTTGGCGCTCTGGATAAATGAGAGCTCGGTGTTTGTGATGTTGCCGAAGCTTGGCCGCTAGGGGCTCTATGGCGATTGCGAACAGAACCGGGGAGAGAGGGCACCCCTGTCGGGTACCCCTATGGATCGCGAAGGGGGGGGAGCGGGCGCCGTTGAGCAGGACCGTAGCTCGAGGTTGGCAGTACAACAGCCGTATCCAATCTAGGAAATTGAATGGCATGCCCATCCGCTCCAACAAGGCAAGAAGGTAATCCCACTCTAAGGAGTCGAACGCCTTGGTGGCGTCAAGAAAAACCGCAGCAGCCTCACCCGTAGGGTCAATATCCTGCATCACAGCCTGTAGCGTGCACAGGTTGTGGGAAGTCGCACGGTTGGGAACGAACCCGGCCTGGTCCGGGAGGACGAGGCGCTCCATCAGGAGGTTAAGACGAGTTGCTAGGACCTTCGCCAAAATCTTAACGGCCGTGTTTAATAGCGAAAGGGGCCTGTACGAGTCGCAGTGTTCCGGTGACTTACCAGGTTTCAACAGTGACGTTATGAGTGCCTCCCGCATCGTGGCCGGCAGGGCGCCCCCCTCCAGCGCAAAGTAGTACACCTGCTTTAGAATGGGGGCCAGCACATGCTTGAAGGCCTTGTAAAAGTCAACCGGCAGCCCGTCCGATCCCGGCGCCTTGCCCGACTTCATGGCCATTATGGCGTCTGTTATTTCATCTAGTTCTAGTACGTGATGAAGGAACTTCTGCTGGGAGGGGCCCAGCCACGCAAGCGCAGTGTCGTCAAGGTACTCATGCAGTACGAGCGGTGTAGTCCTGTGGGATGTGTAAAGTTTAGTGTAGTGGTCTGTGAGGACTTTGAGTTGGGCAGCAAGGTCCCGCTGCGGGGTGCCTTGTTCATCAAGGAGGGAGGTAACGTAGTTATGGTACCTGGGGGGGCGAACCGCGGAGGCCAGCGCCCTGCCCGGCCTGTCACCCTCTCCGTACACCCTAGCGATAAAGGGTCGCCCCAGAAATTTGCTTTCTTTGGCAGCAGCTTCCGTGTAGTCATTGAGTTTCTCTCGGAGCCGCGCTGCAGTGTCAGGCCCCCGCTTGTTCCGTTCCATTTCGCGCTCTAGCACTCGCAGCTCGCTCTCCAGCCTGCGCAGATCTCCCCGCAGAGACTTAAGGACACCCCCCCCCCCTTAGCTATGCACCAACCTCTTACGGTGACTTTGAACGCCTCCCAAACAGTAGTGAGGCTAGATACGGAATCGATATTACGCTCAAAAAAATCTTTTATGTCGTGCTCTAGTTCCGCCTGAAACACGGGGTCCGTGAGGTGCGCGGGGTTTAAGCGCCAGCTCAGGTACGGTGATACCGCAAGGGGAATACGTATGGACAGCAGGACAGGGGAATGGTCCGAGAATGTGCGGGAGAGATGAAGCGCCTCGCCCAGCCAAGGAGAGAGGCCGGGCGTAAGGAATATGTAATCAAGACGTGCCCAAGTGGAATGCACTGCGGAGTAGTGCGTGCCCTGCCGGAGCGTGAGGTGGCAATGCCTCCAGGCGTCGACTAAGTGGTGCTCATCCACTATGTTTACTAACGCGCGCTGTGTGTTTGTATAGTGCGATGCCTGCGGGCGTGATCTGTCCATTGCAGGGTTGAGTGCAGTGTTGAAGTCCCCCCCCAGTAGGATGTGCGATATTCCTAGGGTCTGAATCCTGCCCCACATAGTGAGGAGCGCGGACGGGTCATCCGTATTAGGGCCGTAGTAGCACGCAAACAGCATTGTATGTGAGTGCAGTGTCCCCCACGCCATGCAGTACCTCCCGCCAGGATCTACTTCGGCCCCCGCAAGTGTAAACCCTACCCCGCGTCTCACCAGAATGGTCCCTCCCCTCGCATAACTCGAGTAAGACGAGAACACCCTACTATCCGCCCATCGTGATGCAAAGGGGGGAGTCCCTCCCGGTTTCAAGTGTGTCTCCTGGAGCATGGCTACGGACACTCCCTGCCTGGTCAGGTAACTCAAGACCTGCCTCATCTTCCTTGTGTCATTTAATCCGCGTACGTTCCAGGAGAGCAGCCGAAAGTTAGGCGCAGGGCGCGTGTCAGTTAGGTCCCCCATTCACCCGGGTGAAGGTGTGTGTGGCATGTATTCATAGTACGGAATTGCACATAGCACTCAGCCTAACATTTCAAGCCTAGGTCCCACTTATTTAACCAACCCACTCGACTGTTCATACCCTGTCCGGAGTCATCAATAAACCTCGGAGAAAGTCGGAACAGCAACCCACCCACGCCGGCAACCCCAACTGGCCGGGTACACTTTGCCCTCCCATCCCCTACCCCCCCAACCAAACCCATCGTAACAACCAGAACATTGGCAGTAACCACCCCTGCCTTGATGAGGAAAGAGGCGTAATGGGGAGCGCCCATTGGGGGATCGAACTCTAGGGGTGCCAGACCTGCCATCCACCTCCCTACTTACACCCACGAGGACCTAGACATACTCCAGGGCCCCAGTATGGGACGGAGGTGGGCGACCGGGCACATAATATGACAGCGATAGTTCAAGTGACCTGTGTTTTGAATAAACATAGAAGTACCTCACCAGGAGTGACAGTGGCCCATTCAGGCAAGTCCGGCCACAGCGACATACCAAGCCAAGGGGAGCATCCCCCCAACTCACTCAGTCCAGCCGCTCCGTCGGCGAGGACGACCGAGAGCGCCGCGGCTCCGCGCCCTCTTTGGCCGAGTCCCTGCTGTGTTGTTTGAGGAAGTCCTCCACCTGCTGCGGCTGCTGGAAGAACAGTTGTTTGCCACGGTGCGAGATTTTCAGCCTCGCGGGGTACAGCATCGCGTACGGAATCTCACGGGACTGCAATTTTTTCTTAACTCCAGTGAATTTCCGACGAGCTTCCTGCACAGATGCGGTGAAATCAGGGAAGAAGGACAGCGTAGTATTGCAGTAATTCACAGTTCCCATCTCTCTCGAGCGTCTGAGCACCACGTCCCGGTCCCTATAATTGAGGAAACGTGCGATGAAGGGCCGTGGCTGGGCGCCAGGAGGGGGACGGGCCGCGAGGGATCTGTGGGCTCTCTCCACGATGAGGTTCGGGGAGAAGGAGTCTCTACCAAACAGTTCGGCCACCAGGTTCTCGACGAAGACCTCCAGTCTCCCAGTGTTGGTGGTCTCCGCCAGGCCGAGGAAGCGAACGTTGTTGCGACGGGACCTCGCTTCTAGGTCCTCGTTCTTGTCGGCGATTATTTTGAGAAGACGGTCCATTTGTGTCATATGTCGGCCCGCAGATGCGGCTCCGTCTTCCAGCGTGGAGATCCTGTCCTCAGTCTCCTTTATGCGGGCGTCATGCTGGTCCAGTTTGGCAACCACACCATCCAACCTGGTAGTAATGTTGTCAATCTTGGAGTCTATGGTCGATAGGCTTTGTTTCAATCCCAGCAGGAGGGACTTCCAGTCCTCGTCCGGAGGGTCGGCGACGGAGGGGCCAGGCTCGGGCGACGACGCGGGGGCTTTTTGGGTTTCAAACGGCAATTTGGACTGTTCAGCGTCTTTGCGCCCCATGGCGCCAGGCATCAGACCCTCCACGCCCACTCCGCAGCCAGCGCAGTCGAGGAGAGAGCACGTACTACCGGGACACCGGGGGGCCCCGCTCGGGACCAGCCAACCCGCCTGTGCAAATCAGGCCGACGTAGCTCCCAGGTCCTCCTCGAGGAGCACGCCCCCTCAGGGCAATCAGGGAGGGGGGGGGGTCCCACGGCCAGCAGGCTCACCCCGGCCGGACCACACGAGGCAGCGCTCCCAGGCCCGCAGTAGACAGCAGCTAGCGTCCCAATGGCAGCGGGGGGGGGGGGGAGGGGGGATGTCCGGATCGCAATCTTCACGCTCCAAGCGGCCCCACAGCGTGGTCCACCGCAAGCGGCCCCGGCCCCAGGTCCGCGGCCAGTCAATCGAAGGATCACAGCCCCCGCCTCTCACCTAAGCGGCGGGGGGGGGGGGGGGGGCAACAGCAACCGCTCCGGTCTCTCGGTACATCCAGCCGGCTAAGCGGTGTATGATTCTCCGTGCTGGTCGACGTTCACCGGCACATCCAAGTGCGTCCCCCGCAGCCAGGCCCAGTCAGGCGTTCACACCGGCGGGAGAGCTATGATGTCTATCCCTGCCTCCCAGTCAGCCGCGGCAGACCTGGGCATGCACAGCCACACAGCGACCCCAGCAGCCCGCCACCTCGAGGCTCGGGAGCGGGCTCCGGCAGATGCAGGGGGCAGCGAGCGGGAAGGACCCACAGGGCGTCCAGGTCACAGGGGGGGGTTCCCCGCCTACCTCCACCGAGACCTCCAAGTGATGGCAGGAACAGCCGATGTTCGCCCGGTTCAGTTGCCAGCCCCGGGGACCGGGATCCGTCCACGCTGCACAGGCCCCGCAGCACCGGGCCCGCGTGCAGAGTCCCCCGTCAGGCGCAGGCCGCGGATGTAAGCTCCACTCCGCTCGGCACCACAATGGAGGATATCGGGGCGCTCCGGCCACCCCCGCAGACGTGCCAGGCACCAGATTGGCCCCCAGGGCACCGCGGACCCAGCAGTAGGGGTGAGGCAGAGGATTACGCTGTCAGGATGCAGGAAAGGATAGCAGAATCGCCCAGTCTGGCGGGAGCCTCACTCGAGTGCGGCCATCTTGGTCTGGCGCCCTCTAGCGCCCCCCTTGCTGTCTTTCTTTGACATGGCCTCATGTCATCCTGCTTTCTGACTTTACCTTGCTTCAAACTTTTCTGTGTGCACAGTGGTGCTTGTAAGTTGTGTGGATGAGAATTATAGGTGCTGACTATTGCCTTTGACAGGGCCTCATGTCTGACTCTGCCTTACTGCTGCGTGCACAGCAGTGCTTGCAAGTTGTTTGGGTTATTCACATTCAAGGTCTTGCTGTTTTCCTGAGTGTTTGTTTTTGTTTAAATGTACTTTGGAAGGCCTTGTGAGAGCTTCGTCAAGACAGAGGCTGGAAGAAGTGCGAACGGAGGAAGAGACTTGAGAGCTCCTTACTGCCATGGAGATGCTTGCTTGGAACTTGGCCAGTTCTGGTAAAATTCCTCTGGCGGTGGGAGGAGGTCTTTCACGAATCTTCTAGTGTGTTTAAAGCTGAGGGTTGCAGGCTGAGAAACTGGGAGTTTGGATTCCGAGCGAGGGCAGACGTGTCTATCTCGGATTGAACCCTGGCTTGCTGAGCTCTGATTCCAGACTGTGATTCCCCCGGTCAGAAGTGGGCAGTGTATGCACCAGGTGATGTATTTAGTTGTGTGGTTCTTTGACAATTTAAGCTGTTTTCATTGTGGTGTGGCAGGTGCACATCCAGAGTGATCCTCTACTGTAGATATATATATATATTACCTACTGGCGGTCGCCAGTAGGTAGTTATAGTTAGGACCACGTTTCCATAGGAAATCCGCAACATTCTATTTTGAATAACTTTGGCGCCGGTCCACGAATCCTCGCGAATTTTTCAAAATAGGTGGGGCGCTACGCTCCGCTCCTACCCTGAAAGTCTCGGTGGGATTCGTCAAGCGGGGGCCGAGATAAAAGGGGGGTCCCAAAACGCGTTTTTCCCATGCATTTTTCCATAGGACCTTTAGACAGGGCTACAGCCCGAACGGCTGAACAGAATTATGTGAAATTTGGGAGAGAGGTAGCCATAAGGTCCATGAAGTGCCTTTTGCAGGTCTGGTGTAAATCTGTTCAGTATTTCCTGAGAAAATAGTATTTAAATCAATATATATATCTGTAAGCGCGCAGCGTGCGCGCTGGGTGCGCGCACCTTGCCGTGCGCGAGCGCAATTCTGATTGGTTGTTAGATCTTAGTAAACATTCGAATCGGTGGAAATCAGGAAGCGGCGGCCGCCATTTTGTCTATCGCATAAAGAGGGGGTGATAAACAATGGGGGAGAACTTGAAAAGGGGGCAGAGTGGGGAGAAATTAACCCAGTAGGCATTGTAAGGGGGTCACAGTAGGACCTTGTAGGGCAAAAAAAAAGATTTATATTTTGTTAAAAAATATCGCCGAGTGCGCGCACCCAGCGCGCACCCGAAAAAAAACTTTATTAAAAAAATCAAAAAAAATCGCATTTAAGTGTTTAGATATAAGGTGGCTCTAAAAAGAGCCCTTGTGTTTATTGTTTGTTTTTTGGTACCTACAAGTAAGTACCGATGCAGAGTCTAAAGTTCAAGAGGAAGACTCTGTTGCCTTCATCAGTGAAGTGTACACCATCTCCTCTATAAATGTCTTGCATGTCGTAACGCAAGTTGTTGTGGTATATAGAACCCATACAATAGTCTCTGAGGAAAGCAGAAATAGATTTGTTGACGTGCTTCCTTGCTTTGTCAATCTGCGGACAAAATTGGTTGGACCAGTTCCACTTTTGCCTTTGGCATATGTTAGAATATACGAAGGCAGTTTGTGGAAAAAGCGACATCAATTGCACAAAGGTGTCCTTAATAAGCATTTCCAGACCTACCCCAGTTAAAGTGCCTAGGTCATTTCCACCACAGTGCACAATAATAAGGTTAGGCTGTGGGAGATGTAGAAAGGTTTTCACCAAAGGCATTAATTGGTGCCAATTTAACCCTCTCTGACCAATCCATTTAATGTCTACATTTGGCAAAGCAAGGTCTCTCACCATACCTCTTTTTTCTGCAAATTTTTCACTCCAGAAGACATAGCTGTGTCCTACAATCCACACTGTGAACATCTTCAAAGGAGATCTGGATGCACTCAGGAGGTGTCTTTCAATAGAAAGGCAAAAAGAAATGAAAGACAGTTGAAAAATGGGGGCACACATACTTTTTTTATAAAAAGAACTCATTGGCTGTTTCAAACCATTCTACACTAAAAACTAGGCTGTATGTTTAAATTTTAAAAAGCATGTATTGCATTGGTTCAGAAAAAAGTGTGAAAAAAGAACATTAGTTTGGATTTGCTGTTAGGTTTGAAAAGTCAAGCACTCTTGCTCTTTGGAAATGAAACATTGTCTGTTGAACTTCTGACCTCTCTGCTCACACCTGTGTTCTATGACCTGTTGCTATGGTAGCAGGCAGAAGTTAAGTTGGGGGAAGGGTACATTTGGAAAGGGGTTGAAGTTTGGAAACTGTGCCATTAACTGGTTCTGCTGAGAGGAGAGAGGTCTGATAAACTGCTGTGTGACTGCCACATTTCTTTCACAACTAACTAATTTTAAAGGTGAGTTATGAGTTTGAGAAGGGGGTGTTTGTGGTTAATTTTGATATATAAAAAAAAATTATGATTATTTGTTTAAAGTTGTGATTTACATTTTCTGTTTTGCGAAAAATTTAACTGTTTTGAATATGTAAAATAATATGGAGTATGTTTTCAACATACGATAATGTGTACTGGTAACAATGAGGAATACTGTTTTGTGCCTACCATCAAACCATGAGTCTGTGTGCAGAGAAGAATTGTGGGCAGAGATATAATTTGTGTTGCTGTTGAAAAGTAAGACTTGCAGTTGAAAGAAAAGAACAGCTTCTTTTTAATTGTGATGGTTACCATTTAGCAGAAATCACTTTGAAAAAAAAGAGAGGAAAATGGCAGCATTAGTTCTGTTAGAATTGATAACCCAGGAAAGGGGCAGCCTGTGTTTTGTGCCTACCAACACAGCATGAGTCTGTCTGTATATAGGAATTGTTGTCTGAGATTTAATTTGTGAAGTTGTTGTTCAGTAAGAAATGTAGTGCTTAAAATGATGACATGAGTCTGTGTGCACACAGGAATTGTGGGCAGAGATTTAATTTGTGAAGATGTTGTTCAGTAAGAAATGCAGTCCCATGGAAGGGGCAGCCTGTTGTGTTTACACAAATTATCCCTTAGCACACATGCACTGTTACATACATCCCTGCAGTCTTCATGCAGTTCTGGAAGTCTCTTTGCTCATCTGTCAAGCACCAGACAATCCACAGTGTTCAGAAACACACTCTTGGCACACACGCAGCAGCTTCTCCAACACTCTCATGTGTAGTACTCAGCTCTGTGTGCTGTTTCAGATAGCACTGTGTAATGCAAACACATTCAACGTCACCATGGCCTCATTTAAATTGATCTTGTTTATTTACTCACTCTGTAACATATGGACATGGTCTTAAGGAGCTGTTAGGAAATGTGCTGTTTTCTGCTTCTGTAAATAATAAGGGAAATGTATCAGGCTGTAACAGTAATTTGGTACTATTCAGGGACACTGTTTTGTTCAAAAAAACATAGCATGAGTCTGTGTGCGCACAGGAATTGTGGGCAGAGATTTAATTTGTGAAGTTGTTGTTCTGAAAGAAATGCAGCCCATGAAAGGGGCAGCCTGTGTTATGTGCTTAAAATTATGGCATGACTCTGTGTGCTTCCATTTCTTCACCTCTTTTTGTATATAAATTTAAAAAAAAAAAAAAAGAAAATTTTTTAAAAACCTTGGGTGCGCGCAGGGTGCGCGCACCTCAAAAAAACTTCAAAAAAAACATCTAAAAAAAAAATTTGGGGGGTTTAGTTTATAAGTGGCTCTTAAAAGAGCCCTTGAGTTAATGGAGGGAAACAGGAAGAGAAAAACGCAAAAAAATAAAAAACATCTATGGCCTAGTGCACGGATGCGCATCAAATTTTCTCTGAAGGAGATCAAGACTGGTCTCCCCCACAGAAATAAGAGAACCGCAATCAGTGCACCGTGTAGACAACCTCGCCAAACAAGGTGGACCAACAAGAGGTGTAGAAACAGGTGAAGGCACCATCGCAGCTGAAGTGCTCCCCTGAGCTGCCGAAGATGTGCTCGGCTGAGCTGCTGCAGATGTCGTCGGCTGAGCAGGTGGAGGGTTTTCTCCAGAAGCTCGACGAAAAGTTACTGGATGCATTTTGTTAACATGTCTCAACATAGTGTGAATGCTAAAAGAATATTTCTTGTTAGGATTCCCACGAGATAAGACTTTTTTACAAAGTACACATGTAACTTTCGGTGCATTTACCTTTTTCAGACCTTCAGGAAAAGTAAAAAACTGCCATATAAAGCTGTCTTTCTGCTTCCTGTTCCTCTGCCTCTCAAGAGTGTCCTGGTCACTGTCTGAAGATGGTTGCTGTTCAGCCATTGTCTCTCAACAACAGAATAGCTCCTTCTCCAAAGGAATCAGAACTAATAATGAGGGGAGTAGGTGTGGTTTGGGAAGAATCTGGAACTGAAAGTACTTCAAACCAATCAAAAGTGATGATTCATGATCACATGACTTGCCATGAGGGGATTGGGTGTGGTATTGAAACAATTAGAAACTGAAAGTAATGATAACCAATAAGAAATATTGTTTTATTATGTATAAACCCGAGGTGCGCGCACTGCGCAAGCTCCGAGCGCGCACCCCGTGATGACGCATGCACGAACGCGTAAGCGCGCAGGTGCATACGTCATATGCGCGTACCTAGCGCGCATACGTTGAACACGCGTATACGCGACCGTTATTGCGCGTAATTTTAGCGTATGCGGAAGTAAACCGCGTCGAGCGCGTAGGACGAACTCACGCATGCGTACGTACGTACGCATACGTACTGGGTGCGCGCTCCCAGCGCGCACTATAACGTATATTTGCGTACGTAAATAACGTACGCCGGAATTCATAAAAAACTTACGAAACAGTACTAGGAGCGCGCTCAGAGCGCGCACCCCAAGAATTTATATTAAAAAAAAAAAGTGGTCAAAAAATAATTAAAAAAATTAATAAAAAAAAGAAAATTTAACAAAATTGAATTTTTTAAAAAAATAAATAAAAAAAAAAGATACAGATAATATATAAAGGAATATATAGTCATTTTATTTTTATTAATAAAAAAATATCTTTAATTAAAAATACAAAAATTAGCATATAAAAAACCGTACAAATTCACTGAAAAAACCAAAGGTTTCAAAAACGTTATAGTTAGGAATTAGCATTTAAAAAACCTTGCAAATTCACTGAAAAAACCAAAGGTTTCAAAAACGTTATAGTTAGGAATTAACATTTAAAAAACATTGCAAATTCAATGAAAAAACCATAGGTTTCACACATGTTATAGTTAGTTGGACATTTCACTCGTAAAAAACCAATGAAATTCCCCCGTTATAGTTAGTTCAGCTAACTATAACTCGCGCACCCGCAATCCACTGCTGATGACGTCACATATTACATCACTCATGACATGGTCAGTGACATCACTCATGACATCACTGATGACATCTCAAATGACATCACTGATGACATCTCAAATGACATCACTGATGACATCACTGATGACATCATCCTTGTGATTGAGTAGCAGACCTCCTCTCACCCTAATATAACCTTTGATACACACATTCAAAAATAGAAACTACAATGTTCAAAATAATGGACATACCAATACCAGTTACAACAACCAATTCAATAATTCAAAGATCCACATACAAATCCACTCATTCACCAACAGTCCTATACAGTCACTCATACATGTACTCACTCATCATATGTACTCATACACCTATACATCCTGTTTAATAATGTCACTCATCCATAGAGTTACTCACACACATAGTCACTCATGCTAATAAAGAATCAAACATACATTTACTTGCATATACAGTTATACACACACCACCACACTTACTTCTACGGAAACTTACACATACTTAGTCTTTTAAACAATCACTTATAGAAACACATACTTATTTATACAGGAACTCTTTCAATCTCTTACTCTCACATATACTCAATTAAAAACACCAATAGTCACATATACTACTATAAAATATATGAAGTTACTCATACAGATATTTACATACTTAAACATCACTCACAAAGCCATGTATTCACTATGATACACTGAGTCAGTCACATAATCAATTTTTCATAATAAAATCATCCATTTAGACATTTATATACCCATTTATTCTTCCATCGACCTTGAGATATACATATATAAAACATATTTAATTTTCAGAAAAACACACATTCACTGGATGATGTCATCAGTGATGTCATCAGTGATGTCATTTGAGATGTCATCAGTGATGTCATGAGTGATGTCACTGACCATGTCATGAGTGATGTAATATGTGACGTCATCAGCAGTGGATTGCGGGTGCGCGAGTTATAGTTAGCTGAACTAACTATAACGGGGGAATATATATATATATATATATATATATATATATATATATATATATATATATATATATATATATATATTCACTTAAAAAACCATAGGTTACACACATGTTATTGTTAGGTGGATATTTCACTCGTAAAAAACCAATGAAATTCCCCCGTTATAGTTAGTTCAGATAACTATAACTCGCGCGCCCGCAATCCACTGCTCATGACGTCACATATTACATCACTCATGACATGGTCAGTGGCATCACTCATGACATCACTGATGACATCATCCTTGTGATAGAGTGGCGGTCGTGCGAGTTATAGTTATCTGAACTAACTATAACGGGGGAATTTCATTGGTTTTTTACGAGTGAAATATCCACCTAACTATAACATGTGTGAAACCTATGGTTTTTTAAGTGAATATATATATATATATATATATATATATATATATATATATATATATTACCTACTGGCGGTCGCCAGTAGGTAGTTATAGTTAGGACCCTCTTACCATAGGAAAACCGCAACATTCTATTTTGAATAACTTTGGCGCCAGTCGACGAATCCTCGCAAAATTTTCAAAATAGGTGGGGCGCTACGCTCCGCTCCTACCCTGAAAGTCTCGGGGGGATTCGTTAAGCGGGGGCTGAGATAAAAGGGGGGTCCCAAAACGCGTTTTTCCCATGCATTTTTCCATAGGACCTTTAGACACAGCTACAGCCCGAACGGCTGAACAGAGTTAAATGAAATTTGGCAGAGAGGTAGTCCTCAGGTCAAGGAAGTGCCTTTTGTAGGTTTGGTGTAAATCTGTTCAGTAGATTCTGAGAAAATAGCCTTTAAATCAATATATATATCTGAGCCAGCTTACGGTGCGCTTACGGTGCGCTTACCGTACGCGTACGGTGACGTGCGCGAGCGCGATTCTGATTGGCTATTAGATCTTAGTAAACATTCGAATCGGTCGAAACCAGGAAGCGGCGGCCGCCATTTTGTGTGTTTCACTCAGAAAAAAAAGGGTGATAACTTGAAAAGGGGGCAAGGAATAGAGTTACAGACCCCATAACATTTGAAAGGGGGTCAAAGAAGGACAGAAAAGTACAAAAAAAACATTTATTAATTTTAAAAAAAATCGCGGGGTACGCGTACGGTAAGCTTACGGTAAGCTTACCGTACGCGTACGGTAGAAAAAAAATAAAAAAAGAAATGAAATGCAGATTTAAGTGTTTAGATATTAGGGGGCTCTAAAAAGAGCCGTTGTGTTTATGAAGTGATTTTTTAGTGGTACCTACAAGTAAGTACCGATGCAGAGTCTAAGGTTCAAGAGGAAGACTCTGTTCCCTTCATCATTGAAGTGTACACCATCTCCTCTATAAATGTCTTGCATGTCGTAACGCAAGTTGTTGTGGTAAATGGAACCCATACCATAGTCTCGGAGGAAAGCAGTGTAGGAGAGTAGGGTCTGCAATCCTATGATCACCCAGATTTTTTGCTTTTGCTTCATTGGTTTACGACTTTCTCCGGCTGTGGGCCTGCCAATCAGACCCACAGCCTAGCTGTTCTCTCTCGAAATTAACACACATGTACGTTAGGTGCATCCACTAATTGGAACTGGGCCACCTTGTCAGTCCCTGTCTCAGCATACCACAGGTATCCAGGGCATCGGTGTACCCAGGGCCTACCAGGGGCTGAAGCATGTATTATGCCACCCCTGGAATGGCCGCCCAAATCTGACACAACTGGCTGCACGACAGCTGGGGCCACGTGGTGTAATCACCCGTTGCTGTAGGTGTAGTATTCCTACACCTAAACCCTAAAATGGACACATGGATTCCTATCAGTCACTCCTATAGCAGGCCTTATCAATCCTGAAGGCAGAGTGCAGGGAATCATGTGGGACGGTGCTCTGGCGCGAGCTGAGCCCGTCGACGGCTTGCGGAACCAAGCCCTAATAGCCGTTCCATGGTGACGCGGGCCAACTAC
Source organism: Triturus cristatus (assembly GCF_964204655.1). NCBI lineage: Eukaryota > Metazoa > Chordata > Amphibia > Caudata > Salamandridae > Triturus > Triturus cristatus. The sequence goes on along the minus strand of NC_140581.1, from coordinate 5,199,050 downwards.
TTTTAATGCATTATAATCCTTGCGGTTATTTGCTAACTTTGGCATCGCATCACCTATACATGTCGAGTAAGGTGTCATACGAATGGGAATACGAACCCCTCGCCAGTCCTAGTGACGGGGTTAGCATTCCCCCCTTTTAGAGGGACACGACATGGAAGTAACCTTGAACCCCGGTTAAAGTTGACTCAAGCCTCAGCATCACAAAATGGATGCTGCCACCAGACACAAGTCTGACCTCCTGCTGCTGGGGGACCTTCCAGCAAGGGGAGCTTGGACAAAGGGTTTCCTGTCGAGGGCGGTGTTAGCACCGTCCCAGACAGGGTTTGTGTATCCCAGGTAGGCAGGGCTGAAAGGAAGGTGACTGCAAGTGGCACCCCGGTGCTCACTGTGCATAGCCCGGCTCAAACCAGTTTCGGGGGCACACCAGCCCCTGAGCTGGCGCGAAGCCGGACAAAGGATAGGGGTGTAACCACCCCCCTCCTGGCTCCACCCATAGGTAGAACCTAGTCACGGGCCAGCCCCTTTTCTTAGAATAAAGGTAGGAGCGAGTCCCCTTCCCAAATTGGATAATCAGATAATCGGGTAACTCCGAATCACAAACTACTTTCCACGAAAGGAACTCTTGACTATTTCTGAAGACTCTCCCTTGTGGCTAAGGAGTAGCCACCCTGCACCAGCAGGCACCATCTAAGCGCTTGCGGTTTGCTGTAAGTCTCTCCTACGGATCAAGACTGCCCAGCTCGACGAGACCCGAGTTCCCTGCCATCTCTGACCTTTTACCTCCCTCATCAGCTCAGCTGAGAGTCGTAGGTGTGACGAGACCTGCGGGACCGGCTATCTTCAGAACCTGCACGACGCTTATCTAGCACGCCCACCGAGGGACCCTCGAGTGAGTGCACCTAGGGTTTGAGAAGCCCTAACCCTGAGCAGCTCCAGCATCGAAGTCTGCCTCCCCAGCATCCCCGAGATCTGCGTGGGGGCCCTTCCGCTCCTTGTTGTTCACCGCGTTGTTCGACCACTTGCCGACCGGCTTGTGGCCCTCTTCACGACGCACCACGATTGTTTCATCACTAGTCTGGTTGCTCCCGACTGGCTCTTGCTCCCCTTCAACAGAGGAGTACCACGGACCCTCCTGGTCCACTCCCGACGCCATCTTGACTCCCCCGCTTGGGTGGCCACTGCCAAGATTCGCTGCCCCTTCCTGGGCCCAGCATCATCGACAGCAGACACCTTCGTGGGACAGCTCGCCCTCCATCCGGGTCGCCGCCGCGCCTCCTGGTCCGAGGAACAGCCGAGTCCGACGTCACCCACTCACCTGGTCGAGGTGACTTCAGCCGGTACCCTCCTGGTACCCACACGATCGCTGGCTAGCAGTTGAGAACTGAGTCCCCTCTGCTTTCAGGTTTTCCTTCACCACCGATCCAGGCTTGGATCGCTCTGAACATCGTCACTGGTTGCCTGCCAGCAACTTCTTCTTTCAGGCTCCTGAGACTACACGAGGACTCCCGACATCTTGACGAACTTCACGCAGCCGCAGCCTCCGGGCTAGGTAACTCGAGCATCTCGGTGCTCCATCGCAGGTTCGCTCTACAAGTGTCCAGTTCCTTTTTCGTTTAGTCCCACTGATCGGATCACTCCGGGATCAGTATCTCCAGACTCTAACCATTCGCATTTCACTGTTAGTGTAGGTGGTTTCTCGTGCCCCTCGGGCATTTGTGTAAATTGTGCAACTGAAGTATTTTCCTAAGAGTTTTGTAGTGTGCTTAGCTCCCTGACTCATAAAGAGCCAGGGTAGTCTTGTTATAAATAAATATCCTTTTATTTTCATAACAACTTGTGTGGTGTCCTTTCACTTGGTGTTCAAGGGGTATATGTGATGGTAAACAGCTGGCTTAACACGCCCTCTAGAGTTTAGCCTAAGACTGCTCGTATCCACGCTACTAGGATAGCTGGTCAAAAAGGTTGACTTACAACCAATCATCAATAAGGGTCGTTTGGAATGATACACAGTGATCACTAGAATAGTGAGCACTACATATCAGGCCAACTTCTCACAAGCAGAAACAGATTTGTTGACGTGCTTTCTTGCTTTGTCAATCTGTGGACAGAAATGATTGGACCAGTTCCATTTTTGCCTTTGGCATATGTTAGAAAACACAAAGGCAGTTTTAGGGAAAAGTGAAAACAGTTGTGCAAAGGTCTCCTTCATAAGCATTTCCAGACCTACCCCAGTCAAAGTGCCTAGGTCATTGCCACCACAGTGCACTATTATGAGGTCAGGGTGTTGGATTTGCATGAAGGATTTCACCAATGGCATCAATTGGTGCCACTTTAACCCTCTCTGACCAATCCATTTAATGTCTACATTTGGCAAAGCAAGGTCTCTCACCATACCTGTTTTCTCTGCATACTTTTCACTCCAGAAGACATAGCTGTGCCCTACAATCCACACTGTGAACATCTTCAAAGGAGAACTGGATGCACTCAGGAGGCGTAACTCAGTAGAATGGTAAAAAGAAATGAAAGACAGTTTGGAAATGGAGGCATACATTTTTTTTTTTTTTTTTTAACTGATTGGCTGTTTCATACCATTCTACAATAAAAACTAGGCTGTATGTGTAAATTTATAGAAGCATGTTTTGTATTGGTACAGAAAAATGTGTTACCAAAGAACAGTACTATGGATTTGCTGTTAGGTTTGAAAAGTCAAGCACTCCTGCTCTTTGGAAATGAAACATTGTGTGGCGAACTTCTGACCTAACTCCACACAGCAGTGTTCCATGAGCTGTTGCTATGGTAGCAGGCAGAAGTCAAGTTGGGGGAAGGGTACTTTTTGAAAAGGGTTGGTTTTCAACCAATAGAAATGTGTGATTACATTTGAAAAAAAGGGGGAAGCACTGAGATTTGAAATTAACATGTATATGTGTGGAAAAAGAGGGAAACATTGCCATTATCTGGTTCTGCTGAGAGGAGAGAGGTGTACAGAACAGAGATTCTGGCTCTGATAATCTGCTGTTTGAGTGCCGCATTTCTTTCACAGCTAACTAATTTAAAAGGTGAGTTTAGAGTTTGAGAGGGGATGTATATGGTAAATTAAGAAATGAATAATAGAATTGGAATTCCTTTTGTTGAAGTTGTGTTCATCATTTTCTGTTTTGGGAGAAATTTAAATGTGAGGAACATGTAAAATAATATGGACTATGTTTTCACGATAAATTAAGGTGTACTGGTATAAATAAGGAATACTTTAAGGGTTTGAGGTTGCACTCAGTAATGCAAATACATTCAGCATCAGTAAGGCTGGTTGCCCTTGCTGGAGTGTAGTCAGTCACCCAGGCTACACATGTTGCTGGTCTCAGAAAGCTGTTTGGTATTGCTCTGGTGATTTTACATTTGCATTAGATGGAAAGGGGGAGGTATTTTTTCTGCAGAAGCAGACTCTTAGCACACAGCCAGCTGTATATCCTGTGGAAACATGCATAGTATTCACAACCGAGTGGGGTTTGAGGTTTCAGTCAGTAATGCAAATACATTCAGCATCACTAAGGCTGGTTGCCCTTGCTGGAGTGTACTCAGTCACCCAGGTTACACATGTTGCTGGTCTGAAAATGTTGTTTGGACATGTGCTTTTTTAAGAATCTGAAAAGTGGATTTAAAATGTGTCAGACTGTAAAAGTATTTATCACTTGCCAAAAAAAAGAGTAGTAAGTGTGGTTTCAAATTGGCAAAGAAATTACGTTTTCAGACTAATATGAAAACATGACTGTGTGCAAATAGGAATTACAGGCAGAGATTTATTGCGTATTGCTCTGGTGATTTTACATTTGCATTAGATGTAAAGGGGGAGCATTTTTTTTATGCAGAAGCAGACTTTTAGCACACACCCAGATGCTTATCCTGTGGAATCATGCACAGTATTCACAACCGAGTGGGGTTTGAGGTTGCACTTAGTAATGCAAATACATTCAGCATCACTAAGGCTGGTTGCCCTTGCTGGAGTGTAGTCAGTCACCCAGGTTACACATGTTGCTGGTCTCAGAAAGCTGTTTGGTATTGCTCTGGTGATTTTACATTTGCATTAGATGGAAAGGGGGAGCTATTTTTTTATGCAGAAGCAGACTCTTAGCACACACCCAGCTGCTTATCCTGTGGAATCATGCACAGTATTCACAACCGAGTTGGGTTTGAGGTTGCAGTCAGTAATGCAAATACATTCAGCATCACTAAGGCTGGTTGCCCTTGCTGGAGTGTAGTCAGTCACCCAGGTTACACATGGTGCTGGTCTCAAAAAGCAGTTTGGACATGTGCTTTTATCAGAATCTGAAAAGTGGATTCAAAATGTGTCAGACTGTAAAAGTACTTATCACTTGCCAAAAAAGTAGTAGAATGTGTGCTTTCCAACTGGCAAAGAAATTTCGTTTTCTGCCTAATTTCAAAGCATGACTCTGTGTGCACACAGGAATTGTTTTTAGATATTTAATTTGTGAAGGTGTTATTGTGATTTTCACTTCTAGGAAAGGGGTACTTAGTATTTTAAGATTTGAAAAGATCATAAAAAATGTAGTAATATATTTAAATATAAAAAAGGAATTTTTTTTTAGTTTTTTTCAGGTATTGCTGAAGAGCAGTGAACAAAATTTAAGATGCCTACAAAATCCAGAGTAAGGAAAAACCACAAAAAAAAATATATTTGAAGACAACTGGAGGACCTAAGTTAGTTGGAGATGCTCATGTTGGGAAAAAGAGAAAGTCTTCTGGTAAGCAGACAAAAGATTTTTTAAAGAACATCTTCAAAAAAAGGAAAAATGTACAAAATGTCTGTACTGGAAAGAATGTTTTCAATAGAAAAGAACAGGAAAAAATTGAGAATTTAGTTAATGCAAATATACCTTCTGCAATAACAAAGATTAACTTAAACAGAAAAACAGCGTTTAAAGAGATACGTAGAAAAATGTTTCAGAGAAGAGTTATGTCCAATTTGATAAAGGATGTGAAGAAATATAAGAAAAAGGCAAAATATTACAAGAGAAAAAAAGAAATTGAAGCCATTGCAGCAAAGGCATTAGAATTAAAAAGGAAACTATTCATTTTAATTTTGAATAGGATGCGTACATTAGATAAAATGGTTAATGTACTGAAATCACAAAGCAAAAGGAAAAGAGTAGTGAAAAGAACAAACTTTTGTAAAGTGTTTTTAGGAGAATGGATGCATAGTTCAAGTAGTGAACCTTTTTTTAATGAAGAGAGTTATTTTCAAAGTAATAGTTTGCTGCATGCAGTTGACACCAGAGGTCGTGCTTATGAAGTGAAAAATGGTTGCATAATGGAGAAGGAGATAATGGTTCCAAGAGATGAGGTACAAGTGATGGCGGATGAGGCTATGGGGAGACGTCCTAAAGCCCCAGTGTACACTTGGAATTGTAGTAGTATTTGCACTGTGCGTCAGGAATCTATTGATAAATTTCGTGAGTTTCTAAGAGAATATAGTAAAAAAAAGTGTAAAACAGAAGATTAAGGTGCTTCAAAGTCTAGATCCATGCAGAGTGAGAGAGAATACTGGTTTGCAGGGTCATTCTCTGGCTTGTCTATCTAGAAAAGTGTGTAATAGTGTTTTCCATCATTTTAGGATGCTGGCTGTTCATCATACTGAAATGAGAAAGTTTGTGAGACGGTTGTATTTTGCTAAAAGTCCAGCAATAAAGTTAGATGAATTGAATAGGGCTCTGTTCCGTGGATCGGTATCAGATGTAGAGAAGGTTATTGATGAAATTCAGTTTTGTTACTTTGGTCCTGAACAAGACAGTGCAGAAAAGGACACAGTAAATGAGGAAGAAGTGGAAGAGAATGTAGAACCCTCTGTAAGTAAAACATTTAATGATCACATAACACAATTTGCAATAATCTCTAATGAAAGACCAAATATAACTTGTATTTGTTGCCGGAGAACTCATTATAGAAAACAAACTAGGAATGTTGATCTCTACAGAAAGAGTGAAAATGAAGATAATTATAAGTGGAAGGATTTTGCCACATATATATTTCTTGAAAATTGTTTTGAATTGGGTGAAGATCAGCGTATTTGTAAATACTGTTACAACAAGTTAGAGGAAAATAGAATGCCAACCAGAGCTGTACATAATAATTTAGAATTGGATGTTATTCCTGCCGAACTTTCTGAATTAAATACATATGAGTCTATACTTATTCAATGTGTTCATCCGTTCCAGACCATAGTACGTATGGAGCCCAAAACTGGTAAATTACCTCCTTCAGATTTACTGAGAGGTTTAAAAGGTAGAGTGGTGTATTTGCCCTTGGATTTGAAAAAAAATATGGAAACTATTGATGCAGATACTTTGGAAACTGAACCATTAGTTATTCTGGTTAATGGTGTACCTACAAAGAATAAGAAGATTTGGCAGGAGCTGGTAGATGTACGGAAAGTACAAAGAGCAAATTTGTATTTGAAAAGGAATAACAAATGGTATGAATCAATTTATATAGAAGAAGAAGAAGAAGATTTACAAGAAGACACAGAAACACCAACTGGACAAATTGAAAAAGTGGACAAGTCAAAGGAAGAAGAAATTTATGAACATTTTAGCATACATCCTCTACATTCAAAAGAAGTTATGGGAGACAATATTGGTCTGTTTTAGATGAAGAAAGCAAAAGGAACTCCCGTGAGTGTATGGGAGGAGAGCTTGGAAGCTCGATGTTTTCCCCAGCTGTTTCCTAAAGGAAAAGGAGGACGATACGATGAACGTCCAGAACAGATTCCAGCTTCTGAGTATCGGACTACAAGACTATATGCAGAAGATCCCAGATTTCGACAAAGTATTCCTTATTTGTTCCATCTTTTATTTGAAAGCGACTTGTCTACACTATCTTATGCAGTAAATCACATTTTAAAAAGTGGAGTACATTTACAAAATGTGTCTGCTAAGGATTTTATGGAGAAAGTGCAGCACCGAGATGATCATTTGGAAACACAACTGATCAATCTGATGGCTTGTCAGCGTGGGACAAATTAATATTGGTACCGACGCCATGGTGAATTAAAATGCATGTTACGGAATTTAGGAACACCAACATGGTTCCTTACCCTAAGCTGTGCTGAGTACGCTTGGGATGATTTACTGGATTTTCTACGAGAGGCAAATTCAAACATTAAAAACATCGAATACAAGACAGCAGGAGAACTGTGCTCATTGGATCCGGTTAATGTTTGCAGATATTTCAATTATAGATTTGAGGCTATGATGTCCTTCATCTGCAATAAAAAAAATCCACCTCTTGGAGAAGTAGTGGATTTCTTTTGGAGAAAAGAGTACCAGGCAAGAGGTGCTCCTCATATTCATATGCTGTTGTGGATCAAGGATGCCCCAAAGTTTGGAACAGATACTGATGAAGCAGTGTTATCTTACATTGAAGAATATGCAACATGTGCTATACCAAAAAGCACAGAAGAGAAAAAGTTAAAGGAGCAAGTTTTACGTTTCCAAAGTCATCGGTGTGGAAAATACTGTCGACGGAAATACAAGAGCAAAGATAAATACTACACTAAATGTCGATTTGGATTTCCTAGACCTGTTCTTTCAAATGGAAGAGTAAACAGTTTTATGTCATCTGTGAGACATACTATCACAAGAAAATCACCTAAGAATACCTACAACCTAAAAAGAAAAGAAGAATCAAAAAATATAAATGACTACAACTCAGTCATTTTATCCATGTGGAATGCTAACATGGATATACAGTATGTAGCTGACAATTCCATTGCTGTTGCTCGATATGTAACGTCTTACATTACTAAATCTGAAAAAACTGAATTGAAAGAAATGTGGGAAGAGATTTCTCACGAGAAGACTGTCAGTAAGAAGCTGTACAGTTTCAGTTTAAAGATGTTATCGCATCGAGAAATTGGATCCTACGAATGTTCAGATAGGTTATCTTCTGCAAGTCTCTACTCGAAATCAAGAAGAATAATTTGGGCAGGTTTAGGCCTTGCAGCAATGAGAAATCGGGTACTGAAATCTGTTGGAGAAATTGAATATTTGGCCGAGAATGACCCAGAAAGTACAGATATTTTGAAATCAACCATGTTGGACACATATTATCCAAAAAGAAGTCATCATCTGGAGGACATGTGTCTCTATGAAGTGCTGCAGAACTACATTTATTCACGGAAAGCCGCAGAAGACATCAACAATTTAAAATATAAAGTCATTGGTGAGGAAGGATGTTTGGTGAAGCAAACAAAAGGAAGTTTGATAAATCACAGGAAGCTGAGTTGCGACACTACTGACAAAAAGGAATTTTACTACTTGGCTCTTTTACAGCTGTTTAAACCATGGCGTTCAGAGGACGAACTACTGGGAGAATTTCAAAGCTATGAAGATTCTTTTAATGCTTGCAAAGACAGCATACAATGCAGTACATTCTCAACTTATCTGCAAATGTTAAATGAAGAAATTGAACAGGAAACTACAATTGCAGCTGAAGTAGCTAGAGACAGTTCTCAAGACAGCCAAAGTTCAGGAACACTCAGTCAAGATCCCCTAGGACAACCAATCGTTGAAAATGAAGCATCAATAGCCATGAATGAAGTGGAAACGGCTATGAATCAAGCTCAAGAAGAATTTATAGACTTACAAAATTTGGAAAGACAACTGAATGAAGAGCAGCAACAAATTTATGAAGAGATCAGAAGCAAAATTGATCACGGATTTCTACATGAAAAAAAAGAGTGCTCATGCACATCATTTCATCCAATCAGGATGTATGTAAGCGGACAAGCTGGAACTGGAAAAAGTTTCCTAATAAAAGTCATCAGAAGCTACCTACAGCAAAAAACGGATTCTACTTTGTCTTGTGTGGTTACTGCTCCAACTGGGTTAGCAGCATATAACATAAAAGGAATCACCTTACATCGTTTGCTAATGTTACCAGTGGAGCATGAGAACAAAATACAATACAACAAGCTAACTGGAGAAGTATGCTTGGAAGTTTCAAGAGTATTGAAGAAGATGCAAGTTCTCATTATTGATGAGGTGAGCATGGTATCAAACTTAATGCATGCCTTTGTGCATTTAAGAATGCAGCAAATTCTAAGGACAGACTATGACGTGTTATTTGGTGGAAAACATGTCATAGTTTTTGGGGATCTTCTACAACTTACTCCAGTTAAAGGACAACCAGTGTTTAATACTGTGACACATGAAGACACAAAGAAGTCATTGGGAAGCATCGGTAATGCAAATATTTGGTCCTTCTTTGAGTACAAGGAACTTACTACTAATATGAGGCAAGCAAACGATGAAGAATATGGAAGTATTCTGAAAGATATCAGAATTGGACTACTCACAGAAGTTGGCAAAAAAGCATTACAGAGTCGGCTGCTACATAATTTATTTCCAAAGGAAGAAATAGTTGCACAGAAGATATGCAAGAACATTGCAGAAAAGAAAAGTGTCATCTGCTTAATGCCAACTCTACGTGAATGCTCAATATTCAATGAGGAGCTTTTAAAATTGGAAAAGGAAGATATCAGGAAATTGGAAGCAGTGGACAAAATTGAGGATGGAAGAATTACTATCACATTAACAGGCACACTGAAAAATAAATTGGATTCACTAGAGAAGAACATTTCCAAAACAGCTGGATTAGAAATAAATCTATATGTTTGCATGAACTGTAGAGTATTTTTAAGGAGAAATTTGGATGTTGAAAAAGGTTTAGTTAATGGAGCTATGGGAAGAGTTGTGGGTTTTATTAATTATCAGAAAAAAGATGGAATTGAATGTTTAAAAATAAAATTTGATCAGATAGAAGAAGTTAAAGACATTTGTCGTTGTTCAGTTCGTTTCATGCTTGTGAAAGACTTATATGTACGTAGGAAGCAGTTTCCGTTTTCGCTAGCATATGCTGTAACTATTCACAAGTCTCAAGGATTGACTGTAGATTGTGCTTTTGTGAACATTGGTTCAACTGTGTTCAAAGAAGGTATGGCTTATGTAGCTTTGTCACGAGTGAAAACATTATCTGGTTTATTCATGATAGACTTTGATGACTCAAAAGTTAGTGCTGATACAAATTGTGTAAAGGAGTATAATAGATTAAGAAGAACCTATGCTCCTCATTTAGGTCAGTATCCTGTGTTGGAGAAACGTGTAGTTTCTCGTAAAAGGAGAAATGAGAATATCTGTAATGAAGATGTAGAGAGGAGGAAAAAAAAGAGGAGTGATGTAATTGCAAGCAAAAAGAAAAAGGAAAATGAAGAAGAGGTTGTAGGATGTCATTTTGAAAATAGCTCTGGTGTCAACTGCTACGCTAATGTAGTGCTGAATGTTGCATTTTATCTGGAAAGTGTGCAAGAGCAGATAATAGTAAATCAGAGAAAAAGATTCTGTTCTGAGTTGAGTCTCCTTTTTCAAAAGCTGAGTAATGATAAAACTCAAATAGAAAGTGCTACTGAAATTAGAAAACTTTTAGATGTATGTTCAGGACGAACACAGTTTTCTCAAAATGTACAGCAAGACGCACAGGAATTCTTGATGTTTTTTCTTCAGGTACTGGAAGAAGAAGGGGTTCCCATTGAAAATATGTTTGGTGTCTCTTATAAATGGGAACATAGTTGTGAAAACTGTTACAATACATGTGGCTCTAATGTTGATTCTGAAAGGTTTATTTATTTAACATTGCCAGAAAGTAAAACAGTCACTTTTGCTAAATTAGTTAAAGATGCTAATCATAACATGGAATGCTGTGAGTGTCAATCTGAAATGTTTTCAACGTTAATTTTAAAGGAATACGGACAATATGTAATTTTAATGATGCAACGATGTAAAGCTGATGGTTCAAAATTGGATACTTTAATAAAGAAGTTTACAGGACAGCAATTATCAATTTCAGGAAAAACTTTTGTAACAGTTGCAATAATTTTCCATGAAGGACCTACTGTTACTTCTAGACATTACACAGTTTATCTTAAATGTGAAAAATGCTGGACACTGTGTAATGATTCCCAATTGATTTTCAAGCAACGTTTGCCTTTTGATTTAGCAAATTCCTATCTAATCTTCCTGAAACCTAAATTTTAGAGAGACTTGGCAAGATCTGTACAAAACAATTTTACCATTTTATTGGATTACCATTGGAATTTTCAAAAAAAATGATTTTTCAAATTATCATTTGGCCTAATGGAAAGGTAACCAATTGTAATGTGGACTTTTTAAATTTTTAATGAAACTTTGGAAAACCAAAAATTTAGACAAAATTGGTAACATCTGCACAATTTAAATTTTGGAATGTTATTGGATTGCCATTGGAAATTTATTCAAAAAAGATTTTTAAAATTACTATTTGGCCATGAGGAAAGGTAAACAATTGTATTGTGGACTTATTTAATTATTAATTAATCTTTCGGAAACCAAAATGTTACAGAGAATCGGTGAGATCTGTACAATTTAAACTTTAGAATTTTATTGGATTACCATTGGAAATTTAATCAAAAAAGAATTTTAAAATTACTATTTGGCCTAAAGGAAATGGAACCAGATGTATTGTGGAGTTATTTGAGATATATTTTTGTGATTATACTTCTGAAACAAAAATGTCAGACGGTATTTTAAAGAAATAAGTACTGATATTAGATGATATTTTTTTAGAATATTATGCATTTCTATAATGTTATGTTTAAGTAAAAAGAGATTGTGGGCTTTTTTAAAACAATCTTTGAGATTGTTATTTTTTTTTTTGCCCGCTGTTAAATGATGAATGCAATTGCTTTCACAATTTATAGTGAAATGCAATATATTCTGAAAACAGCAAAAAAAAGGCAAAAATTTTTGGGGGAAAAATATGTAAATACGTGTACTGTGTTATATATTGATTTATTAAATATTAATACTTTTTTCTTTTTTTTCAGATTGTGAAAGAAAATTTAAAAAAAAAAACCAACCATTTTTTCAAGTAATTTCAATTACATTTTAATTAAAAATTAAATTGTTGGGTGGGACAGGTAACTGAGAAATTAGAAGGTCTCTTTATTCCACTTTATCTCAAAAAGATTTTTAGTATTTAGCTTTAGGTAAAAAAAATAAAAAAAAAAGTTTTAAAGAAAAAATAAAAAAACGTTGAGAGGTAAGGTTGGCTCTTAAAAGAGCCGTTGTGTTCATGCAGGGACAGAGGAAAGGAAGTATGGGAACATTAGCTGGTTGGACATTTGTGCTGGTCTATTTTGTTGTTAATGAGGGGAACACTGGTCTCCCTATGAACAATTAGATCATGGCAAAATGAACACCGCATAGTAACCCTACCAAACCGAGGGTTCGTTTCCAGAGGATCAGAAAAAGGTGAATCTGCCCCCACAGATGAAGGGCTCAGCTGAGCTTCCGAAGAAGGACTCGGCTGAGCTGCTGTGGATGTGCTTGCTCGACTTACTGAAGGGTTGCCTCTAGTATGTCGTGCATGTGTCCTAGGATGCACATCCTCAAGGTGTCTCAACATAGTGTGATTCCCGAAGGAATACTTCTTGTTGGGATTACCTCTCAAAAGTACACGCTGGCACAGCTTGCAAGTCACCAAAGCAGCATTGACTTTTTTCTCACCCTCTGGAAAACTGAAATACTCCCATATGAAAGAGCTCTTCTGTTTCCTCTTTCTCTGCCTGATGGTGGTGCTGCTAGCCTCACTCTCAGTAGAAGAGTGCTGGTCTGCCATCGTATCACAAAGACAAGTCAGCTCCTTCTCCTAAGGGATCACAAGCAGAAATGAGGGGAATGGGTGTGGTGTAGGAGAGTTCTAGAACTGAAAGTAGTTTCAACCAATCAAAAGTTGTGTTTCATGATCACATGACCCACCGTGCGCGTACGTTACGCTTACGGTGCGCTTACGGTAAAAGTACGCATGCGCGTAAAAAAGACACGCGCTCGCGCGCATGCGCAAAACAGTCACCCCACAACACTTCCGTGTAACGTGCGCGTGTAGCGTACACGCCTACGCGCCCCACGCACAGTACGCGCGGCTACGCAAATTGCGTAACTATACGCAAAGAGAGTAGATAAATTACGGACATTGCGTAAACCGTACGCTTACCGTACGCGCACTAAAAAAAAAAAAATATTTTCTATGTTATACTAATATATCTTACCTGTTTGGTAAAAAAAAAAAAAGAGAAAAATTGATATATTGCAGATTTTTTTTAAAAAAAACAGTGTTTTAAGAGAATAAAAAGTTTAAAAAAAACTTGTTTTTTTTTTAAAAAAAAAACACATTTAATATAAGAATTTATAATAAAAAAATCATAAAAAATCAATAAAAAAAAATATGGGAATCACATATGTTATAGGTAAGAATTAGCATTTAAAAAACCATACAAATTCACTGAAAAAACCATGGGTTTCACACACGTTATAGTTAGAAATTAGCATTTAAAAAACCTTGCTAATTCACTGAAAAAACCATAGGTTTCACACATGTTATAGTTAGGAATTAGCATTTAAAAAACCTTGCAAATTCACTGAAAAAACCATAGGTTTCACACACGTTATAGTTAGGAATTAGCATTTAAAAAACCTTGCAAATTCAGTGAAAAAACCATAGGTTTCACACACGTTATAGTTAGCTGGACATTTCACTCGTAAAAAAACAATGAAATTTCCCCGTTATAGTTAGTTAAGCTAACTATAACTCGCGCGCCCGCAATGCACTGCTGATGACGTCACATATTACATCACTCATGACATGGTCAGTGACATCACTCATGACATCACTGATGACATCTCAAATGACATCACTGATGACATCACTGATGACATCATCCATGTGATAGAGTGGCAGACCTCCTCTCACCCTAATATAACCTTTGATACACACATTCAAAAATAGAGACTGAAATTTTCAAAAAAATGGACATACCAATACCAATTACAACAACCTCTTCAATAATGCTAAGATCCACATAAACATCCACTCATTCACCAACAGTCCTGTACAGTCACTCATTCGTGTACTCACACATCATATGTACTCATACACCTATACATCCTGTAACACAATGCCTCTCATCCATAGAGTTACTCACACACATAGTTACTCATGCTAATAAAGAATCAAACATACATTTATTTGCATATACAGTTATACACACACCACCACACTTACTTCTATGGAAACTTACACATACTTAGTCTTTTAAACAATCACTTATAGAAACACATACTTATTCATACAGGAACTCTTTCAATCTCTCACTCTCACATACACTCACTTATATACACCAATAGTCACATATACTAGTTTAAAACATATGTAGTTACTCATAAAGACACTATTGAGACAGCCATTCATTCACTAACACACCCATACACACACTCTTCCACCCATACAGTCCTGCACATATGCGGTCTTCAACACATACAAACAGTGAGTCACTCATTCATGCACTTATGCACTACGTAATACCCCCCACCGAACCATACAGACACTCAGACACTCATACTGATACTCAAAAAACCAACTAATAACCTATATAGACACTCATGTAGCTGCTCACCAACCCATGCAGCCACTTATACACAAAGTGAGAGACTGATACAGGTATTTACACATTTAAACATTACTCACTTAGCCATGTATTCAATAAGATACACTTAATCAGTCAGTAATACAATCAATTTTTCAAAAACAAATCATCCATTTAGACACTTATATACTCATTTATTCTTCCATCGACCTTGAGATATACATATATAAAACATATTTAATTTTCAGAAAAACACACATTCACTGGATGATGTCATCAGTGATGTCATTTGAGATGTCATCAGTGATGTCATGAGTGATGTCACTGACCATGTCATGAGTGATGTAATATGTGACGTCATCAGCAGTGCATTGCGGGCGCGCGAGTTATAGTTAGCTTAACTAACTATAACGGGGAAATTTCATTGTTTTTTTACGAGTGAAATGTCCAGCTAACTATAACGTGTGTGAAACCTATGGTTTTTTCACTGAATATATATATGTTTATGATCTCTTGCAGGACGTCCAGTGTATCTTACCTTATATCAGTTATTGCTCGTTTATTAATCAGTATTATAGGTTGCTCAGTTATTGATTCATGCCTTTAGATTATAAGTTTGCTACATATATTTGAATCTTATGCATTTGGTATCTGAGACAGCTTTTGTTTAGAGAGTATTATGTAATAAACCCCAAGCCTTATTCTAAAAGTGATAGAGTATTTGCATTTTCTTAAATAAAACCCCTTTTCAAAAGGTGCTGTTTGTTTTGTGTTGAAGTCTTGCTGTGCCAGGGGTGGTAAGATATGCTCAAAAGTGTATATTATTCAAAGGTGCAGTGGTATATTTGCCTCCCAGGTGGGAGTGCAGGGATTGGGTGTGGCTTATTGGTGAGAAGCCACATTCAAAACAGTAAGAGACCTCATTATTTTTTTCTAGGATAGGTGTAGGAGAGTAGGATCTGCACTTATGTTGCCCCCACTTTTTTTCTGATGTTAACACTGGTTTCTGGCTATAGTCTGGCTGGGTCCCTGCTAATCAGGGCCCCAGCCTCTCTCTTCTCTCTAAACGACTTGGAGTGCATATTAGATGCACTAGTGATTGGATACTGTGGTACCTTATGAGCCCGTAGTATATGGTACCTTAGGTACCAAGGGCATAGGTACTTCACAGGCCTACCAGGGGCTGAAGCATGTATTATGCCACCCCTGGGAAGCAGACTACATCTGACACCACAGGCCTGCTACTGCAGCCTGGGTGAGGTAGTGTTAGCACTCCTCACTGAGGTATAGGTTCCCTATATCTCACCTTACACACACATATAAACCTATCAGTCACCCCTAAGGCAGGCCCTAACAATCTTGAGGGCAGGGTGCTTGGTTTCCAAGTGAGGGGGTGCATCTGCCTGAGCAGGGCCCCTCTGCAGCTCTCAGAGTCCATTCTCTGTGGCTGTTTGTGGATGTGGTTAAATCATATACTCTTAAGTGCATTATAACCTAGCGGTAAATGCTAACTTTTGGATAGCTGCATCAAAACATGTCGTGTTTGGTGTCAAACGCTTTGGAATCATACCCCCACACCAGTAACTGGTGTGGGAGTATGATCCCACCCTTCTAGAGGGATAGACACGTACCCACTGTGGAAACACGGTAGAATCCTGAAGAGCCCTGGCATCACAAAATGGATGCCACCAGTCACAGACACTGGGCTGCCCTCCTGCTGCTGACCGAAACTCGCAGTGGAGGAGGCCCAACAATAGCCATCCTGTCACAGGGAGGTGTGGTCACCTCCCAGACAGGGTTTAGTGTATTGGGGCTGGGTGGGTGCACTCCTATAGTGCTTTGAAGTCCTGCACTGGGGGAGCAGTAGGCTCCTCTATGCATATGCCAGCTCAAACCGGTTCAGTGGCTATCAGTCCCTGCTCTGGCGTGAAACTGGACAAAGGGAAGTGGGTGTAGCCACCCACTCCCTTGACCCTTCCATAGGTGGGGTCATAGAGCTAGTCCCTCCCTTCCTTCTAGTATAAGTTAGGAAACCCTTGCCATTGCAAACTAGATATCCCTGGACGACGCTCTGAAGAAGAATCCTGGACCTTCGACGTTCCACTACCTCTGGAAGACTGAAGAATCTCCCTTGGAGTCAAGGAGTGACTCCCCTGCTTGGCAGGCACCAAAACTTTGAATCAACGGTTGCAAACCTTCCCGCTCCCGCCGGAGTCCGAAGTCCCTGCAGCCCTGGAAGTGGATTTCCTGACTTTTCCAAGGTCATCGTGAGTCCACAACGATGCTGAGGCAAGTGGACCCCACGAGTGACGAGGAACCGCAATACCAGGGTACCGGGCACTATTCTCGAGTGCCAGGCCTTCACGACGTTCTACGAACTTGTGCATTAGACCACGTGTGGTCCAAGCCTCCAGCAGGATTTCCTCCAAAGATCAGAGGCCTACCTCGTTCCGAGTGACCGTGGGCTGCTGGTGAGTGAATCCTCCCGAGGCGTCTTCGCAATCCCTTGCCAGTTGGCTTGTGGGTCCCCAGAAGACTTTTGTACAGAACCAAAGGGCTCCCTCGTTGCTCCAGGCCTGCCCTGACTTACCTCGCTGGGTGAGTCCCTCAGACCTTGCTGGTCTGCACCGCTGACTTTTTACACTTTCCACGAGACTTGCTGTTGCCAAGGCTTGTTGGCTCCAATATGGTCGCCGACACCGCAGAAAGCTGCAGACTTCGTGGGACATGCCGAATCCAGCTCCTGGTCATCGTCGACGCCTCCTGGACCTCGTGGCTAAAGAGTCAAGACACCCGTGATCACCTGAAATCACCAGACGACTGAGGGCATCCAGCTTCCTTGCCCCGGGTCACTGCCAAGTGACTTTGAACACGGTCCCCTCTGCTTTCAGGTCTTCCTCCTTCTGAATCCAGCCTTGGATTCCACCGGATACTTCTTCTGTCTTCACAAGCAGCAAGTCTTCTTTGGCTCCCATTGAAAACGACGCAGCGACCCGACACCAAAAGATACCTATGCACCCGGCTTCCCTGGGTAAGCTAACTCCAGCACTACGGTGCTTCTGTGTGTGTTGGCTCTAGAACTACTTACCCTGTAAGTGACTTGCTTGTAGACTCTCCCGAAGTATCCTAAAACTTGCAACTTGTTCCATTGAAGTCAATTGGGATCTGCAGCTGTGTTCTCACACTGCATGCGTCTCCCGTGGGTTCTTTACTTACCTGTCTTGGGTGGATTAGTGAGGCCCCAGCGCTTCTGAAGGCCTTAGGCCGTGTCCCTTCACAAGTCGATATTCCTAAGTCTCTTATTTAGTATATGGTCTGGTACGCCCCTCGGGCCCCAGCCATATTTGTGATTAATTTATTGTGAAAGGTTGATTTGTGCATATGTTCCTGACTTCTAATCTCATAAAGAGATTAGTAAAGTGTGTCTAGTAATAAATACATATATATTTGATATATATACCTGTGTGGTGTCCTTTCATTTAGTAATTCAAGAGATTATAAGGTAAAACAAGCTGCTTTACATTCCTCTAAAGACTTAGCCTGAAGGCTGCTCTCCACAGCTACCACTAGGACAGCTTTCTTTAAAGGTTGTCTTAAACCTATCTACCATAAGAGTCGAATTGGACTGGTGCAAGGTGGCCACTTTAACTAGTGATCAGCGTATACCAGGCCAACTTCTCACAATAGGGTAAGGGCCACTCCATCAATCTTGGAGTGCCCTTGGTGCCACTGGCTCCAAAACCCACACCTTTTGCCCAGGTTGAAATTCAACAAGGGCAGCCTTTTGGTCATACCAGTGCTTCTGAAGCTCCTGGCTGACCTCAAGATTCTTGGATGCCTTTTCCATGTACTCAGCCATTCTGGACCTTAGGCCAAGCACATAGTCCACAATGTCTTTGTTGGGTTCTTGGAGAGGCCTCTCCCAACACTCTTTCACAAGGCAGAGTAGTCCCCTCACAGGATGACCAAACAGAAGTTCAAAGGGGGAAAACCCTTCTCCCTTCTGTGGCACTTCTCTGTAAGCGAAAAGCAGGCATGGCAACAGGACATCCATCTCCTCTTGAGTTTTTCAGGGAGTCCCAGGATCATGCCTTTAAATGTCTTGTTGAACCTTTCAAAAAGGCCATGGGTTTGTGGATGGTATGGTGTAGTATACTTGTACTGCACTCCACACTCCTTCCACGTGTGTTTGGAACCTCTGTCTGAAACCACCTCCTTAGGAAACCCTACCCTGGTGAAGACACCCAGGAGGGCCTTGGCTACTGCAGGAGCTGTAGTCGTCCTAAGTGGAATTGCTTCAGGGTACCTAGTAGCATGACCCACTACTACTAGAATGAACTTGTTCCCTGAGGCTGTGGGAGGTTCAAGTGGACCCACAATGTCCACACCTAACCTTTCAAAGGGAACCCCCACCACAGGCAGTGGTATGAGGGGGGCCTTTGGGTGGCCACCTGTCTTGCCAACGGCGTGACAGGTAACACAGGAACTTACAAACTCCTTCACCGTTTGGTGCATCTGGGGCCAGTAGAAGTGACTAACTAGCCTTTCCCAAGTTTTGGATTGCCCCAGATGTCCAGCTAAGGGGATGTCATGAGCCAAAGTTAGGAGGAACTCCCTGTACTTCTGTGGCACTACCACCCTCCTGGTGGCTCCAGGAGTGGGGTTTCTTGCCTCAGTGTACAGTAATCCCTCTTCCCAATAGACTCTGTGGGTACCACTGACATCTCCCCTTGCTGCTGAAACAGCTTGCTGCCTCAGGCTTTCACGAGTGGGACAGTCTCGCTGACCCTGGCACAGCTCTTCCCTAGAGGGTCCCTCTGGGCCCAAGAGTTCAACCTGGTAAGGGTCAAGCTCCATAGGCTCAGTTCCCACTGGGGTGTCCAAGTCCTCTCCCTGTGGAGACAAGTCCTGAGTGGTTGGCTGTACAGAAGCTGGTCCCCCAGTCTTCTTACCTTTTCTCTTGGTGGGATGGGCCATACTTTCAGGCTCCAATCCTACTTTTTCAATCTTCCTCTTGCTCTGTGCTCTTGTTTGCACAAACACCAATTCAAGGATACCCAGCATGGCTGCATTGGTTTTCAACTCAACCTCAGCCCAGGCTGAGGTTTCCAGGTCATCTCCAAGCAGAAATGCAGCTGGTAGCTTTTGAGAGACCACTTCCTGTTTCAGGCCAGTAAATCCCCCCCGCCCCCCAGCCTAATGTCACTATAGCCATTGGATGATTAGTGGTAACACTGTCAGCACTGGTGACTGGGTAGGTTTTCCTAATCAAGTATTGCTCTGGGGAAACCAGTGTGTCTCTCACCATAGTGACACTGACACCTGTATCCCTCAGAGCTTCTATCCTAGTTCCATTAACCCAGGGGTTTTGTAAGTACTTCTTTAAGTTGGGTGGCCACACAGCTACAGTGGCAAACTCAACTTCCCCTTCTGAAACTAGAACTGCTTCAGTGTGCATCCTGAGTTGCTCTGGGCACACTGCTGATCCCATCTGTAGACTTGCCACCCCAGATGTAGCTGTACTGGTTGCCTTAGGGGCCTTGTTGTGGGGGCAAGTTTTATCTACAGTTAAGTGTCCCAACTTCTTACAGTAGTTACACCAGGCCTTTGTGGGATCAAAATTCTTCCCCCCTATAAGGCTGAGGCACATAGGGAGTAGTTCGCGACCCACCACCCTGTACAGGTTTTTGTGGCCGCTTAGAAGACTCAGACTTTTTATCTTGGGGATTCTCACCAACTTTCCCCAGGGGGAGGTTTTGAAAGGAATATGCTACTTACCAGTATGCATCTGTTCTTGGCATGTAGAGCTGCAGAGTTGTACACTTAGAATAGATCGCCATCTGGTGTAGGGCCCGGATGTTTGCAGTTTGTTTTTGTTCTTTGGACAGTCTTTGGAAGTCACAAGTTCGGTGACTCCTCCTTCGGTCCGTACTGCGCATGGGCTTCGGCTCCATCCTCAGATTGTTTTTCACCAACAGGGAAATGATGGAGCGTAGTAATAACAGTGAGAAACCCATGTGTGTTGTATCTAAATAAGATGGACTGGAACGGATACAGGTAGCCGGGGAGGCGGGTGGGCGTGTACAACTCTGCTGCTCTACATGCCAAGAACAGATGCATACTGGTAAGTAGCATATTCCGTTCGAGGCATATGAGCTGCAGATTGTACACTTAGCATAGATTATATAGCAGTACCCAACCTTAGCGGCGACCACCGGTATCCGTTGCAGCGGTTTGAAAAAGTGTCTTTAGTACAGCCTGGCCCACACTAGCTTGTTGCTTGGAATGCACGTCTACACAGTAATGTTTTGTGAAGGTGTGCGGTGGTGACCATGTGGCTGCTTTGCAGATGTCATCTAAGGGTATGTTCCCTAGAAAAGCCATAGAAGCCCCTAATTTTCTAGTAGAGTGGGCTTTAGGTGGAACAGATAATGTTATTTTTGCCTTTTGATAGCAAATTTGTATACACTTTACAATCCACCTAGCTATCCCTGATTTAGAGATGGGGTTGCCTTTATGTGGTGGAGAGAAGGAAACAAACAATTGTTTAGTTTTCCTGAAAGGTTGTGTTCTCTGTATGTAGTACAGTAAGGCCCTCTTAACATCAAGTGTATGTAGAGCCCTTTCCGCAACAGATTGAGGTTGCGAGAAAAAGACAGGTAATTCCACCGATTGATTGAGATGGAAGGGGGAAATGACCTTGGGCAGAAACTTTGGATTTGTACGAAGTATCACTTTGCTGTGATGTATTTGTAAGAAGGGTTCCTGTATAGTGAACGCTTGTATTTCACCAACCCTTCTAAGGGAAGTGATAGCTACGAGGAAAGCTGTTTTCCAGGTGAGGAACTGTAGCTCACATTTATGCATTGGTTCGAAAGGCGGACCCATTAGCCTTGTAAGAACTACATTTAGATTCCATACAGGGGAAGGTGGTGCCCTGGGAGGAATTACTCGTTTAAGGCCTTCCATAAAGGCTTTAATAGCGGGCACTCTGAACAGTGATAAATGCTGTCTGTTTTGTAGATAAGCAGCAATTGCTGCTAGGTGTAGGCGTATGGATGAATATGCCAGGTTACACCTGTGAAGATGGAGCAGATAGCATATGATGTGCTGTATGGATGCATCTAAAGGGTTGATTGTATTGTTACGGCAGTAAACCACAAATCTCTTCCACTTTGCGGCATAGCATGCTCGAGTGGTAGGACGTCTGGCTTCCTTGATAATGTTCATGCAATCAGGGGGAAGGTTAAGGTACCCAAATTCTAAGATTTCAGGAGCCAGATCGCAAGGTTGAGCTGAGCTGGGTCCGGGTGCCTGATTTCTCCATGGTTCTGAGTTAGGAGGCATGGGGACAGGTGCAGTTTTTGATGTGGTACCACCGAGAGCTGTAGTAGTGTGGTGTACCACGGCTGCCTGGCCCATGTTGGAGCTACCAGAATGAGTGTGAGGGAGTGCTGTTGTAGCTTCCTTACCACTAATGGAATTAGTGGGAGAGGTGGAAAGGCGTATGCAAATTTGCCTGACCAGTTCATCCATATCGCATTGCCTTTGGACAATGGGTGTGGGTATCTGGCGGCGAAGCTTGGGCATTTTTTGTTTTCGTGGGTGGCGAAGAGGTCTATCTGAGGATGCCCCCATTTGTGGAAGAATGGGCGAAGAACTTGTGGATGCAGTTCCCATTCGTGTAGTTGTTGCGTTTGTCTGCTGAGCAGATCTGCCATGGTGTTTTGTACGCCTGGAACGTGCTGTGCCAGGAGAAAGATGTTTTGAGGAATTGCCCATCTCCATATGCTCTGGGCTAAGCGGGAGAGCTGGGGAGAGTGTGTCCCCCCCCTGTTTTTGGATATAATACATTGCAGTCATATTGTCTGTGCGAATGAGGACTGCTTTGGCCGAAATCTGTTTTTGAAAAGATTTTAGGGCTAGAAAGATCGCCAAGAGCTCCAGATGGTTGATGTGGAGCGACTTTTGCTGTGGCGTCCATAGACCTTGCATTGTGAGGTGTAAGAGGTGCGCTCCCCAGCCGGAGAGCGATGCGTCCGCTGTTAGAATCACCTGAGGAACCGGGTCCAGGAACGGCCGCCCTTTGGAAAGGTTTGTGGTGTTCCACCACTGCAGAGAGTGATGGGTGCGGCCGTCCACCAACACCAGATCCGTCAGCTGTCCCTGGGCCTGGTTCCATTGTCGTGCTAGGCACTCTTGAAGTGGACGCATGTGGAGTCTTGCATGGGGCACTATGAAAATGCAAGATGCCATCATCCCTATGAGCATCATAAACACTCTTGCTGGAAGAGAGTGTTGAGGAAGGAACGTTTGGCGCAAGGCTTGTATGCTTGCGATTCTGGCTGAGTTTGGATAGGCAATACCTTTGGAGGTGTCTATAGTGGCCCCGAGATATTGCTTTGTGTGAGATGGTAGGAGGTGGGACTTTTGGTAGTTCACCGTGAAGCCTAGCTGGTGGAGCAGTTGAATGGAGCTGTTGGTATGTTGCACACATTGGTTGTAGGACGCGGCTTTTATGAGCCAGTCGTCTAAGTAAGGGAAGACGTGAATATGTTGACGTCTGATGTGTACTGCTACAACTGCTAGGCATTTGGTAAACACCCGTGGTGCAGTGGTGACCCCGAAGGGGAGAACTGTGAACTGGTAATGTTGACCGTCCACCACAAACCGGAGGTACTTCCTGTGAGAAGGGTGTATTGGAATGGGAAAGTATGCGTCTTTCAGATCCAAGGTAGTGAGAAAGTCTCCCTGACAGAGGAGCGGGAGGACTTGTTGTAGGGTGACCATGTGGAAATGGTCTGAATGTATGTATGCATTTAGAGGCCGGAGGTCCAGGATGGGCCTCAGGGTCCCGTCTTTCTTCGGTATTAGGAAATACAGAGAGTAGACCCCTAGATTTTGCTGATTGACGGGGACTTGCTCTATAGCGTGTTTTTGGAGGAGGGAGAGCACCTCCTGTTTGAGCAGTGTGGAATGTTCTTGAGACAATGGACGGTGCCTTGGTGGGATATTGGGTGGGGTAGATGTTAGCTCGAGACAGTACCCTGACCGAATATTTTGGGTCACCCATTTGTCCGATGTTATGGATTCCCATGCGTGGATAAAGTTTTGTAGTCTGCCCCCGACCGGAGTGGGATGGTCTGGGGGGAGCGGAGGGAAGTCATTGTGCGGGCGGGGTGGCAGAACGGGTGGTGTTAGTTTTGCCCCTGCCCTTATTGTTGTTGCCTCTGTAACCACCCCTTTGGTAGCCCTTCGAAAAGGTATTTTGAGGAGGGGATCTGTAGGAGGTAGAGGCGCTATCGGTGGAGTAGCCTCTGCCTGTGCTACGAAAGGATGAGCGTCGAAAGGAGCGTTTAGGGGTCTGTGATTGTAATGCCCCCATAGACTTTGCTGTGTCTGTGTCCTTTTTCATTTTTTCCAATGCTTCGTCTACCTTTGGCCCAAAGAGATTTTGTTGGTCAAAGGGGTGATTTAGTATGGATGCCTGGACTTCAGGCTTGAACCCTGAGATCCTGAGCCAGGCATGACGACGATGCAGGACACTAGTATTTATGGCTCTAGAAGCAGTGTCGGCTGCGTCGAGGGCACATTTAATGGAGGTGTTAGTAATTAGCTTACCCTCCTGTATTAGGTCATGAGCTTTGCGTTTGTGTTTTTCTGGGAGGTGCTGTATAAGAGCCTCAAGCTCATCGTAGTGTGCTCTGTCATAGCGCGCAAGCAGCGCTTGTGTATTCGCAATGCGCCAGATGTTTGCGGCTTGCGAGGCGGTGCGTTTGCCAGACGCGTCTAGAAGTTTGGATTCCTTATCTGGCGGTGGGGCCTCTCCTGAGGACTGGGAGTTAGCTCGCTTTCTAGCTGTGGACACAACTAGGGAATCTAAGGGAGCAGGGCCCTTAATGTATGTAGGGTCTGTGGGTGCCGCCTTATACTTTTTTTCTATTCTAGGGTTCAATACCATGGCCCTGACAAGGTCTTTGAACACCTCTGCAGCATGCTTGGTGACACCTTTAAGCATGGGCAAGATAGCTGTGGACTTATCCTGAATGTCGAATGTATCCAGTAAGAAGTCGTCTTCCACTGGTTCACTGTGCATTTCCACCCCATGGTAGTGTGCTGCTCTCTGCATTAAGTGGTGAAACCCTAAGGAGTCCTCTGGGGGAGACGGCCTGGATGGGTATAGGTCGTCCTGAGGCACATCCGGTATGTCAGGGTTTTGGTAGTCTTTCCATGGGTCTGGGGTCCCCGGTGGAGTGGTGTCCATTGGGGCGTCCGCCGGGTCATAATCTGGATCCCCGTAATCCGGATCTGGGGACGGGGTCGGGGAATGATGAGGCAAGGGTGGCGGAGACCTGGGAGGGGGAGGGGGTGGAGGAGGTGGAGGAGGGGGAGGAGGCACTGGGGAGGGCACCCTGAGAGGAGAAGTAGCAGAGTCCTTCCGCTTGGGCGGTGGGGGAGGAGCCGGTGTGTCAAGACGTCTTTTCTTGACAACTAAAGTCAATAGCCCAGTCTTTGGATCCTTAAATAAGGTCTTTTGCAAAGGATCTGGTGTAAAGAGGTCCAATGGCACCGAATCGTCCGCTGGCGCCGATGTTTTTGGAGCCGAGGATTTTGATGGTTTCTCTGCGCCATGCCTTTTTGGAACCTCCGGTTTTTTCGGTGTCGAAGTAGTTTTCGGCGCCGGAGCGTCGGTGCCGAGGGATTTGTGTTTGTCTTTTGTCGGCACCGAGAGTCCAGGCTTCGGCACCGGTGGCTTCGGAGTCGAGCTGGGCGTCACTTTCTTCGGTGCCGGACAGTGTTTATCGGCACCAGGCGTTGGCTGGCTCGAGCCCGAGCTGCCGTGAGACTTCTGAGGCTTCGACACCGGGCCCGAAGGTGGGGTGATAGAAGCTGTGTGCTTTGTTTTACCCAGGCCTGCAGGCGAGGGTGTAACCTGAGTCTCTTTGGTTTTGGGCGCGGGGGGTGGGAGGGGGTACAGTACTCACGACCCGCTGTGCCGGTGTGATGTCCTCCACGTCAGAGTCGTCGGCCTCGGAAGCGCTGACGACGTCTTCCTCCTGCTCGGTGTGTTGTTGCCCCGAAGCTCCGGTGTCGTCTCCGAAGATGTCCGGTGGAGCTGCAGTCGATGAGTGCGCCATGGTGCGTCGAGCTCTTCGATCCCGGATGGTCTTTTTTGATCGAAAAGACTTACAGGCGGGGCAGTCTCTAGCCTCGTGTTCTGGAGAGAGGCAAAGGTTACACACCTGATGGAGGTCGGTGTGGGGGAAATTTAGACCCACATTTTGGGCACTTTTTGAACGGAGTCCTTTCCATCGGCCGGGACCGGAGTCGAGGAGGGCCCGAAGGCCGGTGCCGATGTGCGGAATGGAGAAAAGTGCCGCTTCGAGAGATGGAGATAGATGAAGAAACTCGAAGAACGAGGATTTTCCGTCGGGGCTGGAACCGTAGAAGTTCGAAGCCGGAGCACGAAGTATCACATCCGAGCCCGATGGCGGAAAAAAACAATCTGAGGATGGAGCCGAAGCCCATGCGCAGTACGGACCGAAGGAGAAGTCGCCGAACTCGTGACTTCCAAAGACTGTCCAAATAACAAAAACAAACTGCAAACATCCGGGCCCAACACCAGATGGCGATCTATGCTAAGTGTACAATCTGCAGCTCATATGCCTCGAACCCACCTTTTTCTGGTCACCCCCAGTGGTTGTCCTGGTCACCCTAGTCTTGACCCAGTGGTCTGCCTTCTTTTCCAATTCTTCGGTAGAAATTAGACCTAGGTCTACCAAATGCTGATGCAACTTTTCATTTGTTCAATTACTTAGTACATGTTCCTTCATAAACAAATTTTAAAGTTCAGTAAAATCATGCACATTGTGTCCTGGTTAACCAACCATCCAGTGTCTTTACTGACTAGTCTACGAAGTCAATCCAGGTCTGGGTCTGGGTTTTGCGAGCCCCCCGTGAATCTAATTCTATACTCCTCAGTGGTGAGCCCAAATCCCTCAATCAGAGTCTTCTTCATGAGGTAATAGGACCCTGCATCTGTCCCAGCGAGGGTAAGAAGCCTGTCTCTGCAGTTACCAGAGAACAGTTCCCACAGGAGTGCCCCCCAGAGAGGTTTCTTTACTTTTCTCATGTCACAAGCCCTCTAAAAGGCTGTGAACCATTTGGTGATGTCATCACCTTCCTCAAATTTGTGGACAATCCCTTTGGGGATTTTAGGATCATAAGACTGTTCTTTATCCTTATTATTTTTATTGCCGACACCATTGATGGGTGCTAAACCCATCTCATTCCTTTCTTTCTCTAGAGCCAGGAGTCTGGACTCTAGTTCTAATCTCTTAGCCAGCTTTGCTAGAAAGCTGTCCTCTTCAAGGGGGGTCCCCCAGTGTGTTCTCTGGGACCTGGTCCACCTATGTGGGCTCTAGGTCCCCAGAGGTTGATTCTTGGAGGTAAGGGTATGTGGGCCCTTTCCTCCCTAGGGATTATTGGAGGGGGGTCACTATCCCCCTCATCCTCCTCCCTTTCCTCATCTGACTGGTCATCACCATGTCCAGATGGGTGGTCCTTAGCATACTCAGCCAAGAGCTCCAGGAGCCCTTGTTTGGTTGGATGCAGGCCCATTGGTATACTTTTCAGTTTGCATAGGAACCTCAATTCCTTGAAAGACAATTGTAAGTAAGGTGTGAGGTCGAGCTCCTCAACCAGGTCCTGCATGGTACTAACTTCACTAGTAGCTGGGTTTCTTTGAGACATTCTAACCTGACAGTTCTAATCCTTTACCCTTGACTACAATGACTTTTATTTTTCTAAAATTCTAAGGGGACTTCAGCAAGGCCCTGACAAGACTTTTAGTATTTTGGAAAGACCAATTTAGGAAATCAGAATTCTAAAGGCAATTTTAAGAGTTCTGTCGTGTGATCAGATGGTAACCAAGTAGTCCAACAAATGCAAGTTTGTATCCCACCGCTGATCCACCAATGTAAGAAAGTGGCTCTGTATATACTGCACCAAAGTAAGGTTCAGTGTCAATCAATCATTTGTAAAGCGCACTACATACCCGCGAGGGTCTCAAGGCGCTGGGGGTGGAGGGGGCGCTACTGATCGAACAGCCAGGTGTGGAGTATCCTCCTGAAGGTCAGCAGGTCTTGGGTCTGTCGTAGGCTCAGTGGGAGGGTGTTCCATGTCTTGGCGGCGACGTGGGAGAAGGATCTCCCGCCGGTGGTTGTTCTTCGGATGCGCGGGACGGTGGCGAGTGAGAAGCCGGCAGAGCGTAGCTGGCGGTTGGGGATGCAGAAGGAGAGCCATCTGTTGAAGTAGGCTGGGCCAGTCTTGTGGAGTGCTTTGTTTGCGTGGATGAGGAGCTTGAAGGATATCCTCTTGCTGACGGGGAGCCAGTGCAGGTTTCTCAAGTGGGGGGTGATGTGGCCGTGTCGTGGTACGTCGAGGATCAGTCGTGCCGAGTCGTTTTGGATGCAATGCCGTCGTTTGATGAGCTTGATCGGGGCTCCCGCGTAGAGGGCGTTTCCGTAGTCGAGTCTGCTGCTGACGAGGGCCTGGGTGACTGTCTTTCTTGTATCTGTAGGGATCCATCTGTAGATCTTGCGGAGCATGCGGAGGGTGTTGAAGCAGGAGGAGGAGCTGGCGTTGACTTGCTTGGTCATTGAGAGCGTTGAGTCGAGGACGATTCCCAGGTTGCGTGCGTGGTTGGTGGGTGCCAGGGCTGCCCCCAGTGCCGTCGACCACCAGGAGTTGTCCCAGGCTGAAGGGTTGGAGCCGAGGATGAAGACCTCCGTCTTGTCCGAGTTCAGCTTCAGGCGGCTGATCTTCATCCAGTCGGCGACGGCCTTCATTCCTTTGTGGAGGTTGGCTTTGGCGGTGATGGGGTCCTTGGTGAGGGAGAGGATCAGCTGAGTGTCGTCGGCGTAAGAAATTATGTTGAGGTCATGCTGTCGGGCGACGTGTGCGAGCAGGGCCATGTAAATGTTGAACAGTGTCGGGCTGAGGGAGGATCCCTGGGGTACGTCGCAGATGATCTCAGAGGTTTTGGAACGGAATGGGGGGGGAGGCAGACGCTCTGGGTTCTGCCGGAGAGGAAGGAGGTGGTCCATTCCAGAGCCTTGTCTCGTATCCCTGCGGCGTGGAGGCGTGCGCGTAGTGTGCGGTGGCAGACGGTGTCGAAGGCGGCAGAGAGGTCTAGGAGGATGAGTGCTGCGGTCTCACCGTTGTCCAGCAGGGTCCTGATGTCATCGGTGACGGCGATGAGGGCAGTCTCGGTGCTTTGGTTGCTGCGGAACCCTGACTGGGAAGGGTCCAGGATTCGGTTTTCTTCGTGGTATCGGGTTAGCTGTCTGTTGACGATTTTCTCGATGACCTTGGCCGGAAAGGGGAGCACAGAGATGGGCCGGAAGTTCTTGCGGTCTCTTGGGTCTGCCTTAGGTTTTTTGAGTAGGGCGTTTATCTCGGCGTGTTTCCAGCTCTCTGGGAAGGTCGCGGTCTTGAGGGAGAGGTTGATGACGTTGTGCAGGTGGGGTGCGATGGAGCTGCTTGCTTTGTTGAAGACGTGGTGCGGGAATGGGTCTGACGGAGAGCCGGCGTGGATTGTGCTCATGGTCTTGATGGTCTCATCGACACTCACGCTGGCCCAGGCTAGCAGGGGGTCATGGTCGAT
Source organism: Triturus cristatus (assembly GCF_964204655.1). NCBI lineage: Eukaryota > Metazoa > Chordata > Amphibia > Caudata > Salamandridae > Triturus > Triturus cristatus. The sequence goes on along the minus strand of NC_140581.1, from coordinate 5,169,855 downwards.
GGTGTGCAGAGGGTCTGTTTTGTTGCTGTCTGTTGGGGCTGTCTGGGTGTTGAAGCTGTCGTGGATGTCTGCTATCTTGCGGTGGAAGAAGGTGGCGAGGGAGTCGCACAGGGCTTGCGACGGCGGGATGTCGTTGGTGTTGGAGCTGGGGTATGAGAGTTCCTTCACAATGTTGAAGAGCTCCTTGTTATAGTGTGCACAGAGTCCCCAGTCCCCAGAGGTTTGGCAGGGAGATCCAGTCTCTGGGTGCGAGTCTCAGGACTGCCCTGGTGTAAGAAAGTGGCACTGTATATACTGACCCAAAATAAGGTTCAGTGTGCACAGAGTCCACAGTCCCCAGAGGTTTGGCAGAGGTTAAAGTTGGATATAACCTTACTCTCTAAAGTGGTAGCTTGGTCGAGCAGTAAGGCAGTATCAGAGGACAGTGTAAAGCATATGTTGTACACACTCAGTCAGCAAATGGTCTCACACACTCAAGAACTGAACTCTAGGGCCAATTGTTTTGTATATAAAAATATATAGTGGTTTTATTTTAGAACCACAAGTAGGTATCAAAATACTTTCTCAGAATGAAATGCTCTAGTTGAATACTTTCAATAAGCAATAGACTTTTTAAACGCAATAGTTACAGTTGTTGCAATAGGCAACACAATTCAAACACAATTATACCATTGAGCTCAGTGGGAATCTTTAAGTAAAGGCAATATCAATTACTTTGCATAGGTTTTTCTTCCTCGGGGCTGGATCCTGGATTCAGCCCTGGTGCATCTCCTGTAAACAGTTGAAAGAAATCGTTTTTGTTACACAGGCGATTTTTAAGGAATATTTGTATGTTTCAAAAATCGACACTTAGAAGAATTTCTGGCAAAAAACAGGAAATGTTATCCTATGGAGGAAAGTTTGGTTATCGGAAAATCACAGTTGTAATTGCTTTGTAGGGTCAGTGCTGGGCACAAAGATCCAGCACTGGGATATCTCCTGATAACAGGTGAGTAATTTCGTTTTCGTTGATCGGGTGATTTTTAGTGAATATTTTAAAGGTTCAAAACTCGACACTTAGAAGAATTTCCAAGTGAAAGCAGTCAATGTTAACCTATGGAGAAAAAGTGAGTTATCGGCTTTTGGGTAAGTACTCGACTGGCAGAGTTAAGGTTCTGGGCATAGACTCAGGGGTCTCCCAGGGTCAGCTATGTACAGTTGTTACACCCTCAGAGGCACAGGGGCAGCAGGTGCAGAGAGAGTAGGCCCAATGTTAGCCTATGGCGGGCAGGGGTCCTGTGGTTGGTGGCTGCTTGCAGGCAGGCCACGTGGCTGTGGGAGCTGGGATCCTGGTCACTTACTCAGGGCAAGTGGGGAAGTAGATTAGGACAGATGCTGCACTTCCAGGGGCACTCGGGCGGCTGGGTGCACGGGGCTTTGAGCCGTCAGGTGCTCAATGTATTTCAATGGAGAAGCTGCAAGATGAACAAAGGCTGCAAGCTCGGGGACGGAGATTCTTCAGGTGCAACCACCACTTCGAGAGGTAAGTTGGGAAGCTGTAGGTTAGGTAGGCACCCAGGAGTTGGGCACAGGGGGCCGCAGGGCGCTGGGTTGTCTTTTAGCATCGGGAAATCTTACCATCTGCTGGTCGCGGTTGGAGGGGTCCCTGGTTTTGAGGCTGCAGGCGTCGTCAGGAGCGTTAAGGAGGGTCCTTGGGTGCTGGATTCTTGGTCACAGTCACTGGGGGGACGTCCTCGTGGTCTTTGTTCCCTCAGGCACAGGCCGGGCTCGGCGGGTGCAGAGTGTGCTGGATTCGCGGTTCCTGGCTTGTTGCTTGTTTTGAGCAGAACCACTGCTCGTGGGAGACCCAGTTTTTTTGATGAGCAAGGCACTCAGGTCCTCCGGGGTTTTCGAGGTTGCTGACCACTGGAGACGCCGGGATTTAGCAGGAGGATGTTCGAGGGTCGACAGGCCTGTAGGGCTGGGTCCAAGTCAGTTGGTGTTGTCCTTTTATTAGCAGCTGCACGGCAGGTCTTCTTTCCTCTTCTTGTTGTTCTTGTTTCGGATTCGGGATCTGAGGAAGGAAGTTTCAGGGTGCCCCTAAATACTAAATTTGGGGCGTTACAGGTAGGTAAAGGTCAGGGACCAATGGGTCCCTTCCCTGGGGAGGGTACACCCCCTATCCTACCACTCTCCAGTGGGAGGGGGGCAGGAGCCTAGTCCTGATTGGGTAGGGCTCCCCGTCCTCAAGATGGCGAGAGCCCGGAGTTATGCCTCACCTCAACTCCCCCACCTGAGGGCTGGGGATGGCAGAGGCTGGCACTCCCCCTTTCCTCACTTGGGTTTTCCCGCCGATCTTCCTGCCAGAGTGGGGGTCAGAACCGGTGGGGGCCAGTTGCTGAGTACAGCAAGTGGCCTGGAGAAGCTCACAAAGGCGGCATGCCTTTGAAGCATACCCTGCCCATCCTGGAGGAGGAGACCTAGCACCTCGCCCAGGATGTGCATTGTTGCGGGCCCACAAGAGCGGATGGCTCTCTACCCAGGGGTCCAGCAACATGTCTGCTGGGTGGTAGCCTAGGCAGCCTCTGAGTCAGGGCGCTGGTTTTTGGTTAGTTTTAGGGGGCATCTATAAGATGCCCTCTGTCGTGCATTTTACATTAAATCCCACACTGTCATCAGTGTGGGTTTAATGTGCTGAGAAGTTTGATATCAAACTTCTCAGTCTTCAGTGTAGCCATCATGGTGCTGTGGAGTTCGTGATGACGATCTCCCAGCACCATATACTCTTAATGGCAGTACTGCACTTACAGTGCCCAGGAATGGACCTGGGTACTGTAGGGGTACAGGGCTCATGCACCTGTACCCAAACCACTGGCATAGGGCACCCAGCTAGAGGGGGACTGAGGTATGTCAGGGCAGTGTGTTTGTGGGCAGTGTCAAAAAGTGTCAATGTTATCCAATGGAAGGAAAACAGGTTAACGGTTCACAGGTAAGTAATCGACTGTGGGAGTGAAGGTTCTGTGGTTAGACTCAGGGGTCCACCAGGGTCAGTGATGCACTGTTGTTGCACCCTCAGCAGTACTAGGGCGACCGGGTGCAGTGCTGGGGCCCAATTTTATCTAATGGGGAATAGGGGCCCTTCGGTTGGTGGCTGCTGGCAAGCATGCCACTGGGCTGTGGGAGCAAAGCGCCTAGGGTTAAGCTGAGGGCAAGTTGGGGACCAAAGGTGCACCCTCAGCAGCACTGGGGCGGCTGGGTGCAGAGTGCTGTTTCGACGTTGGGCGCCCTGTTGTTTTCTATGGAGAACCTCTGGTTTGCAAAAGTACTGAAGGCAGGGAGACGAAGGACTTCTGGGTGCGACCACCACTTGGAGAGGTAAGTTGGGAAGTTAAGGGTTGGTTAGGCACCGTCCGTTTGGGCACACAAGGCCGTGGGCCATCGGGTGCAGGGGTACCTTTTGGGGTCTGTTCTTCTTACCAGCTCCTGGTCGCGGTTAGGGGGGCCTCCTGGATTTAGGCTGCAGGCGTCGACTGGAGGCTTGAGGCAGATCAGGACACACCGGGATTTCGCAGGAGCAGGTTCGAGGGGAGACATGCTTGTAGGGCTGGGGCCAAGTCAGTGGGTGTCATCCTCTTGTTAGCTCTGCACGGCTCTTCGGTCCTTCTTATCTTCTTTTCTTGTTGTTTCTGGATCTGAGGAAGCAAGGTTCAGGGTGCCCCCTAATTACTAGATTTAGGGGCGTTACAGGTAGGCAGGGATCAATGGGTCCCTTCCCTGGGGTGGGTACACCCCCTATTCTGCCACTCTCCAGTGGGAGGGGGCAGGAGACTGTCCCTGGTTGGCTGGGTCCCCCCATCCTCAAGATGGCGTGGACTCGAGGTTGTGCTTCACCTCACCTGCTCCACTTGAGGGGTGGAGTTGGCAGAGGTGGGCACACCTCTCTACCTCACTTGTTTCTCTCGCTGGTTCTCCCGCCCAAAGTGGGGGGTAGACCCAGTGGGGACCAGTTGCTGAAAGCAGCAAATGGTCTGGAGAGGCTAACAAAGGAGGCATGCCAATGAAGCTTCTCCTTCGTGAACCCTGCTCATCCTGGAGGAGGAGGCTTGGCACCTCGTCCCAGGATGTGCATTGTTTCAGGCCCCCGAGAGCAGCAGCTCTCGACCCAGGGGTCCAGAAACATGTCTGGTGGTGACAGCCTAGGCAGCAGTTGGTTTAATATGCTGAGAAGTTTGATACCAAACTTCCCAGTCTTCAGTGTTGCCATTATGGTGCTGTGGAGTTCGTAATGACAAACTCCCAGCACCATATACTCTTAATGGCAGCACTGCACTTACAGTACCCAGGAATGGACTTGGGCACTGTAGGGGTACAGGGATCGTGTACCTGTACCCTCACCACTGGCATAGGGCACGCAGCTAGAGGGGTGACTGATGTATGCCAGGGCAGTGGTTTGTGGGCATGGCACACAGGGATGTGTGCCATGTCGACTCTTCACTTTGTTCTGCACCAAGACACTCAGCCTGCAAAGGCAGTGAGTGTGTGTGTGTGTGTGTCAGGGTACAGGACCTCCAAGGGTGGCACAATAAGTGCTGCAGCCCTTAGAGGCCTTCTCTGGTCACAGCGCTATGGGTACCTGTGGTACCATTTTCCAGGGGCTGACATGTGGCCAGAGATGCCAATTGGGTTTAGGCTTCAATGCAGTTTTAGGGAAGGAACGTAGGCCCTGGGTACCTGATTAGCAGGAGCCCAGGGCACACTCAGTCAAAGAACATCAGCAATTCAGCAAAAAGTGGGGGCAACCATGCAAGAAAGAGGGCACTTTCTCACACAACTGCATAGTTAAGATAGAGGGAAAGGAAAATGCTACTTACCAGTATGCATCTGTTCTTGGCATGTAGAGCTGCAGATCCGCACACTGTGCATTAGATCGCCATCTGGTGTTGGGCTCGGATGCTTGCACCTTGTTGTTGTCTTGGAAGAAGTCTCTGTAGTCATGAGATAGGTGACTCCTCCCTTGGACGATAGTGCGCATGGGCATCAACTCCATCCTCAGATTGTTTTTCGCCATGATGGGAAATGATGGAGTTAGTAGAAAAGAAAAAGATGTCCATGTGTGTATATCTAAATAAGATAGTACTGGAACAGATACAGGTCCAGGGGAGGTGGGTGGGTGTGTGCGGATCTGCAGCTCTACAAGCCAAGAACACATGTAAACTGGTAAGTAGTATTTTCCGTTCGAGGCATATGAGCTGCAGATCGCACACTGTGCATAGACTGTACAGCAGTGTCTCCCCTAGCGGTGGTCACCTGTATCGGTTGCAGTAGATTGAAATAGGGTTTCAAGAACAGCTTGGCCTACGGAAGCCTGTTGCTTAGCCTGCATGTCAACACAATAGTGTTTGGTGAAGGTGTGTGTTGTAGACCATGTTGCTCTTTTACAGATGTCATCTAAGGGAATTTTCCCTAAGAATGCCATGGAAGCCCCTAGTTTGCGTGTTGAGTGCGCTCTAGGGGGAATTGTTAACGTGCGTTTAGCCTTGTGGTAGCATATTTAGATACATTTAACGATCCACCTCGCAATCCCAGCTTTGGAGATGGGGTTACCTTTATGAGGTGGGGAGAAGGCTGCAAACAATTGTTTTGTTTTCGGAAAGGATTTAGTCCTGTCAATGTGATAAAGTAGTGCTCCTTTGACGTCTAGTGTGTGAAGAGCTCTCTCTGCTACGGAGTCTGGGTTTTGAAAAAATACCGGTAACTCCACCGATTGGTTAAGATGAAATGCAGAGATCACTTTAGGAAGGAATTTTGGGTTTGTTCTGAGAACCACTTTGTTACGATGTATTTGTAAGAAAGGTTCTTGTATGGTTAAAGCCTGGATCTCACTTACTCTTCTGAGAGAGCTGATTGCAATAAAGAAAGCTACTTACCATGTAAGGAACTGAAGTTCACATTTATGTAGAGGTTCAAATGGGAGTCCCATGAGCCTAGTAAGTACAATGTTTAGATTCCACACCAGAGAGGGTGGTAATCTGGGAGAAATTATTCTTTTAAGGCCTTCCATAAAGGCTTTAATTGCTGGGACCCTAAAAAGTGACAAGTGTTGTCTGTTTTGTAAATAAGCAGCAACTGCTGCAAGATGTAAACGTATGGATGAATATGCTAAATTACATCTTTGCAAATGTAGTAAGCTGCAAATGATGTCTTGAATGGATGCATCCAGTGGAACGATGTTCTCGTTAGTGCAGTAAATGGCAAACCTCTTCCATTTTGCAGCATAGCAAGCTCTAGTGGTGGGGCGCCTGGCTTCTTTAATGATGTTCATACAATCTGGTGGAAGGTTAAGATAACCAAACTCTAGGACTTCAGGAGCCAGATTCAGTTGACCTGGATCGGGGTGCCTTATCTCTCCATGGTTCTGCGTTAGTAGTGCTGGGGAGAGGCGTTGTTTTTGGTGTGGAGCTAGTGAGAGTTCGAGTAGTGTTGTGAACCACGGTTGGGGTGCCCATGTGGGAGCTTCCAGGATCATTTTGAGAGACTATTGTTGGAGCTTGCGTACCACTAGGGGAATCCGTGGGAGTGGCGGTGTTGGACAGGCCACATGAAGGGCTTGCTCCCTCCCCGCATGACAAGGCCCAAGCCCCGGACTCCCAGGTGTTACCCACAAGGGCAACCCGCACCCAGTCTCCCGACGGAACTCCTGCCCCCGGACATCCATGTATCTTGGGGCCGAACCACTACCGGCTCCCCCGGCCGGATCAGCCGCCATCTTGGACACTGCGCCACGAGGCCGCGTGGCCTCAGCTCGACCCTAACCCTGGGCCTGGCCCGGCCCCGACATCCCGGCACCACCATCCACCCAGGAGGTGAACGGACCACTTGGCAGGTCAATGGGAGAAAGAAGTGTCGATGGCTCTCCCCCGCCAGGTGCCGATCGCCCTCCAGCTCCCCCGGGCGCTGGCTCCACCCCCTGCTGGGTGTCTGGACTCCCTCATCCCGGACCCCCCGACCTCCCAGTGCGAGGGTCCGGACATCAAAGGGCGCCAGACCTATAACTAGGGCAGCTCCAGAGCAGGAAGGCAGTTGTATCCTGGAGTCGAGAGACACCGAGAAGAACTCAGCCTTGACGGACTACTGGCGCTGCCGTAGCCCTGCCTTGTGAATTATCATCCTGCCTGCTGGCGCTGCCGCGGCCTTCTGCATCATCCATCCTCGTCGGGACCTGCTGGCGCTGCCGCGGACCGTGTAACGACCACCTTCATCGGGACCTGCTGGCGCTGCCGCGGACCGTGTAACGACCACCTTCACCGGGACCTGCTGGCGCTGCCGCGGACCGTGTAACGACCACCTTCTCCGGGACCTGCTGGCGCTGCCGCGGCCCGTCCAAGCTAGAACACCGAGCTCGAGGATTGTGAGCCACCCACCATACCATCTCAGCTACCAGATTGGTAACCAGACTGTCCCGCTACCCCCTTTTCCCATACCAAGAGACTAGAACCGAGGGGACCCCTGAGTCCAGACCTCCTTGTACTATTTCATCGTACCTCAAGAAATCGCCTATAAAGAACGTTAAATCCTATCCTTGTGTGGTGTGTATCTGTGGGGGGGAAGTTACTCATCTGTACGATCGCTGGAGACGGCTCTCCCCGGAGACCTCTCCCCTTTTCCTCGGCCGACCCTCCCGGTCCGTCTAACAGGCGGAAAAGCGTAGGCAAATCTGCCTGACCAGTTCATCCATATTGCATTGCCCTTGGATAACGGGTGTGCAAACCTGGTGGCGAAAGTTGGGCATTTTGTGTTTTCATGTGTGGCAAACAGATCTATGTCTGGTTGGCCCTGCATGTGGAAAAATGGTATAAGAACTTGCGGATGTAGCTCCCATTCGTGAATCTGCTGTGTCTGTTGACTTAACAGATCCGCAATCTGATTGTGAACCCCTGGAAGGTGTTCTGCAAGTAGGTATATGTTTTGTGGGATGGCCCATCTCCAAATGTTCTGTGCAAGCTGGGACAGCTGCAGAGAATGTGTGCCTCCTTGTTTTTGTATGTAATACATGGCTGTCATGTTGTCCATCTGGATCAGGACAGCTTTGTTCTGCACATGTATTTGGAATGATTTCAGTGCTAGGAATATTGCTAGTAGCTCTAGATGATTGATGTGGAGCACTTTTCGTTGAGAGGTCCATTTGCCTCGAGTTGTGTGATTGAGGAGGTGGGCTCCCCATCCTGTGAGTGATGCGTCCGTTGTCAGTACTATCTGTGGAACAGGTTCGAGGAACGGCCGCCCTTTGGTTATGTTTGTTGTGTTCCACCACTGTAGAGAGCGATGTGTGCGGCTGTCCACCAACACCATCTGTAAGTTGTCCTTGAGCCTGATTCCACTGACGCGCTAGACATTCCTGTAGAGGTCGCATTTGAAGTCTTGCATAAGGTACAATATGCAAGATGCCATCATGCCTATGAGTTGCATGAACACTCTGGCTGGAAGAGAGTGTTGGGTTTGAAATTTTGTGGTGAGGGTTTGTATGCTGGCTATCCTGGCGGGACTGGGATATGCTAGAGCTGTGGAGGTGTTTTTGTGGCCCCTAGATATTGTTGTACATGAGAGGGCTGGAGATGCGACTTGGTGTAGTTGACTGTGAATCCCAAGTTGTGCAAGGTTTGGATGGTTTGATGAGTGTGTTGAACACACTGGTTGAATGACTTGGCTTTTATTAGCCAGTCGTCCAGATATGGGAAGACATGGATTTGTTGTCTCCTTAAGTGTGCTGCTACCACTGCAAGGCATTTCGTGAATACCCTGGGTGCGGTGGGCACCCCGAATGGAAGGACTTTGAACTGATAGTGTTGTCCGTCCACTACGAACCTTAGATACTTCCTGTGAGCAGGATGTATGGGAATGTGGAAGTAAGCGTCCTTGAGATCTAGTGTGGCAAGGAAGTCTCCTTGTTGCAGCAGTGGAAGCACTTGTTGTAGAGTGATCATGTGAAAATGATCGGAGTGTATATACAGATTGAGAGGTCTGAGGTCGAGTATTGGGGATCCTTTTTGGGGATTAGGAAATACAGGGAGTAAACCCCTGTTCCCTGATGTGGTAAGGGGACTGGCTCTATGGCTTGCTTTTGAAGCAGCAAGAGAACTTCTAGTTTTAAAAATGTAAGATGGTCTGTGGACATTGGGCGCTGCTTTGGTGGTATGTTTGGGGGGGTAGCTGTAAGTTCCAGGCAGTAACCATACTGGATAATTTGTCTTACCCACTTGTCTGTTGGGATAGAGTTCCAGACAGGTAGGAACTGTGATAATCTTCCCCCGAACGGAGTGGAATGGTCTGGGGGGAGTGGAGGGAAGTCAGTGTTTATTAGCAGGGGAGCTGCGAGTGCTATTGTTACCTCGGCCTCTCCCTTTGCTGTTATTTCCCCGGTATCCTCCTCTAAAATATCCTCTGTTAGGGGATGTTTGAGTGGTATTTTTGAACGAAGATGAGGTGTCTGCACCGACGTTTTTGGAGGCTCCTCTATAAAAGTAGCGACGAAAGGAGCCGTGTGTGTATGGAGACTGCAATGCTCCCATGGACTTAGCAGTCTCTGTGTCCTTTTTCATTTTTTTTCAAGAGCGGTGTCCGCAGCCGGTCCAAAAAGTTGTTCTTTATTGAGCGGCTGTTTGAGAATGGGTGTTTGGACCTCTTGCTTAAAGCCTGAAATTCGTAGCCAGGCATGTCGTCTGAGCAGTACGCTAGTATTGATGGACCTAGAGGCAGTGTCTGCTGCGTCAAGGGCACATTTAATTGAGGCGTTTGTTATTAATTTGTCCTCTTGTATTAGGTCATTTGCCTGAGTTTTGTATTGGTCAGGCAAATGCTGTAATAGGGTTTCCAGTTGGTCATAGTGGGCCCTATCATATCTAGCCAACAGTGCTTGCGTGTTGGCTATGCGCCAGTGATTGGCCGCTTGCGCAGCTACCCTTTTGCCAGATGCATCTAGCAATTTAGATTCTTTATCAGGGGTGGTGCATCCCCGGATGTTTGTGAATTGGCGTGTTTCCTAGCGTTGGAAACTACTAGTGAATCTAAAGGGAGCTGTTGTTTGATGTACGCAGGGTCAGCTCTATATTTTTTATCGATTCTGGGATTAAGAATCCTGGCTCGTACAGGATCTTTGAATATGTCAGGGACATGTTTAATGACCCCCTTTAATCATTGGTTTGATTTGTACAGGTTTTTGGGACTGTTCAAACGTATCTAAAAGAAAATCTTCCTCTGTTGTGTCCGAGTGCATGTGCATACCGTGAAAAACAGCAGCCCTATTGAGAAGTTGTCCAAAACCAATGTTGTCGTCTGGGGGAGATGGTTTTGTTGAGTATGGTTGGGGGCTTGGGAGGTCTGATGGATCTATTGTAATCATCCCAATCGTCTTGTGGTGTGTCCTGTGGATCCATGAACGGGTCATTAGGGTCTCTCCCTCCCCCTAACCCATCATCATCGTGTGGCGGTGGTGTATGTGGTGGAGAGGTTACAGGCAGAGGTGGTGTAACAGGTTTAGGGGGAGGAACAGGATTAGAAGGAAGGACAGGAGAAGAAGGTGGTATGGGTGAAGTGGCACAGTCCTTCTTCACAGGCACTGGAGGGGGGTGTGCAGTATCTAGCTTCCTCTTTTTGCACGGCACAGTCGTGACATGTCCTGTTTTGGGATTTAAAAGTTCCTCTTCCTCGATAACCGGTTTCGGCGCCGATTTTTTCAGTTCAGAGCGGGGTTGAGGTTTCTGCTCCTTGGCCTTAGGAGGTGTAGTAGAATCCTTTGGCTTGTTTTTCGGTTCTAAGGGTTTGGGTCTTGGGGCCGAAGTGTGATCTTTAGGCTTGGAAGTGTCCGGAGCCGGTTTGTCTATCGGCCTCAAGGTGTTCGGGCCGGTTTGTCTTTTGGCGTTGACGTTTTCGGAGCCAATTTTGGAGTCGAGTGTTCTTTTGGCTTTGGTACAGAAGGCACCTATGGGACTATTATAAGCGGTTTGCTCGGTCCCGAGCTACCGGAAGGCTTGTCTTTTTTCTTCGGGCCCGGGGGCAGGGCTTCTGAAGTGTGTTTTTGGTCGCGACTGGGGCCCACAAGCGAAGTCTTGACCAGTGCCTTCTGTTTTGGTGGTGGGGCTGGGGTAGGGGCAGTTGTACTCACTCGTTGACCAGGAGTGATGGGGTCGTCCGAGTCTTCTGCCTCTGACACAATTTCAAGGACTTCGGAATCTTCTTCTGTGACATCGGGGCCTTCGAAGATGTCCACTGGTTCCGGAGCTGATCTCTGCGCCATGATGTGTCGTCAGGCCCGACGATCTCGGATAGTCTTTTTGAATCGAAAAGAGGCGCAGGCTTGGCAGTTGGACTCGTCGTGTTTTGGCGAGAGGCACAGGTTACAGACCTTGTGATGGTCACTGTGTGGGAACTTCGCTCCACACTGGGGACATTTTTTGAACGGGGTCCTTTCCATGAGCCGTAGGCCTTTACGGCGTTGATAGGCCCAGCAGGCTGCGTCGACGACTGAAATCGAGCGGATGAAAGGTGCGACGATTGATACGTTCGAAATCAATTCCGAAGAATTAGAGAACGTTTTGCGCGTTGAAAAGTTTGAAAAAGACGTTTCAAACCGGTGCGCAAAATTTGCATCCGAACCCAATGGCGGAAAAAACAATCTGAGGATGGAGTCAATGCCCATGCGCACTATCCTCCAAGGGAGGAGTCATCTATCTTGTGACTACAAATACTTCTTCCAAGACAACAACAAGGTGCAAGCATCCAAGCCCAACACCAGATGGCGATCTAATGCACAGTGTACAATCTGCAGCTCATATGCCTCAAACATAATGTTGGGGAAAGTACACAGCCCTGGACTGCACCTTTGTACACCCCTATGCGTTTTGTTAGCTCGCCCCTAGTACCGGCATAGTGTCATGATGCAAAAACCAGGATGTTCAAAAGGTCTGGCAGGACCTAATTTTTCTTCAACGTCTGTCATAATTTATGGCGGGCAACAAAGTCTAACGCATATCTTAAAACAGCAAATAGTGGATATAAATGTGACTTCTGGAGAACATGGGGTCCTCAAACCCCATGGAAAGCGTAAGTACCTCTTCTGATATAGGTGTCATGGCCTACTGCCCAGATGGGCTTTGAGGCAGCTCTCTGTCACACTATATAGGTCTTTTTACTCACTCATTAGGAGGTTAATTTAGACATTGTGTACCACGACACATGGCGTAAGCTTGAGTTGTACTTGCAGGACTCTTCCTTGAAACTCCAGTGGCGGAGCCCTAACTTCACTCTAACAGACACGCCAGCTTCGGCTGGGAGAGCGAACGAAAACATGCAAGCATCGGCTGGAAGAGCGAACACAAACACACCAGCATCAGCCGGGAGAGCAAACGCAGACACGCCAGCATCGGCTTGGAGAGCGAACACAGACACCTTTCACAACACTGCTCCAAATTATTAGCGATGACCTCCCTGGGTGTTCAAGAGAAGCACAAGAGTATCACGTACTGTGAATAATACTGCACATCTCCAGACAATGCACCAGGCACAAGGCACAGTGCAGTCAGACAGTCACTTCATTGATGTGCTTGCACGGCTCTGGCGAAGATGGGTTCTGGAAACCCTTTGCACCAAGGGTCCCTGAGTGAAACTCGGGACAGAGCTGCTTAGACTCAAGCCAAGTGCCCGGGGATGCCTATGACCGAGGAAAACAACCTTTTCAAAACAGCAGACACTGCAGCACAGGTTTTGGAAGAAATACACAATTGTATAAAACTGTACATATGTTGTATCTAAAAAGTGTCACATCTATACTGCAGTGAAGAGTTTGACGGTCGGAGTTATCTATCAACACCAGATGAGGGGCTGTAGTTCACTGTGCCTTGGGGCTCCTGTGCTTCGCCTTTGCTTTGGAGGGCAGCCTGGGCAGGACCATACCATTTTAATCAGGACCAGGAGTGATTTGCATATGGTTTTAACCCTGCTGTAGGGATACAGCCGACAGGAAGGAATATTTGAGATGCACTGAAAGTAAGTACCATAGGTTGAGTTCAAGCATTACCATCTCTCATGTTTTTCCACTATCATGAATCGTCTTAGAAAATAGCTGTGTCCCAAAAAAGGGAGGAACAAAAGCTGCAATTTACATAAGTAAGGATAACTTTGGATGCCAAGACCCAATGTCTGCTTCCACTCAATCACCTACCCCGTGCTGTACCACGGTCTCTGGAAAACGTCTAAGTAGCAGCAGAAGCATCTCGGCTCGCTCCAGGGTATTGAAGCACTGCTCAGTGGCCTTCAAAAGCATCTCACATTGAACTCGACCTGGAAGAGTCTCAAAGAGGCCTGAAAAACACAGGCAATAACATAAAACGAAGGAAAATGGACATAAAATACAGCTGAAAACAAATGACCAAGAGCAAGAAAGACCACAAACGCAGATCATTCCTGAGGACACGAAGATTGGAAAGCTAAAAGTATTGTGCGTGGAATTGAAGGTATTTTTTGAGTGACAGAGATTCCTTATTGTTACAAATAAACTACAGTAGAGATCACAATACAATGCATTTAATTATACCAGAGATAGAATTCCTAACTTGCTACCCACCTCCACCACTCATGTGTGTAACCCTTACCTTGAAGAAATGGAGTCCGTTTGTCCTGTGAGTCATTCTGCCCACCTCCACCACTCTTGTGCGTAACCCTTACCTCGAAGAAATAGAGTCTGTTTGTCCTGCGAGTCATTCCTGAGAGCTGATGTAATGACACTGATTTCACGCCACACAACAGGTTGGTCTGGAAAGTTTACAAACCTACAATAGATATATTAGTGAAAGAATTAACTAAACCCAATGCACGAAGACTGCATGACAATCAAACAAGGAACACAGAACACATTTTGAAAAATGTCTGAAGGGAATTAAAATCCTTAGAAGTTGGAGCTGTAAATGTCCTACACGTGTTTAAGACCACCAATGTCGCAAGCCTTTAAATAATGCGTTTTGTTATGACACTTTATGTGTTTCTTTGGGACACTCACTCTCAGGCATTCAATGAGGTGTCGGAGTTTGATGTGCATGGATGAGCCCAAGAGTGCTGGTAGACATGCTAACTTATAAATGAACAGAGTGTGACATTGTTTGGGACACTCACTCAAGGAGGTGTCGGAGTTTGATGTGCATGGATGAGCCCAAGAGTGCTGGTAGAGATGCTGACCTATAGATGAACAGAGGGTGACATTGTTTGGGACACTCACTCTCAGGCGATCAAGGAGGTGTCGGAGTTTGATGTGCACGGATGAGCCCAAGAGTGCTGGTAGAGATGCTGGCCTATGAATGAACAGAGTGTGACATTGTTTGGGACACTCACTCTCAGGCGATCAAGGAGGTGTCGGAGTTTGATGTGCATGGATGAGCCCAAGAGTGCTGGTAGAGATGCTGACCTATGAATGAACAGAGTGTGACATTGTTTGGGACACTCACTCTCAGGCGTTCAAGGAGGTGTCGGAGTTTGATGTGCATGGATGAGCCCAAGAGTGCTGGTAGAGATGCTGACCTATAGATGAACAGAGGGTGACATTGTTTGGGACACTCACTCTCAGGCGATCAAGGAGGTGTCGGAGTTTGATGTGCATGGATGAGCCCAAGAGTGCTGGTAGAGATGCTGACCTATGAATGAACAGAGTGTGACATTGTTTGGGACACTCACTCTCAGGCGTTCAAGGAGGTGTCGGAGTTTGATGTGCATGGATGAGCCCAAGAGTGCTGGTAGAGATGCTGACCTATAGATGAACAGAGGGTGACATTGTTTGGGACACTCACTCTCAGGCGATCAAGGAAGTGTCGGAGTTTGATGTGCATGGATGAGCCCAAGAGTGCTGGTAGAGATGCTGACCTATAGATGAACAGAGGGTGACATTGTTTGGGACACTCACTCTCAGGCGATCAAGGAGGTGTCGGAGTTTGATGTGCACGGATGAGCCCAAGAGTGCTGGTAGAGATGCTGGCCTATGAATGAACAGAGTGTGACATTGTTTGGGACACTCACTCTCAGGCGATCAAGGAGGTGTCGGAGTTTGATGTGCATGGATGAGCCCAAGAGTGCTGGTAGAGATGCTGACCTATGAATGAACAGAGTGTGACATTGTTTGGGACACTCACTCTCAGGCGTTCAAGGAGGTGTCGGAGTTTGATGTGCATGGATGAGCCCAAGAGTGCTGGTAGAGATGCTGACCTATAGATGAACAGAGTGTGACATTGTTTGGGACACTCACTCAAGGAGGTGTCGGAGTTTGATGTGCATGGATGAGCCCAAGAGTGCTGGTAGAGATGCTGACCTATAGATGAACAGAGTGTGACATTGTTTGGGACACTCACTCAAGGAGGTGTCGGAGTTTGATGTGCATGGAGGAGCCCAAGAGTGCTGGTAGAGATGCTGACCTATGAATGAACAGAGGGTGACATTGTTTGGGACACTCACTCTCAGGCGTTCAAGGAGGTGTCGGAGTTTGATGTGCATGGATGAGCCCAAGAGTGCTGGTAGAGATGCTGACCTATAGATGAACAGAGTGTGACATTGTTTGGGACACTCACTCAAGGAGGTGTCGGAGTTTGATGTGCATGGATGAGCCCAAGAGTGCTGGTAGAGATGCTGACCTATAGATGAACAGAGTGTGACATTGTTTGGGACACTCACTCTCAGGCGTTCAAGGAGGTGTCGGAGTTTGATGTGCATGGAGGAGCCCAAGAGTGCTGGTAGAGATGCTGACCTATGAATGAACAGAGTGTGACATTGTTTGGGACACTCACTCAAGGAGGTGTCGGAGTTTGATGTGCATGGATGAGCCCAAGAGTGCTGGTAGAGATGCTGACCTATGAATGAACAGAGGGTGACATTGTTTGGGACACTCACTCTCAGGCGTTCAAGGAGGTGTCGGAGTTTGATGTGCATGGATGAGCCCAAGAGTGCTGGTAGAGATGCTGACCTATGAATGAACAGAGGGTGACATTGTTTGGGACTCTCACTCTCAGGCGTTCAAGGAGGTGTCGGAGTTTGATGTGCATGGAGGAGCCCAAGAGTGCTGGTAGAGATGCTGACCTATGAATGAACAGAGTGTGACATTGTTTGGGACACTCACTCTCAGGCGTTCAAGGAGGTGTCGGAGTTTGATGTGCATGGAGGAGCCCAAGAGTGCTGGTAGAGATGCTGACCTATGAATGAACAGAGTGTGACATTGTTTGGGACACTCACTCTCAGGCGTTCAAGGAGGTGTCGGAGTTTAATGTGCATGGAGGAGCCCAAGAGTGCTGGTAGAGATGCTGACCTATGAATGAACAGAGGGTGACATTGTTTGGGACACTCACTCTCAGGCGTTCAAGGAGGTGTCGGAGTTTGATGTGCATGGAGGAGCCCAAGAGTGCTGGTAGAGATGCTGACCTATAGATGAACAGAGGGTGACATTGTCCTTTGACCACTGAAGCATTTGTGCACTGTGGTTCTTCGCTACAAAAGGCTGGATTATCCTGCACCCAACCCTTAGTGACCGGGGTAAACAAAAGTAAGAGTCGGGCAAGCTTTCTAACACGACATTTGGGGACAAGAGAAGAGGAAAAAAATCCTGACTTCTGCTGATCTAAGAGAATAGACAGCTGAGCCAAAGAGCACACTCCTGCCAAAAGTGCAAAGAATGGAAAAATAGCAATCGGACTGACATCACAACCATGCAGTACTCATGCAGTCGCCCAAAAGAACGACAAAACACACATCTAGGGAGCGGTGGAACTATACATAACAATCTAGCTTCTAGAGGCTCTACAGTGCTATGTCTGACCCACAAATGAGAGGACGGATACCATCAATATTGACATATGGTTGGGCTACGATGATAGGAGGTCGAGATGCGCAGGGGAGGACTTATGGCGCAAAGCAGTAACGCAACATGCCAGCGAGCGTCCTCTTTTTACCATCAACCGTCACTGACAAATGCAAAATCCAGAAGAGTAATTAAAACATGCACGCAAAAAACACAACTTTGTGGATCGATGTCTGAGCCCAAATCATTTTACAGCAATTACACTGTAAGGCGGTAAAGTTCAACATGAAATTGCAAAGTGAATCTGTGGCCTGGAGATCAAAAGGCCCGGAAATTGTAAGGACATATTTATGTATCAATCTTTTACCACAGACTACGCCACTCAAGGCAAACCTTTTTCAAACAGACTGTCACAAAAGATCAATAGTACAGAAATGATCGATGCATTTTGTTCTAGTTTCTTAGATGCCTTGAAACGAAGGGGGGGAAAGCTATGAGGAGGAGCTGCAAATATGAGATTCCCACCAGGAAAGGCTCAAAGGGATTCACAACCTTCAAACTTAGTGCTGAACAAATATGGATCTAACGACAAGCAAGTAGGAATTGGAACAAGGAGACAACAGCGATAGGAGAATCTGTTAACAGGGTTTGCGAGACAGTCCAGAGGAGAGCAGTTACAGCTCCAGCTGGTCTCCCGGGCAATCTCCCAGGAGGGTAACCAATCATGGATGCCATGGAGTCAGGATTCAGCAGCAAGTCAACAACCACGTGAAAGCCGCCTAAAACACGGACGCTGTTTGACTCAAAGACCGAGCATGGGCATGGGCTTGTGATCTTTTTAAGCAAGTCTTAATTAGCCAGTCGGAGGCCGACACCGACTCACTCCAATGCATTCTTCCTTAGTTTTAAACATACGCTGGTGATCATCTCATGTGCAAGGTCCAGGAACATTTCATCAGAAGTATCGGAACTGTATGTGTTAGATGCTGAGAAAAGTCTCTGATTTACTCCTCTGACTATCTTATCGTCGCTAAAAAGATGATTCACCAACTTGACCGCAAGCGCACACGCATCAAGTCAGATACTCAATCTGTTCCCATATTTAAAGATTTGCCTAGAATTCAATAAAAACAGCTATGCCAGCTTGAGTGTAACCGACTTACATGTCATACAGAAGTCTGCCGGCTGAGGATGTCCGTTCCGCGTTCTTCTCGATGGTGTACATCTCATACTGAAAGAAAGAACACATTTCCACCACTTACACTTGGTTTTCAGATTCTCTATAAACACAAACCACAGAGTTTGCTTTTCAAGTATATATTGGTTAGGTCTCTGGATCGATCACACAGAGTATTCCCACACTGAATGTATCCATCAGAGCAGTTGTTGGTTAGTTCCGAAAAGTACGAGCGCGTAACCACTTCACAAGCTCGGTTCTGTATAAACTTCACACAGATAAATTAAGATAAATGCTGTCAATGAAACGGTGTCCCTAAGTAGAGTTGAGAACTGTGTAGCTCCTGTCCAACACTTAGTGGCCTCAGTCACCCCGGGTTAGATTATGTGCTGTAGTGCAGTATTTTACAATAGAGAAGCAGTAGCTGAGCACGACAAAACCAGGGGAGTAAAAGAAAGCTAGCCCCATCTGCATCAGGGGAAGTGGGCCTGGTGGACACGATTCGTTAAATAATCGAACACTGAGCCCAAACATGGAGCACTCTGGAGATTCTCTTGGGGCCTGATCCACAGCCTGTGCTTTGGAGGGTACAGCTGGCAGGCCAGGGCAGCTCCCAAGAGGCTTTGCACAGGAAGGTGAAGAAACTAGCACCCTCAAACACAGACCAGAGCGTGTAAGAGGGTCCTCTGTAAGCATACGACTGGCAAGGGCCATGCTGGTGGCTTTTAGCCCGCAGTGACCAGTGAAGACTTCGGGATCAGCCACCAGGACAATGTCCAGCAGATGCAGTTCTCTTATTGACAAGGGCGTAAGGTCTGAGAGTAAATGTAAATACGACAAATATACACATTAGTGATCCCCTGTGCTGATCTTTTTGCAGCCTGGCACAGCTTAGAAAGTCTTCAAGCCAATCAGAACGCTTGGTGTCAACGCGGACTCGAACCTGGACTTTTGATGCCTGATGCCAATAATGTCAGGATTGGCCGACTGGGAGGCCTGCTCCCGGGGTCTCAGGCAGGGAGAGCTCACGTGCACCACTGGTGCCCTGGGACCACAAGACCCCTGTACTCCCACTGGAGGAACACCCAGGGGTGGCCCAAGGGTGGACAGTACAAAAGCACCCTGCTGTTCCCCTCAAGTCTGACAAGGGCATCACAGCACAGACCAATAGTTCCTTATCAGTTCTGTGGACAAGACAAAATAAATAATACAAGATTGTCAGACTCGTAAACACTCCAGACGAATTCTGTGACAACTAAATCTTTACAAAACGACCTGGTTACTGACCTGAGAAGAGTAAACGGAGCATCTCCAGCCAATGGAACCTCTGCCTGGGATTGATGCTGCTTAGATTCAAATCCCACAGAGACCCGCTGTTCTACAGTACAGAGCCCACCACCCCTGTGTACCTTTATTCATTTCATCTGAACTTTCGCCTGTAGGACCATGTCCACAGAGCTTCTTGCCCTTCTCTGTGCATGTCAATGGATGTGTCTTCACGTGAGCCTGCCTGGATGTGTGTACATGTACGTAACATTTTCTGCATGGTCACCCTAGATTTTTCATTTTTACTGGACTTTATATTTTTGCTGGCTTAACAACTCTGTGCGCTCTACTCCTGCTAACCAGAGGTAAAGTGCCCATGGACCTCCTTTCGACATGGTGAAATTGGTACACTCCTAATTGGTATATTTACCTTACCGAGAAGTCCATAGTATATGGTGTATAGTATTTCTAAGGCCTGTATATTACAGAGACATGGTTGGACGAGTTCTCTAATCCCACAGTTGCGTGGGCCATTCCGACCGGCTATCCAATTTCCAGGTTAGACAGATTAAAAGGGAGAGGTGCCCATTATATATAGAGATAAGTGGTCCCTCCAACAGGATGTATCTACACTTGGGGGGGGGGGGGGCGAAGATTATGAGGCATTGAACTTCAGTATTAATGTTTCGCCTCATTTTACATTAGGTGGGACCCTGATCTAAAGACCTCCTGGTCCTCCTAGTGCGTTTCTGAAAGCACTGGGAGACGTTCTTGCTGCCCGAGCTCTCTGCTTTGCCCATTATATTGTTCTTGGTGACCTTAATATTCATCTCAACCGGGCAGCTTTGAAGGACACTCTTGGTCTTTTAGATATATTGTCCCTTGCTCAACTCACCCAATGGGTTGGCCTTCCAACGCATGCAGGGGGCCGTACCTTTGACCCCATCTGCTCAAATATTCCTATCGCAGTTGAAACCCCCACTCCGGTACCTTGGTCAGATCATTTTTTGACATATTTTTCCTGGGAATTGCTGGTTGGTAACATCCCGCCCCAGTCCGAACGTGAGCCGGCTTTCGCTAATACTGAACCGCTTTCGTTCAGCCAGGCCCTGGCGGCCACCAGACCCCTACCGACCAGCGACCTTGCAGGCGGGCTTGCTTGCTTCACTAACTGGACCTCTAACACCACTGACCTTATAGCTCCTGTCATTCGTCATAGGCACTCCAGAGACTCCCCCTCTAACCCCTGGTTCACTCCTGCTCTGAGGACACCGACGCAGGCGTGTAAGAAACTGGAGAGAGCCTGGCGTAAGGAGTATCGCCCTGGGGATAAACTTATGTTGAGGAATGAACAAAAAACATATTATACGGCTATAGTGCAGGCCAAAAGCCTTCCCTATGGGTCTAGAATTGATGAAGCTAAGACCAACTCAAAGGAAATTTTTTCTATTGTTCAGAGTTTTCTGTCTCCCAAAGCTCAAGCAATATGATTCCATCTTCTGCCTCTTGATGTGAAGATCTCTCCAATTTTTTAATGAATAAAATACACACTATACAGGCGTCTTTCACTTCCTGCAAAATGAACTCTGGTACCCCCTGGGTTGGAGGAGCCTTGTTGGCCCTTCCTTCCAGCTCGTTGGCTGCATTTGTCCCAATTGATTTACCCAGTTCACTCAAAATCTTAAAGGGTCTGAAATCAGGTTCCACTTTGGACCCCTGTGCTGCCAGACTTCCGGCTACCATGGCAGACACTGTTAACCCAGAAGTCAATAGACTTATTACCATGTCCTTTCTTGATGCTCTTGTCCCGGTAACCTGGAAGCAGGCCATGACTTTCCCTCTATTAAAAAAACCTTCACTTGACCCTTTGTGTCCGGCTAACTACCGGCCGAATCCCCTTTTGCCCAGTGTGGCTAAGTTATGTGAGAAAGTGGACACTAAACAGCTGACCAACTTCACTGAAGGGTCAGGCCTTCTCCATCCTGCACAATCGGGTTTCAGGGTCACTTTTAGCATTGAATCAGGTCTGGTGGAAATCTCCAAAGCCATCAGAGACTGTTTGGATGCCGGCGGGAGGGCTGCCTTGGTGTTGTTGGACCTCTCGGTGGCTTTTGATATGGTCCCCAACGCATTGCTTCCTCTCCGAAGAATGTGACCACTGGGGTCCCACAGGGTTCTTCCTTGAGTCCTCTTCTTTTGAATATTTATGTTACCCCTTTGGTTCAGCTGGCTGAGGACTTGGGTGCGAAGATAATCGCTTACGCTGATGATACCCAGCTACTGTCCACCTGGGGAAAAATGGGGACTCTACTTCTGCTGCTAAACATTGCCTGACTGCGGTTTTTCATTGGTTGGCCACCACAGAACTTAAATGTAACGAGGAGAAATCAGAGATGCTCCTTTTTGGAAAGTTTCCCCCTCGATTTAGGGAAACAATCTGGCCGTCCGACTCGGTGCTTCCTGCTTCATCAGGGAATCCCGTAAGGGTTTTGGTTCGAGGAGAACCTCACATTCTCGACCCAGATCAAAAAGCACTCAGGGACCTGCTTTGGATTTTTGAAAATTCTTAAGAAATTTCTCCCCCTTCTTCCTCCGGCAGGAGACAGTTACCCGAGCCCTTATTCTTCCTCGGCTAGATTACGCCAATGCTTTATATATTGGCGCCCGAGCTACCTATTAAATAAACTGCTAGTGGTGCAGAATGTGACCGCCAGGCTTCTCTAGAACATTCCTGCCAGCTGTAGCGTGAGGCAACATCTTCGCGCTTTACACTGGCTGCCTGTTGCGGAGAGGGTTAAATTTAAGTCCCTAGTTACTGCCCACATTGCTTTGCATGCCACAGGGCCAGGCTACCTTCAGAAACGCTTTGCCTTCCACATACCTGCATGACATCTGCGTTCCTCTACCCAACTCCTGGCCCTAGTCCCCCGTTTTAACTTCCCAAGAACGGACGGCAGCTCTTTGTCTGTTAGAGCCGCCTTAGCTTGGAATGCACTGCCTTTTGCTCTCCGATGCACTCAGGACCCTAAGCTTTTTAAGAAGAAGCTGAAAACTTTCCCATTTCCCAAACTCTGCCTCCACTCTTCATCTCTCAAGTTTCGCGCCGAGACACTATTGCAGTATCTGTGTGTGTTATACATGCAAATAACATAACATAAATTAAGTATTACTAGAGGACAGCAGTACCTATTGTGCCATAATCAACAGCGACAGTGTAGAAACATGGCTACAGGCCTGGCATTGTAGCCTGACCTGTGGAAGTTTAAAAGCTGCAATTCGACCTGCCAAAATAACCCCATGTGACAGGTCAGTAGCTTCCTTTTGAATATTTATAAGTCATCCATATGCCGGCCTTATTGGCCATAAGGCAAGGTGCACGGTATATAAAAGTAGGACATGTAGTAATTTTAAATTCCTATATGTCCTAAACAGGTCCAATGTTAAACATGTTCTTCCAGTCAAAAAGCTCCAAAAGCTATTTTCCTTGTAGAAAACTTGGCTGTTTCAAAGCAAAACACTAGGATGTAACTTTAAATACTAATGCTGTACCTCTGGAATGACAATAGCTAGAAAAATAATTTAACAAGTATTTTTAATAGTTATTAAAAATCCAATTCAATGCTAAAGTCAGATTTGTAATAAATATTCAAGAAAAGTAACTCTTAGAAAGTTACCTTTTTCCTGCCTGACATTTTTAGAGGGGAAATGTACATTTTCTCTCCCAACTGCCAGTCAGAAATTATCTTATTAATTTGATTTGAAAAAGGTGTGAAATGCCTCACAGGAGCAAACAAAAGGCCGACTTGGATAGGCAGACATCACTCCTCTGAACATCACGACATGCAGAATGGGGGCTGTGAGCTTCCTTTTTTCACGTTACGGTGTCAAATTCTGCGTCACAGGTCCGCAGGTTTTAGATGCAACACTTTAGGGCGCACTTAGGAGGAAGGGAAACAGGATGGCCAAATTATTAATATGTAAACACTGGCTGGTTGCTAAAACCCCCAATGTTATTCTACCAGACTTCTTTTTCGGGTTCAGGGTGGGTACAGTGGCTGCCGCAAATTGGATTTTGGTCACTAGGATTACCGCAGTACACTCCCCACACACACCTTCAGCAATCGGAGAACAAATTTAGTGTGGACGAAGGCTTTTACAGCAATCCTGCATGCATTATGATCATTAATAACATATCAGATTGCATCTATGCATACCCCCTCACAATTAGCTTCCGGAGTGCAGGAACTCTAACCATTTTCGTAGCTCAACTTTTCTGGTTACTTGGACGGCACATTTGTCGATAATTATGTTTAATTACAATTTATTAAAGAAGTTTTAGATAAATTATAATTTTATAATCATCAGAACAGAGTTGTTCTTCGATTAACCTTTGCAAAAGACAAACTTGTTTCTACTCGTTGATGGTATTTCGCCTGTGAGTTCCTTCTGAGGACCCTCGCGTACCCTAGCTCAATTTTTAGAGTACAGGGTGATTACAATTTTGAAGTGCTCCCAGGAATGTCAAGAACTAGTTTAGATCTTAAGGATGGCCTGTGCACCTTATCAAAAGCGGTTGAAAAATCTACCAGTTAGGCGAAAATCAGCTGACCCTTTCTTGCCACATATTTTTCTGCAATTAGCTGGTGTGCTGACATCCCATCTAACATAGATCGGTTTTGACAGAAGTCAATTTGCTCCAAGAGCAGAATCTCCTTTTCTTCTATCCAGGTTCGGAGATCTTCCAAGACTGAGGTTACAAATAGTTTAACAACGGTGTCCAAAATGACACTCTGTCTGCAGGTTTGAGTATTTAATTGGGACCCCTTCTGATGGTAGGGAACATATTTGCTCCCTTTCAGGGTTCAGGAACTTTATGCTGAGAGTAACAAGCAGCACAAAGAAATTCCGAAGGTTTACCTAATACTCAGCATCGTGGTCAGCAATCCGCCAGGACCATGAACTTTTGTTGATCTAGTACATTTTATGATTGCTTTCTATTGTTAAAGCGGATGGTGGAGAAATAGCATTCGGAGTGGGGGTTAGAGCTGACTTTCGCCATCCTCGGAGATTCCATTGGAGGAACACAGTTAGGACACAAAATCGATCCAGCTATCCTCTGAAATGGGTGCCGATGTCGTATGCATTCGACAGCCAGAGAGTGGTGTTACTATTTTCCAGAGAGGCCTTACATTTTGAGATCTTGCAACCACTGTCAATAAGGACCATATTTGAGCTTCCCGCGCCTCTCTGCCCATTCATCTCAGTCTGCTTAAATAGGTCCTGAGATACAGAATTTGACTACTTCTAACTCTACAAAAATTGCGATATTGTAATATTTCTTCCTTAGTGCAAATTAGACTCTTGTTTTGTCTTGCCTCGGGTTGAGATTTAGCCCCATTATTAGTAACTGTACAATTCATAAATCGTTCATAGGTCTCAAACATTTCACACCCTAGAAAAGAATCCGCACATTGCATTATCAGAGTCGGGTCTAAATATAACCTTGCGATGCCTGTTAAGACCAAGAAATGGAAAAATAGTTTTTGAAAGCCAAACTTGTCCCTTAAATTCTTAAGACAATGCCAATTTCAAAGCATCTTGAGGTGCCGTCACGTCAGGTCGCTTAAATTCACAGCGAATAGAGGGGGGGCGCTTGCTGTGTCGGGTCAGGGTGGGCCCGCGCGGCCGGAACTGGGCACCTTCGCGCAATTGATCTTGCGGGGCCCGGGCATGCTGGTGAGGGCTGGTCGGGCCTGGCGGGGTACTGGGGCCACATCTGCTCTCCCGTCAGAGGAGCACACAGGCTAATCGTGCTGCAACGGGTGTGGTGGTGCTGGCGGTTTGACCCCAGGGACAGTCTGGTCTGCCTTGGCGGGCCAAAATTGCCTGGGGTCTTGCTGGTGCCTCCGCCCTGGGCTGAGGGTTGGTGCTGGGCCCTATGTGCTGGGTATCTGGGGACTACAAGGCTGGTGTGCTGCTGGGCCCAGTCTTGGGGCGGCCATATCTGCGGATGACTGGCATTGTGGCGCAGGTGTTGTAGCGGGCTGCAAGTCCGATCTGGATAACGTGCTACGCTATGTGCAGGAGAGTGCTGGGATTTGAAGTGGCAGTGCTCTGTTGTTGTCCTGTGGAGCTCCTACTGGGATGAATTGGATCTGAGGCGGACTGGCGGCTTGGGCTTGTCTTTCGGCTGTGCGGTCTGCGCCGTTGGGGCTGACACGCGGATAGCCAGCGCCTCGATCACCAACATATTGCCCAGTTGTTGGGGCTGCGTGCTTGGGGTCCTGGTTGCATCACCGGGGGTGTTCAGGAGTACAATCAGCCTAAATACTGCCCATACGCCGATCACGACCCCGGAACAGATAGTAGGGCTCCACGCTACTGTGGACTGGGTGAGGAGGCAACGGCGTGCGATTGGTATTTGTGTGAGTGTTGGAACGCTCTGTTGCAATGGGTAAGCAGCCAAAACTTCCATTCGAAAGCAACCGAAATACGAGCGCAACAGAAACCATGACAGAGCTTGCTGCGACACAGGGCGAGTTGGAGACCGTGGAGAGTCCGGAGGATGACACGAGGACCATCCTGCTGGAATTGCGCTCTAGCTTGAAAACTATAGACAGTAAGATTGACGTGCTCACTTCTAGCTTAGATGTGGTAAAAAAAGAAGGTAGATGCACACGAACACAGGCCTGATGTCTTGGAAAACAGACTATCGGACATGCAGGATTCGCAGGCTGAATTGCAGACACAGATACTGCATATGGAGAAAGTGCTTGAAGTCAAAGGCAAAAAACGAAGATTTGGAAGCGCGTTCCCGCCAGAACAACCTTCGTATAATTGGCCTGCCGGAATCGACAGCAATATCAACAAGCATTTGCAATGCAATAGGTCTCGCAATTGCGAGATTTTAGCTATTGGCATTGTAAATGTCAATGCCTTTTAGTTATAGGTTTAAAAAACCTGCTATAATAAAAGGCATTGTCATTTACAATAGGAATAGGTCACAGATTCTAAAATGCGAGACCTACTGCATTGAAAATGCTTGTTGTAAACTCTAGGTGGGGTCGTGGTGCGCAGGGGGCAACATTAGACACTAAGAATTTTATGAAGCGAGGTTGCGAAGCAAAAGGGCATCATAATGTATCCACTCAACTTCCGGTAAAGTGACAGGCCCATGAACTCATGCTCCGTCTCTAGGTCCATCTGTTCCCGTGTATGGGAGTCCAATGGGATTCTGTGAATTGAGAAGGGTCAGAGGAGGGTCAGTGGGTCATATTAATTTCTCTGGAAATGCTAAGTGGTGTGGTACAGTAGCTGCTGTACTGCCGGGTCACAAAACAATAGCAAGGTGTTATGTGGTTACACAGAGAGGTTATCCCAACGCCGCCCCACCCTCCCCTGCCGTTCCCATGTCAGACTTCCTCGACCATCCCCCCACGTCCCTCGGGAGCTGAGGTTTATGCAGGCCACAGCGCTGCTTGGGAGCTCAACTTAAAAAGATAATGAAAAATGCACTATAAATGCCCGTTTATTTAGATAAAAAAACTAAAATGCATTTTAAAGTGCTAAATAGTGGGGTTATCGGGGTCTGTGGGGGCATTGCTTTTATTGCAGAGATTAACTTCGGAAACAAAAGACTTCGGAAAATCGACAAGCGTGTTCCTCGCGCTAAAAGGAGGCTGCAGGGGGAGGGGCGAGAGGAGGGGGCGAGTGAAAGCATTTCACTTGCGAGAGCGAGTAGCATCAGGAGCGATAATTGCTACCATATGGCGCCACGCGCTCCCGCAAGTGAATCTCCACACGTGCAAGCGTTGCCATTGAAGGCAATGGAACGTGTGCACGTTTTTGGCTGAAAAGCCAAAGCGATTGCAAAAGGTCTTTTTGCCTATGGAGAGCATGCGTGCTGCGTAGGCGAGACCTAAAAATGGGGCCCTTCATTGACAATTTGTTGCGCGAACTGTTTGCTCCTGTGCTATCTGCGGTCATGATAGTGGAGTCAGCGCACCGGTCTCTGGGTCCTTGGCCCAAGCCAGGCGCGCCGCCGCGTCCGATCATTGCAAGCCGTCTAAATTATGCGGACAGGGATGCTATATTACGAGAGGCCAGGGCCAAGAGTCCTATAAATCACAATGAAAACAATTTGTCCTTCTTTCCGGACTACACTCCGGCTGTACAGGCGGCCCGAAGAGAATTTGTGCCGGCGAAAAATATTCTGCAGTCTGCCTCCGTCCCATATGCCATGCTATATCCTGCTAAATTGAGAATAATGCACAATGGTCAATCACACTTCTTTACAGACTCTAAGTCAGCCTTGAAACTTACGAAACACTTCTGCCCTAATAGATCTCGCCAGGGTGGCTCAAAAAGCCCGACAGCGTCGCCGGTTCTTGAGGATGCGAACCACTAATGGATGTTATTATTTTTGAATGGATCTGATCCAATTTGGCGGTCTCTTCAGATATGTTTAGCACAGGCCCAGCTACGAGGCCGATATAGTACTATTGTGTTACTGTATACTGTTATAATGATGTTGAGTGCTGGGGATTCCCGATGTATCTCCCGTTCATGTCCTATGGTGCAATGGCGTGACCTACCATTGCAGCCTGGCCACCTCACCGCAAGGTGGGTGTTTGCCGCCGTTCCTCCCCCCCCCCCCAGCGGGTGTTCCCCTATTGCATAGTCCTTCACCTGGAGGACCGGGTAATTGGTAGGGACGGGGGGATGGGGAGTCAGTCTCGACCTAAATGGGAGGTTGGAGTGGGAGGGGGGAGGAAGGGTAGGGGGATTGGGTTTGTGTTGCTTTTTGTTTGGATTAATGTGTTCTTGATGTCTACATTGAGAGATGGTGGTTATTATAGGCCCAGATTGTGTACTCTTGCTGTACAAGTCTTATGTTAGTCAAATTTATATTTTGTGTCAACTGAAGGATGCCGGAATCGGTCATGGGTAAAAGTTAGAGATTATTAACTTGGAATGTTGGAGGGTTAAACTCCCCAAAGATTATTCGTCAAGTGTTTGCTTATTTGACCCGACATGGTACGCACATTGCTCTACTGCAGGAAACGCATTTAACCAAATACACGGAGCGTAGCATTGCACTTAAATGGGCCGGATATAAGCTGGCCTACTCATACTCCTCCTATGCTAGAGGAGTACTCATCCTGGTTAGGCGAGGTACTGCATTTACTCCACTGCGTACAAACATAGATGCTGAGGAGCGCTGTGCAATGGTTAAGGGTAAACTGGGGAATTCCATCGTAACCATAGTAAACATATATGGCCCTATCGCAGACGACCCAGAGTGCTTTTTGAGAATATACACCCAACTAGGAGCATGGCCCGAAGCATCCATTGTATGGGGGGGGAGACCTCAACACATATTTGGACCCTGACTTAGATAAATCTAACCCACTGACAAACCGCACCCCTAGAGTGACTCAAAGTGTTCATAATGCCATACTGGAATTTGGGTTGATCGATGTCTGGAGACTGCGCAATGGCTCTATTAAAGAGGTTACGCATGCAACGCCGATGTACAATAGCTGGTCTAGGCTAGATTACTGGCTGCTGGGGGGGGGGGGGGGGGGGGCGATGCGGTGACTGGGTGACAGCGGTCGCTCACCTTCCGCGCACATTGTCAGATCATAACCCTATAAAATTAGATATCACAATTCAGACGACAATACATCGCCCTTTCACATGGCGGCTGCGCTCAGAGGCCTTATTAGATCCCTTATTTGAAGCTACAGTTCGAACAGCCATAGAACAATATTTTGAACTTAACAAGGATTCGGTATGGTCGGGGATGGGCTGAAATTTAAAACTAGAATTAAAGCAAGGGGGAGGTCTAGGATCACGCAGATGCGACATAGAAAGAATGTAAACTGTATGCTACGAAGGAAATACCCTCAAGTAATATGCTGTAAAACGCAACAAGTGGATCAAGTTTTATATTGTGTGGAAAAATCTATAAAATATTTTTTTTTAAAACAAGGGTTCGGTAGATAGCACCTCTACGTTATGGGAGGCCTTCAAGGTGACGATTCGGGGAGTGTGCATCGGCACGACTGCCGGCATACTGAAGGACCTCATAACCAAACTTGCTAATATAGAGGCCACGCTTCAGAATCTAGAACGTAGTTACACCGCTGCCCCATCAGCCGACACCCTATCCCGCATACATGAGTTAATACTGGAATATGATGCCCTTGCTGAATCCGAGATATGATATCTTTCGCGCAGGCACACAGCACATAGATATGGAGAAGGGGGGGACCGGGTCGCAATCTGGCCAATAAAATCAGAAATCGTGCGGAACAACCTCACATTGATAAGATCACAGACTCTCATGGGGGAGAACACTATAATCCGCTCGACATATCTGAGCAATTCTGTGAATTCTATGCTAACCTCTACACCTCTAGGGGGGAAGGGAGGGAGGGGGGGCTGAATCTCCTGAGATGGAGGGCTATCTTGAGGATGTGGCGTGCGCTTGGTTGTCGGATGTCCACAGGGAATACTTGAGTCAGCCAATAGACGCTGAGGATATTAAAGCTGCGATCAAGGCCCTACCTAACGGGAAAGCACCTGGGACAGACGGCCTCACCATTAAATTTTATAAAGCCTATGCCGACCTACTTACCCCTTACCTGCTGGAGGTATATGCTGAGGAGCATGATTCTGGTGTCCTACCCCCCTCGCTTTGGCAGGCACTGATTATAACGCTACTTAAAAAGGATAAACCTCCAGATCAGTGTGACTCGTACAGACCACTATCGCGGATTAATATAGACGCGAAAATTCTCACCAAAATCCTTGCCATCAAATTTCTACCAGACCAGTCGGGTTTCATACCAGAGCGCTCTACGTCACACAATCCGCGGAATATCTTCGCAATGCTCCATGTACTGGAACCGAGCCTGTCCACGGCGGCGGTGATGTTGGACGCTGCTAAGGCCTTTGATTCGATTGAGTGGAAGTATATTTTTTTTGTCTCGCATGGGTTCCCATTAATTTTCATAAGCTGGATTATATGCGGATCCATCGTCCCGAGTGCGGGTGGGGGGACTGACGTCGGAACCATTTGCTATTAAGCGGGGCACCCGACAGGGATGTCCTCTATCCCCACTTCTTTTTGTTCTCGTGATAGAACCTCTGGCATGTGTGATACGGCAAAGGCATAGGGAAACAGCCTTGAACGTTAACTACCTCCCAGTCGCCATATCATTATATGCGGATGACATGGTGCTATTTGTCCCTGAGCCCTCTCGCTATCTTGGCGCAGCTATTGCGGGAATATGTTAGATTTGGCTTATTGTCTGGACTGGTTGTAAATTGGGATAAGTCCACCATTATTCCCTTGACGGAATCCACGACCCATCCGGATATGGAATTTCCGCTGGTCTGCGGACCCAGTCAAATACCTTGGGGTCTGGATCCACCACGACCCAGAGGTGGTTGTCTGTGAAAATTACGGACGGGCCTGCAGCACTTTAGATCAGCAGGTCGACAAGTGGGTGACTTTGCCGCTGTCCCTGGCGGATCGCGTCGCGCTCACGAAAACTGTGGTATTGCCACGCTTTTTAGGTCTTGCTGAGCCAGCGCATGCGCTGCTCTGCGAGACATTTTGTATCGGGGTTTTCAATGTGCTGCCAGAGGCTTTTGGTGGCCTAGCACTTGCGTTCACGCGAGCGTGCACGCGCGCAGCCGCCATGTGTGTTTCTGTCAATGCTCATTAAGCCTTACAGCCTTCCAGCGCGTAAATCCCCTCCCCTGCCCCCTCTCTTCACCCACTCATCAGTTTCATTTTCCCCTTCTTCCCGCCCCCCTTTGTTCATGATTGCGATCAGTTTGGCGTCACTTTTGCTTGTTTTCGTAGGCACAGGGAGATGGAGTGATTTGCCCAGAATCACAGCGAGTTTGGTTTCTCAACTCAAAAGGCGGCATTCTAGCCGTGAGACCATATCCTCTCTTCGTTAACCCGTGAAATTAGGTGGCAACAAAGGGCCGTCTGCCCTTCCATCTCGTGGCTGTTTGTTATTTAAGGGTCTTTCCCATGTAAAGCACCAACGTAAATGCTCAAACTTTGAAAAATAAAGTTATTTTTTACGGAAAATTAGATGGAGCTTCCAAATTTGTTAGACCATTTTGTGAACCACTAAAATGACCCGGCTCTGACCTACCTAACCACACCGAAACATTGTAGTTTCAGAGTACACACAAACACACATACACAACGCACACTGTAGACCGAAGTCCCGCAAAATAAATAAATGTTAATTTTGTCAGCTGTGTTTTCTATATTGGGCTCGCATGCTGGCACCTCATCCAATTAGAGCATACGTTGTTGCGGATTCAGTGAGCTGTCGCCAATCACTCACCTTCCTGGTTACTAAGGCAACCGCGTCATTGAAACACTGGAAAGGGAACTGCAAGCATTGATGTGGTGTCCACAGAAACCGGAGCACTACAGTGTGCACAAATGAACAAACTCATTGACGGAAAAAAGAGCGGAGACAATAAGCAGGTAGGACTGGACACGAAGTAAACGAGCTAAAGTCCCCAATCAATTTCTTAGCCTCATACTACTCCTTGTCATGCAATGAAAGTTTTATGCAGCTAAGCAAACAATGTAAAGTTCTTCACTTGCTCCCTACTCATAATTTCGTGTTCGCTGCGTCTCAAAAGACTGTTTCTATGGTTCTTAAGTGTGCACTACTGTTTCACCGCTATGTTAACACGATCCCCAGCTAGTTAAAACTTCTGAAAAATTGGAGCAGTAACTTGCACTGAACAGATTATAAAGTGAGCAACACATCTAAACTAGATTACCCTATACTACGTTTTTAAAAATTCTAATGGATCTGTGAACAAACATTTTAGTCCTGTTGGCTTTATTGTGAGTTTCTTTTTGTGGAATCCATCAGTTTGAGACAAAGATACACAAATGTAGTTTGGTGAGACTTTTAGACTGTGACACAATTCACATGGCTCTCGTTTTTATTTCTCATTTTCACCACCCTTTTAACTTGAGATTTCATTTTTTTTTTTTTTTTTTTTTATATTTAAATTTTTATTGGTTTTTTTCCGTCCACATTACAACATAATAATTTGCACATATCATTAAACAATACTAGGGAGGAACATTGATAGAAAAAAAAAAAAAAAAAGAAAAAAAGAAGAAAAAAAAAAAAAAAAAGAAGCCAAGACCCAAGAATTTACATTCCCTAAAACAATCTCCCTATGTTCAGGGAGTCTCCTTCCATCTGCTCACAGGTTCCCATATACGCTTACCTAAGGCTCTACCCTTTTTCCCCTTTCTATCATATATCCCTTTTTCCAAATTATACGCTGCTAATAATCTGGCCAGCCATTGATGGAATGTTGGAGCTGTCTTATCCAACCAGGCGGATGCAATACATATTCTATAAACGGACATAGCCACAAACAGAAAGAGAGATGAGGCAGATTCCTCCTCTGCCCCTCCTACTCCCAAAAGGATCCATACTGGTGTAAGGACAACATTAATTCCTAAACTTATATCTAAAAAAGATTCAATAGCCTTAATCAGAAGATTGAGATGGGGACACACTGCAAAAATATGAACAATATCAGCCTCACTACTATTGCATCGGGGGCAAGTAATTCCCGTCGTGCCCCCCCATTTAAAAATCCTATCGGGAGTATGGTATAATGAATAAATCGTCTTGTAATGCTGAGACTGAAGGGCTGCCGAGCAAAGTATAGTCCGCCCTAATTCGAGAGAGTCCTGGAAGCAGTCCTGATCAATCTGAAGCTTATCACCCCATTTCTTTCCAAATTTTTCCAAATCATCACCTTTTAATAAAGACAACTCAGCATAAATTTTCTTTATGGAACAGTCTGCTCCAGACTCAATCATGTCGAGAATCCTATTTTTACTGAACCCAGCTAACCCACCCTTCTTATTCTGCAGATAACTCCGAACTTGTAGAAACTTAAAGAAATTATTCCTAGGAAAACCATACTTCCCTTGAAGCTCCAAGAACTCCAAGAAACCTTGATCTCCCGTAAAATCCCCAAATTTACAGATCCCCCGCCGTCCCCAATCACTCATAATCCTGTCTGCAAATATCTCTACTGGAAGAGATGAATTCCCCTCGATCCTAGTGTAAGCATTGAATCTTCCCAACCCAAGTTTTTTACTCAATGCTGCCCAAATTTTAAATCCTGCTAGTAGTGTCTTAAATTTTGTTCGTTTATAATACCCAGGGTCTGTATATTTCAAAAAACAGTTGCCAGCATCTTCCCCTATAAGCAATGCATAAATATCAGTTGAGTCTGATTTAATCTGAATATCTGAATTGTCTCCTCCCATCAGCCCCCTCATATATTGTATGGCTGATGCCCAGTAATACAACTTAAAGTCCGGTACTGCCCAGCCCCCCCTATCCCTGGATAGAGATAGAAACCGTAATGCCCTCCTGGTTTTCCCTTGTGCCCAAATAAATTTATTAATCAAGTGTTCGATTGCAAGAAACCATTTACCTTCGAATAACAAAGGAATTGTCCTAAATAAATAAAGAAATTTGGGCAAAATAAGCATTTTAATCACATTTGATCGACCCACCAAGGAAAGATGAAGATTGTGGATCCTGTCCAGATCTTTCTTACATTTTACCATTATTGGCTCGATATTTTGCTTCACGATCTTTCCTACATCTGCCGAAATGTTAATACCTAAATAGATCGCTGAATCCACTACTCTCCCATCATTACAGGTCGTCTGCCTATTCTTTATTATCTGTGTCTTAGAGCTGTTTAGAGCGTATCCAGAAATCCGTCCAAAGACCTCAGCCTCCATTTCTACTTCCAACATTGTTCTAATTGGGGAGGGAGAGACTATCGCCACGTCATCTGCATATACCAGAGTTTTACAGAGCTGACCTTGAATATCAATCGGAGCGATTTGTTCATTTAATTCAAACCTGCGGATCAGCGGATCAATATAAACTGCAAATAGCAAAGGCGAGCATGGACACCCCTGTCGGGTGCCTCTGTTAATCTGGAGAGGCAGTGTATGTTCTCCATTAATTCTAAGCTGAACTATAGGTGACCGATAAAGTGCCTGTATTGATTTAATGAAGCCTACCCCAATACCCCACCAAGCTAATGCGGCCCAGAGGTAGTCCCAGGAGACCCGATCGAATGCCTTCTCTGCATCTAGAAGGATAACCGACATAGGGTCTCCTGAGACTTCCGTTGCGTCCAGTAAGGTAATTATTTTACGAACATGGTGCGCCGTCCCCCTCCCTGGTATAAACCCATGCTGTGTAGGACTGACCAACTGTGCTATTATCTTGGAGAGTCTAATAGCCATCGCCTTTGAGAATATTTTGGCGTCCGCATTCATAAGGGTGATAGGCCTATATGAGCCTGGTTCCAGAGAAGGCTTGCCCTTTTTTAAAATCACCACCATATCTGCCCCGGCCCATGATTCTGGGACAGAATATCCAGACTGAGCCTGCAGGATAGTATCCACCAAATCAGGAATTAGTATATTTTGGAATATTCTATAAAACTCAGTGGGAATTAAATCAGGCCCCGCAGCCTTGCCAGAGGGGAGACTATTAAGAGCCACTAATATTTCCTCGACTTTAAAAGGTGCATCAAGTGCCTCCCTGTCCGGATCAGACAGGTGTGGAGGAGTTAAATCCGACAGATACTGCTGGATGTCTGAAGGAGCTCCTAGCTGATCTTTACTATATAATTTGCCATAGAACTGTCTAAAAACCTCTTTAATTTCGTCGGTATCTGTGACTTTACCTCCTTTACCGTCAGAGATCTCATTAATCCGTCCTGACGTTGTTCTCTGTCTAGTACGAATAGCAAGTATACGACCGACCCGCTCACTCAACTTGAGATTTCAGATGAAAGTATATGCAGGAAAAAAAAAAAAAAAACAACGAGTAATAACAGTAACGTTTTTTCCATAGTGCTTTAATCTGCAGTTTGCTGTATACCTCTCTAGTATCCAGCGTCACATGCAACCCTTTCTTTCAGCCTTTCCTGTCTTTTCAGTATATAGCATTTTTTCATTTTGGGACATGTAGGTTTAGTTGTGCTTTTAAAATGAATAGTACGGGCTCAAAACTCCTAGCACGCGGTGTTGTTGGCAGAAATCCAGGCAGGAGTGGCTGAAGGCAGGGCACAAGTCCTAAAACAAGTATTGGCATAGCCAATAGGTCTCGCCTTTGGGACCTTATAAGTATTTAGTTATGCAGCACAATATTATTGGTGCAACAACATCAACTGTTGCATGGAATAAACACTTATAAGATTCCAAAGGTGAGACCTATTGGCTATGCCAATGCTTGTTAAATCTGTTTACCAATATACCGCTCACCCTGACGAAGGGATTTTTTTACATCCTCCGCACGACTTTACTCAGACTGGTCTGGGGGGGGGCAAACAGGCCCGAGTGAGCTGGTCTGTCCTTACACGTGATTATGATAAGGGAGGGTTATGGGTGCCCGACCTGCATGTCTACGATTTGAGTGCTCAGGCACAGTATGTGTATTATTGGGTCAGACGGCATGCATTTACCCCTCATGTTGCAGTGGAGGAAGGGGATGCCTCCCCTGTTCCTTTACACAGTATGTTCACACACACGAAGCGCGGAATCCCGAAAACGGACATTAACACGATAAATACAACGATAGCTGCGTGGCAGGCGATAGGGAGACTAGCCCACAAACTACCCATATATGCATATAGAACACCATGCTGCGCTATTAGTGACTCACGAGGCAGGCTTGATGCGGCTCTTACAAGAGGCAGGCTTGCAGCTGATGCAAGATCTGTACCCAGAGGGGACATTCCATACCACAGACACCGCGCAATACGTACGCAGCCCCACACTGCTATTCAGATTCACGGTTCACAGACTTAGGCACGCAATTAGATCACACTATGTCACTTATCCCCTTGAGCCCCCCATACTGCACTCCTTGCAACTGGTCCTAACTACTCCCACAAATAAAAAACTGATCACTTGATTATATAGGACAATACGAGACAAGAGTTTGGATGGCCCAGACAAAGGTTGGGAGAGATGGAATGACAGTCTCATCTCCCCGATATCAGCGGAAAATTGGGAACATGTAAGGACAGACGGGTAAACTTTTTATTTTTGTATTTTTCTAAAACCTTTATTTAACAGATTCAGCATTGTAAAAATACACGCTTACATCAAATCAGAGCATCGTACACATAAGGCCATTTGCGGAGTACATCAATAGTGGGAAAAGCATTCAGACAAAAAACATTATATTGTACAACATGGCAAAGCACCTTTGGACAAAACATAACTATAGTATGTGTGGCATCACTGCAGAGGGAGAAGCAGGTCCGGCCGGTGGGAGAGGGGGGACAGGGAGGGAGAGAGCTACTGACCAATAACGGCAGCTGCCGCAGGCGGAGAGCCGGTGGGGAGCGTGGGAGAGGCAGTCTGGCTCGAATGTGATCGGGTGTGAAGGTACGTCACCAGGGGGCCCCATATGTCGAGCGGGCGAGACCTAGCAGGTATAAGGTCTCAGAATTCAGACAATAGGGTTTGACATCTCGATGCATCTTCAAGCCAGTGGGCGAACTTAGGCGCTGGCCTGCGCCCCCAGCACATGGACACCCTACACCGCGCAAGGACAAGCAGCATTGCAACCAATCGACGAGAGGCATCCGGGCACAACTTGACAACACCCAGCAGGCATAACAGTGAGTCGGGCTGGACCAGTAAGGAGGTGATCTCAGAGAGGGCGGCGCAGACCTCCCGACAGAAATCCACCACCTTAGGTCATAGCCAAGCAAGATGAGCAAAATCTGCAGCAGGGGCAGAACAACGCAAGCACCTGTCGCTAGGAATGAGTCCCAATTTATGTAGCTGAACAGGGGTACGGTATAGTCTGTGCAAGTATTTGAAATGTATGAAGCGGAGGCGGTAATAGGGAGATAGTTTCTTTGTCTGGCTGCAGCAATATAGTCAGTCGGCTTGGGAGATGTCAATATCAAGGTCCTCGCCCCACGCCACGCGGGCACGATCAGTGGAGATGGAGGAGGTCGACAACCTAAGGGTGTATAATTTGGTCACCAGTTTCCGGGGGTGAGGGAGGAATATATAAAGTCAAGAGAGAGCACTGAAGGTGGAGGTTGGGGAGCGTGGGGTATAACCCCCTGCAGATAGCCCGCAGCTGATAAAAGAGCAGTGTATCCATAGGGCCAGAGGTAGCAGGGAGAGAATCGAAGGTGTTTCCGGTGTAGAGATCCGCAAGTGTCCCCAGCCCCAGGTGGGCGTCATGCTTGGACATGCCGGATGGTTGAAAGGGGGGGAAAGCAGGGTGACGCACAATCGGCATAGTATTAGCCGATAGCATCGGAGCGTTAGAAAGAGGACGTAATCCTGACCAGGCCCAGCGCAAGGTCTCGACTGTGTCCACCGCAGCTCGTGTGCGACTGGCCGGAGCAAACGTGCCGGTGGTCAGCGGCCAAGTGGCAGCAAGATCCACTTTGACCGCGACGTGCGGCTGGTAAGGGGAGGGGTGGATCCAGAAATGTAGGAAGCTGGCCTGGGCACTTAAGGCATATAGTTTAAAATTGGGGGCGCCCATGCCTCCAGTCGACATTGGGAGAGTAATGACATAATATGCAATTCCGCGCTGCTTGCCAGCCCAGAGTAGAGAAATGATCAGGGAACGAATCTTACGAAAAAAATGGGCAGTTACTGGTATGGGGATATTCAAAAAGAGGTAAAGAAATTTCGGGAGGACTACCATCTTGGTGATGGCAATGCGCCCAGCCAGCGACAGAGGGAGCCGGTTCCAATGAGGTATTTGGACCCGAGCCAGTCCACCGCACGTCCAAAATTGGCCCTCCAAAGATACCTAAATAGCGGGTGGGCCAGAGGCCCATACAAAAGGAAAGTCCGGGGGTGAATGGCTTGGTGGCATCAGTAAGAGGGAGCAGCACTGACTTGCTCCAGTTCACCTGTATGCCGGAGAATCCACCAAACCGCATTATCTCCCGCACAAGAGGACTGAGATGGTCTTGGGGGTGGCAGACATACAGTGTAATATCATCTGCATGAGTGTGAGTGTGGTGTTGCCGGAGTCTGGCCGCAAGATGCTCCATCGCAATAGCGAAGAGCATAGGGAAGAGCGGGCACCCCTGCCGAGTCCCAAGTTCAATTAAAATGGGGTCAGAGACTTGTCCATTGAGCCGAAGGCGGGCTGAAGGGCGCGTATAAAGGAGTAGAATTTTGCGAATAAAGATATTGCTGAAGCCGAGACTCGGCAGATATAGAATAAGTAGGGCCACTCTAAGCCTTAGTGGCATCGAGAAGAGCAGCCACTGCAGGGAAGCTAGGATTAATCTGATGCAGGGCAGAGAATATCGTCCGGAGGTTATGGGATGTTGCGCGGCCTGGAATGAAATTGGACTGGTCCGGAAGGGCGATGAGGGGCATAAGGAGGAGAAGACAGGAGGCTATCAGCTTCACAAAGATTTTATTGTCCGCATTGATTAGAGAAAGGGGGCAGTAAGAATCGCAGCAATCCGGAGGTTGATCCGGCTTAAGAAGTGTTATCATTGCCTCACAGAGCGATGGCGGGAGGAGGCCATTATCGAAGGAGTCATTATACATGGCAGCCAGGAGCGGTACCAGGAGCGGGGCAAATGTCTTATAGAACGAAGCAGGGAGGCCGTCTGAGCCGGGGCCCTTGTCACTGGGCAAACTATTAATGGCAGCGAGTATCTCTTCTTTAGAAAAGGGCTCGTCGAGAAATTTACGATGATGGTCTTCGAACCAAACAAGGGAGATGGTATCAAAATATTGGTCGAAGTTCTCACGCGAAGGAGTGGAGCCCGCAGTGTAGAGGTGCGTGTAATACTCCATAAAGCACAACTTAATTTCCTCAGGGAAGGTAGTTCTAGCAGGGCCGCCGTCCTGAAGTGCCGCGACATACGATGCAGCACGGGGGGACGAAAGAGGTTGGCCAGAGTCTTGCTAGTCCAATCGTCCTCGCCGAAGCAGAATGCCCGGACCTCTCAGCCAAGGAAGGAGAGTTCCCTATCGGCCTCCTCAGCAAATTCGGAATGTTTTTCGCGCAGACGAGCAAGCGTCTCGGAGTTGGGGTGGATTGCCTGAGCAGAGTCCAAAGCCTTGATCCCAATTCTAGTTTTTCTAAAGTGGTGCGGCTGGAGCGGAGGACTCCAGATTGTTTCGAAATACACTCGCCGCGAATCACAGTCTTAAAACCTTCCCACAGAGTCGACGGCGAATCTGCAGAGCCGACATTCAAATCAAAATAGTTAGAGATCGCGGTTTGGATCTTGTCACAGAAGACGGAGTCGCGGCGAGAGTTCGGGGGATGCCGCCAGACAAAGGCCCTCTGTGGGGAGTTAGGAAGGCGAAGACAAAGCTGGACTGGTGCATGGTCAGAGAAAGTGCGCGCCATATTGTTAGCGGAAGTTAGCCAGGTGAATACGTCAGGGGAGGTGATATAAAGATCAATATTGGATCAGCAGCCACAGGCACCGGTGACGCAAGTTCCCTCGCGGGCCTCGGGCCACATGTGACGCCATGCATCGTACAGTGAGTTGTCGACTAATATCGACTACAGGAGAGCCGCAGAGCGCGAGTGTGAAGAGTAGGGGCCACAGCGGTCCAGGACTGCAGAAAGTGTAACATTAAAATCAACCCCCCCCCCTCTCCCAGAGGAGTGCCGCAGGGCCCAAAGACGAGATTAAGTGCCATATATTAGTGAAAAAATCAGGGTCATCAGAGTTAGGACCGTATACAGCAGCAATCGTCATTGGTTGCGAAAGTAGGGAGCCATGTAAAACAACATACCATCCCTCAGGGTCAGTAAGTACCTGATTAGTGTGCCATGGAAGCCCCCTACGTATCAAAATGGAGGAGTGCGATTCACCCCAGTGGCGTGACTGGAGCCTAGCAGAGGTCGCAGGCAACAGGTGAGTCTCTTGTAAAAGACAAATATTAACTTTGTGCCGGAGTAGGTGAGAATGAATGAGCCGGGCTTTGCGGTGGTCATTAAGGCCACGAATATTCCAAGTTCAGCATATGGTATCAGTCATACTGTGTGAGAGCAAAGAGGGATGGAGCGCAGGGCAGCGAACACGATATGTGGCAGGAAGCTAGTGCGTATAGCGGGGAGAGCATATTTGGGTAGTGAGAAGGCAAGGCAGCCACTCGGAGCTTGAAATGGAGCCAGCAAGTACCTGTAAGGAGGGAAGGTGTAGCAACAGGGGA
The DNA here is from genome assembly GCF_964204655.1 of Triturus cristatus. Classification (NCBI taxonomy): domain Eukaryota; kingdom Metazoa; phylum Chordata; class Amphibia; order Caudata; family Salamandridae; genus Triturus; species Triturus cristatus. Next base: position 5,129,313 of record NC_140581.1, on the reverse strand, counting down.
GCAACAAGGATGCGAGAGAGGGGAGGCAGGCAGTGACCACCCAAAGGACACCAGTCGAAGGGAGGGTGGGGTGTCTTGCACAAGCACAGTGCATTGATCGGGTGCAGCAGTGATTTGATGCATACTGAAGATATACAAGGAATGAGAACATATAAACAATAACGCCTCAAGAAAAAAAATCACAAGGCAACCCAAAGAACCCACCCAAACAAACCCACCCACAGCATAAGGAGTGGAAGCATGAATCTTGCAATGTGAAGTCAGAAGAAGCCCAATAAACCACAAAAGCGCCTCTAAAGGAGGACACAACAACCCAAAGCCCATCCACCACCACCCACACCAACCCCCCAATCAGGTCGAGCAACCACCCACACCAATTCCAGGGGGCCCCAACCGGGAGGGGAAAAGTCAGCAACAGAAGTGGGAATCATCCCATGGGGGCATGGCAGCGCCCAGCATACTCCCCTGCCAGAAAAGGCAGGGTGGCCAAGCCAAAACTCTCAGCAGACAACAAAGGAAGTTAATGCAATACAACCAAGGACTAGCCAGTAAACCCAGTGAATAGATGCAGTGGTGAACAACGGCCAATTAAACAGTCAGGGGGCAGCCAAAAGAAAGGGACCAACATTGTGTTTTACAGTCTTATACAGGAAGACACGGGGCCAAGAGCAATTAAAGGATACATTTCAGTCATTGTCACTCATATTGGCTGCAACTGGGTCTTGAGAACTAGTTGGAGTGGTGTGATGAGAATGGTCCAACTGTTTAGCAAAAGCGAGGGGTCCTTTTGGATCCGGGAATACCAGGGTTTTAGATTCACAGTTTGGCCAGGTAGGCTAAAGAGTAGGACACTTCGTGTTTTTGCAAAATGCGTTTTGCGGGCAGGAATTCACGGCGGGCAGCCTGCACAGACAGGGTGTAGTTAGGGTAGAAAGACAAAGTATTACCTTGATGTCGTATCTCACCCTTCTCCCTGGCAGACCGGAGGACCGCGTCTCGGTCCCGGAAATTGAGGATTTTTGCAATTATCGGGCAAGCACGCAGTCCAGGGACAGGCCGAGGGAGCGGTGTGCTCTCTCCACGATAAAGACCTGGGAGAGCGCGTCACCAAACAGTTCTCATAACAGCTGCTCCACATAATCCTCCATCTTAGATATGTTAGTGGACTCCGGCATTTCAGTGATGCGGAGGTTACTACTGCGGGAGCCGGCCTCCAAATCTTTGTTCTTAGAACGAATGAGGTCGAGGATTTTGTCCATTTGGAGTAATTTTTAGCAGTCTTGGATGGCGGAGTCCTCCACATCAGACTCTCTTGACTCGACGTGAAGCAGACGGTTGTCACGGGAGTCCACCCTGGACTTGACCACGTCAAGGCGGGAAGTCAACTGTTCAAGCTGGGCGGCGATCTCAGACACCGCCGACTTTACTTCCAACATAATGCAGGTGCAGGTGAGCCACAGTGGTAGGGTTACAGGCAGCGATGTGCAATGAGTCTGCCAGATGTTGAAGGATTATAGGCTTGGCCGGCAGAGCCCACTCAAGGTGCGGCCATCTTGCAGCCGGCTAAGCCACGGCCCTCGACTGACGGGTAAACTTGCTTCAAATGGAAATTTGCGTATAATACATATTAAGTATATACATCAGGTGTATTATACGCCAGTGAGGTTACACCGCTATGCACAGCACGACTCTAGCCGTTGCGTGAGGTGAGGACAACACAAAGCAGACTTCTTGCACCTTGCTTGGGAGTGTAGAAAGGTGGCCTGTTACTGGTCTGCGGGATATCATAGAAATGTCGGGGTTGGAGATACAGTGCACTCCCCTTGCTTGGGAGTGTAGAAAGGTGGTCTGTTACTGGTCTGCGGAATATCATAGAAATGTGGGGGTTGGAGATACAGTGCACTCCCCTTGCTTGGGAGTGTAGAAAGGTGGCCTGTTACTGGTCTGCGGGATATCATAGAAATGTGGGGGTTGGAGATACAGTGCACTCCCCTTGCTTGAGAGTGTAGAAAGGTGGCCTGTTACTGGTCTGCGGGATATCATAGAAATGTCGGGGCTGGAGATACAGTGCACTCCCCGTGTAGGTTCATCGTGCTGTGTTCCACATGCGAGGGGGGTGGTGGGCTGATCTGTGCACCTAGCACTGCTAATGGCCAAACGTAGGGTAGCCATGACATGGGGAGGGAAATGGTCACCACAAACTGAACATTGGATTAAAGATCTTGTGTATTGTAAAGATAATATGGAGTTATAGGCGGAGGAATTGCCGCCAGCATCAAGGCCAAAGGATATATGGGAACCACTGAGACAATTCCTACATAAAAGGGCAACGGCGGATGCACAGAGCGATGTGGGTTCGATGCGACATATTTCAACGCTCTGCACCATGAAGACGCAGCATATTTATAAAGACAGTACAGTACCTCTATCTCTCAGTCCGACAGTACAATACTGATTGTTAAAGACGTGTGCTTTTATTGGTTTGTTATAATTTGATGTTTATTTTTAATTTTAATGTACAGGATCACCTTGCACGGTGGGATTGTGGAGAATGTTGCTTTTCTTTTTTGAAATGCAATAAAAAAAAATTTTTTAAATCACAGCGAATACAATCATATCACTTTTAGACAAAAACATACTGCCAACAATTAAAATTAAAATGTAGTCTACAAATGAATCGGCTCTTGATGTTTAGTGCATGTGCAAACAGTGGGAGTGTTACTCTGAGCCCTAAAATTTAACAGAATACAAAATCATTCTAGTACATTAACATCCACATAATTCCCTGTTTATTTGCTTTTAAATTACTTAGTTTAGAATCGGGAATTTTCCCAAGCATTCTGACACTCTTCTGATCCATTAAATCACAAATAAGGAACATATTTTTAACATTAAAATTACTCCGTATACGTAATTTCATGCTCGGTTTCTAGGACAGAATTATGCCTATTTCATACCAAATTTCTCTCAAGACATGGGTGTTCCTGGACGAATATACATATTAGAGAGCAGAATCCATGCTTTGAATATTAGGGACTGGTAAACAAATGAGTAATTTAATACATAATAATTTGAGGTTATCAGTAGTAGTTCGGTATTTCCAAGAAGGCAAACATTTAGTAGAGTTGAAGGCCTCGAGGTGGAGGGCCACATGGAGAGCAAGGGGCTGTTTACTAATGAGATTATAGTCTGGAAGGCCCTTTAAATGGACCACGTTTGCTGTGTGACATTATATACATATAAAAAATGAGTGTTGTTCCATAATAACTTTTTCTCGTGTTATCACTCCAAGCCCAAGCACTCTTAGTGTCCCATATTAATCTCTAGCTGGAGAAGTTTAAGAACGTGCCATGGTACTTCAAACACCTCAGAACCAATCACAAAATCCACTTTGACTGTGGGACGAACTCAAATTATTACCACCTGAGGCCTCTTGTATCATTAGCCTCACCCAGAGGGTTGTACTCTAAGCTTGGGCAGAGGCAGGAAGTGGCCATTGCAGAGCTCTTCCTCGACCACTGAACGCCTCAAAACATTTTAAGTTCTCTATCGTCAGAGGCTGAGGTGCTTCCGAAAGCATACTTAGGAGGGTACAATATCGCCAAAAAATAGAAACAGAAGGCTACATATAAAAATGCAATTTCTGGGTTTAGAGGAGAAGCTGGCCCTGAGAGTTCTGAACTGATCCGCATACTAAGCTCAAATGCAGAGTGTTAGAAGTTGGCCTGGTATATGCGGTCCACTAGTTATAGTGGGCACCTTGTACCAGTCCAAACAACCCTTATTGATGAATAGGTTAAAGACAACCTTTATTGAGAGCTATCCTAGTGGTAGCTATGGAGAGCAGCCTTCAGGCTAAGTCTTGAAGGAGTGTAAAGCAGCTTGGTTTACCAGATTATAACCTCTTGAATAACTAAATGAAAGGAGAACCACACCAGGTATATATAAAATATATGTATTTATTTCTAAACACTCTCTACTAACCTCTTTATGAGATTAGAGAACAAGGCATACAATATTACAGTACTAGAACGACAGTAAATAGCACAATACAAAGCGGGCTCCAAGGGTAAACCGAACCATATACTAAGAAAGTGGTATAACAACCACGACTTGACAAGACACAGTGCCTGGAGCACGGAGAATCGCTGGGACCCCAAGGAACCACCCAAGGTAGAGACACAGGGGACCCACGGGGGACGCATGCATTGTGAGAACACAGCCGCAAGCTCCGTACAACTCTATGGGAAAGTCGCGGTTGGGATTTTAAAGATTAAGGGCACTTAGGAGAGGACTTCAAGCAAACCCTTTGGAACATAGAAGGTTCTACGGCCAGCACCCTTGAGAGTACCGAGGTACCCGTGTTACCTATCCCAGGAGAGCCAGGTGCATAGGGGTCAAGTGGTGTCGGAAACACAGGTTGATTTCAATGGCGTGATGAAGTGCTGCTGCCGGGAAGTTGAGAAGTGTCTGGTGTGATCCAAGCCTGGGTCGGAGCTGAGAAGAACCTGAAAGCAGAGGGGACAGAGTCTGGGTCACTTCAGGGTGACAAGGTGTTTGACACCAAACACGACATGTTTTCTTGCAGCCATTTCAAAGTTAGCATTTACCGCAAGGTTATAATGCACTTAAGAGTATATGGTTGGCTGCATCACAGACCAACCCCGGAGAATAGATTCCGAAGGCTGCAGAGGGGCTCTGCTCATGCATGAGCAACCTCTCACACAAAACCAAGCACCCTGCCTTCAGGATTGATAAGGCCTGCCATAGGGGTGACTGATAGGTTTCTATGTGTAGTGATATAAGGTAGATATACGGAATCTATATCTAAGTAAGGGGTGCATACACCACCTTACACAGGCAGCTGTAGCATACCTGTGGTGTCATTTTGGAGGGCTTTACAGGGGTGGCATAATACATTCTGCAGCCCCTGAGAGGCCTCTGGGGTACCTATGCCCTGGGTATATAGTATACCATATACTTGGGACGTATAAGGCTACCCCAGAATCCAATCTGGAGTGTACCTAAAGTACTTGTAATCAATTTAGGGAGAAAACAGATAAACTGGGGTCCCCATTAGCAGGATCCCAGTCAAACTAAGTCGAAAACCTGCAAAACACCAGGCAAAAGGTGGGGGTAACCATGCAGTTAGATTCCACCTTCCTACACAGAGGACTCTGAACATTTGAGGAGGTTGATTTCCGGGACAGGCTAAATTTTATAAAGCACAGGCCTTTTCTTAGAAGTCTGTCTACATTTCTGTAGGAAAGTGCCCCTTTTGACATGCTCATGTCCCACGTTTTGCCTGGTATCTGGTGCAACTTTGACTAAAAGTGTACTGGGCTCCTGCTAACCAGGTCCTGAGTACCAGTGTTTTTTCCCTAACTTGTACATCTCTTCCACAATAGCCACCCCTTTAGGATCCATGTAAGTCCCTAGTAAGTGGTACCTCTGGTACCTAGGACCTTAGGACTAAAGAGGGCCCCTAAGGGCTGCAGCATGAATTGTACCACACTAAGGGGCCGCTCACCAAGCTCAATGGAAACTGCCATTGCAGCCGGTGTGCCTTGGTGTAGAGAAAAATAAAATGAAGGGTCGACATGGCACACAACCCTGTGTCCCATGCCAGCAAAACAATGCATGTGGTATAGGTAAGCCACTCCTACAACGGCCATCCTTACAGCACTAAGGCAGGGTGCACTATACTCCGTGTGTGGGCCTAACTGCCTTAGTGGACGTGTCCCTGTGATATCTAAGCAGAACCTTAGATATCACAAGTGTACAGGGAAGCCGAGACAAGTGCACAGGGAAGCCGAGACAAGCATATGGGCAGGACACTCGTGATTACGAGTTCCGCAGCTACACGATCGCTTCACTGTACTACAAGGTTTTTGTTACCAAACACCTCGTCATGATAAACCCACACTGATGGCGGATTTATTAAGCAATGCACCCAGAGGGCACCCAGAGGGCACCCGAGCAATACTCTCTAAAAAAAACTACCGACTACTAGTGTGTCGACTGACTGGTCTCTACCAGCTAGCCACCATAGACAGGTTTCTGAATTCCTGAGGTGAGAGACTTCACTCTCAGAGGCCAGGAAGAAAACCTGCTCTGGGTGGAGGTGTTCAAACCTCCTCGACACAGGATGTGCGTTCCAGGGCATGAAGCTTCAAAGGCCCTGGCGCCTTTCTTATGTGGCCCAGGTCTCTCCAGATAATGGAAATGCCCCCCAGAGTGACTCGTCCTGTGAGCCGGAGAACTACTAAAGCCTTGGTTGGCCCGACAGCACTTTGAAAACCGCCTACAGCCTACTGTCTGCTTTGGAGTACAGGAGCTACTCCCCTGCAGTCCGCAGGCACAGACAAGCAGAGGCCGGTCCATCGCCCTGCAGCTCCCAGGCCCGAGAGATGCCGCTGATGACCAGGAAGAGGAACTTGTGCTCTGGAAGGTCAGATCTGTTCCCCCACAGGACAAGAGGACCAACAGAAGCCGTGCAGCATCAACCCCCTGGGTACCGGACGCCCTGCACCAAGCACCTAAGTGAGAGTCCATTCTAGATTCCGACTGCACCAGGACTAAGCAGCTGTTGAGGGACATCAGCATCACTGAGACCCGCTTCATGAGTGGCCCAGTTGCCCTGCTTTTGCCCTTGCCAGCTGTTTGTCTTTGACCAGAAGTGGCATATTTGCACACCCAGCCCAGCTGACGGATCGGCTGTGCCCCCTTGCTCAAATACCCCTTGCAAACCACACCCCCATTTGGGAACTATCAGAATTGTCCCCAAGTCCCCCTGTTTTTGGGTGGGCCCCTCTTCGCTGTTACATGCCAGCTACCAACTTCACCAACACCCTGCTCCAGGCAGAACCCAGTCAGTTCCTGAAGAACTGCTGGTAGTACTTTGGACCTTGGTACAATACAACTTCGAACCCTGAAGGTGAACTTCTGAAACAGACTATTTACTTTATGCATCTCTGACTTTTCCTTCCATAGGAATGCATGCTGCGTAAAGGTGCATGACTTTAAAAGCTTTACTTACCTGTACGAATTACTATTGAAAACCATACTTACCTATGAACAAAGTTCTTGGATTTAAAACATATATAAAAATAAACGTTATTTTTCTAAATTGGTCTCAGATTTATTCTTCCAGTATGTGTCTTTTATTGACTCACTACCCTCTGAAAAGACTAACTGCTCGCCCACACTACCACAAAAGGGAGCGTTAGTGTTATCTACTTTAGCGTCTGCATACAATTTGGGGACCCACTGGACTCTCTGCACAGTGTACTTCTTAGTACACTGTATGGAGAGCCAGCATCCTGCGATTTCAAACATGTTTTATTTTCCCCTGACAAATTAAGCCTCTTTTAATTTGTTCTCTTCGTTGAAGACGGGAAATATTTCTCCTCCTTTTTGGGTGACTCCATTTCTGACTCCTTTACGTTTGATATTTCCCTGTGGTGTCTACAAAGGTTGTTGCAGGGAATAGATTTGATCACCCTCCTTACTTGTTCTCTTGCGCACGGATTCGGTGTGTGTTCATGGAATAGATGTATTCATGACCTCAGACAACGCTGGGATTTTGTGGCAGACTCTTAATAGTGATTGATGGCCAGCATTTTTTGGAGCGCTGATATTAATCGTGTGACTTTCTGCTTCATTTATCTCTGATATTTGAGTAACTTAATTTCCCACCTTTTCGTTGTTAATGGTTTTGGAACAGCTGTTTTGGTATCCAATGCATCACCTGAACTTAATGACTTTCTCCATTAAGCTAGAGGGGAGAGCTCGGAGCTCGTTCAGGGCTTCCGATAAAATGGTTAAATCTCTCAAGAGAAAACAAAACAAGGAGTCTGACATCTTTGAAATTTGCATTATTACGAAGGGGGGGGGGAGGGATCAAATTAAAATTCTCTGACTCATATTAGTCAGGTTATTTATTCTTTTTCCTTATCCTCGCCTCGAGATACATTTTCCAACTGCACATAATGCCTCATTTCCCCGGGATCTAAAGTGAAGAGAGGCCCAGGGACCACACTTGTGGGTTTCTGGGTGGAATTGTTGCCTCCAATTTGGAATTCCATTGCGAGTTTCGCAGCAATTTAAAAAAAAAAAAGGAAATTCTATTTGGCCCCGGCAGGGTCCCTGGGGTACCCACAGAACCAGGCTTAGGGGGTCAGGGTATTCCTACCCTGCCCCCATGACTTTATTTGTTATGTTTATCTTGTTACTCGGCTGAGTCCGAGTCCCACGATGGCCTAGTTAAAGTATTGGAAGCCAATCGTATCTCTGGACGAGATCAGGAGGATTCACGGAGGGGTTGCGTCCTTAGATATACAAATTTGGTTTTCTTCGAATATCTCAAACTACTGATCAGACCAAATTTAGACCAAATGCCAAAAAGCACTCTTGCTGGACCAAGATCTATCTTTCTGCCAAATTTGGTGTAATTCCGTTAAGTGGTTCGGGCTGTAGTCGTGTTCAGAATCCCTATGAGAATTAACATCAACTTTTATCTAAAAAACCCTATAAGAATAGGCTAACCCCGCCTCTGCATTCCTTCCAACAAATATCACACAATGAATTTATGGACATGGTCAAAGCAAGCAGGCCTGCCGGCAGCCCTTCTGTAGGAAGGTGGGTTTCTGTTGCAGTAACCCCCCCACTTTTTGCCTGACTACTGGTGCACTTTACTGGATGTACCCTGGGTCCCTGCCAATCAGGTTCCCAGGGCCTGTGTTCTTTCCCCAAACCTAACCCAATTGGCATCTCTGGCCACATGTCCGCCCCTGGTAAATGGTACCACAGGTACCCAGGGCACTGGACCAGGGAAGGCCTCTAAGGGCTGCAGCACTCATTGTGCCACCCTTAGAGGCCCTGTACCTTTACACACTTTGCAGGCTGCGTGTTTTTGGTGCATGTTGGACTTGGCCCTTTTTCCCTCATTTTTTTCGTTTTTGTAGTGTTAAGGTGCAGGTGTTCCCTTCACCCAAGATGGCTGCCACAGGCCCCTGCTACTGCAGAGTGGCCTGTTTTTGTAGCACCCTAGCTGCCAGGAGCTGGCTGGGACCCACAACAATGTTGCGACACCAGCCCGCCTTTTTGTCCCATAGGTAGAGTGGGGAAGCTCCTGGAAGATGCTGGAACCTTCTAGAAGGGAGGTGGGGTTTTACTTTTGCCGCCTTGGTAGAGGTCACCTGACCTAGGGCTACTTAAGAGTGGGAGGGAAACTTTTGGAGTGAGTTGGCCATTGGGGTGAAGCAGAGCTGGAAGAATCCACCAGGAGTGTAGGCGGTAGGGCCTAGCCAGGGACTTATGCCTCTGAGAGTGACAGGATTTAGGTACTGCCTCTTAAGTGAGTGAGGTGCCCTGTGAATCCCACTGATCTTGCCCAGTAGTAGGAGGACCCAGAGACTCTCTGCCAACCTGACTAGGAAGGACCTAGTCGCCCTCTCCATCCCTACCCCTGTAACAGAACCCCTTAAGGGCGCCAGATACATCTGCGCCAAAAGACTTCATCTGTCAACTGAGAACTGAAACCTAACTTTAAGAACTGAGACTGCATGACAAGAGCGAGCTGTAAGCCTTGAATGCCAGAGCTGAGACTGCGTGTCCAAGCTACCCTATTGAACGAAATACTAAGCCGATTGCCAAGTCACCGGGCATCGACCAGGTACTAGCGCTGTGACCCCCGCGCTCCCTGCCCTGGTCTGGGACCCCCGGCAGCGTGCTCCACTGAGCACTTTATCCCCATCCTTAATTTGAGCCCCCCCCTGCGACGACGAAGCCAGCGCACTCACCGCCGCAGCCTGGAGAAGTGCCCTGCTGTGTCGTGAGGCCCTGGAGGAGTGCCCTGCTGTGTCGCGAGGCCCAGGCGGAGCCCGGGGCCCCGTCGCTGCCGTCGCAGCCGTGTGAGGAGGTGCGCAAGGTCGGGGCCGAGTTCCCCCAACGTCGTGAGGACGGACGCCTGCTGACGCCGAGACGGAGGTAAGCCCGGAGGCCGAGATCCCCCCTGGTGCGCCCCCTGCTGGTCTGGAAACCACACCACACTTGGCCCGGGTTGTCCCCTCCGTGGGAGTCCCCTCCCCTGCCTGCGCGACCGAGAGACCCCGCCGAGGGATCCTGTCCGTGTCCCCCCTTCTGTAAGACTGAGAGCGGTGCTTAGTGAACTGCACCGGAGCATAGGGACCCGCTCCGCAAGTCCTGTCAGTCTCCCCGCTGGAAGCCGCCTAAAGGAACTGACTAACATTACCCTCGTGTGGCGCTTCCCGCCACCGACCCTGCTTCCCCCGCTGGAGTGACAAGGGATGCGAGTAGCGCACTGTATGACCTGTTCCGCTCGAAAGTATTCACATGCCCGCGATCGCGAGTAGCGCACTGTGTTCCATGCTCTACTCGATAGTAATTGTTTTGCCAGGAAATGCGAGTAGCGCACTGTGTTCCATGCTCTACTCGATAGTAATTGTTTTGCCAGGAAATGCGAGTAGCGCCTTGTGTTATATGCTCTCCTCGGCAGTAATTACATGCTAAGGGATGCGCGTAGCGCATTGTGTTTTATGTTCTGCACGAAGGAAATTCTACACCAGGATCACGAGTAACGTATTGTATTACATGCTCTGCTCGACTGTAATTACCTACAAATGGTTGCGCGTAGCGCTTTGTTTCATATGCTTTACTTCACAGGATTAGGGGCCATTGATTACGAGGAGCGCTCAGTTCCACAGGTGCCATGTTAGTGAGCCCAATGTGTCCCCGTTCAAGTATCATGCTTAGTTAGGCGGCCCGTTCAGGGAAAGACTTTACGTAAGCGCGCACAGCGCTAGAACAAGGTTAGGCACTGCATAAGTATCACCCAGAGTGTCGAATGTAATGTCACGATGGTATTATAATTCATGTATTACCTTGTTATTTCCTGAACTGCATCTGACCAACTAAACTTGGATAAACTTGAAGTATTTGCATAATTGAACGGTGTGGCGTCCCTTATTGTGTGTGTTCCTAGCCCATGAGAAGCGTGTGGTGTATGGTTGCTTAACACATAGCCCTCTGGTTGCCCGACCGGCTCGCGCCACGTTACCGCCCTTAGGGCCTGGTGACCCCAGGTTCCTACAGTGCAGAACAAAGTAAAGAGTCGACATGGCACACATCCCTGTGTGCCATGCCTACAACCCACTGCCCTGGCATAGATCAGTCACTCCTCTAGCTGGGTGCCCTATGCCAGTGGTGAGGGTACAGGTGCATGAGCCATGTACCCCTACAGTGTCTAAGCCCATTCTTGGGCATTGTACGTGCAGTGCTGCCATTAAGAGTATATGGTGCTGGGAGCTTGTCATTACGAACTCCAGAGCACCATAATTGCTACACTGAAAAACCACACCGATGCCAGTGTAAGATTTAATGAAAAATGCACACAGAGGGCATCTCAGAGATGCCCCCTGAAAAACGTTCCCTGACTGGTACACACCAGCTTGCCACCACAAGACATGTTTCTGGACCCCAAGGGTTGGAGCCTTTGCTCCCAGAGTCCAGAAACAAAGCCTTTCCTGGGCGGAGGTGTTCACACCTCCCCCAGGCCAGGAAGAGCCATCTGTGGCAGGGGAGCTTCCAAGGCCTGGCAGCCTTTGGAATGCGAGCCCCAGCCTCTCCTGCTAGCAGGAGCAGGCCCCCTTCCTGTCTCCCCTCCCTTTCGGCGGGAAGACAGGCGGGAAAAACTAACTAGCCCAGGAGGTGTGCCCACCTCTGCCAACTCCACCCCTCAGGTGGGGGAGGTGAGGTGAAGCTCCCTCTCCAGTGCTCGCCATCTTGCAGATGGCAGGTGTAAGACCTGGGGTCACCGGGCCCTAAGGGGGTAACGTGACTCGAGCGGTTGTGCACCCGAAGGCTTAAGTGTAAAGCGACCATACAACACACACATCCCCTGAAGCAGGAAACGCACACGATCATGGACGCCACACAGTAGGTTCAATGCAAATCAATCAGTTTTATCTAATCAAATTATATGCAAGTACAGTTCCTGAGACTGCAATGGGCATCACTTGAATACATTAGCGTTCGATTCACCAGCATTTCATTATGGTGCCATAGGCAGTACCTGTATACCTTAGTGTCAGAACCTGGGGGAGCGGTAAACATAGTGGTTAACCAGAGCGCTGCGCCCCTCCCACCACTAGCGTTTCAATCTGCCGTGGGCACCTCGCGCGGTATCTAGCAATTATCAGCGCTTTGAAATAGGACTGGAAAATGTAGCGCCACACCTGGAAAACTACTAGCGCTTCAGGGCAGGACTTGCAAACATATCGCTACTCAGGACATGACTAGCGCTTCAGTGCAGAACTTGAGGACCCAGCGCTACTCGTATAAAACAGACATTAAGCACTTCAGAGCAGGACTTGAGAACACAGCGCTACTCGTATAAAACAGACATTAAGCACTTCAGAGCAGGACTTGAGAACACAGCGCTACTCGTAGTAAACAGGCAATAAGCAAACGGTCCCCTTTTCCAGGACGGATCTCTTCCCTGGAGGTGAGAAGTACGCAGCAGTCAAGAAGCAAGGGGGGCAATCCCACGGAGGGGAACCAGTCTCGGCTGGGCACCGGGAAGCGGCCGCCAGTCGGTGCGGTGCTGCTCCCGATCGTCAGGGGGCGCACCGGGTCCTCCACAAGCCTCCCTGGGGACAGGGGGGTGAGTCCCAGGCCTCCGCACGGCCACGCTACCTCCCAACCCTGGGGGTTACCTTGATCTCGACGTCCTCTGTTGCGGGCAGACGCTCCGGGGATCCTCAGGGGCAGGGGCCCGCGCCCGCAGCCGCCAATGGCAGTGCGGCCTGCGGGGCGCGGCCCAGCATTCGGAGCGCTCAGCGGCGGGGGCGGCGGCGCGCAGTCCGCCCTCGTCACGTGGGGGCAGAAGACGGCTTCACAGCCTTCCCAGGCCTTCCACGACTCCGGCAGTAGCTGCGACGGCAGCGGCGGGGGCTTCTCCGCGGGCCCCGACTCGATGAGGGGCAGGCTTCTGGGCCCTGGGCCGCGGCAGTGAGTGCGCCTCTGGACCCCACGCCGGGGGTGGTACAAATTAAGGGGTCAACGGTGAGCTCAGCGCTCAGCGGAGGACTGACTCGGGGGATCCCAGGCCGGTCGGGGAGCGCAGGGGTCACAGCGCTAGTACCTGGTTGATCCCCCAGCAGTCCAGAGGTCACTTTAGCATTCAGTTTCAGCATGTAGTTTCAGCATGTAGTTTCAGCATGTAGTTTCAGCATGTAGTTTCAGCATGTAGTTTCAGCATGTAGTTTCAGCATTCGGTTTTGGCATTCAGCAGTCTTAATGGCGCAGATGTCTCTGGTGCCCTTAGGGGTTCTATTCCTTGGGGGGGGTGGGGGGGGGATTGAGTTGGTGACTAGTTCAGTCCTAGTCAAGCTTGGCAGACGGGGAGACCACCCTAGAGCTGACAGGTCTAACAGCAGGCACTCCCCAATCAGGACTAGGGATTGTGCCCACTGCCTCACATGGGGTGAGCACACCAAGGGTGTAGTCACCCTAAGGTCAGTAGCCCATTGGCTACTGACCTCAAGACCTCTAAAACGCCCCCTAAATACAGTATTTAGGGGGCGCCCTGAACCGAGAAGGCAGATTCCCGCAACCTAAGAAGAAAAAGGACGAAAGAAGACGCCCAGCAGAGGAGACTGCAGAGAACAACTGACTTGGCCCCAGCCCTACCGGCCCGTCTTCAGTTTCCCGAGATCCTGCGCCAAAATTATCTTGCACTGCAGTTAGCGACCTGCTAAGCCCATGGGAGGACTGACTGACTTCAACAAAGACTGGATCTCCTGTGAACAGTAGCCCTGTTCAAAAGAAACTCCGAAAACAGACTCTGAGCCTGCTGAGGACAAAAAAACCCGACGCCTGGAACTACCACTGCACCCGTCGCCTACGGCCCGAGTTCGAGTGGCCCGCCGGTCCCAGTGAGGTTCCCCCAGCTCAGAGTCCGAGTTCACCGTGGGTTGACCCCTCCAGGAATCCCCGACGTCGTCTGCAGCCTCTGCACAGAGACCCCACCACCCAACCGCAAGTGGCCCGGTAAGGTGAAATTCAACCTCAAAAGACACCCCTGCATCCAGCCACCCTGCGCCCTGGAGAAAAGAACCCCAGGTGCACCTACGTCCCCGAGCCCTCCAACTTACCTGCCCACCTGTTGGTTCCTCCCGGAAGTCTTCCTGGACCGAGCGTGCAGCTGAAAACCAAAACCGAAAATCCTCATTGAAAACACCAGGCACACCACCTCAAAACAGCACCCTGCACCTGGCCGCCCTAGTGCGCTGAGGGTGCCCCTTTGGTGCTTACTTGGTCTTCAACTTGCCCTGAGCTTAATCTTAGGATCTTTGCTCCCTCAACCTCGTGGCCTGCTTGCCAGCAGCCACCAACTGGAGCCCCCTATCCTCCATAGGATAACATTGGGCCTCAACACTCTGCACCCGGCCACCCTAGTGCCACTGGGGGTGCAACAACAGTGCATCACTGACCCTGGGAGACCCTTGAGTCTAATCCCAGAACCCTAACTTCAAAGACCAAATACCTACCTCGAAACCAATAACCTGTTTTTCCTCATAGGATAACATTGACACTTTTTCTCCCAAAAAGTTTTCAAGTGTCGACTTTTGAAAACTAAGAATATTCCTTAACAAGCATTGGCATAGCCAATAGGTCTCGCCTTTGGGACCTTATAAATGTTAAGCCATGCAACAGTTAATGTCGGTGCAGTAAGGAAATTGTGCTGCATAACTAAATACAAGGTCCTAAAGGCGAGACCTATTAGCTATGCCAATGCTGGTTTCTCTAGCAACTCTCAAGGGCATTTTGCTCCTCAAAACTATCCAACCGTGGGAGGAGGCTCAATAAAACTTGAAGAGTTTGTGATGCTGATAAGGGAAGCCCCTTCGGACCCACTTCCTGCGTGATCTAGCTTTACAAAGCATTCCTGTGAGCAACTAGCTCATGACCAAGTGAAGGGCTAATAAACAGATGGCCTATCGCAAGTAAAAAGAAAATGAAGAGAAATTAACCCTCAATCGCTTGACAAGAGGCCTCTCTGGAGCAGTTACTTTTCAGAAAAAAATAACATCACTCTGAATTTGGAGGTTAGAACAGATTTCCACTTAAACGACCTGATGATTCAGCAATGAGAATGGCTTGTGAATGGGATACTAACGTGCTGTATTTTACTCCCTCTCAAATGCGTGCCATTCACCCAAATCTTCTGCGTGCTTTGCAGGTTTTCCTCGAAACACGTGCAGTGTTTCTTCTGAAAGACGTGGTGAGATTGCTGGTCACTCGCTGTTGTTAACACATGGGCTCTTTGAGCGAACTCAGCATTCTCTTTGACAGTGTACATGCAATCTTGTTAATAAATAACCCAGACCAGCATTTACTTGAAAAGCCATTAAGCACGAACGGCACTAAATGGCGACCAAAATTATGATGAAGGAGATTGCTCCGAGCCAATGGAAATGACAGAGTAGGAAAAAAATGGGGCTGCAGGAATGCGGTTCTGGCACACATTTACAGTGATTGCTGGGTTCATGAAAAACAAGACCTGGAGTTAACAAGAAGCGCGAGCAAAAAGTGGATGCGAGTGGTGCGCGCGATGGGAAAAGTGAAAGTAGGCTGCGCGTGCGAAAGTGAAAGTGATCGCGGCTGTACATATTGCAAAGCTGCCTGCTGCGCGCGTGCATGCTCGCGTGAACGCAAGCGCTAGGCCAGCCAGCAGCACTTTGAAAACTCACCTACTAAATGTCTCTCCGAGCAGCGCATGCGCGCGGACTCAGCGAGACCTAAAAATCGCACAAATTACCTAACCAAATGTTCTCAACTGTTCGCAGGAAAGGTCCCAGTGCTGAACCCAGGTGTCCAGTACTGAGTAAGAAAAGTAACTAAAAAGTAACTTACCTGTGAATTGAATTTCCTTCCATAGGATAACATTGGGGGTTCTTTGTGAAAAAGGTTTTTAGTGTCAATTTTTTAAATACAAGAATATTCTTTAAAAATCGTACAAACTACAAAAACGTAATTACTTACCTGTTTTAAGTAGATGTCACAGTGCTGAATCTAGGAGCCCAGCACTGGATTACACAAGTAATGCAAAAGTAACTTGCCTGCTAAGTGAATTTCCTCCCATAGGATAACATTGGTGATTCTATGTGAAAAAGTTTTTGTCTCAACTTTTGAAATACAATAATATTCCTTAAAAATCATACCTTTAACCAAAATGCATTTACTCACCTGTTTTCAGGAAATGTCCCAGGGCTGAATCTAGGATCCAGTCCTGTGGTTAGAAAAGTAATCTGAAAAGTAATTAAATGCATTTTACTTAAAACGCCCGTTCAATTGAATGTACTATACCTGCAATGTGTTGCAAACTGCTTACTTAAAACTGTAACCAAAACCAGTACAAGTCATACTGCAATTCTCAACTGTGTTCAAACAAGACAATTACTACTGCAAAGTATTTATATGCGTACCTGTACCAGGCTTGCTTGGATCTAGAAATAAAAACAACTATATATTTTTATACAAAAACAATTGTCCCAGAGTTCAGTTCGTGAGTGTGTGAGACCATTTGCTGACTGAGTGTGTACAACAAATGCTTTACACTGTCCTCTGATACTGCCTTACTGCTCGAACAAGCTACCACTTTAGAGAGTAAGGTTATATCTAAGTTTAACCTCTGCCAAACTTCTGGAGACTCTTGGGCTCTATACACACTGTACCTCACCTTGGTGCAGTATATATAGAGCCAGTTTCTTACACCTTCTGACCCGTGTCCACCACAATCCTTCAATAATTAGGTCTCGCCTGACCCAGCGCATGCGCTGGTCTGGCGAAACTTATTGAGAGGGCTCCAAAAAGTGCGACCAGGCCAGCCTAGCGCTACAGTGCATGTGCGCGGGCGCGCGCGCCCTCTTTTACCGTGATTACTTTCACGGCCGCTTTGATGCTTGATGGCGATCACTTTCGCGGCCGCATGGCCGCTTGGCATAGCCAATTGGTCTCGCTTTTGGGACCTTATAAGTATTTAGTTATGCAACTGTTGCATGGCTAAACACTTATAAGGTCCCAAAGGCGAGACCTATTGGCTATGCCAATGCTTGTTTTTTTATAGTTCTGCTGCCACACCAGTAAGAAGAATCATCAACAATTACTCAACTTTCCATAAAACCTAAAAATTTCATATATACGCCCATTACTAAAGCAAGCCAACCTGGACCCGCTTGACTGAGACAACTACAGACCGATTACAAATGGACATTTCCAGGGCAAACTGATAGAAAGAGCTGCATTTGTGCAGGTGTCACAATTCATGGAAGATAAATCCATACTTTCAGACTTCCAAACAGGATTCTGTCCAGGAAGAGGCACAGAATCTGCCTTTATTGCCATTTGGGATGACCTTAAGTACATAGCTGACTGGAACAGGTTTGGTGCACTACTTCTCTTGGACCTTTGGCACAGTTGACCATGATACTGTAATACAAAGACTTTTCAAAGCCAGCATAGAGGGGACTGCTCTCAACTGGATCACG
The DNA here is from genome assembly GCF_964204655.1 of Triturus cristatus. NCBI lineage: Eukaryota > Metazoa > Chordata > Amphibia > Caudata > Salamandridae > Triturus > Triturus cristatus. The sequence continues at coordinate 5,111,740 of NC_140581.1, read as the reverse complement.
TCCAACCTTCAAAACAGAACAAATGTCATCCATACCCCACCTTCCTCGTCCAAACCTTACTTCATAAAAGCAGAGGCCCCTCAAGGCTCTATCATCTCACCCATGCTTTTCAACATCTACATGAAGTCATTACCAGCTCTGATCAATGAATTTCACCTCACGTGCTCCAACTATGCAGAGGACACACAAATACTCCTTAAAACTGGACAGCCCCAAAGGCATTGGAAACTCAGTAATGTTCAGTTGCATCAGAGCCGCTGATCAGTGGATGACGTGGAGCCATCTCAAATTGAATGCTTCCAAAACGGAAATACTCACGTGTGGAGATTGGAAAAATAATGACTCACTCGCCGCCTGGCCTGATGATCTGGGAACACCGCCTAAAGTATCGAAGGAAGTAAGAGACCTTTGAGTTACCATGGACTCCAGGCTATCGATGAAAGCTCAAGTGGACAAATTAGCAAGATCAAGCTTTGTCACTAAAAAACTCTGCAACTCATCTTCCTCCACCTGGGATTTCCAAACAAGGTCCATGCTACTATTTCTCTACCACGGATCATCTTTAACAACTATGAAACAAGCATTGGCATAGCCAATAGGTCTCGCCATTGGGACGTTATAAGTATTTAGTTATGCAGCACAATATCCTTGGTGCAACAACATTAACTGATGAATGACTAAGCACTTATAAGGTCCTACGAGACCTATTGGCTATACCAATGCTTCTTTTCTGTAGGTTTAGACCAAATTCGACCCTAATGTATTAAAGCGTTTTACATTAGCACCAATTATATTACACAAGGGCATATTCATTGTTGGTAGGTGCGGGCACATGAAGTGATTTGCCCAGAATCACAGTATGTTGAGCGGGCGCCGAGACTCGAACCTGCTTCTCCAGCTAAAAAGTCGGCAGCTCTGGCCGTTACGCCACATCCTCTCCCCTCATGGGAGGAATTGCGCTTATACCGACAAAATGACTCTTCGAAGCACGAGAGGCAGCAGGTGTTGAAGGAGGGAACATGACAGGGAACGAGGAAACGGAGGAGCAAGGAATGGACTGTAGAGGTCAGAAGCGGAGGGAAGAAAAAACGGGAAAGGGAAGAAGGGAACTGGAGAAAGAAGAGGGAGAAGAAAGAGAAGGAAGTAACTGTTTATGGGGAAAGGGGTATGTGAGAGTGAAAACGGGAGAATGTGAGACGAAAAGAGAGACCAGGACATGCATAAAGGGAATGGGAGGCACAGGAGAGAGGAAAGGAGGGAATGTTAGAGCCAAGGAGGGAGGACAGAAGGCACGAGGGATCAAGAGAGACTAGGGAGGAACAGAAGATAGAGCAATGGACGAATTATGCAAAATGGAATAAGACAGGCAAGGAGGGAACAGAACGGAAAGAGAGAAGAGTGGAATAGAGGAATTGCGAAGGCACTAGCGAAAAGCAAAAAAAAAAAAAAAAAAAGACACACACACACAGCGTTTCCCCTGGTCTAGGTTTCCAGTCTGCTCCCATCAGAGTACGTTTTTAGGTCTCGCCTGGCATAGGCTGAGCACATGCGCAGTCTCGCTGGCGAGATTTAATGATTTGGGGTATTTTGTGTAAAGGGCATGTAAGACGGAGAGCACGGGGTTTACCTTTGGGACATCGTGGGACAGTCAGCATAACATCCGGAGTGAGCCCGCTGCATTCTGGGACGTGAAGGAGAAGTCAAAACGACAGCTACAACCGTGTTGTATTTTCCCACAGCAGAACTACGGAAGAGACCCGGAAGTGGACGAAAGGGAACCCGGAAGCCCAATTCACGGGCCAATGAAAGGAGAGGTCAACCGGCAGGAAGGGGCACGAACCAATGGTTGCGAAGGCGCCCAAGCGAAGGACAAGGAAGGAGAGCCCTGCGAGGACAACGCGAGCGCCCGGGAGGACGCGGAGACCAAGGACGACCGTGAGGACAAGAAAGAAGAGGAATCCGAGGAGCGGTGGAGCGAGGAGTGGTGGTGTCCCCCGGAGGAGGCGGAAGAGCGGCCGCAACTCCGGAGAGTTGCGGCGGGGCCGGTGAGTCATATCGACCTCAGACATTAGGTCACTACGTTACCCCTAAGTGGGGAGAGCGTCCTTTTCCTTCTACTATCTATCACACCTTATTTTGGGTTCCAGCACTTCCCCGTGGAAAGACCCTACAGAGTTCAAAGAACAGGATAACTGATGGCTCCTTTTTCTTTCCTCTTCTATGAGCCTCCAGGAAGACCCCAGCAAGATCCAGGAAGGACCACAAGTCCCTGTATCAGTTCCATCGTCCAGTGAAAGACCCAGTACAGCAAGAGAAAAACCCGAGGAGATACCCGCCATATATCCTAATACCTCACATCCTGATAATAAACCAAGTGTCTTTGGAAAATATATTCGGCCTCCTCGTTTGTATATCAAACCCCACCTCCCACAAGTGGTGTCAGAAGTGGGATTGAAGGACGACATGTAGGCTGCATTAACCAAAATGGCGGAGAACCAGGAAAACTTAGGAAAGGTGATGGAACGCTTCTTGACCGTGGTTGAAGAGGATCGAGGTAAACTACAACAGGTGCTCACAGGACAGAGTCAGACCCATGGAGCAGCCATGGATAAGATAACCGAGGCTCTGGGCCACCAGAGAGGTTCCACCACCCTGCCCTCTATAGTCTTACAACGATATGTACCTGGAGAGGACCCGGATTATTTCTTTACTAACTTTGAAAGGATGGCCACTGCCGCATCCTGGCCACCCGATAAGTGGGGTCAATACTTGGGACCTCTCCTGTCCGGGGACTTACAAGCCGCCTATCAGGCAGCCACCGTTCAAGGAGCAGTGCCCTATCACGACATTAAACGGTGTATCATGGAAAGGCTGGGAGTAGACAACGAAACCTACAGACTGAAGTTGCGACAACTGAAGGAAGGTGCGCAAGAAACCCCTAGAGCTTTGTATTTCAGAGTCAAAGATATGGCCGATCGCTGGTTAAAACCAGCCACTACAGATAAAGACGGTATCATGGCCAAAATTTACTTGGAACAATACTTGACCTCACTCCATCCGCCCATTCAGAGGTGGGTATGACAACAGGCGAATTTGACTCTGGAAACCGCAGTAGAAATCGCTAGTGCCTATAACAGATCACAAGAGATTCAAAAAGGACGAGAAGAACATGGAGGAAAAACTGGCAGTTCAGGAGGGTTACGTCATCCCCGACCAACGCCGATGAAGAAACCCGAGCCGGTTGCCATTTTCCCGGGCATCCCGACAAGCAGACCACCTACTATGGGACCTCAATGTTTTCAGTGTGATGGGGTAGGACACATTGCTCGGTTCTGCCCCCAAAAAGAAGAGCCCATGGAAATTGGCCTGGCTCGCAACTACTATTGTTCTCCCAGAGAAAGAAAACTTCCACCATATCGTTGTACCGTATCAATAAAGGGATGTCCACTGACAACCCTGGCAGATACGGGTTGCCTACATAGTGTGATTCGACCTCAGGATTTAGGTACAAACCTAGGTCCCGTTGATGGCACCGTAGCAGTAAGGTGTGTTCACGGTGACACCAAACCATACCCCACGGCACAGGTGAGGATACAACACGCTCATGATCCCGGTACAACCCTAACCGTGGGTCTGATCCCCAGGTTACCCGAGCAGGCTATACTGGGAAACGACTACCCAAACTTGTCCAGTTTGCAACAAGAAACCAACCCCGAAGACGAATGGTTGTCCACAGCCCCATTTGCGCAAGAGACCGAAAAGGAATGGCCGCCGGTAAAACCAAAGAAGAGCCGAAAACAGCGGAGGACCGAGAAGGGTAGAAGCCCATTGGTCCTTCCCGTTGTACCGGATGAGAACCCCTGGGACACTGACAGAAACTTCCATGCGGCTCAGCGAGAAGATCCAGTGTTACAAGAGGGCTGGAACAAGGCCCTGGAGAAGGAAGACACCCATCATGTAGGTCCATATTTCTTTAAAAAGAAGGGTTTACTATACCGAAAAGGGAGTCCCACTCAGAACCCCCAGTTATTGATACCCGGTCCGTTCAAGGAAAAGGTATTATACTTAGCCCATAGTCACTTGTTAGGAGGGCATTTTGGGGTAGATAAAACCGAGAAACAGATTACCGAACGATTCTATTGGCCCGGTATATATCAACAGGTAAAGAAATACTGTAGAGAGTGCCCAGTATGTCAAAGGAATAACCAATACCACCCACCTAGAGCACCCCTACAACCTCTTCCCATAATAAGTGAACCTTTTACCCGGATAGGCATGGACATCATTGGCCCTTTATTACCATCCCGCAGTGGATGCCGTTATGTTCTGGTGTTAGTAGATTACGCCACCCGCTTTCCCGAAGCCATACCATTGCGTAAACCAGATGCCACCAACATAGCCAAAGCTATGATAACGGTCTTTTCCAGGGTGGGGTTCCCACAAGAAATCCTGACTGACCAAGGGACCCCCTTTGTATCCCGCTTAATGAAGCAAGTGTGTGTATTATTAGGGGTGAAACAAATTAGGACATTGGCTTATCATCCTCAAACGGATGGCTTAGTAGAGAGGTACAATGCCACCATTAAAGCCACCCTAAAAAAACTCCTAGCCCTGGAATCCAGAAAATGGGAGGATATGTCAACTCTCGCTTTATTTGCCATACGCTGCAAGGAAGAAAAGAGTACAGGGTATTCACAGTTTGAGCTGTTATATGGCCATAAGCCACGCACATTTCTTGAGATGGCCCAGGAGAAATGGGAGTCAGAACCCGATAAGGCCAAACCATTGACGGAATATGTTTCTAATTTACGTACACACCTAGGACAAATTCGAACCATCGTCCGAAACAATTTAGAGAACGCCCAATTAGCACAGAAAGGGCACTATGACAAACGGGCTAAACTCAGGACTCTAGAGATAGGGGACCCAGTATTACTAATGATGGCTTCATCAGACCACAAGCTGTTAGGACAGTGGCAGGGTCCGTATATTGTCAAGGAGAAGGTCACTCCTGTGACCTACCGGATCGAGATAGACCCAACAAAACATACCTCACAGATTTATCATATCAATTTATTAAAAAAATGGGAGGGACCCCTTCCCACCGACATATAACGTAGCAGAAGGTCACACTCCCTCATATGGTCAGTGTATAGATACATGTCTCCCCAAAACGCTTTTACATGGCTTGATACGAGTACTGAGTCCGGTACAGGACACTTTCTCTTCCTTGCCTGGTAGAACCACTCTTTTAGAACACGCTATAAAAAACCCCTTTGGGAAACGAGTACGGCTTAGGCCCTATCGCATCCCAGAAGCCCGTCGCCAGACCATTAAAGAGGAAGTCCAAAAAATGCTAGATGGATATAATTGAGCCCTCCATTAGTGAATGGAATTCTCCCATTGTCTTTGTACCAAAGCCAGATGGCTCCGTACGGTTTTGTATTGACTTCAGAGAGGTTAACAAGATTTCTCAATTCGACACATATCCCCTTTCCAGGGTAGATGAAATGGATGAAAGAATAGGGAAGGCCAAATATATTAGCACCCTGGATCTGTGCAAAGGGTATTGGCAGATACCCCTCCGGAAACAGGACAGAGAAAAAACAGCTTTCTCAACCTCCGACGGTATATACCAGTTCAAAGTGTTACCTTTTGGACTGCATGGGGCTCCCGCCACGTTTCAGAGAGCCATGAACATATTACTGCAACCGCATGAAAAATACGCGGGAGCCTATATTGACGACAATCATTTACAGTGATACCTGGGAGCAGCATTTAGTACATCTTTACCAAGTCATACAGACTCTAGGGAGCTATGGCCGAAAAATCAACCCTGCTAAAAGCCATCTAGCAGCTCAAACCGTGCGGTATCTTGGATATCTCTTAGGAGAAGGAATGATCCGACCCCAAACCACCAAATTAATTGCCATTGCACAGATACCCCTACCACAAACCAAGAAAGGTCTTCGGGCTTTTTTAGGTTTACTCGGGTACTATCGACGGTTCATTCCGGGATTTTCCCAAATTGCGACCCCTTTAACTGACCTACTCTAGAAATCAGTCAAGACTGAAGAAGCACTACGACAACCCACGGAAGACGTACTACAGGCCTTTGAGGCCTTGAAAGCCTCTCTCACATCCAAGTCTGTTTTAGTTAGTCCAGACTATTCCTTACCCTTTGTTCTTCAAACGGATGCCTCGGATCAGGGTTTGGGAGCGGTTTTATCGCAGGACACACCCCAGGGAGAAAAGCCCATACTATACATAAGCCGTAAGCTTTTCCCAAGAGAGAAAAAGTATGCCACTATCGAGAAGGAGGCTCTAGCCATCAAATGAGCCATTGACACTTTACGATACTATCTCGAGGGTCGGGAATTCACTCTATATACTGACCATGCCCCCTTAGAATGGCTCGCTAGGAATAAGGGCAACAACGAAAGAGTACTGAGATGGTTTTTATCACTCCAACCATATCGTTTTCAAACCAAACATCGGAAGGGAATCGAACAGGGAAACGTTGATTACCTGTCGAGATTTCCCCAAACCCAGAACTCCTGTAGAAAGACAGCAAGGGAAAGGGGATGTAAGACGGAGAGCACGGGGTTTACCTTTGGGACATCGTGGGACAGTCAGCATAACATCCGGAGTGAGCCCGCTGCATTCTGGGACATGAAGGAGAAGCCAAAACGACAGCTACAACCGTGTTCTATTTTCCCACAGCAGAACTACGGAAGAGAACCGGAAGTGGACGAAAGGGAACCCGGAAGCCCAATTCACGGGCCAATGAAAGGAGAGGTCAACCGGCAGGAAGGGGCGCGAACCAATGGTTGCGAAGGCGCCCGAGCGAAGGACAAGGAAGGAGAGCCCTGCGAGGACAACACGAATGCCCGGGAGGACGCGGAGACAGAGGACGACCGTGAGGACGAGAAAGAAGAGGAATCAGAGGAGCGGTGGAGCGAGGAGTGGTGGTGTCCCCCGGAGGAGGCGGAAGAGCGGCCGCAACTCCGGAGAGTTGCGGCGGGGCCGGTGAGTCATATCGCTACAAGGGAGGAAGGAGTAACCGAGAGGGCGGAGGGAGGAGATACAAAAGGGGAAGGGCACGGGTAAGGAAGAAAGCCAGATACTGGACACCAGAGTAAGCAAGTTTTGTTTTCATAAACCTCACCGAATTGGTTTTTCCCTCGTAAAGGTTCCACTGATCCCTCCCCAACACTTAATTCTTCTCACATTATTAAGACACCCCTTTGACGTACTGTCTTCAGGCACTAACCTGTGGACTTGCTTTCATGTGTGAACGACCTCAGACATTAGGTCACTACGTTACCCCTAAGTGGGGAGAGCGTCCTTGTGTTTCACTCCCTGGTGTGGTGATCGGGAAAGACCCTACAGAGTTCAAAGAACAGGATAACTGACGGCTCCTTTTTCTTTCCTCTTCTATGAGCCTCCGGGAAGACCCCAGCAAGATCCAGGAAGGACCGCAAGTCCCTGTCTCAGTTCCATCGTCCAGTGAAAGACCCAGTACAGCAAGAGAAAAACCAGAGGAGATACCCGCCATATATCCTAATACCTCACATCCTGACAATAAACCAAGTGTCTTTGGAAAATATATTCGGCCTCCTCGTTTGTATATCAAACCCCACCTCCCACAGGGCATTAAGCCCCGCCCCTCGTTTCCATTGGCTGGCGTCACCGTTTATGCTAAACGGTGGCCAGTCATTGGAAAAGAGTTGGTAATGGCGTTTTTGTTTGGCTTTTTGAGCTGTCCCATTTGGACGGGCTTGTCTGCCTTCCTTGCGTCGTAAAAGCTTTCTTATCTTTATGGGGGAATGGGTTTCAAACACATGGCCCCATAAAGACAAGAAAGCTTTCACAACAGACGAAAGTGAAAGTGAACCGTGCTTGTTCAGTCCGTGTTCACATTCATTCTCTATCAAAGGAGGGCAGGCTTCCATTACGCGAGTAATTTAAGAGCGAAGTAACTGCTGTCAGATTCCAGGGCTGCTGGTGAAAATCTCCGATTTAGAGATGCCATTTTAGCGCCAATTATTACTCGGATTAGCATCAGCCAATTTAGCAACCTCGTAGCCTCAGGTAAGTGCACAAGAGAAAACGGCATTAGCATTGTATTTTTAAGCCTCCGGGACGCGCCTTTTGTCCCGTTACTCATGCGAAAACCAAAAGGGAAGCGGAGGAAATGTAATCTAATCTGTAATCGGAGTCCACAGTGGAGGGACTGGTGGTGGCCTCCCAAATAGAGAAGAGAGCTGTTAATATTTCAAGAATGGAAAACGCAATCTAATAAAGAAATGTGCACGTCAACGGGCTGCTACATCCACAAGCATGGGCAAAAGAAAACAGCGAGCGGAACTACACCAGACCTACTCAAAACCATCAAGGGAACCGAACCTGCTTGCAGTGACGATGGCCCCTCAGCTGCTGCTGGTGGTCCTCACCTTGGGCTCAGGAAAGGGTAATCCTTTATTAAAATAGTTGCACAAATTCCATACCGCCATATTTTTTTCCACAGAAAATGACAGGGTATGCTCAAATGCAAACTCTGTCCCAGAGTGTTCATTTTGCTCTACTTAAAAAGACACTTTAGGGTCGGTTGCTAGGGAAGGCGGGGTTCACGCGTTCCCTGAGGTGATTATAGACTCGGATTTATAGCACAGCAACGACAGAATAACAGGGTCACCGAAACCGCACTGCCTTTCTTGTTCCCCTCGCACACTTGCAGTATTTCTTTCTATGGACATTTTAAGTACAATACAGTCATCCTGTTTGATGTAAGTATTTGCCTAAAAAGCGAATAAAACTTTAAAAATAGAAAGACACCACTTCAGGTAAATTTACAAGACCAATATTGTGTTGATTAAATACACCGTAATTCAAAAGTGGGTCCCAACTCCGGTCCTCGCTCGAGGGTCGTAACCATGTCGACAAGTGTGTCAGTATTAAATATGTAATTTTTAGGTCTCGCCTGAGCCAGCGCTTTAGCGCTGCTCTCGCGAGAGCTTTTGTAAAAGGGGGATTTGGAAGTGCAAACCAGTGCTTTCAGGCCGCCAACTACAGTGCATGGGCGCCGGGCGCGCGCACCACTTGGCAGCCTGTGTGATCATTTCACGGCCGATTTGATGTTCTCAGTGAGCCGCGCGGCCACTGAGAACATCAAAGCGGCCGCGAAAGTGCACACCATTTGCCACCCCCTCCCTTATCCCACTTCCTGCTTAAAGCAGGCAGCCTGCAGGTTCCCACTTGCATCTCTGTAGCTCTCCCATTGTCCCTGGCCCTACATCCTTATCTGGAAGCCCCTCTCTGCGGCAAGCCAATTCCAATTCCTTATCTGCACGTTGTAAACCTTGTTTTTCAACAAAGTGTGTTTCGAATGCAGGGGGGTTCTCTTTTAATACATTTGAAGTTGAAATAGTACTTTTAAATCATATTCAATTAGACTAAAATTGCACCCGTAAGTTCCATTTTCTTCACTCAATAGCCACATATGAAAGATACGGACCTCTGCTAGAATTGTAACATGCATAACTAACATCTTTCCTTTTGTTGACTTATAATGTATTTTAGGTCGGCCTGCACCCTTGCGTCTTTGCAGGGAAGCTTCAGTGGAGGCAGACACAACTCGCCAACGTGGGCTGCAGTGCGGGGCTACAGTGGGGCGCTGCACGTGGGCTGCAGTGCGGGGCTACAGTGGGGCGCTGCACGTGGGCTGCAGTGCGGGGCTACAGTGGGGCGCAGTGCGGGGCTACAGTGGGGCGCTGCACGTGGGCTGCAGTGCGGGGCTACAGTGGGGCGCTGCACGTGGGCTGCAGTGCGGAGCTACAGTGGGGCGCTGCATGTGGGCTGCAGTGCGGGGCTACAGTGGGGCGCTGCACGTGGGCTGCAGTGCGGGGCTACAGTGGGCCGCTGCACGCGGGCGGCAGTGCTGGGTTATCTAGGGTGCTGCAGGGCATGCATAGCGAAAACTGAGCGAGCTGCCAGTAGGCCAGAGCACGGGACTAGCAGGGTGGGGGCTGTGCTGCAGGGCAGCTGGAGGGGCGCTGGGGAAGAAGCCTGTGCGCGCCAGGGCGGGCACTACTCGGGCACATAAGAGATGCGCTTGTGATTCCATTCCTGGAGTTGCATGGGGTGCTGCAGGCCAGTACTCGGGGACATTGGGGAGGTGCACACGGGCCTCACTGCCGTGCTTGCAAGGGGGCTGCAAGTCAGCATTGAGACAGTGGGAGAGCAGCGCGTGGGCTGCCGTGCCAGAACGGCACGTGCTTGCGGCACGTGAGGCTATGGGATGCCCTTAGTCTCCAGCTCTCGCGCTCTCTGCCCCCAATCCTGTTCTGAAACAGAAGCAGTGCTTTCTCAAACAGAGGCCAGTGCTGAGGTGTAAGGGCAGCGCTAGATTAAAATCACGTGCTGGAATTTGTGGGTTGCTAAAAGCCACGACTCAGGCGCCCCAGGAGAGCTTCTTGTGAATAAACTCTGTCCAGGGCCTCAGTCAAAAGACCGATACAGCCAACAATACACGAAGCACCACCTGAAAGAGACAACACTCCTGGGCACGCAAGGCCTGAAGAAGGGTGAACATGCCTGTAGAGAGAGGTCTGGCGACGAGGGTTCCTCAGGTACACCGCATCTACGAGAGAACATACACACGCTTCCTCCCCAGATGTCATGGCACGGGGCAGGTAGCAGCATTCCTCGGATGTCAGGGGAGTGCGGTGGATTCCAAGCTGTACTTTCTCTTCATTAGGAGAAAGTGAGGTCCGGGGTGTGGTGCTGCAGCATCTCGCACGGTGGGAGGGGGCCGGGGACCACAGGGCCTGAGGGGCAGATATTTCCACCCCAGGTTCCCAGGACCACGCCTTCATATAAACAGAGACGCCCCCGCAGGCGGGTTCGTTCCAGATTTAAGAGTAGGCCGGCCCGGGCGTTGCAGGCTGGGGCCGCATTTAGACGTTTTTCCCCCACCCCAGCCGAGCCTGAAGGCCTTCGGTCCTGCAGCGGGATTGTTGGTCACGCCTTGTTTCACCTTACCTGCTCTCTCTCTCTCTCTCGCAGGTGCCTACTCTCGAACATGCACTATTGCTCCCCAGCAGGTGCACTTGCATTTACACCAGCACCACGAATGCTCCCATCAGCACCATCACCGCACCTGGGCCCATGGTTCCAGCACCACACCTTCTTTCCCTGGCAGCAGCACCAAACCCTCACCCAGTGGCATCACCATCGCACCCTCACACAGTGACATCACCATCGCACCCTCACACAGTGACATCACCATTGCATCCTCACTCAGTGGCACAAGCACCGTCCCTCACCCACTGGCACCAGCAGCACACCCTCACCCAGAGGCATCAGGACCGCACCCTCGCCCACAGGTACCAGCATTGCACCCTCACCCACTGGCATCAGCAGCACATCCTCGCCCACTGGCACCAGCAGCACACCCTCACCCAGAGGCATCAGGACCGCACCCTCACCCACAGGCACCAGCATTGCACCCTCACCAAGTGGCATCAGCGTTGCACCCTCACTCAGTGGCGTCAACACCACACCCTCACCCACTGGCACCAGCATCACACCCGCACCCACTGGCACCAGCACCACACCCTCAACTAGTGGCATCGCACCATCACCCAGTGGCGCAAGCACCGCACCCTCACCCACTTGCACCAGCATTGCACCCTCACCCACTGGCACCAGCAGCACATCCTCGTCCACTGGCACCAGCAGCACACCCTCACCCAGTGGCATCAGGACCGCAGCCTCACCCACTTGCACCAGCACTGCACCCTCACCCACTGGCACCAGCAGCACAGCGACCCCCGCTGGTAGCATGCCACGTCCGCTGGCACCCCCTTGGAACACCACCACACCAAGACCCAGCAGCCCAACACTCCCATGCACCCACAGGGAGCAGAGCTACCCTGTGCCCCCTGGCACCAGCACTCTCGCACTACAAGCCCTCGCGCCAGCAACACACCTGCACGCACTGGAGCGTGCATCGCACCTACATCCATACCTGGTGGTCCCAGCATCGCACCTGCATCCACAGAGTGGCACTGAGATGAGCACCGCACCTGCAGCAAGTGACACCTGCATCGCCCCCGCACCTACTGGCACACGCACTGCTCACTGAGTGACACCCGGGGTAGAGGCCCGCGGAGGTGCCCAGGCAGACAACTCCTGCCTAGTGAGCCGCCCCCCTGCCCTGCCACTGCTCCTTCCTGCTGCCACCTCCCGCAGTCTCTCATGTGGCCAGCTGAACCCGTGTCTCAGTGGCGTGCAGGGGTAGGACCAGGGCTGGGTTGCCATCTGACCCCCGCCCCCTAGTGGAAGTGAACTCCTTACACTCCTGTGAGCTCTGCATCACCCCTCCATCAGCCCCAGAGGAGCGGTGACAGCCCATCCTCTCCTGCCCTAGAGCCTTCGGGTGCTGCCCATTCTGTGTGCCCATCAATGCTGGCTTTAGTGTTACTTGCATCTCTCTAACCCCAACGGGGACAAAACGATTGCATTTTCTAGAGTCCCTACCCCCAATCCAGCAGCCTCCACCACAGGGACTATAAATCTATTTATAAACGTGGTCACTTGAAAATCGTGCACATTAAAAAGGCTGGCCGTGTCCTATATTGGATTTGAAAGCATCTCAGATCCCAGTTAAACCATAACTAAGTGGATCTCCTTAATTCCCTTTCGGGTGATGGGCTTGTTGTTGGGGTTCAGGCACGCGCAAACACTGGGATTCTCAGCATTGACCCTGGCCGCGTGTTGTTTGGGGGCACAGACGTCATTGTAATGATTCCCCACTGGAAGCACTGGCGCTTAGGTGCCTGGTTCGTCACTTACTTCCTGCTCGAAGCGCTACCTCATGACGCTGTCACCTTCTAAAAGGTATGTGGTTTTAAACACTTTTTTGGCATTTCTCGTGATATCCAGGTGAACTGCTGTGATTCAGAGACTGCTTCCGGTATCCCTAACTCAGCACCGAGTGTTGAGGATTCGGTGGCAGTCGCAGAAAGCCCAACCCTCCACAAGGGCTGGAAGCTTTTTTTTAAGTTCATTTTGGCGGTCGAAAATCATGATTTAGTATCCGTAGCTCATGGACACACCATTGTTGGAACAGCCCTTGGGGTGGAACCTCAGCCACAGAAGGAGCTGCCACCCATTGGGGTTTCGTTGGTGAGTCTCACCTTAGGTTCATCCTGTAAACACAGGCCAGCACCTGGTTCGCATGCAATAGGTTTCCCTAATCCATAACCGCCTTCTTGAGTACCCAGGACCGCTCAGCTTTCTTTCCTCTTGATAGTTAAGACCCAGATAATAGACTTTGGCACTTCTAAGCATTGCAGTGGCACCCAAGGAATGAGGCACCATCAGTAAATGTTAATGTATCTCTTTGGAACTGGCCCCAGGGTGTGGAAAAAAGAACTGACAGTGCAATGGTGAGCATCAGGAAGCAGACACGGTTCTTCTGGAATTAGTCTCAGGCACTGGTGAACGCTCAGGGCCACATTCCAATTTGGGGGGGAGGGTTGCCCACAATGCCAGTGTAGACAGAGGCCAACCATCTGCTTTCAGTTTTGGTCCTGCTACAATTGCAACTTTGCAGCCTAACTTCTCAGGCCAGTTTCCCTCTTGACGGGAACGTCTGCCACGTTTTGGCCTATTTAGGTGTTGTCGATGAGACATAGCTTGAGTCCTGCGGCACAGTGAGCATGGGACCCACATCTGGGTAAACCCGTCCTACTTAGTACATCTAATGTTGGAAGAAATGGTTGAATTATTTTCAACCACTGGTGATCCCTTGGAGACACATTCTAGGCCATACGTTTTCAGCCACTATGCCATTCTAGACAAATGCCGGTCCAGTCGTACTTCACCAAGGCTACCAGAGCCTCAGAGGGCAGTCTTAGCCACTGCGGATTGTATCCAGGCACTGTAAGAAAGTGTTCTTTTTAGGTCTCGCCTGGCGCTGTAAGATTGCGCTGCTCGCTCTGCGAGGGCTTCTAGGAATCAATATACTTTTAGAAACTGAGTTTCGGCTCCGCCCGTAATTTCTATTGATGTGCGTCATTTTGCGTCACGGATTATGGTAAACGGTGTGTTTTGATTGCAACGGAGGCTTTTTATCCCTCCTGATTACCACCCTGTCCTCTTTTGGCCCCGCCCACCTGGACTGGATCTTTTACCGGCGGCGTGAGACTGTCTGTTTTATACTTACGGGCTCAGCACTTTTTTGTTTATCATTATTGGCATGTGGGTGGGGTAGCTACATCCCAAGATCAGCCTAGATTGTGGGCGCAGCCAAGGCGCTGGGTTCGCCTGTATGTCTCTGTATGTCTCTGCTTTGACTCAGGGCGTTCACCCATCACTGCGGGGGTGTGTGTGTCGGTCAGCGCCGTGACTTTTAAGGCATCGTTGATTAGTGTGGGGGGTCAGAAGTGGGTGACCAGCACATACGGGTAGAGACAGCCCTTTGTGCATGTAGAACATATCTCTTCCTTCTCGGTTCGCCCAGTGTCCCGCTTTCCGTCACCTCGCCTCTCCATTGCTACCCTCTCATGAGCACCCCACCTTCTGTCGGTGCCTCATTCTTATCCGTATGATTCACCTCATGGCGGTCCCACAGACATCTGCCGAGCCACCCACTCACCGACGTATCCGTCCACCTACCACCCCCTTCCAAAAGATCCATGAATCCACCCATCCACTCAGTCTCTCCATCCGCCCACTAACACTCCTCTCTCACTGTCTCGACTTTCCTGTGCAGTCTGTCTCTCGAGCGCTCACTTTCTTTCTCCTTGTCTCGCTGGGGCTGGAGCGCCTGCCTCTCTCTTGTACAAACACAGTAAGATTCAGAAACCCCCATTAATAGAAAATGCAAAATGAGCCTGTTAAGTTAGGAGGGTATTACCGGGCCTCGCTCTCGGGCCTCTGGCTGCTCGCACTCTCTGTCTAGCCGATCAGGGTGGTCAAGGTGACAGCCCTATGCAGGCAGGCAAGGGGCCCCAGCAACGGTAGCCAATGTGACAGGCTTAAAGCAGCCAGTGAGGGGCCCCGGTAACGGTAGCCAATGGGACAGGCTTAAAGCAGCCAGGGAACGGGAACGGCAACAGTAGCCAATGGGACAGGCTTAAAGCAGTCAGAAAGCAGGCAGAGAAGGGAACCCGGAAACGTGAGCCGAGGTGACAGCCCTATGCAGGCAGGGAAGGGCGGGTGACAGCCCTATGCAGGCAGGGAAGGGCGGGTAACAGCCCTATTGTGAGACCGGCCTCGTGGCGTGGGCCCTCCCGACCAGCAAGCAACCCTTCAACCGCACCTGATCCCCGATGTTACAGACTTCCGGCCACCATGACCCCACAAACCCGATGGCCGGCCGGGGCACCAGCCGAACCCACAACACTACCGCGCATGCCCGGCCGAGGGAGCGGGAAACCCCCAAGCAAGACCAGGAGACGCTGTCTCGGTCACACCTCTGATCTCCTCCCCAGGGAGGGTTTCGATCGGCCACCAGGCCCCCGGTGAGCGGGCGCCTCGCCTGCTGGGCGTCTGGAGTCCCTCCCAGACCCACCTGAACAGATCAAAGGGCCGAGCGACAGGAAATCCCGACACGCCGCCCCCAGGCACCAAGACCCCTCTCAGCGAGGACTCCGGACTTCAAAGAGGAGGGGGAGTATAACAAGGGGTGCTGAAGGGACGGGAGGCAGAGAAGACCTGGACCTACGAGAGCCCTGCTGACCTGGTCGCGGCTCGATCGATCCCTGAACCGAAGAACGCTACCGGAACTCTGAACCATCTGAGCCCTGCTGACGCTGTCGCGGCTCCCCGAACTCTGAACCATCTGAGCCCTGCTGAGCCCTGCTGACGCTGTCGCAGCTCCCCGAACACTGAACCATCTGAGCCCTGCTGACGCTGTCGCGGCTCCCCGACTCCGAAACCACCTGTGCCTGCTGAGTGACACGCGGCACTCCCCTCCAGGAGAATCGGCAGAGATTGCCGAGAGAAACAATATCCCCCAGCTCGAAGATTGGGAGCTGTGCGAAGGATAATCTGCAGAGACACTGAATTCAAAGACTGTCCCGCTACCCCAATACCCTCATCACGAGACCACCGCCGCTTGTGGCATTGATTTAATACCTGCATCTCGGATCATAAAGATCCCCTGAAACTATCGATAAAGTATACTGTCTTACGAAGAACTACTATGTGGTGTCCCTCTGTCAGATAGTGTAAGCTCAGCGTGGCGATCCTAGGAACGAGACCCTTCCAGGAAGGGCCTCCCCGCCCTTGCTCGGCCTAACTCTGGGAGAGGTGGGTCAAAGGGTGGTCAGGAACGTATTCCGAAGCCCCCCGGAGAACGCCTTTCCAACACCTATGCAGGCAGGGAAGGGCGGGTAACAGCCCTATGCTGGCAGGTAAGGGCCCCCCCTGTTTAGCAGGACAGGCCAGGGCTAATTGTAGTGCAGGGGACCCCGCTCACTCCTGTGCCACTGCACCTGTGCACAATTGACAACTGCAGTTTAGGGTGATTAATCCGGTCATAGGTGGGTGGAGGGGAGTGCATCTCTACACCCTGTCCAGCAGCTACCCCCCCCAAACCTCATGAAAAGGCAGACGCTTCTCTTGTTATCTTAATGCCCCGCGACCAAGGGGCAGAAATTCGACAAACCTCTGCGAAGCGCCCCACGCGTGGAGAGCCACTAAAGAGGAAATACCTCTGGATCACGGGCCAGATGTGTGGGTTTAAGGCAGGTTTTAGCACTCGCCAGGACGGAGGCGTTTGTTAATCCGCCGTTGCTCAGACCCCCCTACCCCCCTGCAAAGTTCAGACCTTTCACACCCATCCACTATGGGCCTGATGTGCACACAGGGATGTGTCCCAGCCTGGAACACAAAGTCCACGTTATCACTCTCTAAATTATGTTACCTCAAATGTTCACCCTGGGAGAATGAAAAGCTGAGCCAACCTTGCGGCGGTTGGAACTTGTGACCTGCGCGGGTGATACACAGACCGTTGCACCGCGTGCTCAACCCACTGAGCTCATTCTAACCTCAAGATGATGCAATTCTCTTCACTACCGCTCGAGCTAGGATTTACATTGTATGCGTAGGTTACATGCAATGCCCCTTTCAGCAGTGAAACGCGCGGCCGCGATTTTCGCACGTCTTTCTATACGTTACACTTCGGTAAATTGTTATTCGGTTGTTCTTCCGCTTCACACTGACCAGTCCGAAATAATGACATCACACCTACAACCGGGCGAAGCACGCTGTCCCTCCTGAACATCTCTGAGAGATGTCAGTTATGAAAATTCCCGCAATCATCGGTTTCAGATGAAAATATTACACTGAGCCAGCGCGCAGTGCGTGCCATGCAGCTGTTTTTATCTAGATCACATGTATACTTGATAAACGTGAACTTTCAAAACAAAATTGTATTACGATTTGTTAATATGCACTAACATGTAACATTAACAGAGCTAAAACGGTGTGCATTTCTCTTTCTTTTCTGAAGCAAGCGCCGGGACACTTTCGAGTATCCGTGCGCTGTACAAATTAAATATAACATAACATAAAAAAACATTTACTATATTTAACTACACTATGCTGCTAACAACTCCTTTTGCACTACTACCAACATCAAACACCAACCATCATCTAACACAAACACCTACAGCACCAACACACAAACAACTACCACCTACAGTATAAGCATCAAAACCACCACTATCACCAACAAGACCACCTACCAGCACAAATACCACTACAAAATATATTTGTTTTAAGAATCTTTTTATTAAACCAAAGTCAGCGTTACATTGTCATGTTCCTACATTGAGAACAAATTACATGTTCTCCTTCACATTTTCAGTCTGACGTGCATTCCTTATTATTACTCGATTGGCAGAAATCCTAAATCCCTATCCGCCCCGTGTGTAGGTGTCCTAAAGCCCTCCAAACCCCCTGTAATCTTCCCACCTTTGCCATATTTTACCGTATTTCTTAGGGCAGCCTCGGCTTTCATAAATCGTTCGTTCTGCCACACTGCACCAGTACATATCTTTTTTCCACTGGGAGACCAGAGGTGGTTGGGCCGTCCCCCATGTTCTGGCTATATTCCTTTTCGTGACCATTGCCGCAACTTGCAGCCGTAGTTTTGAGTTTTGAGTTTGAGCATACGTGTGCTGGGTGTATGTGTGCCTGTGCATAGGACAATGCATCGAGGATGCGGTGCTGTGCAGTGTGTGTATGCTGCATACGTGTGCTGGGTGCATGTGTGCCTGTGCATAGGACAATGCCTCGAGGATGCGGCGCTGTACAATGTGTGTATGCTGCATACGTGTGCTGGGTGGATGTGTGCCTGTGCATAGGACAATGCCTCGAGGATGCGGCGCTGTGCAATGTGTGTATGCTGCATACGTGTGCTGGATGCATGTGTGCCTGTGCATAGGACAATGCCTCGAGGATGCGGCGCTGTACAGTGTGTGTATGCTGCATACGTGTGCTGGGTGTATGTGTGCCTGTGCATAGGACAACGCATCGAGGATGCGGTGCTGTGCGGTGTGTGTGTGCTGCATACGTGTCCTGGGTGTATGTGTGCCTGTGCATAGGACAATGCATCGAGGGTGCTGTGCAGTATGTGTATGCTGCATAAGTGTGCTGGGTGTATGTGTGCCTGTGCATAGGACAATGCATCGAGGATGCGGCGCTGTGCAGTGTGTGTATGCTGCATACGTGTGCTGGGTGTATGTGTGCCTGTGCATAGGACAATGCATCAAGGATGCGGTGCTGTGCGGTGTGTGTGAGCTGCATACGTGTCCTGGGTGTATGTGTGCCTGTGCATAGGACAATGCATCGAGGGTGCTGTGCAGTATGTGTATGCTGCATATGTGTGCTGGGTGTATGTGTGCCTGTGCATAGGACAATGCATCGAGGATGCGGTGCTGTGCAGTGTGTGTATGCTGCATACGTGTGCTGGGTGTATGTGTGCCTGTGCATAGGACAATGCATCGAGGATGTAGCGCTGTGCAGTGTGTGTGTGCTGTATACATGTGCTGGGTGTATGTGTGCCTGTGCATAGGACAATGCCTCGAGGATGCGGCGCTGTGCAATGTGTGTATGCTGCATACGTGTGCTGGATGCATGTGTGCCTGTGCATAGGACAATGCCTCGAGGATGCGGCGCTGTACAGTGTGTGTATGCTGCATACGTGTGCTGGGTGTATGTATGTGTGCCTGTGCATAGGACAACGCATCGAGGATGCGGTGCTGTGCAGCGTGTGTATGCTGCATACGTGTGCTGAGAGAAGCGGTATTAGTGCGAGGGACGTTTCCTGTCCAACGGCTGATGGGAAAGGTTTCGGAATTCCTCGTCGGCTGACGAGGGAGTTTAGCTGCTCTCAACTGGGAGTGCAAGTTTGGCGTCGTCTAGCTTCCCCGGGGAGCCGGTTTGTTTCCATTTGGCTGTTCAAGAAATTTTTTCAAACCCGTCCAGGAGGTAACCCTTCTCGAGAGGTGGACAGTAAGGTATTTCCCAAAGGGGCAACATTCATTCTTGTACTAGTACCACGACTTTAAACCCTGTTTGCTTTCCGGATTCCTGATTATTTTGATATTTCTCTCAAACTATCAAGAAGTATATTGTGGAAGAGTAAGGGTCTGAGTCAAGAAGTTACATTGGCTCGAATTGGTTTCAGCCTTCGTTCTAGATTACAAGACTATTCATTGGTTCTATGCAATTTATTCATTTGTCCCGGAACTACGTTTCTACCTAAAAGAAACAAGATTAAGGGAACACTATCCACTTTTTCTCGGTTATCCTTTTTCATCTTGGTTTGGGAATGATAGAAGGGAATGTATGAAGCTATTTTGTGTCTACTAGTAGAAGGACAAAATATGTGAGTGGATTGGAAATTGTTATGTCTTGTTTATATGTAACTATTCCTCCAGGTTGAAAGAGGTATCTTATCTGGTTAGGAAAGACACCACAGCGGCTACTTGATTTGGATGTAAGGTACCGGTTTATATAGTGAGACTCTGAGAGTAGCAAGTGTTGTAGAACTGTATTAATCCTGTGCTTTCTGTTTGCAGGCATCCCACGCCCCGCTGGTCCTACCCTCATTCCTATCCCTCGCTTGATCGCCTCAATACTCTGTGTATACGAGTCAGAGTTGGGGATGTCATGAGGTGGACCCCTTTGCGCATCACCCAGATTCGGAGGAGTTCCAGTGGATGCGACACCAAGTTGGTTTATGTCTGTTTGTCGACACACAGTGGTTGTTTTCGTGCGTTTGAGTAACCGAAAGGTAGCACATGGGAGATGGTTTTAACACGAGGTGTTAGGAGGATTTTAGTCTTTAATTTAAAACTGGTAATGTTCCTTGTGGATTCTTTAGTACGAGGATGATAAAATAGGTGTTTGTAGGAGTATTATTTGATGGTGAATACAGAGCATTAGGTATTACAGAATCACTGTGGGTGCGTTGTTGGGTGAAACATGTCATTTTACTTTGAATCTGACAGTATGTTATTTTCAATTTTCCGGTTTCAGCTAATCTCTGAAGAAGAGATGTTGTTCTCGAAATGCATTCGGTGTGTTACATCATGGATGAAATTGTGGATTTTAAATGTTTACTAAGGGGCATCGTGGACGGTCATTTGTTGGAACCATTGTATGGCGAATAAAACACGGAAGGCCTGACTATCTTGTTTCTTCTCTTTGCACTCGTTTAAACTTGGATTACAAAAGGATAAAAAATGTGAAAAAGAAAAACATTTAGTATAAAAACGAATGAATTCAGGGTGGCCTTGAGGAAAATAAAAATCTATGAGGCCTATGTGTCCCCATGTGCCCCCCCCCCAACGCTTATGTGCACATACATGTAACCTATGTATTTCCCCTCCATGGCCTTTCTATCATGATGCTTTTGCTATAACGTGGCCTGCCATCATCCAGTCTCCCATGAGAGAAACGACAAATCTGTATTGAGGCCTACACGTTTTTCATCATGTTTTCCTGCATTTTCATGAAGCCCATGTTTATGGCTCAGCCAGAGCCGAAAAGAGGTTTCATGCCTCAGAACGCTCTGAAAGCTGCAGCTACGTATCCTTGGCCTTGCACACTTGGGCCTCAGCCAAAGGGGCCCTGTCACACGGTACCGAGACAGTATTGAGCACGGTTATCTGCTTACTCCTACAGAGCCGCATTCCTGCCTGGTGAAGGAGGAATGAACGCGACCCATCTGCAAGGAGGGAGCCCAGCCTTACTGTCTCTCTTTGTGAGATTGCAAAGCTCACGTCAGTAAAAAGCCCATAGCCCCCATGTAAGGCCTCTGCAGTAAATGAAGTAAATGAAGAAATAGATGCCACATCGGCTCTTGGTGATGAGCAACCTATGTCACAAATCAGTCCCTGCTCCAGACATCGGATATCAGATAATACAAGATGTGCTGGTCGTCCTGACACTGAAGGCCTCACTCACTGAAGGCCTCACTTCCAGACTTGTCCGGTTGCATAGCAACCCTCCCCACGTCAGTTACACGTCATGCTCGAGTTGAGCACAAGTAAGGCAAAGTTCCAGTACAATTCCAGCAGATCACGCAACCCCCTCCAGGTATCCACCCACCTATGACAAATTACCTATTATCATCAAGTGGACGCCCACATGGACGCCCACCTTCACGCCTACTTACACGCCCACATGCTCTTATCTCATTCTCTCTTGCTCTTTTGCTTACGTACAATTGAGAAATGTATATATACTGTACTCTGTGAATAATGTTTTGAGAATATTGAGAATACTTTTGAGTCCCTTCCAGATCCTTTGTGGTGATGGTAATATTCTCCCTTTGACTCGAGTTATTGGAATAAAGCCCTTTATGAACCTGATACCACAGACTCAGCCTCTTGCTTTATGCATGATCTTATTTATATACTGAAAATTCTGAGAGCGTAATATTTTATTCACGACATAATGGCGCCCGAACAGTTCAATATCTTTCCCCACACGCCGGAGATGACGGTCCAGTTTTGCCCCCTTCCATAGCCGTGACGGACTTCAAGCGCGCACGTCGCGGGTCTTCCCGCCAACTCCCTCAGGCCAACGAAGGGGACGGACTGCGACCAGGCATCCAGACGAGGCGGTGAGGAACGCAGATTGTCCTACCCAGAGCCCACCTGCGAGAGAGCTGTGTCCGAGGTATACAGAGGCCCACCAGATTCCGAAGTTCCGAAGTATCCAAGTCACGAGTCGAGTCCAGTCTGGTCTAGTCCAGTCCAGAGTTTCCGAGGCCTTCTGTTCCGTTCCGTGCTTCCCGGTGAGTACCGTTGCTGGGGACGCATCTAGACGTGCACATTGGTTTGTGCCGGTCAAGACGGGTTTGGGTACACAGACCTGGTCTGCACTGTTTTAGCAGTGTATCTGTACTGTTTAGCAGTACATCTAGTATTATGCAGTTAGCTAGTTTTATTCTAATTATCGTTGTTCATTTTAAAATGTTTTAATGTGTTCTAAATGTCGTGGTATGAGTGGTTGTTCGATCTTCATTACTGTGTTTATTGTATTAATTGTGTTCAAGTCCGGGTAAGAATCAAGTGGCAAGGTTTAAGATGCCGTTATTCTCAAAATTAAGACAGATAAGAACTAGAAAAGGAATACTCGAGGAAGCCGTTCCCATTCCTCCTAGGGACACTGCAGGGTACTTTATGTCCCATAAACATGGCCTAGATGCCGTATTATATCTCGATTTGTGGGTGGACTACACCAAGGATTTAGCAGAGAATCAGAGATGGCCCGCTGTTGGGACATGGGATGCAGATTGCATCATGAGAGTAGAAGAAGCATTATGGAAAAAGGAAGCCAGACAGTCACAGAAAAATGCCATTGAATTATGGCGTAAAGAATAGCATAGACGCACAGAGAAAGCGCTCAGAAAAGAAGAGAAAAGTAGGGAGGATTCAGACAAAGCCCGAGAAAACGTATTAGTTGAGGAAGGTATCCGAGTAAAAGCAGAACAAGTAGACAGACAACGAAACACTCTTATGAAAGAGAAAATGTAGACCAGCTCGGAAGGATGCCATTGAGTTTTGGCGCAAGGAGTCACATAGGAGGACAGAGTAAGTGTTTCACGAAGCAGAGAGAAGTAGACTGGAGTCTGGAAAAGCCAAGGAAAAGATGTTACAGGAGGAAGTGGAGCAGGTAAAATGAGCGCAGGCTGACAGAGAAAGAAATACTGACGTTGCTGGTATTTATCCCGTCCTTTCAGAGGACCTAGCAAGAGTGGCCCCAGTAGAAGGACCAGTTAGAGTGCCACCGCAAGTACCACGATACATATAATAATGATATAGTAGCCCAAAGGTTCTTGAGCCTCCCACCAAACGAACAGCGCATAGCTGGTGTTTACATGGTCCAACATTTGACTACGTTGTCAATAGGAAATTGAGAGGGGTGTAGCTAGAGAAGGAGCAACACCTGTGATTTGATGACACCCCTAATGTACAAAGTGTTAACGAAAAAATAATTAGTGAAAAGTTTAGCTTGAAAAAAGAATTGTGGGTATTTCGAATTTGCAAATTGTTCAAGAATACAGGTTTGTGTTCTTGGTGGTCCAGTGAGCCAATGTGCTGGGTCAAGTCGGTAAGATTATGACCCCCTGAGTGCAAATTGTATGTAAAAATAATTTTTCAATTGGGCGAATTATTGCAGTTTTTATGGAATTGAGTAGTCTTTTTGTCTTTGACAGCTTCAGAGTGAGGAGAAGGTGGGGGCTGTGTAGAGCAGAATGTGATACAGAAATCGGAGACAGATTCTGACCTTGTAGCCAGTGTAGGTGGGGTCCGGTGAGAGGAGCAGAACAGAGGCACTGCTTAGAAAGCTTCTCTGACATCACATCTGTGTAATGCCTGCAGCCGGAGAGCCTTGGGGGCCAGGAGTAGGAAAAACAAAAAAGATGGCTGGCAGCCCAGGCTCAGGCCGCGCTGAGGGGCTATTTTTAGCTTCTCTGATAAGACAGGGCAGCTGAGAAATGTAAGTCGAGAAAGATTCCCTTGTTCTATTCTGTGCAAAACCAGTGCCCCGAGAAATGTCTATGGAGAAGATTTGTTTTATTTTTTAGCAAATGTTATATTGCTTCTGGCCAGAAAGTAAAATGTTGCTCTTGCTTGGAATTTTAAGGGCTATATGCCTATATAAAAACGATTTTCAAATTCAGACATTTTTGAATTGTGGCCACAAGCTGCCACCAGTTGCATTGGATAAATGATCCAGTGGTTACGGGTCTGTGAGGAAAGATGGGAGATGCATCTTCGACTAGGACATGAGGGTACATTGTGTACGAAGATTCATAGCTCATTTTTATAAAAAAAAGACAGGTTCGTGTGTTCTTCATTTTTGATTATTGTTGCTGATCCTGTGTGTCAGACTTGACACGGTCATCATTGGGATGACCCACTGTAAGATGGGGGTGTATAGGGCAGGTAAATCAGTTATTGATTATAAGCCTGACAAATTAAGCAGGCCAGAATGTTCGCCTCTGAGCTGTAGGTACTGTAATTGCGCATCACTGCTCATTTATATATGTTAGTGTAATTGTCTATGCTTTCTGTGCTTGGTATACTGATGGCTTGGCATATGTATTTTATATATGTTTTGTTTTTGTGTTGTATTGACCAGTATGTTTAGCATTAATACAAGTTCTCCTGGGCGTTACAGAGATGGTCGTGACGACGTAAATGTTTGCGCTGCGCTTGGCTGGAACTTGTTCACAATTACTAAATTTCACAGACATGATATTACCTTTATCATGCTGTCAAAATAGCAGACAACACGTTATCAGTGTATGTCTAATTGGTATTGGAGATGAATAAAAGAAGAAAAAAGTTATGCAAGACTAAAATATGTATCACATGACTGCCTTTCTCTTATAGACAGGCAGCCTCGGTCATATGTTTCCAGATTGGACATTAAGGAACAATTATGATCTGTGCACTCGCATCTTAACTCTTGAAAGGCCTGTTTTAAATAAGGACTGCCACCCCAGAGTGACAAATGAGGCTCGGTATTTAGGGTAATGAGAAAATATCTGACAGGATTTCCTTTTTATAGTTTGCTTTAGTAAGCTCATTCTTGTAAGTGTTGGCCCCAAAAGTTGACTTGTTTTTAAATTAGGCTATTTATTGTATAGGTGGAAATTATTGCAAAATGACTGATTTCTTTAGCAGATAAATTATTAATTATGAAATTATCAACATTAATTAGTGTTCTTGAACTTGGTTTTCCGAATATTTAGGTAATTTAGCATTCCTATTAGGGCCTCCTAGCATTAATATTGACTTCAGGTTGGTGTAGGTTCATGTAATAGGGACATTTGCATATGAGATGTCATTTGGCCAGCTTATGAGCTAACACAATGAGGTTTGTACATTAATTTGAAGGATTTCTCGCCGTTTCAAATACGCTGTGTATCTCCTATAATTTTGCTTACGCCCAGTAGCTACACACAGGGATTAATAGTGTTGACAAGACACAGGGTTTGATAGTGTTTGACAGCAGTGAAATCTGTTTCAGATTTCCTCCTGTCAAAAAGGGGGGAAGGAGGAGAATATTGGCTTTCTGCTGGCCCCTGAGGAGGTTCGCTTCCCGCTAGCCCCTTAAGAAATTAAGCCCCTTAGAAATTAGCCCCCTTAGAAATTAAGCCGAGGAAATAGGTATGGTGCTTTCCCCTTTTTCTCATGTTTTATTGTGATCTTTCAGGGGAATTAGTTGTGGGCACCGGAACGTATTCAATTGATTTCTGGTTTTTCACAGCTCAAGACACAAAAGGAGGTACGTGCATTCATTGGCCTCACTTCATATTGCAGGCAGTGGATTCCCCAGTATGCTTACATAGCCAAGCCCCTAATACAGTTGACGACACAGGAGGCAGTTTCTACTAAAGTCCTCTCTTGGACACAAGAACACACTGTGGCATTTGAAGAATTAAAGAGAGCTTTATGTCAAGCACCAGTTTTAGCAAACCCTGATTACAACAAATCGTTTATGCTTTTTGTGACAGAGCGGGATGGAACAGCACTATCTGTCCTAACACAAGATCATGCAGGAAAACACAAGCCCTGTGCTTATTTTTCTAGTACATTAGACCCAGTAGCACAGGCTTTGCCTGCGTGCCTAAAATCTGTTGCAGCAACAGCCTTAGCCATAAGACAAAGTGACTCGATAGTGCTGGGCCACCCCCTGACAGTACAAGTACCACACGCAGTAGAGGTTCTCTTGAACCGGACACAAACACAACACCTGACTGTAGCTAGACTGACAGGCTATGAGCTAACGTTATTTCAACCACACATAGAGATCAGACGATGCAACATACTGAATCCCGCTACCCTTTTGCCCTCCAGTACAGAAAGCGTTTCACCACACGACTGTGTTGAAGTAATACATACCGTGACTAAACCAAGACAAGACTTGACAGACGTTGCACTCCCAGACCCCGACCTAACACTATAAGTTGACGGCTCATGCATGAGGACAGGGGCGGGAGAATTAGTGGCAGCATATGCAGTGACTACTGATACTGTAATAATAGAGACTAAAAGAATAGACATATTGTCAGCACAAGCAGCAGAGCTCATCGCCCTGACACAAGCGTGCATAAGAGCTAAGCACCTGAGAGTAAACATTTACACCGATTCTGTGGCGAGAAAGAGGTTTCTTGACCTCTCATGGGGCCAAGATACAGCATGGCCCCCTTATTCAAGCCCTACTGGAAGCAATACATTTACCAACAGCCATAGCTATCCTAAAATGTAAAGCACATACTAGAGCCACAGATACCATTTCCCAAGGCAATGATCTGGCAGACCGAACTGCTAAACAGACAGCTCAGACCCCACTAGACATGACAAAGTTACAGGTTCAATCAGTGTCCAACGCCATGACAGTTAGGGATCCTTCCAAGGATGTACAAGACATACAGACACATGCTACTATGGACGAATTAAAGAAATGGTCGGAACAAGGAGGGGTACTGACTGATCAGGGTTGGATGAATAAGGGCAAATCCATATGGTTTCTTCCTGATTCGATGGTACAAGTGATTATAAATACCGCACATAGTCCTGCACACTTAGGAGAGAAAGCAATGATAGATAGCTTACAGAATATATGGTTCAACAAGCACCTGCGTGCAGCAGCGAAACAAAAGGTCAGAACATGTATGATCTGTTGCCAATTCAATCCAGGTAAAGGCATTCCGATGGAACAAGGTGGATTCCATCCACCTGACCACCCTTTTGAAGTGCTCCAAATGGATTATATCCAAATAAACAGATGTAGAGGTTACAAATATGTCCTGGTACTAATGAAGCAGGTGTCCCTTCTGTTAGGGTATACCTGGAAATTCCATTGTGTGCGACATCCTGAAGCAGCAGGCCTTGTAGAAAGACATAATCAGACATTGAAAATTAGACTAGCAAAGATTTGCGCAGACAAAGGTGTAGATTGGATGGTAGCCCTACCGGTTGCCCTCTTTTACATGCAAATGATAGCCCATTCTAGAACAGGCTTATCTCCCTATGAAGTGGTCTTTGGTAGACTACCAAATATGTGGGGCACTCCAATGCCTAAAAGATTACTGATGTTGATAGTAACATGCTGACAGATTACCTGGCTTCCTTGATGTCTGCACTACTCTCTTGTTGTTCGCAGGTTGCTGCCGCCTTCCCTGACAACACCCAGTTCAAGGGACACTCCATCGCTGATCCGGAACTTTGATAGATCAAGCCCTCTTAAGCCGAGGTGGGACGGAAAGGATGGATACATCATTGCAAACGTTACTTTGGGAATAACTGTACTTTCCAAAAGAACACTGACTGCTTGGACTTTGAGCCCCCTTTTCTAGAGGAGACTCCCCAGCAGGAGTTAAACTTAGATCTAAAAAGTCAGAACCCGTTTGATCAATTAAGTCCACTAGGTGGTGAAGCGGTTGAACATGTATTCTGGCTTGCATAAGATCTTGGACAATAACATAAAAAAAAAAAGAGCAAGATAAGAAGCAAATACTGTAAAATATTACGTGGTAGATGTATAGTGACTGTGATTTTTCTATCTCTTCTGTGCATCACGATAATATGTATCAGCTTAATACTACATGCTATTTTTCCTCCTATTGCCTCACTCTTATACTCCTCCACTAATGATACCATAAAGCATACATTTAGTGATCTGCCATCCCATGAGCTATCATATCGACTTGCCTTACGCAGCAATACCTTTATTCAGATGCTGCACCATTCACATCAGGTTAGCAATGCTACAGACTGCTGGGTCTGTGGCCGATTTCCCCCGTATCAGAAGGTAAAGGGAGTGTTGCCTCTTTTTCCTTTTCCGTTCTCCCATAATGGTTCTTGCGGAGCATGGTTTGCCTTAATGACATCCATCAACGGTGATGCCAAAGAATGTCAAGACAAGGAGTGTAGGGGCGAGTGGGTATGGGGTAACTTGAATAAAGTCATGAACAAAGCATGTTTCCCAGATGAAGAGGGACTTCCCCAAATGAAAGGTACAGATCTAGAAAATGAAGAGTATCTGCAAGGAAATGTGACCCTCGACTTTATAGTGTTGAATGTCAAGCCCATACACAATTTAGGTCCATCCTCAATTACAGTCCTGCCAGTAAAAGGGAACTTGTGTGTCAGAAAAGAAGGCTCAGTACATTTGGGGCACAGTGAGTGTGATACTATAATAGTATTCAAAGACAAAGGAAAGTCCTATTTCAGAGCATCACGACACACCTACTTTATTTGTGGCCAGACAGCCTATGTGCAACTGCCCTTAGACTGGGGTGGGACGTACTACATATCATTTCTTTCATACCTAATAAAGGCACCATCTGTATACAAAGCAATAACAAGGCTCCACAAGATTGCCCAAAACATACATCAAGACCCAGGCACGTGGACATGGTCCGGTTGGCTCTGGGGATTAATATCGGCTTGGGGATGGAAAGTGTTGACCGTCTGTGGGTTGATACTATTAATGATATTCAGTTGTTGCCTATGTCTGCAGTGTGGCCCGGCCATTTGTGGCCTGTGTGCTACTGCATGTGTTCCACATCCCCATTTACAAAGCATTGAAAATGGAAAAATAATGCTGCAAGAACAGATCGACTGTCTCATGAAAATAGACGTTACATAGGGGGTTCACTAGGGTACAAGGAGGGAATGAGGAAAATAAAAATCTATGAGGCCTATGTGTCCCCATGTGCCCCCCCCAACGCTTATGTGCACATACATGTAACCTATGTATTTCCCCTCCATGGCCTTTCTATCATGATGCTTATGCTATAACGTGGCCTGCCATCATCCAGTCTCCCATGAGAGAAACGACAAATCTGTATTGAGGCCTACACGTTTTGCATCATGTTTTCCTGCATTTTCATGAAGCCCATGTTTATGGCTCAGCCAGAGCCGAAAAGAGGTTTCATGCCTCAGAACGCTCTGAAAGCTGCAGCTACGTATCCTTGGCCTTGCACACTTGGGCCTCAGCCAAAGGGGCCCTGTCACAAGGTACCGAGACAGTATTGAGCACGGTTATCTGCTTACTCCTACAGAGCCGCATTCCTGCCTGGTGAAGGAGGAATGAACGCGACCCATCTGCAAGGAGGGAGCCCAGCCTTACTGTCTCTCTTTGTGAGATTGCAAAGCTCACGTCAGTAAAAAGCCCATAGCCCCCATGTAAGGCCTCTGCAGTAAATGAAGTAAATGAAGAAATAGATGCCACATCGGCTCTTGGTGATGAGCAACCTATGTCACAAATCAGTCCCTGCTCCAGACATCGGATATCAGATAATACAAGATGTGCTGGTCGTCCTGACACTGAAGGCCTCACTCACTGAAGGCCTCACTTCCAGACTTGTCCGGTTGCATAGCAACCCTCCCCACGTCAGTTACACGTCATGCTCGAGTTGAGCACAAGTAAGGCAAAGTTCCAGTACAATTCCAGCAGATCACGCAACCCCCTCCAGGTATCCACCCACCTATGACAAATTACCTATTATCATCAAGTGGACGCCCACATGGACGCCCACCTTCACGCCTACTTACACGCCCACATGCTCTTATCTCATTCTCTCTTGCTCTTTTGCTTACGTACAATTGAGAAATGTATATATACTGTACTCTGTGAATAATGTTTTGAGAATATTGAGAATACTTTTGAGTCCCTTCCAGATCCTTTGTGGTGATGGTAATATTCTCCCTTTGACTCGAGTTATTGGAATAAAGCCCTTTATGAACCTGATACCACAGACTCAGCCTCTTGCTTTATGCATGATCTTATTTATATACTGAAAATTCTGAGAGCGTAATATTTTATTCACGACAGCCTACGGGCCAGTTAAGGGATGTGCACCCGAGGTCTGGTGTTCCAGGTTTTGGGGCATCTATTTTGGTTCACACATCCCGGTGTGCCATTCTTGCAAAACACTGCATGTGGTATAGGTAAGTTACCCCTACATCAGATCTTACAGGCCTATGGTAGGGTGCACTATACCCCATCTGTGGGCATATCTGCATGAGTGAATGTGTCCCTGTGATACCTAAGTCCATTCTAAGAAATCACAAGTGCATAGGGAAGCCATGATAAGTACATGGGCTGGACACTGGTGATTAAGAGTTTCCCGGGTACATGATGGCTTCACTGTATCCCCAGGTGTTTAGTGTCAAACATCTCATCTTAATACACCCACACTGGTTCTAGTGATGGATTCATTAAACAATGCACCCAGAGGGAACCTTAGAGGTGCCCCCTGAAAACCTGCCAACTACCAGTGTGTTGACTGACTGGTCTGGACCAGCTAGGCACCACAGACAAAGAGTCTGGCCTCCTGAGGGAAGAGCCCTCGCTCTCGGGGGCCAGGAACCAAGCCTGCTCTAGGCAGAGGTGTTCACACCTCCTCCACGCAGGATCTGCATTCCAGGGTGGGAAGCTTCAAAGGCCTCACCGCCTTTATTATGCAACCCCAGCCTCTCTAAATCACGGAAGTGCTCAGCTCACTGTTGGTGGCAAGGCAGACGGGAAAGTTAGTAAGATAGGAAATGAAATGAAATACCAGTATTTGTAAAGCGCACAGCTACCTCCGAAGTGGTGTCCTGGTGCTGGGGGCCCAAGGAAAGATTAAGCGAGCTATTGCCCAGAGTCACATCGTGCTGGGCTAACTTGCCGACGGCAACTGGGATCGAACTGTGAACCCCGTAGTCCGGAGTCAGGCACCCTGGCCGCTGCACCACACCTCTTCCACAAGAGTCCCACACCAAGCAAGCACCACCACTAAGGTGGACTAGCGGATGTGGACACCACCTTTCAGATTCCTCTATCTTGTTTTGGATGAAATTAGCCTTCTAGAGAAAGGGTTATGCCCACTTCCCCCAGAAAGTGGTCAAAAAGAGAGTGTAGACACCCTAAATGAAGGCAGCCCATTGGTTCTTACCTGTCACTCTCCTTAACAACCCTAAACTGAGTATTGAGGAGACACCCTTGAACCCAAGAACTAAGATTTGATGATCAAGAGAAGGACAAAGAAGAGAGTCACTGGCTGGTGAGAAAAGCAGAAGAGCTGTGGACTTTTTGGTTCGAAACCCTGCCTGCTTGCAACTCTCTCGAAAGTCATGACAGAGCGACTCGTCCTGCAGGCTGGAGAACTACCACCACCTTGGTTATCCAAAAAATCACCTCCATGCTCCCTTGGAGTAGAGGAGCTACTCCCCTGCAGTCCTCAGGCACCCTAAAAGCAGAATCCGGTTCACCGCCTTGCAGTTCCCGGGCCCAACAGATGGCGCAGACGACTACGAAGAGGCACTTGTGCTCTGGAGGGTCAGATCTGTCACCCGAACCAGTGTGAAGACACCAGGACCCACCAGAGCTGTGCAGTGCAGCGATAATCCCCGAAGTACCGGACGCCCTGCACCAAGCAGCAACTGTGAGCGTCGAGTCCAGATTCCCATGGCACAGCAGCCATCGAGGGGCAACAGCATCACTGAAACACAACTTGTGAGTGGCCCAGCTGTCCTGATTCTGCTACTGCCAGTTGCTTGTCCCTGACCGCGAGGACCATCTTTGCGCAACCAGCCCTGCCGACCTAACCACTCTGCACCCGAGCCCCCCCTGGCCTGAGTATCGAAGAACCGGCTGTGCCCCTTGCTCCAAGAGCCCTTGCATGTTCTGGGAGTATGTGTGTCTGTAAGCGGTACAATCCAGAAAGGATGGAGTGCAGTGCACTATTGTGTGCTGTATGCCTGTGCTAGGCGAGTGTGATCCTGTGAATAGTGCAATACGTGGAAGACTTTGGGCTGCAAGGTGAAAGATGGGGGGAGGAGGTAGAGAAATCTCCCAGACAGATTTGTGTATCGCTGCATTCCTGTAAGCTGAGGGAGACACACTAGAGGGGAGAAGAGCCAAGCTTCCCCGTACTCTTCAAAGGGTGCACTTTGATTTAGTAAGCGATCACAAGGAAGGAACTTTCACGCATCTCAGGAAGGAAATGGGACTGATATGAGGGTCAAAGAGTAGGGCGGAGGCCCCGGGGTAGTCTAGATACACATATCACTGTAGCCAACATCCAGGTGCGAACCTCTAGTCACTCCCAGGCCTCTGTTGTGGAGCGATGAGCTTTGGAGTCCCTCCTGCTGTGACAGGGTGCTTTCAGGAGGAAGAGAGGGCAGTAGACTTCAAAAGGCAGCAGAACCCAAACAAACTTCGAAACCTCAGACTAATTCACATTTGTTATCTGGAAATGGACTATAAGAAGGGGAGCTTGAGACCCCAAAAATTGTCAACTCTCAAGCAGCCAGTAAGGCTAGGCGAAGAGGGGAAGTTCTGTAAGACTTCTGCCTGTGACCAGCACTGGGGGCTAAGGCCTGCTAGGCTCTTATGTGAGTGATGGGACAACATCCAGAGAATCCAGACCCTTTGCCCTGGAGCACCAGTGCCTGTGTGCGTGCCAAAACCTGTGAGCCCTTTGAGGAAGAGTAGAGCGTTGGAGGTGGTGAGGTCCAGTGGGCAATTCTGGTGAGCGGATCCCTGTAGCTAAAAACTAGAGTGCCACTACTACAAAATGGCAACACAAAAATGTCGCAACCAACAAAATTAACCGTGAAGTGTTTGTACTATCCATGACCCCCAATAGCAACAAAAGTCCCATCAATTAAACATTTTAAAATGGTGGGTAGTGGGTTGGCTTTTCTATTCAGCTGTTTTTCTCAGGACCATTACATTAGAGGGTTCTTCGAGACTGAAAATTCGCCATCTTCAGAAAGGCATCTTGTAAAGTTCCCAGAATAACGTAGACAGGTCAGTCTCTGGATACTTTGAGTTAGAGCAGCCCTCCTCCACCA
Source organism: Triturus cristatus (assembly GCF_964204655.1). NCBI lineage: Eukaryota > Metazoa > Chordata > Amphibia > Caudata > Salamandridae > Triturus > Triturus cristatus. The sequence goes on along the minus strand of NC_140581.1, from coordinate 5,078,342 downwards.
GCTCCTTCCAGCAACTGCCCAGTCTAGAACCCTTGTGGAAGCTACTGGAACTTTTGTGCCGCAGAATTTCAATACAAGTCACAAAGAAGGGGGAGTGACTCAATTACGGAATGGAGAGGCTGGAATCAAATCTAACAGCAATACAAGATGTACCTCTCCAACCAAAGATCAAACGGGATTCATTCTTGCTCAGAAGTTACCTTTTTTAACTCGAGATTCATTAGTTAGTTTTCTTTCTCATATTTTAAGAGTTTTTCCCTTTTTTTTTTTTAAATTAAAGCACTCACCTCAAGGTCATTTGTGATATTTACAGGAAAGATTTGTATCTTTTTGCCTAGCAGCATCCTAGAGCTGTGTTTGTAACTCTTCTGTTTCCTGAATGGGATGTACTGTCCCTGAACTAGTATTCATTTGAACCAAGGCCATTCTAGTTTCTTTTTTCATTATCTCTTTTTAGTTGAGACAAATCTGTCCCATTTACCAACTTGTTTGTTGCTCTGAAAGCCTTTCACTCTGCGTCATTCGGTCTGATATATTTCTGCGCGAAGCCACTTTGAGCCGTGTCCCTGTGACCACTCATGCCCCCCTGCTTCTCATGTCCCAGTGAATAGTCTGGGGGACCCCAGTTTCCACGGTATCCTGGTACCCAGCTCCCCGCTCCTCTAGGGTTGAGTGCCTGTGTCCCATGGCTGCAGTGTATGAGACAGACAGGACGGATGTACCGAGAGCCCAATGGGCCATATGGGGTATCCAGGGATCATATCAGGGCATTGCTTTGCTGTCTGTAGGATATCTCTGCAGTCCCAGCCACTCAAGTGTTTAGTTTATTGCTGATGTCTCGGGCCCTGTCCCACTGCTGCCTTGTCTGCAGACTCCTGCCCTGGGACTGCAGGGGCAGGTGACCCTCACTGCTCAGGGCTGACGCGAGAATTGACCCCATAAGACCCTGTTGTGGAAGGAAATGGATCTCTGGATCTGAGAGAGAGGCCCTTGTCAGGGCGTTGAGAGATACCCCTGAGCTCTGACAGCAAGGCGCAGGCTGTCTACACTTCAGTGTGAGTGCACACCTATCAGAGACTGCCCCGCGAGACAAGTGCCCGTGACTGCTGCCGATGCTTTTGGGAGAGCACTATGTATTGGTCGGTAGAGGGCTCAAGCTGCAGAGCTCCGCCCATCTCAGAATGGAGTTTATAAACAAGACGCCCCTTGACCAACCCAGCCATGCCCGAGCTTACCTGAAGACGTGACTGCCTCCTAAGTGTGAGTGGCCGCCGTGTCCTGATCGGTCTATGACACCCACAGGAACATGGAACAGCAGCAACCTCCTTCCCGGTGCGCTCCTTACATCGCTACCTCTGCGCCGTCATTCACCCTGCGGCTGCCGCAACATGGAATACAAGCACCGCCATTGCCGCTCTGCAGCGCAAGCTCAGAACAAGCCCCAACGCCTTTCAAAAGAGGCCTGAACAGAATTGGCGCCCATACAAAGATGAAGATAGGTTAATGAAGTTACCTTCTCACATGGAGGACAAACAAGCTACCGAAACAAAGATGGCGTGGGCCAGTCGCTATGAGCCGTTCCAAAAGGCGAAAGGGCGGTAACAACAAAGCCCGATATCCAATCACGTGACACCGGTTACCATAACGGATGACGCAAGCCAATCGGAAAGAGGGGTGGGGATTCAAGTCCCTTTCTAAATCTTGTTTACAATAGCTCTCGCAGGCGAGGAGCTCATGCGTGCTCCAACGCCAGGCGAGATCTAAATAGCTTGTTTGTCCTACTGTGCTTTTTAGAGTATCGGAACCTACAGCCTTCAAGTCCACGTGAAAAGAATAACCCAACACCGGTCACGAATAAAATGTCAAGTAATAAATGCACCCATGGTCCAACACTGTATCGACAAAGGTCATGGTCCAAAGGATATCAAGTGGACAGTCCTGAAACACATCACAGGCGGTAATATCGATAATTTACTAGTCAGATTTAAAGCCAAAACCATCATGTACCTGGGGACCACGGAAAATGGACTTAATTAAATAAATGAGATTATGCATTGTGTATAATGGTAGGATGTCGGAATCCTGTGACTAAATATAAAACCGCTGTACCTGGGGGATAATTCAACAGCGGGACGTATGCCACTTTGTACTAAATTTTTCACGACAAGCATAAGTATAGCGCATCTAAAGGCAGAATGAAAACACATTAAGTAGCAAGATACGCGTTCCCACGACAACCAAGGGAGCGTCCTTGATGACAGGAAGACAGGCATGGTCAGGCCATGCTTTGAATACCGGAAGTACGTCAAGCCGTCGAGCCGTACCGGCTGTCAGGACGCGGAAGCACCATGGATTTAAAAACGCTCCCCGCCCGCAAACACATCGGAAGAATGGATTATGTTCAAGATTAAAGCCCCTGATTGAAATATGGACCATAAAAAAGAGACCAGACCACGACCAGCGTGAAGGTAAAAGACGACACAAAATGAGACACTCTGCCATGCCAGCATGAGAAGTGTGGCTCAATGATTAGAGCGGCAGACCCTGATGCAGAGGTCTAGCCCGGGACCAGGGTTCAATTCCCCGCCTCAGCGGGTCTTGGGCTCAAAATTCCACGGACCTGATAATTCTCGCCTCGGTGCCATTCCAATCATGGAGTCCCACTCTGCAAGTCTGGGCAATAGCTTGCTTAATCTCCACAACGGCCCCCACAACGCTAAGGATGCCTGGCCTCCACCTTGGGGGTGCCTAGGAGTGGACGCCTCACAGGGAAAGCCAGGATGGGTTCCACAGCGGTATTCGTACAAGCGCCTTGAGACCCTTGCGGGTGAGTAGTGCGCTATACAAGTATCAATTTACATTTACAATGAGCCACACTTACTAAATAGTTTGACAGCCCCGTGCATGGTTTATGTCAAAGCGCCTTGATTAAGACACACAACTCTAGAAGTGCGCGTGAAATTAAGGTCGCGCACCACATAGGGCTCTCCGCATGAAGGTTCCCACGTCCCCATCCCACTCACTTAGTAACTGAGCATATCTCGACGATATAAAGAACCTTTGGCACCATCTTTAAACAATGCAAGTTGCCACCCACATTAAACCAGCTTGCCTGTCGCCTTCCACTCAGCACCAAAAAAAACTTTTAAATGTTAGATGCTATACACATTACACTAGTTTGTCTGCATATGCACTGCACGACACTGATTCCATAAAGATATCACTCACCCCCGTAGGATTGCATGATCATCACCATCGCTCAACTCAAGAGCCCTCCTCTCTAAAACATTACTCTCTCCATTTATCCCCGTGCCAATTACTGCCAGTAAGACAATCTAGGCGCTAAGAAAAATAAGAGACACCCCCAAGTGGCGAGGGTGACGTACAACATTACCAGACCCTTGCTATTGAGGGTTTAGAAAGACACCACCACACGGTATGAAAAATGCACATTGACAATAAGAGTAAAATACAGGGTAAATTTTAATTAAGAGAAAATATACTTTAAAAAAATGCTTATTTTTTTTTATATCAGGATATCTGCATTGGCCTACATATAGTTGTCCCGCCCTGATGAAGACCTTCAATCATATTACCTGTGGGTCCGTTTATGAAGGTTGAAACGCGTTGGCATTTTCTCCTTGAGGCCAAGAGCAACCACACAAAATCATTATATCAAATAATGGACTAGGCTCGATTAACTTGGCGCAGCCTTAGAGTTTTACATCTGTACTCTGGCCTCCCTAGGACCTTGACGATACCCAGTAACGAGGACTTGAAGGCTATAGGTCCCGATACTCTAAAAAGCACAGTAGGACAGACAAGCTTTATGGATTTGTCTTTGTATCAGTTTCAATTTTGTATTAATTGTTTAGTGTATTAGTGATTTTTTCTGTTTTCATGTTTAACACTGCATTACTTGTTTGTGTATTATGTAGTATGTATGTTGTAATGTTTGTTCTCACAAATGACTTTGAGGTCTATGATTTAAAAAAAGCAGAATTTCAATACATCACACTTCTCCCTTACTACATTATGAAAATATTTTTCCAAACAAAAACTATTCTTTTTACACCCAACATTAAAGAAGTGAACAAATGAACTTGACTGAAAATCAACTAAAAACCTAACCGTGCATTCAGAACGCTGGTTTTCCCTAGTTCAAGATCTCATACATTATGCATGTGTATTCTTGGAAGCACAGCAGGACAACCATCTTCTGTATAATATCTATGTAAAAAGTTAATGCCTGACGTCATCCTAAGTCTGACAATGTAATACAGCGATGTAGAACCCCCAGGAAGACCTAGGGATATATATATATCACATCTTGCTAAGCTAGCCAGAGGACTTCCCGGCCGACACACTGACCAGAGACGCTGAGGTTCATGAATGCAGACACTCCAGCTCGCAGTGGTCTAACAACCCTCGCGGGGTGTCCAACTCGAGATCAAGACGGGGTCCCACAGTCTCTCACTTCAGGTAATGGGGTTGACTTTATCCTAGAGGGATTATTGGTTTAACACCTACACACATGCTAGGTACACTTAGGCACATCTAGTTAGCGAGGCATCGTAGGAGTACGCACTTTTTATCATGTATTTTATGTACTTGTATATATTCATGATTACTGCAAGATGGTAGAACTATACCATCCCTTTACTTTCATAGCACTTCTCTCTGCTACTGTCTAATGGTTGTTGCAGCTCATCTATTTTACGCTAGAATAACAACTGTTCAATAAATGCTTATTGAAAACGCCCAGCCTGTTTATTCTGTGTATCTCTCTGAGACAGACTAAGTAAGCACGAGTGACTGAGCGAAAAGTAGTATATTGTTTCCACGATCCTGAGGGACCAGGGCCGTCATGTTCAATGGTTGCCAAAAACTATGCTCTCCTTGGTAAGAGGAGATTCTAGTAGAACTGTGAGCTAGCTGATCCAGACAGGCTAACGTATCCGGTGGGGGCGCACAGAATCCGTCCGACACCAATCCTACAGTGTGCTCTCCGAACGCGCAGATTCTGTATAGGTTTATTGGGAACTACACAACACTAACAGTGGTTCCAGTATAAAAATGCGCACACACGCTTGCACACTTTAACAATATGAGGCTACGTATAATGCTCCTAGAATGCTCTCTGATTAGATGCAAATATCTGCAGAATCTTGAAAGCAAGGTTGATGCTACTTTGCTTTCAAAATAAAATGTTCACAGGAAAAATGCAACTAAAAGACAAGCATTTGCAATGCATTAGGTCTCACATTTGTGAGAGTTCGAGCGTTTGGCGTAGTAAATGACAATGGCTTTTACCCATGTGTTTTGGTTTGGAGTGGATGTATGTGGTGTGGTGTGGAATTATGTGGGCTGGCTTGGGATTGTTAGTTGTGGAATTGTGTGTGGTGGAATTGTGTGGTGTGTAGTGGAATAATGTGGTATGGTGAATAGATGGGGGAGCTGCACGGGATAGAAAGGAATATAGAGAAGGATAGCTAGTTTGTGCACTAAGTGTTGAATGAACTCCATACATAGAAGCAGAAAAAGTGCATGAGAAAGAGAAAGAAGGGGAGAGCAGGCTACAGACGTATAAAGAGGGAGTGTCTGTGTATACAGGAGACACCCTAAGAAGATGAGGAAACCGTGGCTCTGAGGGACGGAAACTTTGAAAAGGCACGGGAAAGAAACTGTGCTTTGAAGACTTGAAGTGAACCACATGAGAGAGGCAAGAAGACTGCGTAAGAGAGAGGGGTGTGAGTACGAGAGGGACGAGCGGGAGTGCCTCTCAGAGGTGGACCACTGCACAGTGCGGGAGGTAAAGGAAGGTTGCATGAGTGAGCTGGCAGTATTAAGAGAGAAGACAGGGCGCGTGAAGCAGGAATGAGAGGGGACAGTGGGATTGTAAGTTGAGAAGTGGCAGTGCAGTGTTAGGGAAAGATGATAGGGCTGGAAGTGTGAGAGAGAGATGGGTTGTATTTGAATTGTTTGTTGTGGAATTGTGTGGTGTGGAGTTGTGTGGTGGAAATGTTGTATGCTGTGCTGTGGAATTATGTGGACAGTAATTTAAATGGTATTAAGTGCACTGGAATTATGTAGAGTGAGATTGTGTCAGTGGCCCGGGAAGTCCTGCTTAAATTGTATGCTGCAAGGTCAAAAACAAGCTTAGTATTAGTACAGCTGATATCATACAGTCACATATTTGAAGGTGCTCCCTTCTGTGACAGTGAACAAACAAGCATTGGCATAGCCAATAGGTCTCGCTCTTGGGACCTTATAAGTATTTAGTTATGTAGCACAATATCCTTGGTGCAACAACATCAACTGTTGCATGACTAAACACTTATAAAGTATCAAAGGCGAGACCTACTGGCTATGCCAATGCTTGTTTAAATTACTTTTAGCCACATTTGAAAGCAATCTGCGCTGCTGTACAGCATTGCTACAAAACATTTCCAAAGACAATAGCTCTCATTAGTGAGACCTATTAGCTTTGCTAATGCTTGTTATCGGTGTTTTACCCATACGTTAACATCCGGCATGCAGGCAGAATACTGGACATTAACAGAAGTGTCTCCTCTCTGTGCCTGTGTATTATTAGGTAGAGTGACTGCTTTTTATTTGTACGACTTTTGAAGGGGACATGTTATGCTTGCTTCCCCTCTGAAGTGGCCAACTGAAGATATTTTTAGTTTTAATAACGTTATCGTTGGGGTTTTCAGTAAATATATTTATGTAAATAATGCGGTATCTCCAAGATCGCTCTGTCTGTGATGAGGCGTTTCAGGGCTGTATTTGCTTCTAAAGCTGCCAGTGTGGATATCTCGGAGGTGCTAGTCTGAGAGCTCACCCAGAGTTGAAATGTCTCTGCTTCACTATTATCGTGTTTTTTTCACTGCGTGATATTTCTGCTGCTGTACCACAAATACCACTTTGCAGTAGGGTCTGATTGCATGATTTTGGGAGGTGCTTCGGAGAGCTGTGGTTAGATATGGCTTTGTTATGTGCGCTTCCCTCAGAGTTTACGGGGCCGCTGAGGTTTTTCGCACACTGGGGCCTCGCTGTTACGGATGGGAAAGACTTAGATTTTGGTTCAGAGAGCAATCTCAGATGCTGTTTGGAAGCAACCAGTAGGTCTTCTGACAGGTGTGCCCTTCACCAGGCGCTGCCCCGTGGAGAGGGGTTAGTAGTGTCTCCTTAAAGTATCCTCAACCTGTGCACGGACACTTCATCCCCAAGCAGCCAACCAGCCCCGGGTACCACTTCTAAACTCACACCCAACCCTCACGGGAATAACCGCACCTCCCTTTCCCACCCCCGCGCTCTCACTCGTGTACACACACTCTCGGTGAAACCATATATTCCGTCTAGCATCAAACCCTTACGAATTGGGAATCTGAGTACCGGCGCTCATGCTTGGCGCTGTGTGTGACCTTCGGATCGCTCGGATGATTGGAGCACAAGCCTTCAATGAGGCGGAACCCCTCTTACCCCCCCTCAGTGCAGGGGCTTCTCCTTCGAGTCCCGGGAACCGAAGCCCCCGCACAGTCACGCTACGGACTGATGTTTGCAGGGCTTTGGTGCCCCTTGACCTCATGCTCAGGCCCGCCTGGGGCCGGGTCCTCCTTACTCCGCAGGTCGCTTTAAGTTTGTTACGCGCTGTTCCTTTCTTGCTGTGTATTCTCCTGCGCATACAAACATTGTGCCGGTCCGCTCGCTTCTCCAGCTGCTGCGCATAGGATCCTCTGCCTGTAGCCGAAGCCACAGTCAGCTCAGTGTCCACAGGACGGCGCGGCCGAGACGGTCAGAGTGCAACGAGCGATAGGAGGTCAGAGGTCACCCATCAAGGGCTGAATGCACTCCTATATATTATAGACGTATGGGTCCGAGAGGAGTGCTGACAGACTGAAAGGGCACTGGTTCCCATTTTATTTTAAGTAAGCGCATGCAAGTGCCAGCATGCAAAGCGCGGTTGACTCAGAAAGCGGACTGAGAGTCACCCCCATAAAACAGAGCAAGTGTACCAGCTGCGCAGCGAACAAGCAAGACAACAACAGGAAATGCTGCAGGTTAAAAACGACCACTGTTACGGAAAACAAGTCACCTTAGAAACCGGCCCGACATGTCCTGGAATTCCAGCAGTACCAGCAGCAGCTGTAAACACGACCTCAGTGTTACGCATCACACTGTGAATAAACAAACTTAACCTACAACAGGATCCTAAGAGAGGATCCCAGGCACTCTCAGGGATACAGAGACTTTGTTCAATAGTTTTCTGTTCTTTCTCTTGTCTGTCTCTTATTGTATTTTATAGTTTTGGGGAGAAATGTGGTGTTGCGCAAGTGATGCACCCACATTAACTTTCCTACCTCCCCTATTGACTGCGATTAATATGGTTGCGTCCAATTGCTTGAACTGCTAATAAAAGGCGCTGGCTGAGCTCCGGAAGGGGTTAATTTCTGGCAAGCCAAGCTCTGCACTGTGAATGTCCCATGTGGGTTTTATTCTGTAAGGTGGCCCGCGCCCACGCTCCAGTCACTGCCTGGCGGGCACCTCACATTCCAATTGTCCCAAAGCACTTCGCTCATCCCAGTCACGATTTCCCACCTCCGCACACAGATATAGTTCAGAAAAGCAAACGCTGCAACATTCAAGAGATGTTTTATTGTATTCTGTGCTTTAAAGGAAAATATAGAAATACTACTACTAACCACCTAGGGCACCTGTTTACTTCTAAGAAGTGCTGGTACTCTCCCATTAATTGTATTGCAGCTTTGCTGAGAAGTGCAGTACCCTCCCTTTCACCTTGAAGAAGAGCAGGTGCTCAGTACCGGACAGTACTGCCCTTTTAAACATTTAAAACACGGATTGTATCGGTATTTATATGACCGTTTCCTTTACTCTTGCGAGCCCCGAAGAGGGATTCAATGCTTGAAAAAGCGCCTACTCTGCATGTATCACTTATATGGCGCTTCATAACCCCGGCGTGGACACAGAGGGCTCAGATTTTCATACAGACTGTAAGCTACAATTGAAAATAGAGAGACTCGGTGTGAAGGAGACACATTTGTAAATCTGGAGTTTGAGGAACGGCATTTTTTCCAGAGAGAGAACATGAAAACAGAAGTACATTTGGCATAACTGCGGAACTCTCCTCTCCCACCTGATTTGAGTGGTCGAACAACCAGTCCCTGGGCAGCGAGCGTGTCACCGAGGCCAGGACACAGAGGAGGCCTGCCCAGCGTCAGGACGGATTCTGCTTCCAGGTTGCTGCTGCAGTGCACCGTCTGCAGAGCCAGGCTTCCCTGGACTGGAGCCTCGCGGAATGGGCGGAGGGAGGGGGAGCTGCCTGGAATGCCTGAAATGATTTCGCTTCCGCTGGAAAGGGAACAGCCCTTTTAACAGAGCAGGGCTCACAAATCTGACTCTGCGATCACCCCACCGGGCGGGAGGTGCCACTGCACTCGTCAACCCTCAGAACTACTACCGCCGAGGCATGGCAACATTCCCGCAGAAATCCCCCTCCACGCCCAAGTCCTCGACCCCTAAATCGCCTCCATCAAGAAAGAGGACTCATTCCTAGGGAAACTCGGAGGAACTTTGACAAGAAGGAAACAAGCGCTCGCCATGACGTTTTCGTTCGCCTTTTTCTGCCGTCCCACTTGGACGGCCTCGCCTGCCAAAAGGTTTCTTATCTTTATGGGGCCATATGTTTGGCCCCATAAAGATAAGAAACCTTTTACTTCAGAAGGAAAGCAGGTGAGGCCGTCCAAGTGGGGTGGCAGAAAAAGCCAAGCGAAAACGTCACCAAGAGCTCTTTCCCAATGGCTGGCCACCGTTTAGCATAAACGGTGACGCCGCCCAATGGGAAAGAGGGGCGGGGCTTAAAGCCCTATACTGAAAAATCCCCAAAACATTAAATCTCGCCAGCGACACTCGCATGTGCGCAGACTACACTAGCGAGACCTAAAAAGAAGGCTCGGAAAAATAAAGGAACGTCCCCCCTAGGAACTTTTGTGACTTTACTTGCTCTTTCCACGGTTTGTGTTTGCGAGCTCAGATGCCCAGGCTTCGTGAGCCTCTGACCAAATATCTCGTTGTTGTACAATAGCACCGTGTCATGTCTGCCTGTGTTGGTGGGTGCGTGAGATGCAATGGTCCTCCCTGATCTCCCTCGCTCTCACAAGGATTGCGGCAGTCTATTTCCCCAAGAAGGCAAACAAAGCCCTGCCATGTCAGTGTCACTGGGTTCTACATGGTAAGTACTGCAGAGATCCTCCCTGGCCACCTTTGGTCAGGGTTGAGCTGGCATTCCATGGATGACGGGGGCTGGATACAGTCCATGCATCTGTCCAGCACAAGAGTTGACATTCCGGCTGTCCATGGGGCTGTGTGCAGCCATTCACCTCCACATGGGTCCTCGTTTCACCTCGCCTTCAGTCTGCCCTCCCACTCACCAATCCTCCTTAAAGTGCAGTTATAGCACATGGCACTGGCCATGCACACACAGGTGTCTCAGTCCCACATGCCACTCTCGACTGTCAACGTGCCCTGAAGCGTGTGAAAGGGGGCATTTCGGCACAATACAAAGCACATCACTTACAAAAATACATAACCACAAAACACTAAATCAAAAAGAGGCTATTTACGCACGGAGAAAACATACAATTTGTAAATAACATGGACTAACACAAAGTGGAAACCGGTGACAACATGCGTCTCGAGACAAAACACAAAATGTAAATACAGTTTCTAACCTTATGTGCAGTTGCGCACAAACGCCCAGTGTAAAAAGCATTAGAGAATGTAAATAGATGAAAAGCATACATAAAACTAAAAAGGTGTTTTGTACATAAAGCCATAAAGCACACTATGTAGAGTTCAGAAAAAAAAGTGCGCGGGCGGAAAGAAACAAAGTATAAAGAATATTGGATGCAGCGTCTGTGCTAAGGTATTTTGGTAACTAAAACGAGAAATGTGAAGATTTCAAAAATGTGGTTGTGCTGAAGGCAGAATCAAAACCCAACGTGTTACGGTAATAACAAAAATATGTCCAGTACCCAAAGAAAGGCAAGAACACGAATCTGAAGAAAGAAGGTGAAAACGTGCAATCCTGCAGATGAAAAACAAACACAAAACGAAGACAAGATTGAAATAAGTACAAAAAGTGAAACAAGGCTAAAGAGAGTCAGTAAAAAGTTGAGACAAAAAAAGGCTGTCCGTTACACGTGGACTGAAGGGGTTTATTCTGAAAGCTGTGACCGGTCCTGGGACTCACCCTTCATACTGGTGTCCTGCAGCAGGGGGTGCCCTTTTGGGTACCTGCACCCTCTGCTGAGCGGACTGCGTGCCTGGGAGAGGGTTGGCTGCAGGGGGAGCCTCCTCCAACTCTCCTCTAGTGCTGCTTCCCTGGTCCTCAGCCTCCGGGGTCCGCGCTGCGGAGAGGCTCAGCTGCCCCGGGCTGGAGGCTGTAGCTAGCCTCCTGTGGAGGCGCTGTGCTGCGCTCTTCAGCGCTCTGCGCCTCGAGTGCCTCTACCTGCAGTCCCCCGGTTCCCTTCTTTTCACTTTGAGCCGCAGATGCTCACAAGGGAGAGCAGAGGGTCTCCTGCGTGAAACCAGTCAAAGCGGTAACGCTGAAGCCCCTCTCAGCACGCTCCTCCCCGCTCTGCACAGAGACACATTTCATGTATGCGCCCAGTGTGCGTGTGAAGAAGTGACAAGCAGCCCTCCCGAAAGGTGTGCTGTATGCACGATTTTTCTTTTTTGTATAAAGCGGGTGCATGGCGCTCGTGCAGATTTAAGTTATGAGCATGGCGTGATAAAAAAAAAACAAGCTGACGCCCTTGCGCGAATAAAAAAAACAAAAAAAGAGTACTTAGCCAATAATTAAAGGAGACTGTGTAACGCCGCAAGTAAGAGATTTAGCCCTGATGGGCTGTCCCAAAAGGAGACAGGGTGGTTACAAGGAGGGACTAAGGAGCCTCATTTTCAATCGGAAGCCAGCGTTTAGCATGGACAATGATACCAGCCAATGAAACAAGCATTTGCAATGCAATAGGTATAGTTTAAGCTATTGCAATTGGAAATGACAATGCTTTTTATTTACGTTTTAAAAACCAAAACATAAAATAAAAGGAATGGTCATTTACAATGCCAATAGATCAAACTCGTGTAAATGCGAGACCTATTGCATTGCAAATGCTTGTTTGTTTTCCCCTCAAGTCAGCAGATTGGTTTGAATGCACATTGAACCTGACAGGCAGTATAAATGAGGTTGATCACTTCCGACTACGACCAGGAACCACCGGGTGCAACCGAAGGAATGAAAGGCTCAAAATGAGGATAGCTGTGACGTGGGGGCCTGGGTGCTGCTTCACTGTGAAGATGGTTTCAGCAGCATAGCAAATATACAGCGTGCCCTATTGCAAACAAGGGAACACTTTTTTTAAAGGCACATAGTGATTAAGTGAGTTAGTGATTTGCCCAGAATCCCAGGATGTTGAGATGATGCAGAGAATCAAACATGGTTCCCTAGTCCCTTAATCGCCAGCTCTGGCCAGTATGCCACATCCTCTCCCAGCACAGGAAGCCACCGGACCAAACATGCTGTTCATGCCTCGAGGGCATAAGTTACCCAAGGCTCGGTTCTCTCACTTTTATTTTTTTGGCTGTACCACCTTAAGGGCTTCATGCAGAATAGAGTGGGCTTCCCGCCGTGATTGCGTGTGTCTCGTGACTCATTTTGTATTTGGTATTGCAGAAGGGGTTGCTGGGTCATTATTTTAATTTCCAACATTGGTGAAGCAGTTGCACAAATCAGTTGGCTGCTTCAAATAGCACCACTAACACTAGGATTACCGATTCTATTATATGGACATGTGTGATATCAAATGCCAGCTACAATGCAACAGTCACATCTGTCCAATTAGAGAGAGGATGTGGCATAAAGGCCAGAGCTGCAGAGTTTGGAGCTGGGAAGACATGTTCGAGTCTGGCATCTGCTTAACATCCTGCGATTCTGGGCAAATCACGAAATCTCCCCGTGCCTACCAAGAAGTGAATGTGTCCTTGTGTAATGTAACTGGTGCTCGTGTAAAGTGTTCCAGTAACTTCGGGTCGAGTTTGCGCTATAGAAATCTGCAAAAAAAACAAAGAAAAACTAATTTTAAGGAACTTAGCCTTAGGAACGGGTCATTGAGAAGTTATTTAATGACAAGGAAATTTATTCATAGCCCTATTGTCACCACTCTCTAAGGTCCCAATCAATGCACAATACTTTCTAGTTACTAACGTTGTGAGAAAAGAAAGCCCTTAACCCCTTCAATGCCCATGACGAGCTGGACTCGTCATGGGCTGCGGTGGCGCTGTGCCCATGACGAGTCCAGCTCGTCATGAACTCCGCCCGCTAATGAAAGGCGCGGCACTGGGCGGGGAAAGGGGCGGGCATGCAAGGGGTTAAAGGCAAACACACCCTTTAACACTCGCTGGCTGCTAAAATCACGACGCCACCCCCGAAGCCTACGAGTTCGGAGCAATCACCCAAATCAAATGGGCGAAAGAATGGCGTGAGATATTAACATTAAATTTCCGCCCTCACTCCACATCCTCCAATACACGCTCACATTGGGGGCAAGAGTTAAACTTTCACATTGCTCTCTGGTGATAACTCGTTCTATGGACCAAAACTAAAAACAAATGTTCGCTTTTTTATTAAAAACCAGGCGGGGGTTTTAGTAAGAGGCTCGCCCAAACATGGGAGTTGCGTAACAAAACTTGAAGGGGCCTCCCTGCAAGATAAGTGGAGGGGCCGCCTCCAGGCTCAATTAAGAGCTCTCTGGACACAGTACTGGGCTGAGGGGGCCTCCTGGAGCTTGGTGCCCCCCCCACACTGCGGGGGCCTGTGTTAGACCACTCTGTCGAATTTGTAAGTGGATTTAAAAAATGGTGAGAACATGTAAGGGGTTCGTTATAAAACCACTTACTTTCCTGGTGTGTCCCATCTCTCTTGTGGAAGGGGCTTTCCTTTCGGAGCTCTCCCACCCAGTGGGAAGCGTGTAGACAAGTATGCGCTGCCCTTAAACATGCGTAAAGGGTGCGATTACCCGTGTGTGCACACGAGCATGTTGGTGCCTTTAGATGAGCATGCACGAGGGCAGTTGCACTCGAATATATGTAAAATGTGATAGTGACCCTGGCTAAGTGTGTGCCAGCGAGCACCGCTGCCCCTCCATGTGTATGTACAAGTGTGCAGGAGCGCTCATGTCGGATGCCTGCCGAGGGCGTACAGATATTGGTGAACAGGGGTACCGACACGCAGAGTCTGTGCACCAGGGTGCTGCTGCTCTCAGTGAGCGCCCAGGACGCTATCACTACCTCGCCGCGCCTGCGTGTATATACGGGTCTATGGTGAGAAAGCTGACCGTAAATAAACATGTTCATTGAAATAAAGTAAACAGGTTCATTTAAGAGGAAGATACGGGGGCCGCCCAAACCCTCGCCACCGAGCTGTGCCACTACAGCTGAGCTGAAGGCGTTAGCTTCATATAAGTAGTGGCGGGGGCAGGCGGGACCAGCCTGTAGGGTTGCAAGCAGCTTGAGGGAGGAAGAGAAGCGAACAGGGAGAGATCTTTGAACAAGCTGTCGCCATTACGCACACAGTAGCGTGTTTATTTGAGCATCGTGCTTTCACTTTAAATTGAAGTGAAAGCACTATGCTAAAATGAACACGCTGCTGCCTCGCTCCGTGCCAGTAAACAAGCCTCTATTACAGAACCACTGATGACCCCTATAAAGATAAGCAATTGCTTCACGACAGCCGTGAAGCAGGCGATCCAGTCCAGATTGGCCAGACCAAAAGGCCAAAGGGAGGCAACGCAAACAGCTCCAATGGCAGGCCACCGTTTAGCATAAACCAATGGAAATGAGGGGCGGGGCTTAAAGCCCTGTTCTAAAACTCCTTATTCACAATAAATCTCGCCGAGGCGAGCAACGCTTTGCGCTGCAACGCCAAGCGAGACCTAAAAAAGGGGCGGGCTTCCACTACACTTCTAAAACATACCCTAATACAATATGCCTCGCAGAGCGAGCAACGCGTGCGTGCTGCACGCTAGGCGAGTCCTAAAAGTCGTTTTACTAAACTACTGTGAAATTTTAGTTACCATTTCTTCGAAGCATCATTTAGTAAAATATGTTGATGCATGCTAATATTCCCAAAAATATTCATAATGGAATAATCAGTGCAACCAGTTTCAACAAGATTATGGAAACATGAAATTAAATAAGCATTGCCAAAGCCAATAGTTCTGACACTGTTGATGAGATTTTTGGTTTTGTCAGTGTGGTTCTTGTTTTGACATGGTTTTTGTAAAACTTTATTGTTGTGGGAGCTGCCATGCCCTCACCATTATAACAAACATTGGCAAAAACAAAAATATTTTTTGGGGATCAAAAAGCACACATTGCTATTGTAGTCCATTGCACTGAACAAAACTACTTTGTGTGGCAATATGCTCCTTGTGAAAGAGCAGAATGCCGTTGAGACGTTGGCCTGGTATATGCTGTCCACTAATTAAAGTGGGCACCTTGTATCAGTCCAAACAACCCTTATTGATGATTAGGTCAAAGACAACCTTTATTGAACGCTATCGTAGTGGTAGCTATGGAGAGCAGCCTTCAGGCTAAGTCTTGAAGGAATGTAAAGCAGCTTGTTTTATCAGATCAGAACCTCCTGAATAATCAAATGAAAGGAGAACCACACAAGAGATATATCAAATAAATTTATTTATTACTAAACACTTTCTACTAACCTCTATACGAGATTAGAGCACAAGGCACACAATACTTAATCAATAGAACAACAGTAAATAGCACAATAAACAGCGGGCTCCAGGGGGAGACAGAACCATATACAACCCAAAGGAGTGGCACAAGCACACGGAGGAGAGGTGCAGTGTGTGAACACAGACGCGAGTTCCGTACAACTCTATAGGAAAGTCGCGGTTGGAAAATTACAGTTTAAGGACTTCAAGCAAACCCTTTGGAACATAGAATGTTGTATGGCCAGCACCCTTGTGAGTACCGAAGTACCCGTGTTACCTATCCCAGGGGAGCCGGGTGCATAGGGTCAAGTAGTGTCAGAAACCTTCGCTGTTTTCAATTGCGTGACTCAAAGAAGTGCTGCTGCCAGGAAGATGAAAATTGTCCGGTGAAATCCAAGCCTGGATCCGAGGTGAGAAGAACCTGAAAGCAGAGGAGACAGAGTCTGGGTCACTTCAGGGTGACCAGGGGCTCGGTAGACGAATGCCCACCGATGTTGGGTGCTTCAGGTGAGAAGACTGGATGCTTGACTCTGCAGCCACGGGGACCAGGAGACGTCGACGACAACCAAAGTCCGGAGGAGAGCTGTCCCACGAAGGATGTTGAGTGCTGAGGGGGTCAGTGTCCAGATTGAACACCAACAAGCCTTGGCAAATGCAACCCACGCGGGCAGAGGAAACCAGTCATAGTGAGGACCAGCAAGGTCCTGGAGACTCTCCAAGCTATGGGGAGTCAGGGCACATCTGGAGCAACCAGGGAAGCCCAAGAGAAATCAAAGTTATCTTCACATGGACCCACAGGCCAACGGACCAGGGATCGCGAAGGGACCTCGAGCTGAATCACGAAGTACAGGCCCACGGAGCACTTGTGGAGTGGAGGCCAGAAATCTTCGGTGGAAATACTGCTCGGGGTCAGGACTACACGTAGTCCAAAGCACAGCCTCAAGGATTGCCAAAAAGCATATGCTGCTGCAAAAATACACAGTGCACAGGGGTTTGGATTGCACGGTCCCCACAAGGGATACTGGTCTCAGAATTGCTGAGAGAGCAGATCGACCTCAGAGACGCTCAGGAACCCACCTGCTGTGTTGCAGAAATCTTCGGAGTCCTCAGGAGCTCGGGAGATGCAAATTGGTCAGATGTGTTAAGGTGCCTGCTTCAGTAACTCCTTTACTCCGAGGGAGATTCTTCAGTCATCCAGCGTAGTGTAGAACGTCAAAGTACTTGGTTTCTGCTTGCAGAGTTTAGTCCAGGTAAAATCTAAAGTCATGTAGTCAGGGTTCCTACTTTATACCCAAGGAAGGGGTTGGACAAACTCTGGGGACCCACCTATGGGAGGGTCAGGACAGAGGGGTGGTTACACCCATGTCCTTTGTCCAGGTTAGCAATAGAGCAGGAGCAAATGGCTCCTGCAACCGGTTTGAGCTGGACTATGCACAGGGACACCAAATGTGCCACCAGTGCAGACTTTCAGGCACACTCAGAGTGCACCCACCCAGCGCCAGTACACTAAATCATGTCTGGGAGGTGGTCGCAACTCCCTGTGACAGGAAACCTATTGTCAGGCCTTCCCCTGCTCGAGCTCAGCTCAGCTCAGCAGCAGGAGGGCAGACGAGTGGCTGGCAGCATCCATTTTGTGATGTCCTGGTCGAGAAAGCTGGTACCGGGTAGACCGGTGCCCCACAGTAGTGGTTCTACAAGGGAGGAATCATACCTCCCACACCAGTTACTGGTGTGGAGGTATGATTCCCAGGTGTTTTACACCAAACAGGACATGTTTCTAAGCAGCCGTTTTTAAAGTTAGCATTTATGTCAAGGTTATAATGCACTTAAGTATATATGGTTTGGCTGTATCACAGACAACCCAGGGGAATAGATTCCGAAGGCTGCAGAGGGGCTCTGCTCATGCAGGGGCACCCTCTCACACAAAACCCAGCACGGCGCCTTCAGGATTGATAAGGCCTGCCATAGGGGTGACTGATAGGTTTATATGTGCAGTGATTTAGAATAGATATAGTGAACCTTTGTCATAGTAAGGGGTGCAAGCACCACCTTATACAGTCTGCAGTAGCAGACCTGTGGTGTCAGTTTGAATGGTCTCTCAGGGGTGGCATAATACATGCTGCAGCCCCTGGGAGGCCTCTGGGGTACCTATGCCCTGGGTACATAGTATACCATATACTAGGGACTGATAAGGGTACCCCAGTATCCAATCTGGAGTGTACCTAAAGTACATGCAATCAATTTAGAGGCGAAAGCAGCTTGACTGAGGTTCTGGATAGCAGAACCCCAGTCAGTCTAAGTCGAAAACAGTGATACATCAGCAAAAAGTGGGGGTAACTATAAGAAGCAGATCCTACTCTCCGACAGCCGTCACTCATAGTAGTGAAACCAATAGAGAATTTTGATAAAAACAAATGGTCTTGGTTGACACCAGACCTAATTAGCGGCCCAATTCTTAAAGATAATCACAAAAGTACACCCAGATTTACGGCTTGCATGAATTTATAAAAATTTACAGAAGTAGGCTAGGAAATGGTACCGCTACAAAATATTTGTGAACTGCATTTTAGCATGAGCAAGTATACATGTGTAGATTTTCTCATGCGAAAATCTGCTGACTGTTTACACCTTTTTTCGCAACCCTGGAAAAAGTTTTACTTTGACATGAGTAAATTTCCAACTTCTATCAGTACAGAAAAAGAGCTGGCGGAAACCCCTAAAGCATCCAAATTAGTAGGTTTGCAGAGACTCAAAAGGGCATTCCAACTCTGGAACTATTACTTACTGCTACCCAGCCCCAGTATGTGGATCTGTGGAAAGTTGGCAGCATAAGTGAATCGCTGGCATTCAACAAAACTCTACTATGTATGAGCCCTGGCATAATCAGAGGAGTTATCATAGCTCTTATATAATGATATTGCTGCAATAATTTGTCGCTGCACTGCATGGCACCAAAGGGACAGATGGATTTGTTTACAACACAAGTAGATTTATGAAGCAACCAGCCCCATGGACGAGGAGATATTTTATAGATTTCCACACCCCTGCTTTGACTAACATGCACATCCTACAGGCAGCTGCGGCTTCTCTACTGGAGCGCCGGGGCGTGGCCCACCTGTAGGCTCCCTAGTGCCCCCACTTAGCTCCTGCTCGTATTCATGCAAATAAAAAAACATTTATATTTTTAGTCGTGGCTCTGGCTCCAGCAGGATGAGTGAGGTACAGCGTGCAGGCCAGGGTGGGGCTTATAAGGTATGTCAGCAGGCACTGGTGCTGCTCACCCGGGTTGTCTCAACAAACACACACAGTGCGCTTGTCAGGTTGGGTCAGCCTTTCAGCGACCAGCCTGAAATGCGCATTAGAGGCCTCTCACCATCTGCGCAACCGCAGTACTCCGACGCCTGATGAGCTCAGGATTCGCATGACCGAGCCAATCCTGGCGCTGCCCTCATATAGCACAACAAAAGAGCAGCATCTGGATTGGCTTAGGTCATGCGATTAGGCCTGCACAAGAGACAGCGCTAGGGTGGGGAGATTCAGATCCACAGAACAATGGCCAATCACTGTATGGCTTTATTATGATGCCTTGCAGTGATTGGCCATTTCTATTCCTTGCTCTCTTCCGCCACCAGGTGCAGCACCAGTAACGGCATTGAGCGCGAGGGGGTGGCGGAGACGAGGCTTTCGAGTTTTACAGTTCCTGAAAGGCTGCAGTAGCACACTTGGAGTCGCAGAGTTGGAACCACACTTGAATGTTTATAGATTCTGTGCAACAGTGTTTTTAATGGTACGTCACTGGGGTGAGAGGTGAAATATACTGGTTTATAGTTTAATTACTGTGTGTGTTTTAAACTCCACTTCGTAAAATCCTTAATGTTGAAAATAACTAAACATGGCGCCGCGCTATGCTTGTTGTTCTTCCGCTGCCAAAGGAAATGTGATCAGACGGAAGATAAAATCTGTGGATTTAAAACGTTTTGGATGTTTTTAAATTAAATCAAAGAAAATGTTTTTGCGTTTTACTGAATCAAACTAGTAAAATGTTAAAACATTTAATTTGATTTACAAACAGCCAAGGAGCTTCATGTTTGAATACTTAGTTAAAAAGCAAGGTGTAGGTTCGGGAGTGAAAGTAAAACACAATAAGGGTAGGGTTGCCACCTTCCCCGCAGAAAAACAAAATACTGGTCATTCTTTGCTGTCTGAAGTCTGTAAAGGCCTGGACAAGATAGGACTGCAAAGAAAAATTGTATGCATTTGCAACATGACTTTTCAGTTTTTCTTTACATTAGTTATTAGTCAGGGACCTTACACAGCTGTAGAACACATTTAAAAGCGATTGCTTTTTATGTTTGATTGCTGTATTTAAAGAGGAGACCTAAAAATACCACTTTTTGGGGATTTTGCTTATTTCTGTACCAGCTGGGACAGTACAATAATATTTTGGCAATTTTAATTATGGTAGGTTATGTGCTTAACTATGTTGCTTCTTATCCGTGTGACATCGCTGAGGCTTTCCGACACCGCGTGCTCGAATCAAATGAAACTAGGACACCTATTATTTAGTGCGCCTGTCAGCAGTAACACTGGGCAGATATCACGACTCACAAAATGGTGGTACCGATGCCTCACCAAGGCTGTCCTGCTTTGATATTGGTACCTCTGGGGGACAGGATGCTTCTGTCCTGCTTTAGGCAAGGCGCCTGGGAATATTAGAATATTTCAAAACAGAATTGCGTTATAAACAGTATTGCTTTGTCAGATTTGCTTTAAATGTACCATTTTCCCACTCTTTTTTTAAAATTTTCTCAGGGGAAGAACACCCCCAAACCACTCTATGACAGTCATGCTTGCTTGCAATGCAACACTCATCCAAAATGTTTATGCCTCGTCACTTTCAATTCTCACCAGCCATCACTACCCTATGCTCGTAACCATTTTCTTAATAGAATTGATCTCTCTTTCCAATCAACACTTTCTAGATCTATATATCCTTTCTGACATGACATGCACCCAGGGGAAATACAAGTATTAGGCTTTCTTCCACAAAATTCAAAAGGAGACCCCCCAGTGGTAGTGTGGGGACTCCTCCGATAGCCAAAAAACTGTTCTCTTAATTCATCCTTATAAGGTACCCCATTAACTCGTGTCATCTGAATTCCCTCCTTTAATGTTTTAGTAAAACGTTCTACCACACCATTTGTTTCTGGGTGAAAGAGCACATTTTTCATGCGTCACACCATGTATGATCAGAAATTCTTCCACTTCTTTTGAGCAACACTCATTTGTCATAATCAACATTACTTTCATCAAATCTGCATCACCATCCATTTTCCGAATCCACTGTTCGTCCAAAATGACACCACCAGTAATAGACGGACGCCCCAGGTTTCGCTATTTGCAACAACAAAAAAAGCAAAATCAGCACTTTTGTAAAAAAGCTGCGATTTTTACAAAAGTGACTGCAAAATATGATTTTTTTTAAAACTGCCGTTCACCCTCTCTTTCCTGGCTCTGTGCTGCCACTGAGGAGCCAGTAAAGAGAGGGTGAGCAACAGGCCAGCAGAGGTGTTAAATTC
Source organism: Triturus cristatus (assembly GCF_964204655.1). Classification (NCBI taxonomy): domain Eukaryota; kingdom Metazoa; phylum Chordata; class Amphibia; order Caudata; family Salamandridae; genus Triturus; species Triturus cristatus. Next base: position 5,056,951 of record NC_140581.1, on the reverse strand, counting down.
CTCTGCTGCCTGCCTTTGAAACGTCAGGACTACAGTAGCTGTTAACACATCTAATGAGTATGACAAGGAAAAGGAGTCAACATTTTAGAAGCATAACAAGATACCCATGATGGAGAAAAAGACATTTAGTCACAAAACTCATAGTAAGGCAGTGTATGAGAATATTGAAAGATTCTTACAAGAAAATGGCCGCCACTGGCGAAAACCGTTCAAACCCAGGTTCGCGGTCTAGTGTTTTTGAACGCGCGACCGGGAGAGAGCCAATGCGCATGTTCCAAGAAGGAACTGCGCACTTTAACTGAAATCTGGAGGAAGACGGAGCGTCTCCTTTCCGCGCATGGTGAATTTTGTGAGGAAACTAGTTTAGAGATGCAAGTAGCGTCTAGCCCGGAGTTGAATTAGAGTTCAAGTGTTACAAGTGTCTCAGACAAGCGCATGCGCAACGAGGGAGAATTTGACGACAGTGAGATTAATGCAGTACCGAAGCATGAAGAATTGAGGTAACGCGTTGTGCTTCACCTACGTGACACAGCCTTCAGTGTCCTTATCTTCTGCTCAAAAGGTATTTTGACTAGCAGTAAACCGTATTGAGGAAGTACATCTATGGAACATAAGGTACAGCGCAATTTAATCTATTAACAAAAGTGACTGCAAGAAAACCTGTGAAATCCAGTTGGAGGAAGAGAGATAACGAATAATTTTCACTTTAGAATAAACAAAATTTCAAGGGTGCATTAAATGCTAAATACAGACTTCAACTATGAGAACATTGAGTTACCAGATAGAAGGGTAAATGCAGAGAGGAATCAACAGTATATAAAAGTTGGGATTGTGTTGAGGCAGTTTATAATTTGACCTTAACAGATACTCTCACGTTTTAGCCAATAAATCTCTAAATACCTATTCTATCCTAAAATGTGCTGTCGATATCCGTCATGGTCATAACCCCACCAGTTTCTTCTCCCAACATGAACCACTGAGGATCACTTGTTCCACTAATCAGAGAAGAGTTTCTACTAGTAAACAGGACACAACCAACCAATTCGGATATCGCGTCGAATGTGGTCCTCATTCGGCCCGATGGCACCTTTAATTCCCATAAAGGCAAAACAGCTAATATACCGAAAGAGCAAAATAATCACTTAACAATCATTTCTTGGAATGTGGCTGGTCTTCAGAAATTGTTAAAAAATGATTCCGTCCTAGACTACCTTCAAAGCAGTGATATAGTTTGTCTCCAGGAGACATGGGCAACATCCTCGGGTATTTTGAAAATCATGTCCCGGCTTTAAGACGTAATATTTTTTGGGCGGCCAATGGGCGGTCTCTCTGTTTACATCAAGCACTCTCGAAGGCTGGATGTAATTTCACTTGCACCTCCCTCCCCTGGAATTCAAGTATTACTCATCAATGAAGTAAAAAATCATTATAATCCACTCAGATTGCTTTATTTAACTGTTATGTTAATCCAGCCTTACATCAGAGAAACCATGCTCTCGATGATCAGGCAGCTATTATTGGAGACTTTTTCATCAAATATCCTCATCACAATCCACTTATAGTCGGGGACTTCAACAACAGATCTCTCGACAAAACAGGAAACGGAAACAAACATCCAAAAGAGGGTGCGGCACTGCAAGCCTTATTTGATGCCTGTTCTATATCATCTGTTTACAATCAAGAAAGCAAAGGACCAACCATGGGCCCGCTTCCAACATACAGGAATATTTCCACAATTGATTACCTATTCATTGGCAGCACATTAGCTTCGCACCTGAATGATTTGGACATTGACAACCGAGCAGAGAGTGACCACAGGCCCCTTAGAGCATCCTTTTGCCTTTCCACTCCTGTATCTTGCAAATTTACGTCTGTAGGCGTATTTACGGGCGAGGAATGAGATAAAATCCCTCGTAGGATAAAGTGGAACACCAATCTCAGTACAAAACTGTCTGCATGGTTTACTAAAAATGAACAATTAAACACTGCTCTCGGCTCGCAAGCCCTCTTAGATTATTGGCCTATTCTCCTGATAGACCTGCATCTGGCACTGGGGGGGAATATTGGATACTCAAAAAGAACAGGTGCCAAACGATCTAAACCAGCTCCTAAATAAGGAAATGTCGGAAAGCAAACGGAAGCGTCAAAATCCACCAAATGCAGGACAAAAAAGGAAAGAAGCACTGCGATGCGCCATAAATGGATCACTTCGTGCTGCCCAAAAGAAACGCGCATGGGAGCAACGCACTAGACGAATAGAGGAATCCTGGCTTAAAATCTTCTCTCTTCTTAAAGGAAAAAATCCAGCCCCATTTTGGAGATACATCAACCAAGTCAGTAACAGTGGCCAGTCCAAGGATAACAGAGTACCTGAGAACGTCTGGGTGAACCACATCATTCAGCTCTACGGCAGCGGGACAGGGGAGTCGTCAGTTCTCTCCCCTCCTCAAGGACCAAATAATGAAAACACCCAGGGCTTAGGCATCTCGACAGCCGAAGTAACAAAGATCATTAGTCATATGAGGAATGATGGAGCGCCAGGGCCAAATGGAATACCCGCCACAGATTTTAAATCAAATCGTCCATTCTGGGCAGACATCCTTACACCTCTTTTTAAACAAGCTTTTCTCACAGCTACAATTCCATCCACCTGGCAGGGCTCAATATTACAACCACTTCATAAAAAGGGTAACCGCTCAAACCCGGCAAATTATAGGCTAATAGCTCTATTGGATATCGAAACTAAGGCCTATGCCCGGGTCCTGATGGCAGAACTTGAGAACTGGGTCACAGAAAATAGCATTCTTCCTCATACTCAGTCCGGCTTCAGATCAGGCTGCTCCACGACGGATAATATAATAGCGCTGTCCTATCTTTTGTGGAGAGCCACTCTGGCCAATCCTCTACCATTATTTTGCTGCTTTGTGGACTTCAGCGCAGCTTTCGACAGAGTCAATCAAGGGACTCCATGGAACAAATTAAATTCCTGGGGGATACCATCTGCACTTCTCTCTGCCCTGATATCTCTGCTTCAGAAAACCTGGGTGAGGATTAAAACAAGCGCCACAACAGTATCTGCAAAAATCGCAACTAAAAATGGTTTAAAGCAAGGCTGCGTATTAGCCCCAATACTATTTAATCTCTACACTGCTGATCTGCCAAAAGAACTGGCAAGCGCAACCTTGGTCGCCTCAAAATTGGGTGGCACACGACTACAGATTATGCATTACGCTGATGATATTATTATCATGGACCATACAAAAATAGGTCTACAAAGAGCGCTCTTCTGATGAACGAATCAAAAACCAAAGTCTAGATCTTTGGGAGATACAAAAAAAAAAGACAAATCTGTCTTGGCGAGCAGGCGGTCTACATATTGCAACCTGTACCAGTTACAATTACCTATGAGTCTGGTTCAATGAAAAGGCTAATCAAGTATCCCATCTTAAACATCTTCGGCCCAAGGGAGCAGGCGTTATATACAGTCTGAGGCGCTTGAATCAGCACTTGCACAGCCCTACAGCCGAGCCAATTTTAAGGGTTCTACGCGCCAAACTGCTCCAGGCAGTGTCCTATGGCCAGTAACAACAAGAAAACGTGGGAGAAGGTCCAAGGGAGAGATTTTAAAGACCAGCAGGTTGTGAATCCCCTTAACCGAATTACTGTAACACTGGACAACCTGGGTCTAGTGCTGAGTCAACAAAGATAAACAAAAGGCATATCTACTAGTTCCGACCTCTCTAGTTAGAGAAGAACCCTTTAGGGAACAGAACCCATCAATCACCGAGGAGTCAGTGTGTTGTCATCATCTGGGTCTGTTTCTCTTGATACACCGCACCAGGTCTAGATGGAACGACCTGATCGCGAGTAAAGAGAGGTGGCATACAAGGGTTGTAATCAGATCTCCACCAGATATGACGAAAAGGTGAATTCTCCTTCGCGTGAGAGGGGTTCAAAAAAGTGCAGCACTAAATCAAAAAAGTGTGAATAAAAATGGCTAGAGAAACTCAAAAATGCTTTAATCGATAGAGTACCTCTGCCAAAATTAAAAAGCAAAATGGCAATTTAGCATAAATACATCGTCATTATGCTCATTGTCCATAGTATCTGGTCGACATGTTTCTGCCCACTGGGATCTAAATAGTATCAAGGGCATTCATCAGGACCTCAATTTTGCTGCTACTATGAAAAAGTGAAAGTGTAAAAATATTTATTGTATTACAGACATTCCTACCACCGGTTGAACTCCGTGGATGTCAAAACCGGGTACCCTACAGTTCTGGGTGATACCCTCACCTCAACCTGGTTTCTACTCAGGGAAGGGGGCCCCGCTCTCTCCGTCGGTACCCCAGGGCGGTCTATGAGTAAAGACCGGAGGTTAATTTTGGCAGAGGTACTCTATCGATTAAAGCATTTTTGAGTTTCTCTGGTGCGGTGTATCAAGAGAAACAGACCCAGATGATGACAACACACTGACTCCTCGGTGATTGATGGGTTCTGTTCCCTAAAGGGTTCTTCTCTAACTAGAGAGGTCGGAACTAGTAGATATGCCTTTTGTTTATCTTTGTTGACTCAGCACTAGACCCAGGTTGTCCAGTGTTACAGTGTCCTATGGCCACCTGGCTTTCCCTGGCAAAATGGATATATTTCTAGCAAAATATCAAATAAAGGCTTACAAGAAAATATTTTCGGTTCCCCAGCATGCTAGGCGGACGAGACTGAGACTCGAGCTGGGCCTGGAAAGCGCAGATCTTCACTGCCTGGGAGATTTAATTAAATTCTACATCCACACTCTAAGTGCACCTGCTCAATCTATGAAAGAACAATTGCAATCAGTATTCACGGACGAACTTTCTCCTTGCTACAGACAGCTGCACGTGGCCATCTCCACATTAAAGATTGAAATCACCAACTTTACTAATCCAATCATTTCCCTGCCAGTGCGGAAAAAAACGATAAAAACCAAGTCACCTTAGTGTCATTTGAGAGAGATGTTGCTCGGCTTCCAAAACAATCGCTCCTTGCAGCTTTGAATGACTCGTATATCAAGGGGAAACCTCAACCATATTTTAGCTGCTCTCTTCAATCACTGACTCGTAATAAAATTATTTATATGAGGCTGCTAGCCCTTCCAATTCATGACTTCAACACGCTGTGGGCTCGGAAGAATGGCCAGCTAACATGTAGGCTCTGCATCGACGCTAAGAGCTCGTCCCCGGGGAGGCGAACCTGGTTTTGGCGGCATTCCAGCGCGCGGACACACTCTAGTCGTCTATATAAGGGGTCCCTGACCCGGGGATCGCGTTAGCCAGTCGCATTTCCCCCTCTTGAGGCGAAAAGCCGGGAGGTCCTTTTGCACTCCTGCCCTGTTTAATTAATTTTCACTGTTTGATTTGCTTGTTTTACGAAGCTTTTACTCTGCTTGTTTTAAAATTGCGTTTTTATCAGCATTTGTGCTTTGTGTCTGAAACTTCCCCCAGAGACTGTAATTTGCCTTGTCACCTGCCAAGGTGCTTCCCCGACCAGTCGCTGCCCGGGCCGCTCTCAGCTGAGCATCGACGCTAAGAGCTCGGCCCCGGGGAGGCGAACCTGGTTTTGGCGGCCATATTGGGGGTATTCCAGCGCGCGGACGCGCTCTAGTCGTCTATATAAGGGGATGACCTCTCCCCCGCGCAGCGGACGCGCATGGCGGACGGGCCGGAGTCATGCCAGAGTCATGCCAGAGTCCTGCCAGAGTCATGCCCATCAGCGCTAAGGAGGCGCAAGGGGCCAGGGATGCTGTCCGGTGTCTTAGCTCTCCGCCTATTAACCGGCTGTAGTCAATCAGCACCCTTAAATCTCTCAGACCCCCCCTGTTAAAATGTCATCATAAACTTTCACCTAGGCAACTGCGCCGTAGTCTGACCTGTAGATGCCTGAAGGAGTCTGGGACAGAACCCCCGGCACCTGTTACTAACTCCGTTAGGAAATTTGGGACACAGGAGCCCCCACCTCCCTTGAAAGAATTAGGCTTTCTTATCAATGCCCGTTCTCTGGTCAAAAATAATTTAGCCTTCAGAGACTTTGTATCTCAAAGGAAACCCTCCTGGGTTTTTGTAACTGAAACGTGGGGTTCGGACTCAGCAGGCCCTGATTTGGTTAACGCTCTCCCTGACGGCTATGCCATGGTAAGACAGGATAGAGAGGGCCGTAGAGGGGGGGAGGAATAGGTATTATTTATAAGAACCCCTTTACCTGTCGCATGGAGTCTCTTCCTTCTCCCTATAATTCCTTTCAGGCCATGTTCTTTTCCCTTAGCTCCTCTCCCATAGACAATTTCTCTGGTAGTCTTATTTCCAGACCCCCAGGTTCCAGATCCTCGTTTGGCTCCGACCTTCTGGAAGCTATAGAGCCTTTTCTAAATAGGCCCTCCCTTACTATTCTTGGGGATTTCAATTTCCGCTTGGAAAATAGTAATTCTAGTGATACGCTATTCCTCGTGGATCTGCTGGCCTCCCTCAATCTTTTTCAAAAGGTATTATCTCCTACCCATACTGCCGGCCATACGCTAGATGGAGTCTTTACGAATGACCCTAGATTAGAGTTGGGTCCTTCCTTTCCCCTCTCTTGGTCCGATCATAACGCAGTTTCTATGGAATTCACTCCTTGTGCCTCTCTCGCCCCTAGAAAAGATATAAACTGTTGGGTGCAGAAGAGGAGCTTCTGGGGGTTGACTGATCAATCCCTGGGTCCCCTCATTGCCAATTTCAAGTCTCTTCCCTCTCAGGATATCGACTCTTCGGCACGGGAGCTTGCGAGCACTATCGCAAAGGCAGTGGACACTCTTGCCCCCCTCAAATCTCTATATAGCGCCAGGAAGCGCCTCTCAGCGCCCTGGTACTCCGACTCTCTCAGAGTTCAGAGGCAGGCATGTAGGAGGCAAGAAAGGCTCTGGAGAGCACAGCCGATGCGGAAGGTCGGACTAAGCATAGAAATCTCCTTAAGAGCTATAAAGCGGCGGTGCTGGTTGAAAAGCAATCTTATTTCTCTAACCTCACTTCCTCTCTTACTTCCCCTGGAGACCTGTTTAAAATTGTAGACACCTTATCCCTTGTCCATCACCCAGACCCCATAGTCCCTTCACAAGAACTCTGTGATCAGATTTCTTCCTTTTTCCACACCAAAATTTTAGACATTTACACAGCCCTCCAGACGGACAATTTGACTCGGGCCTTCTCTCCTGATTCGGGGAATACTACTCCCCCTATCGAAACCTACCCCAGTTTCCCCCTTCTCACGGCCAAGGACCTCGATAAACTCTTGGATTCTCTTAGGTCAGGCTCTCCTTTTGACCCCTGTCCGCTCAAAGTCTTAAAAAACTGTAGGGCAACTCTAATCCCCCCCCCCCTGTTGGCAGTTATGAACAGGGCTATATCCAGTGGTGCTTTTCCAGCCTCCTGGAAAACAGTTATTGTAAAGCCCCTCTTAAAAAAGGCCACTTTGGACCCTGGGACTTTAAAGAACTTACGTCCCTTCTCCCTGCCCCGGCCTAGATGTTGGAGGCTCATCTGAATTTCCATCTCAGCGCCTTTCTTGATAAAACCTGCCTGCTTGATCCATCTCAGCACGGTTTCAGAAAGGCGCATAGTACTGAGTCAGCTCTTACAGTGGTGGTCAATAATATCCCCGTTAAGGTCGACAGGGGTCAGACCACCCTTCTGATCCTGTTCGACCTTACAGCCGCGTTTGACACCCTGTCCCCCACTACTTTGGCCTCCCGTCTCAGTGAGATGGGGGTGGAGGGTCTGGCTCTTAGTCTCCTTACCTCCTTTCTTAACAACAGGGAGCAAAGGGTTAAATTGGGTGACTTCCTCTCCACCGCCAAGCCTTTGCAGTGCGGGGTCCCTCAGGGCTCTTCTTTGAGCCCTACACTTTTCAACGTTTATGTGGCCCCACTCGCTAGGCTTGTCAGGTCCTTTGGACTGGAAGTACTCTCGTACGCCGATGACACCCAAATCATGGTCTCCCTGTCACAATCTGTTGGGTCCACGGCCCTAAACTTTAGGAACTGTATGGGGGCCGTGGCAGGTTGGATGACGTCAAACTTCCTAAAGTTGAATGGGGAGAAGACTGAGATCCTTGTGTTCGGGGGAAACAAGGAGGTTTGGTCAGCCGATTGGTGGCCATCGACTCTGGGAGTATGCCCCCAGCCATCCCCCGTTGCCCGAAATCTGGGAGTCCTATTTGACACCTCACTTGCCTTTGATAAGCAAGTGAATAGGACCGTTTCCACCTGCTGTGGGGTCCTAAGGGTGCTAAGAAAGCTCACCTATTACCTCACCCCTGACGCCCGGAAACAAGTCTCGGTTGCCCTCCTATCTTCGCGCTTGGACTACTGCAACGCCCTTTATCTTGGGATGAGCAACAAACTGGTTCATCGGCTGCAAGTGGTCCAGAACGCGGCAGCAAGGTTTGTCGTTAATGCCCCCAGACGCTCCTCAGGAACTGCGATCAGGAAACATCTTCATTGGCTCCTGGTGCATGCCAGAATAAAATTTAAAACCCTGATTATCATCCACCGGGCTCTTCATGACGCAGGGGCCGAGGGCATTAGGTCTCTGCTGTCGTACTACACCCCAGGTAGGGCTCTGCGATCCTCCAGTCAGAAGTTGCTAACCATCCCACGCGTTGCGAAAGCAAGGTGGGGAGGCAGGGCCTTCTTCGCTCTTGCCCCCAGACTTTGGAACGAGCTTCCCCTTGATCTCAGGAATCAGGAATCTCTTACTCTGTTTCGCAGAGGCCTTAAAACTTTGCTTTTCTCTGAAGCTTACCCTTAATGCTTCTTCCTCTCCTTATCTTGGATCTGGCTGATTGCTTTCCATCAGTTGCGCCTTGACGCCTTCGGGCAAAGTAGCGCATTATAAATTCCCTATCAATCAATCAATCAATCAATCAACTATCCATATGAGTCCTGGTTTCATCTGTTATGTTGTTGTCCTCACCTTGCCAATGACTGCCGACGCCTACTGGCCCCAGTTTCCCGGGAAAAGTTACTGAGACATTGCAGGGAAGCATCGGTTTTATGCTTCAGTAATAACTCAGCCCAAGTCTTAGCAAGAGCTGCGAAGTTTGTTAATATTATCCTAATTGCATTGCATAATGCTCAGCATTAAGAAACTGTCAAACTCTATCCTTACTTGCACATATGACTCTTTATGATAAGCACTGTGACACTTAATACAGCTGATTTATAAATGTATACAAAAATGGTTTTTTTCTTCTGCTTTTATTAACTCTTATATTTTAACCCTTGAATTTTATTAATACGTTTGTATGTTATGGTTTTAATAAACTGTAATAATAAACTTGGAACTTGGAAACTTGACCTTATATACATGTTGCAGATGCTGAAATAAAGAAAAGCAGTGGACTATTCAAAAGTACCAGAGAGGAGCAATAGCCTAGGGTTAAGAGGGTAAGTACCAGAGAGTTCTTGTCATTTTAGAGTTAGATTCAGAAAGGAATTGTATGTTCATGACTTTTGTCTCCCTTTGCAGATGCGGTTCTAGAACACACCCAACCAATTGACCCTGAAGCAAGAGAGGACTTTAGTTCTCCACACGGAGGCTGTCTCTCTCTCTCTTATTTCCACTTCCCCTTTCCCCCCCACTTTAGCAGCGACCTTGAAAGACATTTTCAGGTGGGGGGACATTGGGACCATCGTCGGCTCCTGTGGATTTGGTCTTGGTATCTGACAGAAATGCACCTAGCCCCCTCCTGAGCAATTAGCTTGCAGGTCGCCTCACATGTTTGTGTGCCCCCTGCAGACCCTAGTAAGGCTCTCCTGTTCCCCACCCTTCACTGCACTTCTCTCCCTCTGCTCCCCATTGTCTCCCGTTAACCTCTAACCTCCCCATGTGTGTGTCCTAATTAGTTTTTAGGTTTTGCCTAGCGTTGCAGCGCATGTGCTGCACGCTTTGCGAGGCATGCTGTATTAGGGTATGTTTTAGAAGTGGTGTGGAAGCCCCTCCCATATTTTTCATTGGCTGTTGTCATTGTCCATGGTAAATGCTGGCTTCCGATTGATAATGAGGCTTCTTAGTCCCTCCTGGTTACCGCCCTGTCTCCTTTTGGGACCGCCCATACGGACTGGATCGTTTACTTGCAGAGTTATACTGTCTCCTTCAATTACTGGATAAACACTTTTTTTTCAACTCGCGCAATGGCGACAGCTTATTTTATGGGGGGGGGGAGGGGGCGCGTCACGCACAAGTCTGCCACGCAAGGCAAGCTCAGTGAAGGGGACTTCAATGGCGCACATGAAGTGCTCGAGCCGGAGACCCTCGGGGAGCAGACAATGAGCATTCTGTGCTGCCGACCACTGGCTGGGCCCGGAGCCTGTGAGGTAATGGGCCTGGAATGCGCGGCCTGCAACAGCAACATTTCCCCGCCTCAAAGGGGACTACTAATTAAAGGCAGGGGGGTCGGGACATCTTTACTTCTCTCTGGGCGTTAATGGGGCAGGAATGTGAAGACACTGGGCGGGGAAGGCGAGCACTGAGAGGGGGACAGGAGGGTGAATGGAAGGGGCCGACGGTGGGGGGGGGGGGGGGGGGAGAGCAGCCAAGGGACACTGTTCCAGCCCACCAGCAGCACCGCCAGGCTCAGACCCTCATTCTCTAGGAGCGGGAGCTGCTCTTAAAATGCCACAGCTGCACAGTTTTCCAGGCTCATTAAACATATACACTTTGTTACGCAGAGTTATTTTTACACACGACACCGTGCACTAGCAACGTTCGATTCACCAGACTAGTTCTAGTCGGATAACAACATTCCTCAATCAAATAAGTGATGTTAAGCTGGGTTCCAACAACAAAATCTACCGGACTTGCACTAAGAGCTAAGCATACTAAAATGACAGTGCCCGACGTATAGTAGACGAACACATACAACCATCTGGACTGCCAGACTCAAGATGGATAGCCAGAACTTTAAATAATAACGAATGACAAACCGGCCTCAAGCCAGGGGAGGCCGCACATGACTCATTGAGAACATGCTCATGGAACATTAATGGCTTGGCCTCCAAAATATCTGACTCGGAGTTTATGACCTACATTAGGAACTTCGATGTCGTGGCATTTCAAGAAACATGGCTTGCAGACCCCCTGCACCTTCATGGCTACTTACGCTTCTTTTCCGCTGCAAAAAGGTCAGCTAAATACGGGCACCTTCAAGGTGGTCTAGCAACTTATATAGCGGCCACAAGCATTTTGACGGCAAAAGAAGTCGGACCAAGTCTTACAGCCTTGCTGGCGGTAAATATTCACCTGTCACAACTTATAACAGGTTCCGCTGAAAATGACTTTACTTTAATTAACGTCTACATTCATCCGAGAAAGAAAAGAAAAGCAGCTAAAAACCTTTGTAGTTTTATGGAGACTTGCATAAGGGAAAGACCCACAACAAATGTTGTTCTCACTGGGGACTTCAACCTTAACCTTATGGGTGTTACGCAAGAAGATGAGCCACTAATCCAAAATGCAATCTGGGACATTCCAACACAAGCGACTTCACAAATCTCCAAGCAAACAAAACTAGGTAATAAGATTCTGGAAGATCTGGTACACTTTAACATCAGGGCCTTAAATTGAAGGACCCCTGGAGACAATCCCCCAGCCGCAACTTTTCATTCAACAAGAACAAGCAGCATCCTAGACAATACCTTCATTTCATTACCATTATTCCAGTTTTTAAAATCATACCGGATAGGCCGTAGCGGAGACAGCGATCACTGCCCCCAAGAAACCACCTTTAAGATTGCAAAACCCAACTTTGAGCTCTCGAAAGAGCCAAAAGAGTCAATCCTCACCGTCAACTTCAAAAAAATTAAGTATTCAGCAGCAATAGACGGAACTCTAGTGGAAAGAGCAAAACAGCATCTTGGGAGTTGCACTGCATACAGCGAAATCACAAAATGGGAACAATTTACAAATACCATGTCCACGTACGCTACAAGACCTAAGCCACAGTCACAATTAGGCAATGAAAGACCGAGCAAATTCTCTCAAGAACATAAAGGAAAAATTAGAGGCATAAAAACCTCAATCTATCGCATAATGAGAGAACTTCAACAGAAACCTACGGACTTAGCAAAGCGCGACCAACTACGGAAATTAAAATTAACACTGAAAAAATCAAAATGGGAAGCAAATAAATCCGCCGAGGATAACCTATGGGTGAGACTTCACTCTGACATCAAACGGAACGACGGGGCAAGGTTCTGGAAATCAATAAACTCATTTATAAGACCCATGCACCACGGGGTCTCATCTAACATCACAGAGGATAAATGGGCAAACTATCTTGGCAGCCGTTTTCACCAGGCTGCGGGAAATAACCAGGACCACGAGTTTGACACTGAAAAATCTCTAACGAGCAATAATATAAGCTCCACAGAATGGCAGACTCGAAACGATAGAGAGAATCTGCTGAACTTACAAATCATACAGCGTTTAATCAAGAAGGGAAGAAGCGAGGGAGCACCAGGGCCGAACAGAATCCCGCCAATACTCTATAAACAAGATGTGGTAGGCTGGGCAGCAGCCCTGGAATCGCTTTTTCTGGAGATAAGACATTTCAACATGCTGCCAAGCTCCTGGAAGGGCTCAATGATCTCCCCAATTCATAAGGCAGGAGACAAGGCTTCCCCTCAAAACTATCGATTGGTGGCTTTAATTGACAATGAGGCGAAATATTTTGCAGGCATCCTTCTAGAAGAGCTGATGGCCTGGGCAACAGAGAGATCCTTAATCCCGGCTAACCAGACAGGCTTTGCCAAAGCAGTAGGCACAATGACTAACATTTTGAGCATGGGCATGCTAATAGACAAGGCAGAATCTAACAAAATGCCCATTCACTTCTGCTTTATTGACTACAAGGCCGCTTTTGACCACATAAATCGGAACCTTTTATGGTCCAAACTGAACGATTGGGGGATACCGAGACCCCTTTTGGACCTGCTAATTAATCTTCACACAGAGACTTGGGTACAGATAAAGGTGGGGGATGGATCCGTACTGTCCAGGCGCATACCGACCCACAAGGGCCTGAAACAAGGCTGCGTCCTGGCCCCCACCCTATTTAATCTGTTCCTAAGCGACCTTGTCCCCATTTTAAATGGCTACAACTCCCACGCTCCCAAATTAGGAGGACTGCAACTACCTTGCCTACTTTATGCTGACGATATCGTCCTTATAAGCTATACCAAGATAGGACTTCAGCACCTCCTGAATGCAACACAATGCTACTCAAGTAAAAATGAGCTTACAATAAATCTGGAGAAAACCCAGTCAATGACCATCAGCAAGAAAAGAAGCAAATTAACATCATGGTACTGGGAAAAGATAAGAATTGGAGATACTCCAATATATAAATATTTAGGAGTGAAGATTGACAACGGTGGGCAGTTTTCCGCCCAAAGAATGAGCATTCGAGGGAAAGGGATATCTTTGGCAATTTCGCTGAAGTCTCTAAACAACAAACTTTCTGGCCCGTCTCTTCTGCCCTTGACACAAGTAATCCGCGCTAAACTTCTCCCAACGATTACCTACGGGAGTGAGGCACTTAGAGGAAGGGACGCCAAGATCCTTGATGATACAATAACAGCTGCCTACAGAATCATCTTCAGCCTGCCCAAGCAAACTTCACCAGCTCAAATCAGGCTTGAATTTGGCATTGATCAACAGGTCCTGGCAAGGCAGGGAGCCTATATGATAGCCTGGGACAAAGTGAGGAAGTCGAAACAAGGAACATTAAATGAACATCTGTGGATGGAGTTAGCCCAACACCCGTCCTCAGCAGCAGCCAAGTTCCTACGGGACAGCCTGAAGAACACGGGATCAGAGCAGCTCTGGGATACCCCAGTAAATCACATAACATTCAAAACATTGTTCAAGAAATCGATCAAACAACTATCATGGGTTCAAGATAAGGCAGCCCTCTCTAAAAGAACGCATGGCTGGATGATCCTAAACTCGTATACAACGAAGGCACCACAGAGCTATTTTGGTGAGGGATACTCTAAATCCGCCAAAATGTGCTTCTTAAAGCACAGGCTGGGCCTGCTCCCCTGCATTCAAAACCTCCCAAACTAGATTAAAATAAAAGCTGATCCTCTTTGTCGGCTATGTGGCTTGGGGCAAGAGGACATGCTGCACTTGATCTGCTCTTGTGAGAAACTACGCGATGAACGGAAACACTTGTTGAAACACCACTTCAATCAGCAAGGGATCCGCACACGAAGGAAGGCAGTTCTCGCTTGTTTTTCTCCCCATGACTCTCGCTTGAACTGCAGCTTCGTAAAATTTATGAAGGCAGTGGGAAAAAAGATGCCAAAAATTAATCTATAATGGTCCCTGTATTATCGTCTTAACATTGCTTGTCGATTGACATTACTGACCCTATGAGCTCATTAGGAAACCGGGAAAGTAGAAATAATCTCACTAACATGAAGTTGATCAATCATTTAAAAAAAAAAAAAAAAAAATTTTTTTAAAAACTTTTATATTCAAGAAGCTGCCGTGTGTACAGTCGATTTACGGAAATGCGATTGTTTTTATTCTGATTCTATTTAGAATTGTACTTTTATTATACTGGTTCTTAATCTATTTTGTATAGCAATGGTTTTAAGTAACTATGCTAATAAAATTACTTACTTCCTTACTTACTAAGCATACTACCAATCAAACTGTGTAACTAACACACAATTCAAGAGTAAAGACGCAAGGGAGATTTAAACTAGTACATATTTAAGTACACTAGTACATACATTAAGAGGTGTGGCGCCGCGGCCAGGGTGACTGACTCCGGTATCTGGGGGATCACGGTTCGATCCCTGGCGCCGGCGGCAGATTAGCCCAGCACCATGTGACTATGGGCAATAGGTTGCTTAATCTTCCCGACGGCCCCCAGCGCCTAGAGACCCTTACGGGTGATTGTTCGTCCTTTACAAATGTGGATTATTACACATATAAAAAAAAAAAACAGGCAAGAAAATGTAAATCTTCTTTGTTTATTAAATGACTGAACTTTAGCAACTGCATATTGTAGTGAGTTTGTATACCTTGTTGATTATGTTGGCGAAAGAGTAAGAAAATAAAAAACAAAAACCCGACAACCAACATTAACCCCCCCACCCCCGTTTTAGCCTGAAATAAAGTTGTTTGCCTATTGAATTTTACGTTCTCTATATTGAAACGTCCCTCGCGTTACTTAAGCTCTGGAGATTCTAGGTAACCAGATGTATAGTTCAAAAACATAATGCATGGTAACTGGATAAACTAAAACACATGTTTAACTGATCAACACAGGGTATAGCCATTCAAGAGACAGTGCTCCAATCTGGGACTTTCATTAAGCAACAAATACATTATAGAAGTAAAGCCACTTCACCTGCGGCCTGAGATAAGGGGGCAGCACAGAGCTTGGCTCTTACATTACTGCATACATTGTACATCACCTTCTTATGGATGTAAACAATCCTTCTTGTTCAGGCATGCATATTAAATATATAAAAAAAATACTGCAAATAACACGCTTTAAGTAGCGCTTCGAGCAACATTTTGTTGTTACTGAGAGCTAGCGCTTCGAGCAACATTTTGCTGTTATGGTGAGGAGAGAAAAACAGGCATTATTGTCAAGTAAATAATCGTGCCCCTTTTATCAAGCAAGAAAAGGAGGCATGGTGGGAGCAATAATGTTGTATCCCATAGGCATTAAAGGGTAAAGGGATGAATTTTTGTAACGAGTCACTACGAAGCATCAGAACACCCAAGGGCAAAGCTTACGCTATGCAGAATAACTGCCGAGTCACTCATCCTCTGGAATGCTAAACACTGACCTACAGGGCAGGTTACAAAGATCTCTGCAGGCGGCGCATGAACCTCATAGGCTGCCGAGGAGCCTAAAATGTGCAAATGGTCTTTAAGTCCCCCAACCTCAAAACTATACTTAAGAGCGAACTGATATGGCTTGATTTAACCAGGCTCACACAATGGGTAATGGAAAGGGACAGGTTATACACATCCTGGGTAAACTTATTATATTCCCTACTAGTTATATCAAAATGGTGTGAATCTCTTTAGAGCCCACAGAAGGTTTTACCATCACTAAGATACAGCTAGTGTACAAAAAAACAAGCAATTGCAATGCAATAGGTCTCGCATTACTGAAAGTTCGAGTTATTGGCATTACATTATTATTAGCAACGCCAATAGCTCAAACTTACAGTAATGCGAGACCTAGTGCATTGCAAATGCTTGTTTTACTTACCCTCAACCTTCTCTGCCGCCACGCCCCCTCCCACCCCTGCTGCCCTGCATGTATAGGTTGTCTGATGCCCAAAAGATCAGGTTTCATATTAAAATCTTCTCTCTAACATCAGACACCCTCCGATTCCAGGCGCTGTGCTGCTGGAGACTGTAACAAAGCACAGTCTCCAGCATTGACAGAGCTCAAGCCTTTGGTATTTTTGAGGTGGGCACATTTTTTGCCCGCTGCAAAAATACAGCAAAATTTGAGGTTTTGGGCTGCAAATGTTGCTTTTTTTGCTGCAAAATGTGTCACCCAAAGCCGCAAAATTATGGGGGGGGGGGGGGGGGGGGGGGTCTGAATAGAGCATATATTATTGGTCACATTAATTTTCATCCTTGCAGTCTGAATCCGAAAGACTTGACAAACCAGGAGCAGCACTATCACTTGTACCTGGAATATATTCCATACAAAAAGAACATTTCTGCAAACCAATGGCATATTCTTCAGAAAACCGAATTCCTTCCTTTTTTCATATAAATCTCAAGCAAAGGATTATGATCAGTTTTCAAAACAAATTGGTCCGCCCACAGAAAACTCTTAAACTTCTTCAAAGCGCAATGCACAGCAAGTACCTCCCTCTCAATGGCAGAATAACATTTCTCCTGTTCTCTTAGTGAGCGACTATCAAAAGCAATGGTGATTTCCTCCCTGCCATCATTCGGCATCAAAACAGCAGCCAAACCCTTTAGACTGGCATATGTGATTATACATCTTGTTCTTCCTGGTACAAATGCCTGAAATTTGTTGCCTTCTGCAGACACCTCTTTGTTTCTTGGAACTACTCTTCACATATATTGGACCACAAAAAATGATCTGCCCTTTCAAACATTTTCTCATTTGCGCAGTCTTGCTTGCCAGACCTTCCATTAAATGTCCATAAAATCCCAACATACCCAGATATGATAGCAATTAGTCCTCATTCTGAGGAGAAATCCTTTTAAATAGGCTCTACCATCTCCCCATAGGAGAAACTCATTTGAAAGATAATATATGCACCAAATAACAAATCTTGTTCTTTCCAAGTTTACATTTCTCTGCTCTCTAAATCAAACCATTCTCTCTGAACTGCAAAAGTGCCCTCTAGTCCACACACAATCATAGATCACCATTGGTCTTCTTGCCCACCAGAATAGGTGCCAACCACTCACTTGTCTCGACAGCATCAACAACACCTTGGACAATTAATTTATCCAATTCAGCCATCACCGGATCGTAAACTCCAATGGGTAATCTTCTCACCTTGGAAACACACTGCACAGCATCTTTCTTTAATTTAATCCTGTAAACATAAGACTTCAGGTATCTAATTTATTTTTAAAACCTTCAGGAAAATTCTCTCCAACATTCGTGCATCCTGCTTTTACCTCTCAAATTTTAACTTGAGGTTTAGCATTTAGTTCAAGATCAACTTCCAGATCAGATTCCTTGGCATAGGCCAGCCAAGTAAGCCATCTCCTTTCTCTGTCACATACAGCTTTCCTTCCGCCTTCCATTCCTTGAATTCAACGCACCCATAGAAATACCCACACATTAGAATTTTTTGTCCACCACATCCACCTCTTTTCACATTCATAGCTTCAAAGACTTTGCACTTACCTTACAATCTCTGATAAGTCTCCTGGGAAACTATTGTTAAACGATAACATGAATGAAAATACACTTCAACTTTTGAACCTTCCAGACAGTCTCACTGAGATTATCATATATACATTCACCAAGTTGAAACACTAGTTTGCTACAGCACTCATTCACTTAATCAGTTTTCTTCATCTGGGATCTGCAACATCTCACAAAATGACCGTTCTTTCCACATCTGTTACAAATAGTTTTTTGAGCAGGACAATCTTTAGGAATGCTATATGCCCAAACTGGCCACATTTGAAACATGTACGCTTAAATTTTGAAATAATCTATTTACTTCCTTTCTCTTTCTTAGTTCTTAACCACATTGACTTAGGTTTGTGTTTGTCCAATGGTGTCTTTTCGAATCTCAGACACACAATGTAACATATGCACCCCTCTCTTGGCTGTCAATAATACTTCAGCCAACAGAGGCTCGTCTTTTGACCATAGTCCTTTCCTTACCCTATCAACTTTACAGTTCAACAGAAACTGATCTCAAATCCACTCATCACTCAGTAATCCAAATTTGCAAGTTGCTGCCAATTTTCGTAGAGCCTTAACATATTCCTCAACACACTCCTCTTCTCCTTAGACATGCTTGCCAAAATGAAACATTTACAAAATGTTACTTATTTTTGACAAATAATGAATGTCAAGTTTATTAATGCAAATCTCTAGATGGTTCGAATTCTGTACCAGACCTCCTTACAGTTGTGGCAGACCCAAATAAAATTCTTGACCGTCTACCCCCAAACAATGACTACGCAGGGCAACCTTCCTGTCTATCAACATGCTACTAGGTCAAACTGTAACATAGCTCAAAAGACTTTTATCCATTTAGACTACCAAATTTGTTGGTTCGCCTGGCGACTGTAGAGAATGGTGGCGAAGTAATATTTTGATTTTTTTTATGTTTACCAACCATTTCTTATCTTTGATGAAAGAAGGTAGCAGTTCTAAAAATAGTTTAAACTACACAACACCATTCTTTATATCTAAACATTCAAACTGTCGCAATATTTAGATTGAATTAAATGAATTTTAACACCAAAACGATGTATCCTTCTACATACAATTTTTGACTATTCTTCATATAGCAAATCTTACACTAAAATGTCTTTATTCACCAAGTCTTCAACATAGAGAGCGCCTGCTACAGTATGACAGGCAAAACTTATTTTTTGCAATTGTGCCCATCACTGCTTCGACGACTAATTGTTTTTAGAACGTATCTCTAATCAACTGAAATCTTTCCCAGTCAGCAAAAATGGCCATCATGCAGAAGTTGGGACGTGTTTTCTCTAGGAATTCACCAACGTCTTCCAATCTCTTTCTAAAGCCGATAGTGCTGGTTTCTCTTTTTGTTCCCAACCTCTTAAGGTGGCTGCCAGTTTCCTCCTCCTTTTGCATGGGAATTTTGCTTACTAACTCATAGAGGCATGCCCCCGAGGACCAGTTTCTTTACTTGAATTCCTTGCATTTTCATTCACTCTCCATGAGGCTAGATACATGTACCTCCTCACCAACGTCTTCACTAGTCTCTCGCCTGCATCGGACGCTCTCCAAGTCCTCCAGCTTGCCGAGTTATAAGCAACCCATAACCATACAGCGATCCCCGTCAGGAAATCATCCGCCTGTGTTGTGGGCAGCCAACACCTTCTTTTCTTCCTCATCGCCAATGGGAAGTTCCCAAAAGAACATAGACTCAGGATACTTGGAGTTAGAACTTTATTAACTAGCCTCATCCACCAAGTCCTTCCAGCAACTGCCCAGTCCACAATCCTTCTGGTAGTTACCGGAGCCTTTGCTTCATAGAATTCCAATACATCGCACATCTCATATGTAGATCAAGTGTTGTTGACTGCAGAAGCCCAGACTAAGCTTTCATGGAGGCTAGACCACATGAGGGCGTGGAATGCTATGGCCATTTTTGGATGTCTGCTGGCAATAGTGATAGTATTGACCAGCGGCCACTGAAAACAGTCAAGAGTTAACTCTGCACATGAATTGCATGGACCTTCTGGTGGGCTCTTTTGCCATTAGAGCTCTTTCTCCGCAGAGGACAAACTATAGTAGTGTTGTGGATGGACAATGTCTCCACGGTTTAATATATGAACAGACTTGGCGGGACGAGAGCTCGTTTGCCACCACCAATTACTAAGGATTTTTGGCAATTTTGCATGCAACACCATATATCGGTCACGGTAGAATACATTCCCAGCCAGTGGTTGTGGATTGCAACTCAAGGTTTCTGAAGGACAACAGCGACTGGAGATTGGATCCACAAGTTTCCAGAGTGTTGGATCACATCTCTGCTCTAGCTGTGAGGATCCTTTTTCATCTTGACTGAACGCCCAGACTAACAGTTTTTAGGTTGAAGCCTATTGTTAGACCTGTCAGCCCTTTGGGTGGTCCCTCCTCATCATTATTTATTTTGTCCCACTTTTGCCTCAACCCCTGTTTGAATTTTTCCTTTTTGGGAACCACCAGACTTTTTTTTTAGTGTTGCTGCAGATTCAGGGAGCCATTTTAGCTACCCCTGAAACTTCTGTCTGAGGGCCTGGAGCACAAAATGGTGGCCACCTGTGACATCACCAGCATCCACTGGAACCTACCAGCACCTTCCAGAACATTCCAGGAGATTCCAGAACCCTGTGACCGTTGGAGGCGGTTTAGAATGTTGGGAGGATAAGAGAGGCAGTTGGCAGTTGGAGCTGGCAGTTGGCACCTGACTGGTGAAGAGAGAGGAGCACAACAGTGAAGGAGGAAGGAGTGAAGCAGCAGGGGTGGAAACTTGTGCCTGGAGTGGGGTCCATAAACCCACCCTTGATACTTGTCCCTACTGATGGATCCCAGCCTATAGCCCTGTGTGGGAAGAAGACAGAAGAAACTTATCCTAAGGACCTGGACAGCAGGAACAGGCCTTAGAACCAAGAAAGCAGCAAGATCCTGACCTGGAAACTGGTTTCCCTGGAGTCCGGCGTCGAGTAGCCTGAGACCTGGAGCCCGAGGTGGAGAAGCGGCGCTGACTGAAGTAGCAGACGTCGTACCCGGAGCCGCCTGAGGTCGTGAGAGGGCGCCGACGGAGGTCGTGAGGAATACCAGAGGTCGAGGAGGAAGTGAACCGAGGTCGAGCGAGCGGCGTCATCGGAGGAGTGAAGTCCGCCCTCCGGAGTCGTCGGAGACCGAGGTAGAGGAGCACCGGAGGTCGGGAGTGAGGATCGCACTCCGGAGTCGCCCGGAGCCTGTGAGGAGGAGCACCGGAGGTCGGGGGTGAGGATCGCACCCCGGAGTCGCCGGAAGTCGACATCGAGGCCAGGCCGGCCGACGTCATCGGAGCCGAGAGCGCCATCGGACCGGAGCCGCCCGAAGTCGACATCGTGAAGAGACTGCCCGACGCCGTCGAATCGGAGGTCGAGATCGAACCGAGGCCACCGACATCGGACCGGAACCGCCTGCCGGCGTCGTCAAAGAACTGACATTGTGCCGAGACCGAACCGGAACCGCCTCACGGCGTCGACACGACTCCAGCGGCGTCGGAACATCAGAAAAAGGGCAGTAAGTGGAGTAGAGGGCGCCTAAGGCCCTGTGGAGACCTGAGAGACTGCTCTAAGGGGCTAGGGAGGTGCTGAAACCAACCTGACTGTGCAAGGGGTGAACTGGGACTAACCTAGAGAGGTTGTGTGGAGAGAGAAAGCCAGGGCACTGGTATTCCCCCCTTTGATCTACCTCAGATTAGGCCTCAGCCTTGTCCCAGCCAGGGAGTAGCCCCCCTCAAGCCTTCCACAACCCTACAAGCTGTGCCTGGGCCCTATCAGCCCTTAAGAATTGAAGTGTCATCTGATTATATGAGGGTTGCGGTATACTTTTAATTATTTATTGGGGAGACTGTATTTAT
The DNA here is from genome assembly GCF_964204655.1 of Triturus cristatus. Lineage (NCBI taxonomy): Eukaryota > Metazoa > Chordata > Amphibia > Caudata > Salamandridae > Triturus > Triturus cristatus. Next base: position 5,035,077 of record NC_140581.1, on the reverse strand, counting down.
TGAGTTTTTACCTATTTATTGCTGCACTATATTTATAGGTCCACAGGACTTGTTGGTGTACAATATTTATTGGTACAGTATTTATTGCCTCAAAGTATTTAATTGTCTGTATATATTGCACTTGTATTTATGCCCTGTTATTTATGATCACCCCTATTTATTTCATCAAACAGCCAATATTTATTTGACCTGCACTAATTGAAACTTGTATATTGTGATTGACCTATTTATTTTTCCAATCAGCAACTAAGAGAAAAAGATAAAGAAGAATATTTTCATCATTTTTACGGTGTAGAGTCGTTTTTGGAACGGATGCACGCATGGTTCTTGTATGGGTATATTGTATGCTTAGCACTGCGCCTGTTTCCTGACCACTCGAGCCAAGCTACCACAGTGTGTCCGGAAGACCACCACCACCCCTTCTAGTGTGGGAGTGGTTTTCCAACATAAATTGGTGTTCAGTGGTGGGATAGAGCTGTGCCTACGTATACTCAACAATAACTGTGGGTAGTCCATAGGCCTACACCGGGAGTTTTCTCAAAGCGGCCTTCCTAATTGTGGGTTTTTGTTTTTTCCAAATTTACTCTGGTGGCGGGAGGAGGTATTATTAAGGGTACCCCCCTGCATTGTTACTGCACAAAACCTGTCCTCTAACCTGAGTGGGCAAGATGGAGTTTGTACTAGAGAATCTAGAAACGTACACTGTGGCCCAACTCAGGGAGTTTTGCCAGCGGGAGGGGGTGTACTGTCCCCCAGGAGCAAAGAAGGGTGCACTCCAAACCAGCTTAAGGGCTTGGGGGGAGGCACGCCGAGAAAGCAAGGCTGAGGAGGAAGACAGGGATGGAGAGCCTGACCCCGAGGGGGCTGAGATGTACCAACCTGAGGTGGGGAACCTGTCAGCAGGGCCCAGGACACTTTCTAGGAAGGGCAGCACTGTCTCTAGCGGGGGCTTATCCAGCGTGGAGTTAGCAGATCGGAGAGAGAAAAGACAGCTCACATGGGATTTAGCAAAGCTGGAGAAGGAGAAGGAGGAACAGAGGTTGGCTCATGAGACGGAGAAAGAGAGGATGGCTCATGAGATAAGACTGAAAGAGATAGAGCTTCAGATCCTAAGAATTGGGGCACCAACTGTTCCTAATGGTGGCAGCAAAGACCAAGAAATCACCAGGGAATCCAAACCTTACCTGCCAAAGGACATAGTAGCTAGCTATGGGGCGGGTGACGACATCGCCAAGTGGCTAGCAGCCTATGAGGTCTCGTTGAGGGCCCATGGGGTTCCAGTGAAGTACTGGGGAGGGGGATTGTATAAGTACATGCCTCCAGCTGGTAGGGATGCTTTATTGGCCCTCGAAGAGGATGAGCAGACCCACTACCCCACCATGAAACTGGCGCTCATCAGAAAGTTTGGACTAACACCTGAAAAGTACAGACAGAAGTTCAGGGGTAGTCACAAGCTGGGCACACAGAATTGGGTGGACTTCCTGGACTATGCAAAGAAGGCACTGGAAGGTTGGATTCAGGGCAGTGAAGTAAGGAACTACGAGGAGCTGTTTGACCTAGTACTGAAGGAACACCTACTCGAGAAATGTTTCCCTGAACTGCGGCAACACCTGGTGGATAGCAAGCTGACCAGCCCCCGGAAGCTTGCTGAGGAGGCGGACATTTGGGCTAGTACCCGGGTGTCCACAAGGGGGACTGGAGGGGATACTCAAAAGGCCGGACAGGGCGCCCCCCAGAAGAAAGAAGGAGGGGAAAAGAAAAAGGAGTTCTCCAAAGGCCCCCAAAATAACTTCCAAGGGAAGGGAACAGGATTCACCTCTAAGGCTAACCCACCCAGAAACCCTAATCCTGGCCAGAGTCAGCAGCCAAGGGTTGTCCATTGCTATGAGTGCGGTGGCGTTGGACACTATAAAGGAGATCCGAAGTGTCAGAAACGATCACCCCCTCCCACTGGAGGAAAGCCCCCCGGAGTAGCTAGTGTAGTGCTCGGGGAGGAGATGCCCTTAACTAAGGGAAGGGAGTGGGCGGGTGTCACTTTAGTGTCCCTGGGAGGACGGGAGATGGTTCCTAAGATCCAGGTGCCCGCAAATACCGCAAAGTATGGGCAGTGGATCACCATCAACGGCCAAAGAGGGGAGGCTCTGAGAGACACAGGAGCCAGTATGACTATGGTGCGTAGCCAGCTGGTGTCTCCAGAGCAGGTAATTCCCGATGTACTCCACCCAGCCGCGATGGCTGACGGCAGAACAGGTCACTATCCAGTGGCCGAGGTTCCCTTTGAATGGGGGGGGGTTGCAGGTTCACTTCGAGTTGCCGTAAGCCCTGCCGTGCCAGTCGATTGTCTGCTGGGCAATGACATGGAGCACAACGCTTGGAAGGAGGTGGAATACCGGACTCACACCGAGATGCTGGGTACACCTGACTGGGCCTGTGTTAGCACAAGGTCCGAGACTACCCGAAGAGGGAGTTCATTCCGGCTGGAGCCTGGAACAAAGGCCCAGCCAGCTGCCAGTCAAGGGAAGAACCGAGGACAGGAGGAGCCTGCCTCGGCGTCTCCACCCCGTAGGACGGATAGGCCACCGGAGGTGGTGGACCAGGAGTCTGCGGAGGGGGACGTTACCAACCTGGAGGACCTACCCATCCCGGCCGAGTGGCACGTGGAGGGAGGCCCGTCCAGGGAGGAATTCTGCCAGGGCCAGAGGGAGTGCCCTACCCTTGAGGGGCTGAGGCGACAGGCCGAAGCCCAGGCAGCAGGGAACGTTGAAGGGAACTACAGTGTTTACTGGGAGGATGGCCTCCTCTACAGTGAACCCAAGGCACCCCTACATGGATCGTCACGAGCCTTGGTAGTTCCTCAACGTTATCGAGCCTTCCTTTTAGAGTTGGCTCACGAGATACCATTGGCAGGACACCTGGGGCAAGACAAGACCTTCGCCCGTCTTGTCCCACACTTTTATTGGCCTCAGATGAAAGTGTCGTCCGATACCTACTGCCGGACATGTGTGTCTTGCCAAGCCAGTGGGAAAACAGGGGTGAAGCTGAAAGCTCCCCTGGAACCACTCCCTGTCGTTAGCACCCCCTTTGAAAGGGTGGGCATCGACATTGTGGGTCCATTAGATCCACCAACTACAGCTGGTCACAGGTTTATCCTGGTTCTGGTGGATCATGCCACACGGTACCCAGAGGCAATACCTCTGAGGACCATAACAGCACCTGTTGTGGCTAGGGCCCTGATGGGAATCTTTACCCGAGTGGGTTTTCCCAAGGAAGTTGTGTCCGACAGGGGGACCAACTTCATGTCAGCATATATGCGGGCAATGTGGAAGGAGTGTGGAGTGACCTACCGGTTCACAACTCCTTACCACCCCCAGACCAATGGTCTAGTGGAAAGGTTTAACAAAACCTTAAAAGGCATGATCAGAAGTCTGCCTGAAAGCCTGCGGAGGAAATGGGACGTCCTCCTACCCTGTTTACTTTTTTCCTACAGGGAAGTGCCACAGAAGGGAGTGGGCTTCAGCCCCTTCGAGCTTCTGTATGGGCACCCTGTACGTGGACCTCTTAACCTGGTGAGAGACGGATGGGAAAGAACTCCCAGAAAGCTCCCCCAGGATGTGGTGAGCTACATGCTGGCCTTCCGGAGCCAAATGGCTAAGTTGTGGAAGCAAGCTTCTGACAACTTGGAAGCCAGCCAAGCAGTAATGAAGGCGTGGTATGACCACAACGCTCACCCGGTGGAGTTGGAGCCTGGCCAGAAGGTGTGGGTGATCGAACCAGGAGAGCTTAGTGCCCTCCAGGATCGCTGGTCAGGACCCTTTGAGGTGTTGGAGAAGAAGGGTAAGGCTACCTACTTGGTGGACCTGAAGACCCCTCGTCAGCCCCTGCGGGTGCTGCATGCCAACCGCCTCAAACCCCACCACGAGAGGCCCGAAGTCATCTTGATGATGGTGACTGACGGAGGAGAGGACGTGGAAAGCGAGCCTCTCCCTGATCTGTTTGCGTCTCAGGAAAAGGATGGGTCGGTGGAGGGAGTGATTCTCTCCCCATCTCTAACTCCTGAACAGCAGGAGGACTGTCGCCAGGCCCTGGGGCAGTACTCTGCGTTGTTCTCCCTTGTCCCGGGTAGGACTCACCTGTGCGTCCATGACGTGGACACAGGAGACAGCCCACCTGTGAAGTCCAAGATCTACCGGATGTCAGACAAGGTGAAGGCCAGCATTCATAGTGAAGTCACTAAGATGCTGGAGCTAGGAGTGATTGAACCTTCTAGCAGCCCCTGGTCCAGTCCGGTGGTGTTAGTACCGAAAGCTGCACCACCGGGTGCCCAACCAGAACTGAGGTTCTGTGTGGACTACCGGGGACTGAATTCAGTGACAAAGACTGATGCACATCCGATCCCTAGGGCGGATGAATTAATTGACCGGCTGGGAGCTGCCCAATATCTAAGTACCTTTGACCTTACTTCGGGGTACTGGCAGATCTCTTTGACTGATGGAGCAAGGGAAAGGTCAGCCTTCTCCACGCCCAATGGCCACTACCAGTTCTGTGTGATGCCCTTTGGGCTCAAGAACGCACCTGCCACGTTTCAGCGCCTGGTAAACCAGATCCTCACCGGAATGGAGAGTTTCTCTGCTGCTTATCTGGATGACATAGCCGTCTTCAGTAACAGCTGGGAGGATCACTTGCGTCACCTGCAAGCTGTTCTCCAGGCCCTGAGACAAGCTGGATTGACGATCAAGGCCAGCAAGTGCCAGATCGGGCAGGGGTCGGTAGTGTACCTTGGACACTTGGTGGGTAGGGGAGCGGTGCAACCCCTCCAGGCGAAGATCGAGGCCATCATGGCCTGGGAACCCCCCAAGACACAGACTGAGGTCCGAGCATTTTTGGGCCTCACGGGATACTACCGCCGCTTCGTGAAGGGGTACGGTACCATCGTAGCCCCCCTCACGGAGCTCACGTCCAAGAAACAACCTCGACGGGTAGTCTGGACGGAGGCTTGTCAGCAAGCCTTTGAGAAATTGAAGAAAGCCATGTGCGAGGCCCCGGTTTTAAGGGCCCCAGACTTTTCCAAGAAGTTCATTGTCCAGACAGATGCATCAGAACATGGCATTGGGGCAGTGTTATCGCAACTCAACGAAGAGGGTCTGGATCAACCCGTGGTCTTCCTATCCAGGAGACTACTTCCCAGGGAACAGAAGTGGAGTGCAATAGAGCGTGAAGCCTTTGCAGTGGTATGGGCTCTGAAGAAGTTGCGGCCATACCTGTTTGGCTCGCACTTCCTAGTTCAGACCGACCACAGACCCCTTCGTTGGCTGATGCAAATGAAGGGGGAGAATCCCAAGTTGTTGAGGTGGTCTATTTCCCTACAGGGGATGGACTTTCAGGTGGAACATCGGCCTGGAGTGGACCACGCCAATGCAGACGGTCTCTCAAGGTATTTCCGCCTTAGTGATGAGAACTCCCAAGGGGTTGGGTAGCTCTCCCCACTTTCAGCTGGGGGGGACGCGTGTTAGACCTGTCAGCCCTTTGGGTGGTCCCTCCTCATCATTATTTATTTTGTCCCACTTTTGCCTCAACCCCTGTTTGAATTTTTCCTTTTTGGGAACCACCAGACTTTTTTTTTAGTGTTGCTGCAGATTCAGGGAGCCATTTTAGCTACCCCTGAAACTTCTGTCTGAGGGCCTGGAGCACAAAATGGTGGCCACCTGTGACATCACCAGCATCCACTGGAACCTACCAGCACCTTCCAGAACATTCCAGGAGATTCCAGAACCCTGTGACCGTTGGAGGCGGTTTAGAATGTTGGGAGGATAAGAGAGGCAGTTGGCAGTTGGAGCTGGCAGTTGGCACCTGACTGGTGAAGAGAGAGGAGCACAACAGTGAAGGAGGAAGGAGTGAAGCAGCAGGGGTGGAAACTTGTGCCTGGAGTGGGGTCCATAAACCCACCCTTGATACTTGTCCCTACTGATGGATCCCAGCCTATAGCCCTGTGTGGGAAGAAGACAGAAGAAACTTATCCTAAGGACCTGGACAGCAGGAACAGGCCTTAGAACCAAGAAAGCAGCAAGATCCTGACCTGGAAACTGGTTTCCCTGGAGTCCGGCGTCGAGTAGCCTGAGACCTGGAGCCCGAGGTGGAGAAGCGGCGCTGACTGAAGTAGCAGACGTCGTACCCGGAGCCGCCTGAGGTCGTGAGAGGGCGCCGACGGAGGTCGTGAGGAATACCAGAGGTCGAGGAGGAAGTGAACCGAGGTCGAGCGAGCGGCGTCATCGGAGGAGTGAAGTCCGCCCTCCGGAGTCGTCGGAGACCGAGGTAGAGGAGCACCGGAGGTCGGGAGTGAGGATCGCACTCCGGAGTCGCCCGGAGCCTGTGAGGAGGAGCACCGGAGGTCGGGGGTGAGGATCGCACCCCGGAGTCGCCGGAAGTCGACATCGAGGCCAGGCCGGCCGACGTCATCGGAGCCGAGAGCGCCATCGGACCGGAGCCGCCCGAAGTCGACATCGTGAAGAGACTGCCCGACGCCGTCGAATCGGAGGTCGAGATCGAACCGAGGCCACCGACATCGGACCGGAACCGCCTGCCGGCGTCGTCAAAGAACTGACATTGTGCCGAGACCGAACCGGAACCGCCTCACGGCGTCGACACGACTCCAGCGGCGTCGGAACATCAGAAAAAGGGCAGTAAGTGGAGTAGAGGGCGCCTAAGGCCCTGTGGAGACCTGAGAGACTGCTCTAAGGGGCTAGGGAGGTGCTGAAACCAACCTGACTGTGCAAGGGGTGAACTGGGACTAACCTAGAGAGGTTGTGTGGAGAGAGAAAGCCAGGGCACTGGTATTCCCCCCTTTGATCTACCTCAGATTAGGCCTCAGCCTTGTCCCAGCCAGGGAGTAGCCCCCCTCAAGCCTTCCACAACCCTACAAGCTGTGCCTGGGCCCTATCAGCCCTTAAGAATTGAAGTGTCATCTGATTATATGAGGGTTGCGGTATACTTTTAATTATTTATTGGGGATACTGTATTTATTGAGTTTTTACCTATTTATTGCTGCACTATATTTATAGGTCCACAGGACTTGTTGGTGTACAATATTTATTGGTACAGTATTTATTGCCTCAAAGTATTTAATTGTCTGTATATATTGCACTTGTATTTATGCCCTGTTATTTATGATCACCCCTATTTATTTCATCAAACAGCCAATATTTATTTGACCTGCACTAATTGAAACTTGTATATTGTGATTGACCTATTTATTTTTCCAATCAGCAACTAAGAGAAAAAGATAAAGAAGAATATTTTCATCATTTTTACAGTGTAGAGTCGTTTTTGGAACGGATGCACGCATGGTTCTTGTATGGGTATATTGTATGCTTAGCACTGCGCCTGTTTCCTGACCACTCGAGCCAAGCTACCACAGTGTGTCCGGAAGACCACCACCACCCCTTCTAGTGTGGGAGTGGTTTTCCAACACCTATCAAACAGCACAGCTGTCTGGTTTGCTAATAAAATCTTGGGGACATTCTGGAAGCTTCCATAGGAATCAGTCTGCTTGTCTGAAACATTCTACTGTAAACCACTGTACTCTATGCCACTCTGCTCCAATGCACTCTACTCTGCAACACTGTAGTCTACGCCACTCTACTCTCCGCCACTGCACTCTACGACACTCTACTCTGCAGCACCACACTCTCCCCCACTGAACTCTACACCACCATACTCTGCACTACTGCACTCTACACCACTGTACTATGCAGCACTCCACGCCACTGCACCCTAGCCCACTGCACTTTACCCCACTACACTCTGATCTACACCACTGCATTCTACATTGCAGTATACGCCCCTGAATTGTATGCAGCTGTGCTCTACACCACTATACTCCACACAAGTCCACAATACTCAACGCTACTCTACTCCACTGTAACCCACTCTATGTCATTGGACTCTACTCTGCACCAATCTATGCCACTTTCCTCTGCACCGTTGCACTCTGCGCCACTCTACACAACTGCACTCTACGATACTCTGTGACACGAGGCAGGAGTGTACAGACGTACCAGTAGACTTGGTGCCTCCCGACTGTACATGCATTTTTTTACTTTTCTGTTGGTTAAGCTTTGCTTCATTTACGGCGATATTTTAAATATGTCACAGCCCTAACTTAGGTAAAACTCACCTGTTAGCTTCCCACTGGACTCCTATAATAGGACAAAAACAGCTATGACCTCTAAAGAGCGAGCTGTGCAGGATGTGAAACTTAAGGGTTTCCCAATTAATGTGAGGTCACTGATTAAGTATAAAACTGAATTCGCAGAACTTACATCTGCTCCCGACCAGGATTGGGTGTTCATCACGGAGTCGTGGGCTCATGATGCCGCAGGTCCTGATTAAGTGGAAGCTGTTCCAACACATCCTTCAGTCCTCAGACTTGACAGAGTAGGTGGGCCAGGAGGAGGACTGGCTATTGTAAATGAAGTACATCATCAATGTCACCTGGAGTCAAATGTATGCTCTGGTGAAGCCCTATATTTTAATATTAAAAGATCTCCTACTATCTCATTTGCTGCAATGCTAATCTACAGGCCCACAGGGCATCCTTCCCAACCAAAATATCTAATCGTATGGAGCCCCACTTGCCAAATAGTAACATTACCGTCTTGGGGGAGTTTCATTTTCATTTGGAGGACAGTGCCAATAGAGACTCTGTGATACTGAGAGACTTTGGCCTGCCTTGGGCTTCCACAGTTGGTCACGGCCCCTACTCATCGAGCAGGACTCACCCTGGATGGGATTTTTTCTAATTACCCCGGTTGTCTTTTCAGAAGGTGGTTCCCCTCAGCTGGTCGGACCATGGGGCAGTCTCTCTTTCACTCACCTTGACACCTGCCCAAGACAGGGATACACTCACCAGTAGTAAGATCCTCTGGAAGGATTGGAAGGGGGTGTCAGCAGAATCTGTTGGTATTGCTCTTGGAAGCAATCCCTTTATCGTCCATGAGGATGGGGCGGAGGACTTCTCAGCCTGGCTGGGTGTGGCCTACACGGCACACCTATTCGGGAAGTCAAACCCAGGGGAAAACTGCCCACGGCCCCCTGGTTTACAGAAAGATTACAGCTTCTCAGGCAGGCCAGGCATCGCCAGGAACGTGCCAGGAGGAAACATTATAAGGTGCAGGAATTGTCTGTATATAAAATAGCGATCAGAGACTACAAATTAACTCTCAACGAAGAAATTGCCATCTACTGCACCAACAAATTTGCGTCAATAAATTCCTCCCAAAAACTTTTTTAATTATTCAGCAGTTATCCAAACCTCCAGCTTCGCTAGAAATTGAAAACTCACAAGTATTTCTAACTTAAAATCTCTAAAATTTGTAAAGAGTTCCAAGTTGCTAAAACAGACGTCAATGACACGCTGTCTTCATGTAGAAAGCTGCAGCCAGATTCCCTAAAATCTATAGAAGTCAAGAAAAACTGTACAGCTGTTTGGAGGTTTCCCTGGTTTTACACCAAAGCTTGCTGAACTGCACCTTCTCAACACCAAATCGGTGTCCCCCCTTGAGCCATGTGTACCAAAACTTTTGCAAATATTGGCCAGTACGGTAGCTCAACCGTTATCAGAATGATGAACAAAGCCATCATCCCAGGGGGCTACCCTCCGCTTTGGAAGGAAGCGAAAGTGAAGCTACTTCTCAAAAACGCCAATCTTGACCCCAATGTCATGATGATGAAAGCATTTATAGCGCACATGGCTACTACAAGGAGTGTCCAGGTGCGGGGAGCGTCGGTCGGAAATGAACAGCCAAGTTAGTCCTGCACAAAAAGCCAGGTTTTAAGCTTTTTCTTAAACATTGCAGCATCGCTCACAGCACACAACTCAAGGGGTAGCAGATTTCACGCACCGGAGCCCAGATACATGAGGAACCTTCCACCTGTTCTTACGCGCTGAAATCTGGGGGTCGCTGCCAGAAGGTTGTTGTCAGATCTGCGCATCCTGGGAGGATTGTAGAATCCAAATCTAGCTTGGAGGTAAGAGGCCCCAGATTGATATAGGTCCCCATGCACTAGCGCGAGAGCCTTGAATTGAACTCTCTCCCTGATGGGCAGCCAGTGTAGGGTCAGAAAGTAGGGTATGATCCGTGTTCTTACCGGTACATTTAGCAAAAGGCAGGCGCCTGCATTTTGGACCACTTGAAGCCTGTCCAGTAGATATTCCAGGAGCTCAAAGTACAAGGTGTTCCCGTAGTCAATTCTGGAAGTAACTAAAGCCTGAATTACCAATTTTTTTAGCAGAAAAGGACAGCAAAGAAAGAAATTTCTTTGGGAACCGCATGATGCCGAAACAGGTCCCTACCGAAGCCTTGAGTTGGGGCTTAAAGGACAGGTTGTCGAATTGTATCCCCAGATTTTTAACTGTGCCACTCTGGGATCCTGGAAAAGAGGCATCATCAGGCCAGAAAGTCCGCCAGAAATCTGGAGGGATGTTACCAAAGAAGAGAATTTCTTTTTTCTCTTTGTTGCATTTGATTTGGAAGGATGCTATCCAGTAGAAGACAGCTGTTGGACAGGTTTTGATCTGTGTGCAAGTCAGCTCCCCTCCCTTGCCCCATGAGAATAGCAGTTGCGTATCGTCTGCATAGGAGATCACTTTGGCTCCCAGGACTTCTCCTAGTTGGGCCAGAGGGGTAAAGTACATGTTAAAGAGGGTGGGGCTTAGGGCAGAGCCCTGGGGGACCCCCACAGACAATTCGCAAGGAGTGGAAGAAAGCGGGGGGATCCAAAGATGCTAGCCAGTCCAGGACCAGTCCAGTTACCCCGATGGTCTGAAGCCGGTCCAGCAGCATGGCATGGGTAACGGTGTCAAATGCTGCAGATAGATCCAACATGATCAATACAGCATTTCCCCCAGTATCAAGAATTCCTCTGATATGTTTTGAGACCTCGACCAATGCAGTCTCAGTACTACAATGGGGTCTGAAGCCTGACTGGCTCGAGTGTAGCAGATTGTTGACTTCAAGATGGTTGGAGAGCAGTTTGATCACATGTTTTTCTAGTATTTTGGACAGAGCAGGCAGCAAGGAGATTGGCTTATAGTTAGCTGGGACAATAGGATCCGCTGACACTTTTTATACAAGTGGTAGGACCTTTGCCTGCTTCCAGGAGCTGGGAACGGTGTCAGTACCTAATGATGCATCAAGTACTGAGTTAGCAACAGGGTCAATAATAGCTGCTCCTGCCGTCAATACATTAATGGGCATGGATCTGTTGGAGAGCCAGATTTGGTGAATTTCCAGTCCAGCAAGATAGGCTCCTGTGTGAACAGCTTTGTCTGAGAAGGCGCAACTGAACTGGCTACAAATTAACTCGTGCATCTTCATCCATCCTTCGAGTAAGTAGGACATTTCTAGATGTCATGTCAAGAATTTTCAATTCTGTTGAAGGGAGCCTCCTGTATTACAGATCAGTGAAGATCACCAATTTCCGTTCCCCTTCCTGTATTTTTAATCCCTTTGCAGACTTTCGCAGATGCCCTGGCTACTGTGTTTGGTTGTTATTTCCCTGTATTGCAGATAAAGTGATGCTCTGTGTCTCCTCTATTGTTTCTGCCATGTGCTGCAGCTATGCTGTTGAAGCTGTATGCGTGACTGCGTCATGGGTCTTTGTTTTGCTTTCTTTCATTAGGTTAATAATCAATAAAATGTCTTTAAAAAAACATTCAATTCTATGAAGTACACGCAGGCAAGGATTATCCCATCCAGTTGTTTGCCTTGTAATTTCTCAGTTAATACTGCACATGTATCCTATTCAAAAGGACCCTCAGACATGTTGTGACTATAATATAGGGCCGAAGGCGTGTTTACATCTGTGTTCCTTTTCAGTGTCAGCCTATGACCAGAACCAAGACTCAAGGGTGTTCGAGGACATCCGTTTCTGGATTAGAAGTTGGTGCATCGCGGTCGCCAGATGGTTGGTAGGAGGCGGAACAAGGATTTTGTTGCAGTTTTGGATTACAGCTGGCGTTGGTTTGCAGCGAGAGTAGGATGTGGTTCTGTTGCTGCTGCATTTGCAGAGAGAGGGGAGGGTGCTGACTTACAGGGCCATGTCTAAATTGCATTTCTACAGCACTTACTACCCCTGAGAAGGCGTTGAAGCGCTGTGGAGCCGGACTGGCTGACATACCCAAGTCCAGGGAAGCCTCCTCATGGGGAGTGTTGTTATGTTTCATATAGGTACCCTAATATAGGCCAGGGTCATATCATACACCGTCACCTACATTATCTCTCTTATACTACACAGTATCGAGCCTTTAGGAATGAAACATTACCTAGTTCCAGTCCTGGGTGCAGGAGGGGGATTTCTCCTAAACAATAGAGTCTTATAACTTCATCAATAGACTCACACGATATGAATGAATATTCATAAAGGTTCTTGGAAATCAGGCAGGGGCTACACGACCTACCCCACCATATCTACGTACAAGGTTCATCCCATACGTCATCCTCAAATCCAACAATGACTAATACACGAGACAAGGTCCAAAGAAACCCTAAATACTTTCTGCATAAATACAGCACATTTTGCTAGTGTTAGAGAGAGGGAACCGAGATTTCCTGGCCGACGCACTGACCAGAGACACTGAGGCTCCTGTATGCAGACGCTCCAGCTGACAGTGGTCTGAACATCCTTAGAGGGGTGTCCAAACCGACACTAGGACGGGCTCCTACATTCTCACACTTCAGGTAATGGGGTTCGACATAATTTCTAGAGGGATTCTTGGCTTCTCACCTACTCACATGCTAGGTACACTTAGGTACATCTAGATAGGCATCGTAGGAGTGCGCAAGCTTTTTTTTAATCATGCATTTTATATTCAAATATGTATTCATGATGATTGCAAAATGGTATAACTATACTATCCTTTTATATTCACTGTACTGCTGATCACATATATCGGCTACTGGCTAACGGTTGTCACAGCACATATACTTTACACTAGAAGAACAACTGCGCAATAAATTCTTATTGTAACACGCCCGACTGTTTCTTCTTTGTAACTCCCTGAGACCGAATAAGTGAGCACGAGTGACTGAACAAAAAGTAGTACATTGTTTCCACGATCCTGAGGGATCAGGGTTGTCATGTTCTAAGGTTGCCAGAAACTATTCTCTCCCCGGTAAGAGGAGATACTAGTGGCACTATGATCTAGCTAATGCAGCTAATGCAAACAGGCTAACATTTCTCGGTGGGGGTGGTCAGAATCAGTCTGCCACCAAACCCACAGTTCATGTTATCCAAACGCGCAGATTCTGTATAGGAATATATAGGAACTACACGACAGTGTGTTCTGAAGTGCTCTGAGTGTTCACTGGCTATGGGGCCTGCCTGGTTGGCATACCATAAACAGGGGATGCCTCCTCATGGGGAGTGCAGTTCTGAAGTGCTAGGAGTGTTCACTGGCTGCTGAGGGGCCTGCCTGGTTGGCATACCATGACCAAGGAAGCCTCCTCATGGGAAGTGTGTACTGAAATGCTCTGAGTGTTCACTGGCTGCTGTGAGGCCTGACTGACTGACATACCATGAGGTCAGGGGAAGTCCCCTCATGGGGTGTGTGTTCTGAAGTGCCCTCTGAGTGCTCACTGGCTGCTGTGGGGCCTGACTGACATACCCATGTCCAGGGTGGCCTCCTCATGGGGAGTGTGTTCTGAAGTGCCCTTTGAGTGTTCACTGGCTGCTATGGGGCCTGCCTGGTTGGCATACCATGAACAGGGAAGCCTCCTCATGGGGAGTGTGTTCCGAAGTGCTCGGAGTGTTCCCTGGCTGCTGAGGGGCCTGACTGACTGACATACCCATGTCCAGGTGAGCCTGGGCATGGGGAGTGCAGTTCTTAAGTGCTATGAGTGTTCACTGGCTGCTGTGGGGCCTGCCTGGTTGGCATACCATGACCAGGTGAAGCCTCCTCATTGGCAGCAGTGGGGCCTGTCTGGTTGTCATACCATGACCAGGGAAGCCTCCTCATGGGGAGTGCAGTTCTGAAGTGCTATGAGTGTTCACTGGCTGCTGTGGGGCCTGCCTGGTTGGCATACCATGACCAGGGGAAGCCTCCTCATTGGCTGCTGTGGGGCCTGCCTGGTTGGCATACCATGACCCGGGGAAGCCTCCTCATGGGGAGTGTGTTCTGAAGTGCTCGGAGTGTTCCCTGGCTAATGAGGGGCCTGACTGACTTACATACCCGTTAACATTATTATGCTGGGGGAAAAGACAACCAAATAACACTAAGAGTATTATTAAAATTACCCCCACAAGAGCAAATGGTACGAGGATCAAATGGACAGGTGTTGACCCCCAAAAAATACAAATGGAAGTGATTGTTAAATGTAGACGGGAAATAGATCACTGTCTTAGTGAAGAGTTAAATCCAACGCTTCTGATCCCTAGCTTCCTTAAAATAACCAAGATTATAGAGGGACTGTTTACCAAGAACTACAGTGCAACAAAAAAATTACACGTAGGATGGTTCGATAGGAATTGTACCCAGGCTTTACATAGCCTGAAGCTAGCACTAGGAATTAAGCCACGTAATAAAATACATATACAAGAATTACGTTCTAATTATAAACGGACTATTGAAGCCCGTAAAAGAGAAATGCAAGGTGAAGCATGGTATAAACTTAGTTTAGCTGCAGCAACTAATAATAGTAAACTATTCTGGGAGACAGTAAATTGCCCTTTTTTAAAAGATGATTGCCAACCAGAATTAACCTCGTATGTAAATTGTAATGCCTGGATTGAATATTTTACTTACATTTTTAACCCAGATAGGATTGACATTAGTTCCTCCATTGACTCTACCTGGCCCGTTTTACCCCTATCGATAAATATTGAAGAAGTATATGAAGGACTTGCGGATAGCAAAGGAGGTAAAGCTCCAGGGCCGGATGGGGTTACTATTGATTTGTATAAGAATTAAATTAATCTATAGGCCCCGATTTTAACTAGGATTTTTAATGTCGCTGTAGAAGACCATTTCCCGTCGTCTTGGGGACATTCATTAATTATCCCCCTTTTTAAAAAAGGTTCTAAATCAGAAGCCTGCAATTACCGGCCAATATCATTATTAGACTCTTCCTATAAGGTAATGAGTAGCATTCTGTTGAAAAGGCTCCAATCCTGGGCCTTAGACAAAAAAATACTGTCACAAGCCCAATATGGGTTTAGGAAGGGTTTAGGTACACTGGAACAGTGTGTCAACCTTGATCTGCTTATTAGCAAGTACACTTTAGTGAAAGGGGGTAACCTGTTCTTATGTTTTGCCGACTTAAGTAGCGCGTTTGATCTTGTGGATCACTCTATACTGTGGCGCATACTACTGGATATTGGTGCCCCCAAAGATATTGTTTATTTCTTGGCAAGACTTTATGAACGTCTATCCAGTAGAGTGCGCTATGGTACCGCAGGTGAATGTACCCCGTTTTTTAACGTTAAAAGGGGCATCCGTCAGGGTTGCGTTCTGGCCCCACTCTTGTTTTCATTGTTTATTAACCAAGTGGATGCAACCTTAAAACAGTTACCCGCAGATGCCCCCCTGATAGATGGCCAGGCTGTCCCAATTTTATTATATGCAGACGATGCGGTTTTATTGTCACGTACCCCAATTGGCCTCCAGCGCCTTATTAATAATTTTATATTGTTTATTAAGGACAGAAAACTTTTAATTAACAAATCTAAGACATTTGTAATGACATGTGGGGAAAAAACATCTAAGTCAAGTAAGGCCTTTTTTCTGGAGGTCACAAAAATGTACTCGGTTAAATCTTTTTGTTATCTCGGCGTAACCTTTACAGGAGATGGCAAATGGTTATGCGAATACGAAAACATACGATATAAAAGGAGTAGAAATACCAATAGTATTTTCAGATTTTCAACCAAAGTGGGAGCCAGAAGAATTAAACATATGGTTCCTATTTAAAATGCTAGGTGTGTATCTTCTGCCCTCTATGGTGCAGGCATCTGGGGGCACCATTCTGAGAAGTCACTACAGCAAGACGAAAACACTTTCCTCAAACGCTTGCTGAGTGTTCCCCCTTCGGCCTCTATAGATTTGATACATCAGGAAGTGGGATTTAACTATATTTCAGACTTAGCCGCCTTACGTCCTCTTCTATTATGGCGCTCTATTTGGTCGAAAGAGGAAACGTTATTTACACAACGTATTATTAAAAATTGCCTCAAGTTGGACTATTGTTCCCGTATCCCCTGGGTGAGTTTTATTAATTATTGGTATAGACTTTTGTTTAATTGTAATATCTACTCAGAACCAGAGAATGTGAACTTAATTGCAAAAAGGGAGATTAAAGAAACCTTTTTAGATTATAAAGGGGTGGTACGAGAGAGACTAATTGGGAAACAACCCACTTTGATATATTACCAACAATTAAATCTTAAAGCTGGTTGTCAGGCATATCTGACTGATGTAACGAAATCCACTCATCGTTTTGTTCTGACACGCTTAAGGCTAGGGATCGTTCATCATCTTGTGGCTTTCCCGATTATGAAAAAAAGCACTAGTTCTGTGTGTCCTTGCGATAATATGTCTAAGCAAAGTTGTTGTCACTTTTTAATGTTTTGTAAATTTTATCTCCCATTAAGGAAATTTTATTTGAAACCCCTGTTTTTAAAATATAATGTCCGGACCATTAAAAATGCTATGAGGCTAGTTTCTACCCTGGACAGCCCGGAGGTTTGCTTTTACATAGCGTTGTATATCTTAAAAAGTATTGCTGCTAGGAAACCCATCATTCCTTAAGTTTGTATATAAAACGAACTGGTGCATGGAATACAGCGGTTAAGTAATTTGCACAGAACTGAATACAGTTGACAAGCGCCATTTTATAGTACACAAAATAGGAATATAGTTGGCATATGACACTTTATAGCGTAATTTGCACATAATGTTCATTGTTAGCACGTCACTTTTTGTAAAATCTGTAGATATTTTACTATGTATTTTACTTTGTGAATGTTGCAGAGGCTGTTATAATGTATAATGTTTTTCCTTTTGTCGCTTATATGGTTGTTATTACAAACCGAATAAAGCTTTTGAACTGAACTGAACTGACTTACATACCCATGTCCAGGTGAGCATGGGTGTGGGTATTGAAGTTCTTAAGTGCTATGAGTGTTCACTGGCTGCTGTGGGGCCTGCCTGGTTGGCATACCATGACCAGGGGAAGCATCCTCATTGGCTGCTGTGGGGCCTGCCTGGTTGGCATACCATAAACTGGGGAGCCTCCTCATGGGGAGTGTAGCTCTGAGTGTTCATTGGCTACTGTGCTGGTGTGCAGTGAGGTCAGATAAGCACAGCCCTCCCCTCCCCTCCCAAGAGACCTGAACATTCTTGATGCAGTTGCTAGACATCCTTGACTGGCGCAAGACTGTGCCCGATCTGCGTCTGCGCGGGAGCCTGCGCACGGCAGCGGACAGGCGCGCATGCGCACACGTTCTCCGCACTTGCCTGGATGTTGAAGTCGGCCGGGTAGAGGCTGCGCGCGGTGATGAGCCAGGCCTTGGCCGCCCACACGTCCTCGTTGACCAGTTCCCGTGCCCGCCGCACCAGGAACTCGCAGTCCCCTTGTGCCGACATACCCGCTCCGGCCGGCACCGCCGACAGAGCCATGGCAGCCTCTAACGCGACGCTGCGCATGTCCGGAGCGCGCTGGGGGCGTGGCTCCGTCGTTAGCGGGCCATGTCAGAGCCAGGCAAGCCGTCACTCCCTGAAGGAGACTTGTGTAGCGGTCATGTTAGAGTCAGGCAGTATTTTACCCTGTGGGCGTGACCTAATCAACCCATGCCAGTCAGAGAGGGTGATATCTAGTTTAGCAATGCCACCAAAGCTTTGTTGTCCGGGCTTTATCTGGTAGACATTCACTCCCTGTCCTCACAGACGTGGCCGCTTTGCTTCTCGCACCTCACAAGGGTACTCGCCTTAGTTCCTTCTTGCACACATTGCCCCTCACCAGCATTTCACTAGTAGATATTGCCTCTCTGTCCCTCACAGATATGGCGGCCTCGGCTTCTTCACTTTTTTTTTTGCACATTTATATAGCGCGAACTCGACCCGAAAGTGTTGGAGCGCTTTACATTAGCACCGGTACGTTACACATTCAGGCACGGGGAGGTGAAGTGATTTGCCCAGAATCACAGGATGTGGACGCGACCTCGAGGCTCGAACCCTGGTTTCCAGCACCGACCACATCCTCTCCCCATTCACTCGCAGGCATTGCCTTCTGCCCCTCACAGACATGGCGGCCTCGACTTCATTTTTGTGCCCCTCACAGAGACGGCGGCTTCGGCCTCATCGCCCTCCTGCTCCTCACAAACATGGCGGCCTCACTCGTAGCCATTGCTCCTGTGCCCCTCACAAACATGGCGGCCTCTACTTCATCTTTCTGCCCTTCTTAGACATGGCGGCCTCGGCTTCAGCTCTCCGCCCCTCACAAACATGGCTGCCTCCGTTTCTGGGTTCTCCTTGCTCCCCATGTCTCCGGAGCCTTCGCACCGTCTGCGCTCTCTTCGCCGGTGAAAGCCGAGCACCTGCGAGATAAAGCGCCTGGAAGCCGCGTTCCTGCTCTGGAAGGTGAGATGCAGCAGCGGACTCCGGATAGGAGCTGGGGACCGAGGGAGCCCCCGGGGGAAAGGGGAGGCGTGTATAATGTGTTGCTGCGGGTTGGGGCTGACGAGGGGTCCACATGGGAGGGCATTGAAAGTTTGCAAGAAGACCCACACATAGGGCAGGAGCATGAGGTACCCACCCAGGGGAAGGGGCATCAGGTGCCCCCCATAGGATAGGAAAAGACACACAATTGATGGACGGAATGCAGAACAAATCAAAACATTCACCCCCAGTCAAGAGATCTGGGCTAATTCCATCATTCTTTTGCTCACCATGCCACCCCAGTTTAGACCTGGCCATATACAAATCAGTCTTGATACTGCCTCATGGGAACAGTCCAGCCCGAGCTGCCAAGCCAGGTCCTTCCTAGACTGGAAACAAGCGTCCTAGGACCGGTTTTGGGGTTTCACCCCTCTTCAGCCAGGTTAGCTTGATTCCAGTGGTACAGTGAGCCCAGGACTCACGTCTGAGCATACTGTAATGATGCTGGATGCCAGGCTATCTGTAGATTTCCCCCCAGTAACTCTCAGGAGGCGCTCAGGTGATTGCAGAAACCTTTATTACACTTATAACTCAGATTGCCGAGAGAGCGCCGGGCAACACGCTCCGATCGCCGTCTCTCACTCGCGCGCTGTGTCGCGCATGCGCAGTAGCGTCTAAACGGCCGCTACGCACATCGCCGTCTTCACGTAGTGCGCGCGTCAACTAGACCGCGACACTACATATCTCCCCCTTTTCATACCACACAACACAATGTCCCAGACCAAGTGGTCAGTCCATTTCAAAGTCTCTAAACTTGGATGGTCTCACCACTGCTCTTCCCCCCCGGGTGTGTCTTACCGGAGTGGAATGTCCTTCTCGGCTTCCCTCTGTGACCGGGCCTCCGTCGGTACCTTTCGGAGTGCCCTGGCCCTCTCTCTCTTTTACCTCGCCATCTTCTCGGGTGGTTTCCCCCCAGGGTCCTCCACCTGGGTTGTCTCTCTCTCTCTCTTGCTCTCCGCTAATGTTCTCTCCGTGGCCTCCCTCGGATGAGTCTGTGTCTCTTATCGGCCCTTCCGTCGGGGTTTCCCCTTCCGTGGACTCTCGGGGCCACTGTAAGATCTTATTGCATTTGGCCATGCGCTCATGTGACCACACGTTTCCGTCGCTGAGCAACGCCGCCCGGTCATACACTTCTTCCACTCTGAGGGGTGGGGAGTACTTGCTTTCTCCCTTCCGCTTTAGGACTGCCAGCTTCACTCTGACCCACTCCCCTTTTTCTAACGCCGTCTCCTTTGTCCTCTTGTGGCGGTTGTAGTGTTCTGTATAGATGCGTTGTGCCTTCTGCAGGTTGTGTTGCACCACTGCTGGAGACCATTTGCTAGTGATGGTCTTCTCTGTGAGAAGTTGGCCTGATATGTAGTGCTCACTATTCTAGTGATCACTGTGTATCATTCCAAACGACCCTTATTGATGATTGGTTGTAAGTCAACCTTTTAGACCAGCTATCCTAGTAGCGTGGATACGAGCAGTCTTAGGCTAAACTCTAGAGGACGTGTTAAGCCAGCTGTTTACCATCACATATACCCCTTGAACACCAAGTGAAAGGACACCACACAAGTTGTTATGAAAATAAAAGGATATTTATTTATAACAGGACTACCCTGGCTCTTTATGAGTCAGGGAGCTAAGCACACTACAAAACTCTTAGGAAAATACTTCAGTTGCACAATTTACACAAATGCCCGAGGGGCACGAGAAACCACCTACACTAACAGTGAAATGCGAATGGTTAGAGTCTGGAGATACTGATCCCGGAGTGATCCGATCAGTGGGACTAAACGAAAAAGGAACTGGACACTTGTAGAGCGAACCTGCGATGGAGCACCGAGATGCTCGAGTTACCTAGCCCGGAGGCTGCGGCTGCGTGAAGTTCGTCAAGATGTCGGGAGTCCTCGTGTAGGCTCAGGAGCCTGAAAGAAGAAGTTGCTGGCAGGCGACCAGTGACGATGTTCAGAGCGATCCAAGCCTGGATCGGTGGTGAAGGAAACCTGAAAGCAGAGGGGACTCAGTTCTCAACCGCTAGCCAGCGATCGTGTGGGTACCAGGAGGGTACCGGCGGAAGTCACCTCGACCAGGTGAGTGGGTGACGTCGGACTCGGCTGTTCCTCGGACCAGGAGGCGCGGTGGCGACCAGGATGGAGGGCGAGCTGTCCCACGAAGATGTCTACTGTCGATGATGCTGGGCCCAGGAAGGGGCAGCGGATCTTGGCAGTGGCCACCCAAGCGGGGGAGTCAAGATGGCGTCGGGAGTGGACCAGGAGGGTCCGGGGTACTCCTCTGTTGAAGGGGAGCAAGAGCCAGTCTGGAGCAACCAGACTAGTGATGAAACAAAACGTGGTGCGTCGTGAAGCGGGCCACAAGCCGGTCGGCAAGTGGTCGGACAACGCGGTGAACAGCAAGGAGCGGAAGGGCCCCCCACGCAGATCTCGTGGATGCTGGGGAGACAGACTTCGATGCTGGAGCTGCTCAGGGTTTAGGGTTTCTCAAACCCTAGGTGCACTCACTCGAGGGTCCCTCGGTGGGCGTGCTAGATAAGCGTCGTGCAGGTCCTGAAGATAGCCGGTCCCGCAGGTCTCGTCACACCTACGACTCTCAGCTGAGCTGATGAGGGAGGTAAAAGGTCAGAGATGGCAGGGAACTCGGGTCTCGTCGAGCTGGGCAGTCTTGATCCGTAGGAGAGACTTACAGCAAACCGCAAGCGCTTAGGTGGTGCCTGCTGGTGCAGGGTGGCTACTCCTTAGCCACAAGGGAGAGTCTTCAGAAATAGTCAAGAGTTCCTTTCGTGGAAAGTGGTTCGTGATTCGGAGGTATCCGATTATCTGATTATCCAATTTGGGAAGGGGACTCGCTCCTACCTTTATTCTAAGAAAAGGGGCTGGCCCGTGACTAGGTTCTACCTATGGGTGGAGCCAGGAGGGGGGTGGTTACACCCCTATCCTTTGTCCGGCTTCGCGCCAGCTCAGGGGCCGGTGTGCCCCCGAAACTGGTTTGAGCCGGGCTATGCACAGTGAGCACCGGGGTGCCACTTGCAGTCACCTTCCTTTCAGCCCTGCCCACCTGGGATACACAAACCCTGTCTGGGACGGTGCTAACACCGCCCTCGACAGGAAACCCTTTGTCCAAGCTCCCTTTGCTGGAAGGTCCCCCAGCAGCGGGAGGTCAGACTTGTGTCTGGTGGCAGCATCCATTTTGTGATGCTGAGGCTTGAGTCAACTTTAACCGGGGTTCAAGGTTACTTCCATGTCGTGTCCCTCTAAAAGGGGGGGAATGCCAACCCCGTCACCCGGACTGGCGAGGGGTTCGTATTCCCATTCGTATGACACCTTACTCGACATGTGTAGGTGATGCGAGGCCAAAGTTAGCAAATAACCGCTAGGATTATAAGGCATTAAAAGTAGTTGGCCCGCGTCACCATGGAACGGCTATTAGGACTTGGTTCCACAAGCCGTCGACGGGCTCAGCTCGCGCCAGAGCACCGTCCCACATGATCCCCTGCACTCTGCCTTCAGGATTGATAAGGCCTGCCATAGGAGTGACTGATAGGAACCCATGTGTCCATGTTAGGGTTTAGGTGTAGGAATACTACACCTACAGCAACGGGTGATTACACCACGTGGCCCCAGCTGTCGTGCAGCCAGTTGTGTCAGATTTGGGCGGCCATTCCAGGGGTGGCATAATACATGCTTCAGCCCCTGGTAGGCCCTGGGTACACCGATGCCCTGGATACCTGTGGTATGCTGAGACAGGGACTGACAAGGCGGCCCAGTTCCAATTAGTGGATGCACCTAACGTACATGTGTGTTAATTTCGAGAGAGAACAGCTAGGCTGTGGGTCTGACTGGCAGGCCCACAGCCGGAGAAAGTCGTAAACCAATGAAGCAAAAGCAAAAAAATCTGGGTGATCATAGGATTGCAGACCCTACTCTCCTACATTCTCCTGCCACGCCACATTGTCTCTGGTGAAGGGTTGCCTTCCTCGTAAGATCTGGAAGGGACTGTACCCCGTACCGGTGGGGGTGATACGGTACGCCCATATCGTGCTTTGCACTTCTTTCTCCCAGTCTTTGCCTCTCGTGATGGCCGCCTGTATGGAGCCCATCAGCACCCTGTTAAACCTCTCTACTTGTCCATTGCTGGACGGGTGGTATATCGAGGTGTGTCTGAGTATTATGCCATTTCTGTTCGCAAACGTGACCCACTTGTCGGAGATGAACTGGGGACCATTGTCGCTGATAATGCTCCTGGGTATGCCTTCCCGGAGGAACACCGCCTTGAGGAAGCGTAGTATCTCGTCCGTGTCCATGATCTCGTTGATGTGCACTTCTGGCCATTTCGAGTACTTATCAATTAGTACACAGAGGTATTTGGGGATCCCCTGGTCGTCCAGTATTGGCCCCAGTATGTCCACAGCCACCTCTTCCCATGGGTTGCTGGGGTTCGTGAACTTCCCTAAGGGTGGTCTCATAGGTTTAAGTGTCTTGTCGGCACCCAGGCACTGCACACAGTCTCTCACGTGTCTCTCTACATGCGTGTCCATCCCTGGCCACCAGTATGTTTGTTTTGTCCTGGCTTTTGTCTTCACGATTCCCAGGTGGCCTTCGTGTAGTATGGTTAGCAGGGTCGGTACGATGTTCTCCGGTGGCACCACCCTGTCACCTCTGTAGACGAACACCCCGTCGTTTCCCACCGACAGCTCTTCTCTGACCTCGTAGAACTGCCTGATTTTTGGTCTTTGTCTCCTCCTTTCTGGCCATCCTCGTACGATATACGCCTTGATGTCATCCATATCGCCATCCGCCTCATACGCATTTTTCCATTCCTGCCTGCTGATGGCTTTTTCCGGGTCGTCAGTCAGGGCCACCATCTCGTCGTCGTCCTCCCTGTCATTGGAGGGACTGTCCATCGCGGATGCCCTGCTGAGGTAGTCCGCTATCTTGTTTCTGGAGCCTGGGATATACTCCACGTCGTACCTGTACTCCAGGAGTTTCAGTGTCATTTTTGCAATCCGGGGTGTGGCGCTGGCATGGCCGTCCGATGTCAATACCTTCACTAGAGGCTTGTGATCCGTCTTCACTTGGAATCTGGTGCCCCACAGGAACTGACGGTACTTCGCCATAGCCCACACCACCGCCAGCATCTCTTTCTCAATCACACTGAACTTTTGTTCCGACGCCGTCAGTGTCCTGGACGCGAAGCTGATCGTCTCCATTCCACCTTCCGGTCTTTCCTGCATGAGCACCGCTCCAAGTCCCTTCTCACTCGCGTCTGTCATCAATATTGACCGCCCCTGGGGATCGAATCCTTGCAACGGGATCGCTCAACCGATTTCCCGTTTCACTGTGTCGAACTCCTCCTGCGTCTCCTCGGTCCAGATGAACGCCGTCTTGTCTCTCGTGAGTTGCCTCATGTGGTGGGTTTTTGTGGCAAAGTGGTGGACGAACTTGCTATAGTACTCCGCCATCCCTAGAAATGACCGTACTTCTTCCTTGGAGGTGGGCGGTGGTGCTTCGCAGATGGCCTTCACGTTCCCTCTCTTCGGCGTTATTCCTTGCGCACCTATCTCGTGCCCCAGGTAGGTAACTGACGTCATCCCGAAGTGACATTTCTCCCACTCTGCCGTCAGGCCCTTCTCTTCCAGGATCTTCAATACTGCCGACAGCTTCCTGTCATGGTCCTCCAGCTCCGTCCCCATCACTAGGATGTCGTCCTGGAAGTATTGCACTCCCTCAATGTCCTTGAATAGGCGGGCCATTAGCTTCTGGAACACCGCCGCTGCCGAGGCGAGACCAAAGGGCATGCGGCAGAATTGGTAGCAGCCGAACGGCGTGATGAACGACGTCAATTTTTTGCTTGTCGGATGTAGCGCTACCTGGTGGTATGCCGATTGCAAGTCAATGGTGGAGAACCATTTCACTCCTTTCGTGCGGGCCAACATTTCTTCTATGCGTGGCAAGGGGAACCTTTCGACCACTATGCACTTGTTCAACTCCCTGAGGTCCACACAGAGGCGCACCTTGCCTGACGGTTTCATGGCCACCACCAGAGGCGCCAACCACTCCGCACTGTCGATGGGCTCAATGATTCCCCCTTCTTCCAGTCGGAGGAGTTCCTGTTGCACCCCTCCCTCACCGCAATCGGGATGTTCCGTACTTTGTGCGCTACCGGCCGGGCGTTTTCCTTAAGGACGATTTTGTGGGAGAACTTCTCTAGTTTCCCAATCTTCCCGCCGAAAACCTTCGGGTGCCCGCTCCGCCATTTTTCCGCCGTCGACTCCTCTCCGTCCAGAGTCACCATCACCTGGGTGTCCCCTCCTGGGTTCAGCTATACGCCCAACTCTCCTTGGTCCATCCAGCCCAGGACTGACGGTCCCTTCTCCGCGACATACAGCTTGCAGAGCGCACTCCGCTCCTTGAACTGGAACTTCAGCGTCTTGAACCCTACCATCGGGATTGGCTCCCCTGTGTAGGTGACGGGTCGAATGTCGGGGGGGTTCTAGTTGCGCGCCCCACGTGGGTCTGAACCTCTCATTCCATACCGAACGTTGGACGATGGTGTATGGGGATCCTGAATCCGCCACGATGGTGATGGGTATTCCTCCAATAATCATGTCGCACTGGGGTTTGCGCGTTCTTCTCCCCTCAATGCCCAGTACCTGGTCTTCTATACACAGGACTTCTTCGTCTTCTTCACGGCCTTCCACTTCTTCCCCCTCGTCCTGTGCCACAAACTTCACTGCCTGCTGTCTCCCTTTCCTTCGGCATACTTTCTCGTAATGACCTACTAGGCCGCAGAACGCACACTTGGCTCTGAATGCGGGGCACCGTTTGTCGTGCGCAGCATGGCTCGAGCTTCCGCACCTGTAGCATCTCATGGCTTCGCCTTTTTCTTGTTTCCATGGCTGTCCGGGTCTTGTTTTCCCTTTGGTCACTCCTTTGTACTCCCCCGTCGCGGGTTTTCCCCGTGTCTGATGGTCCGCGTCGTCCACCTTGTTGACTGTGAGCCTGGGGGCCGGTTCTCTCTTGGCCGCTTCCGCACAGCGTTTGGTTAGTACCGCTCTTTTCACTATGGCGATCACCTCGTTCAGCGTCGCATCTCCATTCGCCCATAGTTTGTCCTGTACTGACTTGCTTGTCGTGTGCATGACGATCTGGTCCTTGATGAATTCATCCTGTAGTCCGCCATATTTGCACGTCTCGCCAGTTTTCGCAGCGCCGCTACGTAGTCATCTACGGATTCCCCCGCTTCTTGCTTCCTCTGCTGGAAGTTATAGCGGTCGATGGAGGTGCACACGGCTGGCCGATAGTGGTTGTCCAGGTCTTCTATGGCATGGGTGAACACGTCTGTGTCCCCTACCTGCCTGATGGTCGGTGTGAGGTTTTGAAACACCCGTATTCCTTCTGGTCCCAGGTTGTGTAGAAGTATCCTCTTCCTCCTGGCACTAGAGAACGCCTCCTCATTCTCATCTTCTAGCGCTTCCAGGTAGTTTTTGAAGTACTCCCTCCAGTCTTCCCACTTCATTATGGGTTCTCCCGGGCGTGGTAGGAACGGGATCGGCGTCGTCAGAGTCGATGACTGTGCACTCATTTTGGCTTCCACCAGCTTCCTTGGGCTACCTGGTGCGTCTGTCCCCGCTCCCCTGCTTCGGGTACCTGGGACTGCGTTCGAGCTGGTTGCTCCGTCGTCCCCCGACTCCGCCAGGGTCTCCTCTGTGGTTCCGCTGTCCGCCTGCGATATCCTCTACCTCGTGGCCGGCTCCTTTACTGCCCACGTCCCGGCGTTTATCTGCCTCTGCCGCGCTCTCTCGGTGTGTAGGCGTCTGTCCTCAACCCCTCCGGTCTTCTTACCGCGTGGGGTGGTGTCTCTCCTGGTGGACCTCTTCTCTGATGCAGGTTGGGGGCACCTTCCTCTTGTTGCACGTAGGGTTCTCACTGTCCCAGTCTCGTCGCCACTGTAATGATGCTGGATGCCAGGCTATCTGTAGATTTCCCCCCAGTAACTCTCAGGAGGCGCTCAGGTGATTGCAGAAACCTTTATTACACTTATAACTCAGATTGCCGAGAGAGCGCCGGGCAACACGCTCCGATCGCCGTCTCTCACTCGCGCGGTGTCACGCATGCGCAGTAGCGTCCAAACGGCCGCTACGCACATCGCCGTCTTCACGTAGTGCGCGCGTCAACTAGACCGCGACACTACACATAC
Source organism: Triturus cristatus (assembly GCF_964204655.1). Taxonomy (NCBI): domain Eukaryota; kingdom Metazoa; phylum Chordata; class Amphibia; order Caudata; family Salamandridae; genus Triturus; species Triturus cristatus. The sequence goes on along the minus strand of NC_140581.1, from coordinate 5,008,172 downwards.
CTGGCACACTTGGGATAAGAAAGCAAAAGACACACAAATGAGGGATGAAATGCAGAACAAATCAAAACATTCACCCACAGTCAAGAGATCTGGGTTAAATCCATCATTCTTTTGCTCACCATGCCACTCCAGTTCAGACCCAGCCATATGCAAATCAGTCTTGACCCTGTGGCTCATGGGAACAGTCCAGCCCAAACTGCCAGGTTAGGTCCTCCCTGGACCAGAAACAAGCATCCTAGAACCGGTTTTGGGGTTTTTGCATTTGTCACCCCATAGGATAGAAGCATGAGGGGCCCACCTAGGGGGCAGGGGCATAAGGGCATCAGGTGCCCCCATAGGATAGGGGCATGAGGTGCCCACCTAGGGGGCAGGGCCATGAGGTACCCACCCAGGGGAAGGGGAATGAGGTGCCCACCCAGGGGAAGGGGCATGAGGTGCCCACCTAGGGGGCAAGGGAATAAGCTGCCCACCCAAGGGCACCGGTGCTCCCCATAGGATGGGGGCATGAGTAGCCAACCCAGGGGGCAGTGGCATGGGGTGCCCACCTAGGGGACAGGGGAATGAGCTGCCCACGCAGGGGGAAGGGGCATGAGGTGCCCACCCAAGGGCATCAGGTGCCCCCCCATAGGATAGGGGCATGAGGTGCCCACCTAGGGGGCAGGGCATGAGGTGTCCTCCCAGGGGGAAGGGGCATGAGGTGACCACCCAGGGGTTAAGGGGAATGAGGTGCCCACCTAGGGGGCAAGGGAATAAGCTGCCCACCCAAGGGCATCAGGTGCCCCCCGTAGGATAGGGGCATGCATAGCCCACCTAGGGAGCAGGGGAATGAGCTGCCCACCCAGGGGGCAGGGGCATGAGCTGCCCCCCGTAGGATAGGGGCATGAGGTGCCCACCCAGGGGCTGTGGCATGGGGTGCCCACATGAGCGGAAGGGGCATGGGATGCACAGTCACTAGGGTAGCCACAGTTGTATTTATCAGTGCAAACACTGGCTCCACGGGGATCACAGGGACAGTAGTGCATTGCTGTCACTCTTCAGCTTGCATAAGTGTGACATTTCTGTAGTTTTGGTGTGAGTGACTTTCAGCTGACAAATGTTACACTTTCTCCTATGTAATTTAACGGCTAGAGCAGTCGACCTCGAAATTGGGGAACCCCATTAGAGCCTCTGCAACAATGTTAAACATCCTATGATTCTGGGCAAATCCCTTCATGTCCCCCTGCCTAACAACAGCAAAAATAAATTAATGTGTCCGTCTGTAACAAAACTGGTGCTCATGTAAAGCACTCTGATACCTTCAGGTCAAGTTTTTGCTATATAAAACACTACTAAGAACAAGCATTTGCAATGCAATAGGTCTCGCATTAATAAAGTTTGAGGTATTGGCATTGCTAATAATAATGTAATACCAATAGCTCAAACATTCAGTAATGCGAGACCTATTGCATAGCAAATGCTTGTTATTTAATATATCACTTGTAATATACATTAAAAGTGTTTTAAAAAAAAAAAAAACATTGAAAAAGCATGGTAGGCTTGTCAAGGCCAGATCAATTTGCTTTACCAGTGTTTGTTTAACATTGTATGCATCATTTCAAAATACCAGCACTCTGGAAAGTAGTTTTGGGTAAACATTCAAGACTGCCTGAAGGTGCCAAACCTAACAAGTGGTCCATGTTGTAGCTTTCGGATGTGAAGATAAAATTGAGCTATTAGCTGTGAATGTGTCTGTTGAGTCCACAGCATGTTTCTATCTGCTTACTTCAGTTTTGCTTCAGGTGTTTTGTTCCAGACTTTCTGGTTTCTTTGACAACACGGATTTCCCTTTCCTATGGCCACACCCCTCATTTAGAATTCACGAACTCTAAGGTCACATGTGCCTCCTGTATTCTTGCAGCCTGGGGGCGAAGACACTCCTCTGGTAGTGAACACACAGCTGTGCCCTGTTGCATGGATGTGAGCCTGTCTGAGCGGGATGGATAACAGGCTACACTTCTGTGAGTGCGATAGGAATCGCTTCTAGTTCTAGCTCCGATACCTCTGCTACTAAACTGGAGTAAACGCTTGGAATGGTTCCCTTGAAAGCTCAATACTAACACAAATACACCAAAATAACCAACACTGACCTTGAGTTCTTCTGGAGTAACATGTTACTCACCACAAAGCGATTCAACCCCCTTCAGTGGAAGCAAGCACTATCTACATGCAAGTAGGCTACATAGAAAGAGAAGAACAATGCATAGTGAGGAGGAAGAGGATGGAATGTTCTGAAGTTGATGGCATGAGGTCCAACCCAAGGTCTGTACCCGGAGCTCATCACACAGGGATATAACTCGTGCTGATGTGCAAGAACCCTGAGTTCGCCGCCCTGCTGTGGTGAATAGAAGAGTGCACTGCATGTGTCGCGTGACACTGGGGCACACACGGCAGCTCGGAAGTATGTTTGTGACGGAATCAATACAACTGTTTACATAACGGAGAAAATAGTGTTGAATGCCGCGGTTAGTTTAAATGAGCATCCGTAAGCAGTGAGGTTAAACCATTTTAGATACATCATAAACATTTACATATTAAATATACAATAATAATTAGAAACAAAACCGTTAAAACCCGTTCCCCCAAATTAAACCCCTCCCTCGGTGTTTGTGAAGTTAATGGCAGTTTCAAAATCAGGCGAGGATATTGTGGTAGAAGGGGGTTCATTTTACAACCTGTCACTCACTCGGAGCAAGAAGGGGACCTTGCTATTCTTACCCTCCTCACTTTCAAAAGCTTCCATTCCAGCCTCGGAGCTCATTCACCATGGCATGCCTTTGCACCTGCATCCGAGCTGGGCTTCAAAGTTACTACAGAGGACCCCATAACATAACATCATAGCATGAAATAACATGGCATGTATCCTTGCTAGCACATATTCAACTGGGAGGTTCTTGGCACTATGTAACAGATGTCTATTGTTACCCAACTATATGGTACTTCTTTCATCCATCTTAGGGGTGTGACAGGCTGTATGGACTGCCAACATGTGATGGGGAGGAGTCACACAATCACCAGACGCAGCCATGTAATGGGGGACACCACATTCCAGCCCTGGGCTTCAACAGGTGCAGCGGCAATCAACCAAGACTACAACACCTATAATGCACTATGTCATTGAACCACAGGAATAGAGCATAATATACTCGATAACATCTGGTAAACTTGTTTTCAAAGGAGTGTGTGTAGAGCTTTGCCACAAATGAGAACTTTCACAATGTTGCCAAGTGGTAGCCTACTTTTTCCTAGATCAGCGTATCGCTGGTTAAGACAATCCTACACACGCAGTCTCTTTCTTCATGCAACTGAGACGTGACACTGGTGCTATGCGACCCGCGTAGCCTCTCCCGTTTGTATGGCCTGATCAGAGAGCCCGGGCAAGCAGAGTACAGACACCCACGCCACAAGTGTAGTGTGAAATAAAGACAGAGCCCTTACCAGACTGCGTGCAGGTGAGGCGCCCACTCGTCCGGTCCCGCAAGTCCACACGTCCTGCGCCTCTGCTGGGAAGCGGAGAGCAAAATGTTGAAGAAACCAAAGGCACACAAACACACCGAGAGCACACAGCAAGCAAACCCCGGGAACGAGCTGCCACTCACACCTCCGATAGCTGCCTGTGAACGGGGTGATTCACAACATAAACCATCTGCAGGAATGCCTGGAGTACAAAGAGCTGCCGTTTACTGAGGCCCGAGACTGGCGGGTGACAAAGAGACAGCGCCGCTTCACAGTGCTGCCCTGGAACAGCGCTGCTTCTGGCGGCGGCCCCGCACGGGGCTTCATGCCCAATCCAGAGCCCTCTGCTTTATAATGGATGCGTTCCCGGAGGAAACCAGGCACTTTTACAGTGGTAAAATATGACAGATCTGGCCTCGAAATAAATGCTGGGGTGCACAGGTTTGAAATTAAGCCCCAACTTTGTACTCCTGGCCTCTGGGCATAATACACCCATCACTACCTCCATGGTGTGCTGTTACCCCTTCTGCATCTAAAGGCCTGCCTCTCGACCGGTAATACATATGGCTGTGTACATCCAGACTGGTGCATGCCCTTGTAATCGCTGCTTTACGGTAACTTTGAGGTCACCTTGTGGGATTCTGCGTGTGTCTTTACTACACTGGAAAGTATTATTTGTAAGTGACACATTGGTGGATGATGGTGCGAGTTCATTTTTTATGACAGGTTACATTCCTGTCCCCTTTCCTAATACCTATGATAGGTTTGTGATCACTGTGTAAACAGGTCAATGTCACTTTCCTTATTTTGGGCCTTTGAATGGACGCTAACAGTTGACTGTGCCTGCAGCCTAGTTTTCAGGGAAACGTCCAACGAGTTGGTGTTTACAACCGTGGCCTCACCGAAGATGTGTGTTTTATTCTGATAACGTGAGCAGGCGCTGTTCTGATTGTGCGGGGTGGGGCTATTATTGCGAGTTTGCATCGGCCCCCTGGCGTCGCCTGATTGCTGTTTTATTTATCGCATCCCAAGCAGAACGCCTGGAAGTCTGCGAATTTAGAGTGAAAGCCATGTTAGGTGCCGGCGAAGGACAGGTTAGTAATCAGTGGCTAAAGGGGCGTGTCCGTTTGCTCTTATTTTAGTATCTGTTAGTATTGCCCACACGGCCAAAAGTGTTAGCAGAGATGATTGGCTGCCATGTTGTTTGATTAATAAATGTTCAGTCCTGCCTGCAGCATACTAAATACATTTAGTTACATAATACACATGGATTATGAGGTGTCAGAGAGAATGGGAAAGTAGTAAAGCGCTTACAACAGCGACTTAGATTACATCCCGCTCCGCCAAAAGTGTTGTTTAGTAAATAATTGCCTCATGCCCATTCCGTCCTACCTGCAACCCGTTACATTAATAAACACGTTACTGAAAGGCGACATGAAGCCGCTATAAAAACTCTTCATAAATGCATACTGTACATCTGAACCATGAGGACGACCGACTGACTATCCAATCCCGTTTAGTTTGGCTGTGGAGCACAAGGCCGGATGGATGCTGCACCGTGGGGCAGTCACTCCACACTGGGGCATTCTAGGGTGGCTGGGAGTAGCAGGTCGCCCCACACACAGGGTGGATTCCTCCCACTGAAGAAACCCGCAGTCAGAAGAAACACTTCCAGATGCTCTGCCTTGAGCAGCTTACACAAAGACGCGAACTGTGCCAAAAACATCACGTGTCGCAGGTTCCATTCAGGCCCTTGTGTCAAAGTGTTTCTTCAGGCAGCCGGCCCACCGCGTTCACCACTTCCTCTCTGCAGCCGAGATTAGGAAATGTGCAACAAGTCTCCCACGGTTTATAAAACAGGGACCTGAAATCTCTGCTTCCCAGCCGGCAACAAGGACCGGGAGGTGGGCAGGAAGAGGTGAAAGGAATGGACACGCGTGACACTGAGAATTAGAACGAGAAGGGAGAACCAAATGGCAGAGAAAGCCATCACTTTCGTGATCGCTTCAAAAACAAAGAAGCACGCGAGTGGTGCGTGCGCGCGCCATGGCCTATTGGTGTCTATTACGCGCACCAAGCGCGTAATAGACACCAATAGGCCAAGGGTGGAGCAATGCACCCGCCTCTGGCCACTAGCGTGCAGTCTTTTATAAAAAAAGATGCACGCTAAGGCCAATCACGTACCACAAAAGGAATCGCACAAGCGTGTGCGATTCCTAGGTCAGCTTGATTCGCCGACAGATGTTGGGTGCTTCAGGTGAGTTAACGGGTGTCTTGACTCTTCAGCCACGAGGTCCAGGAGGCGTCGACGACGACCATGAGCTGGATTCGAGCTGTCCCACGAACTCTGTAGAGTGCTGCGGTGTCGGCAACCAGGATGGACCCAACAAGCCTTGGCAACGGCAAGTCACGTGGAAATAGAAGAACGACGTTGGTGCAGACCAGCAAGGTCTGGGGGACTCACCCAGCTCGGGTAAGTCGGGGCACGTCTGGAGCAACCAGGAAAGCCCAATCAGAAGAGGAGTTACCTTCGTGGGGACCCACTAGCCAACAGGCTAGCGATCACGAAGGAGCCTCGAGCGGTCGCACTTGAAACTGGCCCACGGGTCACTCATGGAGTGGGGGCCAGAGATCTTCGGTGCAGGAGGTGCTCAAGGCTGGGGCTACTCTGAGCCCAAAGCACAACTTCGAGGAAGACCAGGAAGATGATGGATCGGGAAAAGATCACGGTGTCCAGGGGTCACGGTTCCATGTCACCCACGATAGCCATGGGCCTCAGCTTTGCTGTGGACTCAGGGTAGCCTCGGGGAAGTCTGAAAATCCACCTCTGGCGTCCGGCTGGAGCTTCAGATTTGCAGACCGGACAGTTGCTTCTTTGGTGCCTGCCAAATAGTGGAGTCACTCTTTGACCCCAAGGGAGATTTCTTTAGTCATCTAGTGAAAATAGAAAGTCGAAGGTTCAGGATATGTTGCAGAGTTTCGTCCAGGGTAATCTAAAGTCTCAAGGACTGGGTTCCCATACTTATACTAAGTTTGGGGGTTGGACATACTCTAGGGACCCACCTATGGGAGGGTTTGGAAAGACGGGGGTTCAACCCATTTCCTTTGTCCAGTTTCGCGCCAGAGCAGGGGCAGGTAGCCCCTGCAACTGGTTTGAACTGGACTATGCACAGGGACACCAAGTGTGCCCCCAGTGCAGTACTTCAAAGCACTAGAGAGTGCTCCCGCCCAGCCCCAATTCACATCTGCCTGCCTGGGGAGGTGGTTACACCTCCCTGGGACAGGAAACCTATTGTCCAGGCCTCCCCTGCCGGAGTTTCGGTCAGCAGCAGGAGGAGGCCCGACCCGTGTCTGTGGCAGTGACATCCATTTTGTGATGCCAGTGCTTTAGAAAGTCTTTACCGGGTAGACCAGTGTGAACATGTCTCTCCCTCTAGAAGGGTGGAATGCTACCCCTGCCGCCAGAACTGGCAGGGGGGGGGGGGGTAGTATTCCAAAGTGTCTGACACCAAACACGACATGTTTCCGTGCAGCCAGTCCAAAGTTAGCATTTACCGCAAGGTTGTAATGCACTTAAGAGTATATGGTCTGGCTGCACCACAAACGGCATCAGAGGAGGTACTCCTAACGCTGCAGAGGGGCTCTGCTCATGCAGGGGCACCCCCTCACATAAAAACCAAGCACTCTGCCTTCAGGATTGTTAAGGCCTGCCATAGGAGTGACTTACAGTTTTTATATGTGTGTGCAATGGTAGTGATATAGGTAGCCTATACCACGGTAAGGGGTGCATGTACCACCTTACCCAGGCTGCAGTAGCAGCCCTGTGGTGTCATTTTGGAGTGCTTCCCAGGGGTGGCATAATACATGCTTCAGCCCCTGGTAGGCCTCTGAGGTACCTATGCCCTAGGTACATAATATACCATATGCAGGGGCTTATAAGGCACTCCAGAATCCAATTAGATATGTACCTAATGTACATGGAAACCATTTTAGAGAGGAAGCAGCTAGGCTGGGGTCCTGATTAGCAGGGCCACAGCCAGACTAAGATCGAAAAACAGTGAAACACCAGCAAAAAGTGGGGGTACCCATGTAAAGCAGATCCTACTCTCCTACACAGGCATTGTTAGAAACTCCGTGGCAACACCCTCAACTCCAGAGCTGACAAATATAACCAGATATAAACACCCAGAACTTACCCAGAACCAACGCTGTTCAGTTTGCACTATTCAAGAGTCTAAACGTTGAAGAACAACTAAAGCATCTTTGAGAAGCAAATAATACCTCCACGTCCGACCTCCCAGTCACAGTCCTTGCATACGTGAGGGTCCGCTCCCCCTGTAGACATCCTCTAGCAAAAACAAGCATTGGCATAGCCAGTAGATCTCGCCTTTGGGACCCTATAAGTGTTTAGCTAGAGCTATTGGTTTTGTCAATGTTTGTAATGGCAGCCGGGCATATTAGTTTGAAATTAGTATAATATAATATATATAGATGTATTGATATCAGTGATAGAGAACAAAAGTTTGAAGTTGTGATTATAGGGGCTTAGAAATAAACGTGAGAAAGGGAGATGGAGTTAGTATGAGGGGAGAGTAATTGAATATATAATTGTACCCAGAGGAAGGATAAAGTGTTATAGAGAAAGAGTAGTAAGAGGGAATGAGTTTGAAATTGTGTATGTGCTTGAGCGAGAGATGGAGAAAGTGAGAGAGAGAATGACAGAATCAGAGGGGGGAATAGATAGTGTGTGTTGTGATAATAGCGACTTTATGAGATAGTAAAATAATGTTAATGAGAGGAGGCACCGTTAACCACATTACGATGCACTGCTCCACGCTGTCGAATGGCGCACAAAAGATTCTGTCTGCAGTGGGGGCTGTGGGCATAGATCACGGACATCCAGAGACCCGGAGCAGTGGTGGTCATAGAGGAGCAGGGGCACTATCACAGAATCAAACTACAAGTTGCTGGGAGAGGGAATAGGAATGGGAGGATGGGTAGGAAGGTCGGGAATCTACAGGCAGAGAGCTCTGTGACTGAACAGAGTTCTTCACAAAAACCGGGTCACGTCGGAAAGCAAGAAAAAAAGTAACATTTTAAAACAAAGCTGCACAAAACATCGCACAGAAGCTTCATTAAAACAGTGGCATTCAAAACAAGCTCAAGCAATCACAGAAAAACTTGGGAAAGGAACACTTTTCAAGCACTGCACTCATACTTGTGGCGGCATCCACCTTGCGGGAGCGAGCAGCGGCCATATATTTGTAATTAACGTGGCCGGGCAACTGCTCGCTCCTGCAAGGTGGATGCCGCCACATGCACCAGTGCTTGAAAAGTGAAGACCGATTGCTAAAGGCCCTCTCCTAGAGCAGCGCATGCGCGTTGCCTAGGCGAGACCTTAAAAAACTACTGCTCCCATCCCTACCCTCCAGGCCTGGCCCACATCCTGTGGAACATAACACCTGACCTTACCTCCAGAAACCCTGTTGTGTTTTTTCTTGAATTCTGGATCAAGCAGATGGACTCAGTGCATGTCTCTGGATGTGCCTGGTAAGAATGTATTAAAAACTACGGTCTGCTCTAGAGACCTTTTCTTGATGCAGGTGGAGGCTTGGCTTTGGGTCCCTGCTTTAGTGGGACGCCAGCCTCCTCCGTGTTTCATACGTAAGAGCTTCGTGGAACGAAACCCGTGGATTGCCTCTCTCCCAGGGCAGGGGGTCTGGACTCATGGACTTTCGCGCTTGGGGCACGGTGTTTCTCTGGTACCATTGCAGCACATACGCTGTGCTGCCTGTGGTGTCTGCGGTGCAGCCTTGCAAAGACTTGTGGTGTGTACAGGGTGCACAAGGGCGCTTGCTTTGGGCTGTGGGGGCCGCGCTGGAATTGGCCGGTGCACACCTTGTGGGCCACGTTGGTTTCCACATGTACGGAGATTGGCAGGATGTGGCTGTGGGGTGTGCTGGGACGTGTCCATTAGTTGGATTGGCATCATAGCAACAGGTGTTTCAGTAAGCTGTTTCTGGAGTGCTTTCCCTGATTGGTTATGGAATCTAAAACGAGGTGTGCTTTCTTCTGTTCTGTTGCTCATCTTGGAGGCTGGCAAGAGATCAGAGAAGTGGAATCATTGGGAGGAGGAGGTGCTGGCTGGGCCTCCGGCTGCGCCTTCCTTAGCTGATGTCCAGAGAATAATAGAGGCTGCTGTTTCAGCTGCTTTTCAGACCAGAGAAGCGGTGGGGCCTCGGAGGCAGAAGCTATTCCCCTCATCCTGACTGTAATTTAAAGCAGGAGGTGAAGGGGCGATTTATTCAAAGGTCAGACCTTCACAGTGTTTTTCAACATGTGCGGGACAATTTGGGCTTTCCAGTACCCTCAGTAGCTGAGGAATTATCAAAGAAAGGAGCCTGAATGTCTGCCCGTTCACCAGTCTGTCTGGAATGTGCTGGAAGGGGAATGGAGGGGTGCGGACAAGCATACCTTTGTCCGGTTCCTTGCTAAAAGATATCCTTTGCAGGGGTTTGCTGAGGAATTCTCTTCCATCTTGAAGGCTGATATGCTGTTGACTGGCCTTACTTCTCTGAGTATAGTGGTTTCTGATGTTGCGGTGCCTTCAGACCCTGGTGAAAAAAGGGTTGAGGGGCTCTGAAGAGGTCGTTTGCTGCTTTCAATGTGGCAGTTCGGTTTGCCGCGTATACTGGTCATCTGGTTCAGTCTCTGCTGAAGGGCCGTTAGAGTATCTCGGAGCAGCTGCTTCAGGGTGATGATGATCCCTCCGAGTCGTTCACTATGTTGGAGCAGCAGTTGCATTTTTTGTCTGACCTGTCTTTCAATTCACTTATTGCCTCGGCTGCGGCAGCTGGGGCCTCTGTTGTGGCTAGTTGTAGCTTAAGCCTTGGAAGGCAGAGGTAGCCCAGAAGAGTGCTCTCATAAAGATTCCCTTCACAGGCTCCAAGCTGTTTGGTGATTCCTTGGAGGCTATGATCAAGACGCCGGAGGACAAAAAATTGTTGGCCCCTGTCCGTCCACCCCTGAAGGGTAAGTTTGCTGACTATAAAAGGGCTTTTGGGCAGGCTTTTTAGACAAACATGGCCAGTCAGCCCTTTCGTGGTATGTGACGTGGCCGTAGAGTCCCTTCTTTTCATAAGGCCCAGGTCCAGCAGGGAGGTTCAGATGCCACCAGTCAGGCTAATTCGTGACTATCATTTGTTTCTGGGAGGGGCCCGGTGGGGGATTGCCTCAGGATTTTTTTGCCAGTCTGGGAGGAGCGTGTCGGGATCAGTGGGTCCTGCAGATTATCAGACCGGGGTATCGTATAGAGTTTATGACTCCTCCCTTGGAAGTCTTCCGTTCTACCCGTTCCGGGGTCGCCTGCGAAATGTAAGGCCCTGTTGAGGGGGGTTCAGGACCTGTTGGACAAGGGGGCTATTGTAAGAGTTCCTGTGGGGCAACAGAGCAAGGGGGCTTACTCTGTCCTTTTTCTGATAAGGAAACCGATTGGTGATTATCGATTGGATTTAAAGGCTGTGAATTTGTGCATTCCTCACCAGTCATTTGAGATGGTGACTCTGCAGTTGATTCTTCCCTTCCTGCCGGTGGGGAATTTTCGAACCTCTCTGGATCTGAGGGACGCTTATTTTCATGTGCCAGTACACCAGCACTCACAGAAGTTTCTGAGGTTCTGTGTGGGCAACGAGCATTTCCAGTTTCAGGTATTGCCATTTGGGCTCTCTGCTTCACCTAGGGTGTTTACCAAGGTGCTGACTCCTTTGGTGGGATTGTTGCATGGGCAGGGGATCCAGATGGTTTCCATACTTGGATGACTGGTTTATTTCTTTCCTCTTCTTTTCCTAAGGCTCAATCCCAGATTCAGCATGTCTGCAGTCTTCTGCAGAGGTTCGGGTGGTTGCTGAACCCAGGGAAGTCCCATTTGAATCCCACTCAGGAGCTCTTGTTCATTGGAGGGGTCTTCAACATGAGGGTGGGGAATTTGTTCCTTTTCTTGCCACGCAGGATGACTCTTGTGAAAGAACTGAGGGCAGTCTTGGCCTCTCCAGCTTCCACGGCAAGGCAGTGGTGAAGTGTGCAGGGGTTGAGGGCCGCATCTGTCATGATTATTCCTTGGGCCAGGTTGCACTTGTACCCCTTGATGAATCGCCTCCTTCGCCTCTGGTGTCTGGGGTCACAGGATTATGACCAGTTGATTCTGCGGGATCCGGGTATCTCCCAGGAGTTGGTTTGGTGGTTGGATGTGGGGAATCTCATGAAAGGTTCTCCTTTTGTGCACCAGGACAGGATGGTTTTGACAACAGATGCCAGTGAACTGGGTTGGGGGGGCCGAGCTTGCTCATGATTCGGTTCAGGGTGTCTGGTCAGTCCCGGAAGCTCGGATGTGTTCTAACTGTTGGGATTTGAAGCCAGTCCAGCTGGCACTGGTTCATTTTTAGGTCTCGCCTTCGCAGCGCGCAAGCACTGCTTAGGAGTGACCTCTTGGAATCGCTCAGGACTTTTTGGGAAACTCGTTTATGTACTGCACTGTTCCCAATGAGCCCTCGTGCATGTGTGGCATTTACCTTGCGGGAGCAAGCAGCGGTGCCATCTGTTAGCAATTATCGCGCCTGCCGCTGCTCCCTCCATCAAGGTAAACACTTTTGCTTTTTTTTCTGCTTTCAATTGGTGCCTGCTGTACTTTTATTTCAGACCTGCAGGGACGCAGCTATCGGCCCTGCGGCGGCACCAGGCTTTCAGAGGCCCGCAGTAGCCAATGGGAGCTCTTTGAAGGTAACTATTTTTCAACTAGCCCTCCTCCCCTTCACGCATTTCCTTGTGATTTTATTTTTCATCAGTTGATTTACTTTGGCCTGTCGTCTAAATGGCACTGAAATCTGTATGTAAAGCATCTGATTGATCAAAGAAAAGACACACCAAGCTACAGACATTCTTGGGTTCAATGCTCACATGACAACCCGTGGTTGGAATTCCTCATACGAGCGCCAAGACAGCCTCCTCTTGTGGGCAAGTTACAACTCCGCTTTAGTGCGTGAGGCCTGCAAGGCTGACTCCCTTTGTAGCGCGCGCGCTTTGTTTTGAGAAGTTTCTCTGCCTCTCCTTGTCCTGATGCTGGTAATCCCTGGTAGAACGCCGCCCCACCCTCTACATCCGATGCATCCCCGGCCATCTGTAATTACCCGCTGTGTAACCCCTGGGGTTGTATGCACTCCGTTAGCCTTTTCTTTGCCCCTCTTTTGTTTGCCGAACAAAGTAGTGAATAAAGGCGGGTTTTTATCTGTTTCTGATATGAGGGAAACAGCACGTGAATGGGGCCGAAGTTTAAATTAGCACGTTAATTACAGATTGCATGCATGCAAGATAATAAAAGTCCCCATGTTGGTAAAAGACCAGCGACATTAATTACAAGCACGCCCAGAAACCGCGCTTTGCTTTTTTTTTTATTACAATTTTTATTCAATAACATAACAGTGCAGATCCGCATGTGTTACAGCAACCTCATATAGTTTTCTTTACAGTCACTCATTCATATCAATTTTATCGCGATACATCTATATTCTCATACCCTTACACGTCTTCGTCCGACCCACTATCCTGTTCTGGGGGTGAACAAATTTCTCTGTGTGTTCCACTTTCCCCACACCCTAGCCCATTTGCGAGGCCATCTACGATTTACAAAGGTGGTCTTCTCCGCCACCATGACCATATCCACATCTCTATACCACTGCGCTATTGTTGGTAGTGTTCCCACACCCCATTTCTGCGCTATGTTCCTTTTTGCTATCGTCATGCCAGTTGTGGCCCACAGGCGTTCAGCATGGTTAAGGTCTGTCGGACCCCAGACGTTAAGCAGACAGCACTGGGGCTCGACTGGAACCTGCTTTCCGGTGACCTCTATAATCGTGCCTGTCACCTCCTCCCAGTAGGTCTTCAGTTTCGGACATTCCCATAGCGTGTGATAATATGTACCAATTTCCCCGCATATGCGCAGACAGTTAGGTTCAGGAGCCCTCCCCATCTTGTGTAGTACCGTCCGAGTGAAGTAGGTCCTATGTAATATTTTAAACTGCACCAGACGTAATCTGGAGGAAATTGCCACTTCTTTAGGTGAAGCTAGTGCCTCTCGCCAATCAGGATCATCCATATCTCCAACTTCAGACTGCCAAAGTTCCCTGGTCCGGTCGAATATTGATAATTTTTTTTATATGTCAGGGATGTCGCTTTTTTTGGTAAGGTGATCGGTGAGCAGTCGGTCCTCTAAGGGGGAAGCCACTGGAAGTGACGCCTCCGCTGGGAGTGCTGCTTCGATTGCATGCTTGATTTGGGTGTATTGGAACCTTTCGCCTAGCGCCATGGAGTACTGTTCCTGCAGGTGAGTGAAGCTGACCACCTTCCCCTTTTGCCAAAGATCCCCCAGTCGGGAGATACCAATTAAATCCCAACTGTGGAATCCCTTACTATTGCCCAGTGTTCCTAGTTTACATGCGCCCCATAAGTGTGTATGTTTCGTGAGTGTGTCAGTCCATCCCAAATCCCTGTTTACTGTGTGCCAGATGTGGACAGTATGGGCCGCCGGGCCGATAAGGTCTCGGGTTTTCCGTGTATTATAGAGTGCTCTATTGAAACCACCTTTCCCTAGAGTCAGTCTGTCAAGGTGGTAAGCCGGGTCTGAATCTGGTACGTGTAGCCAGTGATTAATGACTGTAAGTTGCGAGGCCCAGTAATAGGCCTTGATATCCGGAAGAGCAAACCCCCCCCCCCCCCCCGCCCCATCATACCAGCTCCTCACCATTTTTATTGCCGCCACTCTCGGCGGAGGGAGGCTATCTCAGCGTTTACTGCTTTGAAATATGAGTCCGGGACTGGATAGGGGTATTATGCAGGGCATATAAAAATCTGGGCAAAGCCATCATTTTTAAAAGAGCCGCCCTGCCGAAGAGTGAGAGCGGCAATGACTTCCAGTGTCTAATATCGCGTCTTAGTCATTGCAGGGGGGCTTGTAAATTTAGTGTCAGGAAAGTGTCTGTGACTATCTGGACCTCGTAGTTTTGGGGGAGACGCGGGGGCGGTCCGTGTAGCAGATATAATACAGACTTATCCCAGTTGATGGCGTATCCGGATACAGAGCCATATATAGCGCAGATATTAAGCAGTGCATGGAGCGACCTCGTGGGTGAGGCAATATATAATAACACATCGTCCGCATACAAGGAAATGCGGTCTTCCCAATCCTCCCTCCATTTCAGTCCTCGAACCATGGGGTCCCATCATATCCATGCCGCCAGTGGCTCTAGAACCAGCGCAAACAACAGGGGTGATAATGGGCATCCCTGCCTTGTACCTTTCCCCAGGATGAATTCCCTCGATATGTGGCCATTAGCGACAACGTGCGCCACCGGATCAGTATAGAGTAGACGTATCCATGAGCAGAACTTCGGCCCAAATGTTGAAGGACCGCAAAGAGGAAGGCCCACTCCACCGATCGAACGCCATCCGCGCGTCCAGGGATAGGACCGCCGCGTCTTCCTGAATAGTGTGCTTCCGACTTATTACGCTTTGGAGCGTCTGAGATTCAGGGCTGTGTTCCTACCCGGCATAAAGCCGGATTGGTCCGGGTGTATTAATGTACGGAGATGGGGAGTAAGTCTGAGTGCCAGTGCTTTAGCTAAAAGGTTCCCATCGCCATTGATTAAGGAGATAGGACGTGCAGTCCTCCGCTGGCTTCCCAGGCTTATGAATGGCTACAATGCTTGCCAGTCTCTGGTCTCTAGGGAGTGTCCCTATTTCACGACTGGCTTCGAACATTTGCAGCAAATATGGGGTTATTTTGTCCGCCATGTGCTTATATAATTCTATCGGGATTCCATTAGGACCGATGTCTTTACCGGATTGTATTTGGGAAATGGCCAGTTTGAGTTCATCAGCTGTAAGGTGTGCTTCCAGAGTTTCGGCATCTTTAGACGTGAGCCGAGGCATATGGATATCATGAAGGAATGCAAGCGCTTCTGTACAGTGGTGGTATTTGTGGAGGTGTATACTTGCTCGTAGTGTCGTGCTAATGTGTCCACTATTTGTTTCGGGTCGGATGTGAATGCACCATCTTCAGTTCTAATCTACGCTATCCATCTACGCGCTCGATCCTTTTTGTCGAAACCGCGCTTTGTTACTGCCATTGGCTCCAGGCGCAGGTTGTAGCCAACGTCTGATGCACAATATAAAATGGCTGTCCGGGCTGCGAAGTGAACCTAAAGTAACAAGAGAAGGGGGTGTCTGAGATCCAAACCCAAGCACCAGGGCTTTAAGTAGGATGAAAAAACTGGGGGGCTTGAAAAGGGGCGTGGGCTATGTCATTAACGGCATGACTTAAACACCTAATTTACATTTCTATGATTTCCGTAGAGTGCCACCTGACCTGTATGTTGGTAACTCTCTGAGCTTTTTGTTATTGCATCCAGATATATAGCACAACAATTGACTAACACCAGCTAAGACTATTGGCTTTGTCAATGGCGTGAGCTGTTTAAGATAAATAAGTAACAACAATGATTCTGTTGAAAATAACATTGAAAATGTTTAATTTCTGAAATTGCGAGGCTGTGAATTCGACATTAATGAGGCCTGTGGAAGGGGTAGTGGTTTTAGTGTCTTTTGGGTGAGTTGCAGCCGGTATGAGGCAGCAGCGCCTCATCTGCACCCACTGTGCTCCAATGTCCCGGGGCGAGAGACAGCAGTGATAGAGTTGCAATGGGGTAAACTCCAGGCTTCTCACCATGTCAGCCACCTGGGCTCCTACCTCCAAGATCAGTCGCTGCCACCAACATCGGTCACTGTGGATAGCTGATCTACTGTGGGCCAAAATCTGTTCCAGGCTGGCACCGAAGTGACGCGGCCCAGCTGAAAAGTATTCCAAAGTAATGTGAGAGGGATGAGTGTGGTGTGTGCTTGGGAGAGTCCTGCCTTGATGAATCTTCAGCGGGCACTCTGTTGTGGCCGACTTACGCCTGCACCACAAACCATGCCCCAGTAGAGATGCAAACTACCTTAAATGCAGGCTCATGAACATTACATTCTTTCACCTATGTTAGGACTGCCAAGCCCTTCAGAACAATTTGGAAATGGTGAAAAGTAGAATACTGTAACATCTACAACTAAAAATAAAGGCAAAACAACACACTTATCTGGTTGACTTTGAGGTTAGCAAATCTAAATACACGATAAAAGAAAATTCCTGCAATTTGTTCAATTATCAGTGAGTAGAAGAATAGTGATACCTTGGCTTTCCACAAACCCCCCAGAAGTGGAAGATAGGATTATATAAACCCAAGAATAACGACCAGAAGAAGAAATAAAGATGAAACTGACTAGAACAGATAACAAGCATTGGCATAGCCAATAGGTCTCGCCTTTGGGACCTTATAAGTGTTTACCCATGCAACCGTTAATGTTGGTGCACCAAGGATATTGTGCTGCATAACTAAATACTTATAAGGTCCCAAAAGCGAGACCTATTGGCTATGCCAATGCTTGTTTCTCTTTGGTTGTACATTGGGATGTTCTGTTGAAGACAGAAATGTAGGAAGATGACTCTGTATATACTATACCAAAAGGAGGTATAGTGTGCAGAGAGACCAGTGGAACCCCAAAGGTAGGCAGAGGTAAAGTTAGATAGAACCTTACTCTCTATTTGGGGTTGTGTGGTCGAGCAGTAAGGCAGTATCAGAGGACAGTGTTAAGCATTTGTTGTACAGACTCAGTCAGCAAATTAATTCACACACTAAAAGACTAAACTTCAGACCATTTTTGTTTTTGTTATAAAAATATTCTTCTAGTTATTTTATTTTCTAGAACCAAGCAAGCCTGGCACAGGTAAGCAATAATTACTTTTATAGTAGTAATGCAGTTAGTAAAAAGTTTGAATTTGTAATTGTATATGCACTTTGTTTTGATTTACAGAATGGTTGCAGAGAAATGCAATACTTTGTAAATGCAGTACATAGACTTGAATGGGCTTTTCAGTAAAATACCTGGTAAATTACCTTTTAGATTATTTTCTTACACAGAGCAGTCTACCTGGATACTACTCTGGGGAATTTCTTGTAAACAGGTTAGTAAAAGCGTTTAAGTTAAACAGTACAATTTTAAACAATTTCTTTAGGTTTTCAAACTCCACACTTCATAACTTTTCCAAGAAAAACAGTCAATGTTATCCTATGGAGAAAAATAGTGTTATCAGTTTTAAGGTAAATATTTGGTTGTGGGAGTTGAAGTTCTGGGGGTGGAGTCAGGGGTCTCCCAGGGTCAAGGATGCACTCTTGTTACACCCTAAGTGGCACTAGGGCGGCGGTGTGCAGAGTGCTGAGGCCCAATGTTATCCAATGGAGCATAGGGAGCCTCCGGTTGGTAGCTGCTTACAAGCAGGCCACAAGGTTGTGGGAGCAAAGCTCCTGGACTTTAGCTCAGGGCAAAGGCGGATCCGTTTTAGCAAACAAAGTGCACCCGCAGCGGCCCAGGGGCGGCTGGGTGCAGGGTGCTGTTTTGGCATCAGGTGCCCTGTTCTTTTCAATGGGGATTTTTGGTTTTGGTTTACAGCTGCAGGCTCGGTCCAGGAAGACGTCTGGCAGGAACCAACAGCTGGCCAGGTAAGTTGGAGGGGTACAAGACAAAACAAAGAGTCGACATGGCACACATCCCTGTGTGCCATGCGCACCACCTACACTGCCCTGCCATACATCAGCCACCCCTCTAGCTGGGTGCCCTATGCCAGTGGTGTGGGCACAGGAGCATGAGCGCTGTGCCCCTACAGTACCCAGGTCCATTCCTGGGCACTGTAAGTGCAGTGCTGCCATTTAAGAGTACATGGTGCTGAGAGCTCGTCAAACACGAACTCCACAGCACCATAATGGCAACACTGAAGACTGAGAAGTTTGGTATCAAACTTCTCAGCACATTAAACCCGCACTGATGCCAGTGTGGGATTTAATGTACCAAGCACCACAGAGGGCATCTTAGAGATGCCCCCTGAAACCTAACCTACATTCCACGTCTGGTCTGGGAGGCTGCCTAGGCTGCCACACAGCAGACATGTTGCTGGACCCCTGGGTAGGAGAGCCCCTTCTCTCCTGGGCCTGCAACAATGCACATCCTGGGCGAGGTGCTAGGTCTCCTCTCCCAGGATGGACAGGGGGAAGCTTCTAAGGCATGCCACCTCTCTGAGCTTCCCCAGGCCACTTGCAGCCCCCACTCTGGCGGGAAGCCTGGACGGAAACCCCAAATAAGGACAGGGGATTTGCCAGCCTGCCAACCCCACCCCTCAGGTGGGGGAGGCAAGGTGAAGCACATCTCCGGCTGCTTGCCATCTTGAAGATGGGAGGCGCTGCCCTATCAGGACTAGGCTACTGCCCCCTCCCACAGGAGAGTGGCAGGATAGGGGGTGTACCCACCCCAGGGCAGGGACCCATTGGTCCCTGCCCTTTACCTACCTGTAACGCCCCTAAATCTAGTATTTAGGGGCACCCTGAACCTTCCTTCCTTGGATTCCAGATTCCGAAAAACACAGAAGAGCAAGAAGAAAGAAGACCTGCCGTGCAGCTGCTAAGAAGAGGAAGACACCAACTGCTTTGGCCCCAGCCCTACCGGCCTGTCGACCCTCGAACCTGCTCCTGCTACATCCCGGCACCTCTTGTGGCCAGCAACCTCACAAACCCCGGAGGACCTGGCTACCTTTGAGCTCTAAAGCACCTGGGACTCCCAGAGCAGAGGCTCTGCTCAAAATCAGCTTCTAATCCCTGGCATCAGCCCGGAGCCGCGAACCCTGCACACTCTGCACCCGCCAAGCCTGGCCTGTGCCGGAGTGAACAAAGACATCGAGGACGACCCCCCCGGCGACTGAGACCCTGAGTCCGGCACCCAAGGACTTCCCTCAACGCTCCTGACGACGTCTGCAGCCTCAGAACCAGGTACCCCCCACCCCCAACTGCGATCAACAGAGGGTAAGATTTCCTGACACCAAAAGGCACCCCTGCACCCGGTGCCCTGCGGCCCCCGGTGCCCAACTCCTGGGTACCTACCTATCCTCCAACTGCCCAACTTACCTCTCAAAGTGGTGGTGGCACCTGAAGAATCTTCGTCCCCGAGCTTGCAGCCTTTTTTCACCCAGGAGCTTCCCCATTGAAACCAATTGAGCGCCCGAAGGCTCAAAAGCACCCAGCTGCCCGAGTGGCCCTGGCAGTGTAACCTCTACACCTATCTACTTCCCCCATTTGCCCTGAGCAAGTGACCAGGATCCCAGCTCCCACAGCCGCGTGGCCTGCTAGTCAGCAGCCACCAACCAAGGCCCCCGAGTACTTACCCAAAAGCCGATAACCCAATTTTCCTCCATGGGGTAACATTGACTAGTTTCTTCTGAAATTTCTTCTAAGTGTGGAGTTTCTAAAACTTAAAATATTCCCCAAAAATCAACCTAGAAACTAAAACGAAAATACTCACCTGCTTTTAGGAGAGATCCCAGTGTTGGATCTTGGTGCCCAGCACTGACCCTGAAAAATATTCACAACCGTACTTACCAGTAACCCAATTTTCTTCCATAGGAAATCATTGACTGTTTTGCTGTGAAATTTCTTCTTAGTGTCGATTTTTGCAAACTTTAAATATTCTTTCAAAATGGTGCTAACTGTGAAAATGTAATTACTTACCTTTTTTAGATTGAGGTCCCAGTAGTGAGTCTAGGAGCCCAGTACTGGATTACAAAAGTAACGAGAACCTACTTTACCTGCAACTTGAATTTTCTGCCATAGGGAATCATTGACTGTTTTCCATGAAATTTCTTCTAAGTGTCAACTTTTAAAATAGCAAAATATTGCCTAAAAATCACAACAAGTCGACTTTTACCACTTGTTTCTAAATACTGTCCCAGGACTGAATCTAGGATCCAGTCCTGGAGTTACAAAAGTAATCCTGAAAGTAATCTATTGCAAATAACTTACAACTTCCATTTAGCTCAATGCATTATTGTGTTTGAAATTGTGTTGCCTATTGCAACAACCTGTAACTATCTACAAAAGTGAACTGTATATTGCAAAAGTATTTAACTAAAGCATCTCATTCTGAGAAAGTATATTTTAATACCTATTGTTGATTCTAAAATAAAACACATATATATTTTTGATATAAACCATTGGCCTAGAGTTTAGTTCTTGAGTGTGTGAGACCATTTGCTGACTGAGTGTGTGCAACAAATGCTTTACACTGTCCTCTGATACTGCCTTACTGCTCGACCAAGCTACCACTTTAGAGAGTAAGGTTCTATCTAACTTTAGCCTCTGCCAAACCTCTGGGGACTGTGGACTCTGTACACACTGAACCTATTTGGGAACAGTATATACAGAGCCACTTTCTCACAATATCGTCTAGTTTTGGATTACAGACACCTGAACACTTGTTCTAAACCATTTGCAGTGCATTAACATTATACGTAAAAAATATAAAACCACATTGGATATTTCAAATGGTTTCTTTTGTCAAAACATAGCACCTGAAAGTGGGTACTTGACAGCTTTCTCAATAATAGGGAGCCAGCGTCACTTTTGGCGACTCCCACAAGAGGGTTCAAGAACAGCCCGGGGTTATTCTCAGCAAGAGTAACAGAGTTACTACAAATTTATGATGATGAGGCATTGTCGTATGTCGATGACATATACTTAACAGACGATGACCTGGATAGGCACTTGAACAGGGTAAATACCATAATACTGGGATTTGCCTCTGAGGGCTACAAATTCAATTTAAAAAAATCAAGAATTGCCCATCTCAATGTCCTTTTCCTAGGAAATGAACTGTCAAGTGAAGGCAAAAGCCTGGCAGCAAACTTTTTAGAGAAATGTGCGCTGCTCCAACCTCCAAAAAAGCTGAAAAACTTAGTCTATTCTAGGTTTGCTGAAATTTGGAAGAACTTACATTCTAAATTACGCAGAAAGGGTTAAACCTCTCTACGAATTAATCAAAACAAGATTTCAAACAAAAAGATTGGACACAGGAACACACAAATATCCTGCGTTCAATACAAGCTGACATGTTAGCAACAAACCACTTACAAACACGCGTGAATACACGTAACTTAGTGATCCGAATAATTCCGGGTCAATGCGGATTCACCTACTTAGCGTTTAATGAAGATGAAAAAGTACCGATTGCATACAAATTCCATTTGCACACACAAACGGAAATGCGCTTCACTTCAACAGAAAAAATTCTGACAGCAGTTCAAACCACTGTAGCAAAAGAAAGAGCTCTAGCCCAGGGGAAACGCATTATTGTCGTGACTCCGGTACCAGCCTTAGAGGCGGTTACAAAAGCGAGCATTCCGAATGCAAAAGCTTTACATCCAAGATGGATACAATGGGTTAATTCTCTTGCTGCAAAAGATGTTAAATATGTTTTTGATCCTTGTTTGAAAACTCAAGTATTCCTGCAATATGAACGCGAATGTCCTCTGCCTATTGAGATTCTCCCTCTTGACCAGTACAAATTTATAATTTATACTGACGATTCAGCACAACCCGCTACCGGGAGTAAGCAAGCTTACAGTGCAGCATGCGCGATCGTTAAAGGTAGTATGCACGATGGTAAATGTCGATCAATGGTTAGAAAAACAGTCTTTAGGAGACTGTACAGCTTAGCGAGCTGAACTACAAGCATTCAAATTGGCACCTAAAAATACGGATCGCGATTTCCCCACACTTAGTGTGCGATTCCTTTTACTGTGTACAATCATATAATGAATATTTACAGAATTGGCTACAAAACTGTTTCAAAGATGCAAAAGGTGGCACAATTAAGCATAAGACGCTTTGGGAACAAGTAGTGCAGTGAGAGACGGACTACAAAACACTCACATGATACACACGCTAAGTCATCAACGTGATGGCGTTCTCGAGAAGGAAATTCATTGGCTGATTAAGCCGCGAAGGGGGCTGTGCAAACGGCTTCCATAGCCGCGATCGCTCGTTCAAAAACGAAAATAGACAGTGAGATATTACTGGCTGTCAATGCTTCAAGCAAAGGCGGCGGCGCAGCATTACCTAAAAAGTTTCCACTCAAATACTGATACATAATTGATGCAAACAATGTTTCGTTTGCTCGAATCCCTGGAGTAGGGGATAGGGTAATTCCAAACATGGAACAAAGAGCAGCTTTGATTTATGAAGCACATCTGGGAGAGGGTCTGTCACATCAGGGGATCTCTAAAACAATATTAGCATTAAAAGAAATGTACTGGTGGCCTGTAATGAATACATTGATTCACATCTTCATCACCAACTGCATAGCCTGCAATAGAGATCGCAGTGCAGAACGCCACCAGACACTAGACTACGAAGTAGCCTGCCCAGTACAGAAACCATTGTTAGACAGCATTAGACTATCTACACGAAGGCGTCTACTTGGACAAATGCGATCCCAAAAACACTAAGTCAAGGTTCCTATGGATGTGGCCTCAGCGCTCGGCTGACGCTCGAACTGTTATGGAAGATTTGTGAGTCTTTATCGGCACATACGCAATTGGCACGCTACACTCTGACCAGGGCCCTGCGTTTAGCTCTCGAGCTTGCAAAGAAGCCATGGCCAGTTTGGGCGTTGCATTGCGGTACTCTTCTCCATTCCATTCTGAGGGAAATTCTGTTGTGGAAAGAAAAAAACGGTACATAAAGCGGTCTATAACAGCTAGAGTATTGGGTACGGGTGACGGAGTGGGTCAAACATCTTTATGGGGTCTAACGCTCTTTAAACAATTTGCCAAGAAGTTCTCTAGGGAGAAATCACTCCATATGACGTCCTATTTGGGACAAGAATGTGGGTCCCGGATCTAGAATGTGCAGGCACAGTGGTGGAAAATAAACCTTTTGATGTCAAAGATCGTTTGGCTGTTTTACAGGACTTAAATGAATTAAGAACGAAACAAAGCAACGTCTTCCTGAAGCCAACCACCACTGGGGAAAAACCAGCCATCCCAGCAAGGCCTGTCTGGATCCCAAAGCTTGGGGATCTAGTCAGAGAAAAGATCGCGGATAAGAAGGATTTTGGGCCTTCTTACAGACAACCAGTGCCTGTCCTAGCAATCCACGGATCAAGAACAGTACTTCTGCCGCCCCTTGCTGGTAAAAAGGAGAAAAGATTTGTGTCCATTGATGATATCAAACTAAATCATGTGGCCAATACTCAAGAGTAGGCCAAGGGGACTCTGACCAAGTAGCAGACACACTCCTCTAGCTACTATCCAAGAGGTTTAAACTGAAAGACTCATCACCTTTGAGACTCCAACAGTAAGAAATGAAGGAGTAAGCAACAATGCTATAGAACTCGTTCCTCTTGAAACCCAAATAACAGTTTGTCCTGATACACCTGTCTACACCACGGCCATCACTGAACATCTCTTCTATACAAATTGATACTCTAAGCAGAATGAAAGTCATTCTTTTGCAAAAAACAGTGCATTTGACCTCTGCCAAAGAAATCTATGATCTACAAAATGCAAGGACTTCGGCTGAGATACAGGCTCTTTTACGTACCAACTACCCTACACATTTCATGGAAATGTTGGGACGTATCTTAAACATGTCTGATTCGAGCGGTATTGTGCATGTATTTAAGACCATATGTTCAGGACTGTTAACACCTTTTCAAGCAGTCCTCGGAATCATTCCAAACTTTATGCACTGGGTGTTTGGTGGTCTGCCGCTTCTTTTAGCACTCCTTGCAGGAATCTGATTTTTATTCCTCCTGCTATGCTATGGCAAGCCAATCCGCCAGCGTCACTCCCAGCAATTTGGAGAAAGTGCTCCTAGAGAGGAGGTGTCGTAAGCACATAGTACAACTACTGGGTTTGCCTCGTTAATGAGAACTGAACACCACATGGTTTCTGTCATTCAGACCAATCCTTGCGGGATTGCATCTTACCTGTTCTGCGCTGCCTGCTTTGCGGTGAAGAATGCGTGCTAGACATATGTCTGATACTTCCATCAGTCATGCCTATGGATATCGATACTCGGCCCATGCTCTGTGTTGTCCCCAGCGGCTACCAATCCTGATGACAGCATTCATTGAGATCTCAGACGCGACATGCTACTGCTGAGGTACGAGACAGATCAACAGGCGCACAGGTGCATATACACTGTTTTTATAGACGTTTTTTTTGCTTTTAGGTATGTTTTTAATAAATCATGTGATCCTCTATTTTACATATTTATCATGTTTAGCATTTAGTAATGTCGTTCTATCGAAAGTGGAGTGGGTGTTCTGTGTCGCTTTATATACCCGTATATAGGTCTATTGAATCATGTCCTTATATAGGCACAATTCGGCTTGTCCTTATTTAGGCATAATATTCCAGTCCTTATTTAGGCATTGGCCATGCAGATCCAAATACAAGCATGGTCACCTACATCCGTCCATCCCACGTCACGAGTTCTTAGAAACCAGACCCTTAAGCCGTTGGGATTTTCCCTGCTTGGATTATTGATTTCTCCAAGAACTCATCTATTATGCATAAACTACTATTCCTTAGGGGTTCATTCAAGATGTCTTCCTCTGCCCGACTTTACGTCAATGCTAGCATTGCTAGACACCTTCCAGGTATAAATATACCTTCACTTGCCCTGGCAAACTACGGCACGGCACAGCTCAGCTATACGGCTTGCCACGGCAAGTACTGAAGCAGTTAGAGTCCCCGCCTGACGCACTGAACAGACGCTGTCTTCCCTGCACGCAGAGATTCCAGCTTCCAGTGTTCCAACTCCCCTTGCGGGTAGTTAGAGTTCGAGATCTGGAAAGAGATTCCCACCTCTCTCATTCTAAGGTATGGAGCTGACTAGAACCTAAGGAAATTCTTGGCATCTCATATAAAATACTACCTTAAGCTCAGACCAACTATACCTTAAGTCGCACCTACTTCCTACCTCGCACTACATTCAAGTTACGTACACTGGGGTAGAATGATTTAGAAGCATCAGATGAGTATCCACTTTAGCCTGTGTATTTATGTCTATGTATATAGATATAGGTCATAGCTAAAAGACAATGCTGTTGCAGTTTTACTTCTTCTTACTGCTGACGCTGTGCATATTATATCTTGCTTACTGTCTAATGATCGTGACAGCTCATATCTCTTACGCGAGAACTAAGACTGTTCAATAAATCGTTTCTTATTGTAAACGGCCATCTTCCTATTTTCTGTGTAACTCTGAAGAAACTAAGCATGCACGATTGACTGAGTAAAACTTTTATCTATTGTTTCCACGATTGTGAGACACGTTCCGATTCTGAAAGGAAACAAAGTTTTCATGTTTATGCGGTTGTCAGAAACTAATCCCTTCTTGTTCATTCAAGAAGTTTCTAGTGACGAGTTGGCTGGCACACAAGTAATTAAGTTTAATATACTCGATAGGAGCATACTGACCTCAGTCCTATGCACAGACCTAGTGTATATTCCAGTGCGCAAAGCCTATAATGGAAATAGGAACTACACTACATAAGGAAGACCTGAGCCTTTTGGGCATCTCCACTAAAACGCTCTGGTGGAGCTAGGGGAATGACAGGGGGCCAAGGAATGCACTACTTGTGTGGTACTGCCTGGATTCAAGACTGCACTGGTACCTGATGTAGCTGAACTAGAGGGGTATGGGTGAGATTTAGTCCCCGAACCCTCACACCTCAACTTGACAGCCAATTCTAAAGTTTCCCTTCTAGAAGCTTCCATTTCTGTCTTCAGGGCGTTGTTCTCCTCTCTAACTGCCATTAACTGTTGCTGTATTACTTCTAGAATTTTCCCAAGACTCTTCAAATCATAACCTTCAGCCATTCTGCTCAGGTGAGTTTACTACGTGGGCACTTCACTCTGTCAAGGCCCAACCTGTATACTCACTAACCTCAGTACACTCACAGGAACAGAATGTTGCGAATTCCAAATTCCCCCCGCAGACCTTCACACGAGTTCTTTAATTCCAAGCCCTCGCATAAACCCCGCAGTGGGAAACGGGAATGGGACAGAGAAAAGACCGCCTTGCTTCTGGGTTCACTTCAGCACCGCTAGGCACTTACGGTTACTCCTGGCGTAACACTTCAATGCGAACTGCAATTAAAATAACATCATTTTCAATAAACTTCTTTGACATATTCTCTTTAATTCTCTTTTTATTTATGCATTCACTTACCCCATTTTTATCAAGGCTTAGCCTCTCTTCTATAATTCTTTTGGTATCTTTAACTAATAACAACTGTGGTTTCCTTAACCATACTCAAAAATGCAATTATCTGTTGTCAAATATTTCTTTTAACTAAAAAAATTTATTTATTCTTTCAGGTACTTGCGGTTTTAAAGTCTGGATTTTTTTCTTTGGCGCCAGACTTTTGTAGGATGAACAGGTGAGTTAAACTGGTACTCTAGTAGATAATGCTTCCCTCCATTTTTACACCCAAATACTATTTATCAAATCTTATAATAACCTTATCTAACTCCACGTCGCTCACGAAACGCTGGCTACCCTAACTGATTCTACAATTGAATTTGAACTACACTAACCCTGACTAAGAAAATTCCTGAGCTCTCTCACTCTCTCTAATCGTTGGTGAAGTGTGGGGCTTCAAACGCTGCCTACGCACTTTACTGCCGAGTCTGTCCTCGCGCCTTCAAAGGCTTGCAAAGACTAGACCGGCGACTTCAAAGTCTTTCTTGCACGCCTGCAGTGTTCTCTCAGATCACTGCAGGGGGTGCGTTCAACTCCGGACATCGCGTACCCAAATCTGCGTCCCCTGATCCGACTGCGATAAATTACAGCCACACAGTGTGCACATGGGCAGTCAGATGGGGAACCTTGGCAGTCCCCTGGTTTTGCAAGGATACTGACTATGAAAGGCTTATATCAATCTAGGAGCATGAACGTTGGATTGCTCCTCCCAAGATCTCTCCTTTGGTCCATAGCCTTTCCAATTGATCAAGTAACGTCTTTCTTCTAACCATTTTTGAATCTAAAATCTTTTTAACCTCCTATTCTTCCTTGCCTTCAATCAGCAGTGGTTTTGGAGGTTGTGATTCCTCAAAATAAGAGGACACCTTCTTTAACAGAGACACATGAGACTGGATGGATTTGACCTGCGCAGGGAATTTTAGTCTGTAAGTCACTGGATTTATTATCTGATCTACTGGGAATGGTCCTACAAAACGGGGCTGAAATGTTCCATTTCCTCTGATTCTTAGTGCTCAACCAAACCTTATCTCCCACCTGCAAATTTGCCCATGGTCTCCTCTTCTTAGTCGCACTTAATCTATAACGTTCCTTTGCTAGAGCCAAATTATCTAGTTGCTTATTCTTAAACCTTTGTTAGATTAGATGTTGAGCTAGATCCTGTACAGCAGGCACCGTCCCCTCTAGAAATGCTACAGAAAAGTTTGGGTGCCGCCCATAGTTTAAATAGAAAGGGGAAAACCCAGTGGAAGCATTTTTTGCATTGTTGTGTGTGAACTCAGCTGTCCAAAGGAGATCTGGCCTATCGCCTTGCTGATCTACCAGGAACAACCATAAGTATTTCTCTAACTCCTGATTTTTTCTCTTCGTCTGACCATCAGTTTGTGGGTGAAAACTCGTGGAATACCTGATTTCTTTGCCCAGTTTTAAGGTCTCGCCTAGCGATGCAGCGCATTCGCGCTGCTCGCCTTGGCGAGATCTATTGTTGCCGCTTTCTGTGCCAAAGGGGGACAGGACATGTTACGCACCCGGACAGGCGATGTGCACAGCTTGCGTCGTTTGTGCACAACCCTCCTGCCCCGCACTTTCACGTCAACAGCTTGTTTATCTTGTCCGCACTTCACCAGAGCCTGACAGCTTACGGTCTGTCTGCCACTGTGCATCGGTATGGCACTGCGAAGTAAATGTTTTTAATGCCACAGCTAAAGCTCTGTTGATAGAATTACTACACTGATGCTCAAGTACTTCAGCCAATTTGTCTTCCAGATAATACTAGGATGAATCTTCTGCATAGCGGGGGCAGGCCCATACTACATCTCATCAAAGGGCTCCCAATTCGATAATGCTTCCATGCTTGATAGCGTGCAGCCCAGTCACCTTCAGAGAAGGGTAACAGGGGGAGCAACCCTGATGAGCCCTTGTTATAGCGCCTACTATCCCGACGAGGCATTGAAACTCTACACCAGGTAGCACGCTGCTTCGGACGCCAAGTTAGTGGTTTAGCTAGTGGTTTTTGACTATGACTTTAGAGCAGCAAAAAGCAGCATAAAACATAAGCATAGCATATGTTTTGTGGTGCGTGGGTAAGAGTTAGTGTGTCCGGCGGTCTGTGTAGATGGGTGTCTGTAAATCTGTGCGCATGGAGGCCTTTGTGTGCGTGGATCTCTGAAGGTATGTTGCTCTGCCCACATAGTTGCATGGAGGTCATCAATATCAACACGTGTAAAGACATATATGTGCAAGCACTACACACAATTGTAACCTACTGTCTTAGCCAATGCTTGCTGAAAGCTGTGTCCATGTGACCAGCTTTCCTCTAAATCGCAAAACACCCCATTTGTAAGACCCTTTGAAGAGGTTTACTTGTGACACTGCAGGGAGGCTATGAAGAGACGAGGCTGCATATGTGATACTATACAGCGCCTCCTGCTGGCTACACACGTCTAGTGCCAGGTGGAATGCCCCACCTGATTTCAAAGAGAAGCACTTTGTTACACTTTTTAGATAGCAAAGGACCTAGTGAGCAGTGTAACCTCATACCTGTTATCACTTCAGAAAGATTAGGATTCAGGGTCAGGGGGAAAACCTTTAGTAGCAACAGTCAGGTATGAGAATGCACAGGATCGCAAACATGTTGGTACTGCAACAGGCTCTGGCAATGTTTTAAAAGACTTTTATCTCTAATTGTTCCTGTTCAATTTGAGCGTTGACAGCGATTGTTCTGTGTAAATGTGTAAAACTGACGCATCATAGATCCTGTTGAGCGTGTGGGGGAGGAGGGGGGTTGCAGTGGTGCACTATTATCTGAGCATTAGCGCGGGGAGTGCGAAGTTGATCATTACCAATTCTAGAACACGTTTTTTAAACGCCAGGAGCATTATAAGGTGCTCAATTATTCATCTGGGAAAAAATCAGCCAACCCTTTTGCAGGAAATGTCGCCAATAGCTAAGTTGACAAACTATGAAACCTCATGAATATAAAACGAGTGCTCAGTCAAGGAAACAAAGTTTGCAGCTGGGGCACCTCTGCATAGCCCGTCCCAGTCTCTAGGTAGCAGGCCTTGGACGTCAGGCCTACGTGTTTAGAGTGGGGAGGGGCACTGAGGCAGACTGGGTCATAAAGTTCCCTATGGTTAGGGGTGAATAAAGGACATTTAAATAGTTCACACCCCAAAATGTATGACCTGTTGGTCCTTGCTGACAATGCGGATTATTACCCAACTGAGCTCTGAGCGTTGGTTTTCATCGCTCTTCAAAGGATTAAGCCCTGAGTCAGTCCCGCGGCACTGCAAACTCTTACCTGCAAAGTCTGCCCAGTTCCTAGCAGGGGGCTCTTCAGATGTTTAGAAGCGCCATAGTTGGAAGTATACCCTATTTAAAGGTACTCAATTTACCAACCTCGGAAGGATGAAGTGCTGAGTTCACCTTGCTCGCATCCAAACTTTAACCGTGCAGATCACTTCGAATGGCTGCCACAAATGTTAACTTATTGAGCGATCTGGCAATTTGTTTACCGTTGAAAATGCAAATATCTATTGTTACTTAGTTTACTTGTGTCCTTTTTATGTAGCTTAAATGTATCACCACGGCATCAGAGCGCTTTACAAGAGAACAAGAAGAGGCATTTGGATAACTCTCAACAGAAAAAACCCAGAAAAGAAACAAAGAAAATTCACAGAACCAGCAGTTTAAATTAGGGGAGAAAGGTGGGAGATTGCATCTGAACAGACTGGATAAGCCAAAAAGGGTGTGTGGAGAAGTGGTCATGATTTCCTCTAAAGTTTCTATCAAATACTTTTCGAATACCTTTCCTGCTTTGTGTTCAGGTTAGCAAGCCGCCGGAGGTTTCTTCTTTTGAGCTCGGCCGAACACAAATGCCTCACTTTAAGGGCCACCTTAACTCCTTTTTTGGCATCTCCCCTTGGTTAGGCATTCGCTGAAGCTTAACACCTGAATGGCAATATCACTGAGGAAACAAAGACCTGTAGCTTGCCACCTGAGCTAAAGTTTGTTTTGGAGGCAGTTTTTCGAGTTTTTCAAGCTCTGTGTGAAAGATCTATGCATACTCTGTAAGGTCAGAAATTGCTTTCCATAGGAGTAATTACAGTATTAAGTATTTAGATTGCAGTTACTGATACATCTGTATACTACTCAAAGAAATATTTACTGGCATTCTTATAATAATGAAGGACTGAGAAAGAAAACAACTAGGTTCCACACTTATACCTTACTGTTTGGAGACCGCTCCTTGATGCCAGTTTATAACTCATTTAGTTATATTACAAGGTTATAACTTAGATCTGCAGGTAACGCAATGATGAATGAATGAATGAATGAATGTTCAATGTATAAAGGGCACAGCTACTCCAAGGAGTGTCCCTTAAGCAAAAGCAGTACCCCACAATTTTTTTGTAGGAAAAAGAAAAAACAACACCACAGGCATCTTAACAACCACCGCCTGACCATCGCAAACATATGTAAATACTGGGGATGTTGGCTAGATGACAAGGGAGGCCACCTACTACATTTAACTCGTTAAAACCAAAATTGGCTTCCATAAAATAAGCCCTCCGAACAATTTTTAAAAGCACAAAAAAATTCTCTTTTGAAACATTGCTATAAATAGTGATTTAGTCTCTGCCAAACTTGTCCCAACACTGACATACAGGTCAGAGGTATTCACAGGGAAATTGGGGGCATTATTGAACAACTCACACAGCGAGTCTTCAGAGCTCTATTCACATTACTGCATGCCACCTCGCCAGCCCATATTAGGATGGAATTTTCACTAAGGGACCAACTGATCCTGCAGAAGGCATGTAAAACTAGCATTGAAAATGCAACAGATCTCACCTTTTATGAAGTTAAAGCCATTTGCTTTGCTATTCAATACCATTAGCAAAGCAAATAGCTTTAAATTAATCAAAGGCGAGACCTATTGCATTTTCAATACTTGTTTAGTAAAGGCCTTCCAATAATGGGACAAGAATTGAGATCCTTGATCAGTAATCACAATCTTAACGAATGCTGATTGAACTGCATGGCATTTGGATTTCCCTTTAAGCAGACAAAGTGAGCCATCTCAGAGTAAGCATCCACCATTACTAATATTGAATTGTATCTCTGACTGGAGGCCAATTCCACTATTAGATCCATGGTGATAGTGTGCCGTTGGTGAGGAGAAGTGGGTAAAGTTTGTAACGGACCCTGAGGGGCTTGTCGATCCGACTTTCCTCGTTCACAAGTCTCGCATCCTCCTACATATTGTTGAACATCATTTTGTCACGCTAGGCCACCAAAATTGTCTCTTACGTAATTCTTCTTTATGATGAATTCCTGGATGATCGGCCAAGGGACTAAAATGGCAGTCAAACAATGCTTGCTGTGTGAGTTCACGAGTTGGTAAATACAAAGTTTCCATGTGGTAAGGCAATCGCTGACAAATCTCTCTCCCAGGACCTTCTCCAAACCACCTTCGCATTTCCTCAAGCATCATTTAATTCCTAATCTTTTCTTATATTAATTCCTCTACTGTGACTCTGATTATTTGGTTTTCTGGAATGATTCGCAGCTCCTCTAAACATGTTTTCTTCCCTTCCGTATCAATTCTGGATAGAGCATCTGCCTTTCCATTAATCTTGCCTGGTTGATATGTGATTACAAAATCTAAGTCAGCGAAGTAGAAGTACCATCATAGTTGTCGGGGAGTCAAGGTTCTGGCTGATTTTGAAATAAATTGCTAATTCCTGTGGTCTGTAAATACTGTCACTACATGCTTTGCCCCTAAAAGATAGTGTTGCCACTCCTGAAAGGCGTCCTTGATGGCCAATAATTCTTTTTCCGTAGTAATGTAATTGCTTTCCGCCGGAAGCAGTTTCCTTGAACGATATGCGATTGGAAGCAACTGTCCGGTATCTTTTGTCCTGTAGAAATTGGCAAAGCCAATAAAGCTTTGTTCTTCCTTCACAGTTGCTGGAGGAGGCCATTCAAGTACCACTTCAATCTTCTTCTTGTCCATAGTCAGACCTTCCGGAGCTATGAGGAATCCTAAGAAGTCCACTGATCTTACTCCAAAGGCACATTTCTCTAACTTTGCGTACAAACTGTTTTCACTTAGTCGCTGTAAAATTCTTCTGACCTGTAACTGATGCTCCTCTTGGATGGATGAATAGATCAAAATATCATCAATGTATACAATTGCACATTGATCAATAAATTCCTTTAACACGTCGTTGATAAAGTATTGGAATGCCGCTGGGGCGGTGCAGAGACCATATGGCATTACCTAATATTCGAATAATCCATAATTGGTTCTGAAGACCGTTTTCCACTCGTTCCCTTTACGTACTCTGATAAGGTGAAAGGCACCTCGCAAGTCTAGTTTCGTAAAAATCCTTTAAAATTGAAATCAAAGGTAAGGGATAACGATTCTTAGTAGTTATTCTATTCAGTGCACGATAGTCATTACAATGCTCAATGCGCCATCCTTCTTGGGAATGAAGAAGAGTTGCAAAGAGACTGGAGACTGTGAGGGTCGGATGAAACCATTTTCCCAAATTTTGTGCAAATAGTCCTTCGAATACTGATTCTCCTTTTCAGTGAGAGCTTAGATTCTGCTGCACAGTAAATTAACTCCTGGTTCCAGATCAATTTTGCAATCATAAGACCGATGTGCCTGTGGTTTTTTTGCCTCTGTTTCATTGAACACATCAGCGAATTCTTGATCTTCTTATGGGAGTTCTGCGGTTAGAACTGTACACACCATTAGCTTGTTCTCGCACAACCGGGAGGCAGGACTCTTTCTTGTTTCCACTCTTTTATGATAGACTCCGAATATTGCACTGAACATTGCTAACACCATGGTTCTCTCACTCCAATTTATTGTAGGGTTATGTTCAGTTAACCACAGTAGTCCCAAAATGAGTTGGAATTGGGGGGGCGTCAATAAGATTAAATTGTATCTCTACACGATGACTCTCCGAAGTAATTAATTCGACAGGCTCTGTGTGGCTCATGATTGGACCCGACGATAAATTTATTCCATCAACTGCCCTTACTGCTTCACTTCTGACCTTCCGAATTGCTATCAACCCCACCTTGGAGGCAAATTTGATGTCGCAAAAATTCCCGGTGGCCCCAGAGTCCAACATCACAGTGACTCCTAGAGGGTCTTTTCTCTAAATTTCAGGGTGATAGTTAAGACCAGATGAGGTGCCGAAGATTGTAATCTATTTTGCAACGTGATGACCTTTTGGAGTTACTCAGTCTCAACCACTAATTTATTGAATTGGTCTAAATAGGTTAGCAGCTCACAATTTCCCTGTCTTAATTCCAACAATTCGTTATCTGTTGCCTGAGCCACTTTTCTTCGATCAACAATTTTTGGGGGGGGGGGGGGAGAATCTTCAAAATCATATAGTATTGGGTCATCTTGCGTGACCAACGGAATCGACCATGATGCTGCATCTCCACTGAGATAAGAGGATAAAAGCAATTCAAGACTGCATCTGGAAAGACGGTTGGATGGCACATGAAATGTAATGAACACTGAGTAAGGAAGACCTGAGCCTTTTGGGGATCTACACTAAAATGTTCTGGTGGATCTAGGGGAATGACTGGGGCCAAGGAATGCACTGCTTGTGTGGTACTGCCTGGATTCAGGACTGCACTAGTACCTGACGTAGCTGAATTTGAAGGGGAAGGGTGAAATTTAGCCCCCGAAACCTCACTCCTCAACTTGACCGCAAATTCTTAAGTTTCCCTTCTTGAAGCTTCCATTTCTGTCTTCAGGGTCTTGTTCTCCTCTCTAACCGCCATGAACTCTTGCTGTAGTACTTGTAGAATTTTCCCAAGACACTTCAAATCATAACCTTCAGCCATTCTGCTCAGGTGATTTTACTACGTGGGCAATTCACTCTGTCAAGGCCCAACCTGTATCCTCACCATCCTCAGTACACTCAAAGGAGCAGAATGTTGCGAATTTCAAATTCCCCTCGCAGACCTCCACATGAGTTCTCTAGTTACAAACCCTTGCATAAACCCCACAGGGGGAAAGGGGAAGGGGACAGAGAAAAGACCGCCTTGCTTCTGGGTTCACTTCACCACCGTTAGGCACCTACGGTTACTCCTTCTGGCGTAACACTTCAATGCGAACTGCAATTAAAATAACATCATTTGAAATAAACTTCTGACATATTCTCTTGTACTCTTTAATTCTCTTTTCATTTATGCATTTGCTTACCCCACTTTTGTCACGGCTTAGCCTCTCTTCTATAAGTCTTTTGGTATCTTTAACTTATAACAACTGTGGTTTCCTGAACCATACTCCATAATGCAATTACCTGTCTGTTGTCAAATATTTCTTTTAACTAAAACGTTTTCTTTTTTCTTTCAAGGAACTTGCGGTTTTGAAGTCTGGATTTTCTTCTTTGGCGCTAGACTTCATAGGATGAACAGGTGAGTTAAACTGGTACTCTAGTAGATAATGTTTCTCTCAATTTTTACACCCAACTCCTATTTATCAAATCTTATAATAACCCTATCTAACTCCACGTCACTCACGAAACGCTGGCTGTCCTAACTGATTCTACAATTGAATTTGAACTACACTAACCCTTTACTGACTAAGAAAATTCCTGAGCTCTCTCACTCTCTCTAATCGTTGGTGAAGTGCGTGGCTTCAAACGCTGCCAATGCACTTTACTGCCGAGTCTGTCCTTGCACCTTTAAAGGCTTGTGAAGACTAGACCGGCAACTTCAAAGCCTTTCTCGCACGCCACAGTGCTCTCTCGGATCACTGGAGGGGGCGCGTTCAACTCCGGCCATTGCTTACCCTAATCTGCGTCCCCCGATCCGACTGCGATAAATTACGGCAACACAGTGTGCCACATGGGCAGTCGGATGTAGAACCTTGACAGTACCCCTCCGCAAGGCCAAGCCTACCGGCTTGGGTTTGCGAGGATACTCTAGGAGCATGAACGTTTGATTGCTCCTCCCAAGATCTCTCCTCTGGTCCATGGCCTTTCCAATCGATCAAGTAAGATGTCTTTCCTCTAACCATTTTTTAATCTAAAATCTTCTTATTTCTCTATCTCCTGATTGGTTCTCTCCGTCTGACCATCAGTTTGTGGGTGAAAACTCGTGGAATACCTGGTTTCTATGCCCAGTGTTTTAGTAAAGGTCTTCCAATACATCAACACTTGAGGCCACTGTTCTGTGATGAACTATACGAGGCAACTCCCAGCAGTGCATACAAGTCACATTACCACTGTGACATCAACTTATGAAGCCATTACACTGTGTTACACATGGAACATTCAGCAGCACATACACCAACATACGGGATCCTTCTTACACCAACATGTGAAGTCACTGTTCTGTGATGAACTATGCGATGCAACTCCCAGCAGTGCATAAAACTCGCAGAACCCCTGTTATATCAACATATGAAGCCACTACACCATATTACTCATGGCAACACCCAGCATCACATACACCAACATACAGAATCCTTCTTACACCAACTCGTGAAGCTACTATGCTATACTTGGTGGCACCCAGCAGCACATACACCAACACGTGAAGCCACGGTACTATACGTAGCAACACGTGAAGCCACTGTTCTGTCCGATACTGTACTATACGTTCAACTCCCAGCAGCGCATACAAGTCACACAACCCCTGTTACATCAACATATGAAGCCACTACACCATATTAAATATGGAAACACCACGCAGCAGATACACCAACATAGACTCCTTATTACACCAACCTGCGAAGCCACTATACTATACTATACTATACGTGGCAGCACATATACCAACTCACACAACCCTTAACAAACCAAAATGTGAAGACGCTGTTCTGTACTGTACTATACTATAATATACGTGGCAACACACAGCAGCACATATACCATCTCACACAACCCCTGTTACATCAACATATGAAGTTACTGTGCAACACTACACATGGCAATGCCGGTCTGAACTTATACCTACATACCCAACCCCTATTACGCCAACATGTAACCCTCCTTTAATGAAGCGTAGATGGCAACACCAGGTAGGACATACAGCAACATTCAGAATTCCTATTACACCAACATGAGAAGTCACTTCACACATGGCGACACCAGGCAGCACCAGTCAGCACATATGCCAACACACAGAACCCTATTACACCTATGTGTGAAGCCACTATACTATATTACGCATAGCAACACCCGGCTGCACATACATCAACTTACGAAATCCCGGTTACATCAATACATGAAGCCACAGTACTGTACAGCATGTTGCAACAACTGACTGCAGATATACCTTAACACCCGACCCCTACTACACCAACACGTAATGCCACTGTACTATATCGGGGCTCGAAAATTCATAAAAATGTTACTAGACTTGCAGGTCTAGTAACTTGAATAATCTGCTCGACCTGACTTTAATGTACTTGACCTGTGAACTTGGTCTCAAATTGTGTGATCCTAGGCAAATTTGTTGTCTTTTGGCGCTGCCTTTATCGCATAGGAGAGCATCTTCAATTATGCAAGTTCACTAAATCTACTGTACAATTTTTTTTTTTTTTTTTTTTTTTTTTTTTTTACTAGACTAAATGTTTGCTCCATATAAAACAAGAATCAAGCTCATATATAGGGTACACATGATTCCTGTCTTGCCTCTTAGCTCACTAATAGCATTGTCATCTGGGCAGGAGCAGTAATAATTCCCACTTCATGTTTAAAAACTCACTTTTCATAAATCAATTACTAAAGCATGATGTGGTAGTGCACTTTCATTTACAGATAGCACATTTTACAGTGAAATGACCACAAATCCTTACCACTAACGTAGTTTTACTGATAATAGTGCATAAATAATGTTTGGAAATTGGGTATCATCAAAAACATTTTACATTTGCACATCACTAAGTAGAGTGCTCTAATTTGTTTTGATCCTCTAAACCTATTTTTACACCACAGAATTTACAAAAATATGTCTTCCTAACTAGTGAAATATATTTGTAATGTTTGAACAGTACACTTCAGTGTTGTGTTAGAAAAAAGCCTGACATCTTACAGCCTTTTATTTCACATGCTTTGCACAGTTCAATTGTCACACAGTTCACTTCAAAATCTGCTAACTTCAATCACAGAAACAAACATAAATGCAGGAAGACAAACCGACTTGTGACCTCTGTCTCTGAAAGCCAGTAAATGTGACAAG
Source organism: Triturus cristatus (assembly GCF_964204655.1). NCBI lineage: Eukaryota > Metazoa > Chordata > Amphibia > Caudata > Salamandridae > Triturus > Triturus cristatus. The sequence continues at coordinate 4,970,217 of NC_140581.1, read as the reverse complement.
ATAACAAGATTTAAAGGCATCTTTATTGTTCTTCCACTTTGCGAGAAATAAAGACGCCTTTAAATCTTATGTTGTCACATTCGCTCTGCTTTCAGAGACAGAGGTCAAAAGTCTGTTTGTCTTCCTACCTCTGCTTTTCGTTCTGTTACTGATGATAGAGGATTTTCAGCTCACCAGAAAGGGCGAATAGTCCCTAAAAATAGCTTGTCCTGATTAAATCTTGCTCGACAATGCGTGTGGGCGAGTGGATTTTTCGAGCCCTGTATATGATACAGCTCCCGCCTCCATACATCAACACACCAAACCCTGTAATTCACCAACCTATGAAGCTGCTATTCTACTATACATGGTAACACCCCAAGCCGCTGTTACAAAACTATATGTTAAATTACACAAGCGCTTTCTAGGTACTGTGACTCTTAGTAGTGATAGGCATTCCCCTATAACAACATGTAACATTCATAGAACTACATGCATGTTCCATGACATTGTGTTTTGCGTTGTCTTCAAACATGCCATCCGTCGAAGCCATCTTTACCTCGTGCTGGTCAAACACTCGGTGCAGCATTACCTGAATTTACTAGCAGCGAAGAATCAATGGGAACCCGTAGCACTGTGCTACTGCATGAATCTTTGTCTATTAAGAGAGAGCAATCCAGTCTCCGCAGCGCGGCTCAACTTCCCAGAGTGAAGAGCGTGCAGCACGGTGGTGCGTCTCTCACTTATCTTGCCAAACTGTTTAAAATCACGTTCAGTAAGATGCCGGTCAAACCATTTCAGATCAGACACTTTCAGATTTAAAAAAAATTAATATGGGGTTGGTTTTAAGGCTTCCTTGTATTAACTGCAGCTTAGATTCAATACAGGCTCACCGTGGTAGAACAACGCCATCTTCCCACTGCTTGAAACCAAGAAATGACAAGTTCAGGCATTAGAAAATGAAATGAGTGTTCGAGGCATGTGTGGCTGTAGAGACACATGCTTTACATAAGTCCGCCATCTAGTGTTGGGCTCGGGTGATTACAAGTTGTTTTTGTTCGAAATACGTTTTTTGAGTCACAACGTTGTGTGACTCCTCCTGTTGGTGAAAATGCACATGGGCATCAACTCCATTGTTAGATTGTTTTTTCCACTGATGTGTTCGGATGTACTCTCTCGCTCCTACAATCCTCGGAGAGGCTTCGGACCCTGAGAGCACCTGCCCCAGATCAAAAGCCCCAAAAAATCGTCTCCACCCGATAAAACTGCTCACTGGCGGCCACTGCACAAAAGCCATGGCGCGCACTGAAATACTGAGTCGGATACCCCGTCCTCTGGCTCAGTGCCAAAACATCGGCCTACAGCAAGGGCCTCCACTCCTCCAAATCTGATTTGGCCCCAACACATCGAACCTCGTGTTCGGTTCTGAAACCTAAAGCTTCAACTGCACCGGTGCCAAAATGCTATGCTTTCGGGCCAAACACTCCACCTGAACTCATTCTTGAAACTATGCAGGAACTACTTGATCCGACTTTCCAAATTCAGCCCGGAACTGAAAAGATTATCCTTCACCCTGCAACTCCTCAACCTTCAAAGAGACTCTTATCTTTTGATGAGATTATTGTAGCTCCAATTCCTAAAAAGAAGTAAAAGTATATCTTCACTTGCACGTTAAACGTTCCTCTTCCTACCTCTCCAATTCCATCAACACCAACCACACACACTCCACCACCCACGTACCCACACCAATCTGAAGAGTCATTTCTCACCACATTCACCTATAGTAGGTGAATATGATGCTATAGGAGAGGATACACAGCCTAGGACCCATGGGGCACACCTGATATAGAGCCACAAAGGGACACAGATCAAGACTGTTACTCTACTCACCCACCCCACCAGATGATGCTTCAGCGTATCAGGACTTCATATCCAGAGCTGCAGCATACCACCCGGTGCCCCTACATAAATACCCTATAGATGATCACCTCCTCCTTTCTGCTCAACGAGGATCTCCGTATTTACCAATGTTCAAAGGAGTGCTACATCATGCTGATGACATTTTTAAAGACCCCGTCAAATCATGTATCATCACACCAAGAGTTGCAACAAAAATAAGGCCGCTCCATGTTATCCTATATAATTAAAGGGTAATTAACACCAGACTCCTTTGTAGTAGCCAACGCTAGAAATCGGGCAAACTCTCAAATAACTGGGGACGCACCTCCCCGAGTTAAGGAGTCAAAGCTTATTGGGTTGCAGCCCAATCTGCTAATCGCTGGCGAATTGCAAACAGACAAGCGCTTTTGGCACACTGCGACAGGACACACTTGGACGAAATGGAGGAACTCCTCCAACACCTCCCAGAGGAATACAAAAAAGGGGGCATGAAATTGTTAATGAAGGGAAGTTAATTACTAATGACTCCATTAAATGTGCACTAGATTCAGCAGACATTGCAGCAAGAGGCATAAATGCCAGCCTTCTCCTCTGGAGACATGATTGGCTTTGTGAGTCTGATTTTAAAGCTGAAGTACAGCAAACAATACTGAATCTCCAATCTGACAAAGAGCACCTCTTCGGTCTACAAGTAGATACGGCCCTTGAAAAAATGAAAAAACACCCTCAAGTAGCAAAATCCATGGGGGCTCTACAGTCTCCCTCCTATTGTGGGTCTTGTCATCGCCCAACTTTCAAACAAGGGGCCAGATCTGCTGCTCCAGACGCTACAGAGTCCTCTTACAAGAATCAAGCACAATCCTCAACCTCTGAAACCGACCACAGAGGCTCATATAGAGAGAACAATCACAAAGGGTGTGGTCGCGGAAATTCAACCCGTACCACAAATGCAAAAACCAAGCAGTTACTTGCTCACCATTCCCCCCCCAAACATTTAACACCTGTAGGGGGACGTCTTCAAAATTTGCATACAGCATGGAAATCCATCACAACAGATCAATGGGTGTTGGACATTATCCAACATGATTACTGCCTGCAGCTCATTACCACTCCTCTATATATCCTACCCCGAAAATACAAACTATCCGTACAACATCAAGCTCTCCTCAAACAGGAGATTTCAGCTCTCTTGCTCAAAGAAGCCATGGAGCCCATTTCAACATCAAGTAACAGGAGTATATTTCTCATTTCCAAACAGGACGTCTCTCTTCGACCCATTCTAGACCTCAGACCTCTCACTCACTACATCCGATCGGAACATTTCCAGATGTTCACTCTGCAGGAGGTGATACCATTGCTGCAAAAAGGTGATTTCATGGCCGCTTTAGACATCAGACGCTTATTTTCATAAACCCATCCATCCCTCGTACCTCCAATACCTCTGGTTTGTCTTCCAGTGAAAGCACTATCAACTTGGAGTTCTTCCCTTTTGAGTCGCACTCCTCACACGGGTATTCACGAGGTGCTTAAAGGTGGTAGCCGCGCATCGACGCAGACAGAACATTGATGCGTTTCCATATCTAGACGATTTACTCATAAATGCAAACCGCTCTCAAGTTTGCAGCCAACATACACAACAAACACTAATCCTACTATATCAACTAGGGATTACCGTCAATCTGCAAAAATCCCATCTAAATCCGTCCAAAACACTGCCGTATTTAGGGGCCATACTCGATGCGCACCTGGGTCAGCTTACCCAAATACAGACCGAATACACGATATTCGTACCCTGATCCAAGAGTTTCAAACTGGCCATCAGGTCAAAGTCAAAACAGTATTTATTTATTTTTTTATTTTAAAAGGTTTCTATAGCGCAAACATGACAACCGGGGGTATCCGAGCGCTTCACAATTTATACATCAAGCGGAATACAGATACAAGCAATCAAAGCAGAAGCAACCGAGCAGAGGATAAAGTCATGTGGAGCAAAGGGAGTCTCAAGACCATATCAGCTGGGCCACAAAACTACGACTGTGACCTCCATAACAGATTGAAAAGCAGAACGAGGGCTTTACAATTTATACACCAAGCGTAATCTAGATACATGCAATCAAAACAGAACTCACAAAGGAGATGAGAGTCGTGTAGAGCCAAGGGAATCTGGTGACCATATCAGCTGGGCAATAGAACTATGACTGTGACCTCCGTAACCACTTGAAAAGCCCATCAGAGGCAGAAATTTCTTCATCAAGAGCCCTTTGACTTCCTTTTTGAAGAGGACTATGGATGGGTTCACCCTGACTTCAGGCGGGAGTGAGTTCCAAATCCTTGGTGCTATCCCAGAGAAGGCTCGATTATATGTATATATTTTTTTCTTCTTGAATTTTGAGTTTCTGAGTGAGGTACAAAGGGGTATTGAAGTGAATGGCTTTGTGTGCCATGCAGGCAATTTTTAATTGTGCCTTTTAAGCATGATGGCGTCCTGCATCGCAATAGTTCCTCATATCGGCTTACATATGAGACCGCTGCAAGAATGTCTCTCTCGTCCATGGACGCTTCACAGTCTAGTATTGCTAGACTGCTGCACACGTTACTCTCTGCAGTAATGGACCTCACAAAACCTGTCCAAGGCAGTTTCTAGAGCCAGTTCCCCAAGCCATTCTCACAATGGACGCTTCACTGAAAGGACGGGGAGCTCACCTTCAGAATCTAATAATTCAGGGTGTTTGGGACTCCAAACACCAGGGTCTCCATATAAAGCACCTCGAGCTTCAAGCAGTTCACCTGTCATTGAAAGCATTCCTACCTCACCTTAAAAACAAGGTTGTTAATGCAATACCTCTCACATTTGTGAAAGTTAGAGCTGTTGGTGTTAAAAATGACAATGTTTTTTACTTTCGCTTTTTTATTTGCATTCTTTGTTCTGTTGCTTGAAGATAGTGAGATGGCCATAGAGGCATTGTCAGGAAGAGTAAGGGAGGGAGAAACATGTAAGGGATCCTACGACGCAAAAGCAGTGCTTTAAGTGAGATGAGAAAAGCCGTGTTGGGCTTTAAAATGGATCCTTATAAAAAGACGAGGTATAGGCGGTTAAAGGGTATGGCTTGAAATACGTACAACAAGCTCACGTGCTTTAAACATTAAGCCACATGATCGATAATTGGGTTTTGTTAATGCATGCAGCCCCCGTGCTACCATGACCGAGAGAATACCACTCAGACCTGATGGGCCAGCTTGCCTTCGGTTTACTGTGAGCCATTTCACGTTCGCCCCGGTGTGAGAAAGTGACATCTTTTTTGCATGGTATGCCCCCACTTTTTGCTGATGTACTTTGACTGAGTGTGCCCTAGGCTCCTGCCAATCAGGTGCCCAGGGCCTATGTTCCTAACCTAAAACTGCCTAACAGCCTAAACCCAATTGGCATCTCTGGCCACATGTCAGTCCCTGGTAAATGGTGCCCTAGGTACCCAGGGCGCTGTGACCAGAGAAGGCCCCTAAGGGCTGCAGCACTTATTGTGCCACCCTTAGAGGCCCTGTACCCTGACACACACACACACACACACACCCACACACCACACACCACACACCACACACCACACACCACACACCACACACCACACACCACCCACACACACCACACACACACACACACCCCTCCCTTTTTGCAGGCTGAGTGTCTGGGTGCAGAACAATACAGAGAGTCGACATGGCACATATCCCTGTGTGCCATGCCCACAAACACACTGCCCTGGCATACCTCAGTCACCCCTCTAGCTGGGTGCCCTATACCAGTGGTGTGGGTACGGGTGCATGAGCCCTGTACCCCTACAGTACCCAGGTCCATTCCTGGGCACTGTAAGTTCAGTGCTGCCATTAAGAGTATATGGTGCTGGGAGGTCGACATCACGAACTCCACAGCACCATGATGGCTGCACTGAAGACTGGGAAGTTTAGTATCAAACTTCTCAGCACATTAAACCCACACTGATGCCAGTGTGGGATTTAATGTAAAATGTACGACAGAGGGCATCTTAGAGATGCCCCCTGAAACTAACCAACAACCAGCGTCCTGACTGAGAGGCTGCCACCCAGCGGACACGTTGCTGGACCCCTGGGTTGAGAGCCATCCGCTCTCGTGGGCGTGCAACAATGCACATCCTGGGGCGAGGTGCTAGATCTCCTCCCCCAGGATGGGCAGGGAAAGCTTCAAAGGCATGCCGCCTTTGTGAGTTTTTCTAGGCCACTTGCTGTACTCGGCAACTGGCCCCCACTGGTTCTGACCCCCACTCTGGCCGGGAAATCAGCGGGAAAACCCAAGTAAGGAAAGGGGTTGTGCCAGCCTCTGCCAACCCCACCCCTCAGGTGGGGGAGGCGAGGTGAAGCACAACTCCGGGCTCTCGCCATCTTGGGATGGGGAGCCCTACCCAATCAGGACTAGGATCCTGCCCCCTCCCACTGGAGAGTGGCAGGATAGGGGTGTACCCACCCCAGGGAAGGGACCCGTTGGTCCCTGACCTTTACCTACCTGTAACGCCCCAAATTTAATATTTAGGGTCACCCTGAACCTTCCTTCCTCAGATTCCGAAACTACAAAAAAGAACAAGAAGAAAGAAGACCTGCCGTGCAGCTGCTAACAAGAGGACGACACCAACTGACTTGGCCCCAGCCCTACCGGCCTGTCGACCCTCGAACCTGCTCCTGCTTAACCTCGGCGTCTGCAGTGGTCAGCAAACTCAAAAACCCCGGAGGACCTGACTGCCTTGTGACTCTAAAGACTGGGACTCCCACGGGCAGTGGTTCTGCTCAACAGCAACAACCCCTGGTGCCAGCCAGGAACCGAGACTCCTGCACACTCTGCACCCGCCAAGCCCGGCCTGTGCCTGAGTGAACAAAGACCACGAGGACGTTCCCCCGGCAACTGTGACCAAGAATCCAGCACCCAAGGACCCTCCAACGCTCCTGACGACACCTACAGCCTCAACTCCAGGCCCCCCCCCCCCCCAACCGCGACCAGCAGAGGGTAAGATTTCCCAACGCCAAAAGACACCCCGGCGCCCTGCGGCCCCCTGTGCCCATCTCCTAGGTGCCTACCTAACCTACAGCTTCCCAACTTACCTCTCGAAGTGGTGGTCGCACCTGAAGAATCTTCGTCCCTGAGCTTGCAGCCTTGGTTCATCATGCAGCTTCTCCATTGAAATACATTGAGCGCCCGACGGCTCAAAAGCACCCTGCACCCAGCCGCCCGATTGCCCTTGGAATTGCAGCCTCTGTTCTCTTCTACTTCCCCACTTGCCCTGTGTAAGTGACCAGGTGCTCAGCTCCCACAGCTGCGTGGCCTGCTAGAAGCCACCAACCAAAGGCCCCCTGCCCGCCATAGGCTAACATTGGGCCTACTCTCTCTGCACCCGGCTGCCCCCGTGCCGCTGAGGGTGTAACTACTGTACCTACCTGAACCTGGGAGACCCCGGAGTCTTGCCCCAGAACCTTAACTCTGCCAGTCGAGTACTTACCTGACAGCCGATAACTCGCATTTTCTCCATAAGGTAACATTGACTGGTTTCACTTAGAAATTCTTTTCAGTGTCGAGTTTTGAAACTTTGAAATATTCACTAAAAATCATCCGATCAACGAAAACGTAATTACTCACCTGTTACCAAGAGAGATCCCAGTGCTAGATCTTGGTGCCCAGCACTGACCCAAAAAAGTCATTCAACTGTGATTTTCAGATGACCTGTTTTTCCCCCCATAGGATAACATTGCCTGGTTTTCACCAGAAATTCTTCTAAGTGCCTATTTTTGCAACATACAAACAATCCTTAAAATTCGCCTGTTTAACAAAAACGATTTCTGTCAAATGTTTTCAGGAAATGTCCCAGTGCTGAATCCAGGATCCAGCACTGAGTAAGAAAAAGTCACGATAACGTAACTTACCTGCTAAGTGAATTTCCTCCCATAGGATAACATTGGTGATTCTATGTGAAAAAGTTTGTGTCAACTTATGAAATACAATAATATTCCTTATAAATCATACCTTTAACCAAAACGCATTTACTCCCCTGTTTCCAGGAAATGTCCCAGGGCTGAATCTAGGATCCAGTCCTGTGGTTAGAAAAGTAATCCAAAAAGTAATTAACTGCATTTTACTTAAAAAGCCCATTCAATTGAATGTACTATACCTGCAATGTGTTGCAATCTGCTTTCTTAAACCTGTAATCAAAACCAGTACCAGTTATACTGCAATTCTGAACTATGCCAAGACAATCACTACTGCAAAGTATTTATATGCTTACCTGTTCCAGGCTTGCTTGGTTCTAGAAATAAAAGTTTATTTTTTTATACAAAACAATTGGCCTAGAGTTCAGTTCTTGAGTGTGTGAGACTCTTTGCTGACTGAGTGTCTACAACAAATGCTTTACACTGTCCTCTGATACTGCCTTACTGCTCGACCAAGCTACCACTTTAGAGAGTAAGGTTATATCTAACTTTAGCCTCTGCCAAACCCCTGGGGACTGTGGACTCTGTGCACACTGAACCTTACTTTGGTGCATTGTATATACAGTGCCACTTTCTTACACCCGGGCATTTGAATGGGACAAAAGCTGGGACCCCGGATACGTTTTACATCCAAACAAAGTCAACAAATGCAGAGATGCTGGAGACATTTCAGCAGGAGTGGTGTGCAGCTTCTTTAGAGTACATTTGAGCAGACCATGCAGCTTGAAGTCGCAGACAGCTACAGACATCTCCAGGGTGCAGCAGTGAAAGTGTTTTAGAGTGTTTATTGCTAAAGCCCTCCAAAAAGCTGTGCGTCCCCGTTTAAAAAAAATATATATATATTTTAAGTAGGGGGGGCCAGATTTTGAATAAGTACAAATACAGAGATGTGAAAAGGAAAGAAGTAAGAACGACTATTAGCTTACACGTCACTGTAGTCAAAACTATTTTAGGCTCAAATATATCACACAATGCTCTTTAGAATTAAATCATTTTTATTGACAATACACCTAGTAAAGCAATACACACAGCAAGCCGCCTGCAACCCTGGCGGGCCGGCCGCAATGTTAGCAGTGACAGAGTAAATGCAAGTAACAAGTCATTAAAATGAAGAGCGCGACTACAGGTTCCACCGCAAGCTGCCTACAACCCATCCAGGGCCGGCCGCGTCATCTAGAGATCATGGGAGTCCGACATGACTCAAAAATTAAAGTTTAGCAAACTTCACCAAAAGCCTGGCTGGACCACCCCCCAAAATCTTCATCATATCAAGGTAGCTGCTAGGCATCGTCTTATTACTCCAAACAACAAAGAAATCCTTAAAAATAAAGAGCACAAACCTACAAAACCTCCCCCTCCAGCGAGCCTGCGGTCTGCGATGGCGCGCTCTCAAGGGATCACAATGACCATCAGGTGCCCCCCCCCCCCCCCCCAACAGGATCTCCTTCCTCCCGCCAAGACGGTGTCAATCTCAATATACGCAAGTATTTTGGAGAAGTCAATTCTGTAAACTCCCATGATGGGATGGAAATGAAAGGGGCCCGTACTCTAGCGTAGTCAGACTTGTCACCTAAAGTTGCCATTGACAAGCGCTCCATTCCCAGTAAGCTCCACAGTTGATGAAGCCACTGTTGATGGTCTGGAATCCTATCCGTGTTCCAGTTGGACAATAATACCCGATGGGTGGTGTTGAGTGCCAGGGCCATCTGTCTACCTTTTATAGATCGAAGCGGAAATGTTAGAGCGTTCGGTAGACCCAAGAGTATATATGCGGGGCATCCGGGGATATTTGTGTCAAAGGCCCAATCAACCTTGTCCAAAATCCGCTCCCCATATCTAGTGAGTTTCGGGCAGTGCCATAGCAGGTGAAGTAGTGTGCCTGGGCTACCACAATCCCGCCAACATAGGCCATCACTCTGAGGGTTCCATTTCTGCATTCGGGTGGGAGTGTAATACCAATAGGAAGCGATTTTATAAGAAGTCTCTGTGTGCCCCATATTGTATGCTGTATTCTATAAAAGATGTCGTTCCATTCCTATTCGGACAATGTTTGGCCCAGTTCTCCCTCCCATCGTATCTGGCCTGGAGATTTACCTTTGCGGAGCTGCAATGAGAGATGAGTAAATCTCTGAGATGATTCTTTTTTCATCTTTCTTAAACAACTATTTTTCGAAGGGGGACATAGGTCTGCTTGCCTGAGGTCTAGTCGCAGCATCAAGCACCCAAAGCAGTATTTAGGCATGGAGGTATTGGTCCCAATCTAACAAGCCATAATCCTCCTTAAGTTGGGCAAAGGGAATACGGCCATCGTGGTCGAAAAGACATCCAAGCCGCTTACACCCACATACCGCCCATCGCCTATCTGCACCCTTAGCCATGCCTGGAGCAAAGTCCGGATTCGAGAATATGCTGACTAGGGGATAAGGGAACGTGGTGAGGACAGCACAGATTGCTACCCTATCCCAGACCCAAAAGACCGGGCTGGTGATAGGGGAGGAATACAGCCCCCAAGCTCTATAAGACCTAGGCAACCACCCCTCTCTCCAGATGTGTCTACCCGCCATCGTCTGGTCCATAAAGACCCAATGCTTTTCCGTGAGTGATCGATTCCGCTCCACCAGGGAACGCAACTGGGCGGCCTGATAGTATCGAGTTGCATTGGATAGCGTGAGGCCTCCGTCCCATTTTGATAGTTGCAGGAGGTGTTTCTGCAATTTGGGTTTTATGGTCCCCCAAATAAAACACTCCATTTTCCTCTGACGCTTGAGAAGCAAGCCAAGGGGTGGTTTTAGTGGAAGGGTCTGAAAAATATATAGGGCTCTAGGGAGGATGGTCATCTTTACTGAGGCAAGCCTGCCAAACCATGCAGCTGAAGCCGCTGCCAGTGGAGCGAATCCTTGGGAAGAAGATCAAGCAATTTGGAGTAGTTGGATTCAGTTGTCTTCGTCAAATTACTACTAAGCACCATGCTGAGGTATGGCAGGTCTTTCTCGACCCAGTTGAAGTCTTAACTGGGAGCGAAAAGCCCTCTCCATGCGTATATCGTGGGTCAAGTTCAGGATTTGAGATTTGTGCAAGTTAACCCAGAAGCCTGTAAGGTGTCCGAATGTGTAGAGATCTGCTACTATAGCTATAAGGGAGGTAATCTGGTGAGTAATAGAAAAAATGACATCCGTGTACAAGCTGATCAGGTGTTGTTCCTCCCCGAAGGTGATACCCATAGCCATAGGGTTATCACAAAGTCTTTGAGCAAAAGGCTCCATGTAGAGGGCGAACAAGAGGGGTGAGAGAGGGCACCCTGTCTCGTGCCCCAGCCAATGTGGAAATCTGCAGATCTAACCCCGTTCACTCTAACTGCAGCACGTGGTGAGCTATAGATGCTCGCGATCCAGCTTTGAAAGTGTGTGCCCACGCCAAAGCATTTCAGGGTAACAAGTAGGGCCAGTGCACCCTGTCAAAAGCCTTCTCTGCATCCACCTCGCGGGAGCGTTGGACGTTATCTATGAGATAGCATAGGTGCATAGTGTTATCGCCACACTGTCGGCCCGAGCGAAATCCCGCTTGGTCTGCATCTATAAGGGCAGGCATCATGGAATTGAGGTTCTGGGCTAAAACACTAGCAAACAGCTTAGCATCAATATTCAGTAGAGAAATCTGGCGGTACGCACTACAGAGTTCGAGGTCCTTACCCGGTTTTGGTATGACTGTAATCACTCACAGCTTGGAGCATCGTTTCAGTAAGTGTGCCCGTCACAGCGAAGGAATTGAACAGTCTGGTAAGTATGGGGGCTAGCTCCGGGCAAAAGGTCTTGTAAACGACAGCACTGAACCCGTCTGGACCAGGCGCCTTAAGGGGTTTCAAACACGCTATCGCCAAGACTACTTCTTCAAGGCGGATAGGCTTGTCCAAGGCGACTGCGTCACTAGCTGGTAGGGGGTAATAGAGGCCGCGTCTAAGTAGGCCAGCGGATCCAAGGAAATTAAAGCATCATGTGCATACAGATCTGCATTATAAGCCTGGAAGCTATCTGCAATACCAGTAGCTTCGGTGGCCTCCACCCCCGCCACACTGCGGGTCCTTTTAACAGCTTGTGCCTGTTGTTTCCCGAGTTAGCAATGTGCTAACATTCGGCCCCCTCTTTTGGTCCCCACGTTGTAGTTATGCTTCAGACGTAGTATTGCATTTTCAGTCCTATCTAATTCTCAGCGTTTGAGGTATAGCCACTCTTTGTCAAGCAGTCTCGATATCCAATGAGCACCAGCACGTTTATGGATAGCCTCCAATTCCCTCACCTTTAACTCGATCTCTACCCTCTTATATCTTCTCATTTTATTATCAAATGCAGCCTTTGCTATAAGAGCACCCCGGGCTACCAACTTCAACGCCTCCCACACCGGAGACAAGGCTGTGGTGCCATCCTCATTCAGTGAAAGATACTCCCGAATGGTATTCCTCAGTGTGGTCACTATCGCCGGGGACAACAGCATAGTGTCCCAGAGGTGCCACTGAGGAGCCCTATTGTACGAAGGAGAAACAGATATCGATAATGTTATGAGCGGACACGTTCCCAGGCGGAAGGGGAAGCTAAGAAATGATCCAACTGGGCATAGGTCTTATGAGCTGCAGAAAAGTAGGTGTAGTCCCGTTCCCAAGGGCGTAGGGCTCGCCACACATCAAGCAGACCACAATCATCCAACCATTCACAGCCTCCCACAGACAGGGCACCCATACCACCAACCCTCTGGCCAGAGCGGTCTAGTTCACCATCCATCACCACATTTAAATCGCATCCCACCTCAACAGCCGCATCAGGGGAGTGTAGTATCTTAGCTAGGGCGTCCAATAAGAAGGCCTCTTGGTACTCATTGGGGGAGTAGATTTGAAGCCACCGTAAAATGGAATGTATCTATTCGTACACTAAGGGCCAGTAATCTGCCCTTGATTTCAGCCACAGACCCCAGGACAGTGCCAGGAAAATGCTTGGAAAACAAGATTGGCACCCCACCTCACCCCCCCCCCCCCCCACCCCCCTCCTGCACTTCCTCGAGGACCAGAACTGCTGCGGGAACCCTCTAGCATGCATTCTGTGTGTGTCTTTTGGGAGTAGGTGAGTCTCTTGGAGCAAACAAACTCCCCTAAGGAATGCTCTAACAAATATAAAACTGCTTTTCTCTTGGTAGGGTTATTAAGACCTTGCACATTTAAGCTAACTATTTTAGTCTCCGCAGTTATGCGAGGGAGAACAGATCTAGAGAAGCCATAGTCGTGCTATGCAAAACCCACAGGAGACTGAAGGAGCTTCATGAAATATGGGACAACCCGCTCGTAATAGGCGGCGTGAAAGTGTTGAGGAATTGGCTTGCTGGTGGTGAACCCCAAACAAAACGTAACCCCAACATTGCAAAAAAATAAATGAATAAATGACATAGAGTGTTCAGTCCATTAACGGCGGGAAGTCCAAACACATGGGGGCAACCAAGAAGGCAGGAAATACTTACCAATATCATGGTTTAGCCAGTCCGCCCCCACCAGGCCTGTCGCCGCAAGATCTCCAACGCCCCAAGAATCTTTAGCTGGTGGATTAGCAGCATCCCCCTCGGCACCAGAGACTGAACAAATCACGGCTGACCTTTCTTTGGTGATAGCAGCTGGATCGGGGCACAATCGGTCCAATCTGGACTTGGAGCCACGGTGATAGCCAGGCAGGCCCCCGGCTCCAGGAGGGGAGCCCTGCGACGCTTGGCCATCAAGGGTGAGGTTAATTAGTCTGCAGGTCTCCGCTAGAGGGTGAAGCTTGCCCTTATAACGAAAAATGAGGCGGAATGGATGACCCCAAGAGTAGGACATTACTGCACATCGCAGGTGACTTGTCACAGGTTGAATATCTCTCATCTTCTGCAACGTTCTCGCCGCTAGGTCCTGAAAAAATTGTGGTGAGTGGTCTCTAAATTGTAGCGATTGGGTAGATCGAGCTGCTTTCAAGATGGCTTCCTTTACTTTAAAGTCCTGGATGCAAACTAAAATATCTGAAGGTGGGCGATTAGGTTGATGCCACTCGATGGCAAAGGTCCACTTTGATCACTTCTTCCCCAGTGATGCCCAGCACAGCGCTAAACAAGGCCTGTACGTAGCCTTCCAGGTAAGCTCCTTCCGTGCTGGTAGGGATCGCCCGGATATGAATTTTTTTTTTAGCGCTGCGATCTGTTCTCTAAATCTTCTGTATGCAATTGGAGGTCAAGTTGTTGGTCTTGCAACCGGATAACCTCCTGTTGAAGCAGTCAAAATTCCTCCTCTTTGGACATTGAGCTTTCTTCCAGCACGGCCACCCTTTCCCCACCCGCGTCCACATCACGACTCTCAGGTCAGACTGCAAGTCTGTGTTCACCATCAGGATATCCTCCCAAAGAGAGGCAAACAGGGTTTCCAAAGATTCTCGGGTCACCGTGACGTCAGGGCCCTCGTCTCCCCCGGTCTGCCCTGTGCTGATCCCCAGTTTTATTAAGGAGTAGGTCACGCTCGGACTGTTCTTCTGTTTTTTTTTCCCTTTGTTTTTTTCCCCCCTTGTGGTCGTCAGGATCTCGCTCCGCCGGTTCCAGTAGGGCGAGTGAATCGGGGCCAAGGAAGCCAATCGTAGGAGCAGCCCTGTAGGAGAGCAGGCAAGGCAGCGAGCAGCTCCAGAGTTGTATGCTCCGGGACCGCTATCAATGGGAGCGCTCTGTGATCCTCTGCACAGAATGTAGGTCAGGTCTCTACAGAGTGTAAAGCCAAAGGAACAGTCTCACGATCCCTAGTCACAACCCAAGTGGACACTGGTGGTCGATGTCCCCGGGCAAACAAACCACAGAGCCGAGGTCCAAACTAAGATATCATAAATCTAAAACGCAGCAAGGCAGTGCTATACCAGACAGGACAGGGTTGATATGTTCAGGGGAGAGGGGGGGCGGGGGGGGGGGGGGGGGAGGTGGATCACCGACTAGGCCCAGACCGTCGACCTATATGCCGGTTCTTGTTGAGCGGATGGACCCATAAACACAATACGCTCAATACGACTAGGCAATAGCCCGTCACCACACGTATTGAGCCCCAGGTAATGTCTCCGGGGGAGGTGCCTGCGACAGTCGTCCCCTCGTAATACCACTCTATGGGGGGGACGCACTGGGAACCGTCCCGGTATACCCCTTGATGCCTTCACTCATGCATCTGGCGGTACAGCTGTGCAGGACCGGGCTCACTGTTATTTAAATTTAAATTTATTGTTATGTTATTTACATTTATAACGCGCACGGATACTCCTGGGAGTGTCCCGGCGCGAGCAAGGGGAAACCTAACAATACCTGACGGTTAATTAAAGAGAAGTTTTTAACAGTTTTGTAAAAACAGCAATATCTTCCACACATCGAAGAGCGAAGGGAAGAGCATTCCAGGCACGGGCTGCAAGGACGGTCAAGGAGGCACCCCCCAAGCGATGTCGCTGGAACCCAGGGATTTTTGCCAGTTTAATAGATGAGGAGCGCAGAGGCCTCCCCGGAACATAAAAAGAGAATCGTTTCTGCAGATAGCTTGGCCCTAGGCCGTGGAGTGCACGATGGGCTATGGTGAGGGATTTAAACACCACCCGCGCCCTGACCGGAAGCCAGTGCAGGGAGCGCAGGTAATCCCGCGCACTCTCCCTGGGCGGGATCCCCCCCAGAAGGCGGGCAGCCGCGTTCTGGATCACCTGAAGTCTATTAAGGGAATAGGCTGGAATCCCCGCGTAGAGCGCGTTAGCATAATCCAGGCGGGACAAGATAAGCGCACGCACCACCGACTCACGAGCCGTCTGAGGAAGAAGCGGAAAAAATCTTCTCAGGACTCTAAGGAGCCCAAAACAGCAACCTGCCAGTCGCTTCACCTGACTGGAGAAGGAAAGATTCCCATCAAACCAAACACCCAGGTTCTTAGCAATCTGGCTACTGGACAGGGGGGACGGAAACTCAGCTGGCCAGATCGAGTCTCTGAACCCAGGTGGAAACTCGCCAAACAGCAGAACCTCTGACTTGTCTTCATTGCATTTCAACTGGGTGTTAGCCACCCATTCGAAAACTGCAGAGAGACACGATTGCACCGGGGCCACATCAGCCACGTTCTTATTCCAAGTAAACAATAGCTGCGTGTCATCAGCGTAAGCAATCACTTAGCCCCCAAACCCTCCGCCAAAGAAACGAGAGGGGTAAGGTAGATGTTAAACAAAAGGGGGCTGAGGGAGGAGCCCTGGGGAACCCCTGTGCAAACCCGCTGAGGAGAAGACGCTACCAGGGGTAACCAAACTTGCTGAGACCGACCCTCCAGAAAGGACTTAATCCAACCCCAGGCTGAGCCTGCCACTCCAATCTGTCAGTCTATCCAGCAGTAGAGAATGGGGGACCGTATCAAAAGCGGCCAACAGGTCGAGCAGCACTAAGGCTGCTCTCCCGCCGGCATCGAGACACTCCCAAATGGCTTCCGAAACTTCCACCAAAGCACCTTCCGTGCTAAAGGAAGGGCGGAAGCCTGACTGAGCAGGATGTAATAGGCTTGCTCCCTCCACATACTCTGAAAGCTGTCTGTTTACTATCTTCTCGCACACCTTAGTAAGGCTAGGGAGAAGAGATTGGTCTATAATTCCCCGGTAACAAGGGATTAAGAGTAGCTTTCTTCAAGAGGGGGGGGGATTTTAGCCTGCTTCCAGACACTCGGAACCCTAGCGGCAAGCAGGGACATATTAATAATGTAATTGACTTCAGCATTCACAACCTCTGCCACGGAAGCCAGAAGTCTAGCCGAGCACGGGTCAGCCGGGGACCCGGACTTCAAGCCCTTAAGTACTCTCAACATGCAGGACAGGTCAACCGAGGAAAAATTAACCATGAATGGTTGGAAGAGATGGCCGCCCGGTTGGGAGCAAGAGAGACCTCAGAAGGAGACATGCAGTCTTGGACAGCAGGACATACGAAGTTATCTTTTATCCCTTTAATTTTGTCCAAAAAAAATTTGGAAAGTGACTCGCACCAAGCCACTGTCGCAGGCATCAAGCTACTTTGAGCTGATGGGGACATAAAGCTCTGAACGATGGCAAAGATCTCTTTTGAGTTATTCTGAGCCTGATCTATGCGAGTGGCAAAATACTGTCTTTTAGCCAAAGAGATGGCCTTGTAATAAATGTTCTGGCCCTGCCTGAGCCGGCCCTTGGCCTCCCGACAGTAGTTGCTTAGGCGCCAGGATGACTCTAATTTCTTACAATCCTGCTTCAGGTGGAGCAACTCCACTGTGAACCAGGGTTTAGAGGGCGAATCCCTAGACCGTCTAGAAGAAGTCGGAGTGGCAATCTCAGCCAAAGAGTCCTGCAACCAGTTATAAAAGGTAGCAAGACTCCCATCCAAGTCCCGCGGAAGGGACGGTCTGCTAGCCTCCAGAACTCTAGCAAAATTGATGGGGTCAATTTTCTTAAAAGAGGGTTTATGATAGGCTGCGGGCCTAAAGCTCGGAGAGGCTACTTCTCATGAAAAATAAATTTAGTGATCCGACCACGGGACCGGAAGTGGAGCCCTAACTTTGATTGGAAAAGTCGAAAAAATTGCATCAAGAATGTGGCCGCCTTGATGGGTCGGCTGGCTGACCCATTGCGAAAGCTGCGCTACCTGGCAGATATCGAGAAGCTCCAACGAGTCCCTTAAATCCCCTTGATCCAGATGAATATTGAGGTCTCCGAGAATTAAATAGTGGGAAAACCGCAGCGCCCGCAATGAGACAGCCTCATTGCATGCCTGAAGGAAAGATTTAGCCACGCCTGGAGGGCGGTAGATCAAAGACCCGCCCAGCGTGAAATGAGCTGAGAAACGAATACTAAAATCCAGGGCTTCGCAACCGCCCCAATTACCAAGCTCACTTTTACCAAGCTCCCACTTTTCCATACAAATAATAGCCACCCCACCTCCTTTCCCCACAGTGCGATATAATCTGCAAATTTTATAACCCACAGGGATTGCCATAGTCACTATAGGGTCAGAGGAGCTATCCAGCCAAGTCTCAGTGATAAATAGAAGGTCCAAAGAGTTGTCCTCCAATAAATAAAACCCCTCCGAGCGGTGTTTCTTCAATGAGCGCACGTTTAACAATGCGGCTGAAATAGAGGGGTCTCTACACGCCGGAATAGGATCCAAACGGAGATGAAACCCACAAACCCCGCACACATAGTTTTGCATCCCCCCTAGGTTGGGGTAGCTCAACTTATCGCAGCAGGCTCTCCGCAAACCTTTAAGAGACTCACTTGAGAAGCAGCGACGGGCAACACCCAACAATTGCGGAGCAGCATAACTGGCCCCGGCCGCCGACGAGACGCTGATGGGCGCAGACGGGCTTGCCTTAGGCGCGCTCGCTGCGCTCGTCCGCTGCGCGAACGTGCTGCGTGCATTCAAATAGCTCCGGTGGCCAGAGAACTAGAGCGCGCCCGCCAAAACAAAATGGCGCCTCTCACTGGCTCACCGGAAGTGAGGCAAAAACGGAGATGCAGTCAGATTAAGATTGCCCCCAACATCATGAATGAAAAACAGAGCATGTGCGAAAAACGCTAAAAATGAAATGTTTAAAAGAGATGCCCACACCTCTAAAAGCGATCCCCCAATTCATGAACAAAGCAGAAAATGTGCAAAAACGCTCCAAATGATTCAATTTAAAATAGATCCCCACACTTTTTTAAAAAGATCCCCGCACAGTAAAGCACAAATTAGCAGCAAGGGAGAGCAGCGTTACGATAAAGAACAGGTCAAAAAGATTGCCAGACCTAAGCTCACTGTGCCACTCAGGGGCTCCTCGGTGTCCTCCACGAGTTCCCCAGTGCATCTGACGGTCCAGCTGTGCAGGTCCGGGCTCACTGTGCCACTCAGGGGCTCCTCAGTGTCCTCCACGTGTTCCCCAGTGCATCTGATGGTCCAACTGTGCAGGACCGGGCTCACTGTGCCACTCAGGGGCTCCTCGGTGTCCTCCACGTGTTCCCCAGTGCATCGGACGGTCCAGCTGTGCAGGACCGGGGTGCCACTCAGGGGCTCCTCGGTGTCCTCCACGTGTTCCCCAGTGCATCTGACGGTCCAGCTGTGCAGGACCGGGCTCACTGTGCCACTCAGGGGCTCCTCAGTGTCCACGTGTTCCCCAGTGCATCTGACGGTCCAGCTGTGCAGGACCGTGCTCACTGTGCCACTCAAGGGCTCCTCAGTGTCCTCCACCTGTTCCCCAGTGCATCTGACGGTCCAGCTGTGCAGGACCAGGCTCACTGTGCCACTCAAGGGCTCCTCAGTGTCCTCCACCTGTTCCCCAGTGCATCTGACGGTCCAGCTGTGCAGGACCGGGCTCACTTTGCCACTCAGGGGCTCCTCAGTGTCCTCCACGTGTTCCCCAGTGCATCTGACGGTCCAGCTGTGCAGGACTGGGCTCACTGTGCTACTCAGGAGCTCCTCGGTGTCCTCCACGTGTTCCCCAGTGCATCTGACGGTCCAGCTGTGCAGGACCAGGCTCACTGTGCCACTCAAGGGCTCCTCTGTGTCCTCCACGTGTTCCCCAATGCATCTGACGGTCCAGCTGTGCAGGACCGGGCTCACTGTGCCACTCAGGGGCTCCTCGGTGTCCTCCATGTGTTCCTCAGTGCATCTGACAGTCAAGCTGTGCAGGACCGGGCTCACTGTGCCACTCAAGGGCTCCTCAGTGTCCTCCACGTGTTCCCCAGTGCATCTGACGGTCCAGCTGTGCAGGACCGGGCTCACTGTGCCACTCAAGGGCTCCTCAGTGTCCTCCACGTGTTCCCCAGGGCATCTGACGGTCCAGCTGTGCAGGACCAGGCTCACTGTGCCACTCAGGGGCTCCTCGGTGTCCTCCACGTGTTCCCCAGTGCATCTGACGGTCCAGCTGTGCAGGACCGGGCTCACTTTGCCACTCAAGGGCTCCTCAGTGTCCTCCACGTGTTCCCCAGTGCATCTGACGGTCCAGCTGTGCAGGACCGGGCTCACTGTGCCACTCAAGGGCTCCTCAGTGTCCTCCACGTGTTCCCCAGTGCATCTGACAGTCCAGCTGTGCAGGACCGGGCTCACTGTGCCACTCACGGGCTCCTCAGTGTCCTCCACGTGTTCCCCAGTGCATCTGACGGTCCAGCTGTGCAGGACCAGGCTCACTGTGCCACTCGGGGGCTCCTCGGTGTCCTCCACGTGTTCCCCAGTGCATCTGACGGTCCAGCTGTGCAGGTCCGGGCTCACTGTGCCACTCAGGGGCTCCTCAGTGTCCTCCACGTGTTCCCCAGTGCATCTGACGGTCCAGCTGTGCAGGACCGGGCTCACTGTGCTACTCAAGGGCTCCTCAGTGTCCTCCACGTGTTCCCCAGGGCATCTGACGGTCCAGCTGTGCAGGACCAGGCTCACTGTGCCACTCAGGGGCTCCTCAGTGTCCTCCACGTGTTCCCCAGTGAAGCACCTCACTAGTAGGTTTGGGTCCACAAAGAGCCCCTTCCCTGCTTCGGGACCCTTCAGGGGTATAGCGCCGGTCGCGCCTCGACCCCCTCGGGTCCCGGGCACAAACCACAGCTGCGCCCCGTGGATGAGTCCTCACTGGCCAAATCCGACAGGGAGAGTCCTGCATGTCTGTCCGTTCAGGCCGCAGCTCAGGCGATGCGCGGTGCCCCGTGCTCGGCGGGCTTTGCGGCGCTAGACTTCAGGTGCCTCTGGAATACAGCCGGAGCAAGGAGCCCTCCAGGAGCGCCAGATCGGGCCACAAACCCCGCGGCAAGCCTGGCCCTTTACATAGAGGCCAACCCCCTCTGCACTCGGGGGGGGGGGGGGGGGCAGCCCGCCACTGGCAGAGGCGGGCATCCTTGGGATGGCCGGGGTGAACCCATGAGCCCCCGGCACCCCTCGAGAGGCCCGAGCTCCTCTCCCCATCGCAAGGGGTCGTGGCAGGAGGTACCTCGTTCCTGCGGCGGGCCCCACAGCTCAGGAGTGCCTCCGGTGCTAGTAAAAAGGGGGTCAGGGCTGCCATGGGGGTGCTAATAGGCCCGGCTGAGACCCCCTGCCATCTGTTCCAGGTTCAGCATCAGTAAGGCACAGACTCTGGGTTCTGCATCAGCACATGTCGTTCTTCATGGAGTATATATGAATTTGAATATAGGGGGTATATATCAACACAGTATGGAGTTGCATCAAGTTTGTGAATTAAGCTGGGAGTGAAAAATCATGCTGATGGGACTTTTATGAATTTTTGTATTTTAGATACCCCTGACGAAGGGTACAATCCCGAAATGCATTGTTTAAAAAAATAAACATCGTGACATGTGGAAAAGCGAAACTCTCCTATACTACCGTGAAAGCCGGGAAAGGCAATTTGAATATGTAAAACAAATTGAAGAATTGTGAAAAGCAATGGATTAAAAAAGGAAAACCAGAAGATTAAATTGTGGTTAAGAATTTTGATTCATTCATATGTGGACGTGGCTGTGCAGCTTGCTTGGGGACCAGATGAGGTCCGGTGAGAAAGTGCCCTCTTTCTTGCATGGTTGCTCCCACTTTTTGCTGAATTGCTGATGTGTTTTGACTGAGTGTGCCCTGGGCTCCTGCCAGTCAGGTGCCCAAGGCCTGTGTTCCTTCCCTAAAACTGCATTGAGGCCTAAACCCAATTGGCATCTCTGGCCATATGTCAGCCCCTGGTAAATGGTACCACAGGTACCAAGGGCACTGTGACCAGAGAAGGCCCCTAAGGGCTGCAGCACTTATTGTGCCACCCTTAGAGGCCCTGTACCCTGACACTCACACCCTGCCTTTGCAGACTGTGTTATGGTGCAGAACAAAGTGAAGAGTCGACATGGCACACATCCCTGTGTGCCATGCCCACAACCCACTGCCCTGGCATACATCAGTCACCCCTCCAACTGGGTACACTATGCCAGTGGTGAGGGTACAGGTGCATGAGCCCTGTACCTCTACAGTGCCCAAATCCATTCCTGGGCCCTGTAAGGGCAGTGCTGCCAACAAGAGTATATGGTGCTGGGAGTTTGTCGTTACGAACTCCCTAGCACCATAATGGCTACACTGAAGACTGAGAAGTTTGGTATCAAACTTCTCAGCACATTAAACCCACACTGATGCCAGTGTGGGATTTAATGTAAAATGCACCACAGAGGGCATCTTAGAGATGCCCCCTGAAACTCGACCAACTTCTATTGTCCTGACTGAGTGGCTGCTTAGGCTGCCACTACGGGGCATGTTTCTGGACCCCTGGGTCGAGAGCCTGCTGCTCTCAGGGGCCTGAAACAATGCACATCCTGGAACGAGGTGCCAAGCCTCCTCCTCCTTTCAGCAACTGGTCCCCACTGGTTCTGCTCCCCACTTTGGGCGCAAGAACCTGCGGGAAAAACAAGTGAGGAAGAGAGGTGTGCCCACCTCTGCCAACCCCACCCCTCAGGTGGGGGAGGCGAGGTGAAGCACAACCTCGAGTCCCCGCCATCTTGAGGATGGGGGGACCCAACCAACCAGTGACAGGCTCCTGCCCCCCTCCCACTGGAGGATGACACAATAGGGGGTGTACCCACCCCAGGGGAGGGAACCATTGGTCCTTGCCCTCTACCTACCTGTAACGCCCCTAAATCTAGTATTTAGGGGCACCCTGAACCTTGCTTCCTCAGATCCAGAAACGGCAAGAAAGAAGATAAGAAGAAGGACCAAAAAAACGTGCAGAGCTAACAAGAGGACGATGCCCACTGACTTGGCCCCAGCCCTACCGGCCTGTCTTCCCCTTGAACCTACTCCTGCGAAATCCCGGTGTGTCCTGCAGCCAGGAACCTCAAAAACCCCGGAGGACCTGCCTGCCTTCACTTCCAATGACTGCTTCTCCCGTGAACACCGGATTTGTTCAACTGCAACCTCTGGCTCCGGGCAGATACAGCAAATCTAGCCCACTCTGCACCTGCCGAACCCGGCCCGAGCTCGAGTGGAAAAACACCACGAGTAGGTCCCCTCGGAGATTGTGACCCAAGATCCGGAGATCCCAGACCAGCCTCAAAACCCCAGCCCACACCTGTAGCCTCAATCCAGAGGATCCCCTCTACTGTGACCAAGAGAGGGTAAGACATTCAGACGCTAAAAGGCACCGCTGCACCCGACACCCCACGGCCTTGTGTGCAACAACCAACGGTGCCTAGTCAACCCAAGACATCCCAACTTACCCCTCGAAGTGGTGGTCGCACCCAGAACATCTCCGTCCCCGAGCCTGCAGTGTTTCTTTCGACCGGAGTGTCTCTATAGCAAACAAGGCGCCTGACGCTAAAACAGCACTCTGCACCCGGCCGCCCCAGTGATGCTGAGGGTGCCCCCTTTGTGCTGACCTGCAAGCCCAATTGCCCTGAGCTAAACCCTAGGAGCTTTGCTCCCACAGCCGTGTGGCCTGCTTGCTAGCAGCCACCAACCGGAGACCCCCTATCCTCCATAGGATAACATTGAGCCTCAACCCTCTGGACGTGGCTGCCCTAGTGCCGCTGAGAGTGTAACAAGAGTGCATCAATGACCCTGGGGGACCCCTGAGTCTAACCCCAGAACCTTAACTCCCACAGTCGAAAACTTACCTGTGAACCGATAACCTGTTTTTCCTCCATAGGATAACATTGAGCCTCAACACTCTGGACGCGGCTGCCCTAGTGCCGCTGAGAGTGTATCAAGATTGCTTCACTGACCCTGGGGGACCCCTGAGTCTAACCCCAGAACCTTAACTCCCACAGTCGATAACTTACCTTTGAACCGGTAACCTGTTTTTCCTCCATAGGATAACATTGACAATTTTTCTCCCAAAAAGTTTCTAAGTGTGGAATTAATTGAAATCTAAAAATATTCTTTAAAAATTGCACGAATAACCAACTTGTATTTACCTACCTGTTTGCAGGAAATGTCCCAGTGCTGAATCCAGGCATCCAGCACTGAGTTAGAAAAGTAACGTAAAAAGTAACTTACCTGTAATTTACTGAAAAAGCCTATTCATTTCAATGTACTGTATTTGCTAAGAGTTGCAACTTACTGCATCCCCTGTAAATCAAACAAAGTACAATTCCTATTGCATTTTCAAACTGTTCTACATCCAGTAACTTATTACTGAAAAATATTTAATGCTTACCTGTACCAGGCCTGCTTGGTTCTAAAAATAAAACAGTATATATTTATACAAAAACAATTGGCCTAGAGTTCAGTTCTTGAGTGTATGAATTCATTTGCTGACTGAGTGTGAACATCAAATGCTCAACACTGTCCTCTGATACTGCCTTACTGCTCGACCACGCTACCACAAATGGAGAGTAAGGTTCTATCTAAATTTAACCTCTGCCTACCTCTGGGGTCACCTGGACTCCCGGCCGTCATGAGTCACAATGGGCGTGTGCGGACGACAGCCGGGAGACGTCATGACCACGCCCGCGATTGGAATGCCCAGCACTGCGGAGCACTGCGGTGGAATTTGCGCCGCAGCGAAGAGGTTAAACACACTATACCTCAATTTGGTGTAGTATATATAGAGCCAGTTCTCTACTGATTTCCCCCCCTTTTTTTTTTTCTTTCTGACACCCTGCCATCTTAGCCACGCCCACACACAATGCTTTTTAATATGAACACGTGTAGCTAAAAGTCGTGACTCACTTTCCTAAATATGTTGTCTATGGCATGCAGGTATACACACACATTAAACATGTCTGAATGACCAACTTTCACCTGTGTATCTAGTGAGCGATAAATGCCCCCTGCAGAATAAGCTGTGGTAGGGACGGTGTCCGGGCAAGCAAAGAAGTAGTAAAATAAGGAGGCAAAGTGAAGAGAACACCTGCAAGAGCCAGACCTAGCAAGGAAGGCAGGTGCAGGGGTGCCTGGAGGAGGGAATAAAAAAGTTAAAGATAGGCAAAGAAACACTAGTCTTCACTTCCTTGTCTGCCTTTTAGAGCTGCACAGTCATTTAATCAACATTTCACAAGTCCTAAACAGATGTCTACAGTACGCACATTAACCCCCAATGTAATTTACTAGGACGGAACCTCATGCAGGAGCATTCACCCCGAGAGCTACATTGTTCAGAGTGTAGAAGAAATAACAGTAGACAATATCGCTGCTTAAAATCCGGGAGCCCCAGAGTGAACTATTTATGGGAGTGACCAAAGAATATGAGGGGCTCAGAGCCAACATCACGAAGGACGTGGTTTTGGAACTCCCGACCTCAGAAGCTCATACCTCTCCGGCGGCCACTCGAGGGGCCTGGGCTGCGGTCTCCAAGTCTTATTGGCTCTCCAGATCGTGGGCTGAGAGCTCCCACTTCCTTTTTCCTCCAAAAAAGGGGGAAAAACACACAATACCAGGCCTCGGCTATTAAACAAGGGCGAGGCGCATGTTTTGAAAATAAAGGAGTGGGCCGCCATTGGCTGCTTGCTCAGATGAAAAGAAAGGCACACTGCTGCTATTTTAAAGCGTGCCGTGCTGCTAAAAACATACTTAATAAATGAGAAGGTTTAAGTCTGGTGAGCCACGAATTTTGAAAATCTCATGCACGGCCACCATTGCTAATAAAAAAATAATGCGCTGGGTAAAAAAATTGTTGCAAAAATAGTGAGACGAGCCACGCACAACAAAAGAAAAGTAGCGCAGCCGCCATTGTTAATGTCCAAGCATGGCTGCGCTGCAAAAAAAAAAAATCATTACGGTGCAGAGAGCGTCTTGTGCCTGCAACAGCAGGTAGGAGAAAGTCATGTGAGAACAAAGTGATCACAGACTGTAAATAAAGCTTACTGAGTAACCACACATGTAAGAGTCTTTATGGGAGGTTACCACATGAGAAAGAGAGGTACTAAGGAGGGACTACTAAGCCTATTAACCAATCGAAAACCACTATTTACAAAGGACACTAACAGGAGCCAATTGAAAACCTGGGCGGAAAATGGGCTGAGCTTCCAGTCCATACCTAAATACAGCATGTCTCGAAGAGACAGCGAAAGCGCTGCCTAGGCGCGTCCTAAAAACAGGGGAATCGCTCTCCACAGTTGTCGCACCTAGCTCAAACCATAAGGCGCATAGCAATGAGTCACATTAATCTCCTAGTGGAACATGTACCAGGGACAAGCAATCAAATTGCAGACCTTCTCAGCAGAACGCAGCAACAAGTCTACAAATGGAAACTCCACCCAAGAGTCCTCCTACCATATGTTTGTTTCACACCACCAGCATCTAAAAGTAAACCCATTAGATGCTCGGGTACAAACAATTATTTGTTATGTTACATCTTCAAACCTCAGGTTCAGCCTGCACTTCTATATGACTACAACGTCCTGCCATAGCAGCCTATCTACAAAAATAGACAACATATATCTTTTTTCTAAATACCAGTCATTAAAGCATTTATGAAAGGACTCAAAATAGAGTAATTCCCTCTACACTTCCACCAGTGCTGATCTGGAATCTCAACATTGTACTAACATGGCTCATGAGCCCTCCATTTGAGCCACTACATTCCTGCCAACTCCAGCACATATCTTGGAAAATAGCTTTTTAATTGCCGTCCCTTCACTCAGACGTGTCTGTGACCTCCAGGCACTAACCTTACAAGAACCGTTCTTCCAACTCCACTGAGACAAGGTAGTGCTCAGAACAAACCTCAAGTTTCTTCCCAAAGTAGTCTCTCCTTTTCATATTAATCAGTCAATAGAATGACCTGTCTTCTTTTTGCAACCTGATTCTGTTGCAGAGCTCTTCATACTCTGGATGTTAAGAGCATTATTGTATCATATCGACAGAATAAAAGCGTTCAGAAAACTAAGCAATTGGAAGCCCAATATAAAAAATGTTTTATTTCCAGGTGGGAAGACGTACCTCTCTGTCTTTTGATGTAGGCGTGCCTCTGTCTTTTGATGTAGGTGTGCTTCTCTCTGTTACGATGAAGGCGTGCTTCTCTGTCTTCCGATGTAGGCGTGCTTCTCTGTCTTCCGATGAAGGTGTGCGTCTCTGTCTTCCGATGAAGGCGTTCATCTCTCTTTTGATGTAGGCGTGCCTCTCTGTCTTTTGATGTAGGCGTGCCTCTCTGTCTTTTGATGTAGGCGTGCCTCTCTGTCTTTTGATGTAAGCGTGCCTCTGTCTTTTGATGTAGGCGTGTTTCACTGTCTTTTTATGTAGGCATGCTTTTTGATGTAGGCGTGCTTCTCGGTCTTTTGATGTAGGCATGCTTCTCTGCTTTTAATGTTGGGGTGCTTCTCTGTCTTTTGATGTAAGCGTGCTTCTCTGTCTTTTGATGTAAGCGTGCTTCTCTGTCTTTTGATGTAAGCGTGCTACTGTCTTTTGATGTAAGCGTGCTTCTCTGTCTCTTGATGTAGGCGTGCTTCTCTGTCTTTTGATGTAGGCGTGCTTCTCTGCTTTTAATGTTGGGGTGCTTCTCTGCTTTTGATGTCGGAGTGCTTCTCTGTCTTTTGATGTAGGCGTGCTTCTGTCTTCCGATGAAGGCGTGCTTCTCTGTCTTTTGATGTAAGCGTGCTACTGTCTTTTGATGTAAGCATGCTACTGTCTTTTGATGTAGGCATGCTTCTCTGTCTTTTGATGTAGGCGTGCTTCTCTGTCTTTTGATGTAGGCGTGCTTCTCTGTCTTTCGATGAAGGCGTGCTTCTCTGTCTTTCGATGAAGGCGTGCTTCTCTGTCTTTCGATGAAGGCGTGCTTCTCTGTCTTTCGATGAAGGCGTGCTTCTCTGTCTTTCGATGTAGGCGTGCTTCTCTCTCTTTTGATGTAGGTGTGCTTCTCTGTCTTTTGATGTAGGCGTGCCTCCCTGTGTGCTGCTGGAGGCATGTCTCCCTGTCTTCTGATGGAGGCATGTCTCCCTGTCTTCTGATGGAGGCATGTCTCCCTGTCTTCTGATGGAGGCATGTCTCCCTGTCTTCTGATGGAGGCATGTCTCCCTGTCTTCTGATGGAGGCGTGTCTCCCCGTGTGCTGATGGAGGCGTGCTTCTCTGTCTTTTGATGTAGGCGTGCTTCTCTGTCTTTTGATGTAGGCGTGCTTCTCTGTCTTTTGATGTAGGCGTGCCTCCCTGTGTGCTGCTGGAGGCGTGTCTCCCTGTCTTCTGATGGAGGCGTGTCTCCCTGTCTTCTGATGGAGGCGTGTCTCCCTGTCTTCTGATGGAGGCGTGTCTCTGTCTTCTGATGGAGGCGTGTCTCCCTGTGCGCTGATGGAGGCGTGTCTCCCTGTGCGCTGATGGAGGCGTGTCTCCCTGTGCGCTGATGGAGGCGTGTCTCCCTGTGCGCTGATGGAGGCGTGCCTCCCCGTGCGCTGGTGGAGGCGCGCCTCCCCGTGCGCTGGTGGAGGCGCGCCTCCCCGTGCGCTGGTGGAGGCGCGCCTCCCCGTGCGCTGGTGGAGGCGCGCCTCCCCGTGCGCTGGTGGAGGCGCGCCTCCCCGTGCGCTGGTGGAGGCGCGCCTCCCCGTGCGCTGGTGGAGGCGCGCCTCCCCGTGCGCTGGTGGAGGCGCGCCTCCCCGTGCGCTGGTGGAGGCGCGCCTCCCCGTGCGCTGGTGGAGGCGCGCCTCCCCGCGCGCTGGTGGAGGCGCGCCTCCCCGCGCGCTGGTGGAGGCGCGCCTCCCCGCGCGCTGATGGAAAAGCACCTCCCCGCGTGCTGATGGAGGAGCGCCTCCCTGTCTCCTGATGACGGCATGTCTCCTTGTATTTTGATGCAGGTGCACCTGCCTGTCTTCTGATGAAGGCGTGCCGCCCTGTCTCCTGATGAAGGAAGGCCTCTCTGTTTGCTGATGCAGGCGGCGTACACGAGCTAACGTCGCAGAAGGACCAACCAGGAGCCACATGGAGTGTATCCAGCTCAGACATCCCAACCAGATATTCCCTCGAGGCCGCTGGAGAAGCTTTGTGGCGCGGCTGGTGGTAGTGCCTCCTGGTAAGTGTTTCAGCTGTTAATTTCTTTCATGATTGAGGTGTGCCCAGCTGCTTTGTACTGGCTAGAAAATGTTGACCTAGATGATATTTACAGGCTAGAAAAGGTGCGCTCAGTTGCTTTTCACTGGATAGAAAAGGTGCACCTAGCTTCTTTTTACAGGCTACAAAGGGTGTGCCTAGCTGCTTTTACTGGCTAGAAAATGTGCGCCTAGCTGCTTTTACAGGCTAGAAAAGGTGCACCTTGCTGCTTTTTACTGGATTGAACAGGTGCACCAAGCTATTTTTTACTGGATAGAAGAAGTGCTCTTAGCTGCTTTTACTAGATTGAGCTGGTGCGCCTAGCTGCTTTTTACTGGATAGAGCAGGTGCGCCTAGCTGCTTTTTACTAGATAGAGCAGGTGCGCCTAGCTACTTTTTACTGCATAGAACAGGAGCGCCTAGCTGCTTTTTACTGGCTAGAAAAGGTGCACCTAGCTGCTTTTTACTGACGAAAAGGTGCACCTAGTTGCTTTTTACTGAATAGAAAAGGTGCACCTAGCTGCTTTTTACTGACGAAAAGGTGCACCTAGTTGTTTTTTACTGAATAGAAAAGGTGTACCTAGCTGCTTTTTACTGGCTTGAAAAGGTGCACCTAGCTGCTTTTTACTGACGAAAAGGGGCACCTAGCTGCTTTTTACTGACGAAAAGGAGCACCTAGCTGGTTTTTACTGATGAAAAGGAGCACCTAGCTGCTTTTTACTGACGAAAAGGTGCACCTAGCTGCTTTTTACTGATGAAAAGGTGCACCTAGTTGCTTTTTACTGATGAAAAGGTGCACCAAGCTGATTTTTTGTACTAGCGTAGGGTTGGTATGGTTCCCATGCCTTGCTAGAGTTCTATTTTAATAAAACCAGGGCCACTGGAATTATGCGGCAGGAGAGGGCCAAATTATGTCGCAGGGTTAAGTAAATTATGTGGCAAGAAAAGGCAAATTATGCAGCATAATGCTGAACATTTTGTAGTAGTATTACTTCATTATTTCTGCATTTTTTAAACTTTTTAAACCCTGTCAGGGCATTGGTTGCACCTCAGTACTAGTTTGATACCTAAATATAGCAATAAGCAACAGAAAGGTGGGCAGTCCAGATTTGCAAAGGGCATTGCTCTGCACGGCAACACGTGTCGCTGTATTTTTAGTAACTTTTTTAACTGTTTAAGCTAGAAACAAAATTCTGTTATTGTTTAAATCTGCATATTTAGTGACAGGAGATGGATCATGTGGCAAATGTGGGAAACCTATAATTATGCAAAAATCACTGCAGCTGCACAATCACATAATTCCAATTGCCCTGAATATAAATCAAGGGTGGCATGGGAACTATACCAACCCAATGTTCGGAATCCATCCTTTCCTGAAATCTGTCACCTAACCCCAAATACAATGAAGGGTCCCCCTAATGTCCAATGCTCGCGGTCTGTGTGCTTTTGACTTCGCCTCAGGCGAGCGGCTTTACTCCGGTGCTGTCGGCGTATCGAGAAGGAAATGAGGGCAGGAACAAGAAGAGATCCCAGTCACGTAAAAGTGAAATGATATTGTGAGGGCTGGCAGCGAGACCTCTGTAACAGCAGCATTTTGGCGTAACTGTCTATTATTTTTATTTTTTTAAAACGCACTTTATTGAGTTTTTATGCAAACATCCACGAAGTCACTCACAATATTCAACAGCATAATCCCTGAGAAGTAATCAACAACCACCCACCAATGACACAGTGCATAATACAAGGATGTACAAGTCGTTCCAGAGCTGTGCGCCAAATAAACCAAAAATCTCCCAACTAAAACCTATCGCTAACCACCATGAAAAATTAAAAGTCCCTCCCCCTCCCGCAGTCCCCACCAGCAACGCAGATATCCGTGTCTGTCCTCATGCATCCCATACGTCGAGGAATAACTATGTGTCAAGCTGTGTGACGATCCCTTCTTGTTCCGGGGCTATCTCCCCATCCAAAGCCTGCTCCTCGCTATCATCCTGCGGCTCATAATCTCGTAGTGCCTGCACTAGTGCCTCCCATGCAGCTGCCGCCTCTAGTGCCTTATCGTTACGCCTGCGCGCCATCTGATAGCGCAGTGCACCCTCGCTGGAGGCCCATTTGAGGAATTCACCCTTCCACCTTTTACTGGTGGGACCCACTGTCGCTTTCCAGCGTTTCGTAATTTCTTGCTTTGCCAATATAAGTCCCATATCTATGAACTTGCTCGTAATCTTATTCTTGGGCGTGTGTGGGAACCAGTGCAGTACACTAACGGCCATATAAAACCCCAATCGCCTCTCTGTCACCTCATTCAGAGTATCCCCCACCTCCTTCCAGTAAAGACCCATCGCTGGGCAAGACCACAACATATGCTCCAGTTCCACCCCCACCCTCGTGCATCTGGGACATGCCGCCTCTTGGACCTTAAAGTATTTCTGTATTTTGCTAGGCGTCAAATACGCTCTGTGGAGGACATAGAAGTGGATGAGCTGAAACCGTGCATTCCTCGTGCTCTTCCAGGCCCGTCGCATGATCTGAGCCCAGGCCGCCTCAGGGATATCTTTACCTAGATCAGTTTCCCATTTCCCCTTCAAGTCTGCCAGAGGCGGCAAGTTCTCAAGGAGCATTCTAGAGTAGAGACACGTGACCGCTTTGAAGGTCCCTGCCGCCATCATGGTGTACTGGCAGGCCATCGACACCTTTGGCTCCATCAGCCCCTCCCTCCAATGTGCCTGTATCGCTCGGGTCAGTGCTGCGTGCAACAAGAAGCTCCCCCTCGGCAAATCAAATTTCTCCTGGAGAGCGTGGAATGGTAGCAGAATCCCGTCTTCATATAGATCCCCCACCACCTGCAGTCCCGCGTCTTCCCAGAGCTGTAATGGCGACCAATCTCCGCCGTGCGGTAAGGCCGTCAGCATCCCTATCGGTATCTCCGGCGCATACGGATGTAACACTCCCGCCCTGCGTTGGGACCGATTCCAGCAGAGTTTGAAAGTCATCTCCTCTGTGAGGAGGTCCCTAGGCTCCAGTTTCTGCTGCAAGGCGATGTAGGAAAGGACATGGAGCGGCGTTCTCCCCCCCCCCCATCCCCCTCCCTCCCAGCTTCCGGACCTCGGAATACCCGCGCTACGTTTTGGGTGTAGATCTGCAACTGAGCTGCTATGTAGTATAACTCAAAGTCCGGGACCGCCAGTCCGCCTTCTGCCTTGGGTCGCATAAGCGTCGTCAGCGCTACTCTATGCCTACCCGCGCCCCATAGAAAAGATACCACCATCGATTTCAATAATCGAAATGTGGAGCCGGGGATCCACACCGGCAGCGTCCTAAAATAGTAGAGTAATCGAGGCAGAGCCACCATTTTCAAAAGGGATATGCGGCCTGTCACTGACCACGGAAGGGTGGCCCAAAAGGCCATACTCCCTCGCAGCGCTCTCACACTACGGCCCACATTCCCTTCCAGCGTGTCCGCCATCGTGTGATAGATGTGGACGCCTAGGTAGCTCAGGCAGGTAGGTTCCCATCGCACCTCACGAGTCGTGTCCGGTCTAGGTTCTCCTCGCCTCACCGGGAACAGACCGGTCTTAGCCCAATTAACTCTCAGGCCCAAAACATCTCCAAAAACGGAGAGTAAACTCTCCGCTCCTGCCAGTGCCCCATCGGCGTCTTCGAGAAATAATAATAAGTCATCTGCATAAAGTGAGATATGGTGGCGTCCGTCCCTGCCAGCCAGCCCTCCGTAGTGTTGGCGTGTCCGAAACTTAACCGCGAGGGGCTCTACCGCCAAAGCGAACAATAGTGGGGAGAGCGGGCAGCCCTGCCTCGTCCCCCGCTCCACTGGGTACAACGGTGAGATCAAGGAGCCCGCTCTCACTCTAGCCACAGCCGAAGTGTATAGCACTGATGTCCATTGTAAGAAGCCCTCTCCCAAGCGAAACTGTCGCAATACCTTATACAAATACCCCCACTCCAAGCTATCAAAAGCTTTTTCAATGTCCACTGAGAGTATCAATTGGCGTAACTGTCTATGTCAATGCTTTGCACTAATAAGCTGAAAGGCCAGATGTGCAGGATTGTGGCTGTGAGAGTCCCAAAGGAGAGGGACCCTACAGCAAATAAAGAAAACCTTTGCGGGCCAACATTCAAAGTCAAAACCATACAGGTTCATTTAGACAGTCAGTCAAAATTACTTTATTCGGTTCATAACAAAAACCATAAAAGCATATAAATATGAAAAACATACAATATAAATAACATTGACAATAAACACTACAATTGAGTTAAAAAGGCATACAAGACACTTGGTTTCAATTCATGAGTTACCCAAATAATTATTATATCCAAGAAATTTTCTTCCTTAATCTCATTGAGATTGCTAAAAAATTGGCAATATTAAAAATCTCCCACGTAGATCCCAGCAATTGTAAATATAAAAGGGCAGGTTTAACCTGCCTAAAACCTTTCTCCTTAATAAGGGGGATAATAAATTGTTTGCGAATAGGAGACAGGTGTTTACAAAAGAAGATAAAGTGCACTGTGTCTTTGAGGGAAAATCCGTCACAAGAACAGATTCCCAAGTCCCTCTCCCTAGACCACCCTGGGGAATCGGTGAGCAAAAGATGGAATTTGTTCAGTCTAAACTTGGTCAGTAAAAAACGATGGTTCATGTTGTTAACAGTGACCAAGTAGGGTTCAATACTGTTGGAAGTAATTACCAACTGATGGGCCCTGACTGAAGGTTTAAGTAGCTCCTTATCTTCTCTTTCTAAAATTATCCACTGTTTATATTCAGCTTTCACCCATTTTAGGTCCCCCTTAGTTAAGTTGCCAGGTAGATCGAATAATTCTGGATGACCTAATTCTCTGGATAAGTTCTTAATATAATTTATCCAAGGAATGGAGCTGCCATACTCAAGAGATAAACAATCCTTTAAAATCACATGATTTAATTCCAAATCGGGGTTTAACCAAATTGTAATCCATTTTAACAATGGAGCTAGAGCAATACGGTCCACTAAATAATCTATCCCGCATTCCTGATGAACAATAAAAACAGGGGTTGACTGAGGTAAACATAAGATGGATTTTAAAAATTTATCTTCAACTATTTGAAGAATTTTAACATCTTTAATTCCCCATAAATCAGCCCCATACATTGCTATAGATAGGCATTTAGCAACATAAATGTTCAAAATGGCCTGTATGGGCTTCACCCCCAATTTGCGGGCAAAGTCCAAGACAGCTAAAGTGGACCTAACAAATACATTACGCTTAGCTGCCAATTGCGGAGACCAATTGAACTTATCATCAAAGATAACCCCCAAATAGGGAAATCTACTAACGCGGGATAAAACATGCCCTTCGCAGTACAAGGTCTTAACTTTTTTTGCTTTACAACCCATAATCATGACATGTGATTTAGAAAAATTCACACTAAGATCGAGTGCTTTCATAAAATTTGCAAATGAGTCCAGCAAACGTTGCAAACCCACAGGTGTACGTGCTAACAAGGCGGCATCATCGGCATATAATAGTGCCGGAATAGAAAATTTGCCATCTCTTGGAATGTCCTTGCACGACCTAGTTAAAACAGCACCTAAATCATTGATGTATAAAGTAAAAAGCAGGGGGGCTAAAATACAGCCCTGTCTAACACCATTCGAAATTCCAATCCTACCGATACAATTACCCAGGCGATCGTATCTGACGGTGGCGGAGAGGTCCCTATGTAAATCAGCCAGGAAAAATACAATATTTTCATCAATGCCGCACTGAAGGAGCAAATCCCACAGCTTTGACCGGTTCACTCGGTCGAATGCCGAGGACAGGTCCATAAAGGCAAGATATAACTTCCCTTTTTTGGCAATAGTGTATTTGCCTATTAATAAGTATAGGTTCAGACTTTGGTCTATAGTACCTCGACCTGCTCTGAACCCATATTGTAAACAAGAAAGGGTCTCGTTAACCTCCAACCACGCTGTTAGTTTCCCCAAAACTACACGCCCTAGGACTTTGACTGCAGAATCAATAAGGGAGATAGGGGGCGGTAACAGCTGGGGTCCCCCCTGCAACCTTTTTTAAAAATGGGTATAATCACGGATTCGGACCAGGTGTCCGGGATGCCTGAAACACAAACCCTATTAAAAACATTCATTAAAACCACAGACCAAGTCTCAAGGTCAGATTTATAAAGGTCAACCGGAACACCGTCCGGGCCCGGGGCCTTATTACTTGTCATCTTTTCAATGGCCTCGACTACCTCGGTCTTAGTAACCGATAAAGTATATTGGTTTGCAATAGGGGACAACGGGGTCAACGCCCCGTTTCTTACCCCTTCATAGACTGACTTAAAATGGGTACACCGCAAGTCTTCCCCTATGCCACAATCTAATTGGCCATTACAAGCGTCGCGAAAATAGGGTTTATTCACCACAGACCAGAACTTTGCACTATTTCTAAGAACATCCACGGAAGCTAATTCCACCCATGCATCCTCTCTAATCTTTTGCTTTCTCGTTTTCAAGGCTTTGTCATATTCTTTCCTAAGCATAGCAATAATCGGCCTATTGATAGGTTTGCAGCATAGTTCAGCCTTCTGTTAGCCAAAGAGCAATTTCTATCAAACCAACCTAAATCAATATTATCATTACCCTTGGCAGGGCAACTAAGGTCTGCAGAGATTTGGGAACAAATTGCCGAGTAAGCCTCTTGTACTTCCTTATTACCGGCATCCAAATCCAAACAAGTATTTATCTCAGGACCCACCTTCCTTTTTAGATTAGAATGAAAGTCCTCCGGAATTATTTTGTTCCATCTAATCCTGCGATTCTGATCAGAGGGGCGGATATTAGATTTGTCCGTCCTGCCCAAAGTTTTAGTAGGGATGATAAAAGTTTCCGAAATGCTAAGGACCACAGGGTTATGGTCACTGAAATGTGACCAAATCGCCTTGTAACCGTGAATCAGATCACCAAGTGCAAAGCTAATAAAAATGTAATCAATGACAGAATGTTTGCCATTCCCTTTAAAAGTAGGAATTTCCTCAGACGTCAAAGAAGGGAGTATAAGACCAAAATCTGCTAAGATTGACTCAAGACAGTCTCCCTGAGCAGAATGCTCAAAATGAGCATCACCTTGTGTATTTTGAAAATAAGATCCTTGACATTGTTAGGACTTTCCCCCAAACATCGTCCACTTTAGAAATCACTGAGAACACAGAGAGCAAGAAAAGTATAACTACTCTGGAAATATTCTCTCACGTACCGCTGGAAGATTCTTTAAAGGCCATTCTTGCCTGTAAATCGGGCTCTCCTTTTGATCCCTGCCCCTCATCAGTCCTACATACCCTAGCTACAGTAATGAATCCCATTATCAACGGGATCATTAATTCATCCCTAGCCACAGCGGATGTTCCAAATGACTGGAAACTTGCTGCTCTTAAGCCTCTTCAAAAAAAGGCACTAGCCGACCCGACCACCCTCTCCAATTTATGGCCAATATCCCTGCTCCCTGCTCTATCCAAAATGACTGAGAAGTTCGTGAATTACCAGCTCACGAGTTTCTTGGAAGAAAATAATATTCTGCATTCTAATCAGTCAGGGTTTCGATCTAATCATTCCACCGAATCTGCCCTGCTGTTTACAGCAGAGACCCTTCGGATGGCCTTGGACCAGGGTAAGAAAGCTGTATTAATCCTACTTGACCTGTCGGCAGCCTTTGATACGGTTTCTCATAACATCCTTCTGAACCGTCTGGCTGCCGCAGGAGTAGGTGGGGTGGTTCTGGCTTGGCTAAAAAAATTTCTCACAAACAGACGACAAGTTACAGTGCTTGGTGATTTTCAATCGGAGGCCAGACCCCTTAGCTCTGGAGTTCCCCAGGGATCAAGCTTGAGTCCACTGCTTTTTAACTTGTATATGGTCCCTCTGATGAAACTAATTACAAGCTTCCAGATTAGTAGTATCTCGTACGCTGATGATACTCAGCTTATTTTAGTACTAGATGGTGACCATTTAGATAGTGAGGACAATCTCAGACAGTGCCTAGCTGCCACTTTTCATTGGATGGCGGACAATCACCTCAAATGCAACGCTGGCAAAACAGAAATTATTCCCTTTGGTAAACAAAATCTGTTTTCTCCAACAACTTGCTGGCCCGAGGATACTGAGGCTCCCCCTATGACCATCACCTCTGCTCGGAATTTGGGCATCATGTTCGATTGCCAGTTATCCTTCAAACAACAAGCGCTGACTGTAGCGGGCTCATGCTTCTGTATAATAAAATCTTTAAGGAAGTTTTTTGACCTCCTGCCCCTGCCAGCTAGGAAGACAGTCGCAGTTGCCCTGATTACCTCCAGGCTGGACTATTGTAACAGTTTATACGCTGGAGCCAACAAAACAGTACTACGTAAACTACAAATAGTCCAGCATGCTGCGGCTCGTTTAGTACTACGCTGGCCTCGCAAATCATCCGCATCAGCGGCAATACGCTTCATTGGCTCCCTATTGGTAAAAGAATTCTTTTTAAGATCCTTTTACTCACTTTTAGGGCCTTCCATCAGCAGACAAATTTCACGCAGGTCCTAAGTATCTGTGTAATGGCTTTAGACGCTACCATCCGGCACGCTGTCTGAGATCTTCAGGACTGAATCTGCTCACTATCCCTAAATTCAGGCTAGCCACCAAGGGTGGCAAATCTCTTTTTGTCTTGGGCGCTAAAGCCTGGAATAATCTTCCTTCTTTCATCCGATCCCTGTCTCAGGAGACCCAGTTTAGAAAGGCTCTGAAGACTTGGATTTTTTCTCTTACTGATGCAGCTTGCTTAGCAATGGTGTAGTCTTTGGTGCCTGCGTGAAATTTGTCTGCCTCCCCCAACCATTCCATCTGGTTGACTTAGCGCCAAGATACTCCTTGGAGTGGTAGCCGCGCGGTATAAATTCACCTTTACATTACATTACATTGTGCAGACGAACCTAGAGGATCAAAAGACAGACAATTGTCTGGACAGCCGTGGATATTAAAATCACCCAAAATTATAATAAAACAGTCATTTTGGTTAGCGTCCTTGTAAGCCGCCAAAAAGCGTGTTAAAGCTAAGAGATGATCAGTTGTGGTGACTCTTTCAAAGGAATTGTAAAAATTTACGATTAAAAGAACACCTCCCTCTAACAGGGAAATTTGTACAGCCAAACTGTTCCGTGAACCTGTGTCTGTTTGGGTCTGTTGACCCGATATACTAGCGGAGATTAAGGTAGCCAGCCCACCCTTTGCCCTCCCCGCATTTGAAGGTACGGCTGGAACAAAAAAACTCCTGTACCCATCAGGTTCATTCAAAATTAGGAGTTATTACAGAAGGCAAACGTAGTTAGTTAAATTCAAATCTGCATTTACAACTCCTAGAAATAAAAACAATTGTGAAAGGTCATAATATAAGGAAATTAGCCATAAATAGATGAATAGTTCAATAATGACCTAGCGTAAATCTACTCAAGTCAAAGTTGAAAACATGTAGCCTGCCCCCAAGAAAAGGGGTTCATTAGCACACAATCTAACTTGGGAACTGCTCAGTTCAAATGTAAAGGGGAGTCTAATTATAAAGTTAGATAACAGTCCGATATGCGCTCGCTATAAGTTTTAGAAAGGTCTTAAAGCTTAAATCACGCGGAATGGAACCAAAGGTCTGGCACTCACCCCGTTTCAGAGCACACTGCACACAGTGTGAAGGGTTCCATAGGGCTGCACTAACAAGGATACATGACCTGAACCCATCATCATTGCAGAAATTGTGCTACGTAAGATAAGGTTTTTTAAAAAACAACTAAATCATGAATAAATGTTACATGCTCTTTACTCTACAAACATTACATTGTTGGAAATTACATTGCACTGTTGTAGCAACTCCTACAGTAAGCCATTTTAAAATAAATGAAAACTGAGCTGTGGCTTCGGCGATCGCAGCTTTGATATTGCGACACACAAGAGCATACCAACAAGGCCTTCTCATGAGGCGCGGAGACTTTCTTGCCATTTATAGAGCGCATGAAGACCTGGAGAAGGTGTCCTGTCGTTCAGCATCGGCCTCTGTTCCCCAAAGTAATTACTAGATTACATGGGACACATTATCTCTAAAATACCCTAAGGCTAGCTGACAAGGAGTGCAGCCCAGTCTTGAGCAGCTGCCTAAGGGCTCAGATCTGAGGTGGAGCGTAGAGATGGAGGCGTGCTCCCCCAGAGGTAGGAGGGGGGCTGCACAGTAAATGCCCTGCCTCCGACTCTTGAAAGTTTGAAGCTGGCTGAAACAGTAGGTCAGCTTCCAAAGAGTGCAGATAGTCCGCAGGCTGGTAATGTCGACATTTATTCCGAGGCTAGCCATGGCCGACATGCTGGATGGCCCGGTGAACAATGCACAGAGATTTATGATCCGTTTTTGACTCGGGAAGTCAGTGCAGTTTATTCGGTGCAGCAGTGCGAGCGAGGCAGGCATGCAGCAAGAGTCTAGATACAGAGCAGGCCTTGACGAGATAAAACACCACAAAATGAATCCAATTCCAGTGTTTTATGAAAATAAGGTCAACATGCGTGGAGGTAAATTGTTCCTGCAGTTGAAAAGCCACATTTTCTTCAGCAGCCTTAAAATGGAGGCCAGTGCAAACATGAAAGGCAGAGTCCATTCCATTTGAGTCCTAGTTATTCTAACTAAAACACATGTAAATATTTTCTAATTTAAAACTCTTTAATAAATATGTCTGGTGTTAGGCGGCTGTTAAGCAGGCCAGGTCTTGCCAACAGACCCCGTGGTCTTTATCTGCTCTGATGCGGTATTAGTGCATGTGCAGCTGCTCATGGTGAGACTCTGAAGGATGTGTGATGGGGTGCAATACAGACAGAAGAGTCCCGGACACCTCTGCCTATTGTGGGACCCCTAAAGTGATGTTGTGTAACGTGGATAAGTTGAGGCCGGTGCTCCCTGGTGAGGTCTGTCCGACAGTGACCATCAAAGCCCTGTTAGTCTAATAGTAGACGTTGCTGGGGGCCGCACTAATATTATTTTGTGGTCAGCTCTATTGTTTGCTTCTGAGAGGTTCACAAAGATCATTGCACACGCCTAGTCTTCATCCAATGTGGTGAGAAGTTTTTTTCCAGTACAGAGGCTGAAACCTGGACCAGAAGTTGCAGAGAAGGGTGTTTTGTTCATTCCATGGTGCCTGAATGATGGGGTCCACCACCGTCTGGAGACATGTAACTAAGCAGGAGAGGCGGGGGACCAGTGTGAAGTTGAGAAAAGCATCAGAAATGGCCTGTTTTGAGTAATTGAGTGTTCTATGTTTGTGTCAGCTGCAGTCAAGCTGGATCCTTATTCAGGTGAAGCACCGATGACCCCTGTGATGTCAGGTCATGCACCGATGACCCCTGTGATGTCCGGTCATGCACCGATGACCCCTGTGATGTCCGGTCATGCACCGATGACCCCTGTGATGTCCGGTCATGCACCGATGACCCCTGTGATGTCCGGTCATGCACCGATGACCCCTGTGATGTCCGGTCATGCACCGATGACCCCTGTGATGTCCGGTCATGCACCGATGACCCCTGTGATGTCCATTTGTTCTTGTAATTCCAACTTGAGGCCTTTACACAGTTATTTGAACCATTTTCTGTTTTCTTTTTTAGAGTTAGCCTTTCGTTTAGTGTAGCGTGTCCATTAATCTAGAACAATGTTGTATTCTTATCCACTAGGGGCTCTGACCTATGGTGTGGAGCTGTTACCGGACAGTTGGATCTCTGGAAGAGTCCAAGATATTGTTAGGATGATGTTCCTGTCTAGTGCAGACGTCCTTTGTTTTGCCGGAGGACGTGAGATGCTCACGATGGAAAAGTAATGAAGGCACAGCCAGAGGAGGCTAAGATGAAGTAGTCCAACTTGGCAAGGTTAATTTGTGTCTCTTACCTGTGCCAGATCTTGGCCAACTGCTTCCCTGATATTCACACATGTGGAACATGCCACACAAATGTACAAGTTGTCCGGCTCGTTCAGCCTGTAAGCACGAGTTGATAACCGTTATTGTGCCAGATGAATACGTTCAGCTCTGAATGGTCCGCTCTTGCATATATGGCACAGCAGCACCATTTTAAGCCATTAACGACCCTGTGGTAGAGCGATCCCTCCTTTGGCCTTTGGTCCATGGGGGTTAGGAAAGAGCCACAAATCTTACTCTGAGACACCATTCTTTTTAAAGAGGATCAGCTAGAAAGAGAAGGACATCACTGTTCATACAGAACCTCCACAATCCTTTTGGTGAACGTCCAGAGGGATTGAAGTGCAGACAGATATAACCAAGGCCGGGAGGGACTTGGGCTGCTAAAGTTTCTGGTTACGGAGGCCAATGAGACCACAATGCTTCGACCCTGGTAAAAGAGGCTGAACTAGATCACCAAGGTAATCCCCACCTCATGTCCACAGTGATGAGGTCTTTTACAGTCTACAACCTTCCTGCTTCACGTTGCCCTTGGATTTGGTTCCGGGGCATTGGCAGATTAGACTCCCAGCTCAAGCACGGTTCTCTTCATCCTTCACACACGTCTTTGAACTGGACCAGTTCAAAGACGTGTGTGAACAGTGGCGGCTCCCCCATTGGGGCGTGGGGGCATTGCACCACTGCATTCTCGCAGTGCGAGAAGGCAGAAACATAAATGGTAATAACTACCATTTTATGTTTCTGCTTCTCTCACTGCGAGAAGGCAGAAGTGCCTGGCTGGGGGTGGGCGATCCTGCTCGAGGACAGGGGTGGTGGGGGCCGACCAAACAGTCAGTACGCACAACAGTGGGCAAGCCACTAACCCCCCAACCCCCTTGCCCTCGAGCAGGACCACTCACTCTCCCTTTTTCTCTATTTAGGCTGCTGCATGCAGCAGCCTACATAGAGATAATGGCCCGGCTGGGGCGCTCTCCGATGTGCCTGACCAATCACAACGCTGCTATTGCAGGTTGTGATTGGCGGAGGGGAGGGAGGCTGCCATGATGGTGCAGGAATTGGAAAAGGCAGGACGGCGGGAGTCGGACCCATCCAGAAGCCAAGGTGGCAGCGGTGCAGGACTGTAAGTTGTTTTATTTTATATATATATTTTTTAACTAAACGAACCCCACCCGCCTCCTCCTTTAAACCCTCCCCCCCCCCCCCATGATGACACCATTTCCACCCCACCTCCCCTCACCCGCCGTCATGCCGGCCGCGACTGCGCTCTAGTTCGAGTAAAAGTGTAGTAGTAGTTTTGCAGCGTGAATCTTTCTGGATTCACTATGCTGTGCATCATTTGTTGTAACGCTTTTCGCCCTAAGTGGGATGGGTATTCCCAGACGTGGGACCCGTGCTCACTGCGCCACTGGAGTCAAGCTATCCTGGCTGATGACGGCTGATAGCCAGAAACCGGTCCTAGGATGCTTGATTCCGGTCCAGGGAAGACATGGCTTGGCAGTTCGGGCTGGACTGTTCCCATGAGGCACAGGGTCAAGACTGATTTGCATATGGCCATGTCTAAACTGGGGTGGCGTAGTGGGCAAAAGAACGATGGATTTAACCCAGATCTCTTGACTGGGGGAGAATGTCTGCATTGTCAGCATTCCGTCCATCATTTGTTTGTTGTAACGCTTTTCGCCCTAAGTGGGATGGGTATTCCCAGACGTGGGACCCGTGCTCACTGCGCCACTGGAGTCAAGCTATCCTGGCTGATGACGGCTGATAGCCAGAAACCGGTCCTAGGATGCTTGATTCCGGTCCAGGGAAGACATGGCTTGGCAGTTCGGGCTGGACTGTTCCCATGAGGCACAGGGTCAAGACTGATTTGCATATGGCCATGTCTAAACTGGGGTGGCGTAGTGGGCAGAAGAACGATGGATTTAACCCAGATCTCTTGACTGGGTGAGAATGTCTGCATTGTCAGCATTCCGTCCATCATTTGTTTGTTGTAGTGCATTATTCCACGGTCTAGTGGTTGGGTCCGGAATCGTAGTGTTTTTTCTCTTTTTGTTTCGTGGCCCAGGTGGGTGTCGACGTCCCGCTAATTGGTATCCTCCCGTGATGTTGGCATGCTTCCTCTGGAAGCTCCCACCTTTGGGCGCCATCTTCAGATTCTTTTTTCCGCCGTTGGGTCTGGATCGTCACCGAGGCGTTCCAGAGTTTTTGGGGAAAAAGGAGAAGAAATCAAGCAAAAAACCACCGAAAAGTTGGAGTTTCATCTCACATCCAGGAACACGGAGCCGGGACGACGAAGAAGGAGAGGAAGATAAAGAACTTCGATGTTCCACGGAGAATGCTCACACAGGGGGCGCCCTGAGTGCATCAATGGACAAAAGCCCATTCAAATTTTGCCGTAACTGCCACCACAAATACGCGCAAAAGGTCCAGCACCCGGTCTGCAACCTCTGCCTGCCAATCGAACACGAAAGCAAGGATTGCAACGCCTGCTCGGCATTCACCCCCAAGACCCTCCGAGTGAGGGAAAGACAGAGGAGAGCGAACTACGCCATGCAAGGCCAAGGAGAACCTCTGTTGCTCCGGGACTTGGGCCTCTCCAGCGGAGAAGAGGACAACATCGCCGAGGGACCAGAGGAATACACGGTCGTAGAGACCAATAAGAAGTCGAGAAAGGAGGTAAGAGACACGTTGACCCCTAAAACCCCGACAGACTCTCGAAAAACGGAGCCAAAGTCCTCAAAAGGAGCACTGGCGTCGAAGCAATCGACATCCACAGCTGCGTCCACGGAGAAACAGCCCAGCCGATCCTTTCCAAAGGACTCACAGCCAGCGAAAGCTCAAGAGAAGCCTAGGTTGTTGAAGCACGCCCCCGAAAAGGTGCGCTCGACGCCGAAGGAAAAAGAGACGAAGGCGACTTCGACGTCAACATCGACGACATCGAAGAGAAGCGCCAAAACTCTTGACGCCGAACAGGCGGCCGAAATAAAGAGGAAGAAAAGAAGGCTCGAGGCCGAAATGGAGAGTATCCTCCAGAGGAAGAGGGTTTTCGAAGAACGGATGTGCAGATGCACCATCCCTTCCAAGCCATCGCTGGTTGTCGAAGAGGAGTCCGACACCGCCGACCCGCCGAAAACTCCAGAACCGGCAGAGCAGCAGGACGAATAGGGCCAGAATTTTTACAAGGGACAAGGCGAGGAAGATCAACAAACA
The DNA here is from genome assembly GCF_964204655.1 of Triturus cristatus. Classification (NCBI taxonomy): domain Eukaryota; kingdom Metazoa; phylum Chordata; class Amphibia; order Caudata; family Salamandridae; genus Triturus; species Triturus cristatus. The sequence goes on along the minus strand of NC_140581.1, from coordinate 4,926,223 downwards.
AACTTAGAATTGACTTCCTCGAAGGCGCAGGACCTGGATTGGCAGGACCTCGACGCCGAAAGCCCAGAAGAAGCCGTAGAGTCATATCCGTCGAGGCCTTCGCCGCCAGATGACATTGGCATCTACAACATGGTCATCAAGAATGCTGCAGCAACATATGGGGTCAATTTAGAGGAAGAAAAACCAAAAGCCTGCTTCCTCTTAGAAACTCTGCTCCCCACTCAAACTAGGAGCCAATTCCTTCCCATGCTCCCAGATGTACTGGACCCCAGGGCAGGGAAGCCTTCAAGGAGCCAGCAACCTGCAGGTCTGTCACCCCCAGAACAGAGAAAAAAATCTAACATTCCTTGAAGGATCCAGCATATATCCAGGGAAACGTACCGGCTGAGTCCATTATAACGGCGACAGCCAGAAAGAGGGTCAATATTCCCACAAACACAGGGCCACCTCTATACAAGGAGAGTAAGAGGGCAGACCTCACAGGGAGGAAAATAGAGAGGAATGCATCAATTCACTGGCGCATTGCGAACTCCAATGCCCTAATAAACAGACATGCGTACCAACACTGGGAAGAGATCGGACAGCTGCTGAAACATCTCCCAGAACAATACTAGCAGAGGGCAACACACCTGGTGGAGGAAGGCAAGAACACGGCCAACACCTGCCTAAAATCGGCCCTGGATGCGGCAGACCCATCTAGCAGGCTCATGATGATTGGAGTGACAGAGAGGAGGCATGCCTGGCTAAGGATTTCAGGTTTCAAACCGGAGGTCCAGAACAATTTTCTGAACACAGCCTTCAATGGGGAACAACTGTTCGGCACACCAGTGTACGAGAAGCTGACACAGCTCAGAAAGGAGAATGAAACTGCGAGGTCCATGGGAGCACTGCAGTTCAGAGGGATGAGAAGGGGCACCCCCTCAAGGAGACTGAACGGCAGAGGAGGAAACCAGCCGGGAACGTCACACCAGACTTTCCAGCAAAGTTATCAGGGTAACAACCAGGCACAGCAAGGTCAGCAAAACTGGCAGTACCAACCTAGGGGCCAGTCCTTTCAGGGGCGACCGAACGGACGTGGACAAACGAGAAGAGGGGTCAGCAGCAATCCACCTCAAAGTGACTCCACTGTACCGAACGTGCCCACCCACACAACATCTCTACGGGGGCGGCACAACAAAAGACTCAGAAAACAGTTGGAAACGCACAAAGGAGGAAACAGCGAACATGTAACAACGGTAGGGGGCAGACTAAGACACTTCTTCCAGGAGTGGAAGAAAATAACAACCGACAAATGGATACTGAACATCATACAGTTCGGATACTGTATAGAACTGGTAAAAAAGTCACCAAACAGGAGGCCAACCAACAAAACGCGCACAGCAAAAGAGCTTGCGCGCCTTCTGCAGGAAGCACAAGAACTCCTCCACAAGGAGGCAATAGAAACAGTGCCGTTCAAGGAAAGAAACAAGGGAGTGTACTCCAACTACTTCCTCGTGCCAAAAGTGGACGAAACGCTAAGACCCATCCTGGACCTACGGTTCCTAAACCAATACATAAAAACTCAAAAATTCAAAATGACGTCCCTACAAGAAGTTATACCACAAATAAGGGACAGGGATTTTATGTCCACTATAGACCTCAAGGATGCCTACCTACACATTCCCATGAACCGAACACACAAACATCTACTGATATTTGCCATCAACAAAGCGCACTACCAGTTCACGGCCCTAGCCTTTAGACTAAAATCCGCCCCAAGGGTCTTCACAAAATGCCTAGCTGCGGTAGCGGTGCACCTACGGAGGCAGGGAATACATGTATATCCCTACCTCGACGACCGGCTGGTAAAGGCGAATTCCTACAACCAATGCAAACTACATGCTCAGCGGGTCACGCACACACTGACAGAACTAAGGTTTTCGATACACTGGGGGAAGTCCTCGATAGAACCAGAACAGACAGATGAAGATCTTCTTGAGTGCACAGATCAACACCATTCAGGGCAGGGTGTTCCCCAATGAGAAGAGAACCTTCGAACTGCTGAAGGAGACACGTCCATACCGGAAGGATCAACCTCTGACTGTGAGGACAGTGAGCAAACTCATGTGGATGATGGCGTCCTGCATTCACCTAGTCCCCAATATCCGACTCCACATGAGACCATTCCAGGAATGGCTACAGCAGCAATGGTCACAGGCAACAGGGAGTTGGGAGGATCTAGTGGTTGTAACGCACGCAGTGCAAGAGGAGAACACGTGGTGGAACACAGAGAAAATAACAAAGGGGAAACCATTTACACCACCAACTCCAACAGTGACCATCACAACAGACGCATCACAAATGGGATGGGGAGCGCACATGAACCAGCTCAAAGTGAGGGGTTTGTGGACACAAACAGATGCGCTAAGATACATCCACTACCTGGAACTAAAGACCGTGTTCCTTGCCCTAAAAGCCTTCCAGAGACAACTGTACGGCCAGAGAGTGTTGATACAAACCGACAACAGCACAACAATGTTCTACATCAACAAGCAGGGAGGCACACAATCTGTGGCACTATCAAGCCTAGCGCAGGAGATTTGGATGAGGGCCATCCCACTACAAATAGACCTCCTTGCGATACATCTACCAGCGAAGGAAAATGTGGAAGCAGACAGACTCAGCAAACAGACATCAGCATCCCATGAGTGGGAGCTCAATACACAAAACGCAAAAGCTATTCAAGAAGTGGGGGACCCCACAAATAGACCTGTTTGCAACACACCAGAATGCAAAATGCCAAGACTTCGCATCCAGACAGCCAGGGCAGCAATCCCAAGGAAATGCCCTATGGATAAGCTGTTCGAAGACATTTGCCTACGCTTTTCCCCCGATACCGCTGATACACAAGGTGCTCAGCAAATGCAGAACAAGCAACATGACGCTGATACTGGTAGCACCATAGTGGGCCATGCAGTCCTGGTTCTCACAGATAATGGAGATGGCGCAGGGGCCACCACACAAGTTCCCAAAAAGAAGAGACCTGCTCTCAATGCAAAACGGGGAAGTGCTCCACCCAGAACCGGAGAGCCTCAGCCTAGCAGCTTGGCTCCTGAAGACTTAGAGTTCGCACACCTAAAACTCCCAGAGAGCACACTGGCGGTGCTGCGGGAAGCAAGAAGACCTACCACACGGTAGTGTTATGTAGCAAAAGGGAAAAGGTTCACCCAATGGTGCTTCAAGGAAAAGCTACAGAAGAGAATCAACAGGGAATCAACAGTGCTAAGATATTTAACCCACTTGATAAAGAGCAACCTAAGGGACACCTCGCTAAGGGTGCACCTGGCAGCAATAGTAGCCTACACAAGAGCAGAAACGGGGAAAAGTTTCTTTACATCCCAGGTGGTAAAAAGATTCCTGGAAGGGGCCAAACTAATCACGCCCCCAAAAAGGATGCCATCGCCGGCATGGAACCTCAATGTAGTTCTCACGCAACTTATGAAGGCGCCCTTCGAACCCATTCACAAGGCCTCTCTGCATATGCTCACCATAAAGACAGCTTTTCTGGTAGCAATCACCTCGCTACGCAGGGTAAGCGAACTGCCAGCGCTAAAACTACAAGAACCCTACATTCAAATTCACAATGACAGGGTGGTAATGAGAACAGACCCACACTTTGTCAAAGGTGGTGTCAAGGTTCCACTTAAGCCAGACAATACAGATGCCAAGTTTCTTCCAGAAACCATCCATAAGCGCAGAAAGGGCACTGCACACTCTGGACGCTAGAAGAGCAGTGATGCATTACATTGAGAGAACTAAAGATTGTAGGAAAACAAAGCAATTCTTTGTGTCTTTCGCAAGCAGTTTCTTGGGAAGACCGGTGACAAAAAGCACCATCGCACGATGGATCGCACAGACTATCCAATTCTGCCACAAGCAGGCAGGACAAGAACTACAAGGAGCGGCACAAGCTCACTCTACCCGAAAAAAGGGAGCAACAATAGCTTTCCGGGCAAACACACCCATCCAAGACATTTGACTGGCGGCAACATGGGCCTCAGTGCACACGTTCACTAAGCACTACTGCGTGGATATACAAATAACAAGGACGCACAAGTCGGACAGAAGGTGCTTCAACATATATTCAATGACCAACGCTCATCTTTCACCCAGTCGCCACAAACATAGCAAACCGCTACAAAGTCTATGCACAGCATAGTGAATCCAGAAAGATTCACACTGCAAAATGAATAGTTTCTTACCTGTCAGTGTAGTTTTGCAGCTTGAAGACTTTCTGGATTCATTAGCGAACCCACCCACCTCCGCCAGAAAGATGAGACCGGAGGAAGGGGATCCAAAAAAAAAAAAAAAAAAGGAAAAAGACTGATAAGGAAAAGGATGAACAAAAATAGCACAAGACAAGAAAAAAAGAATTCGAAGATGGCGCCCAAAGGTGGGAAGCACGCCGACGTCACGGGAGGACACCAAATGGTGGGACGTCGACGCCCATCTGGGTCCCGAAAAAAAATAAATAGAAAAAACACTACGATTCCGGACCCAACCACTAGACCGCGGAATAATGCACAGCATAGTGAATCCAGAAAGTCTTCAAGGTGCAAAACTACACCGACAGGTAAACTATTCGTTTTTAATTACAAACGCCTTTTCTGTATCTTGCCTATGGTGTTGTCCTGCTTTCAGAGCGTGCTTTGCTTGTCTGAATCTGTGTTAAACATGATGTCTGTTGTCTCCACTTCTGCTAAAATCTTGCTGTGGGAAAGCCAAATTGGCTTCACCTGGCAGAGATTTGAAATACAAAATGCTGTAGCTTCACTTCGCTCTAAATACATTCCTCCCGGTAAGTGTAATGCGTCAGCCCCAGAGGTGTGACTGTTCGGTAAGCGGCCACCGCTGAACACATATAAACTTTCTAATTAAACACATTTTGCCTCTGCTACTCTTACATAATCAACTAAAGGTGTGTTTCGTGTTCTGAAAGTAAAGATTGCGTACACATATGGTACATGTTTTTCCATACGTCATTTTTACAGTTTACCTGTGCCTGCGTATATTATCATTTCTGTGTACAAATGTTAGGTAAACCTAAATTTTCGTGTTAATGAGGTGATCAGTAGGTTGTTAAATACATTACTGAACCGTTCCAATGCTGGCACCTAAGGAGCCATGTGCGCAAGGGGAGATGCACGGTGTGCCCAAGATCGCACAAAAGGGAGGGAGCTGAGATCTGAACTCTAGTCCCATTCCAGAGTCTACCTTTTCTGCACTAGACCACGTTCCCTGTCTGCAGTTTTGCAGCCTCTGGTTGTCAATGCTTTGGCTGGAGCTTATATTGTGTGTAAGTGAGTTGTGCAGTGTGTTTACAGCTGCGGAGGAGTGTGTACTAGATTCAGGGATTTTTAGCATCTTTCTCGTTTTGTGGCTCTTGTCTGGAGCACATAATTTCATCCCATACAGGCTCACAGCAGTGCTCGTATCGACCCGTTAATATAGTTTCAGATAATCGCTGCTTGTAAGTGATTCATCACTACTTACAGCGAGGACGAGGCAGGGTCTTGTGAGCGAGCGTCTACTATATATATTCCAATTTTTCAAATGTAAAGCGCAATGTTACGTTGACCCGCTTCTAAGTACATCCAGTTAGTTTGGGGAAGATTAGGGAACTGAAGGGGTGGGAGTTCATGGTTCGTCCAAGTTCGCACAAAGTTGGGGTTCAAGGTTACAACAGAGACCCATAACCCAAGAAAAGAGAGTAGCTCATCGTTACTACGCCTTGCCACCCATTGTGCCACCACCAAAACCGGCCTCATCGGCCTCATTACTTCGAATCCCCCACATTTATTTATTTATTTACTTATTTATTTACTTGAGTTTTATATAGCGCAGGCTAGACCCGGAGGTATCAGAACGCTTTACGTGAGGAGAGTTACATAGGTTACAAATTACACATTGTTACAGAAGGTACAACAGTTACATGTTACATTCTTAGGTTAATGGCGTGTAGAGGGGCAAGAGGGTAATGTAAAAGGGTGTGCGGAGGGATAATTAAACGGAGCATAGGCATAAGGATACACAAAGCAGGTAGGTGGAGAGGAATTCAGGGGAGAGAGGAAGGGAAAAGGGGAGGTAGCCAAAGAATGAAGGAGGGAGGTGGAGGGGGTAGGGGACACACCGTGGAGACTGGGAAGTAACTGTGTCTGACGTCCGGCTGGGTGGGACAGGGATCCTTCTCAGTCCTCAGTTATGTGTGATTCCCATTTTCACAGTGGATTCTCTCAGCGGGGTCGCTGAGACTCCAGGGCATAAGATGCTAGATCCCTCCCAACAAGGGAGGAGTGCTTTGGTCACAGGCACACTCTGAGGAATGATGGAGGGAAGAGGTGGGGGAGGGGTGGGAAACCCAGCGGGATACAGGGTCCATCGTCTTTCAGGGTAGAAGATGGCTCCGAGTGGATCCATCCCAGGCCTCCACTATGTGTGACACATTCACAGACCGGCTTGATAAATGTAAAGCATATGTGCTTCGATTTACTGAAAAAACATACACATTTATTAATACCCGTTTTCTTAATACTATTGTATGGTAAGTAATTTCAGGCAACTTTATGGTATGTTTATTTTATGTCATGATGTGTCACTGCAGTTATCTGTAGCATTATGCCATGTAACCTGTTATTTTATTGGTATTTTGTAGCACGCCACTTATGGCTTCTTCCAAAATGACAGAAAAGTTGTGTAACTTTTGGTGCTGGATTGAATGCATTGTGACAATGATTGAACACATTTGTACTCAGAACTGGGCAATTTGTCAGCAGTGCTAACGGATCATGATTGTTAATGTCCAATTAAGAGAAGGTCGACCCAGATAAAGTTTTGTTTTTTGTTGTGTGTAAGGATGAGCGCTCCACAGGACTGTGCTGTTGTTGTTGAGCTGGGTGGTCAGTTGTCCATTTCCGGCCTTTACAGGTACTTTCCCCACGGCATTTCTTGCCAAGTCTCTCTAGCAGTGATGCGGTATTGTGCCGAAGAGTGGGTGACATCATGTTTGAGCTGCCTGTTTGAGTTAGTTTGGTCGAGGACACGTACTGTTTGTTGAGCATGCAGTGCTTTGCCTGCTGTCTGGCTCTGGTGCCTTGTCATCAGACCTCTTAGTGGTTGACACCTTCCTTCTTTCTCAAATTTGCTTGAAAATGATCCATTTGCCCACTCTTCTTTCAAAATTTTCTCAGGGGGACAAACCCCTTGAACTCCCCGTAGGTAGTTCAGGCTTGCTGCTCGCTACAGTTGCTCGCCTCAGTGAAGTACGACAATTGTTTTACGCCTCACCACTTTCAAATGTCACCAGCTGCCAGTGGAACCTTGAGCTACTTACTTACACATACTGTGCTAGAATATATGAAGGGAAGTAGTAGAATGAACCCAGAGCTAAATGTGCCGCTTGTTGCCTGTAATGCTGCACTCCCTGTAATGCTGCACTCCCTGTAATGCTGCACTCCCTGTAATGCTGCACTCCCTGTCTGCCAGGAAACATCTGGAAAGTGAGGAACATGTCCCTTCCAGAAGCAATTAATACTGATATTGTGCAGTGAGGCAATTAATACCTGTATTGTGGAGGCAGCCATAGTCCGCTTTGCAGGAAAGTGCAGTGTTAGAGGAGCAGGGGAGGTAATCTGTACCCAGTGTGGGTATGCCAGAGCATGTTGTGATTAGTTTAACTGGTCGACCGTTTTTAACAACTACACATTTTATTCTGTAGATTCATCAGTGCTACAATCTAAGCAAGCCAAGAACCTCTTCTCACCAACCAAGAAACAGGCTGTGGACCAGGCTTCCACCCCACTCTTCGAGAAAAAACAAGCAGAAGACAAGGCTGCTTCCACCCCCATTAAGAAAAAACAAGCAAACGACCAGACTTCCTTCCCACAGTTGAAGAGAAAACAAGCAGAGAACCAGGCTGCCTCTACAACTGCAAAGAACAAAGAAACACATGCAGCGGACCGGGCTGCCTCTACAACTGCAAAGAAAACACATGCAGCGGACAAGGCTGCCTCTACAACTGTAAAGCAAAAGGAAACCAATACAGTGGACCAGGCTGCCTCTACAACTGCAAAGAAAAAGGAAACAAATGCAGCGGACCAGGCAGACTGTACAGCTGCAAAGAAAAAGAAAACACATGCAGTGGACCCGGCAGACTATACAACTGTAAAGAAAACACATGTAGCGGACCGGGCTGCCTCTACAACTGCAAAGAAAACACCTGCAGCGGACAAGGCTGCCTCTACAACTGCAAAGAAAACACCTGCAGCGGACAAGGCTGCCTCTACAACTGCAAAGAAAACACCTGCAGCGGACAAGGCTGCCTCTACAACTGCAAAGAAAACACATGCAGCGGACCAGGCGGCCTCTACAACTGCAAAGAAAACACATGCAGCGGACCAGGCGGCCTCCACTTTTTTCCAGAAAAAACAAGTAGAGAACCAGCATGGCTCTCCCCTTGCCAAGACAAACAAAGGACTATCAGAGGACCAGGCTACCTCCGCATTCGTTAAGGAACTCCAAACGGGGGATAAAGCTGGCTTTGCACCTGTCAAGAAGAAACGTGCAGTGAACAAGGGTGCCTCCAAAGGAGTACAGAAAAACCAAGCAGAGGCCCAAGATGCCTGTCCTCCTGCCAAGAAAAAGAAAGGACAAACAGGGGACCAGGTTGGCTCCCAATCGGTCACAAAAGTGCAGAGCGTCAACAAGTCTGTTGATCAACCTGTGAGTAAAAAAGAAGCCTGGCCCAAAGTCCTCTTGTCTCCTGCCCTGAAACCATCTCAGCAGGCCAAGGCTGCCTCTCCATCTGAGCAGAAACCACCAGACCATGCCAAAGCCCCTTCAGCAAACCAAGCAAACCGGATCACTATCCCATCCCCATCATCATACGACAGAACAAACCGTGGCAAGACACCCCCCCTGACTCCAGAGAACCGATCATACCTGGACACAACAAACTCCCAATCTCTCAAACCTTCGAGCAGGGTAAACGTGGTGGTGTCTCACCCGCAAAAGTTGCCACATAAAGCTAAGGCCCAATCACCACCTTTCCAGAAGAAGGAAAGGGACAGAAAGGTCTCCCCTTCATCTCGCAGCCGGTCTAAGGATTCTTCACCACATTTTGAAAGGTCACTGGATGTTGTGAAGAATGCTTCCACCCCTCTGGAAATACCAGCAGATCTTCACAAGATTGTCACTGCACCCCTCACAAAGCAAGCAGAGATTTTTAGGATTGCCTCCCGATCTCGCAAGAAACCTGCACACCTAGTCAAGTCTTCCTCAACTTCTCCCAAAAAGGCATCTGATCTTGCCATGGCAGCCTCCACGCATGTTCACAAACCACTAGACCGTGGCAAGAATGCCTCTGTACCTCTCCTGAAACCACCAGACGTTACCAAGACTACCTCACCAGCTGTCAAGGAGCCAGCAGATATGAGCAAACCATCCTCCTTGAATGTCACAAACACTTCTGACCACAGCCAGACTGCTGCCCTTTCTTTCCAGGAAAGTGCACATCATGTTAATACTAGCCTCCCACCATTCAAGAAGCAACGACACTGCAAAAACATAGTGTCCTCTCCATCGCATAAGCCAGCAGAGTCAGACAAAGGTGAGTCCTTACCGCTAAAGATGCAGCAATCCACGGTCAGCATTGGGTCAAAAGCTTCCACATTTAATTAATTCAGAACTAAGGGCCTGATTCACAAAGGGCACCTGCACTCGTGGGGGAGTCTCTGCACTCGTGGGGGAGTCTCTGCACTCGTGGGGGAGTCTCTGCACTCGTGGGAAAGGTCCCGCACTCGTGTTTGGGCCTCCGCACTTGTGGGGGGGTCTCTGCACTCGTGGGGGGGGAGGCCCTGTACTTGTTGGGGAGTCTCTGCACTCATAGCAGAATCTCGCCATTGAAAATTCTTATTGGTGATTCCTCCATGAGTGCAGAGATTCCCCTACAACTGCGGTGCCTCCGCCACGAGTGTGGACGCTCTTTGTGCATTAAGCCCTCACTGCGTATGTTTATCATAATACCATCAAAGGTTCTATTGGAGCTGAGGTATGACGCCGGCTGTCCCGCAGCAGCGCAACCCCTAGGCAGATGTGTACCCTTCCAATGTACAGGAGTTCCAAAGAGATATTTCCTTCCAAACCTTCACACTCAAGAACCCTTAAGGGCATTTTACCTATTTGGAGGAGCCACGCTGCCGGGCGGGAGCTGCTGACACTTTTGGGCCGCTGGGGACTACATGTCCCATCACCCTTTGCTCAAGTGACATCAAATTGAGCGCTGCAGTCCCGCTGCTCTGGGGGCATTTCACCTGCTTGGAGGAGCCACGCTGCCGGGCGGGAGTTGCTGACTCTTTTGGGCCGCTGGGGACTACATGTCCCATCACCCCTTGCTCAAATGACATCACATTGAGCACTGCAGCCCTTCTACCCTGGGGACATTGTACCTGTTTGGAAGAGCCACACTGCCGACCAGGAGCTGTTGACTCTTTTTAGCCACTGGGACATGTCCCATCACCCCTTGCTCAAGTGACATTGCATCGAGCGCTGCAGCCCCGCTGCTCTGGGGGCATTTTACCTGTTTGGAGGAGCCACGCTGCCGGCCGGGAGCTGCTGGCGCTTTTGGGCCACTGGGGACTACATGTCCCATCACCCCATGGCTTTACTTTTTGTAAGGACATTTAAGCTACTGTGTCTCCCTGTGTGAGAAGACTCTTGACTGTTGTTTATCTTATTTTTGCCCACTTTGGCCCTTAATAGCTGTACACTCTATGTGCAGGACTGACATTTATTTAGTCTCTTTGGGTTGTATTAGGGATTTTGAGTTATTGTATTTTTTTATTTTTTTATTATTGATTGTGCTTCTTATTTGTGGTTGCCTCTTTCTCTAAATAGCCCCGTGGTCTAGTGCCCCCCCTTTTTTATTTGCATATCTAAAATGGGAAAACATAAGGCCTCTGACTTAGTGCAAGGTACTGCTACATTATCCTAGGATTCAACTAAACCGAACGAATGCATTCCGAAAGAAATTGATCTCTTAATAGAATAGGTTGAATCCGTTATAGGAGTGGATCGAACCCCTCAAGGTGAATTAGGGGCGATTCCTACAAAACAAGCAAAACCCCGCGGAATTAGTTTAAAGGGACACAACCAGAAAAAGCACATCTAAATCCGCCCCCCCCCCCCTGTTCCAGTGCCTGTTGACACAGCCTGTACGAGAGAGACGCCAAAACAAGCTCCCTCTGTATACACGCTGCTTTGTAGCAATCGTTTCTGTCCCCTAGCAGAATTGGTTGGTGGGACAAGTAACTCTGGGCCCATCGGTGAACCAAATCTGCCGCCTCACCCCCCCCCCCCCCCCCCCCCGGAGACTTGGTTCACCTTACATTGCAAATAAAGGACCTAAGAGATGAGGTTGTGGATTTAAAGCTGTTGCTCTTACATCGATCTAGCATGCGGAATCAACTAGTGGTGGACACAACTACTATTAACAGCAAAAAACCAGCACATTCCATCCTCTCAGGAGTCCTGGTAACTAAGCCCACTTTAAGATGTTCATCTCTTGGTCTACTAGACTTTGCCCATTTGAGTTATGACAAAGACCACGCTGGGGGATCCAAGAGGCCGGATTTCTATGAAGATTCAAGGCCTATGAGGCATCTAGGCACCTTCCAACATTCTAAATAACTCAGTAATCGCACCGGTAAAGAATCTCTAGGTAGTCTTTGTAATGGGCTCCTGCAAAGTGTTAGCCGTCTGCCTGTAACCTCTTGTTGCGACAGGCCCTCTCCACATACAAGCATTTTTTGGTCTCTCTTCCCAAACTCCCTATACATTCATGATATGTAAGGGGCGAAATGTTAAACAAAAAAAAACATTCATTGGATTTGTCAGGTGAGGGGGTGTCGTTAAGTCATTTGCAATGACATTCTCGGTGCTAGAAGGCATTCAACAAAAAATTCAAATCTAGATAGTGTTCAGCTACTCTTCAGAGATGGGAATTTGGTTGGTAGTGGTGGCTTGTGACATTAGAACATCTCCTTTCCACAATACAGATATTCGGTTTCAATACCAGTGGGTTGACAGTAGCCCCGAGTGTTCTGTGTAATCTTTTATATGCAGTAGGTGGACGGCCCCCCTACAACCCTCTACTTGCAGCCATATTCCAATCCCTTCATCCTTTATGCCCATACTTGGTAGAAGCCTTACAGATGACCTCCTAAGCCTCCGGCTTTCACAAGTCTACCCTAAGGAGCCTACTCTTGGTGAACTCGTTATTCCAACAAGCGGCCACCTTCATACTGTGCCACCGTGTACCCGTTAATCTGTTTTATGTACACCAGATCATGATTTGCTGGCTTAAACAAGCCTTCCTAATACTTTCACATCAACATCTAAAACTTCTTTGGTGACACTTGTCTCATGGAACATGGTGGTCTGAAGCCAAAAGTCGCCTTACCAGATTGGAACAATTTTATTGAATTACATGATATGTCTGTTCCAAGAAACCTGGTGTATTGATCCAATCTTTAAACCTGGTTACTTATATTTCCATACCCCATCAAAATCAAGCTGGACTGGGGAATCATCCGGAGAGCTAATGATTTGATTTAAAGCAACTCTGGAATATAAAATCCATAAACTTGACATCGATTGCACGGACATCTTGGCCATTCAGCTAGCAATTGACAAGTCTCCTAGTATTGAAATCTATAACATCTACTCTAGCGGGTTTAAGGGAGGCTTGGTGTCAAACTGTTCAATGCCTAGAAGAGCATTTTGAAAGGAGTCTGCGTCAATCCCATCTTATCCTTGCAGAGGACTTTAATGCCACATTTGAGCCCCTGGATAGAGATGACTTAAGCCTATCTCTAGGGGAGGATGTGAAATGGGTGATACCACAACTCGATTTACCTCCTATAAAATGATGGACTCGAGCTGCTTTACAGTTGAAGGCTCTATCTTTAGAACTAGAACCAGGGCTACGAATGAATGGACAAAATCTGACCAGAAGGGGGCTTTCACATTTAATAAACCATTTCATATGAGCCGCATCGACTATACATTCGTTGACTTGAGACTTGGCCATATATCAATGGTATGATCATTAGGGAAAGAACAGAAAGTGATCATAATCCTTTGTGTCTTAGCAGGACAGCTTTTTGTGGTAGGCACTTTAACAACCCCCAACCATTTCCCTAGCTAGGGTTATAGTGCCTACTAATGCTATGCACCGGCGTACATAGCACCACTTATTTGTTTGCCCAGATGTTCTATCAGCCAAGCTTTACAAACAACTTTAGCTAGGTTGAGTAGCTGTCCCAACTCGGAAATGGATTTAAGTATTATCATGACCTACATAATAATTTCTTTACACACATCTTATCATATTTCTTTATCCTGTTGTCACATACCCAAAACAGCCGGTTTAACAAGGAATGCAGACACGTGTGAAGTCTTCTAGCTCTGGTCATAAAAACTAAGGGCATTGATCGTATTTCCTCATCATTAAAGGTTTGTAAGTTGGCCCTGGCCAAATCAAGAAGGGAATGGCATTATTTGAGGTGTCAAGATTTTAAGAAGCCTGTTATGGAAATGACTCCACCACGTTTTGGTCTCTGGTCACTTGGGTTGGTAATGGATCTCCTCTCCACCTACAAATCATATATCCTTTTAGACTAGTCTTAATACTTTTCAAACTTGTATTCTGAGGGAATTCCAGACTCTGCAGAGGGAATGCCTTGTGTAGTGGAGCCCTCCAGTCTGGATTCTGCCTTATTCGGTTCTGAACTATGGGGGTTTCCATCTGAATCAGGTTATCAAGATTGAAGAATACTTTTTTATGGATTCTGCCCACTGAGGACACTGCTATATCCATTGTTGCTTGACATGGGTCGGAAGGTGATCGAAAATAAGGCCAGACTGCGTGCTTTATTCTTCTGGAGACGGAGCTGGGGTACTCCCGAACTGACCCCTTATGCTGCTGCTCTGCAGGATCTCATGAATGCTGATAGATTTCTTAAAATCTACTGTTTCTCACACATTAAAACGATGGCGACCTTATTGGGTATGAAGGAGTTTTGGAAGACTCCGTCTCGAGATTCCCTTCTGTCAAGAGTTTCTGAAAAAGCAATATTGGTCCTGGCTATTGCAGAGCGATGCCATTAAAGCTGGCAGTCACATTGACTAGTGTCCTGGAACAATATTGGCACATAACTCTCCAGATGGATAGGAAATTCTATGTTCGAGGCATGTGAGCTGCAGATTACACACTTTTGCACTTTTGCATAAATCGCCATCTGGTGTTGGGCCCGCATGTTTGCAGTTTGTTTTTCCTCTTGGAAAGTCTTTGGAAGTCACGAGGTCGGTGACTCCTCCTTTGGATCGTATTGCGCATGGGCTTCGGCTCCATCCTCAGATTGTTTTTTTCCGCCATCGGGCTCGGATGTAATACTTCGCGCTCCGGTTCCGAACATTTCCAGTTCGATCGAAGCGGAATCCTCGCTCATCGCGGTATTGTTCAGATCCAGATCTCCTCAATCACCTTCTCTTCGATACATCTTCGATTCCAGTCGTCGACGGCGGCCTTCGGGCCTATCCAAGCTCCGGTCCCGGCTGATGGACAGAACTCCATTCCAGAATTGCCCTCGATGTGGGTCCAAATTCCCCCACACCAATCTTCATGAGGTGTACAACCTCTGCCTCTCCCCTGAACATGAGGATCAATACTGTCCCGCCTGCAAGTCTTTTAGATCGAAAAAGAATATTCGAGATCGAAGGGCCAGACGAAACATGGCGCACTCCTCGACCTCCGTTCCAGTCGACCTCTTTGGGGGCGACGTCGAAGCTCCGGGACAGCAGCACACCGAAGAGGACCTCGTCAGTGCGTCTGAAGCCGATGACTCGAATGTGGAGGACATCACCCCGGCGCAGAGGGTCGTGAGTACTATACCCCCTCCCACACCCACGCCGACAGCCAAAAAGGCTTTGGTCACGCCTTCGCCTCCGGGCCTAGGCAAGACCAGAGACACTGCTTCAAACACCCCACCTTCGGGCCCGGTGAAGAAGCCAAATAAGCCTTCCGGCGGCTCGGGCTCGAGCCAGCCTTCCAGCGGTGCCGAGAAACACACTTCGGCACCGAAAAAGGGATCGGCCTCTACCTCGACACCGAGCTCCGCACCGAAGCCCTCGGGGTCGAAACCCAGCCTTTCGGTACCGACCAAACCCCATAAGGCCCTCGGCACCGACACTTCCGCGCCGAAGCCCACCTCGGCGCCGACTAAGAAATCGGAGGTTCCCAAAAAGCACGGCACGGACAAGCCTAAAAAGTCATCGGCGCCAAAGGTTTCGGGGCCGATGACTTTTTAGGCTTGTCACAGGAACTGTTTACGCTGGATCCCTTGCAAAAGACACTTACCAAGGATCCAAAAACTGGACATTTGGCACTCTCTTCTAAAAAGAGACATTTGGACAAACCGGCTCCGCCTCCACCTCCAAAGAGGAAAGACTCTGCTACCTCCCCTTTCAGAATACCTTCCCCACCTCCTCCACCCTCTCCACCTCATCGCTCCCCGTCTCCAGACGATGATGATCAGGGGGACCCATATTACGATCCAGGGGATGTGCCACAAGACCCCACCCCTACAGGAACCCCAGACCCATGGGACAACTATAATAATCCAGACATTCCAGACGTCCCACAAGATGACCTTTACTCGTCCAGGCCATCTCCACCGGAAGACTCATTAGGTTTCCGCCACCTACTTCAGAGGGCGGCACATTATCACGGGGTAGAGCTACACACTGACCCGGTAGAGGAGGATTTCCTCCTCGACACCTTTGATACCGCACATAGGTCTACCTCCATACTACCTAAGCTCAAGGGGGTAATAAAACATGCGCCAGAGGTTTTTAAAGACCCAGTCAGGGCTAGGGTCATTAACCCACGTATAAAGAAAAAGTACAAAGCTGCCCCCACAGATCCTGCCTATATCAAAGGGCCGGCGCCACTGGATTCCCTAGTGGTTTCCACTGCACGGAAGATGTCAAACTCCCAGGCTTCAGGCGAAGCACCACCACCTGACAAAGAGTCAAAGCTACTAGACGCGTCAGGAAAGCGCACTGCGTCACAGGCAGCCAATATATGGCGTATCGCCAACACTCAAGCGCTATTGGCCAGATACGATATAGCGCATTATGATGAATTAGAAACCATCATGCACCATCTCCCAGAAAAATACAGAAATAGGGCCAATGAATTAATTCAAGAGGGTAAGACTATAACTAACACCTCTATACGCTGTGCCTTTGACGCAGCAGACACAGCCTCCAGGGCCATTAACACTAGTGTCCTCCTCCGTCGCCATGCTTGGCTGAGAGTTTCAGGCTTTAAGCCTGAGGTACATGCCTCCATCCTAAATCATCCCTTTGACCAACAACATCTATTCGGTCCAAAGGTGTAGATGAGGCCCTCGAGAAAATGAAAAGGACACGGATACGGCGAAATCTATGGGAGCCCTACAGTCACACCCTCCTAGACGCTCCTTTCGCCGCTCTTCCTTTCGGGGTACGGCTAGAGGCTACTCCTCAGATAGCGCGTCCACTTCCTACAAATCTCCTGCTCAATCCACCTTCACAAGGGGTTATCAAAGAGGCGGCTATAGGGGCAATAACAATAAAGGCAGAGGCAAAACAAATACCGCCCGCTCTGCCACACCGCCTACCCAATTACTTCCCCCCCGCTCCTCCAGACCATCCGACTCCGGTCGGGGGCAGGCTACAAAATTTCCTTCACGTCTGGGAGACCATCACCTCAGACAGATGGGTGACCCAAATTATTCGCACAGGGTACTGCCTAAAATTAACATCTACCCCCCCAAACATTCCACCCAGGCAACGCCCAATGTCACAAGAACATTCCACATTACTAAAACAGGAGGTAATCTCCCTCCTACAAAAACAGGCAATAGAACAAGTCCCTGTCAATCAGCAAAATTTAGGGGTCTACTCCCTATATTTTCTGATACCAAAAAGAGACAAGACTCTACGAACTATTCTAGATCTCCGACCTCTAAACACATACATCCATTCGGACCATTTTCACATGGTAACCCTTCAACAGGTACTTCCGCTCCACTCCCAGAAGGACTTTCTCACCACACTGGACTTGAAAGACGCGTACTTTCACATTCCAGTACACCATGCTCACAGAAAGTACCTCAGATTTGTAGTGGACGGGCAACACTACCAGTTCAAGGTGCTCCCATTCGGGGTCACAACAGCACCAAGGGTATTCACCAAGTGCCTAGCGGTAGTGGCGGCACACCTCCGAAGACAGCACATTCACGTCTTCCCATATTTGGACGACTGGCTAATAAAAGCCACGTCCTACAACCAATGTGTACATCACACCGCCACTACAATCCAACTACTTCACCAGCTAGGCTTCACGGTGAACCACCAAAAGTCCCAGCTAACACCATCCCACACAAAACAATACCTCGGTGCCACCATACACACCTCAAAAGCCATAGCCTACCCCAATCCTGCCAGGATTGCAAGCATTCAGGCTTTGCGTCAGTTTCATACCTCAACACTCTCTCCCAGCAAGAGTGTTTATGCAACTGATAGGGATGATGGCCTCTTGCATTTTCATAGTGCCTCATGCAAGACTCCAGATGCGTCCACTCCAAGAGTGCTTAGCACGCCAGTGGAACCAGGCCCAGGGGCAACTGACGGATCTGGTGTTGGTAGACTGTCGCACCCATCGCTCTCTGCAGTGGTGGAACACCACAAATCTTTCCAGAGGTCGACCGTTCCTGGACCCGGTTCCACAAATAATCCTAACAGACGCATCGCTCTCCGGCTGGGGAGCTCATCTATTACACCTCACAGTGCAGGGCACATGGACGCCGCAACAACAGTTGCTCCATATCAACCACCTGGAGTTACTGGCAATCTTTCTAGCCCTAAAATCCTTTCACACACAGATTTTAGGCCAGGCAGTCCTTATTCGCACAACATGACGGCCATGTACTACATTCAAAAACAATGCGGCGGCACACTCTCCACAGCTCTCTCAACTAGCACAGAGCATATGGAGATGGGCAATTCCACACAAAATCTTTCTCCTAGCCCAACATGTCCCAGGAGTCCAAAACACCATAGCAGATCTGCTCAGCACACAGACGCAGCAGATCTACGAGTGGGAACTTCACCCACAGGTTCTTCACCTGTTCTTTCAGATGTGGGGGCATCCACAGATAGACCTCTTCGCCACCCACGAAAACAAAAAATGCCCAAACTTTGCCGCCAGATACCCACATCCATTGTCCAAAGGCAATGCGATATGGATGAACTGGTCAGGCAAATTTGCGTACGCCTTTCCACCTCTCCCACTAATTCCACTAGTGGTGCGAAAGCTACAACAGCACTCTCTCACACTGATCCTAGTAGCTCCAACGTGGGCCAGACAACCGTGGTACACCACGCTGCTGGAACTCTTGGTAGTACCACACCAAAAGCTACACCTCTCACCATGCCTCCTAACCCAGAACCATGGAGAGATCAGACACCCAGACCCAGCTCAGCTCAACCTTGCGATCTGGCTCCTGAGATCCTAGAATTCGGTTACCTTAACCTTCCCCCTGACTGCATGAACGTCATCGGAGAAGCTAGACGCCCTACTACTAGGGCCTGCTACGCTGCAAAGTGGAAAAGATTTGTTGTTTATTGCCATAACACAATCAACCCTCTAGACGTATCTATACAGCACATCATATGCTACTTGCTCCATCTACAAAGGTGTAACCTAGCATATACATCCATTCGGTTACACCTCACAGCAATTGCTGCTTACCTACAGAAACAGACCGCACCTATCACTTTTCAGAGTGCCTGCCATTAAAACCTTCATGGAAGGCCTCAAACGGATAATTCCCCCCAGAGTACCACCCTCACCTGTGTGGAACTTGAATATAGTTCTCACAAGGCTAATGGGACCGCCCTTCGACCTTTGCATAAATGCGAACTGCAATTTCTCACATGGAAAACAGCTTTTCTTGTAGCCATCACTTCCCTTAGAAGGGTCAGTGAGATACAAGCACTCACTATACAAGAACCTTTTCTCCAAATGCACCAAAACAAGGTTGTTCTCCGTACCAACCCAAAATTCCTACCCAAAGTCATTTTCCCCTTCCATCTAAACCAATCGGTAGAATTACAGGTATTTTTCTCGCAACCTCAAACTGTTGCAGAAAGGGCTCTACACAGCTAGATGTTAAACGGGCCTTACTTTACTATATCCAAAGAACACAACCTTTCAGAAAGACCAAACAACTGTTTGTCTCTCTCTCTCCACCACACAAGGGCAACCCCATCTCAAAATCAGGGATAGCTAGGTGGATTGTAAAATGCATACAGATTTGCTATCACAAAGCAAAACGAACGCTATATGTTCCCCCTAAAGCCCACTCTACACGAAAGATAGGGGCTTCTATGGCTTTTCTAGGGAACATCCCATTAGATGATATCTGCAAAGCAGCTACATTGTCAACACCGCACACTTTCACAAAACATTACTGTGTAGATGTGCAAACCAAGCAACAAGCTAGTGTGGGCCAGGCTGTACTAAAAACACTATTTCAAACCACCAACAGATACTGGTGGTCGCCGCTAAGGTTGGGAACTGCTATATAGTCTATGCAAAAGTGTGTAATCTGCAGCTCATATGCATCGAACGGAATATGCTACTTACCAGTATGCATCTGTTCTTGGCATGTAGAGCTGCAGATCTACACACGCCCACCCGCCTCCCCGGCTACCTGTATCTGTTCCAGTCTATCTTATTTAGATACAACACACATGGGTTTCTTCACTGTTATTACTACGCTCCATCTTTCCCTGCTGGCGAAAAACAATCTGAGGATGGAGCCGAAGCCCATGCGCAATACGATCCAAAGGAGGAGTCACCGACCTCGTGACTTCCAAAGACTTTCCAAGAGGAAAAACAAACTGCAAACATCCGGGCCCAACACCAGATGGCGATCTATGCAAAAGTGCATTAAGGATTTGTGCCCTGCCACTGTAAACCTTCGCCTTAATGGGCGGCTAATGGTTTGGTTTGTGTCCTGCCTGCAATAATGTTGCTGAAACCATAGCCCATGCTTTATTTGTTTGTCCGGCCCATGCTGGACGCGATAGGAAGGGATCGAACCTCTTTGCAAGCAGGTGGGCACACACAGCCTTTGTATTGCTCTCAGAATCCTCAGATCAGATCCTTGCCCATTGTATGCTTGTTCGGTTGTCAAATTTTTGGAACGAATGTGGCTTATAGGAAGAAGGGCTTTAACTGCTTAGCAATAACTGAGGCCGCTTTGTTTATGGAGCAGCTTACTGCTTTCTGTACTCTGCTGTGCTCTTTTCATACCAGGGACTCAAGTTGTATTGCTTGCTGCATCTATGAGATCTATTGTAATTTCTTTCCTTGATTCCTACCAAGTTTTATTAATTGTTCTTTCTTCTGAATAGTGATTGTGGCTAATGTAAATTAGGAAATGTCCCAAATTAGAATGAGTTTTCTATTTGATTCTGCAAAAGTTTTATGGATTTCGTAATTTATATATGTGTATAAAATTTCATTGTAGTGAGTGTAAAGACCTTAGGCAGCGGTTTAATCTACTTTGCAATATAATAGGTTGAATGGAGCAAGGAAAAACCAAGAACATTCATACTTTGTTATAAAAAATGTAGGTCATAAAATCAAGACAAATTACTGATGCCTCCAATAATCGATTCCTATGCTATGTGTAAGCTAAGACATCATATTACTTTGTCTAAGTATGATAAAATACATACATGATCAAATTACAAAAAAGTTTTCTGGCTATGTAATACTTTCACAGTATCCATCAACACAATATGTAAACCATTTATAGGTATAAAACATGGCTAACTCTTGGTGGATTCATATCAACACGCGTTTTGGTGACAAAATCGCCTTCATCAGGAACACCTCTGATGTAACCTAATTGGACTATGCAAAGCAATGAATATCCGAGTGGTCAGATGTGATGCACCAGTTAATATAAGATATGCAGACGTAGATGGGTACTCAATGGCTATGTCCACAAGGAACATGGATGGAATTGCTTGGAGGACAGAGCTCTTCATAAGGTCCTCTTATTGAATTTCCTTCCTTAAGTGCAATGCTGGATATCAAAGCTCGAATACCGATGTCTGTTCGCAAAGACCGGGTCTCTTTATATTCTGATATAGATGGGTCTGTCCTGCGATATGTTTATTACGTCCTGTCTGGCACATAGTAGTTTTGTAACGTCCTGCCTCGGGGCATGTGCTCTGACCCTTAAAAAAAAAATGTATGTTTAATTGGCTTGTCCCCAATTGGCATAACTTGACTTACTTGAAAGTCCCTAGTATATGCTACCAGGGGGACCCGGGGCTTGTAGGTTGAAGTCTCTCTCATGGACGGCAGCGCTAGTTGTGCCCCCATGGGTACCACTAGGTAAAACATGCCATTGCAGACGGAAAGGCCAGGTTAAAACTGCTTACTCGACTTTGACATTTAAAGTAATGACAAAGCTCAAACCTCTCTTTTTAATGTATGTAACTCACCCCTATGGCAGGCCTAATGAGTCCTAAGGCAGGGTGATGTGTGTTAAACTATGGAACCTGTAATTTTACATGTTACAGCAGCAAAAACCTTAAATTGTCAGTTTTACTGTGGAAAGTCTAGTAGCTCCATTGGTAAGGAAAGGGTTTCAGGCTAGCACCCAAGCCCTGCTCATTTCTGAATGGGACTAGTAAGGTTAGTACCAAAGGATTCAGTGCATTAAATCAGATGTATTGGTTAAATCAAATTTAATGTCATTAGTGTGCAAAGTGGCAACTTTAGAAGTTACCACTTTAGTTGCCCAACATTTTCAGTGCTCCTTTACTGATGTACATGGGGCTTGTCCTGCAGACAGATTTCTGCACTCTTGGGGAGACGTGCTAACGATAAGGAGGGGCCTGCATGGGAGAGAGGTGTTATCTCCTTCCTTGAGGAAGCCACTCAGTTGTTAGCAGGCGCGGCTCCTCCACTAGGGCAAAGGAGCGTCGACCCACTGCTTTCTCGCAGTGCAAGAAGCAGAAACATAACATGGTATAAATACCATTTTATGTTTCTGCTTCTCGCACTGCGAAAAAGCAGAAGTGTTTGGTTGGGAGTGGGCGCTTCTGCGCTAGGGCAGGGGAGGAGTGGCTTGCCCACTCTGAAGGCGCTGACTGTTTGGTCGGCCCTCTGGGGCCGACCAAACCAGTCATGCGCACTCTGTCTTTTCTCCATGTAGGCTGTATGCAGCCCACATGGAGAAAATGGCCTCCCCATAGACGCCTGGCTGGTCGGCGTCCCGACCAATCACAACGCTGCCATTGGGGAGGAGAGGGAGGTTTCCTTCTTCCAGGTGAGGACTGGGTGTTAGCCCAAAAGATGAACTTCAATGGGGAAGGCGTCTTTGTAGGGCAAATGGGTAACACTCAGGAGAGGGGCACTCTATTGTTTAGACAGACTGGCTGGCACTGGGCACAGGAGAGGAAAAGCCAGTTGTCAAACTGTTTTCCCCAGGGGCGTGTAGCCTTTTGGTTCCCACATCTCTAGGGGTGACATAAGGAGCTCTTGAGTGTCTAGAGAGGGGTCTTGACATGTTGGGAGTGGGCATAATGGTGCATCCCACGATAGCCAGATGCCAAACTTCCCAGTAAGTGGTCATCAAGAGGGAGGGAACCTGGTTGGCCATTAGCTATCAATTGCATCCTACCATGAGAGCACTTTCTGGAGATAAATAGGGCACCCTGTCACCCAGATCTCCACCAACTGGGAAGAAGGACTGAATGACTGCTCTGCTGCACCAAGGGACCATCAAAGAGGCTTCACTGTCAAACTGCACCTGCTGCACCTAGTGGCTAGTGAAGAGAGGGACTGTGCCTGTTGTATCCTCCTCAAAGAAGGGGCTGCTTCCAGAGCTCAGTCAAGCCAAGAGACTCCAAGGGCCAGCTACTGGCCTCCTGTTTGCAGCACAGAGACACAACAGCTGAAGAATCCTGCTGGGGCAAGTTGGTATCCCGAAGTCTTCAAGCTGCTACCACCGCCGCCATGCAGCACCTGGGGTCAAGAGACAGAGTTGCACCCGAGTGTGCTGAGCCCAGGATTGTTGTCGGAAACTGCTGGAACCCTCAGAAGGCAAGTTGTCAACCCGAGAAGGATTGACCTGTGACCGTGACACCAGGCAACTAGAAGTCCAGTGGCGACTGGACTTCGACCAGACCATAGAAACCCTTGTGGGACTTCCACCCTGCAATCAGGACCCCTGCATCAACTACACGGATCGAGTAGTGCCTGCAGGAAGACCCCCATTGATCGTGCTGCATCACCAGCCTCATTGGCGCATCTTCAGCATCCTTCATCCCTTGCATCAGGACCATTCCATAGGAACCTATTGCAACGTGGATAAAGTGCCTGACACTGCTGGAAGATTGCTTCTTCTGTGGGGCTAACTGTTCTTGAGGAACTTGCTGGTCCCCCTGAAAAGCTCCCTGCTGGATTTGGTCTTTCATTGTATTGTGTAGATTTATATAAAAATACAGTTAGCGCGTGCGGTCTCTTCGAGATATGCTGTATTCACTCTGGGGGCTTGCAGCCCGCCCATTGCCTTTTTATTCGTCCCTTCAATTGTCGACAAAAAAACTTGCTTGCTAGTGGTTAAGCCCTTCCTCTTTGTCCCTGCTTTTTGTGTTTGGTTCATTTGGAGAACAATTTGTTTTTTTAATTATTCCTGCGCATGTTGCATTCTACCCATATTGAGTGTTTTTTTTAGTGTTTTGTTTTTTTAATAATTTTGGGGGGGGGGGCAGAACCATCCTAGTTTTTTTATTTTTTGTTTCGTATTTATTTATTGAGAAGAAGTTAACAATACATAGAAACAAGAATGTAGATATATAATATTATAAAATAGCGTATGTTTGTTATACAGAGTAACAAGGAATCCTATACAAGAAAGGAAAATCATTTTAGTCCATATTTTAGAAAATAAGAGGTAAAAAAGTTGTGGTGCAGAAGAGAAAAAAGGAAAGGTAATATAGAAAACCTAAATGAATATACAGGGATTAGATAAATAAAGTATAACTATATGTAGGTAAATATAAATAAATTAAGGAAAAATTACAATATAGGGTTATATCATATGATAAGAGTGGAAGGGAAAGAATTCAAGTATTATGAAGAAAGGGAGCCCAAACTTGCTGGAAAATTTCCTCTTGATCCTGTAATCTATAAATAATACGTTCATGAGAAGCAGTTTGAATCATTGCTGACATCCAGTCTTCCTGTGCCGGAGGACGAGATGATTTCCAATGTCATAGGAGGAAGTTTTTAGCTATGGAAAGAGCAGTATGCAAATGACGACTTTGCGGGCGTGTGATAGTAGCAAGACTTCTAAAATCATGTAATAAAACAATAGAAGGGGTAAGAGGAGTATGAAGAGAAGAGATCAAATCCTTGAAAGTATCTCCTACATATGACCAAAAATTCTGAATGGAAGGGCAATCACAAAGTATGTGAGGGAGATCACAATTAGCACCAGAACACCTCCAACATTTAGAATGTGGTTAAAGTCCTGCTCTTTGTAATTTTAGAGGTGTCTAGTACCATTCATGTAAAGTCTTAAAAAGGCAAAACTTCAAACGAGACTCTTGGGTACCCTTGTCTAAGGCTTCTAGCATGTTTGACCAGTCACCATCTTCAATAGTGATGTGCAGACGGTCTTGCCATTTCTCTTGAAGAGCTTTAAGAAGTGGTTGTGGAAATAGTTGATTAATTAAGACACTATACAGGCCTGATAATACTCCTTTAAGTCGACACCAGGTAAGAAGATAGTCTAAACTAGGTGAAGACTTCAGAGACCAAGGAGGAGAACCAAGACATTGTTTGAGACAGCACTGCAGTTGTGAGTAACGTGTAAGCTGATGTGGCGGGAGACTAAACTCTTCACTAAGTGAATCGAAGGATTTTAGTTCTCCATTTAGTGTAAGTTGATCAATAGTGTGTATTCCTATTGATTTCCATCTAGACCATTGGAGTGCACAGCTATTTATCTGAATACTTTCATTACCCCAGAATGGGGCTTTATAGTGTGATCGATGGGCAACTCGGAGGATACGATGTGTTCGTTGCCATGTTTGATAAGTAGCTTGCATTATTGAATGTGGGGGAGAGGAACGTGGAAGACGAGGTCCATAAAGGTAATCTAGGCCATAATTTCGATTAAGTAAAGAGTGTTCCGTTGCGACCCATTGTGGAGGATCTGTTATACCCGGAAGTAAGTAAACTAGCTGCGAGAGATGTAAGGCTAATGAATAATGTTCTAGGGATGGTAATCCCAAACCACTGTAAGAGTGGCGAGCCAATAATTTAGAAGCAGCTAGACGAGGCTTTGTAGACCCCCAAACAAAAGATCTAATTCGGGCATCCACTGTACGAAGTGTAAATAGGGGAACAAGAAGTGGGAGCATACCAATCATATAACTAAAGCAAGGTAAGGTAACCATCCTCAGTCTGTACCCTTCCCCACATAGAAAGACCCAAGTGAGACCATTTTGCAAAGTCAGTTTCCAATTGTGTTATAAGGGCTGTGATATTGTCTATGGTCCTGTTCATTAGGCCTTTATTGACCAAGACTCCCAAATATTTTAGTTGGGATGATTTCCAACAAAAGGGAAATCCATCAATTGATGCTTTAGTGGTACCAGAAAAAATTGGAAGAGTCTCACTTTTAGCCCAGTTCACTTTGTAACCGGAATGGGTCGCAAAACCATCAATGATCTTAAGTAAAGCTGGTAAAGAGTGAGGAATATCTTTTAATGTGAGCAGAATATCGTCAGCATATAAGTATAATTTAGAGGTGCCTCCTGCTGTATGTATACCTTGTACATGAGGTGAATGCCGAATAAGTGAGGCAAGAGGCTCAATTGCTAGTAAGAATAAAAGGGAAGAAAGAGGGCAACCTTGTCGGGTACCTCGCTTAATTGGAAAGGGATCGGATTAAAAACCACCACAATTGACTTGGGCTGTTGGAACATCATATAAGAGATGAACTTTAGAAATTAATTGATCACCTAGGCCAAAGCGTTTCAGAACTGCAAAAAGGTATTTCCAGTGAATACTGTTGAATGTTTTTTCTCCATTCAATGAGAGAGCCACAGCATCTTCTGTCATTCCATTTGCAGACCATAAAGTATGAGTCAGAGTACGGAGATGGTTCCTAGAAGAACGACCTGGGACAAAACCAACCTGTGAATGATGTATAAGAGAGGGAATGACTTTACGTAGACCAGCCGCTAAAATACTAGCTAAAATCTTTACATTACTATTTATGAGGGAGATAGGTCGATAACTGCTACAGACAAGTTTGGGAATAACCACAATCAACGCTTTGTTAGAAATAGGACCAAGTGACTGCGTTTGGACCGCCTCTTGAAAGGCAGTAAATAAAGTATCAACAGTTTCTGCCCCAGACCATTTATAAAATTCTACAACGATACCGCCTTCTCCTGGAGAGTTGTGATAAGGCAATGTAATTCAGAACGCCGCAATGAGTTACTTATTGGTTTCCGCAGCATCTCATCATTTGACCGCAAATGGTTGCTTTAGCGGCTGCCCAAAACAATTCTACCACAGGTAACCGATGATTTGTTAACAGATAAGTAATCAGAAATGTGTGAACGGAGTAGAAGCTTACCTTTGGGAGAGCGATACCTTTGGATATTCATGCGCCATGGTTTACGGCCTTGAGAAGAAGCCAAACCAATTTCTAGAGTAATAAGAATAGGGGCATGATCTGATAGTGCGGCCTCAAGAATGCAGGATTCAGTGGTGATTGCTACTAAGGGATGCGAGATGAGAAAATAGTCTATTCTAGACTGTGTGCCGTGGGTGGAAGAGAGAAAAGTGTATTCTTGATCAGAGGGATGACAAAGACGCCAATGGTCCACTAATCCATGATCTGATGTTATATCACCCAACAAGGCTCGATCTCCCTCATTACATCTATCTAAAGGACCCGTTCTGTCAGTTATTGGGTCTCGGGCAAGATTCCAGTCACCTCCAATAATGTAACTAGAAGCACCAATTTCAACAATAAGCGATTCAAACCAAGAAGAAAGCATGTTTGCCCCCTGTTGGGGCATAAACCAAGCCCACACAGAGGATCTTATAAACTATTTTCAGTTTTGCAAAGATATATCTGCCATCTGGATCAGTCCTAGTCTGGATTATTGTCACTGGTAAGGATTTATGAAGACCGAGAGCTACACCGCATTTTCGTGGAGGATTTTCATGAGGAGGAAGTTGTCGTAAGCCCGCAATGGATGACTTTTCCCACCCAATCCCGTCGCATTTTAGAGGATTCTAGAGCATCTAAATGGGTTTCTATTTTTTTTAAATTCTTTTTATTGAACAAAAGGAATCGACATTACTAGGTACAATTTTACACGGCATTCTTTAGACTTGATGCAATTCTTATCGGTTCCATACGAAGTCGAATGTATTAGTTGGTAACAATTATCATGGCGATGAGAGATCTTCCTGGGGTGTCACAGCTGGGGGAGCACAAATATTACCACAATATACATTCCAATCATTCCAGATGTAAGACCACTTTTTAGGGCATCCCCTAGACACATACACTGTCTTTTCGTGGAACATACACCAATCCATGTCTCTCTTCCAAGCGGACACGGCCAGTGCCTGTATAGCTCCCCACATTTGGACAATATTGTGCTTTGCCACCATGAATCCCAGTGTGACCCATGTAATCCGTTTGTTGCTAAGATCTGTTGGCTCCCACACATTCAGGAGACAACGTTTGGCCTCCAGGGGAACAGCAAGCGTGAGCACCTCACTAAGTATGTCATGTATTTTCTTCCAATATCTCTGGGTATGCGGACATTCCCAGAGTATGTGCTGGAAAGTGCCTTCACCTCCACAACCCCTCCTACAGTTACTATCCTCCGCCCTCCCCATTCTCATTAGACATGGTCCAGTCATGTAGACACGGTGCAGTATTTAGATTTGGACCATGGAGGCGATCGCCCCTACCCAATCTTCGTCATCCAGAATAATGCCGTCCCTTTCCCATTTTTCCCGTAGTCGCTGGAGTGGTTCAACTAAGTTATTTACCAACTTTTTATAGGTTAGTGAAATGACTTTCGTAGGCAAGTATCCGTCCAAAATCCTGTCCTTAAAAGGCGAGGATTCAGGAGGGGTTTCGCACTTCTGGAGGCATGTCTGTAATGCGTGTCGAACCTGTATGTATCTAAAATGGTCTGTGGTGGGCAGATCGTGCTCGTGTTGCAAGGTGGGAAATGATTTAACCTCGCCCTTCACCCAGAGGTCACCAATCCTAGAAATGCCTATAAGGTCCCATTTCTGGAAGCCTTTGGTTTTCCACAAGTTCCCAAGTAGGTCAGAGTCCCACAGGGGGGTAGCCAATGTTGGTTTGCGTTCCCACCCCAGACTTCTAGTAACTGCATGCAAAATTTGCACAGAGTGCTTAGTCGGCCCCGTCAGATGGAGTTTCCCTTTGTTTGTATATAGAGCCCTGTTGTAGATTCCTCCCCACAGTAGCCATCTATTCATTGCATAGCCTGGGTCATCAGCTCGCCTATACGTGCCATGATTGATGGCAGCTAGGTGCGCTGCCCAGTAATATCTTTTAAGGTCAGGGAGACCAATACACCCATTTTACCAGTTGAGATTCAGTTTTGAGAGTGCTATACGTGACCGGCCACTCCACAGCAGGCTTCTCTGCAGGCTTTCAATTTTTTTAAAGTAGCTTGAAGGAACAAGATCCGATGAGTTCTGCAACACATACAGGAAGCGCGGCAAGGACATCATTTTAAATAAAGACACTGTTACAAATGGGATTTCTGGTTGGCTAGGGCTTGCGCCAAAGCCAGGCAGAAACCACCACTCTAGTCAGGGCTGGGGAGTTAGACGCCAAAGATAACCCCTGCTCATCCCCTTGGTAGCTTGGCACGAGCAGTCAGGCTTATCCCGGAGGCAATGTGTAAAGCGTTTGCGCGCGCACCCAGCAACAACACCCAAGGCCCACCACAAAAGAACTCCACACAAGGTATTATATAAAAATAGCCTTTGTATTATACCAAAACACATTAGATAATATTTACACAATTTACACTGTGCCAACTGGCACTGGGCAGAATTTTACAAGGGACTATTTACACGGGACAGGGCCACATGGGCCACTGTCAGAATTAGCACAAATCACCAATTGTACATGTAGAACATAACACAAATTAGCACTGTAGAACACAACCAGTAACTACTGGCGCAATAATGACCTCAGCGTCATTACACTAGCATCAGGTCTAAAACCTATCCTGCATCCATCACGGGGGCATAAACCCATTATGCACTTTCTCATTAGTCTAACGCATTAGACCTAACCACCTAAGTATAACTACTCTAGGGGCGTACATCACACAGGGAAGTACAATCTCCCTAACATCAACCTAAACAGGTAAAACAACCTCCTAGGCAGAAATCCTATCCAGAGGTTTAAAACACAGGGTGCGCAAAACATGCTATACACAGTACATTTCCTAGCACCCAATCACATTAGCATGAATCACAATAACTCCTCAATCGCATTAGGGTCCAGGTCGCACCAGAACCTAAACGTAGCAGCTGCCCACTACTTGCTGGGCAGCTGGGGACAAGAACAGGGCCTAAACGCTGCAGCTGGCACTAAGTGCTGCGCAGCTGTGGAAGGCACCTAGGAGGCATGGGCTCTCAATGGCCCCTGAGACAATATGCCAAAACGTTGGAGCCATCTGGCTCAGAAAATAACATGTCCCCCTGGAGCACGCTGGCTCCTTTGAGAAGGAAAAGATGCCCCCAAAACGTTGGAGCCTCAGGGCTCTAGAAACAATTATGCCCCCTTCGGTGGAGCCATCTGGGGCTCTCAGAATAATGTTGCCCAAGTCGTTGGAGCGCACCAGCGCTCTAAAACACACAATGTCCCCGTACGTCGGAGCGCCACTTGCGCTCTTAAAATACCGATGCCCAACGTTGGAGCGGCCCACTGCACACCCGGGGCCGCTCTGACTCGGTGCCTCGCACCGAACACCAAACCTGCTCCCTCTGCGGAGCGTGAGGGATGTTCAGCCCTGTCCCCTGCCCAGCCCTTACTCACCGGGGTCCGGCGCAGGGGACTCCTCCTCTGGAGGTGGCAGCGGGCGGGGCTCTCTCTCCATCACGGGAGCCCGGCCCAGGCATCGGCGGCCATTGCCGCCACTTCTTACTTCACCCGGGCCCCCTCCTGGGACTCGGGGCTTAGTCATGGAGCTGCCGAGGCTCCGGCCGCACTCCCTCTCCTTCACGTTCTCTGATGGGCGGGACTTCCGCGTCGCCTTCTCCAGGCCGGGGGGAAAGGCAGAAATGACATCAGCGAGGTCCGCCGCACACATCATTGCGCAGCATTCACTCTCACGAGACTCGACCCTGCACTCCCCACGCATCAGGAACTAGCACGGTCACTCAGATCCCCCATGCATTCCTATGGGAGGGCAGGTCAGTCTCATTCAACCACACAGAGCGCACGCGCTTTCCACTGGGACACAGTGTGAAAGCGCCTAGAGGCCTAAAACCACTAGTACAACACAGGAAAAAGGCTAGGATACTGCAAAAAGTTCTAGGGGTGAACTTGCCAGAAGGGCCAAGTCCAACAGATGCCCTGCCCAACAAAGAGAGTGGAAGCGCCTTCCAGCGTTCCGAATCCCTCTGCAATCTCTGTAGGGGCGGGAGGAGATTATGGGCAAATCTACTAGTAGGGTCAGCTGTAATATAGTTGCCTAGGTACTTCAAGCCCACCGTGGTAATCTGCACCGGGCATCCCCTGGGAAGGTCAGGCTGGGGTCCATGAAGGACATATAGTATTGATTTACTGCAGTTGATCGAGTATCCGGAGTACCTGCCAAATACTGGAAAGATGTCTAGTACAGCTATGAGGGATGCCTTTGGTGAGGACAAAAACAGGAGTACGTCATCCGCGTACAAGGAGATACAGTCTTCCCACGTTGCCGCCCACCTAAGTCCACGTATCACCAGGTCCCTCCTTATCCAGGACGCCAAGGGCTCCCAGGCCAGTGCAAACAGGAGCGGGGAGCGAGGGCAACGCTGACAAGTCCCTCTACTCAGGGCGAAGCCTTCCGACTTTTTGTTGTTAACAACTACTTGGGCTGGAGGCTTCGAATATAGGAGCTGTACCCACTGGATAAACAGTCAATCAATCAATCATAGCATTTGTATAGCGCGCTACTCACCCGGAAGGGTCTCAAGGTGCTGGGGGAGAGGGGTCCGTTACTGCTCGAAGAGCCAGGTCTTGAGTTGCTTTCTGAAGGAGAGATGGCCCTGGGTCAGCCAAAGGTGGATGGGGAGGGAGTTCCAAGTCTTGGCTGCCAGGTAGGAGAAGGATCTTCCTCCGGTGGTGGCTCTGCGGATGCGTGGTACGGCGGCGAGGGCGAGGCTGGTCGATCGTAGCTGGCGGGTGGGCGTGTAGAAGGTCAGGCGGTTGTTGAGGTACTTGGGGCCCAGGTCGTGGAGAGCCTTGTGTGCGTGGGTGAGGAGCCTGAACGTGATCCTCTTGCTGACGGGAGCCAGTGCAGGTCTCTCAGGTTGCCGGAGATGTGGCTGTGTCGGGGGATGTCCAGGAATAGTCGTACGGAGGCGTTCTGGATGCGTTGGAGTCTTTTCTGAAGTTTGGCTGTGGTTCCGGCGTAGAGGGTTTTCCCGTAGTCCAGTCGGCTGGTGACGAGTGCCTGGGTGACCGTCTTCCTGGTTTCGGTGGGGATCCATCGGAAGATCTTACGGAGCATGCGCAGGGTGTTGAAGCATGATGATGAGACGGCGTTGACTTGTCTGGTCATCGAGAGGGAGGAGTCCAGGATGAAGCCCAGGTTGCGTGCGTGGTCCGTTGGCTTGGGAGTGGCGCCCAGGGCAGGGGGCCACCAGGAGTCGTCCCAGGCGGAGGGCGATGATCCCAGATGAGGACTTCCGTCTTGTCTGAGTTCAGTTTCAGGCGGCTGTTCTTCATCCATTCGGCGACGTCTTTCATCCCTTCCTGGAGGCTGGTTCTGGCGGTGGCGGGGTCGTTGGTGAGGGAGAGGATCAGCTGGGTGTCGTCGGCGTATGAGATTATGTTGAGGTTGTGTTGGCGTGCGATGGCTGCGAGGGGGCTCATGTAGACGTTGAAGAGGGTTGGGCTGAGGGATGATCCTTGTGGTACGCCGCAGATGACTTCGGTGGCCTCGGATCTAAATGGGGGAGGCGGACTCTGAGTTCTTCCGGCGAGGAACGAGATGATCCACTTCAGTGCCTTCTCTTGGATCCCGATGTTGCTGAGGCGCTGTACTAGGGTGCCATGGCAGACAGTGTCGAACGCTGCAGAGAGGTCCAGGAGGATGAGGGCCGCTGTTTCCCCATTGTCGAGCATGGATCTGATGTCATCGGTGGCTGCGATCAGTGCGGTCTCGGTGCTGTGGTTGGCTCAAACCGGACTGCGAGGGGTCGAGGGATCCGTTAGTCTCGAGGAAGGCGGCGAGCTGTCTGTTGACGGTCTTCTCGATGACTTTGGCAGGAAAAGGGAGGAGCGAGATGGGACGGAAGTTCTTGAGGTCGGTGGGGTCTGCTGTTGGTTTCTCCAGGAGGGCGCTGAGCTCCGCGTGCTTCCAGCTCTCCGGAAAGGTGGCGGTGTGGAAGGAGGTGTTGATGATGTCCCGGAGTTGGGGTGCGATGATGGAGTCGGCCTTGTTGAAGACGTGGTGGGGGCAGGGGTCGGTTGGTGATCCGGAGTGGATGGTGTTCATCGTGCGGGTGGTGTCTTCGGTGCTGACCGGGGTCCAGGCGCAGAGGGCGGTGGTGGGGGGCGTTGGTTCGGCGGTTGGGTGCGTGGTTGGTGCGCCGAAGCTGTTGTGTATGTCGGCGATCTTGCGGTGGAAGAACGAGGCGAGTGAGTCGCAGAGGTCTTGTGAAGGAATGATGTCGTTGTTTCCGGCACTGGGGTTGGAGAGCTCTTTGACGATGCTGAAGAGTTCCTTGCTGTTGTGGTCGTTGTTGTCCAGTCTTTCCTTGAATGCTGTCTTTTTGGTGGTGCGGATCAGCTGGTGGTGCCTGCGGGTGGCGTGCTTGAGGGCGGTCATGTTGTCTGTGGTCTGGTCGTGGCGCCAGGCTTTCTCGAGGGTGCGGCAGTTCTTCTTGAGTTAGTCGGTGAACCAGGGGGCTTTCTTGCTGCCGGGTCTGCTGGGAGGGTTCTTCAGTGGTGCGAGGTCGTCGGCGCAGGCGGTCAGCCACTGTGTGAGCTTGCTGGCTGCTTCGTTGGGGTCCGTTGTGCTGGCGGGAGGGTTCCGGCTGAGGGAGGTGGTGAGCTGCTCGGCGGGGATCTTGCTCCAGCGAGGAACCTGTTGCGGGTGGTGGTGGGTCGTGGTTCTTCTGAAGCTGAAGTGGACGCAGCTGTGGTCAGTCCAATGAAGTCCGGTGGAGTGGCTGAAGGAGATGTGCTTGCTGGATGAGAAGACTGGTTCAAGCGTGTGGCCGGCGTAGTGGGTGGGGGTGTTCACCAGTTGCTTGAGTCCGAGGTTGGCGAGGTTGTCCAGCAGGGTGGTGGTGTTGCAGTCCTTGTTGTTCTCCAGGTGGAAGTTGAGGTCCCCTAGGAGGATGTAGTCAGCGGAGGGGAGGGCGTGCGGGCTGATGAAGTCTGCGATGTCTTCGCTGAATTGTGTGCGTGGTCCCGGGGGTCTGTAGATGAGGGTGCCTCTGAGGGTCGTCTTGGGGTCGGAATGTATCTGGAAGTGGAGGTGTTCGGCGGCGGTGAAGGCGTCGTCGGAGTTGGTCGTGATGCGGATGGTGTTCTTGTGTACGATGGCGATGCCTCCTCCAGTCTGGTTGACGCGGTCCCTCCGGGTGATCTTGTATCCGTCCGGGATGGCTGTGGCGATGTCGGGCGCTGAAGAGGCGTTCATCCAGGTTTCTGTAAGGAAGGCGACGTCTGGCGATGTTGTGTTGAGGAGGTTCCAGAGTTCGACGGCGTGTCTGTGGACGGATCGGGTGTTGAGCAGGATGCACTTGAGGTGGTTGTTGCTGGTGTTCGGCTTGGCGGGTGCGGTGCAGGTCCGGAGGCAGGTGAACTTGCAGGTTTGGCAGGTGAAGTGTCCGTGGGTGCGTTTTGGGGTGGCTTGGAAGCAGGTGGGGTTCCGTCCGGCATTGAGTGCATTGAGGGTGGCGGAGTCGTAAGTCCGTCGTGTGGGCTGGCATCGTCGGGGACCAGGGGTCCTGGCGCTGGGCGCAGTCCAGGCGCGGACGGGCGTAGACAGGCTTGCCTTCGGCGCGGCCTCCATATGAGGGTAGAGGGAGGGAGGAGCAGCTGGGAGGTGGGAGCGGGGTGGCCAATGGGAAGAGAGGGGGCGGGGCCGCAGGGACGCAGTGGCAGGAAGGGAAAGCGGCGGGAACCGGGGCAAAACAGCGGAACAACAACAATGGGGAGACCAAGAGCGAGCGGGGGAACAGACAGAGAGTGGCACAGGGATACAGAAAATAAAAGGTACAAGGGTTAAGGCAAATCGGACAACAGTAGCGGCGAGGACAGAAAGAAAAAGGCACAAGGGTTAAGGCAATCGGACAACAGTAGCGGTGAGTGGCACAGGGGTACAGAAAATAAAAGGCACAAGGGGTGAGGCAAATCGTACAACAGTAGCGGCGAGGATCAGGGCACACCCAGGCACAGGGGCTGCGTGGCGGTGAGGGGAGCGACCTGCCTGCCGGGTGACGGGGTCAAGGGTCGCCAAACCTAATTTTTTCCAGGACTACGAATAGAAATGGCCATTCAATTGTAGCAAACGCCATCGTGGCATCTAGTGACACGATGATCGCCGCTTCCTGTATGGTGGCCACCCTCCCCATCTCTCCATGTACTCTACGTAACTTCAAGGCAGTGTTGTGCTGTGGCATAAAGCCTGGATCCGGATTAACCAATTCACCGATCACCTTGACCAGCCTGGTAGCAAGGAGCTTAGCCAAGATCTTAGGTTCAGTGTTAAGTAAAGAGATTGGCCTGTATGAGGCACAGTCCATCCTCATCTTGCCTTCCTTTTGTACTGTCACCAGAGTCGCTATTCGTTGGTCCCGTGGCAGTTCCCCCTTTTCTTTACTTTCTTCGAATATTGCACACAGGTGCGGGGCAAGTTTATCAGGCCTGAGTTTGTAGAGTTCAATTGGCAGGCCATTGGGGCCTGATGCCTTCCCAGATTTAAGGCTTCTGATCGCTAGGGCAATCTCATCTGCCGTAAGAGCACCCTCTAAGTAATCTATTTCTGCAGCCGACAGTTTTGGCAGAGTGATATCTTTAAGGAGATCTTGGGAGTCGTGTAAGGTGACTGCGAGCTATACGTCTCCCTATAGTGAGCCGCAAATGTGTTGCCAATCTCTTGGGGGTCACTGATCCGGTGTCCCGCCCTGTCGGTTAGCTCTGGTACCAATCTACTTGCCAGTTCTTTTTTGTCCAACCATGCAATTAGTTTCCCCGCCTTTTCCTCCAATCATATATTCTACCCTGCGTGTCTCTTCCCATTGCTTTGGCTCTGTTGGTCACTAAGGCTTTGTAGCTGTCTCTCTTTAACTGTAGGACATGGAGCCTATCCGGGTTGGTCCCCCCCTTCAGTCACTTCTTCCAAATGGGAAATTTCATCCTCTAACGCAACCTCCTCTTTCGCTTTCTCCTTTCGTGCCCCCGCTATTTGGGAGAGTGCTTGTCCCCTTACTACTGTTTTGAACGCTTCCCACAGCGTCTGGTGGGAGTGCACCGAGCCCTCATTTTCTTGGAAGTAGTGTTCTATTGAGGCGTGTAATGCTTTACGAACCACCGGGTTGCGGAGGTGCCAGGGGTTAATGGGCGCAACCCATCCCACTCTGTGTTGGCCGATAACTAAATGGGCCCACAAAAGGGAGTGATCCGATATACCTCTCGCCATGTGTCTGACCTCCTGAATGTGTGCTAGTTGGTCCGGTGGGACAAGCAGATAATCAATTTGCGACTGGCTATTGTGAGCACCAGAGTGAAAGGTGTGCTGGGTGGTCTAGATGGGTTTCTTGTAAAAGAGCTGTATCAGTTTTTTTTGTTTGGAGGCAGGAAAGTAATTTTTCGCGCTTAATAAAGTGCGTAAGACCATGAACATTCCACGATACAATACGAAGAGGATGGGAAGCAGAGAAAGTATTCACAGCCATGTACAGATTATTGGAAAAGATAAGTTATATGTAGAAAAATAAAGAGAAAGGGTTCCAGATAAAAGCAAAGAATAAATGGAAGTTATTTAGGAATACAAAGGAAGAATTCAAAAGAACCAATAATATGAAAATGACACAAGGACGGGGGAAGAAAGGAAAAAGAAAAGTCAGAGTAAAGATACTGCACAGGGAAGAGGATGTAGCATAAGGAAAATGGAACTGTGCTCTGCGGGTCCTGGCTTGCGGGCTATATGCACCGGGGGAAGCCCCGCACAGCGAGAGGCATATAAAGAGTGAATGGATATGGCAAGTAGTAAACAGTATAGAAAAGATTTGAAAAATGATGGATATAAGTCAATAATTATGTATTATAGTAGAAGATACAATATAAGAAAAGAAGAGAGGTAAGAAAGTAATAGAATAAGTATTACATACAACCATTATGAGACTTAATAACAATTAAATAAGATAAAAAAGAATTAATTAAATATTGTAACAGTTGAATCTTATCAGAATTAACTAATATAAGGTGTAACATCAAACAAGTCCTACAATTGTTGAATACATTTTTCTTAAATATAAGTAGCAATAGGAATAATGACATATGAGAAAAGGATATAAATAATACTGAAAAAAGAGAAGAATAAAGAATATCCGCTTCTAAATAGTGTGTTTTAGGAAAAATCTAAAGAGAAGAGAGAAACTGAATGTTTTGGAAATGGAGGAAAAATCTATGTTAAAAACAATTAAATAGCATGTAAATAACATTTAATAACAATGTAAACCTTAATCTAATTAAAGAGCAAAAATATCAGAAGATAAAATAAATGGGGGGCGTGGCTTGGCAGCCAGACATGGTGGACGTGTGCTGAGTGAGCTCCGTCCAGCCCACCGATAATCCGGCAGTTATCCTTCTTTCCCCATATGTAAAGATGCTGAGCAGTGGATAATTCACAGCCGCATCGTCACCGCGATCGCCCCGAGAATTGCTGGGGAGCCTGCGGTATCCGGAGGGAGCCGAGTGCGCGGCGCCCGGGAGCGGCCTAGTAGGGTGACGTGGAGCTGGGGCGCTGTAGCTGGTTCAGCCGGAGTCGGCCGTGGGGCGCGCGGCCGGCGGGACCCGCCCATTGCAGCATGACAACGCAGAGTCGCCTGGACAGCAGCGGAGGCCCGGGTGGGCCGGAGCGTGAGCCAAGGGTGGCCCTGTGAGATGGCGACAGCCCGGGACACGGACGGCAGCAGGGTTACGGCGGTCGGAACGGGCCGCGCGGGTAAGGAGCTGCAACTGGGCCCTGTGACGGTGTGGGCGGCAGGCTTTGTTGGCGCTGGTCGCCCCGTCTTGCGGGCTCGGGCCTGAAGGGGTGCTCTCCTTCCCCCCCCCCCCCCTCAGCGGACTTTGTGCCTGAATAGGGGCCCGGATGCGATGAGACCTACCTCTCAGACTGGAGTCTGGTGGTGTCGGGGCCCCGCCTATATTCTTCCCCCCCCCCCCCCCCCTTCGGAGCACCCAGTTGCGGGGGGGTCGGCGGTGCAGTCGGCCCGCGGGAGGAGGGACAGGTGCTTTCTTCCCCACACCGGGGCGGAGTGGGGGTCGCAGTGACCATCATATCGGCGGTCGGGCGGACCGCAGGGGACTCGCCTGCAGATTTGGTGACACCCTAGGCCTTCTGGTGACCGGGTGGGGGATCGCCGGCTGAGGCGGGCCGCGGTGGCAGGGATCAGGCTGGTTGAGCTGCGAGGCAGCTTCCCCCCCCCCCGGCCCCCCCCCCCCTTCCCCTGCAGCGCTGGGCAATACGAGGCATTGATGGCCCTGGGCCCCTGTGTGGTTCTGGAGGTGGAGGCCTGGAGGCGACGCTGAGAGGCACGGGGGTCTGCGGATTAATCGTCGCCGTGGGTCCTCTATTCTCACTGGAGGGAAGCAGCGTGGACTCCGGTTGCGCCTCGGCGACGCTTGGGTGCCATATGGCGGGATTATCGGTGAGCCCCCTCCCACTGCTCACAGAGCCCGAGCGCTGGTAGTGAATCCACAGCCATATAGCGGAGGGGGATACCGGAGAGGAGGAGGCCCTCAGAGAGCGGTTGGGTAGGGGGGGAGCGGACACGGTTGTGGGCAGCTCCCTTTCGGCGGCACTGTCAGGCCGTGGGAGCTAGAGTTGTCCGTGCCTGTGCCCAGTCTGACTCTTCCTGGTGTGGAGTGGGACCTCGAGCGCCGCCATGACGAGAGATAAAGGGGGGAGCGGATCGGGCAAGCAGGGCCCCATAGACAAGTTCACAGGCCCGGGGGCGGGGGCGTCCGGGGGCTCAGTCGGGGCCGTCCCGGATAATGCAGCCCTTCTGGCGGCCATCACCCAGTCAAGGGATATGCTGGACGCAAAGATAGGGGCGGTTGGTACGGACATTATGTTGTTAAGGCAGGACCTGCGCTCGGCGGTGACCCGCATCACGGAGGCTGAATCCCGGATCTCCGGGGTGGAGGACGATGTTACTACGTTGAAGCAGAGGGTCGCTAAACTGGAGACAGTCCAGAAGGGTCTTGCACTTCGCGTGGAGGATGCAGAAGGGAGGGCGCGACGCAACATCCTCCGTTTTGTTGGCTTTCCGGAGGGCAGCGAAGAGGGCAACACAGAACGATTTTTGTCGCAATGGCTGGAGAGCTGGCTTCCCCCCCCGAGGCCCTGTCCCGATGTTTTCTGGTGGAGCGGGCTCATAGAGCGCTTGTGCAGAAACCGCCAGTGGGGGCTCATCCGGGGCCTATCATAGCCAAGCTATTGAATTACCTAGACCGGGACGCTATCCTGAAACATGCTAGGGCGCAGGACTCCTTACATTTTAACATGCCCGCATTCTGATATTTCCGGACTACACGAGGCTGGTCCAGCAGCAGCGCCAATCCTTCACTGCGGCGAAAGCCCGTCTGCGGGAACTTAAGCTTCCATATGCCCTGCTTTATCCGGCGTGCCTCCGGGTGGTATTCCGCTCCCGCACCCACTTCTTTGACACCCCTGGGGAAGTGTTTAGATGGACAGACGAGACTGTGCGGGTGAGACCACATTCCCCGCCGGGAGAGGAGGCTCTTGTACCCTAATATAGGATGTTGATGGGGCATTGCAGATACGTGGTGGCTGTCTACATACGGGAGACATGATATGGGTGGGTCTCCCAGCCAAGACAATGGGGAGGGGGGACTTCCATTGTGGATATGGGCTGTGAGTTGGGGATTCATTGGTCGGGCGGGCTACATTCCCCCGTTGGGGATGTGGCCCGGTCCCACCGCGACAGATACTTCATTGTTCTTTGAGGTATGGGGTGGGGGGATTGTTGGGGAGGGGTTGTTTTAGTTTTCAGATTGCACTTCCGATGGACACTAGTACCTTACCATTGCACTGTCGCGATTCTCAGCTTTCTGGGCAGCGGTCTATGTATTATCATGACAGGCACGCCACAGGATAGCCACCTAACACCGGGATGCCTCAGGATTATCCGTTGGAATGTGCGGGGGCCCTGGATAAAATTAAGCGTGGGGCGATACTCCATCAGGCGAAAAGGGCAGGGGCGGATGTTTTACTGCTACAAGAAACGCATCTCCTGGGAACAAAGGCCCTATGCTTGCAGAGGTATGGCTTTCGGCATGTTTTCCATGCTGGCTTCACAAGGGGCTCGAGAGGGGTGGCGATCCTGATAAATCGCAGGGTTCCCTATACGCACATACGACAGTGGGGCGATCCACAGGAGCGGTATCTGTTTATCAGGGGTAGAATTGGGGAGGATCATCTAACCCTGGGTAGTGTCTATGCTCCCCCTCCGTTGCAGTGGAACCAGGTTGAGAAACTGCTCACCCTGCGCGCAGATTTGCCGGATGGAATATCCGTAGTGGGTGGGGACTGGAATGATGTGATGGATATGGCCAAAGACAGGTCTAGAACAGGGGGTAACCTCGGGAGTGGTACTCCCACGAAACTACACTCGCTAGTTGTGGGAATGGATTGGATAGACGTATGGAGGCGAAAACATGGAGATCAGCGGGGCTATACATACCTCTCGGCGGTTCATCACTCGCTATCTCGGATCGACTACATTTTTGTCCCACGGGCGGAAGTGGATAGGGTGGTGGCAGCGGAAATTTTACCTCGTGGTCTGTCGGATCACTCCCCGATATCCATTGAGATGTGTATCGGTAGGGGGAGGCAACAGTTTCGCTGGAGATTATCCACATGGAACCTGCAAAATGCAGAA
This sequence comes from Triturus cristatus, assembly GCF_964204655.1. Classification (NCBI taxonomy): domain Eukaryota; kingdom Metazoa; phylum Chordata; class Amphibia; order Caudata; family Salamandridae; genus Triturus; species Triturus cristatus. The sequence goes on along the minus strand of NC_140581.1, from coordinate 4,885,605 downwards.
TATGGGGCCCATATGAGTGAGGCGCTTGCTCGGTACTTGTCGGACAACGAGGGGTCGGTCACTAGTGCTGCGAGCATGTGGGAAGTTATGAAGCCCACCCTGCGGGGAGTTGATATATCTTGGTGCGCGGCGGCTCGTAGGAAGGAACTGGTTCAAGCAGAGGCGACAGTGGAGGCACTCGAGCGTCGGTGTCATGGGGATGGGAGGGAGCGACACGTGCGGCAATTGCTATATGCGCAGCAGACATCGGCTGCCCTGTTGTTGGATGAGGCACGGCAGATCTGGCTGGCGACGCTCAGCCGAGTATATCAATGGGGGGACAAGTCCAGTAAAATGCTGCACCTTCTCTGTCAGGGCACCTTCCATGCCCAGGAACTTCCGGGCATTTGGGACTCGGCAGGGAGGCCGATTACAGATCCCCCGGCTTTAGCGGAGAGCTTCGCTACCTCCTTTGCAGACTTATACGCCCCGCGGGAATGTTTACCGGGAACCACCATAGATAAGTTTCTTGCGGACTTGCCTCCCATCGGGGTGTCAGACGAGGTGAGGGACCAGTTGGAGGCCCCATTGACAGACGAGGAGCTGGGTGTGGCATTGGGGGAGCTTAATCCGAGCAAGGCACCGGGACCCAACGGGTTTCCTAGCGAATTCTTCCAAGTGGCCCTGTATTATCGGGCAGTAGTGGAGGAGGCCAGGGAAAGGGGGGTGCTCCCAGCGGACTGGAGGCACACGGAAGTGGTGGTTTTCTGTAAGCCGGGTCGACCCCCGGATCAACATGCCTCCTATCGCCCCATATCCCTATTAAACGTGGAGGCTAAAATATTGGCGAAAGCATTGGCAAATCGTCTTTTGCCACATATCACCACCTTAGTGCACCCAGACCAGGCGGGATTCATGCCCCAGCGGGCAACCAGACATAACATACGGAGGCCGCAGGTAGCAGTGGCAGCCATACAGAAGACGGGACAGCCGGCGGCTTTGCTACTAGCGGACATGGATTGGGCATTTGACTCTCTCAGCTGGGTCTACCTCTTCGCATTGCTACGCAGAATTAACCTGGGTCCCCACTTTCGTTCATACATAACGCTCCTCTACACGGAGCTCATGGCGGCGGTGCGAGTGGCGGGGGTGTCCTCTCATACCTTCTCCTTGGGACGCGGTACGAGGCAGGGGTGCCCCTTGTCTCCGTATCTTTTCGCTTTGGCTATGGAGCCGTTGGCTAGGTGGATACGCATGGATGCGCAGGTTCGGGGATTTGAATGGACCACGGGTCTGTCCAATCGGATTGCGCTATATGCAGACGATGTTCTGCTTTTTCTTACGGATGTGGACAGGACGGGGCCGCGGCTTCTGCGCATCATGCAAGTTTTTGGGGAAACGTCAGGCCTGTATATGAATCCTCGCAAGTCCACCTTGTGGGCGCTGGGCGAGCGCACGAGAGTGGGTGTGTGGGCTTCCTCTGTTCAGTTGGCGGTGGAGGGACTGAAGTACTTGGGGGTGTTCTTGATGGATGTGCCGGCGGTCTCTTGGGAGCGGAATGTGGCTCCAGTGTGGGAGCGCGTCCGCTCAGACATTAAAATCTGGTCTCGTATGCCTTTGACTCTGTATGGGAGATCGGCAATATTTAAGATGGTGGCGCTCCCTCGTCTCCTATATCAGCTACAGAACCACCCATACAAGATCCAGCCCGGCTGGTTTCGACAGGTGAACTCGGTGCTAGAGCAATTCTTGTGGGACGGGGGTAGAGTGCATGTGGCTATACGAACGTACTTCCTGTCCACATATTGTGGAGGGCTGGCGACCTCTGACATTCTATCATATTACCAAGCTTCGCATCTTCTAGTCCTTAACGAATGGTGGTATGGGGACAGGGGAGATCCGGCGTATGCGCTGGAACGGCAGCTTATGGGGCGCCACTCGCTGCATACGCTCCTATACTCTGCGCCGTTGAGGGGTGCGCTGCCACCGGTCACACAGGTAGTGTTTCGAATCTGGAGGCAGGCTTTGCACCGTATGGGATGGTGGCAAACCCTGACTCGGGAGACTCCCCTATGGCATAATGGGCGCCTACCTCATTTGGCGGCACTACAGGGCTTCAAGGGATGGGATGATATTGGTATCTCAACACTGGGTGATGTAACGATAGGGACGACACTGAAATCTTTTCATGAGTTACAGAGGGAGTTCCATATGCCGCGAGAGCAATTTTTTAGATATCTCCAGCTCCGGCACGCCCTATCGCCGGACTTGGTGGGACTGGAGTTGCTTCCCGATTTTAGCCCATTGGAGGCGAAAGTCTTCATGGGGGACCTACCGGATAAAAAGATCTCCAGGATCTATCAATCCCTGGTTATACAATGCTCCCCCACACTGAGCAAACTTCGGGGGGATTGGGAGGCAGACGTGGGCGCCCTAGAGGAGGAGGACTGGAGGGAGGCGCTGGCCGCCCCGCGAGGTGCAGCAATAGCTATGAGGCTCCGGTTGGTTCAATTTAAATACCTACACAGGGTGTATTTCACAAGAACGCAGTTGTGGCGGGCGGGACTGATTGCATCCCCGGAGTATTTGAGGTGTGGCAGGGAGGAGGGCACATTCTTCCATACTATCTGGCAGTGCGCATCGTTAGATAAGTTTTGGAGGGGAGTGTTGGCATGCCTCTCGGAAGTGTTGGGGTGGGAGCTCCCCCGATCGCCGCGGCTGGCTATCCTTCACGTCATGGAGGATATAGGGGGTAACATATACAAACAACATCTTCTGTTGCTGGGATTTACTCTGGCCAAGCGGGATATTGCAAGGGAGTGGAAGGCGTCACGAGCCCCTTCCATGACGGGATGGAAGAACGGTTTGGATTTTTGTATGGGGCTAGAGCAGCCCGTCTTTGTGGCCAGGGGTGCCCACGCAAGCACTATAAGATCTGGAAACGGTGGGCAGACTATTGTGGACTTTGGCTGGAACCCCCCGTAGAGAGGGAGATCAATCCATAGGGATAGCTGTACATGGGAGTCAGTGGCCATTGGGGGGGCAACGTGGGGGCGCGAACGATGCAAGGGGAGAGTGCGATGGATGGAAGTGGGAGAGTAGGACTAGGTGGAGGAAGTGTGATCACAGGGTGTTGGGGGGAGGGGGGGATTCGGGGAGGGAAGTTGAGGGCTTTTGAATATACAATTGTCTATTGCCTGTATGTACATGTATGAAGGAAATGGCAGACGTCTCTGGATTACAGGGCTCTGCATGGTGATGGCTAATTTGACACAATAAAAAAAATTTCTTAAAAAAAAGGTAAAATAAATGTACAGTAAGATAAAGGACTAATAGTAAAAATACTTATAATGAATATAATGCATAACTTTAAGGCATAAATTTATATGTATAATGCATTCCTTAAAGAAAAATGTGAGAGAATTGTAATAGGAATAACGGTGATATTAAATAAAAACTTTATAAAATGAGTACGAATAAGCCATATTCTATTTACATATTAGAGGAGAAGGGAAAGAGGGTGATAAATCAATTAAAGAAGATTAGAAAATATAGTATATAACTAGTACAGCAAGTAGTGTATAATTGAGTAAAAAAATTGATACTCATCAGATCAGGACTTCAACAGATAGTAGTATATGTCTATCTTATCAATTCTTCAAGATACTAATAACAGAGTGGCAGAGCAAAATCAAGGAACAGTGCCATCAAGTGATGGAAGAGGTTTAATTGGAGAGCCTGATTTGTCTCTGTCTCTCTCTCTCTCTCTGTCACGATTGCCGGGCCGGAATCGCAGGACTACAAAAATGGCAGTCAGCGGGAGACGCGCATGCGTAAGGATGGGACAGGCAGGAGAAAACCCAGCCTTCCTCACGCAACAGCGCTTCGCATTCAAGCTCTTGGACTTGTTTCCGCTCCCCTGATTTCACTTCCGGGTCGTCGCGTCCTTCGCTCTTCGGCGGCGTCTCATCACGGGTGTTCATCTCTTCCGCTCCCCCTTGTGATGTTTTCCTGATACCTGCAAAGGAAGAGAAGAAAAGAAGTTGATCACAACTGAGTTATCGTGGTTATGGTAACAGCGCGTTGCGCTGCCCCTTTGTTTCTTGTTTTCATGGCTACACCTCTCGTTTACCTGATTCTGTGCTCAGGGCATTGTGGGCATCCGCTCCATCCCGTTACTTGGGGCATTTAAGAGAGGGTACAGATACCTGAAGTTAAGGTTACCTTTGTTAATTATTGAATCCTGTTTTGACTGTTGGTTATGAATTACGACAAGCTACATCTGGTTCATAGGTGGGCATAGGCTAACACTTACCTATTACAGTGAACTCTTCTCCCATGATTCATTCTTTATTAATACATGTATCATTGTTTCTTCCAGCACCAGACATATGTTTTACACTATATTGTTTACCTGTCTAACCAATAAAAGGAGGAGGGAATAATAAGGTAGAGGAAAGAACATAACAAAAATTCATACATGAGAATGTATTGGTCTATCGCCTAATGTGTTTAAGGATTCCCTCCTGTCTGCTGCCTTTTATTTTACTCTGACGAAACCCGTGGCTCCTGGGTGGCGAAGAGGGCTCTCTTTCCCTTCTTTCCTTGTTTTGTTTCCCTTCTTCCCCTGATTACCATTGTAGCCTAGACTTGGTCAGGCACAATAGGCGATAGGGAGAAGTAGTGGACCTTGCTTCAAGTTCCGTACCGTTCCTGTGGAAACTCAGGTGAGATTCTTACAGAACGCGAAGCCCAAAAGAATAGCTTTTCTTTCCGCCCGGACATCATGGAACTTAGCCAAGTAACTCAAGGTGACTTAGCCCATATGTTGGGTAATCTTCAGGCAGAAACCCAAACCCTATCAACTAGAGTAGACCGTATACAACGAGAAATGAGGACTGAAGCCAGTGTAGGGACTCAGAATCCTAGTGCACGTAGTCCAGTGATGCAGGTGACTGCACCTCAGTCCATTCCTTTAGCGCCCCCTGAGCGTTTTTAGGGGATACCATTAAGTTTGCTGCCTTCATCAGCCAGTGTCCGCTTCATTTCATGTGCAAGGCCGCCTGTTTCCCTACAGATCAAGCTAAGGTAGCTTTTGTCATTTCCTATCTCGGGCGGGGGGGGGGCACTGCCAATTGGACTATACCCCTGATAGAGCGGAATGACCCCTTACTACAGGATTAGAATGCTTTTAAGAGAGAACTCAGAAAACTGTTTGACAGACATACTTTCACTCACTCAGCAGATACTGAACTACTACATTTGAAACAAGGGACTAAGGAATTAACCTCTTACATTTCCACATTTTATAGGTTAGTGGCGGAAGCTTTGTGGCCTGAGGAAAAGCGGAGCGCTTTGTTCTACAAGGGTTTAAAGGATTAATTAAAGGACGCTTTAGCTCAAGTAGCTGACCCTCCCGAATCCTGCACGGCTCTTATTGACTTGGTAGTAAAGTTGGATCACAGAATCATTGAGCGTAAGAGAGAAAGAGGCAGGTCAGAAGGGAGATGGGTTACTTATAGGGAAAGAAACCTGATCCCGAGAGAACAATCGAAGAACCAGAACCTACACAAATAGGGCCCCTCAGTGAAGAAGAAAGGCAGAGGAGGAGAGATAAGAAACTGTGCTTGTACTGTGGTAAGCAGGGTCATTTTCTTAGGGAGTGTCCCGTAAAACCTAGACAGACACGACGTACAGAAAACCAGCGAGCCCGAAGTCTGAGACAAAGGCTTTGGGTAATTCAGGAGGGATTGTCTCATCTATGGAAATACGGGCATCCCAGCCTAGTCTTTTCTTTCTCGCCTCTCATCTAAAATGGGAGAATCACATAGTTGAGGTGCAAATAATGATATATTGTGGTGCTTCGGGCAATTTTATGGATTCACAGTGGGCTCTGAGCAGGAAGATCCCTAGAGTGTCTAAAGCTTCTTGGGAAGAAGTTACGACTATACATAGTAGCACATTCAAGTCTGGCCCCATCACGCACTCTACAATTGAGTTGAGGTTAATACTAGAGCAGAAACATCAAGAATCTGTCATTCGATCTCATACAATCCCCTCAATTCCCGGACATAGGGCTACCCGGTTTATATCAGCACAGTACTTTTATAGATTGCAAGACGATGACGTTAACCTTCAATCACGCCCTTTGCTCAGACCATGTGCTTCCTGATTTAGAGGATTCTGAGAAATATATTTCATTTACCAGCACTGATGAATGTGTGTTGCCCTGTGTTTACCAAGACCTCAAGGAAATATTTGGTGAAGAACAAGCCACTAGTCTTCCCCCACACAGGGTCTATGACTGTAGAATCGACCTTCAGCCAGGAGCTTGCATTCCTTGTAGCAGAGTATTCTTTAATTGAAAATGTATAATTGCGAGAATACCTGGATGAAATGTTGAGAATAGGGTTTATTCGTTCTTCTAGATCACCAGCTTCCTCTTCTCTCTTTTTTACACCGAAGAGAGAAGGGGGTCTCAGATGCTGCATAGACTACAGGGCACGGAATACCATTACCATAAAGAACAAGTACCCTTTGCCACTAATTTCCTCCCTCCTTGATCAGATAAAAGGCGCACAAGTGTTCACCAAGTTGAACTTGCGAGGTGCATACCATCTCGTGCGAATCAAGGAGGGAGAGGAGTGGAAAACTGCTTTTTGTACTAAATATGGTCTATATGAATATTTAGTGACGCCATTTTGTAATGAAGTCCTAAAGGATATGCTAGAAAGAGTGCGTCCTTGCTTATATAGATGACCTTCTGATTGACTCTCCATCCATGCAAGAACGTGAAGTACACGTGAAAAGAGCGCTAGAGCGTTTGAGGGACAATCATTTGTATTGTAAACTAGAGAAATGCCAGTTTCATGCACCACAAGTAAGCTTCCTGGGATTCATAGTTTCCCCACAGGCCTCAGCATGCCCCACAAACTGTGAAAGAGACACAAAGTTTTCTTGGCTTCGCCAATTTTTATAGGCGTTTTATTTGTAATTTTTCTGACTTGGCTTCTCCAATCACCAGACTGTTTCATGGACTTCTGAGGCAGAGGAGGCCTTTTGCAAACTGAAGGAAGCCTTCACACAAGCACCTATTTTGAGACATCCAGATCCTTCCCGTTCTTTTGTGGTAGAGGCCGACGCTTCCCAAGTGGCAGTAGGGGGGGTCCTTTCTCAGGCAGATCCTAGCACAGGGGTTCTTCATCCGGTGGCATACTATTTGCGTAAACGGACGCCAGCTGAGATGAACTAATCCGTAGGAGATAAGGAATTATTGGCCATTAAGAGTGTTCGAAGAGTGGAGGCAGTATCTATCGGGAACCAATCACACAATCACGGTTCTAACTGATCATCGTAATTTACAATTTTTGAAATCTGCAAAAGCATTGTCCATGCGACAATTACGATGGAGCCAGTTTTTTTGGTGACTATGATTTTGTTATACAGTTCCACACTGGGAAAAAGAACAGGAAAGCGGATGCTTTGTCTCATTTTGGTTACAAACCCATAGAAGTACATGATGAGCGGCCCTCTATCATAGCTAGAGAAAGGATAATCGGAGTGACGTATTCTGAAGAGAATTTCTTAATACAGGTTAAGGAGGCACAAACATATACAGCTATGAAAGACACAGTAGGTACGCAAGCGACCACCAAAGATCAAGACCTGTCCTATGTTCAGGGAGGTTTGGTACTTCCCACACCAGAATTGAGAGAACAGGCCTTAGAATGGTGTCGCACTCATCCTCTTGCAGGACATCCCGGGTGTAAGAAAACACTAGAATCACTACAGACACACTTTTGGTGGTCAACTATGAGAAAAGATACAAAACACTTCCCCCAATTACCATTGTAACCTAGACTTGGTCAGGCTCAATAGGTGATAGGGAGAAGTGGTGCACCTTGCTTCAAGTTCCGTGATGTTCCTGTGGAAACTCAGGTGAGATTCTTTGTGTGTGTGTGTCTCTCTCTCTCGGTCTCTGTCTCGGTCTCTGTCTCTCTCCCCCTCCCCTACTGCTTGTTGGGCTTGAGCACGGTGTGAGAAAGTGCCATCTTACTTGCATGGTATGCCCCCACTTTTTGCTGAATTTCTGATGTACTTTGACTGAGTGTGCCCTGGGCTCCTGCCAATCAGGTGCCCAGGGCCTATGTTCCTTCCCTAAAACTGCAAGAAGCCTAAACCCAATTGGCATCTCTGGCCACATGTCAGCCCCTGGTAAATGGTACCCAGGGCCCTGTGACCAGAGAAGGCCCCTAAGGGCTGCAGCACTTATTGTGCCACCCTTAGAGGCCCGGTACCCTGACACACACACACACACACTGCCTTTGCAGGCTGAGTGTCTTGGTGCAAAACTAAACAGAGTCGACATTGCACACATCCCTGTGTGCCATGTCCACAAACACACTGCCCTGGCATACCTCAGTCACCCCTCTAGCTGGGTGCACTATGCCAGTGGTGAGGGTGCAGGTGCATGAGCCCTGTAACCCTACAGTACCCAGGGCCATTTCTGGGCACTGTAAGTGCAGTGCTGCCATTAAGAGTATATGGTGCTGGGAGGTCGTCAACACGAACTCCACAGCACCATGATGGCTACACTGAAGACTGAGAAGTTTGGTATCAAACTTCTCAGTACATTAAAACCACACTGATGCCAGTGTGGGATTTAATATAAAATGCACGACAGAGGGCAACTTAGAGTTGCCCCCTGAAACTAACCTACAATCCACGTCCTGTCTGAGGGGCTGCCACCCAGCAGACATGTTGCTGGACCTCTGGGTAGAGAGCCATCCGCTCTCCTGGGCCTGCAACAATGCACACCCTGGGGCGAGATGCCAAGCCTCCTCCCCCAGGAAGGGCAGGGGGAAGCTTCAAAGGCATGCCGCCTTTGTGAGCCTCCCCAGACCACTTGCTGTACTTAGCAACTGGTCCCCACCGGTTCTAGCCCCCACTCTGGCGGGACAGCCCAAGTGAGGAAAGGGTGTGTGTCAGCCTCTGCCAACCCCACCTCTCAGGTGGGGGAGGCGAGGTGAAGCACATCTCCGGGCTCTTGCCATCTTGAAGATGGGGGATCCCTGCCCAATCAGGACTAGGCTCCTGCCCCCCTATCACTGGAGAGTGGCAGGATAGGGGGTCTACCCACTCCAGGGAAGGGACCCATTGGTCCCTGACCTCTACCTACCTATAACTCCCCTAAATGTAGTATTTAGGGGCACCCTGACCCTTCCTTCCTCCGATTCCGAAACAAGCAAGAAGAAAGAAGACCTGCAGTGCAGCTGCTAACAAGAGGAAGACACCAACTGACTTGGCCCCAGCCGTACAGGCCTGTCGACGCTCGAACCTGCTCCTGCTAAAACCCGGCATCTCCAGTGGTCAGCAACCTCAAAAACCCCAGAGGACCTGACTGCCTTGTGACTCTAAAAGACTGGGACTCCCACGAGCACTGGTTCTGCTCAAAGCAAGTAACAAGCCCCTGGTGCTAACAAGGAACCGCGACTCCTGCACACTCTGCACCCGCCAAGCCTGGCCTGCGCCGGAGTGGACAAAGACCACGAGGACGTCCCCCTGGTGACCAAGAATCCATCACCCAAGGACCCACCTCGACGCTCCTGACGATGCCTGCAGCATCAGAACCAGGGAACCCCTCCAACCGCGACCAGCTGAGGGTAAGATTTCCCAACGCCAAAAGGTACCCCTGCACCCGGCCCCCTGTGCCCGACTCCTGGGAACCTACCTATCCTCCTACTACCCAACTTACCTCTTGAAGTGGTGGTCACACCTGAATAATCTTCGTCCCCAAGCTTGCAGCCTTTGTTCCTCTTAGAGCTTCTCCATTGAAATCCATTGAGCGCCTGACGGCTCAAAAGCACCCTGCCACCCGAGTGCCCCTGGGAGTGCAACCTCTATCCTATTTTTCTTCTCCACCTGCCCTGAGTGAGTGACCAGGAGCCCAGCTCCCACAGCCGTGTGGCCTGCCTGCTGGCAGCCACCAACCAAAGGCCCCCCTGCCCTCCATAGGCTAACATTGGGCCTAACTCTCTCTGCACCCGGCTGCCCCTGTGCCGCTGAGGGTGTAACAACTGTACCTACCTGACCCTGGGAGACCCCTGAGTCTATGCCCAGAACCTTAGCTCTGCCATTCGAGTACTTACCTTAAATCCGATAATTCACTTTTTCTCCATAGGCAGACCCTCCAGGATTTCGCGATTTCACGGTTTGCCGCGAAATCGGCACTTTTGTAAAAATGCCGCAATTTTTACAAAAGTGCCCGCGAAATCGGCACTTTTGTAAAAATGCCGCAATTTTTACAAACGTGCCTGCGAAATCGGCAATGTACAACCCCTGGACCTAATCCCGTAGTTGATGATGTTCTGCCCCCACAGGCAGAGGCGCAACTAGAGCCAAATTTCGGGGGGGGGGGGGGGGGGGGGGGGGGGCGGGGGTTAAGTAAAAAATTCGGGGGGGGGGGCTGAATCTTTAAGTTATAGGCAGAGTGGCCTATATCATACATAATGGCCAGAATTGTGTTTTTATTGTGCCAAATGTTACTGTGCCATTCGCGTGTAGGGGAGTGAAAACGAGTGAGAGCTAGGATGCTGAAGGTTGATGTCATTGATAGTTTGGGATGAATTCTCATGGAACGCAGTTTAACACATGTGGGAATGTGTTGGTGTTGCACACGACTGGAAGAGGTTGCTCCTACGTGTCAATCCAATCATGTAACAGGTGAATGGAGTGAAGCCTGCACCCCTGCCACCATCCTTAAAGGTGATAAGCTCTAGATCTAGTGTCATATGAGCCTGAGTTCTGTGGTGTCTATGACTTTATTGTAATGGCAAAGAGTTCTTTCTACTGGTTGGTCGAATATTTCATGGTTTGTTGGGAAAGAACCATGGGGGCTGAGCATATTTACTAACATTTCAAGCAACGCAACGTATCGCAGCAAGTGAAGTTGCTGTACAACGTTGCGTGAAAGGGAGAGAGCAGAACTGTGCCGTATTTTCAAAGGTATGGCACAGTGCTGCTCTCACCTAGTGTTGGCGCATTTGTGGTGGCCTAGCACCAACACAGGCACCCTTCAGGCATGTCGCAAGGACACCTGCGTTAAGGTCAGGATAACTTTTGTGCAGGAAGAGGTACCCTTGGAAGCTTTCATCTTTGTCACACATATAAAGAGGAAGTAAAAAGGAGGACTGAAGTTGTTTCTCCCTGTTACACCAGCCTTGGGTAGGCACACTATTTTGACTTGAGCCTATGTACAAGTCTTTGTAAATGAGGGTTGTGTGAAATTACATGGGTGGGTGCACAGGAATGTTCATGCTCCTCCCGTGTAATGACTGCCTGATGCAAGACTGCACTATCAGTGGCATAGCAAGGGAGGAGGTGTGGGTTTGCGGGGCGGCCTGTCCCGGGCGGCACGAGTTTTTGAGGAGTTGGCCCTCCCCCGCTGTTACCTGTGGCCGAGTGAGGCGGCAAACAAAGGATTCGTTCGCCAGCACCCTCTGACCCCCCCTCCTGCTCTTACAGCCATTGATTTAAGGCTGAAAATGAATGCTTATGAGTAAAATAAAGTGCCGCAAAAATGCCGCTAAATTTCCATATTTGTGCCGCTAAATTTGTGAATCCATGCCGCTATATCCTGGGGGGTCTGCATAGGGTAACATTGACTGGTTCCACTTGGAATTTCTTAAGTGTCGAGTTTTTAAACTTTAAAATATTCACTTAAAATCAGCCGATAAACGAAATTACTCACCTGTTATCAGGAGAGATGCCAGTGCTGGATCTTGGTGTCCAGCACTGACCCTAAAAAGTAATCGCAACCGTACTTACCGATAACTTGATTTTCCTCCGTAGGATAACATTGCCTGGTTTTCTAAGTGTCGATTTTTTAAACATACAAATATTCCTTAAAAATCGCCTGTGTAACAAAAACGATTTCTTTCAACTGTTTACAGACAATGCACCAGGGTTGAATCCAGGATCCAACCCCGAGTAAGAATATCATGCGCTAAGTAATTGAAATTGCATTTACTTAAATAGTCCCATTGAGCTCAATGTTATAATTGTGTTTGAATTGTGTTGCCTATTGCAACAACTGTAACTATTGCATTTAAAAGTCTATTGCTTATTGAAAGTATACAACTACAGCATTTTATTCTGAGAAAGTATTTTGATTCCTATTGTTGGTTCTAAAATAAAACAACTATGTATTTTTTTTTATATATAAACCATTGGCCCTAGAGTTCAGTTCTTGAGTGTATGAGACCATTTGCTGACTGAGGGTGTACAACAAATGCTTTACACTGTCCACTGATACTGCCTTACTGCTCGACCAAGCCACCACTTTAGAGAGTAAGGTTATATCTTACTTTAGCCTCTGCCAAACCTCTGGGGACTGTGAACTCTGTATACCCTGTACCTATTAATGAACAGTATATACAGAGCCACTTTCTTACACATGGTCGGCAAATGAGCGTATATTTCTATCTGGATCTCTTCCTCTGCGAATGTGCTGGATTATGCTGGACATCACAGACCTTTTTGGTTGTTGATGGAGTGAATAAAGAATGAATCTCAGATAGGTAATCAGTGTATCTGTTGAGTAGAAGCATTGTCCAAGAAGCGTCCAAGGTCATCGGGATTGAAGTAGTCTTTTGATATGCCATCCTTGGTAATTCGCAGCCGTGCTAGTTCAAAAGACCATATTTAATGTCTAACTGGCGAGATCGAAAAGAAGGAAAGGCTTTGCGACGGTCATTCGTTTCTCTGGAAAAATCAGCAGATACTCGGATCTCATGACTGTCAAAAATATATGGACCATGTGTATGTGCTGCTGTGATTAATTGTCAAGCTTGTTCATGTTGCAAAAGCATACAATAAGTGTACGTGGTTGCATATTCTTTCCCACTCTAGGGGGACCAATATGATGTGCTCTTTGCATTTCTAATGGTGGTTCAAAGGTGAGGCCTGTGATTTTCGTAAGAGTTGCTTTCAGAAAGGATTTAATATCTGTTCATTCTATTCCTTCCGGCAAACCAAAGAAGCGTACATTATCACCGCTGTTTCTATTTTCCAAATCGATCCCTTTGCTTCTTGGAAAGAGAAGTTCTTGGTCTCTAGCTGGTATACTTTGGAGACAATTCTCCACTGTGGTTACCCGATCTATGAGACCATCAAGACCTTTCTGGAAACCTGCAATATCAGCACGTATGGATTTAGTCTCCATCGTAAGAGCAGAGATAGATGTCTCCATTCCATCCAAACGTCGTCCAACAGCAGTAATCTCTTGAAGTATTTGTTCCATAGTAGAGTCTGATGCATTCACCATCATAGAGCTGGAGGGTTTTTGAGCTGTTAGGACAGTGTTGCAGGTTTCTGAGGTAGAGCGACTCTGGCTTAATATCTCTGAATAAGAGGGTTGTTTGAAAGATTTACTAGCTGATTTACCAGAAGGCATTCCAATCCGTTGTAATGTAAAAATCGTATTCTGGTAATTTATTTCTCCACAGCTACGGAGGCCTCTGGAAGAGAACTGTTCAAACCAAGATGAAAGCGTCACCACTTTGTCCGTTGTTTGACATTAGCGCACACAAAACACCTTAAGGTGGTATCGGGAGAAAAAAACGTGTTTGCAAATCAATATTACTAAATGAAAAGTCTCCTTATCCAGTAAGAGATATATTAGTTAATTTGGTTAAAATTGCTCCAAGCGTTGCAGGTATTTGAAAACTGCATGTATAGCGCTTGTACTCAAACTGATATTAGGCTGTGAAGAATGGTCCATACTTATGAAACTTCTTGAGATACGAGGAACCCAGCACAATATTTGACTAATAAAAGAATAATTAGAAGGCAGTCAGATGCATCACTCCTGAGAAACTCTGACTGATTGTCACAATGTTGCCAGGAGTGCGTATAATTTCTCATATCGGACAAACAGAAGTAGAGACAAATCTAATTAGAGCCAGAAATACAAGCCCCATATTAAACAAATTCGTACTGTCAGACTTCAAGCAGCAAAGGCATCCAGCAACAAAGTATGTAACTCTCTCCTCAAGTTGAATTAAGGCAGAGAAAAATAGTCTCTATTTATAAAACAACCTGTGTTAAAAAGAACTCGGTACATTTATTAGGCAGGCAGAGGCATCTCTCTTAAGCACCTCAGGCGAGTTGAAGCAATGTAGGCGGTAGTACGCATATTTTTCCACACAGCTGACAGAAACAGAAATGAAGGCAAGTCTAATATAGTCAGGAATGCGAGCCCCCATTAAGCAGATTCACACTGCCGTCAAAAGGAAATGTTTCAAAACAGACCGGAAATCGCCTCCGAGGCTTCTTGGCGCGCGTCGCTGAGCGGCTCTCCGGTCGAGCTCCGAAAAAAGGTCAACCGTGTTTATCACTGGAGGCCTCTTCAGCTCTAAGAGAGACGCCATCGCAACGGGTCCCGCGCATCACAGACGGCCGGCACGCTGCGCCGCGCGGCTCCCTCCGCGCGAGCGCCGACGTCAGGCGGCCATCTTGTCGCGCGCCCGGACGCGCGCGCGCCTGTATGGAGGGGTTTGGCTTTGGCGCCTGTCGCTCCCCACCCCATCCAAATACAGAGATGACATGTCACACGGTTTTCAAAATCGACTCCTTAATTTTCTCTGACTTTAAATTGCTAGGATGTTCCCCAGACCCCTCCCGCCTCGCTGCTTGTTGCGTTAGCGAGCCTCGGTGACTGCCCCTCAGCAGCCCCGCCCTGCAGCACGGGTGCGGCCGGGGCGCGGGGGCCCCCGCCGCATGCTCTGATGCTTCTGTATATAACGTGAACTCAAGAGACTCGAAGGCGTTGGAGCACTTTACATGAACGATAGGTACATTACACTCGACTGACCCAAAGGCTTTTAAATGCTTTATAAAAGCTTCAGTGATATTACACAAGGTCGGGTCATTTTTTGTTTTTAAGTGCGCTGTGATTGTTTTGCCGATGCCACCCCTGTTTATTCATTATTTCCCCTCTACCTGATAAATGGGAGCATTTTTTTTGTAGTTGCTCTGTCATGCGCTCCTATACCCGGGGGGCTGAGACAGAGAGTGGGGGGCAGGGACTTGCAGGTAAACCGATGGTGCGAGCAGTGTTTTGAATGGAAAGCTCTGGCGAAGGATGCCTGGTGAATAGGTTGCCTGGGGGAGGAGGGATGTCACTTCTCGCCATTGTACTCCTCCACTGCTTTTTTTCATAGACAGTTCAATACTCAAGTGATGCAGTTGCACCTAGAATGTTCTAGACTTGCATCGAGGCACTTGTCTTTGTGCATTAAAACGTCTTGGAATGTGTCCATAAATGTTTCCTGAGGCAAGCATGTATTCCTGAATCACACTGCATGGCCCAGTGTGTTTTAATTGCATAGCTCTTCAATCCCTGGCGGCGCAGCACCCGGGATAATGTGCTGCATGGCCCAGTGTGTGGTAATTGTACAGCTCTTCAATCCCTGGCAGTGCAGCACCCAGGATAATGTGCTGCATTTTAAACACTTATAAGGTCCAAAAGGCAAGACCTATTGGTTATGCCAATGCTTGTTATAAAGTGATGCCAGATTTCTTGAGTGTTAAGGTGATTTCTTCTTCTTCAATGTGTTTAGCAGTACCATGCAGTTGTTAAAGTTGAGACCGTAGGTGTCACCGTGGGCGGATTCCCAGTGAAGACATGAACGGGTGTATGTTAGCAGGCCACAGTTTTCAACAGCTCTTAAGATGGAGGTCTTTATACAAAATGAATTCCAATGCATATATATTTCAACGTATGTATTTACAAATAAAGTACTCTTTCTCAATCCCTTCTTTTGAACTAATATTCAATCATTTGTTCAACTTTATTCTAATTCTATCCCCATAAATATTTTCGACTGCGCTTTCCTTGCTCTTTTGTGATAACATAGATTTTTCCTCTGATATTTTCCTTACTACACACGTTTGTACACATTTTAATGTTTGAAGGTAATACATTGATCAACACTCAACATATTATTAGGGCAGCTGCTATAACCAAGGCTATTTTTTGCAGCCACCAGCCCCAGTTTATCACGGACCCTATATCAATCCATAACATTCTTTGTTTCCTCATGCGCTCGATGTCTAATATCAGACAGGTTTTCCACTGCTTTGCACACACTTGGGCATTATCTGGTATATGAGCGCAGCACTCCGTTTTAATCGCCCTAAAGACCATAACTCCCTCAGATAGTTTCATGTCTAAGTCATCCGTATTATCCCCTTTCTGATGTCACTGACTTCTTGGACTGATGCATCAGTCTGGTCTGCACTTCTTTTCCCCCCTCACTACAGAGTTGTATTTTATCATTGTATGTTTTTGTAAATAGTCTTTTGGTAGGTGTTGCATAGTAGGAAATACCCATCTGTATGAAACTGTCTCTTTATGTGATATATTAAAAATCTGATATACCATGTAAAGAGTCCAGGGGTTTCTTTATGAGTAGAGAGGGACTTTCATGTGCAATCCCGAAGTGCTCAGCTAGAAGTAGTGTGGTCGAGCTGCCTTCGGCTTTACACAGAGGAGTGCAAGACATCTGCAAATACACACACTGATCAGTAAATGACACGGCTCAAGAAGGAAATCCACACCAGTTTATAAAAATAGCAAGTATCTTTATATATGTTTAGGCATTGGAGAAAAATCATTTGGGTAATTACGTTTTGAAATATAACTTCTTTTCAGTTAAAAAAGTGAGTTCTGTAATGTTCTCCAGTGGAAGGAAGAACACGTTCTGATAACAGGAGCAGTACATCGACCTACAGGACCAATCTCAGGAGCTAAGATGAGTGGTGGGCAAGGTCCAAGGCAGCACTAGCAGTACACCACCAGCGTCACGGGGGCAGCTGGGTACAGGGTGTAAGACAGCGCCGCATATCTGCTCATGCAGGTATGTCCACACATGTAATATAAGGCTCCCTACCGTAGGGCTATTTGCCCTGCTGTAGGAGTGACACAAATACTATATGCAGTGTGAGTGGACTTGGCACACCGGGAGGTATGTCACATTTTTCACTTTTGCCTTCACCAAGACACGCAGTGTGCGATGGCAGCACTGTATGTGCTTGATGAGGGGTCCCTTAGGGTGGTATAATTCATGTTACACCCTCAAGGACCTTCCTTAGTACCTCAGGCCCTAGGTACCAGGGTACCATTTGCTAGGGGCTTTCAGAGTGTGTTTAAGGTTTTGCTAATTGGGGAAACGATATAAACATTTAGGGAAAGAACACTGATTCTGGAGACCGGTTAGCAGGAACCCAGTACACTTCAGTCAAAGGTGCATCAAATACCAGACAAAAAGTGTGTGTGTGCGGGGGTGGTGGGTACTGCAACAAGTTCCCAGCTTCCTACACCATCCATATAACAAGAACCTCCCAGGCCTTTGGTACCCAGGTGTGTGCCCTTTCCCCCACATACAAAATATCCTTGCATCCGAGAGGCACTGGAAGCCCATGAGGAGCTGTGCTTGTATTGAAATGCTGCTCACATTCCCCATCTCCTCCTGGACCTCATCCTTCATCCACTCGACAGATGCTGCCTTTAATCTCCTCACCTTCAGAGGCAGCTGGACAGGAGGCGCGGTATCATTCCAGATAAAATCTAGAAGTTTGAGACGATGAATTGTATTTATTGTTGAGGGGTTCTCTTCCCTATTACCTGACATTGCCCATTACATACACCCAGAAGGTATGGTGACATGTCTATTATATTCCAATAATATTATTATTGTGGCTGCTATAACCTTTCTCTGACCTGTCTCAAAGGTGAGAGTCCTAAATGAAGACCAAAATGCCTAGCGGGATGCATTGAACAGTAGAGGCATGTGTAGGAAACACGAACCCCTTTTCACTTCTGCAAGCATTCACATACATATCCAACAGCCTGAGGCCTTCATTTCCTTCGGAGTGTGTTCGTCATTTCTATCACTACATTGCCATGCTATTCTTTGGTGTGATGTTTATATAAGTCTAGATCATTGTCCATTTTTATTCTTCCAGGTGTTCCTGTAGCCTATACCGTGTATATTATCACCATACTCAACGCTGATATAGTTATTGTAGGAGAGTGCCCTTTTTGACATGGTCACCTTTTATTTGATGTGATTTCGACTGTAAGTGCACTGGGTTCCTGCTTAGCAGATCCCCAGTGCCAGAGCGCTTGCCCAAAACTCTGCTACGGTTTCTTCTATTGGCGATACCTTTAGTACCCTCTGAGTCCCTAGTAAGTGGTACCCCTGATACCTAGGGCCTGAAGTACTGAAGAGGGTCCAATGGGGCTGCATCACAAATTGTGACACCCTAAGGGACCCCTCACCAAACCCATGCAAGACTGCCACTGCAACTGCGTGTTTTGGAGCAGACGCAAAAGTGAAAACACGACATGACACACATCCGTGTGTGCCATGTCCCCTAACCCTGCGTGTAATATTTGTAAGTAACCCCTAAAGTAGGCCTTACAAGCCTAAGGCACGGTGCCTTATATTACATGTGAGGACATAGCTGCCTGAGCAGGTATGCCCCTGTGCTTGTCAGTTCCATTGCGACCAGTACAAATTATCAGGGAAGACATTTTAAAACATGTGCTGGACACTGGTGAAAACAAGTTCCCCAGCTACATGATGGCTTCACTGAAAAGAGGGATATTTGGTATCCAACATTATGTATTAATATGCCCACACTGATGCCAGTGTCGTATTTAGTAATACATGCACCCAGAGGGCACCTTAGAGGTGTCCCTGAAAACCTACCAGCCCCTGGTGCTGACTGACTGGCCTTCCACTAGAGACAGGTGTCTGACCCCCAAGAGTGAGGGCCTTTGCTCTCGGGAGGCAAGAAACCAGGCCTCCTTGGGCAGGGGGTGTTTTCACCCCCCTCCCACAGTATGACCTGCAGATTAACATTCCAAGGCATCGGATCTTCAAAGCACCTGCCGCCTTTGGTGTGTGAATCTGGTTTCTCACACAAGAGAAGACAACCCCCTTTGTCCAGAGTCATTTAGTACCTGGACAGGCGGGAGAATGATCTAGTCTGATAGTCGTGTTTATCCTCAGGGTAGTGCCACCCCTAAGAAGGGTTACCTAATGTGGAGGCGACTTTTCAAAGTCTGCCATTTTGGTGATGGCAAAATTGGGAATTCTAGGACAGGGTTATGACCACCTCCCCCGGGAAGTGGTCATATAGGTGGCGAAGTGACCCCAAGGGTAGGTAGCCCATTGGCTGCTACCCTACACTCCCCTAAAACCAGTATTCAGGGGAACCTTGGCACCAGGAAATCAGATCTTCCGGACCAAAAGAAGAAGTACCGAAGAGCTATGAAAAGCAAGAACTGTGGAAGAAGCAACTGACTTGGCACCAACCCTGCCAGCCTGTCTGCTGTACCAACGATGGCGCCAAAGTCGACTCATCCTGCAAGCTGCTATGCCTCCAAAAGCCTGGGAGGACAGCCAGCACTTCTGCCAAGACTCAGGAATTCTTGTGGAACAGCAGAGCTTCTTCCCTGCATCTTGCAGGGACCCAAAGAGACCTGAGAGGACTCCAGACCGCCAAAATCTAACACTGGGGAGCACCACTGCACTTGTGCCACCTAGCCCGAGCTGAAGTGGTACAACAGTACCAGCGTGCTTCCTTGACCCTCCAGTGACAAAGCCCACCTTTAACTTTCCCACTGTGCACTTCCCGACACCTCCTGCAGCCTCTGTTTGCAGCACCCCCTACCCGGAGTGCTCCCCGTGATGAAAATCCGATGCCTGAAGACACCTCTGCACCCATCGCCCTTGGCCCGTAAAGAAGAGGACCAAAGATGTCCCCAAGCATCGTGAGACCTGAGCCCTCCTTGTGGTTCAGACCGACTGGCTTCCAAGTCTGCAGCTTCTTTTCAACCTGACCGATCCCCATAGGATAACATTGGGCACCCGACACTGAAAAGCACCTCTGCACCCGGCCGCCCCAGTGCCGCCCAAGGTGACCTGTGGGTGTTGCCTTGGACCTTGCCTCACACTCGCCTTTAGTACAAGAGACCGGTCTCGTAAGTCGCTGTACTATACATAAATGCCGTATTTGTTTTTCATCCCATTGGATAACATTGCAGCTTCTGAAAAATGCACTGTCGTCTTTTCAAATACAAAAGTATTTCTCTTGAAAAACGTACTTACCAGATCATATTGATTCTGGTGCTTGAATATATATAAAGACATCCTATTTTTATAAATTGGTGTGGATCTCCTTATTGAGTTGTGTGTATCATTTATTGACTTGTGTATTGCAGATGTCTAACACTCTTCTCCGATAAGCCTAAGGCTGCTCGACCACACTATCCCGTAGAAGAGCACCTTGGGATTGCTAGAACAAGCCCCTACCCACTGCTACGGGAATACACGGACTCTTTGCACGGTATACCATATAAAGAGCCGACTTCCTCAGTTATTAGTCTTCCTGTATCATATACCTAGGCTTTCCTGTTTTCAGTTTCTATTTTTGGTAAATTCTGGTGGGTTTTTTTCAGTGTTTTCAAGTGATTTCAATGTCTTAAAAAAACAGTGGTTATTAGTGGTTACACATTTTCAACCCATTAAAAACAACCGAAACAGTGTTTTTCAGGTGTTTTGCTTTTATTATTGCTTGCTATTTGCACTGATAGCGCATATATAGACAGTGTATCTATAGTGAATATGAGGTCCAAATAGATTTGTGCAAATTAAACTTATTGTGGTACACCATAAAATACTTCTTCAGTGAGTCTGGGGTCATGTGCGCTCGCGCTCTCCTTCCCATGTAAACTTCTGTGAAATGGCAGTCTCAACATTGGCACTTGAGACTGGCAAGGCCAAAACATCCAGTATACATTCTTTTTAACTCTGGCCACTGACATAGCTTTCCATGCCAATACTGGTGCACTTGAAATTTGCGATCCTCAGTGCAGGTCCTGCAACATTTGTGTTGAGCCTGGCGCTTATGCCCGCAGAGTTATTGAAGCGTTCAAAAATGAGGCAGCACTTTTGAAACTACAGAGGAAATTCCCCTTTATGGAAGGGATCTAGACCTTATACAGTGTACCGCAGTGAGGTTTCATTGACTTCAAAAGCCATGGTTGGTGAAGGGACATTTCTATGCATCGTTGCAAGCCATTTCTCATACATTGTAAAATAGAAGTTCCTGAATTGCTCTTCAACATTGCTTAGCTTACCAAGTGGCAGCCTTTATAATGCTTAGGTTTAGGGATTGTGCTCACTCCCCCATGTGGGGTGAACACACCAAGGGTGTAGTCATCCTAAGGTCAGTAGCCCATTGGCTACTGGCCACGAGACCCCTAATACGCATCCTAAATGCAGTATTTAGGAGGCAGCCCTGAGCCCAGAAAGCAGACAAGAACCGACTACAAGAAAAGAAGGACCGAACAGCCGTGACTTGGCCCCAGCCCTACCGGCCTGTTCCCCACCTCGAACTTGCAGAAGCGAAACTCCGGTGTGTCCTACAGCCAGCAACCTCAAGTGCCCCGAGGAGCTGCCCTCCCTTACAAACCAAAGATTTTGTCTACCGTGAACATCAGATTTGTTCACCCCACAGACTCCAGCTCAGGCAGGATCCGCGAGTAAGGCAGAATCAGAGGACAGTGTTAAGCATTTGATGTACACACTCAGTCAGCAAATGTGAGATTATTCTCTATAGAAATGTTTATGAATGTCTAAAATTGGAACAGAGGTTACCAAGTTTCCTTCAAAATGATAGAAAAATTGTACGTAGCATTCATAGATTTCTGAGAGCAGTTTATCATTAGGCAGCCCTCGAGGCCAAGAAACCCATCATGAGTTATTGTCTAGAGTCGGTTCCGGCATTACAGTAAGACACCCAACCAGCTCTCTATTGAGAGCTTCTCCGCTTAAAGTTAAAAATAATGGATTATGGTCACTGTCAAATCGGGGTTTAATGATCATATCGCTCAGCAATGGCCAAATTCTTACATCAAGTAATATGTAATCTGCAACACTTGAATAAAAGACTCTAAATGTGGGTGATCTAACAGAATGGGTTCGCCCGATGCAAGCCCTAAGATTGTGCCCCACCACCATCGATGCTGCCTGCAATGCAGCACCAGCGAAAGAGCGCTGGGGTCTACTAGTCAAGCTTGGTATATTCATATGTCATCCTCCTCTTCAAACAATAGATTAAGCGAAGTTGAAGGCTGAAAAGAGACATTGGAATCCCCCGCTACCACAACCTTTGCTCGCTGTTGATAGAACTCAATCTTATTATCCAGCAGGGCCAAAGTAGGGGAATCTTCTCTCGCAGCAACGACCTGCCATCCGCATTGGACGGTACCATGGTTAGCCCAGAGCAGAACTTGAACTCAACTCCTTTTAAATCTAGGGAGTCAATCTTTAGCAGTGTGTGGGCACAGGTGGTGGTATGTTTCGCCAAGATCATTCATTCTCCCATCGCTCGCCCAGTTTTATTCGGAGGCGTCGCTTCCACACTATAGTTAGTGTAACCACTTATAAATATTCTGTCCACAGCCCAAATTTCTTGAAAAATACAGACCTCGTTTCCCCCCACAAAGAGCAGTCAATCATTATCAGTGAATTTAGATCTAATCTCTTCCAGGTTCCATGAATTCAATGACAACTGTTTTTGTGCACCAGTGTTTACTGGAATAGGAGGACCCCTGGCCCTATAACGATCGGGGGAAGGATGTACTAGCAGAGGTGGCATCAGACACCCCTGGACTGGTCGCATGGTCCGGGCCACCAAGATTAGTATCATTTCTGGCGGGCCTGCCAATGATCTTCCTGTAGGGGGGTTAGAATTGTAGTCTACTAAAGACTGGGCCTCATTATTTCATCATCTGTGTTTAGGTTCACCTCTCTACATTAACATCGTTTGTACTCATCCCCCTTCTGTCTTAAAGAACATTTCACATTTTACCTTACCAGGTCTCGATGATTGCACCTTGATGTGGCAAATGTCATTCAATCAATTTCATATTCGGACTGGTCAGTCCGGTGTCTTTGGGTCAGGCTGATGGGTCCCCACGGGTACTGTCTCCGGGAAATGCAATCCCCGCCAAAAGTGTCCACTACAGGACGTCGGAGGGACCCAGTCAGTTCCTCAACTGCTGTACTTCTGTCTGACTGGACTGGTCATCGTGGAAGACAGCAGTGCCTCTACTTGTAAAAGATTCATGTATTTCCTAAAGAAAGGAGAAGTGCCCAGGTTCAAGGTACAATTGTGGATGTATAAATGTAAGCTCGAGCTGAGAGTCATGGAATGACCTGTTCCCAAGTAGCTCCGCATTTCGTTGACAGGCTCAGCTTATGTATACATTCTTGAATACATAAGTTAAATATTACACAAGCTGACGCCTCCCCAAACCCAGACAGTCCAAGCAAAGTTCAGTCTTATCGGTAAAAACATGCTCTGCCCGGGACGTCAGTCAACTCGTTGGGCTAGAAGTACATGAGTAGCACAGAGACAACAGAAGCACAAGACATCAAGTTTTCTGAGAATAAGCAAGAGTCTGCCTTAGCAAGCCACAATTTTTGACACCTCACACGATGGAGATATTTATAGAACATGAGTTCCAATGTATGTATATTCCAATATATGAATTTGCGAATGCAGTCCTCTTTCTCAGAGAGGAGGGGGGATGCCCTCCACCAGGCTAAGAGTGCACTCTACGACGCCTCTTGAGATCCCTTCAAGAGGAAGTGGCATCCCTGGAGCTGGGGAGAGAGCCCTGGCCCTAGAAGAAAGGAAGCTGCCCCTTGAGGAAAGAAAATCCAAGCTAGGCTTGAGGCCCAAAGAGAATGGTGGAAGCAGTAGAGGCACTGAAGTACCTGACAGGGATGCCCAAGTCAGATTGCCCAAAGGGATAGTCCCTATCTATGTACCTGGGGATGGCATAGACGAGTGACTGACCTCCTATGAGAGAGCTATCAAAATGAGGAAGGTGGGTACTCAACGCTGAGGAACACTACTGTGGGAGTTAGTACCAGTAGTTTGCAGGAACAGACTGCTTACACTGGAGGATAAGGTGGCAGAATCCTGCCCACACATGAAGGCAGCATTTGTCGAGTTGTTTGGTCTCACTCTTGAAGAGTACAGACATAAGCCTCGGACATCACACAAGGAGGCAACACAAAACTGGGTTGTCTTTGTAGATACATCAGTGAAGGCACTGGATGGTTGGATAAAAGGTAACCAGCTAAGTACCTCTGAAGGGCTCAACAGTACGGTGGTCAAAGGTCAAAGAGCACATCCTTAGTAATTGCCTTTCAGAAAAGTTACACCAGCATCTAGTAGACTCCAAGCTAACTAGCCAGAGAGCTGAGCAAGGTAGCTGATGAGTTGGTTAGGACAAGAGTTCTCAAGAACGAGGGGTGGGCGAGAGGTGTTAGGCCCAAGGAAGGGAAAGGAGGGAGATAGTCCGTCTACCAAGAAGAATCGCTCAGAACCCTAAGGAAGTGGTCAAACCTCTGCCCACCTTGAGCAAGCAGAGTAGTGGGGAGCCAGGGTTACAGAAACTCTTGGAGAAGAGGGTGTGCTTTGACTGCTGGCAGTCAGGGCCCCACAGAGTGGATTTGGCGTGTCCCAAGAGAAAGGTTGTCACTGGGATGGCTAGTGTAACCCTTGCGGAGGACACCCCTTATGAGGATGGCGGTCCTTATACCTTTTACCTGGGTAAAGGGTCCAGAGGGTAAGCTGGTGATCCACGAGGGCGTGGTAAGAATGTCCACCACCACATGGTGCATGGAATCTTAACCACTGCCTTGAGCGAGACAAGTGCCGGTCGCACCATAGTGATGCACAGGTAAGTGTCCCCAGACCAAGTGTTTGCAAGAGGAGGTAAGGAGAGTTAGAGTACCCCCGTAGGAGGTCACAGACTGCCCTGTGGCCGGCATAGGTTAGTAGTCGGTCCTGACCTCCCCTAGATTACTTTTTAGGCAGTGACCTTCCAGAGGTTGCTCTAAGCCCAAAAGGGCAGCCGCCCAGTCCACTGCTAATCTCACGTTCTCTAAGGTGGGAGCCGTAGGATTCAGAAAAAAGGTAAAGGTAGGAATGGAAGATCACTGTTAGCGAAAGACCCAGGGAGCCGGGGGCATCCTACCCAAGTAGGGGAGGGCCCTCCTAACACGCAAAGTCCTGTGGAGACAGGTTACTGCTTAGAGTCAAGGCTCCGTGGTCGCCCACCCTCCCCCCAGACTGACAGAAAAGAGGGTGGAAGGAGGAAGCCTGCTACCCGATGTGATTGCCCCCCACTCTGAAAAGTTGGAGTGGCCCCAAGAACTTACAGGAGCCCTTAAGAAAGCCCATCCACCAGTCAGTGGAGAGCTCAAGGTGTGGTTCTGGGCACTGCCAGCTGTCCGTAGCCTCTTTTGTGTGCGTGCTGTGTGGTAACTTTATCCTTGGCATGGGGGTCAGACCCTATTACATTATAGGTGGTAAGGTGGGCCCCTGACTCTGTTGTACATGAGTTTACTCAAGTTTTGATTGACCTTGTTGGGTCAGCTAAGTGTTGCCTTGGCTATAGTAGGGCTAAGTGAGGTGGTCCCTCACAGTCTCAACTAGAAACTGCAACACTGCATTACATGCCACTGCGCCACTACACCATGCATACTCCACTTTACACCACTCCACTCTGCACCACTCCACTTTACACCACTCCATGCCACTGCACTCTACTCTGCACCACTACATCACTTCAATATATGCCTCTCGAATCTACACCACCCTTGGCCAATGCACTCTGCAGTTCTGCACCACTCCAGTCTAGGCCACTCCTTTCTACACAACGCCACTCTACAGCACTCTGCAACACTGCATTACACACCACTGCACTTTATGCCAATGTGCTCTACTCTGTACCACTCATATCTATGCCCCTGCATTCTACACCAGTCCACTGTACGCCACTTTAATCTCTTCTGCATCAATACAGTCTATGCCACTGCACTCTTCACCACTGGACTCTTTACCAATGCACTCTACACCACTCCAGTCTAGGCCACTCCATTTTGTACAATGCCACTCTACGGCACTCTGCAACACTGCATTACATGCCACTGCACTTTATGCCAACGTACTCTACTCTGTACCACTCGTATCTATGCCCCTGCACTCTACACCAGTCCACTGTACGCCACTCTAATCTATTCTGCATCAATGCAGTCTATGCCGCTGCACTCTACACCACTTCACTCTATTATTCACCACTCCACTCTACTCCACTTCACTCTACTCTAAAACAATCTACTTTAAGCCACTCTACTCGAAACTACTGCACTATACATCACTGCCAGCTACGCCACCACTCTCTACCCCAAAACACTATAAGCGAGTGCACTCTACCCCACTATACTCTATGGCATTGTACACCACTGCACTCTATGCTCCTACACTCTCAAGCAGTATACTCTGCACACTCTGCCACTCTATTCTGCACTACTTCACTCTACGCCACTGCACTTTATACCACTGTACATCACTGCACTCTGCACCACTCCAAACCACTGCACTCTGCCACTCTATCCACTCCACACTGCACCCTAAAATGCACTACTCTAGTCTAAGCCACTGCATTTTACACTGTCCAATTCTATGCTGCTGCACTCTATGGCAATTTACTCGACACTCAATCAATCAATCAAAGGCATTTATAACGCGCACTACTCACCCGGAGGGTCTCAAGGCGCTTGGAAGGGGGGGGGGGGGGTCCGCTACTGCTCGAACAGCCAGGTCTTGAGCTTCTTCCTGAAGGAGAGGTGGTCTTGGGTCAGGCGTAGGTCGGGAGGGAGGGAGTTCCAGGTCTTGGCGGCCAGGTGGGAGAAGGACCTTCCTCCTGTTGTCGCTCTTCGGATGCGGGGGACGGCGGCGAGGGCGTGACTGGTCGATCGGAGATGGCGTTTGGGAGCGTAGAAGTTGAGGCGGCTGTTGAGGTAACTCGGGCCTTGGTTGTGTAGGGCTTTGTGTGCGTGGGTGAGGAGCCGGAAGGTAATTCTCTTGTTGACCGGGAGCCAGTGCAGGTCTCTCAGGTGTCTGGAGATGTGGCTGTGTCTGGGGATGTCGAGGATGAGTCTCGCTGAGGCGTTCTGGATCCGCTGGAGTCTCTTCTGGAGCTTGGCGGTGGTTCCGGCGTAGAGGGTGTTGCCGTAGTCCAGACGGCTGGTGACGAGGGCCTGGGTGACCGTCTTCCTGGTCTCGGTGGGGATCCACCGGAAGATCTTACGTAGCATGCGCAGGATGTTGAAACAAGACGAGGAGACGGCGTTGACTTGTCTGGTCATGGAGAGGGAGGAGTCCAGGATGAAGCCCAGGTTGCGTGCGTGGTCTGTCGGTTTGGGTGCGGTGCCCAGGGCGGGGGGCCACCAGGAGTCGTCCCAGGCGGAGGGCGAGGAGCCCAGGATGAGGACTTCCGTCTTGTCTGAGTTCAGTTTCAAGCGGCTGGACGTCATCCATTCGGCTACGTCTTTCATCCCTTGGTGTAGGTTGGCTCTGGCGGTGGCGGGGTCGTTGGTGAGGGAGAGGATCAGCTGTGTGTCGTCGGCGTAGGAGATGATGTTGAGGTTGTGTTGGCGTGCGATGGCCGCAAGGGGGCTCATGTAGACATTGAAGAGGGTGGGGCTGAGCGAGGAGCCTTGGGGGAACGCCGCAGATGACTTCTGTTGCTGCAGATCTGAACGGGGGTAGGCGAACTCTCTGTGTCCTTCCAACGAGGAAGGAGATGATCCAATCCAGTGCCTTCTCCTGGATTCCGACGTTGTTGAGGCGCTGCACTAGGGTGCGGTGGCAGACAGTGTCGAATGCCGCGGAGAGGTCTAGGAGGATGAGGGCCGCTGTTTCTCCGTTGTCCAGCAGGGCTCGGATGTCATCGGTGGCAGCGATGAGGGCGGTTTCGGTGCTGTGGTTGGCCCGGAAGCCAGACTGTGAGGGGTCGAGGGATCCGTTCGTCTCGAGGAAGGCGGCCAGCTGCTTGTTGACTGTCTTCTCGATGACTTTGGCTGGAAACGGGAGGAGCGAGATGGGGCGGTAGTTCTTGAGTTCGGTGGGGTCCGCTGTTGGTTTCTTTAGTAGAGCGCTGAGATCGGCGTGCTTCCAGCTCTCCGGGAAGGTGGCGGTGTCGAAGGAGGTGTTGATGATGTCCCGCAGGTGGGGTGCGATGACAGCGTCGGCCTTGTTGAAGACGTGGTGAGGGCAGGGGTCGGTTGGGGATCCGGAGTGGATGGAGTTCATCGTGCGGATGGTGTCTTCGGTGTTGATCGGTGTCCAGGCGCTGAGGGTGGTGGTGGGGGGGGCATTGGTGCGGTCGTGGGGGGCGTTGTTTGTGTGCTGAAGCTGTTGTGTATGTCAGCGATCTTGTTGTGGAAGTACGAGGCGAGGGAGTTGCAGAGGTCTTGCGATGGGGTGATGTCGTTGTTTCCGGCGTTGGGGTTGGAGAGCTATTTCACGATGTTGAAGAGTTCCTTGCTGTTGTGTGCGTTGTAGTCCAGACGGTCCTTGAATGCTGTTTTCTTGGTGGCGTGGATCAGTTGATGGTGCTTTCGGGTGGCGAGCTTGAGGGTAGTCATGTTGTCCGGTGTTGGGTCTCTTCTCCAGGCTTTCTCGAGGGCTCTGCAGTTCTTCTTGGAGCATTTGAGTTCGTCGGTGAACCAAGGGGCCTTCTTGCTGCCGGGTCTGCTGGGCGGGGTCCTCAGAGGGGCGAGTTCGTCCGCGCCGTTGCTGATCCACTTCGTGAGGTTGTCGGCGGCCTGGCTGGGGTTCGCTGAGCTGGCGGGAGGGTGCTGGCTCAGGGATGCGGCGAGTTGGTCGGCTGTGATCTTGTTCCAGCTTCTTCGTGCAACCTGTGGCTGGTGGTGGTGGATCGTGGTCCTTCTGAAGCTGAAGTGGATGCAGCTGTGGTCCGTCCAGTGGAGTCCGGTGGCGTGGCTGAAGACGATGTCCTTGCTGGATGAGAAGACGGCGTCGAGTGTGTGTCCGGCGAGGTGGGTGGGGGTGGTCACCAGCTGCTTGAGTCCGAGGTTGTCGAGGTTGTCAAGCAGGGTAGTGGTGTTGCGGTCGTTGTCGTTCTCCAGGTGGAAGTTGAGGTCCCCGAGGAGGATGTAGTCAGCGGAGGGGAGGGCGTGCGGGCTGATGAAGTCGGCGATGTCTTCGCTGAATGGTGTGCGGGGTCCCGGGGGTCGGTAGATCAGGGTGCCTCTGAGGGTGGTCTTGGGGTCGGTGTGGATCTGGAAGTGCAGGTGTTCGGCGGTTGTCAGGGTGTCGTCGGTGTTGGTCGTGATGCGGATGGTGTTCCTGTGGATGATGGCAATGCCTCCTCCGGTCTGGTTGCCGCGGTCCCTCCGGGTGATCTTGTAGCCCTCTGGGATGGCGATGGCGATGTCGGGCGCTGAGGAGGCGTTCATCCATGTTTCCGTGAGGAAGGCGACGTCAGGAGCTGTGGTGTCGAGGAGGTTCCAGAGTTGGACGGCGTGTCTGTGGACGGAGCGGGTGTTGAGCAGGATGCACTTTAGGTGGTTGCTGCTGGTGTTCGGCTTGGTGAGTGTTGGTGCAGTGCAGGTCCGGATGCAGGTGAACTTGCAGGAGTGGCAGCTGAAGGGTCCGTGGGTGCGTCTCGGGGTGGCTCGGTAGCATCCTGGGATTCGGCCGGTGTTGAGTGCGTTGAGGGTGGCGGCGTCATAAGTCCGGCGGGTGGGCTGGGGTCTGCGGGGGCCAGGGGTCCTGGCGCGGGGCGCGGTCCAGGCGCGGACGGGCATAGACGGGCTTACCTTTGGCGCACCTTCGGCGCTCAATCGGTGCTCCTGCTGCGCGCGTCCGCTGCGCGATCGCTCAGGGGGCGTCATAAGAAGGGAGCCGGGAGGGAGGGTCCGCTGGGAGGCGGGGAGCGCGGGGGCCAAACGGCAGGGAACGGCGGGAAAACCTATGCGGGCTTGGTGGGCGGCCCTGAGGCGGCTGGGGCACCGGGGATCCGAGGTCGGGCGGCCCTGCGGCGGCTGGGGCGCCGGGGATCCAAGGACGGGCAGGCAGCAGGTAAGGAGGCAGGCAGAGCAGGCGGGCAGCGTGGGGGCGACCAGGCCGTGGAGGGCGCAGTGGTCGCTCCTGAGCCGAGGTCTGGGTCCCCTTAAGAAGGGAGCCGGGAGGGAGGGTCCGCTGGGAGGCGGGGAGCGCGGGGGCCAATGGGCAGGCGGGGGGGCGGGGTCGCGGCAGGGAACGGCGGGAAAACCTATGCGGGCTTGGTGGGCGGCCCTGCGGCGGCTGGGGCGCCAGGGATCCGAGGTCGGGCGGCCCTGCGGCGGCTGGGGCGCCGGGGATCCGAGGACGGGCAGGCAGCAGGTAAGGAGGCAGGCGGGCAGCGTGGGGGCGACCAGGCCGTGGAGGGCGCAGTGGTCGCTGTACGCCTCTCTACACCACCACACTCAGCTAGGCCCCACTCTACTCTACACCACTGCACTATAAACCAGTTCACACCACTGCACTCTACTCTGCACTACACCACTCTACACCACTCTTTACTACACCACTCTTCTCTTTGCCACTGCAGTCTACATTACTGCACTCTACTCTACTGTGCTCTATGCCACTGCACTGTATGCCACCGTACTCAACACCACCCTATGCCATGCACCCTACACAAATGCACTCTACACCACTGCACTCTATGCCACTCTACTCTGCAGCACTTCACCATGTGCCACTGCACTCTAACTTACGCCAATGCATTCTACGATCCTGCATTGCATGCTGCTGAATTGTCTGCTGCTGCACTCTACGCCACTGCGCTGTACACCACTCTATGCCGGTCCACTCTACGACACTCCATGCCACTTTTAGCCATGCTAGATCGCAGCCACACTAGTGTACAACGTGGCTAAACACATTGGCACAGTTAATAGTTGATGTATAGGTGAGAACTATTGGCTTTGCTAATGAATGTTAATGTAAATAAGTCACCCCTACGGCAGGTCTAACGAGCTCTAAGGTAAGGTGCTGTATGTTAAAAAGTGGAACCTCTACTTTTGCGGGTTCGAGCTGTAAAAACCCTGAAGTGTTGTTCTTACTGCGGAAAGGCACTCTTGCCCTGCTCACTTCGGAATGGAGCTACTAAGGTTAGTGCTGTTTGGTATCGAAAGAGTAAATGCATTAAATCCAATTGCTTAAATAGAATTTAATGTCATGGGTGAGCAAAGTGCACTTTAGAAGTTGCCACTTTAGTTGCCCAACCCTTCCCGTGCACACAGGGCTTGTCCTGCAGACAGTTTTCTGCCCTTCTGGGGGGGGTGCTAATGACTCCCAGGAAAGGAGGTAATAGGGGCCTGCATGGGAAGAGCTGTTACCTCCTTTCGGCAAGCCCAAAAGGCCTGCTTCAAAGGAGAAGCTGATTTTGAAGCGGAAATGGGTAACACTCAGGAGAGGGGCACTCTCTTGTTCAGACAGACAGACCGAGAGGCTGGCCGTGGGGACAGAAGGGGAGCAGCCAGTTGTCAAAACGTAACCATTTGGAGGTCGCACCTCTGGGTTGAGCTACGGAGCTCTGAGTGTTGAGAGACGGGTCTCGCCATGTTGGGAGGGGGCAAAATGGTGCATCCTGGAATAGCCAGATGACACACTTCTCAAGCAGTGGTCATCAGGAGGGAGGGAATCTGGTAGCCCATTGGCCACCAACTGTGAGAAAGTGCCATCTTTATTGCATGGTATGCCCCCACTTTTTGCTGAATTGCTGAATGTACTTTGACTGAGTGTGCCCTGGGCTCCTGCCAATCAGGTGCCCAGGGCCTATGTTCCTAACCTAAAAACTATGCTGAAACCTAAAACCGAATTTTGCAAACCCTGGCCACATGTCATCCAGTACACTAGGTACCCAGGGCCTTGTGACCAGGGAAGGCCCAAAGGGCTGCAGCACTTATTGTGCCACCCTTAGAGGCCCTGTAGCCTGACACAAACACACTGCCCTTGCAGGCTGAGTGTCTGGGTATAGAACAAAACAGAGTCGACATGGCACACATCCCTGTGTGCCATGCCCACAACATACACTGCCCTGCCATACATCAGCCACCCCTCTAGCTGGGTGCCCTATTCCAATGGTGTGGGTACAGGACCGTAAGCCCTGTGCCCCTACAGTACCCAGGTCCATGCCTGAGCACTGTAAGTGCAGTGCTGCCATTTAAGAGTATATGGTGCTGGGAGATCGTCAACACGAACTCCACAGCACCATGATGGCTTCACTGAAGACTGAGAAGTTTGGTATCAAACTTCTCAGCACATTAAACCCGCACTGTTGCCAGTGTGGGATTTAATGTACAATGCACGACAGAGGGCATCTTAGAGATGCCCCCTGAACCTAACCTACATTCCACGTCTGGTCTGAGGGGCTGCCTAGGCTGCCACACAGCAGACACGTTGCTGGACCCCTAGGTGGGAGAGCCCCTGCTCTCCTGGGCCTGCAACAATGCACATCCTGGGCGAGGTGCTAGGTCTCCTCCCCCAGGATGGGCAGGGGGAGGCTTCAAAGGCATGCCACCTTTATGAGCTTCTCCAGGCCACTTGCTGTACCCAGCAACTGGCCTCTACCGGTTCTAAACCCCCACTCTGGCAGGAAGACTGGCCGGAAACCCCAAGGAGGGACAGGGAGTGTGCCAGCCTCTGCTAACCCCACCCCTCAGGTGGGGGAGGCGAGGTGAAGCACGTCCCTGGGCTCTTGCCATCTTGAAGATGGGGAGCCCTGCCCAATCAGGACTAGGCCACTGCCCCCCTCCCACAGGAGAGTACCAGGATAGGGGGTCTACCCACCCCAGGACAGGGACCCAGTGGTCCCTGCCCTTTACCTACCTGTAACGCCCCTAAATTTAGTATTTAGGGGCACCCTGAACCCTCCTTCTTTAGATCCAGATTCTGAAACAGTAAAGAAGATCAAGAAGACCTGCCGTGCAGCTGCTAAAAAGAGGAAGACCCCAACTGCTTTGGCCCCAGCCCTACCGGCCTGTCGACCCCCGAACCTGCTCCTGCTAAATCCCGGCATCTCCCGTGGCCAGCAACCTCACAAACCCCGGAGGACCTGGCTACCTTGTGACTCTGAGCATCTGGGACTCCCACAAGCAGTGGCTCTGCTCAAAGCAAGTAACTGACCCCTGGCATCAGCCAGGAACCGCGAACCATGCACACTCTGCACCCGCCAAGCCTGGCCTGTGCTGGAGTGGACAAAGACCCCGAGGACCCTGGCGACTGTGACCCCGAATCCGGCACCCAAGGACCCACCTCGACGCTCCTGATGATGCCTGCAGCCTCAGAACCAGGGACCCCCCCAACCGCTATCAACAGAGGGTAAGATTTCCCGACACCAAAAGGCACCCCTGAACCCGGCCCCCTGTGCCCGACTCCTGGGTACCTACCTATCCTCCAACTACCCAACTTACCTCTCGAAGTGGTGGTCACACCTGAAGAATCTTCGTCACCGAGCTTGCAGCCTTTGTTCGTTCTTGAGCTTCTCCATTGCAATCCATTGAGCGCCCGAAGGCTCAAATGCACCCTGCACCCAGCCGCCCGAGTTCCCCTGGCTGTGCAACCTCTACTCCTATACTTCCCCATTTGCCCTGAGCAAGTGACCAGGAGCCCAGCTCCCACAGCCGCGTGGCCTGCTAGTCAGCAGCCACCAACCAAGGGCCTCCTGTCTTCCATTGGGCCTAACTCACTCTGCACCCGGCCGCCCCAGTGCCGCTGAGGGTGTAACAGCTGTACCAACCTGACCCTGGGAGACCCCTGAGTCTGTGCCCAGAACCTTAACTCTGCCAGTCGAGTACTTACCCAAAAGCCGATAACTCACTTTTCTTCCATAGGGTAACATTGACTGGTTTCACTTGAAATTTCTTCTAAGTGTGGAGTTTCTAAACTTTAAAATATTCACCTAAAATCAACCGCGTAACAAAAACTGAAATACTTACCTGCTATTAGGAGAGATCTCAGTGCTGGATCCTGGTGCCCAGCACTGACCCTGAAAAGTACTTACAACCGTACTTACCACTAACTCAATTTTCTTCCATCGAAACTGATTGACTGTTTTTCTGTGAAATTTCGATTTTGGAAACTTACAAATATTCGTTACAAATCGCCTGTATAACTTAATCGCAGTTTCTCAACTGCTTACAGGTGGTACCCTAGTGCTGGATCCAGGATCCAACACTAAGCTAGAAAAAGTAACTATAACCCCACTTACCTGCTAAGTGATTTTCCTCCCATAGGATAACATTGGTAATTTGATCATCAGAAAAAGTTTGCCAACTTTTAAAATAGCAAAATATTGCTTAAAAATCACAACAGTAACTAAAACGCAGTTACTCACTTGTTTCCAAGAACTGTCCCAGGACTGGAGTTAGAAAAGTGATCCTGAAAGTAATCAATTGTAAATAACTTAAAATTCCCATTGAGCTCAATGTATTATTGCCTATTGCAACAACCTGTAACTATTACCTACAAAAGTCAATTGCATATTGCAAAAGTATTTAACTAAAGCATCTTATTCTGAGAAAGTATATTTTGACACCTATTGTTGGTTCTAAAATAAAACAACCATATATTTTTTTATAAACCATTGGCCTAGAGTTCAGTTCTTGAATGTGTGATATCATTTGCTGACTGAGTGTGTACAACAAATGCTTTACACTGTCCTCTGTTACTGCCTTACTGCTCGACCAAGCTACCACTTTAGAGAGTAAGGTTATATCCAACGTTAACCTCTGTTAAACCTCTGCCGACTGTGGACTCTGTACACCCTGTACCTATTTGGGAACAGTATATATAGAGCAACTTTCCTACACCAACCACATCCTACCTTGAGGGCATTTTCTGAAGATAAATGGGGCACTCAGAACTCAGATCTCAACCAACCTGGAAGAGGGACCAAAGAAAGACTGCCCTGCTTCACCGAGGGACCAGCAAAGAGAGGCTGTACTGGCGAGGACTGCACCTGCTGCACTGAGGGACCAGCAAAGAGAGGCTGCACCGCCAATGACTGCACCTGCTGCACGGAGGGGCCAGCAAAGAGAGGCTGCGCCATCGAAGACTGCACCTGCTGCATCGAGGGACCAGCAAAGAGAGGCTGCGTCGTCGAAGACTGCACCTGCTGCACCGATGGACCAGCAAAGAGAGGCTGCACCGTCAAAGACTGCACCTGCTGCACCGAGGGACCAGCAAAGAGAGGCTGCACCGACAAGGACTGCACCTGCTGCACCGAGGGACCAGCAAAGAGCGGCTGCAACGAGGAAGACTGCACATGCTGCATCGAGGGACCAGCAAAGAGAGGCTGCACCGGCAAGGACTGTACCTGCTGCACCGAGGGACCAGCAAAGAGAGGCTGCACAAACAAGGACTGCACCTGCTGCACCGAGGGACCAGCAAAGAGAGGCTGCACCGATGAGGACTGCACCTGCTGCACCGAGGGACCAGCATAGAGAGGCTGCACCGATGAGGACTGCACCTGCTGCACCGAGGGACCAGCAAAGAGAGGCTGCGCCACCAAGAGACTCCAAGGGCCAGCAGACTGGCCTCCTGTCCGCAGCACAGGGACACATCAGGGACCCAAAGTCTTCAAGCCACTAAAACCACCACCGCCGCTTGACGCACCTGGGACCAACCCGACATACATCGTTGCACTTGCATTCGTAGACCCCAGTAGTGTCTGAGAGCTACTAGAACCTAGGAAGGTGGATTATCTTCCCAGGAAGGATTAGCTGTGTCCGTGACACCGGGCAACTGGAAGTCCAATGACATCTGGAAGTGCAGTGGCGACTGGACTTCTGCCAGACCAGAGAGGACCTCGTGGGATGTCAACCCACCAACCAGGACCCCTGCATCATCTTCATGGACCAAAATGTGCCTGCAGGAAGACCCCAGTTGACCACGTCTCATCCACAGCATCCTTAGAGCATCTTCAGCATCCTTCATCTCTTAAATTTTGACCACTCCATTGGGAATCCATTGAAATGTGGATAAAGTGCCTGAACTGCTTGAAGCTGCTTCTTCTGTGGAGGTAACTATTTTTGAGAACCTTGCTGGTCCTCCAGACTATCTCCCTGCTGGAGTTGGTTGCTCCAAGTACTTCTAACCGACTGCATTGACACTTAACCAAGTGTCAAATTCATTGAAATTGCCAAGGCTTGTTCGGTTGGATGAAAATGCTTTGAATTATCATTGGTTGTAAAATCCATATATCTAGAACCCTCCGGTGGATCTGTTTCGTAGTAGTGTCTAAATGTATATAAAAATACAGTCTATTTGTATAACTTTGTGTTGTGTTGATTTCTTCTTCAGTTGTTTGGTGTTGTTTCAATGCTTTACACTGGTTCCTCTGTGTAAGCCTTGGAGCTCTGTGCCACAGCTAACCCCATGGAGCGGAGAGTCTGACAGAGGAAACCTAATGGTCCTAAAAGGGGTTGTTAAGTGTATTACATGGTGAGGTTGCACAACCACACCATATAAATCACCCCATTTTCTCACATTACTATACCCTGGTTGTTTCGTCACACAGCCACATTTCTACGGATGTCCCTGCAGCATGATCTCACATTGCTTATCATATCCTAGCCACAGTGCAAGGAAGAGTTTTCAGCCTTGACACTTTTGCACTAAGCCCTTAGCAGACAATGCCATGGTAGGGGCTGTCTGAGGAGGGCTCACAGTGAATTAATTGTTGAAATAAGTTGTCAGTGACTACCTAAAAAATGTAGATGAAGCTCTAGGTGGGGCAAAGCACAGGGCCTCGACTCTTGAGTGACAATAGGTAAACCGAGCCCATTACCAGGATAGACCTGCGTGGGTCTGGTGAGACTAGAATTGTGTTAAAGGGACTTGCATTGGTCACTTTTACATATATATATTCCATAACCCCATAATCTTGTGGAAGAGGTGTGGCGCAGCAGCCAGGGTGCCTGACTCCGGACCATGGGGTTCACGGTTCAATCCCCGGCGGCAGGCTAGTCCAGCACCATGTGACTCTTGGCAATAGCTCGCTTAACTTTCCCGACGGCCCCCAGGGCCAGGACACCTCTCCGGAAGTAGCTGTCCGCTTTACAAATGCTGGTATTATTTCTTGTCTTCATGTTCAACCAGACAAAACCTGGTGACTTCAACAAAATGTTAATTATTCAAGATATGGACAAGTGACGTCCGAGTCCCTGAGGGTGGGCCATAAGATATAGCTCTGGCACCTAGACCAGGTATATTGGAAATATCCGCCTTCATCCCTGAACCATATAAGCAAGTGAGTGGGCTCTAAAGCTCTTCCCCTCCTCTGTTTGCTCCCATGTCCCACTGGCCGTGTCTCACTAGCTGTGACCAGTACATGGGGAAAACCAAACTCAGCTTGTCCACTGCTATTTTTCTTCCATTACCTCACCTAAAGGCCGCCTTCCAATTTTCAGTGATGAAGTGCCAAGGCGTTGTCTCCGATGTCTTTCCCTTGTACAACCATTCATCACACACCCAGATCTTTTCACCACATACACCAGATATAACTCACCCAGATCTTTTCCCCTCATACACCAGTTATGACACGCCCTGGTCTTCTTCCCTCATACACCAGTTATGACTCACCCAGATCTTTTCCCCTCATGCACCAGTTATGACACACCCAGGTCTCCCCTCATATACCAGTTATGACTCACCCAGGTATCCCCTCATATACCAGTTATGACACACCCAGGTCTTCTCCCCTCACACACCAGTTATGACTCACCCTGGTTCTCTCCCTCATACACCAGTTATGACACACCCAGGTCTTCTCCCCTCATACACCAACACATCCAGGTCTTCTCCCCTCATACACCAGTTATGACACACCCAGTTCTCCCCTCATACACCAGTTATGACACACCTAGGTCTTCTCCCCTCATACACCAGTTATGACACACCCAGTTCTCCACTCACACACCAGTTATGACACACCTAGGTCTTCTCCCTCATACACCAGTTATGACACACCCTGGTCTTCTCCCCTCATACACCAGTTATGACACACCTTCTCCCCTCATACACCAGTTATGACACACCCAGGTCTTGTCCCTCATACACCAGTTATGACACACACAGTTCTCCCCTCATACACCAGTTATGACACACCCTGGTCTTCTCCCCTCATACACCAGTTATGACTCACCCAGGTCTTTTCCCCTCATATACCAGTTATGACACACCCAAGTCTTCTTCCCTCATACACCAGCTATGACATACCCAGGTCTTCTCCCCTCATGCACCAGTTATGACTCACCCAGGTCTTCTTCCCTCATACACCAGTTTTGACACACCCTGGTCTTCTTCCCTCATACACCAGGTATGACTCACCCAGGTCTTCTCTCGTATACCAGCTATGACACACCCAGTTCTCCCTTCATACACCAGTTATGACACACCCAGGTCTTCTTCCCTCATACATCAGTTATGGCACACCCAGGTTTTCCCTCATACACCAGTTATGACACACCAAGGTCTTCTTCCCTCATACACCAGTTATGTCACACCCAGGTCTTCCCTCATACACCAGTTTTGACACACCCTGGTCTTCTTCTCTCATACACCAGCTATGACACACCCAGTTCTCCCTTCATACACCAGTTATGACACACCCAGGTCTTCTTCCCTCATACATCAGTTATGGCACACCCAGGTTTTCCCTCATACACCAGTTATGACACACCCAGGTCTTCTCCCCTCTTACACTAGTTATGACACACCCACTTCTCCCCTCATACACCAGTTATGACACACCCTGGTCTTCTTACCTCAAACACCAGTTATGACACACCCAGGTCTCCCCTCATATACCAGTTATGACTCACCCTGGCCCTCTCCTCATATACCAGTTATGACACATCCAGGTCTCCCCTCATACACCAGTTATGACACACCCAGGTCTTCTCCCCTCATACACCAGTTATGACACACCCAAGTCTTCTCCCCTCACACACCAGTTATGACTCACCCTGGTTCTCTCCCTCATACACCAGTTATGACACACCCAGGTCTTCTCCCCTCATACACCAACACACCCAGGTCTTCTCCCCTCATACACCAGTTATGACACACCCAGTTCTCCCCTCATACACCAGTTATGACACACCTTGGTCTTCTCCCCTCATACACCAGTTATGACACACCCAGTTCTCCCCTCATACACCAGTTATGACACACCCAGGTCTTCTCCCTCATACACCAGTTATGACACACCCTGGTCTTCTCCCCTCATACCCCGGTTATGACACACCCAGGTCTTCTTCCCTCATACACCAGTTATGACACACCTTCTCCCCTCATACACCAGTTATGACACACCCAGGTCTTCTCCCTCATACACCAGTTATGATACACCCAGTTCTCCCCTCATACACCAGTTATGACTCACCCAGGTCTTCTTCCCTCATATACCAGTTATGACACACCCAGGTCTTCTCGTCTCATACACCAGTTATGACACACCCAGTTCTTCCCTCATACACTAGTTATGACTCACCCAGGTCCTCTCCCTCATACACCAGTTATAACTCACCCAGGTCTCCCCTCATACACCAGTTAGGACACACCCAGGTCTTCCCTCATACACCAGTTATGACACACCCATATCTTCTCCCCTCATACACCAGTTATGATTCACCCAGGTCTTCTCCCCTCATACACCAGTTATGACACACCCAGGTCTTCTCCCCTCATACACCAGTTATGACACACCTTCTCCCCTCATACACCAGTTATGACACACCCAGGTCTTCTCCTCTCATACACCAGTTATGACACACCCAGGTCTTCTCCCCTCATACACCAGTTATGACTCACCCAGGTCTTCTCCCCCATACACCAGGTATGACTCACCCAGTTCTTCTCCCCTCATACACCAGTTATGACTCACCCAGGTAGTCTTCCCTCATACACCAGTTATAACTCACCCAGGTCTTCCCCGTCAAACACCAGTTATGACTCACCCAAGTCTTCTCCCCTCACACACCAGTTATGACTCACCCTGGTTCTCTCCCTCATACACCAGTTATGACACACCCAGGTCTTCTCCCCTCATACACCAACACACCCAGGTCTTCTCCCCTCATACACCAGTTATGACACATCCAGGTCTCCCCTCATACACCAGTTATGACACACCCAGGTCTTCTCCCCTCATACACCAGTTATGACACACCCAAGTCTTCTCCCCTCACACACCAGTTATGACTCACCCTGGTTCTCTCCCTCATACACCAGTTATGACACACCCAGGTCTTCTCCCCTCATACACCAACACACCCAGGTCTTCTCCCCTCATACACCAGTTATGACACACCCAGTTCTCCCCTCATACACCAGTTATGACACACCTAGGTCTTCTCCGCTCATACACCAGTTATGACACACCGAGTTCTCCCCTCATACACCAGTTATGACACACCCAGGTCTTCTCCCTCATACACCAGTTATGACACACCCTGGTCTTCTCCCCTCATACCCCGGTTATGACACACCCTGGTCTTCTTCCCTCATACACCAGTTATGACACACCTTCTCCCCTCATACACCAGTTATGACACACCCAGGTCTTCTCCCTCATACACCAGTTATGACACACCCAGTTCTCCCCTCATACACCAGTTATGACTCACCCAGGTCTTCTTCCCTCATATACCAGTTATGACACACCCAGGTCTTCTCGCCTCATACACCAGTTATGACACACCCAGTTCTTCCCTCATACACTAGTTATGACTCACCCAGGTCCTCTCCCTCATACACCAGTTATAACTCACCCAGGTCTCCCCTCATACACCAGTTAGGACACACCCAGGTCTCCCCTCATACACCAGTTAGGACACACCCATATCTTCTCCCCTCATACACCAGTTATGACTCACCCAGGTCTTCTCCCCTCATACACCAGTTATGACACACCCAGGTCTTCTCCCCTCATACACCAGTTATGACACACCTTCTCCCCTCATACACCAGTTATGACACACCCAGGTCTTCTCCTCTCATACACCTGTTATGACACACCCAGGTCTTCTCCCCTCATACACCAGTTATGACTCACCCAGGTCTTCTCCCCCATACACCAGGTATGACTCACCCAGTTCTTCTCCCCTCATACACCAGTTATTACTCACCCAGGTAGTCTTCCCTCATACACCAGTTATAACTCACCCAGGTCTTCCCCGTCAAACACCAGTTATGACTCACCCAGGTCTTCCTTCATACACAACTTATGACACACCCTGGTCTTTTTCCCTCAAACACCAGTTATGACAAACCCAGGTCTTCTTCCCTCATACACCAGTTATGACACATGCAGGTCTTCTTCCCTCAAAAACCAGTTATGACACACCCTGGTCTTCTCCCTCATACACCAGTTATGACTCACCCAGGTCTTCCCTCATACACCAGGTATGACTCACCCAGGTCTTCTTCCCCCATACACCAGTTATGACACACCCAGGACCTCTCCCCTCATACACCAGTTATGACACACACAGGACTTCTCCCCTCATACACCACTTATGACACACCAAGGTCTCTCCCCTCATACACCAGTTATGACACACCCAGGTCTTCCCATCTCATACACCAGTTATGACACACCCATATCTTCTCCCCTCATACACCAGTTATGATTCACCCAGGTCTTCTCCCCTCATACACCAGTTATGACTCACCCAGGTCTTTTCCCCTCATATACCAGTTATGACACACCCAAGTCTTCTTCCCTCATACACCAGCTATGACATACCCAGGTCTTCTCCCCTCATGCACCAGTTATGACTCACCCAGGTCTTCTTCCCTCATACACCAGTTTTGACACACCCTGGTCTTCTTCCCTCATACACCAGGTATGACTCACCCAGGTCTTCTCTCGTATACCAGCTATGACACACCCAGTTCTCCCTTCATACACCAGTTATGACACACCCAGGTCTTCTTCCCTCATACATCAGTTATGGCACACCCAGGTTTTCCCTCATACACCAGTTATGACACACCAAGGTCTTCTTCCCTCATACACCAGTTATGTCACACCCAGGTCTTCCCTCATACACCAGTGTTGACACACCCTGGTCTTCTTCTCTCATACACCAGCTATGACACACCCAGTTCTCCCTTCATACACCAGTTATGACACACCCAGGTCTTCTTCCCTCATACATCAGTTATGCACACCCAGGTTTTCCCTCATACACCAGTTATGACACACCCAGGTCTTCTCCCCTCTTACACTAGTTATGACACACCCACTTCTCCCCTCATACACCAGTTATGACACACCCTGGTCTTCTTACCTCAAACACCAGTTATGACACACCCAGGTCTCCCCTCATATACCAGTTATGACTCACCCTGGCCCTCTCCTCATATACCAGTTATGACACATCCAGGTCTCCCCTCATACACCAGTTATGACACACCCAGGTCTTCTCCCCTCATACACCAGTTATGACACACCCAAGTCTTCTCCCCTCACACACCAGTTATGACTCACCCTGGTTCTCTCCCTCATACACCAGTTATGACACACCCAGGTCTTCTCCCCTCATACACCAACACACCCAGGTCTTCTCCCCTCATACACCAGTTATGACACACCCAGTTCTCCCCTCATACACCAGTTATGACACACCTTGGTCTTCTCCCCTCATACACCAGTTATGACACACCCAGTTCTCCCCTCATACACCAGTTATGACACACCCAGGTCTTCTCCCTCATACACCAGTTATGACACACCCTGGTCTTCTCCCCTCATACCCCGGTTATGACACACCCAGGTCTTCTTCCCTCATACACCAGTTATGACACACCTTCTCCCCTCATACACCAGTTATGACACACCCAGGTCTTCTCCCTCATACACCAGTTATGATACACCCAGTTCTCCCCTCATACACCAGTTATGACTCACCCAGGTCTTCTTCCCTCATATACCAGTTATGACACACCCAGGTCTTCTCGTCTCATACACCAGTTATGACACACCCAGTTCTTCCCTCATACACTAGTTATGACTCACCCAGGTCCTCTCCCTCATACACCAGTTATAACTCACCCAGGTCTCCCCTCATACACCAGTTAGGACACACCCAGGTCTTCCCTCATACACCAGTTATGACACACCCATATCTTCTCCCCTCATACACCAGTTATGATTCACCCAGGTCTTCTCCCCTCATACACCAGTTATGACACACCCAGGTCTTCTCCCCTCATACACCAGTTATGACACACCTTCTCCCCTCATACACCAGTTATGACACACCCAGGTCTTCTCCTCTCATACACCAGTTATGACACACCCAGGTCTTCTCCCCTCATACACCAGTTATGACTCACCCAGGTCTTCTCCCCCATACACCAGGTATGACTCACCCAGTTCTTCTCCCCTCATACACCAGTTATGACTCACCCAGGTAGTCTTCCCTCATACACCAGTTATAACTCACCCAGGTCTTCCCCGTCAAACACCAGTTATGACTCACCCAAGTCTTCTCCCCTCACACACCAGTTATGACTCACCCTGGTTCTCTCCCTCATACACCAGTTATGACACACCCAGGTCTTCTCCCCTCATACACCAACACACCCAGGTCTTCTCCCCTCATACACCAGTTATGACACATCCAGGTCTTCTCCCCTCATACACCAGTTATGACACACCCAAGTCTTCTCCCCTCACACACCAGTTATGACTCACCCTGGTTCTCTCCCTCATACACCAGTTATGACACACCCAGGTCTTCTCCCCTCATACACCAACACACCCAGGTCTTCTCCCCTCATACACCAGTTATGACACACCCAGTTCTCCCCTCATACACCAGTTATGACACACCTAGGTCTTCTCCGCTCATACACCAGTTATGACACACCCAGTTCTCCCCTCATACACCAGTTATGACACACCCAGGTCTTCTCCCTCATACACCAGTTATGACACACCCTGGTCTTCTCCCCTCATACCCCGGTTATGACACACCCTGGTCTTCTTCCCTCATACACCAGTTATGACACACCTTCTCCCCTCATACACCAGTTATGACACACCCAGGTCTTCTCCCTCATACACCAGTTATGACACACCCAGTTCTCCCCTCATACACCAGTTATGACTCACCCAGGTCTTCTTCCCTCATATACCAGTTATGACACACCCAGGTCTTCTCGCCTCATAC
This sequence comes from Triturus cristatus, assembly GCF_964204655.1. Taxonomy (NCBI): domain Eukaryota; kingdom Metazoa; phylum Chordata; class Amphibia; order Caudata; family Salamandridae; genus Triturus; species Triturus cristatus. The sequence goes on along the minus strand of NC_140581.1, from coordinate 4,841,428 downwards.
ACCAGTTATGACACACCCAGTTCTTCCCTCATACACTAGTTATGACTCACCCAGGTCCTCTCCCTCATACACCAGTTATAACTCACCCAGGTCTCCCCTCATACACCAGTTAGGACACACCCAGGTCTCCCCTCATACACCAGTTAGGACACACCCATATCTTCTCCCCTCATACACCAGTTATGATTCACCCAGGTCTTCTCCCCTCATACACCAGTTATGACACACCCAGGTCTTCTCCCCTCATACACCAGTTATGACACACCTTCTCCCCTCATACACCAGTTATGACACACCCAGGTCTTCTCCTCTCATACACCAGTTATGACACACCCAGGTCTTCTCCCCTCATACACCAGTTATGACTCACCCAGGTCTTCTCCCCCATACACGAGGTATGACTCACCCAGTTCTTCTCCCCTCATACACCAGTTATGACTCACCCAGGTAGTCTTCCCTCATACACCAGTTATGACACACCCATATCTTCTCCCCTCATACACCAGTTATGATTCACCCAGGTCTTCTCCCCTCATACACCGGTTATGACACACCCAGGTCTTCTCCCCTCATACACCAGTTATGACTCACCCAGGTCTTCTCCCCCATACACCAGGTATGACTCACCCAGTTCTTCTCCCCTCATACACCAGTTATGACTCACCCAGGTAGTCTTCCCTCATACACCAGTTATGACTCACCCAGGTCTTCCTTCATACACAACTTATGACACACCCTGGTCTTTTTCCCTCATACACCAGTTCTGACAAACCCAGGTCTTCTTCCCTCATACACCAGTTATGACACACCCAGGTCTTCTTCCCTCATACACCAGTTATGACACATGCAGGTCTTCTTCCCTCAAAAACCAGTTATGACAAACCCTGGTCGTCTCCCTCATACACCAGTTATGACTCACCCATGTCTTCCCTCATACACCAGGTATGACTCACCCAGGTCTTCTTCCCCCATACACCAGTTATGACACACCCAGGACCTCTCCCCTCATACACCAGTTATGACACACACAGGACTTCTCCCCTCATACACCACTTATGACACACCAAGGTCTCTCCCCTCATACACCAGTTATGACACACCCAGGTCTTCCCATCTCATGCACCAGTTATGACACACCCAGGTCTTCTCCCTCATACACAACTTATGACACACCCAGGTCTTCTCCCCTCATACACCAGTTATTACACACCCTGGTCTTCTCCCCTCATACACCACTTATGACACACACCCAGGTATTCTCCCCTCATACACCAGTTATGACAAACCCAGGTCTTCTCCCCTCTTACACTAGTTATGACACACCCACTTCTCCCCTCATACACCAGTTATGACACACCCTGGTCTTCTTCCCTCAAACACCAGTTATGACACACCCAGGTCTCCCCTCATATACCAGTTATGACTCGCCCTGGCCCTCTCCTCATATACCAGTTATGACACATCCAGGTCTCCCCTCATACACCAGTTATGACACACCCAGGTCTTCTCCCCTCATACACCAGTTATGACACACCCAAGTCTTCTCCCCTTACACACCAGTTATGACTCACCCTGGTTCTCTCCCTCATACACCAGTTATGACACACCCAGGTCTTCTCCCCTCATACACCAACACACCCAGGTCTTCTCCCCTCATACACCAGTTATGACACACCCACTTCTCCCCTCATACACCAGTTATGACACACCTAGGTCTTCTCCCCTCATACACCAGTTATGACACACCCAGTTCTCCCCTCATACACCAGTTATGACACACCCAGGTCTTCTCCCTCATACACCAGTTATGACACACCCTGGTCTTCTCCCCTCATACCCCGGTTATGACACACCCAGGTCTTCTTCCCTCATACACCAGTTATGACACACCTTCTCCCCTCATACACCAGTTATGACACACCCAGGTCTTCTCCCTCATACACCAATTATGACACACCCGGTTCTCCCCTTATACACCAGTTGACACATCCTGGTCTTCTCCCTTTATACACCAGTTATGACACACCCTAGTCTTCTCCCCTCATACACCAGTTATGACTCACCCAGGTCTTCTCCCCTCATACACCAGTTATGACACACCCAGGTCTTCTTCCCTCATACACCAGTTATGACTCACCCAGGTCTTTTCCCCTCATATACCAGTTATGACACACCCAGGTCTTCTTCCCTCATACACCAGCTATGACACACCCAGGTCTTCTCCCTTCATACACCAGTTATGACTCACCCAGGTTTTCCCTCATACACCAGCTATGACACACCCAGGTCTTCTCCCCTCAAACACCAGTTATGACTCACCCAGGTTTTCCCTCATACACCAGTTATGACACACCCAGGTCTTCTTCCCCTCATACACCAGTTATGCAACACTCCGGTCTTCCCTCATACACCAGTTTTGACACACCCTGGTCTTCTTCCCTCATACACCAGTTATGAATCACCCAGGTGTTCTTCTCTCATACACCAGCTATGACACACCCAGTTCTCCCTTAATACACCACTTATGACACACCCAGGTCTTCTTCCCTCATACACCAGTTATGAATCACCCAGGTCTTTCCTCATACACCAGTGTTGACACACCCTGGTCTTCTTCCCTCATACACAAGTTATGACCCACCAGGTCTTCTTCTTCTCATACACCAGCTATGACACACCCAGTTCTCCATACACCAGTTATGACACACCCAGGTCTTCTTCCCTCATACACCAGTTTTGACACACCCTGGTCTTCTTCCCTCATACACCAGTTATGAATCACCCAGGTCTTCTTCTCTCATACACCAGCTATGACACACCCAGTTCTCCCTTAATACACCAGTTATGACACACCCAGGTCTTCTTCCCTCATACACCAGTTATGAATCACCCAGGTCTTCCCTCATACACCCTGGTCTTCTTCCCTCATACACCAGTTATGACTCACCCAGGTCTTCTTCTCTCATACACCAGCTATGACACACCTTCTCCCCTCATACACCAGTTATGACACACCCAGGTCTTCTCCTCTCATACACCAGTTATGACACACCCAGGTCTTCTCCCCTCATACACCAGTTATGACTCACCCAGGTCTTCTCCCCCATACACGAGGTATGACTCACCCAGTTCTTCTCCCCTCATACACCAGTTATGACTCACCCAGGTAGTCTTCCCTCATACACCAGTTATGACACACCCATATCTTCTCCCCTCATACACCAGTTATGATTCACCCAGGTCTTCTCCCCTCATACACCGGTTATGACACACCCAGGTCTTCTCCCCTCATACACCAGTTATGACTCACCCAGGTCTTCTCCCCCATACACCAGGTATGACTCACCCAGTTCTTCTCCCCTCATACACCAGTTATGACTCACCCAGGTAGTCTTCCCTCATACACCAGTTATGACTCACCCAGGTCTTCCTTCATACACAACTTATGACACACCCTGGTCTTTTTCCCTCATACACCAGTTATGACAAACCCAGGTCTTCTTCCCTCATACACCAGTTATGACACACCCAGGTCTTCTTCCCTCATACACCAGTTATGACACATGCAGGTCTTCTTCCCTCAAAAACCAGTTATGACAAACCCTGGTCGTCTCCCTCATACACCAGTTATGACTCACCCATGTCTTCCCTCATACACCAGGTATGACTCACCCAGGTCTTCTTCCCCCATACACCAGTTATGACACACCCAGGACCTCTCCCCTCATACACCAGTTAAGACACACACAGGACTTCTCCCCTCATACACCACTTATGACACACCAAGGTCTCTCCCCTCATACACCAGTTATGACACACCCAGGTCTTCCCATCTCATGCACCAGTTATGACACACCCAGGTCTTCTCCCTCATACACAACTTATGACACACCCAGGTCTTCTCCCCTCATACACCAGTTATTACACACCCTGGTCTTCTCCCCTCATACACCACTTATGACACACACCCAGGTATTCTCCCCTCATACACCAGTTATGACAAACCCAGGTCTTCTCCCCTCTTACACTAGTTATGACACACCCACTTCTCCCCTCATACACCAGTTATGACACACCCTGGTCTTCTTCCCTCAAACACCAGTTATGACACACCCAGGTCTCCCCTCATATACCAGTTATGACTCGCCCTGGCCCTCTCCTCATATACCAGTTATGACACATCCAGGTCTCCCCTCATACACCAGTTATGACACACCCAGGTCTTCTCCCCTCATACACCAGTTATGACACACCCAAGTCTTCTCCCCTTACACACCAGTTATGACTCACCCTGGTTCTCTCCCTCATACACCAGTTATGACACACCCAGGTCTTCTCCCCTCATACACCAACACACCCAGGTCTTCCCCCCTCATACACCAGTTATGACACACCCACTTCTCCCCTCATACACCAGTTATGACACACCTAGGTCTTCTCCCCTCATACACCAGTTATGACACACCCAGTTCTCCCCTCATACACCAGTTATGACACACCCAGGTCTTCTCCCTCATACACCAGTTATGACACACCCTGGTCTTCTCCCCTCATACCCCGGTTATGACACACCCAGGTCTTCTTCCCTCATACACCAGTTATGACACACCTTCTCCCCTCATACACCAGTTATGACACACCCAGGTCTTCTCCCTCATACACCAATTATGACACACCCGGTTCTCCCCTCATACACCAGTTGACACATCCTGGTCTTCTCCCTTTATACACCAGTTATGACACACCCTAGTCTTCTCCCCTCATACACCAGTTATGACTCACCCAGGTCTTCTCCCCTCATACACCAGTTATGACACACCCAGGTCTTCTTCCCTCATACACCAGTTATGACTCACCCAGGTCTTTTCCCCTCATATACCAGTTATGACACACCCAGGTCTTCTTCCCTCATACACCAGCTATGACACACCCAGGTCTTCTCCCTTCATACACCAGTTATGACTCACCCAGGTTTTCCCTCATACACCAGCTATGACACACCCAGGTCTTCTCCCCTCATACACCAGTTATGACTCACCCAGGTTTTCCCTCATACACCAGTTATGACACACCCAGGTCTTCTCCCCTCATACACCAGTTATTACACACCCTGGTCTTCTCCCCTCATACACCACTTATGACACACACCCAGGTATTCTCCCCTCATACACCAGTTATGACAAACCCAGGTCTTCTCCCCTCTTACACTAGTTATGACACACCCACTTCTCCCCTCATACACCAGTTATGACACACCCTGGTCTTCTTCCCTCAAACACCAGTTATGACACACCCAGGTCTCCCCTCATATACCAGTTATGACTCGCCCTGGCCCTCTCCTCATATACCAGTTATGACACATCCAGGTCTCCCCTCATACACCAGTTATGACACACCCAGGTCTTCTCCCCTCATACACCAGTTATGACACACCCAAGTCTTCTCCCCTTACACACCAGTTATGACTCACCCTGGTTCTCTCCCTCATACACCAGTTATGACACACCCAGGTCTTCTCCCCTCATACACCAACACACCCAGGTCTTCTCCCCTCATACACCAGTTATGACACACCCACTTCTCCCCTCATACACCAGTTATGACACACCTAGGTCTTCTCCCCTCATACACCAGTTATGACACACCCAGTTCTCCCCTCATACACCAGTTATGACACACCCAGGTCTTCTCCCTCATACACCAGTTATGACACACCCTGGTCTTCTCCCCTCATACCCCGGTTATGACACACCCAGGTCTTCTTCCCTCATACACCAGTTATGACACACCTTCTCCCCTCATACACCAGTTATGACACACCCAGGTCTTCTCCCTCATACACCAATTATGACACACCCGGTTCTCCCCTCATACACCAGTTGACACATCCTGGTCTTCTCCCTTTATACACCAGTTATGACACACCCTAGTCTTCTCCCCTCATACACCAGTTATGACTCACCCAGGTCTTCTCCCCTCATACACCAGTTATGACACACCCAGGTCTTCTTCCCTCATACACCAGTTATGACTCACCCAGGTCTTTTCCCCTCATATACCAGTTATGACACACCCAGGTCTTCTTCCCTCATACACCAGCTATGACACACCCAGGTCTTCTCCCTTCATACACCAGTTATGACTCACCCAGGTTTTCCCTCATACACCAGCTATGACACACCCAGGTCTTCTTCCCCTCATACACCAGTTATGCAACACTCCGGTCTTCCCTCATACACCAGTTTTGACACACCCTGGTCTTCTTCCCTCATACACCAGTTATGAATCACCCAGGTGTTCTTCTCTCATACACCAGCTATGACACACCCAGTTCTCCCTTAATACACCACTTATGACACACCCAGGTCTTCTTCCCTCATACACCAGTTATGAATCACCCAGGTCTTTCCTCATACACCAGTGTTGACACACCCTGGTCTTCTTCCCTCATACACAAGTTATGACCCACCAGGTCTTCTTCTTCTCATACACCAGCTATGACACACCCAGTTCTCCATACACCAGTTATGACACACCCAGGTCTTTTTCCCTCATACACCAGTTTTGACACACCCTGGTCTTCTTCCCTCATACACCAGTTATGAATCACCCAGGTCTTCTTCTCTCATACACCAGCTATGACACACCCAGTTCTCCCTTAATACACCAGTTATGACACACCCAGGTCTTCTTCCCTCATACACCAGTTATGAATCACCCAGGTCTTCCCTCATACACCCTGGTCTTCTTCCCTCATACACCAGTTATGACTCACCCAGGTCTTCTTCTCTCATACACCAGCTATGACACACCCAGTTCTCCCTTCATACACGAGTTATGACACACCCAGGTCTTCTCTCATACACCTGTTATGACTCACCCTGGTCCTCTCGCTCATACACCAGTTATGACACACCCAGTTCTCCCCTCATACACCTGTTATGACACACCCAGGTCTCCCCTCATACACCAGTTATGACACACCCAGTTCTCTCCTCATACACCAGTTATGACTCACCCAGGTCTTCTTCCCTTATATACCAGTTATGACACACCCAGGTCTTCTCGTCTCAAACACCAGTTATGACACACCCAGTTCTTCCCTCATACACCAGTTATGACTCACCCAGGTCCTCTACCACATACACCAATTATAACTCACCCAGGTCTCCCCTTATACACCAGTTATGACACACCCTGGTCTTCTCCCCTCATACTCCAGTTATGACACACCCAGGTCTTCTCCCCTCATACACCAGTTATGACACACCCAGGTTTTCTTCCCTCATACACCAGTTATGACTCACCCAGGTCTTCTCCCCCATACACCAGATATGACTCACCCAGGTCTTCTCCCCTCATACACCAGTTATGACGCACCCAGGTAGTCTTCCCTCATACACCAGTTATAACTCACCCAGGTCTACCCCATCAAACACCAGTTATGACTCAGCCAGGTCTTCATACACCACTTATGACACACCCTGGTCTTCTTCCCTCATACACCAGTTATGACAAACCCAGGTCCTCTTCCCTCATACACCATTTATGACACACCCAGGTCTTCTTCTCTCATACACCAGTTCTTCTTCCCACATACACCAGTTATGACAACCCAGGTCTTCTTCCCTCATTCACCAGTTATGACACATGCAGCTCTTCTTCTCTCAAAAACCAGTTATGACACACACTGGTCTTCTCCCTCATACACCAGCTATGACTCACCTAGGTCTTCCCTCATGCACCAGGTATGACTCACCCAGGTCTTCTTCACCCATACACCAGTTATGACACACCCAGGACTTCTCCCTTCATTCATACACCAGTTATGACAAACCCAGGTCTTCTCCCCTCTTGCACCAGTTATGACACACACCTAGGTATTCTCCCCTCATACACCAGTTATGACACACCCAGGTCTTCTCCCCTCATACACCACTTATGATTCACCCAGGTCTTCCCTCTCATACACCAGTTAGGACACACCCAGTTCCTCTTCCCTCATACACCTCTTGACGCACCCAGGTCTTCTCCCCTCATACACCACTTATGACACACACCCAGGTAGTCTCCCCTCATACACCAGTTACGACACACCCAGGGACGATCCCCACATACATCAGTTATGGTAGACTCATCCTCTTCCCTTCACACCCAGAGACCTACACCCAAAGGCCAGCTGTGACATATGATGTTGTTTCCTCAGACACAAGAGCAGCTTTGGTGCTGGTTGGGTTCTTTTAGACTCACACAATGACAAGATCTCCCAGTGCGAGGACCTTTTACTGTTCTTTAGAGCTCTGCTTCCTTCTCATTTAATGCCTCCTCCTGAGCTCTCCTACCATCTAAACATTAAGCGTGTTCCTTCTTTATGCGGTTAGAAGCGTGTGCTCTCAGCGCACGGATTTCAAATACACCTTGCTCTTCTGCAGTTTAATTAAAGTCTTTTGCTTCAACAGGGAGAAAACTTGGAGCAGAGGCCAAAAAAGTGATTTGGCAAGGAATTGCAGACCGCATTCATGCCCTGGGGCTCCGGCCCAGAACACGAGCTGCTTCAGCAAAGAGGTGTCGAGAAGTTAAGAGTCGAAGGAATAAAAAACAGCAATTCATCTTTAAAACCTTCAAGGAATGTGAGCCAGGCTCCAGCCCAAAGACCCAGCAAACTCCAGCCGAGCCAGAGATGAAAAAGGCCCCCCGCGAGGATGTGGGACGATCTGCAAGAGGAGCCGAGAGTCAGAGCCTGTGTAAGACTTTCACATCCATGATGCGTTGATCACCAAAGATATGCTAGTGTGTGCATGTACCTTAGGGCTGTTTAACATCAGAGCTCTGTCATCAGACACGTGTCCACATCAGTATAGATCTGAGAGGTGATTCATAACAGAGCCCTGTCTTGATACACCTTGTTATGTGTATCGATCTGAGAGGTGTTTCACTTCAGAACCCCTTACCATATACCTTGTTATGTGTATAGATCTGTGTTTTACTTCAGAGCCCTGTCAGCACACACCTGGTCATATATATAGATCTGAGAGCGTTTTCACTTCAGCGCCCTGTCCCCGTACACCTCATTATATGTACAGATCTGAGAGGTGTTTCACTTCAGGGCCCTGTTACCATACGCTTCATTAAGGGGCTGATTATGATGTCGGTCAGAAAGGCTCCGAAAGGCATTCGGTTTGTCTGAATCTGATTCGGAACCCGCTTTTCCAACTGACTCGGAAACACATCCGACCGATTGATTGCAATAGTCAGAAAACGTTTGGTCATTCCTACTCGGTTCCGATCGACATTCGGAGAAACAGAGTCGCTCGGAGCCGAATCGTACAGGTCTAAGGACCCCGTTTCCGAATGACGTATTAGATGTCAGATTTGGACAGCCTTTCCGAATAGGTTTGTCCGACACGGATCTGCTGTCAAAATCAGACTTTGGGGGCCTGTGGCAGGCCCCCCTTCACCTGGAGACCTCCGGTTGGTGCCCGTGGGGGTCCCCATGGGTACCTTCGTTCCAACCATGCAAAGTGTGGCAGGCAGCAAGGGGTGCCTGCCACAGGGTGCAAGGTTTTCTGCAACCACCCCTTTTTTCAACGGAAGCCTGTGTTGTCAGTCAGAACACAGGCTCCCATTGAAGTCAATGGGAGTCTGGCCGAATGGTGTTCGTAAACATCATAAGTGGTCGGTCAGACTCCCCAAATCCAATTCGGTCAGAAATTATTCTGAGACCGAGTTGGTCTGAATACTTTCCGACTGACATCGTAATGAGGCTCTATGTATTTAGATCTGAGAGGTATTTCACTTCAGAGCCCTGTTACCATACACTTCATTACGGGTATAAATCTTTCCTTTCAGAGCCCTGTTACCATACACCTCGCTGTCTGTATAGATCTGACAGTGTTTCACATCAGAGCCCTGTCACCACACACCTTATTATGTGTATAGATCTGAGAGGTCTTCCACAAATGAGCCCTGTCACCACACAACTTGATATGTGTATCTATCTGAAAGGTGTTTCACATCAGAGCCCTGTCACCGCACACCTCATTATGTGTATCAATCTGAGAGGTGTTTCACATCAGAGCCCTGTCACCGCACACCTCATTATGTGTATCGATCTGAGAGGTGTTTCACATCAGAGCCCTGTCACCGCACACCTCATTATGTGTATCGATCTGAGAGGTGTTTCACATCAGAGCCCTGTCACCGCACACCTCATTATGTGTATCGATCTGAGAGGTGTTTCACATCAGAGCCCTGTCACCAGACACCTCATTATGTGTATAGATCTGAGAGGTGTTTCACATCAGAGCCCTCTCACTACACACAACTCATTATGTGTATCGATCTGAGAGGTGTTTCACATCAGAGCCCTGTCACTACACACCTCATTATGTGTATCGATCTGAGAGGTGTTTCACATCAGAGCCCTGTCACCGCACACCTCATTATGTGTATCGATCTGAGAGGTGTTTCACATCAGAGCCCTGTCACCGCACACCTCATTATGTGTATCGATCTGAGAGGTGTTTCACATCAGAGCCCTGTCACCGCACACCTCATTATGTGTATCGATCTGAGAGGTGTTTCACATCAGAGCCCTGTCACCAGACACCTCATTATGTGTATAGATCTGAGAGGTGTTTCACATCAGAGCCCTCTCACTACACACCTCATTATGTGTATCGATCTGAGAGGTGTTTCACATCAGAGCCCTGTCACTACACACCTCATTATGTGTATCGATCTGAGAGGTGTTTCACATCAGAGCCCTGTCACCACACACCTCATTATGTGTATAGATCTGAGAGGTGTTTCACATCAGAGCCCTGTCACTACACACCTCATTATGTGTATCGATCTGAGAGGTGTTTCACATCAGAGCCCTGTCACTACACACCTCATTATGTGTATCGATCTGAGAGGTGTTTCACATAAGAGCCCTGTCACCGCACACCTCATTATGTGTATCGATCTGAGAGGTGTTTCACATCAGAGCCCTGTCACTACACACCTCATTATGTGTATCGATCTGAGAGGTGTTTCACATCAGAGCCCTGTCACCAGACACCTCATTATGTGTATAGATCTGAGAGGTGTTTCACATCAGAGCCCTGTCACCAGACACCTCATTATGTGTATCGATCTGAGAGGTGTTTCACATCAGAGCCCTGTCACCAGACACCTCATTATGTGTATAGATCTGAGAGGTGTTTCACATCAGAGCCCTCTCACTACACACCTCATTATGTGTATCGATCTGAGAGGTGTTTCACATCAGAGCCCTGTCACTACACACCTCATTATGTGTATCGATCTGAGAGGTGTTTCACATCAGAGCCCTGTCACTACACACCTCATTATGTGTATCGATCTGAGAGGTGTTTCACATCAGAGCCCTGTCACCGCACACCTCATTATGTGTATCGATCTGAGAGGTGTTTCACATCAGAGCCCTGTCACCAGACACCTCATTATGTGTATAGATCTGAGAGGTGTTTCACATCAGAGCCCTGTCACTACACACCTCATTATGTGTATCGATCTGAGAGGTGTTTCACATCAGAGCCCTGTCACCAGACACCTCATTATGTGTATCGATCTGAGAGGTGTTTCGCATAAGAGCCCTGTCACCAGACACCTCATTATGTGTATAGATCTGAGAGGTGTTTCACATCAGAGCCCTGTCACTACACACCTCATTATGTGTATCGATCTGAGAGGTGTTTCACATCAGAGCCCTGTCACCAGACACCTCATTATGTGTATCGATCTGAGAGGTGTTTCGCATAAGAGCCCTGTCACTACACACCTCATTATGTGTATCGATCTGAGAGGTGTTTCACATCAGAGCCCTGTCACCAGACACCTCATTATGTGTATAGATCTGAGAGGTGTTTCACATCAGAGCCCTCTCACTACACACCTCATTATGTGTATCGATCTGAGAGGTGTTTCACATCAGAGCCCTGTCACCAGACACCTCATTATGTGTATCGATCTGAGAGGTGTTTCACATCAGAGCACTGTCACCGCACACCTCATTATGTGTATCGATCTGAGAGGTGTTTCACATCAGAGCCCTGTCACCGCACACCTCATTATGTGTATCGATCTGAGAGGTGTTTCACATCAGAGCCCTGTCACCAGACACCTCATTATGTGTATAGATCTGAGAGGTGTTTCACATCAGAGCCCTGTCACCGCACACCTCATTATGTGTATCGATCTGAGAGGTGTTTCACATCAGAGCCCTGTCACCAGACACCTCATTATGTGTATCGATCTGAGAGGTGTTTCGCATAAGAGCCCTGTCACCGCACACCTCATTATGTGTATAGATCTGAGAGGTGTTTCACATCAGAGCCCTCTCCCTACACACCTCATTATGTGTATCGATCTGAGAGGTGTTTCACATCAGAGCCCTGTCACCGCACACCTCATTATGTGTATCGATCTGAGAGGTGTTTTACATCAGAGCCCTGTCACCGCACACCTCATTATGTGTATCGATCTGAGAGGTGTTTCACATCAGAGCCCTGTCACCAGACACCTCATTATGTGTATCGATCTGAGAGGTGTTTCACATCAGAGCCCTGTCACCGCACACCTCATTATGTGTATCGATCTGAGAGGTGTTTCACATCAGAGCCCTGTCACCAGACACCTCATTATGTGTATCGATCTGAGAGGTGTTTCACATCAGAGCCCTCTCACTACACACCTCATTATGTGTATCGATCTGAGAGGTGTTTCGCATAAGAGCCCTGTCACCAGACACCTCATTATGTGTATCGATCTGAGAGGTGTTTCGCATAAGAGCCCTGTCACCGCACACCTCATTATGTGTATCGATCTGAGAGGTGTTTCACATCAGAGCCCTGTCACTACACACCTCATTATGTGTATCGATCTGAGAGGTGTTTCACATCAGAGCCCTGTCACCAGACACCTCATTATGTGTATCGATCTGAGAGGTGTTTCACATCAGAGCCCTGTCACTACACACCTCATTATGTGTATCGATCTGAGAGGTGTTTCACATCAGAGCCCTGTCACCAGACACCTCATTATGTGTATCGATCTGAGAGGTGTTTCGCATAAGAGCCCTGTCACCGCACACCTCATTATGTGTATCGATCTGAGAGGTGTTTCACATCAGAGCCCTGTCACCGCACACCTCATTATGTGTATCGATCTGAGAGGTGTTTCACATCAGAGCCCTGTCACCGCACACCTCATTATGTGTATCGATCTGAGAGGTGTTTCACATCAGAGCCCTGTCACTACACACCTCATTATGTGTATAGATCTGAGAGGTGTTTCACATCAGAGCCCTGTCACTACACACCTCATTATGTGTATCGATCTGAGAGGTGTTTCACATCAGAGCCCTGTCACCAGACACCTCATTATGTGTATCGATCTGAGAGGTGTTTCGCATAAGAGCCCTGTCACCGCACACCTCATTATGTGTATCGATCTGAGAGGTGTTTCGCATAAGAGCCCTGTCACCACACACCTTGTTATGTGTATCGATCTGAGAGTTGTTTAACTATAAACATGTTGATGTGTACTGATCGAGGTATGTCTTCCTAAATGTCTTTATATATTCATAGTCCTTGAAACCGGGACACTGCAAAACATATCTTTTACATTTCGAAGCCACGTTACTATAGGCATGCCCGGACGTCTCATACTCTGTCCTTTGGAGCTTGTTAACATGTTAACAGACCGTCTATGTGCTTGAATACTCCGTGCACATACAAATCGAAAGGACCTCCAGGCACTACCTATGACTGGAGCTAGAGAAGTTGACAGATTCTGAAATGTACACAGAAAGCAGGTCTCTAGCTGTGTGCTGAAGGTCACTGTATCTGCAATAACTTGAATGTAGGCACGTCAGGGGTTGCGTATGAAGAGAGAGACATAGGCACAAGGTGCCTTACTATGCAGACGTCTGGGAGCAGCATAGCTTTGATTCACTTTTGGGTAGGGCTGGCTGTATGCGCTTCCTTCAGGAACAGTGCATGTCCGGGAGGATTGGTGCCATTGGAATGCGTAAAGGACATTTCTAGCATTGCTTATCTGAGGAGTGTTTTCTAGCGTACCTTATCTGAGGCATGTCCTACACTCTGTGCTGCCTGTTGAAGAGGGGTCCTCCAGAGCATGCTCAGACATCGCAGGTTCGAAGGCCCTTTATATCAACATCTCTTCTCTCTTTCCAATGCAGCAGCCTTGGCGCAGCCACAGAAGGGGAGTGACCAGCCTGATCCAAGTCATTCTGCATTGAAAGGCATCTGGACTGTGCGCTTAGTCCGACTCGGTAAGACATCAAGATAATGAAGCGAACTCTTTGGCAGTGAAAGGTAGTGTTTTAGGCATTATTTGCTGGAGGGCATTGATTCATTTGAAGGTAAGAAGAGCCTTGTGCTGGAAAAGGCAGCATTCGGCCATTGGAGGGTGGCCAGTCAGGAACCAGTAAAGCTAGGTTGTTGGTGGTAGCTACGTTATTGACAAACACAAAGAGATGATGGACGGAGCCCCGAAACCTTTCAGACACTCACCCCCAGTCACAGATCTGAGTTGAATCCATCATTGTTCTTTAGCTCACTTCGCCACCTCAGTTCAGACCCAGCTATGTGCAAATCAGTCTTGACCCTGTGCCTCATGGAAACAGTCCAGCCCAAACTGCCAAGCCAGGTCTTCCCTGGACCGGAAACAAGCATCCTGGGACCGGTTTCGGGGTAACAGCCCTCATCAGCCAGGATAGCTTGACTCCAGTGGCAAAGTGAGCAAGGGACCCACGTCTGAAATTACCCTGCCAACTTAGGGTGAACGAAGCAAACACAAGGAGATGATGGACGGAGCGCTGAAACTTTTCAGATACTCAGCCCCAGTCACAGATCTGGGTTGAATCCATCATCATTCTTTAGCTCACTTCGCCACCCCAGTTCAGAAACAGCTATATGCAAATCAGTCTTGACACTGTGCCTCATGGGAACAGTCCAGTTAGCAGGGTATGCCCAGACGTGGGTCCCATGCTCACTCCACCACTGGATTCAAGCTAGCCTGGCTGATGAGGGATGTTACCCAGAAACCGGTCCCAGGATGCTTGTTTCCGGTTCAGGGAAGACCTGGCTTGGCAGTTCGGGCTGGACTGTTCCCATGAGGCACAGGGTCAGACTAATATGCATATAGCTGTGTCTGAACTGGGGTGGCGAAGTGAGCTAAAGAATGATGATGGATTCAACCCAGATCTGTGATTGGGGGTGAGTGTCTGAAAAGTTTCAGCGCTCCGTCCATCATCTCCTTGTGTTTGCTTAGCTAGATTATTGGCGACATTGGTCTCGGGGGCGTTCAAATATAGCCTGTTTTGAGAATCTACCTCAGATGCACGATAACGCAACAGCTGCCAGAGGTAGTGATTGCCGTGATGTGAACCAGTGGGCTTTCTGTGCACATATTGTTGCAGATGTTATTAGCATCTTCTTGATCACCTCGACCCAAAGGTCATGAGGTGTCTTTGATTGTTTTGACCTCACTTCGAATTGGTTCAAGGAATAGAGCATCTCTTAAGAACATTGATAGATTACTCAACACGCTTGTCCTTAATTGAATAATGTAGAAAAGATGCATCTCTTGCAGATTTGTTTTGAGTCAGAACTTATGCCTTAAGATTTATTTAATGTGATGAGGTGAGTCTATTCAGGCGAGGATTCATGTGATACGATGAGGTGAGTCCGTTCAGGGGATGATTCATGTAATTCAATGAGGTGAGTCCATTCAGGGGATGATTCATGTAATTCAATGAGGTGAGTCCATTCAGGGGATGATTCATGTAATTCAATGAGGTGAGTCCATTCAGGCGATGATTCATGTAATATGTTGATGTGAGTCCGTTCATGTGATGATTCATGTGATACGATGAGGTGAGTCAGTTCAGGCGATGATTCATGTGATACGATGAGGTGAGTCCGTTTAGGCGATGATTCATGTAATACGATGAGGTAATTCTGCTGAGGCGATGATTCATGTTATACTATGAGGTGAGACCGTTCAAGCGATGATTAATGTAATACGATGAGGTGAGTCTCTTCAGATGATGATTAATGTGATTCAATGAGGTGAATCAGTTCAAGCGATGATTAATGTAATACAATGAGATGAGTCCGTTCAGGTGATGACTCATATAATACGATGAGGAGAGTCCGTTCATGCAACGATTCATGTAATACCTCCTCTGGTATCTCCGTGTGTCTGGTCCGATCATCATCTGATTCGATTTACTCTTCGATGTATTCTTTCTCCTAAACCCCAACTAATTGAGAATCAATTGTCCAGAAATTGGAGAGGAGCAGACATGGACCATTTTCGGACTTGCCTAATGAGCACCTCCCCCTCTACATTAGAAGACTTTCAGACCCAGGCAGAGAGCATTAAACTATGGTTGAAGTTGGCCAGTGATCATGTCGCCGCCCTCAAAAAAACTAAGACCGTGAGACCTCACGACGCTCAACGGTGGTTCTCGGAAGATCTTAAATTAAAGAAACTTGAACATAGGCAAGCAGAACGCCAATGGCGTCGTCACTACCTCCCAGATAAAAAAGTCCTATTTAGTCCTGATGAAAGAATAACTAACTATTCCTCGCAAAAAATTATTAATGCATCTAATAAATCCAAAGAGATTTTCTCTATAGTTTACTAACTTTCAAAACCTGATAGTCACGCCAAAACCTGTCCCTTCTCAATCTCTATGTGACTCTCTTAATTCATATTTTATAGAGAAGATAGCCACCATCAAGGCTAGTATCTCTTCTGTGGTCAGTGCTCATCATGACCCTAATAGCGATCTAAGCCCACATCGTCTTTCTTTACCGAATCCCTCCTATTTCGGAGGAGACTTTTTTGAATTTATTAAATAAGGTCACTTTGGGCTCTCCCTTGGACTGTTGTCCCCCTCATATTCTTCGGGAAGCCTTCAATATATGCCCAGACTCTCCCAGATCATTTATGAATAACTAGCTTGAGCATGGTATTGTCCCGGATTCTTTTAAAAGGGCTGAAATTATTCCAATCTTGAAGAAACTGGGCACCGACCTGTCGGTTCTCAGCATCTATCGCCCCATCTCTTTGCTGCCCTATCTGGGAAAGGTTTTAGAGACCCATGTAGCTAACTGCCTGAGCTCTTTTGTTGAACACTTCCAGGTCTTAGACACTCACCAGGCCGGCTTTAGACCTGCACACTCAACCGAGTAAGTCATCCTTACTGTTATGGATGTGCTCAGAGAGGGGGCGGACATCCTGGATCTCACAGCAGCTTTTGACACGGTCGATCATGGTATCTTGATCGACCGTGTCAGCAATGCTGGAATTCAGGGTCTGGCTCTGAAGTGGCTTTCCTCCTTTCTGAGCAATTGGTCCCAAGCGGTACGCCTTGCCAATTTCTCTTCCAACAAAAGAGATATTACATGTGGGGTTCCTCCGGTGTCTTCTCTTTCCCCACTCCTTTTTAATCTTTATCTACTTCCTTTCATTCATTCATTGAGGAAAAGGAATGTTGGAATTTTTAACTACGCAGACGATCTTCAGCTGGTGTTTAATGTTAATTCCTCTCCCTCATCTGAGTCCAACATTCAAGACACGATGGTTTTTATAAGTGACTGGATGAACAAAAACCAGTTGAAGTTGAACCCGGATAAAACTGAGCTGATTCTAACTGGTGGCTCAGCAAATCCATGGCATTCTAATTTTTGGCCCCCTAAACTTGGTAATCCCCCTGTGCCAGCTGCCTCGTCTAAGAGTCTGGGGATCATTATCAGTAATGACTTGTCTATGAAGGCTCAGATCAACTCGGTCGTCTCCGCTCGATTCTTTCAGCTGCGCAGACTCAAGAAGATCAGTAGATTCTTGAGCAGGGAAGCTATGATTCTGGCCACTCTAGCTCTAGTGAGCTCTCGCTTGGATTATGCCAACTCACTGTATGTCGGCATACCAACTAAGGCGCCTCCAACTAGTTCGGAACCAGGCGGCCAGGCTGATCTTTCATCAGCCTAAATGGCATCATGTTAGCCCATCAATGAAAAGCCTTCATTGGCTTCCAGTGAGCAAGCGCTGTGCTTTTAAGATGGGTTGCACCATTTTTAAAGCACTACATTGTAACGGTCCGGTTTTTATTTCGGCCCGCTTGCACCGCTATACTCCCTCTCGTAATCTTAGATCCTCTCACTTGAATCTGTTGGAAGTTCCTTCAGCCAAGCGAAAGAAGCATGGCGGACTAAGGTTCTCTGTCCTTCCTCTGCAATTTTGGAACTCCCTCCCGGCGGAGATCAGGTCTTTGACTTCTCTTGCCCAGTTCAGGAAACAGTTAAAGACTTGGTTGTTCATTCAAGCATACACTGATTAAAGCAAACCCCCTGCCATTGCCGCAATCCTTATCTGAGCGCCAAGAAACCGTTGGTGTATGTGCCCTTAAAAAATGCTTTTAACATAACATACGATGAGGTGAGTCCGTTCAGGCGAGGATTCATGTAATACGATGAGATGAGTCAGTTCAGGGGATGATTAATGTAATACGAAGAGGTGAGTCCGTTCAGGCGAGGATTCATGTAATACGATGAGGTGAGTCAGTTCAGGCGAGGATTCATGTAATACGATGAGATGAGTCAGTTCAGGCGAGGATTCATGTAATACGATGAGATGAGTCAGTTCAGGGGATGATTAATGTAATACGATGAGATGAGTCAGTTCAGGCGAGGATTCATGTAATACGAAGAGGTGAGTCCGTTCAGGCGAGGATTCATGTAATACGATGAGGTGAGTCCGTTCAGGCGAGGATTCATGTAATACGATGAGGTGAGTCCGTTCAAGTGATGATTCATGTAATACGATGAGGTGAGTCCGTTCGGGCGAGGATTCATGTAATACGATGAGGTGAGTCCGTTCAAGCGATGATTCATGTAATATGATGAGGCGAGTCCATTCGGGCGATGATTCATGTAATACGATGAGGTGAGTCCGTTGATGTGATGATTAATGTAATATGATGAGGTGAGTCCGTTTGGGCGATGATTCATGTAATACAATGAGGTGAGTACTTTCAGGCGATGATTCATATGATACGATGAGGTGAGTCCGTTCAAGCCATGATTCATGTAATACGATGAGGTGAGTCCGTTCAAGTGATGATTCATGTAATACGATGAGGTGAGTCCGTTCGGGCGAGGATTCATGTAATACGATGAGGTGAGTCCGTTCGGGCGAGGATTCATGTAATACGATGAGGTGAGTCCGTTCAAGTGATGATTCATGTAATACGATGAGGTGAGTCCGTTCGGGCAAGGATTCATGTAATACGATGAGGTGAGTCCGTTCGGGCGATGATTCATGTAATACGATGAGGTGAGTCTGTTCAAGTGATGATTCATGTAATACGATGAGGTGAGTCCGTTCAAGTGATGATTCATGTAATACGATAAGGTGAGTCCGTTCAAGCGATGATTCATGTAATACGATGAGGTGAGTACTTTCAGGCGATGATTCATGTAATACGATGATATAGTTCTGTTCAGGCGATGATTCATGTTATACGATGAGGTGAGTCCGTTCAGGCGATGATTCATGTAATACGATGAGGTGAGTCCGTTCGGGCGATGATTCATGTAATACGATGCGGTGAGTCTGTTCAAGTGATGATTCATGTAATACGATGAGGTGAGTCCGTTCAAGTGATGATTCATGTAATACGATAAGGTGAGTCCGTTCAAGCGATGATTCATGTAATACGATGAGGTGAGTACTTTCAGGCGATGATTCATGTAATACGATGATATAGTTCTGTTCAGGCGATGATTCATGTAATACGATGAGGTGAGTCCGTTCAGGCGATGATTCATGTAATACGATGAGGTGAGTCTGTTCGGGCGAGGATTTATGTAATACGATGAGGTGAGTCCGTTCGGGCGAGGATTCATGTAATACGATGAGGTGAGTCCGTTCAAGTGATGATTCATGTAATACGATGAGGTAAGTCCGTTCGGGCGATGATTCATGTAATACGATGAGGTGAGTCTGTTCAAGTGATGATTCATGTAATACGATGAGGTGAGTACTTTCAGGCGATGATTCATGTAATACGATGATATAGTTCTGTTCAGGCGATAGCTTCCAGCAGATGAGAGGAATCTCTGAAAAGTGGCTTACTGGGGGTGAGTAGACACAGAATATTAAAAGAGCCAGGAAATATATGTAAAGTAGGAAAGCATAGAAATGAGATCCGAGCCTAGGAGTCTGAAGCACAGACTCAGTTGGGCAGTAATTTCAGAAAGAATGAGAGCAGGTGTCTTCGAAGCGGCTTATTCTCATCAGTTGTAATATTGATAGATTCAGCGACGGGTGGGGCGGGCAGACAAGTGCTTTGGAAGTTACGATTAGACATAGTATTGGGATGCAGTTTTGACATCAGAGATAAGGATGGACAGCTTGTCTCTGAAGGGACCAGGCCAGCTTTGAAATGTGTTCCAAGGCCACAGACATGGTTCTGCGAGACGACAGTGACAGGTCGTTGTAGGTGATATTTCTGTTGTGCTGGGGGTGAGAGGCAGAAGAAAGTGTAATAAGAATTGAACCTCTGAAGGTAACGAAAGCTCATAAACTCGACTCTGAAAATACCCCATTCGTGTACATCAAAAGGCTACAGAAAGCAGCTGAGGGGCTGAGACTTAAAAAAAAAAAAGCTTAGTGGTAAGAAGGTGTCCTCTCCTACCCCCAGCACTCTTGTAAGTGTGGGCAATAGACGCGGAGCCTGAGCGGTAGTGACGTGCAGGCTGGGTTATGCCTATGGGGATGGCGTGGAGGCTGGACGCCTGGCTACTGTTTGTAGAGAGCAGTGAAAACGAGCAATTGTGGGAAAGCTTTTAAGATGGTGAAAGGATATGAAATTAGCTCGGAGAAACAATGCATTTTGGCAATAACTATATTACAATGAGCGAACTGCTGTTTAATAGACTGGTATTAATTATTGGTGTTCAACAGAATAAACACAATACAGATGTGCATTCTACACAAACGGATCTCTGCCTTTCTGAATATTACACGGCAGATGTGCCTGGTTTGCAGATGTGAGCTGAATTCTATTACATTGTATATTCATGCATGAAAGCATGCTAGGAATGACAGCAACTCTCATCTCAGCCTGGATGGCCGTGGTCACGGTGGTGTCCGCCCTGTGCTCAAACCGCGGACATTTGTAAAATGAGAACGAATATATGGGAATACCTGAAATGATCTTTGACAAACCTCAGTAATGAGCAAATGCAATGGATGTCAATGGTCTGATGCCGCCTGGAAGAGGAATCCGTGGGGATCTACCATTCTACCCCCGCTCTTGGTTCACCAAGTGTTGGAGCACTGGACCTGAGGAGCTGTATGTACAATTCACAGTTACATATATATATATTCACTGAAAAAACCATAGGTTTCACACATGTTATAGTTAGCTGGACATTTTACTCATAAAAAACCAATGAAATTTCCCCGTTATAGTTAGTGCAGGCAACTATAACTCACGCGACCGCAATCCTCTGCTGATGCCAATACTGTATTTAGACACTTATTTGCCCATGTCTTCTTCCATTAAATTTTAGCTATACATATATTACAAATATTTTTTTTTCATAAAGACACATATGTCATCAGCAGAGGATTGCGGTCGCGTGAGTTATAGTTGCTTGCACTAACTATAACGGGGGAATTTCATTGGTTTTTTATGAGTAAAATGTCCAGCTAACTATAACATGTGTGAAACCTATGGTTTTTTCAGTGAATTTGCAAGGTTTTTTAAATGCTAATTCCTAACTATAACGTGTGTGAAACCTATGGTTTTTTCAGTGAATTTGTACGGTTTTTTAAATGCTAAGTTACTTTACGCCGTTCGTGGCGTGCGCGCCCACTTAACGCAGTTCGTTCCGTGCGCGCACGGTGCGCTTCGCGCACCGCGCACCCACTTTACGCAGTTAGTGCCGTGCACGCACGGTGTGCCCACGTTACGCTGGATGGGCCATGTACGCACAATGCGCTTCGCGCACCGTCCGCTCACGGAGGACATATTATGTACTTCGTTGTGAAAGGTAATCGAATAAATGTTCCGTTTTATGATATGCCATGCACAAAAGGTGTCCTACGGGCACCTTTTGCACACGGGGGTGGGAAAGTGTGGATACTTTTTTTTTTATAATTATTTTTTACCGTACGCGTACGGTAAGCGTAATCGGCGTTTTTTCGAAAAAAATTTACATTCAATTTTTGGCCTTGGGGGTTCTTTTGGGACACCTTGAACAATGCTAGGTGGTTGGGAGCTGTCTAACCTGCCCCTTTACATGTTTTCACCCTTTGTTTTTCCTCCACCCCTCAGAGTGCGAGAGAGAAAATGGCGGCCGCCGCTTCCTGGTTTCGACCGATTCGAATGTTTACTAAGATCTAACAGCCAATCAGAATCGCACTCGCGCACGGCACCGTACGCGTACGGTAAGCTTACCGTAAGCGCACGGTAAGCGCACCGTAAGCTGCCACAGATATATATATTGATTTAAATGCTATTTTCTCAGGAACTACTGAACAGATTTACACCAGACCTACAAAAGGCACTTCCTTGAACTGTAGACTACCTCTCTGCCAAATTTCAAGTAACTCTGTTCGGGCTGTAGCTGTGTCTAAAGGTCCTATGGAAAAATGCATGGGAAAAAACGCGTTTTGGGACCCCCCTTTTTTCTCAGCCCCCGCTTGACGAATCCCCCCGAGACTTTCAGGGTAGGAGCGGAGCGTAGCGCCCCATTAGTTTTGAAAATTTCGCGAGGATTCGTCGACCGGCGCCAAAGTTATTCCAAATAGAATGTTGCGGTTTTCCTATGGAAACAGGGTCCTAACTATAACTACCTACTGGCGACCGCCAGTAGGTAATACAACTTGTATAAGAGTAACAGGAATATGTATAGATCTCCATTTGGTTCTGTAAAGAATGAAATTACTAGGGCCTCTCTTTGTAAGCCGAGGCGCGCCCCTCTAAGCCTCTCTCGCATTGATCCCTTCTTGACGATCTATTTCGTCTCCCTTACCTGCTCTGAGCTCCACCAATCACGAGATCCGCAGCTCAGGTGTACATTGCCCCCGTCGATGACCAGGTGAAGGGCGCTGAAGGACTCCAGCATTGTTTGAGGTTCAGACAAGAAGTCGACTTTAATGCTCCTCTCCGCTCTGCTCTTCCAAAGAACTATAGCGCTCTAAATCTTCTGTCAAGCGGTTCCCCCTGGCATGAATCCTTAGCAAGCGTAGCCTTTCTTCACTCCAAGCCGATACACTGAGCACCACTAGATTGGGGATAAGCAGTGGAAGCAGGAAATGCTGCCGTATCAAACGCTTCTTCAATCAAGTTTCTTGTAAAGCGCGACTACTCCCCCGTTAGGGTCTCAAGGCGCTGAAGGGGAGGGGGTGGGTCTGCGCTTCATTCGAAGAGCCTGGTCATGAGGTCCTTCCTGAGTGCGGCAACGATGGTGATTGCCTGAGGTGCAGAGGCAGGGAGTTCCAGGTCTTGAGGTCCTTCCTGAAGTGCGGCAGTGATGGTGATTGCCTGAGGTGCAGAGGCAGGGTGTGCCAGGTCTTGAGGTCCTTCCTGAAGTGCGGCAGTGATGGTGATTGCCTGAGGTGCAGAGGCCGGGTGTGCCAGGTCTTGAGGTCCTTCCTGAATTGAGGCGTCGATGGTGATTGCCTGAGGTGCAGAGGCAGGGAGTTCCAGGTCATGAGGTCCTTCCTGAGTGCGGCAGCGATGGTGATTGCCGGAGGTGCAGAGGCCGGTTGTGCCAGGTCTTGAGGTCCTTCCTGAATTGAGGCGTCGATGGTGATTGCCTGAGGTGCAGAGGCAGGGAGTTCCAGGTCATGAGGTCCTTCCTGAGTGCGGCAGCGATGGTGATTGCCGGAGGTGCAGAGGCCGGGTGTGCCAGGTCTTGAGGTCCTTCCTGAATTGAGGCGTCGATGGTGATTGCCTGAGGTGCAGAGGCAGGGTGTGCCAGGTCTTGAGGTCCTTCCTGAAGTGCGGCAGTGATGGTGATTGCCGGAGGTGCAGAGGCCGGGTGTGCCAGGTCTTGAGGTCCTTCCTGAATTGAGGCGCCGATGGTGATTGCCTGAGGTGCAGAGGCAGGGAGTTCCAGGTCATGAGGTCCTTCCTGAGTGCGGCAGCGATGGTGATTGCCGGAGGTGCAGAGGCAGGGAGTTCCAGGTCTTCGCAGCGAGGCAGGAAAAGGAGCTTTTCATAAAAGAACTGGTATTTGGGCAGTTTGAGCGGTTACTGATCTGGTCGTCAAGACGCACGGAAAGTTGGAGAGAGTCTTACGCTACATTGAGTTAACATTGCTGTTGTATGAACGTTCAAGCGTAGACTCGTACGTTAATGCCTGCGACGGCTCCATAATGAGGAACTGGGAAAAGTATGGAAAAGGCGCCAGAGAGGCTCCACCGAGAGGGTTTCCTCCACTGTTCTTTCAAAGTGACTCCATAGTAAGTAATAGTTGCACATAAATGTGAGTGCAGGATTCCACCCGTGCAGTGTCTGCTCTTGCTTCCCAACATTGACATGATATTTACAAGGGAAATGTATAGCACCTCCTTCTTGTATAGTTGTCTGATGACTGTCACAAGGTTCAGACACATCCATGGCCTTGGTACCGCATGCACCGCTTGTGGCACCTGCTGGATCGTACCATTCCATTCCATTCAATTGGATACCTCATTTCGTCACCTTTGCTGCAGTAACCGTTCCTGTAAGATCAAGTGTATTTTGCGCTTTTAGCCTGATATCCTGGTTTGCAGCACAATTCTCAGGCTCTTAGTGGGTTGGTGACGCTGGTCCTTCTTTGAAGAAGGAGAAGCAAGGAATATTGTGTTGTTGTTTTTCTGGGAATAATTGTGTATAATTATTGCTCAATGCTTATCTTATAGAGACGCTGCTCAACAGAGTTTGACGCAGTAGGTAAAGTTACTTTTTTTTTTTATTTGTTAATTGGCGGTTTGATATACCATCAGTCACACTGGTTGATATCAGAGTTCCTTACATTGGAGTAACGCTCAAATCTGATAGAAACTTCTAGCCGCAGATTCCTTACCTTAGAATATTCTCCAGGCATCAGACTGGATACTGACATGTTCGAGAGCAGTACACCTGCATGCCAATAGGGGGCATCGTCTGCACGGAAGCTATCCCAGTATGCTAACGACAGTTCTTTGCTTTCCACGCCCGTCAACACCAATCCAGAGAAGTGCTACTCCCAGTCTTTTTCGACTGACCTTTTTTAACGTTTTGTCGAGAGTTTTTCGAGACTTTGTCTCCTTGTGCATTAAGGATGTCTGCTAGGAAGGCTGGTTTCAAATGTCAGTGACGGACCCACATTGGGTGCGCCTCTGGTGCTTGGAGTGCAACCACGATGCTAACACCTGTGTTGACTGCCATGCCATGCACCCCAAGGCTTTGAGGGAGCGTTCCCTCAAGCTCCTTGCTGCTTGATGCTGCTACGCTCACGATCTCGGTCGAGAGGTAGGTCCAGAGATCAGTCAAGGAGCCACTCCAAGCACTTGTTGTCACGGTCGTCAGGAAAATCAGGTAAGTCCCACCGGCACTAGACATGCAAGAAGTCAGAGAGATCTTCAACTTCACCACAGCTGCTGAAGTCATCTGGCGAGGCAGCGTCAGCAGTCGAGGCCTAGCTATGTGGTGCAGCCTGTTTCTGGATCATCTCCGCACCTCCCAGAGTTTCCGGGAACTAGAGCACCCCCCGCCAAGCTATGCAAGTTTTATCAGGCCAAGCACCTCCTATTTGGGCGGCCTGTCCCTGCTGCAGCACCTTTGGGCCCTGCAGACTCAGGAGGACCCTTTCTTGTCTTCCACTGTCTGGTTCGCCTCCGGCGCCAGTCAAGCCCTGTGGATTCGTAGCGATGCCGGTCGAGCCACTTCGACCTTCTCCGACGTCTGCTCCAGTGCTGACGCCATCCACATCGTCATCGCCGACTCGGAAACAGAGCAGCGCTGGCAGCGGACACACTCCCCATGACGGAACCAGTGCCTTATGCATATGATAGGCCTGGTTTGGAGAACGAATGGGAGGGGTCTGCAGACCCTTATGGGTACCAGTTAGAAGAGACGGAGGACAACTGGCCCGAGGATCTGGCACTTGCTAGTGGACTGGACACCTCCCCAGACACTGGCCGGGTCTCCCCATACCGTGGCTACAGAGGAGGGGGACTCTTTTGCAGTTGTGGTGTGAAGGGCGGCTGAGGTCTTGGACCTTATGCTACCCTCAATCAATCAATCAATCAATCAATGTATTTGTAAAGCGCGCTACTCACCCGGAGGGTCTCAAGGCGCTAGGGGAAGGGGGTCCGCTACTGCTCGAACAGCCAGGTCTTGAGATGCTTCCTGAAGGAGAGGTGGTCTTGGGTGAGGCGGAGGTGGATGGGGAGGGAGTTCCATGTCTTGGCTGCCAGGTAGGAGAACGATCTTCCTCCCATGGTGGCTCTTCGAATGCGTGGAACGGCGGCGAGGGCGTGGCTGGAAGATCGTAGCTGGCGGGTGAGAGTATAGAAGATCAGGCGGTTGTTGAGGTACCTGGGGCCCAGGTTGTGGAGGGCTTTGTGTGCGTGGGTGAGCAGTCGGAACGTGATTCTCTTGCTGACGGGGAGCCAGTGAAGGTCTTTCAGGTGTCCGGAGATGTGGCTGTGTCGGGGGATGTCTAGGATGAGTCTTGCGTAGGCGTTCTGGATGCGTTGAAGTCTTTTCTGTTGTTTGGCTGTGGTTCCGGTGTAGAGGGTGTTGCCGTAGTCCAAACGGCTGGTGACGAGTGCCTGGGTTACTGTCTTCCTGGTTTCGGTGGGGATCCATCGGAAGATCTTTCGGAGCATGCGTAGGATGTTGAAGCATGATGATGAGACGGCGTTGACTTGTCTGGTCATCGAGAGGGAGGAGTCCAGGATGAAGCCCAGGTTGCGTGCGTGGTCTGTTGGTTTGGGTGCGCTGCCCAGGGCGGGGGGCCACCAGGAATCGTCCCAAGCGGAGGGTGATGGTCCGAGGATGAGGACTTCCATTTTGTCGGAGTTCAGTTTCAGGCGGCTGTTAGTCATCCACTCGGCTACGTCTTTCATCCCTTCGTGTAGGTTGGTTCTGGCGGTGGTTGGGTCATTGGCGAGGGAGAGGATCAGCTGGGTGTCGTTGGCGTAAGAGATGATGTTGAGGTTGTGTCGGCGTGCGATGGCTGCGAGGGGGCTCATGTAGACGTTGAAGAGGGTGGGGCTGAGTGATGATCCTTGTGGTATGCCGCAAATGACTTCGGTGGCCTCGGATCTGAACGGGGGGAGGCGAACTCTCTGGGTTCTTCCGGCGAGGAATGAGATGATCCACTCCAGGGCCTTCTCTTGGATTCCGATGTTGCGGAGGCGCTGCACCAAGGTGCGGTGGCAGACAGTATCGAATGCTGCGGAGAGGTCTAGGAGGATGAGGGCCGCTGTTTTCCCGTTGTCGAGCATGGTTCGGATGTCATCAGTGGCTGCGATGAGGGCGGTCTCGGTGCTGTGGTTGGCTCTGAAACCGGACTGTGAGTGGTCGAGGGATCCGTTCGTCTCGAGGAAGGTAGCAAGCTGTCTGTTGACGGTCTTCTCGATGACTTTGGCGGGGAACGGGAGGTTTCTTCAGGAGGGCGCTGAGTTCGGCATGCTTCCAGCTCTCCGGGAAGGTGGCAGTGTTGAAGGAGCAGTTGATGATGTCCCGGAGTTGGGGTGCGATGACGGAGTCGGCCTTGTTGAAGATGTGGTGGGGGCATGGGTCGGTTGGTGATCCGGAGTGGATAGTGTTCATCGTGCGGATGGTGTCTTCGGTGCTGACCGGGGTCCAGGCGCGGAGGGTGGTGGTGGGGGGCGTCGGTTCGGTGGTTGGGTGCGTGGGCTGAGCGCCGAAGCTGTTGTGTATGTCGGCGATCTTGCGGTGAAAGAACGAGGCCAGTGAGTCGCAGAGGTCTTGTGAGGGAGTGATGTCGTTGTTTTCGGCTCTGGGGTTGGAGAGCTCTTTGACGATGTTGAAGAGTTCCTTGCTGTTGTGTGCGTTGTTGTCCAGTCGTTCCTTGAATGCTGTCCTCTTGGTGGTGTGGATCAGCTGGTGGTGTTTGCGGGAAGCTTGCTTGAGGGTGTTCATGTTGTCTGTAGTCGGGCTTTTTTGCCAGGCTTTCTCGAGGGTGCGGCAGTTCTTCTTGGAGTTCTTGAGGTCGTCGTTGAACCAAGGGGCTGTCTTGCATCTGGTCCTGTTGGGATGGTTTTTCAGGGGTGCGAGGTCGTTGGCGCAGTTGGTGATCCACTGTGAGAGGTTGTTGGCTGCTTGGTTAGGGTCCGTTGAGCTGGCGGGAGGGTTCTGGCTCAGTGCTGTGGAGAGCTGGTCGGAGGTGATCTTGTTCCAGCTCCTGCGGGGAGCCTGTTGCTGGTGGTGGTGAGTCGTAGTTCTTCTGAAGCTGAAGTGGACGCAGCTGTGGTCTGTCCAGTGGAGTCCGGTGGCGTGGCTGAAGGTGATGTGCTTGCTGGAGGAGAAGACTGGGTCAAGCGTGTGTCCGGTGTAATGTGTGGGGGTGTTCACCAGTTGCTTGAGTCCGAGGTTGTCCAGTAGGGTGGTGGTGTTGTTGTCGCTGTTGTTCTCCAGGTGGAAGCTGAGGTCTCCTAGGAGGATGTAGTCAGCGGAGGGGAGGGCGTGTGGGCTGATGAAGTCAGCGATGTCTTCACTGAATTGTGTGCGGGGTCCTGGGGGTCTGTAGATGAGGGTGCCTCTGAGTGTGGTCTTGGGGTCGGTGTGAATCTGGAAGTGAAGATGTTCGGCGGCTGTGAGGGTGTCGTCGGAGTTGGTCGTGATGCGGATGGTGTTCTTGTGGACGATGGCGATGCCACCTCCAGTCTGGTTGATGCGGTCCCTCCGGGTGATCTTGTATCCGTCCGGGATGGCGATGGCGATGTCGGGTGCTGAGGAGGCGTTCATCCATGTTTCCGTGAGGAAGGCTACGTCTGGAGATGTGGTGTCGAGCAGGTTCCAGAGTTCTACGGCGTGCCTGTGGACGGAGCGGGTGTTGAGCAGGATGCACTTCAGATGGTTGCTGCTGGTGTTTGGCTTGGCGGGTGTCGTACGGGTCCGGATGCAGGAGAATTTGCAGGACTGGCAGGTGAAGGGTCCGTGGGTGCGTCTTGGGGCTGCGCGGCAGCAGTCCGGGATGCGGCCGGTGTTGAGTGCAATGAGGGTGGCGGCATCATAGGTCTGGCGGGTGGGCTGGCATCTGCGGGGGCCAGGGGGTCCGGCGCTGGGCGCGGGCCAGGCGCGGACGGGCGCAGACGGGCTTGCCTTAGGCGCGCGTCCACTGCGCGGCCGCTGCGCGGCCTCCATATGAGTGGGAGAGGGAGGAGCAGCTGGGAGGTGGGAGCGGGGCGGCCAATAGGGTGAGAGTGGGCGGAGCTACGGGACGCGGTGGCGGGAATCGGGCAGCGAGGGACGGGAACAGGAGAAAAGGGAGCACTACTGGGCAACAATGTGGAGGTAAAACGAGGGCACAAAGGAGGCACAAGGGGGTAAAAGTCACAAAAGAAGTCACAAAAGTCACAAAAGAAGGCAGGCAGGCAGGCACTCACACGGGTACAAAAAAGAGAAGGGGGCACTGGCACTCGGCAGGCAGTCGGTCTTGAGCAGCGGCAGCGGCAAGCGTCACACAGGGGGCTACGTGGCGGTGAGGGGAGCGACCTGCCTGGTGAACAGGGTCAAAGGTCGCTCTCTCTACCGCTGCGCGGCCCCTATATGAGTGGGAGAGGGAGGGAGGAGCAGCTGGGAGGTGGGAGCGGGGCGGCCAATAGGGTGAGAGTGGGCGGAGCTACGGGACGCGGTGACGGGAATCGGGCAGCGAGCGAAGGGAACAGGAGAAAAGGGAGCACTACTGGGCGACAATATGGAGGTAAAACGAGGGCACAAAGGAGGCACAAGGGGGTAAAAGTCACAAAAGTCACAAAGGAAGGCAGGCAGGCAGGCACTCACACGGGTACAAAAAAGAGAAGGGGGCACTGGCACTCGGCAGGCAGTCAGTCTTGAGCAGCGGCAGCGGCAAGCGTCACACAGGGGGCTGCGTGGCGGTGAGGGGAGCGACCTGCCTGGTGAACAGGGTCAAAGGTCGCTCAGTGGCAGTCAAGGCAAATGTCTTGAAGGAGGTGTTTCAACCGAGAGTTTCCCCCACAGAACCATTAATTCCATTTTATGAAGCCATTACGGATATCCCGCTCGGGGCCTGGTACAAGACCTGCACAAGGGCTTCTGTGCATAGGACAATTGCCTGCCACCATCGCCTGCCTGAGAGGACCACGGTTTCTTCACCCAACACCCACCCCAGATAGTCTGATGGCTCAAGTTTCTACCTCCAAAGTTCACCACAGCGCATATCCTTCCACTCCACTAGACAGTGAATCCAAAAGGCTGGATACTTTGAGGGAGAGGATGATCTCTTCCACCAGCCTGGCACTGCGGTCGGTGAACACCCATGCCTCTTGGGCAGATACTCCCAGAGTATGTGGGACTCGGTTGCACAAGTACTGCCTTGGTCTCAGAGGAGGCCTGAGCCATACTCTCTCAACCAGATGCTGATGGGAGGGATGCAGCCAAGTTTACTACACAATTTGGGCTGGATACGACCGACTCCCTGGGCACAGAGGGTTCATCGTCATTGGCCCATAGGCTAAGAACCGCTGTTTTTTCGGGGGATATCCAGGTCTTGCTCATGGACATGCCCTTTGATGGCTCTCTGTGGTTTGATGAGAAGGTGGACTCTGTGATTTTGGAACAGCAGAGCTACAGCGAGGTTCTTGGGCCTTCCTATGACCCACGACAACCCTAGTCCACCTTCCGCCCCTTCTAACCATGTCTGTTCACGCTCAGCCACCCAGACAGCAAAACACACAATCGTTTTGTGTCCTGAGGATGGGGCTTCCACAGACCATGTGGCCAGGGTCGAGCCAGTCCACCACCCGCTCACCCCCTCAGCACCCACCCACCCACCATCAGCAGTTGCAGCCTCAAACCCATTTTTAGTATGCCCTCTGACCATATCATGGGCATCCAGTGGGTGGCAGAATACACAATCAGCTGCATAGTGGACATCAATAGCATCCGACCATTGGGTTTTGCAGTGCGTCTAGAGGGGCTACTCCCTCACTTCTGTGACCACCCCCGTCCCATGCCACCTACTTATGACGCGTTAACTCTCGTGGCCAATGGAACTATAGAGAAGGTGCCGGCATCAGAAGGAGGTTGCTATTCCCGCTACTTTCTGGTGTCCAACGACAGAGGACTTTGCCCTATTTTAGACCTGCACCTTCTCAATGTCTTCCTGAAAAAAGAAAAATTTGAAATGCTCACACACGCACAAGCCCTGTCCGCCCTGTGACCAGGAGGCTGGATGGTATCGCTGGACTTGCAGGACACTTATTTTCACATCCCTGTCCTGCCTACCCACAGGCTCTACCTGCGGTTCTCTATAGGCTAAAAGTACTTTCAGTTTGCCATGCTCCCCTTTGGCCTTACCAGTGCCTTTTTTAGGTGTTCATGAAAGTGATGGCAGTGGTTGCAGCCCATCACGAAGTTCAGGGATTCCAGTCTTTCCCTACCTCGATGATTGACTGTTGAAGGCAGCCTTGCACCAGGCAGCCATCTCCCACTTCCAGACTACAGCGAACCTTCTGCACTCTCTGGGGTTCACTTTCAACGTGCCTCAATCACACCTTGATACAGTGCAGTTTCTGGCCTATCCTCTCAAGGGGCAAGTCTAGGAAATTCAGGTTATGATACCAATGTTTTAGCCTCAATCCTTTATTTCAGTGAGACTGACTCTGAGGCTGTTGGGTCTCATAGCCTCTTCCATCCTTCTTGTGACACATGCCAGATGTCATATGTGGGCTCTGCAGTGGGACCTGAAGTTCCAGTAGGCACAGCATCAGGGGGATCTCTCTGACATGGTCCAGATCTTGAAGGGAACTGCAAAAGACCTGCAATGGTGGCTGACGAACCATGATTGGGTCAGTGGCAGACCCCTCTCCTTTCCCCTCCCAGAGTTGACTTTTGTGACAGATGCATCACTTCTGGGCTACAGTGCCCATCAGGGAGAGGTGGAGATCGGAGGACTATGGTCTCTGGCGGAAGCTGGACTCCACATCAGTCTGTTGGAGCTCGGAGCGATTCGACTGGCAGTAAAGGCCGTCCTTCCTTCTATCAGGGGAATGCTCGTTCAGGTGTTCACGAACAGCAGAACCTCCATGTGGTACTGCAACCAACAGGGCGGGTGGGGCTTTAGACCGTATGTCAAGGCACCATGTCTCTGGACATGTCTGGAACAGCCGAGCATATCCTTGGTGGTTCAACAACAGGAGGGCTCACTGAATGCCGGGTGTGGACAAACTCAGCCGTTTATGCCTAGCAGATCACAAATGGCATCTCCATCCAGACGTGGCTCAAGGTCTCTTCCAAGAATGGGGAAAGCATTGGTTGGATCTGTCCGCTTCTGTCGAATGCAGCAGTTTCGCACTTTGGAGTTTCCAGGGCGGCTCTCGCTCGAAGACTCATCTCGAGTGGAGCTCAGGCCTCCTGTACGCCTTTCCGCCAATACCACTCCTTCCCAGAGTTCCCAAGAAGATCAGGAACGACCGGGCCAAAGTCATTCTTGTGGCTCTGGTTTGGGCACGGAGAGTCTGGTGTCCCGAGCCCTCTGATAAGGCTGCAAGTCATTCTTGGGTCTCCGGTTTGGGCACGGAGAGTCTGGTGTCCCGAGCCCTCTGATAAGGCTGCAAGTCATTCTTGGGTCTCCGGTTTGGGCACGGAGAGTCTGGTGTCCCGAGCCCTCTGATAAGGCTGCAAGTCATTCTTGGGTCTCCGGTTTGGGCACGGAGAGTCTGGTATCCCGAGCCCTCTGATAAGGCTTCCTCTTTGGGAGCATCTTATGTCACATCAACGACCAGGGTTCTGCACCCGGACTTGACAACGCTTCACCTTCACGTGTGGAGATAGAGAGGCAACGGTTGACAGCTTTCAGCCTTCTGCCCGAAGTCTGCAATGTTATCTTGGAAGCCAGGCCTCCCTCCATGAAGACGGTATATGCCTGCCGTTAGAGCACATTCATGGCATGGTCTACAGATCAGTAAGTTGACCCCTCTATCTGCACCCCTTTCCAAAGTTATTCTGTTTATTCTTACTCTGGCCCTGCAGGGCTCTGCTTTGGACACTTAAAAAGGGCTATCTTTCTACCATCTTGGCAATTATGCGGTTGTCAGATTAGCCATGCCTATTCAAGTTACCTATTGAACATAGGTTTTTGAAAGGTCTCCAACACATGTTCCCACCTTCTCCATTCATCATGCGTCAGTGGGACTTCAATTTAGTCCTAACGTTCCTGATGTACGCTCCTTTCGAGCCGTTACACAACTGTCCTATCAGGGTTCTTACTATTAAAACGGCCTTTCTAGTGGCAGTTACATCTGCCCGGAGGGTCAGCGAGGTACAGGCTTTATCATCGCTTCCTCCTTACCTTACCATCTACCCAGACAAACTTTCCTAGCAAATGTGGTCACCCCCTTTCATGTAGGCAGGAGAGATTCCATCAGCTGGACCCAAACAGAGCGTTGTAGTTCTACCATGACAGCACAAAAGAGTTCCAGGTGGACGATCAGCTTTTGTGGGGTACTCCAGAGCGAAAAAAGTAAAGGCAGAGCATAAGCAGACCATCTCGAGATGGAGCGTGCTCTGCATCGAAATCTGCCATGCATTGGCGAAGAAGCAGCCGCCTGAGGGCCTGTGGTCTCATTCTGCCAGAGCCAAGGCTGTGAGCAGTATGCGGAGAACCGGTCCTGGATATCTGTCAGTTAGCAAAGTGGGCTTCTCTAGGAAGCTCTACTCCCTTGACAGTCCAGTCTGTCGAGATGGGTATTTTACCCGTTCGGGTGCAACAGGACTTTCTCATGTAACCTGTGTCGCAGTCCCACCTCTGGAAAGGTATTGCTTGGGTATCTATTGTAAGGTAATGAATCTGCGGATATAAGTCTCTATCAGATGAAGAAGTTACTTACCTTTGGTAACGCTTATCTGGGAGCGACTCTGTCTAGCTGCGGATTCCTTACTGACCCACCCATCCTCCTCGCTCTGTGAACGGATTCAGAGTAAAGGGTTTTCTTCTTTCAAGGGCTTTCGTTTTACACAGTAGTGGTCAGTGTTCTTCATTACTTCGCAAAAGAAACTGGCACCTATATAGGCACTGTGCACGTCACTTCCGAAGCCATTGGCACCACCTATTGGCGTGCCGGGGTACTGCTCACGAACATTTATTTTTCTTTTTAGGGAGTTGCTGGAGCCACTCCAGGATTATGGATCCAGTCATCTCCAGGTTTCCTGACCATAAGTTTGTGAGAATTTGAAAGAGAATTTATTTAGATGCAGCCTCCGTATCTGGGCCCGTGTTACTAATAGGGCACACTTTCCCTGTTTGAGCCACGGCGCACCGGGTGCAAACAGGGACGGCGTGCCCTATTGCGATGAACGTGCCGCTCCCGGGACAGCTGTGAACTTGTGCTGCTCTGGGGGCAGCAGATTCAGTGAAATACAGAGCGGCTGCTTCAAAGTCGCTCCATGTTTCTTTGTGCACTTTAAAGAGGGGTTAGAGCTCCCCTGCAGGCGGGAGCAGGATGTCCATGGGCCTCCCTTTATGTCCTCCTGTGAGCAGAGATATTTTGAGGCATCGTCAAAGTGGGCCCCGGCCTTTCAGGAGGGCCCCTGATACAGCCAGCTCTGTCCTGCAAAATCTTGCCCTGATGACCTTGAATAATTCTTAAACAGATTGTTTTAAACACTATTTTCCTTTGATTTAATTTTAATGGGGTTGATGTGTCAGTCTTTGACAGACATTTTGCAGAGAAATGTTAGTTTTTCAACAGTATGCAACATCCGTTAAAAAGTTTCTTTTATATCAAAACAGGTCCTCGCCAATGAGCGAAAGAGATTGAATAAACTCTACAACAAAACCTTTGAGGTCCTCCAGGCGGCTTATGGGATAAGACACAACTGGCTAAACATAGTCGAGTATTTCTACTCCTCGACTTTGATCAGGCTTACCACAGTAGTACATTCAGTACCCGTTTGGAATCTCTTGGGTACAGTTCAGTCTCCTTAATACATTGCCTTATAAAGGATCCCGTTTTACTGCACCAGAAATAAATGAACAAAAAAACGCATGTATTTGCACTGCGCTGTTACCAAGTCCGACGCAAAAAGAACAATTGATGGACAGAATGCAGAACAATATCATACATTCACCCCAGTACAGAGATCTGGGCCTAAATCCATTGTTTTTTTGCTCACCATTCCAGTTTGGACCCAGCCATATGCAAATCAGTCTTGACCGTGCGCCCAATGGGAACAGTCCAGTCCGAACTGCCAAGCCAGGTCCTCCCTGGACTGGAAACAAGCATCCTAGGACCGGTTTCAGGCTTTCAGCCCTCATCAGCCAGGATAGCTTGACTCCAGTGGCATGGAGAGCACGGGACCCACGTCTGGTCACACGGGTGAAAAATGCAAAAAGAACAATTGATGGACAGACTGCTGAACAATGTCGTACATTCACCCCAGTACAGAGATCTGGGCCTAAATCCATCAGATTTAACCCAGATCTCTTGACTGGGGGTGAATGTATGATTCATTCAGCATTCCGTCCATCATTTGTTTGCGTAGCACTTTTCACCCTAAGTGGGATAGGTATGCCTAGACGTGAGTCCCTTGCTCTCTGTGCCACTGGATTCAAGCTAGCCTGGCTGATGATGGGTGACATACCCTAAAACCGGTCCCAGGATGCTTGTTTCCGGTCCAGGGAGGACCTTGCTTAGCAGTTCGGTCTGGACTGTTCGCATGAGGCACAGGGTCAGACTGATTTGCATATGGCTGGGTCTAAACTGGGGTGGCATGGTGAGCAAAAGAACAATGGATTTAACCCAGATCCCTTGACTGGGGGTGAATGTATGATTCATTCAGCATTCCGTCCATCATTTGTTTGCGTAGCACTTTTCACCCTAAGTGGGATAGGTATGCCCAGACGTGAGTCCCTTGCTCACTGTGCCACTGGATTCAAGCTAGCCTGGCTGATGATGGGTGACATACCCTAAAACCGGTCCCAGGATGCTTGTTTCCGGTCCAGGGAGGACCTTGCTTAGCAGTTCGGTCTGGACTGTTCGCATGAGGCACAGGGTCAGACTGATTTGCATATGGCTGGGTCTAAACTGGGGTGGCATGGTGAGCAAAAGAACAATGGATTTAACCCAGATCCCTTGACTGGGGGTGAATGTATGATTCATTCAGCATTCCGTCCATCATTTGTTTGTGTAGCATGTTCCCAAGTCCCACAGCATGGTTCAAAGCCATGCCGTGTGTAGTGATTACGTTGATACAGGTAATTGGGAAGAGGTGTTTGTTAAGGAACAGTAACTGGAACATATATTTTGGCAGGACAAGTGACGTTGGGAATATATTTTAAAGCGGTTTTCCACTCAGACACCTGGTGAGCCTTTAATGATGTCCCTGTAATGTCAAGTGATAGCCTACTGACCCTGGAGCGGGTCATGGAGAGTTCCTTATGGTGTCTGGGCACACTTCAAACAGATTGTCTCTTGAGCGAATAGTAGGGCATAGTGAGACTTTGATGGTGTCTATATTACTGTAATAGAACTGTCCACTGAGCGAGGAGTGGGTCACTGGAACTCTCTGGCAGAATGTCCACTTTGCAGGTCAACTCTGACAGAATGTCCACTGAGCAAGGAGCGGGTCACCGTGAGCCTCTGACAGAATGTCCACTGAGCGAGGAGCAGGTCACTGTGACTCTCTGACAGAATGTCCACTGAGCGGGTCAACTCTGACAGAATGTCCACTGAGCAAGGAGGCGGTCACCGTGAGCCTCTGACAGAATGTCCACTGAGCAAGGAGGCGGTCACCGTGAGCCTCTGACAGAATGTCCACTGAGCAAGGAGCGGGTCACCGTGAGCCTCTGACAGAATGTACGCTGAGCTAGGAGCGGATCATGCTGAGCCTCTGACAGAATGTCCACTGAGCAAGGAGCGGGTCACCGTGAGCCTCTGACAGAATGTCCACTGTGTGAGGAGCGGGTCACCGTGAGCCTCTGACAGAATGTCCACTGAGCTAGGAGCGGGTCACTGTGAGCCTCTGACAGAATGTCCACTGCGTTTGGAGCGGGTCACCGTGAGCCTCTGACAGAATGTCCACTGAGCGAGGAGCAGGTTACTGTGAGCCTCTGACAGAATGTCCACTCCGCGAGGAGCCGGTCACCGTGAGCCTCTGACAGAATGTCCACCTAGCGAGGAGCAGGTTATTGTTAGCCTCTGACAGAATGTCCACTGCGCGTGGAGCCGGTCACCGTGAGCCTCTGACAGTGTCTGTACGTACCAGTATCAACCAGTGGCATGCTTCATCATCGGGTCAATACCTCCAGCACCTGTTATTAATCTTGCCACAACCCCTAAGCACATCAAAGAAACGTCACTACCTCTTGTAGGTAATTTTATAGTTTGAATCATCCCAGATCCTACTCCGTATCCTTAAAAAATAAAGTAATGCTCCCATCTGGTAGAGGACCAGCACACTAGTACTCGACGATGAAGTTGAAGCATGCCACTGGTTG
The DNA here is from genome assembly GCF_964204655.1 of Triturus cristatus. Taxonomy (NCBI): domain Eukaryota; kingdom Metazoa; phylum Chordata; class Amphibia; order Caudata; family Salamandridae; genus Triturus; species Triturus cristatus. Next base: position 4,803,674 of record NC_140581.1, on the reverse strand, counting down.
ATACGAGTGGGTTCTTTACATATTTTTTGGGAGATCCATACTGGATCAGAATGTCCACCTAACAAGGAGCGGGTCACCGGGACCCTCTGACAGAATGTCCACTGAGTGAGGCGCGGGTCACCGTGAGCCTCTGACAGAATGTCCACTGTGTGAGGAGCGGGTCACCGTGAGCCTCTGACAGAATGTCCACTGAGTGAGGAGCGGGTCACCGTGAGCCTCTGACAGAATGTCCACTGTGTGAGGAGCGGGTCACCGTGAGCCTCTGACAGAATGTCCACTGGCTGAGTTGCTGGGCACTGTGATGCCATCACCCGTCTCTCCTGTAAGGTCCGCATTCCAGCAAGCATGATATGCGGCACCTTACATCTCACCAGTGGCTGCAGGACTTCTCCTTAACTTGTAATTTGTTTGCCATATGAGTGTTCCAATCAAGCAATAGATCACTCTAAATTGAAGGTATAGCTTTTCAAAAAGAGTTTACACAAATTCCTTTTTTTTGCAGATCCAGATTTGTTGCAGACCAGTAGGAGGCCAACTGTCTCCACTCCTCTCAAGAAGGCAGCATCTTCTACAACAGGTACAAGCCTTCTCCATATAACTTTCAGGGGGATTCAGGAAGTGCACGCTCCTAGTGTGATCTAGCAAATCTGTACACATTTCTGGTGGGATAATGGATTATTCTCCAAAGCCCCACTGAGGTGCAATACACAACAGTGATTCCAGTCGCCCTGTGCCAGACCTATACGCACAGTGCTGCTTGGGTAGCAGATATCAGAATTGTACGCACAGTGCTGCTGAGCTAGCAGATATCCGACTTGTACACACAGAGCTGCTGGGGTAGCAGATATCAGACTTATGCACACAGGGCTGCTTGGGTAACAAATATCAGACTTTTATGCACAGTGCTGCTGGGATATCAGACATCAGACGTGTAGACACAGTGCTTCTGGGGTAGTAGATATCCGACCTGTACACACAGTGCTGCTGAAATAGCAGAAATCAGACGTGTACAAGCAGTGCTGCTTGGGTAGTAAATATCAGACTTGTACACACAGTGCTCCTGGTATACCAGATTTCAGACTTGTGCTCACACTGCTGCTGGGGTAGCAGACATCAGACTTGTATGCACAGTGCTGTTGGAGTAGCAGATATAAGACTTGTGCACACACTGCTGCTGGGGTAGCAAATATCAGACTTGTGCACACAGTGCTGCTGGGGTAGCATATATCAGGCTTGTACACACAGTGCTGCAGGGATAGCAGATATCAGACTTGTACACACAGTGCTGCTGGGGTAGCAGACATCAGACTTGTACACACAGTGCTGCTGGGGGAGCAGATATCAGACTTGTACACACAGAGCTGCTGGGATAGCCAATATCAGGCTTGTACACACAGTGCTGCAGGGATAGCAGATATCAGGCTTGTACACACAGTGCTGCTGGGATAGCAGACATCAGACTTGTACACAAAGTGCTGTTAGGGTAGAAGATTTCAGATTAGTAGACACAGTGCTGCTGGGGTAGCAGATATCAGACTTGTACACACAATGCTGCTGGGACAGCAGATATCAAACCTCTACACACAGTGCTGCTGGGATAGCAGATATCAGACTTGTACACACAGTGCTGCTGGGGTAGCAGATATCAGATATGTGCACACAGTGCTGTGGGATAACAAAAGCTGCTGGGTTAGCAGATTTCAGACTCCTACACAGTGCTGTAGGGTAAGCAGATGTCAGACTTGTGCACACAATGCTGCTGGGATAGCAGATATCAGACTTAGGCACACAGTGCTGCTGGGGTAGCAGATATCAGACTTCTATACACAGTGCTGCTGGGGAAGCAGATTTATGGACTTGTGCACACACTGCTGCTGGGGTAGCAGATGTCAGACTTGTGCACACAGTGCTGCTGGGGTAGCAGATATCAGGCATATGCAGACAGTGCTGCTGGGGTAGCAGATATCAGACTTCTACACACAGTGCTGCTGGGGTAGCAGATTTCTGACTTGTGCACACACTGCTGCTGGGATAGCAGATATAAGATGTGTACACACAGTGCTGCTGGGGTAGCCGATATTAAACTTGCCTGCAGTGCTGCTGGGGTAGCGGATATCAGACTTGTAGACACAGTGCTGCTGGGGTAGCAGATGTCACACTTGTGCACACAGTGCTGCTGGGGTAGCAGATATCAGGCATATGCAGACAGTGCTGCTGGGGTAGCAGATATCAGACTTCTACACACAGTGCTGCTGGGGTAGCAGATTTCTGACTTGTGCACACACTGCTGCTGGGATAGCAGATATAAGATGTGTACACACAGTGCTGCTGGGGTAGCCGATATTAAACTTGCATGCAGTGCTGCTGGGGTAGCGGATATCAGACTTGTAGACACAGTGCTGCTGAGGTAGCAGATATTAAACTTGCATGCAGTGCTGCTGGGATAGCAGATATCAGACTTGTGCACACAGTGCTGCTGGGGTAGCGTATATCAGACTTGTACACACAGTGCTGCTGGGATAGCAGATATCAGACCTCTACACACAGTGCTGCTGAGATAGCAGATATCAGACTTCTACACACAGTGCTGCTGGGGTAGCAGATTCCTGACTTGTGCACACACTGCTGCTGGGGTAGCAGATGTCAGACTTGTGCACACAGTGCTGCTGGGGTAGCAGATATTAACTTGTGTACACAGTGCTGCTGGGATAGAAGATATCAGACTTGTACACACAGTGCTGCTGGGTTAGCAGATATCAGACTTGTGAACACATTGCTGCTGGGATAGCAGATATCAGACTTGTGCACACAGTGCTGCTGGGATAGCAGATATCAGACTTCTACACAGTGCTGCTGGGGTAGCAGATATTAAACTTGCCTGCAGTGCTGATAGGGTAGCAGATATCAGGCTAGTAGAAAAAGTGCTGCTGGGATAGCCAATATCAGGCTTGTACACAAAGTGCTGCTGGGATAGCAGATATCACTTGTGCACACAGTGCTGCTGGGGTAGCAAATATCAGACTTGTGAACACAGTGCTGCTGGGGTAGCAGATATCAGACTTGTACACACAGTGCTGCTGGGGTAACAGATCGACTTGTACACACAATGCTGCTGGGACAGCAGATATCAAACCTCTACACACAGTGTGGCTGGGATAGCAGATATCAGACTTGTACACACAGTGCTGCTGGGGTAGCAGATATGAGACCTCTACACACAGTGCTGTTGAGATAGCAGATATCAGACTTCTACACACAGTGCTGCTGGGGTAGCAGATTTCTGACCTGTGCACACACTGCTGCTGGGGTAACTGATGTCAGACTTTTACACAGTGCTGCTGGGGTAGCAGATATTAAACTTGCATGCAGTGCTGCTAGGGTAGCATATATCAGGCTAGTAGAAACAATGCTGCTGGGATAGCCAATATCAGACTTGTGTACACAGTGCTGCTGGGATAGCAGATATCAGGCTTGTACACACAGTGCTGCTGGGATAGCAGACATCAGACTTGTACACATAGTGCTGCTGGGGTAGCAGATATCAGACTTGAACACACAGTGCTACTGGGGTAGCAGATATCAGGCATGTGCACACAGTGCTGCTCGGATAGCAGATATCAGACCTGTACACACAGTGCTGCTGTGGTAGCAAATATCAGACTTGTGAACACATTGCTGCTGGGATAGCAGATATCAGACCTGTGCACACAGTGCTGCTCGGATAGCAGATATCAGACTTATACACACAGTGCTGCTAGCATAGCAGATATCAGGCTAGTAGACACCGTTCTGCTGGGATAGCAGATATCACTTGTGTACACAGTATTGCTGGGGTAGCAAATATCATACTTGTACACACAGTGATGCTGGGGTAACAGATATTAAACTTGCATACAGTGCTGCTAGGGTAGCAGATATCAGGCTAGTAGAAATAGTGCAGCTGGGATAGCCAATATCAGGCTTGTACACACAGTGCTGCTGGGATAGCAGATATCAGACTTGTACATACAGTGCTGCTGGGATAGCCAATATCAGGCTTGTACACACAGTGCTGCTGGGATAGCGGATATCAGACTTGTACACACAGTGCTGCTGGGGTAGCAAATATCAGACTTGTACACACGGTGATGCTGGGGTAGCAGATATCAGACATGTGCACACAGTGCTGCTGGGGTAGCAAATATCAGACTTGTACACCCAGGGCTGCTGGGGTAGCAGATAACCGACTTGTACACCCAGGGCTGCTGGGGTAGCAGATATCAGGCATGTGCACACAGTGCTGCTGGGGTAGCAGATATCAGACTTGTACACACAGTGCTGCTGGGGTAGCAGATATCAGACTTGTACACCCAGGGCTGCTGGGGTAGCAGTTATCAGGCATGTGCACACAGTGCTGCTGGGGTAGCAGATATCAGGCATGTACACACAGTGCTGCTGGGATAGCAGACATCAGACTTGTACACACAGTGCTGCTGGGGTAGCAGATATCAGGCATGTGCACACAGTGCTGCTGGGGTAGTAGGTACAGGAGGTGTACACAGCCCTTCTAGGATAGGGAAATCATGCCAACACCTCTGATGAGATAATAAATGGTTGAGTTATACAACCTGTTGCTGTGATATTATATTCACAAGTTATTCCAACGCACAATCTTCTGTTACAGACGATACGGGAGTTTTACTCACAGATGAGCTAGAACAGTGTATGCATCAATAATGTACTCATCGTCAATATCATAGCGGGTACTGCAGTTATACACACAGATCACCTGGAACAGTGAGTGCATCGCATCTCTGATGTACAGGGCGATGATGGCATAGCGGGTAGAGGAGTTATACACACAGATCACCTGGAATAGTGTGTGCATCGCGTCTCTGATGTACAGGGCGATGATGGCATAGCGGGTAGAGGAGTTATACGCACAGATTAGCTGGGGCCGTGCGTGACACGTCTCTGATGTACACGAGTGATAGTGTGTGCATCAGACGTCTGTACGTCTCCTATATCATAGCAGATACAGGAGTTATGCACACGGATCCGCTGGGGCCATGTGTGCATCAATCATGTGCATGTCTCTGTTTACACGTTTCCTATAGCATAGCGAGTACAGCAGTTATAGAGACAGATCCGCTGGGATATTGTGTGCATCACACGTGTACATGTCGGGGCGTGGCTAACTGCCCCGGCGACTCCCTTCCCCTAAATGATCGTGCTATCCACCTGGCTTCAGGAGGTGAGCTCCTGCGTGCCAGGCTCCGGGGGCTGCAGGCAGCGATCTCTGCTGTCCCGAGTACGATCGGCGAACGGGGGGAGCTGTCACGACACTGCGGGCAGCGGGGTGGAGCACCACGGACTCACGGAGTCCAGTGCCCAGACGCCAAGGGGTGGATCCGGGCATGTCATCCATGCGCGTCCCGCGCTGGTGGCGGCGCGCATGCACTTGTGCCGGTGAGCCCCGCTCCAGTAGCCACACGAGTGGACGCGTGGTGATCGGCGGAGTGGCGGCTGGTGCATAGGGGCGAATGGGGCGTTGCCCCACTAGCCTTGGGACGAGGATCGGGGAGAAAGACAAGAAAGACACCACACGCAATGCAGCAGCCTCAAAAGAAGTGCTCATTGCCCCGTGTGTCGATCACAATAAACAATACAAATTAAATTCACTCTGACTCTGTTTTCTTCTAGGGACGGACGACGAGGTCACAGCAGGTCAGAGACCTCCTGCGCATGTGCTGGCCGGGGCGAGGAATATTGCTCGCCCTGGAAGCATATGCGGAAAGAGTGATGTCATCATGAAGGGAGTGACAAAAGAAAGCGGAACATGCCTGGTTTCAAATGGGGCGCCCATGCTGCGCCCCAGGCGTCTTCAGGATCGCGCCACTGAAATCAATGGCAAGGGGCAGGGCAGTGGGTGGCCACAACCGGACCACTCCCCTTGCCTTCGCGCTAATCCCAGGCCTCCTGATTGGTCAATGGGAGGCGGGAGCTTGTGCATTGCTCAGGACGGACACCGGCACCGGCCACATTCAAGCACCGCACTGCAGAACACTCTCCCTCCTGCCTCTCACACGCCACAGGCCCGGATGTGTTTCTTGGGCAGAGATCGATGTCACTTGGTAAGTGGATCGAGCAAAATAAACAGTGCAGTGGGTGGCGCTCATGAACATTCACAAACGAGTGGTTGTGTTGAAAAATGATGAATCGATTCGGCAGCTAGGAAAGCACAAGCAGAGTGACGCCAGGTAGGCACAAAATTAAATAATCCATGTTGCTGTAAAATATTGTCTCAATAAAACCTTTATGTGCTATTATTATTATGTTTTTATAAGTAGGAGGGTGATAGAAATTGGTATTACGAACATCAGCTGAAACTTTCTTGGAATTATGGCTTTAAATGTAATCGCCGCACGCCGGTAACTGTTTGGGAGCTGTAACTTACCTGCACATTATGCAACAAACGGGTCATAAATGAATTGCCAGCGCAGTCTCTCTCTACCGAATCACAGATTGCAGCATACAATCTCCCATGAAGGCCAATATTTCTCTCCCCGCCCCCTCCTATTAAACTCCTGCCTCGCTGAGGGGCTGGCGGTGTTGATTGGATCATCATGTCATCCTCGAGCCTTGGGGAATGGCGATCCATAATTCAGCTGCAGTCAGTCTGCTTTCTTTATTTTTTGGGCTACCTATATAATAATCAATTGCAGAGTTGTCACTTGGCAAAAAGCGCGCGCGTTCCAGGCTTCCCTCCCTGACTGGATTGGCTTCACATTGCAATCAGCGTGCTCCTCATGGGAACGGAAACTGTTTCTTGTTTTTTACGGAAGTCCGTGGCACATTAACAAAGAGACATTTTAATACTATTCTTTCCTGTCAAGGCTGTAATAATATTCTTTGTGCCTAAAAAATGCTTACGAGGCGATGGGTTAAATTTGAGCCAAAGAGAATTATAAAATGTTGGGTTCCTCCTGAGGGAACCGTCATAACATTAATGTAGAGGTGCTGTCAACACTCGGAACAACAGTATTGATGTGGCATAACATTCACAGTTTCAATTATGTTTTAACAGACATGGCATGCCTGCATGGGAGAAACTACAGCCGCAATGCCAAGCATGCCTTCTTCTCTCATTAAATTATGATTTTCATGATTTACTTCCTCTGCGCTATTACATTCTCGCGCTAGCCAGGCTTTTATTAGAGTTTTGAGAGGAGGTGCTAATGTGGAAGATCGACTGTGGTGGTGACTGCAGTGCAGAAGTCTTAGAGTAGCACGCGTGTACAGTACTTTCAGAAATTCCCAAATGTGGCTTGGGTGGTTTAATTTATAGATTTGTGCATGCACGGAGTTGAGCTTTAGCTGCCGAAAGGAGGCATCAGGTATTGTTTCTGTTTGGCAGAAGTCAGTTGAACCCTCCCGAGCCCCCCTCCCCCTCCCACCACTGGGCACTCAACTCGGACCTCTACGCCTCACCACCTTCAAATGTCACCAGCCGCCCCTGTGTGGGACCCGATGGTGTGCTGGTTTCTCTTTTCCCCCGTGGAGTGCGGGGCCCGGCGATGGTCATGATCGGTGACAGGGCATGGGCAGCCCCCATATCATTAAGACTGCATGGTTGGCGCCACGACTCGATGCACTCCCCTATATGGACTCCTTGATGTAGGAGAGTAGGGTCTGCTATCCTATGGTCACCCCAAATTTTTGCTTTTTGCTTCACTGGTTTTTGACATATTGAGGCTGTGGGCCTGCCAATCAGACCCCCAGCCTGCTGTTCTCTCTACTAAATTAAAACTATGCACCCTAGGTGCATAACCAATTGGAAGTGGATCACCCTGTCAGCCCCTGTACCAGTGTACACTAGGTACCCAGGGCATTGGTGTGCCCAAGGCCTGCCAGGGGCTGAAGCATGTATTATGCCACCCCAGGCTTGGCCTAACAATTTGACACAACTGGCTGATCACTCAGCTGGGGTAAGTTGGTGTAATCACCTCTTACTTAGGTGTAGTATACCTATACCTAACCTTAAATGGGACACCTGGTAACCTATAAGTCACTCCTATGGCAGGCCTTAACAATCCTGAAGGCAGAGTGCTTGGTTCCATGTGAGATGGTGCTCTGGCATGAGCTGAGCCTGTCTGCAGTGGTCGGAACAACTTCCTTCTACTGTTTCCAGATATCGTCATACCATATACTCTTAAGTGCATTATGAACCTCGCGGTTAAATGCTATCTTTGGTTTGGCTTTATCAAAACATGTCAAGTGAGGTGTCATACGAATTGGAATACTAACCCCTCGCCAATTCTGGCGACGGGGTTAGCATTCCACCCTTCTAGAGGGACACGACATGTACAGTACCTGAAACCCGGGTAAAATCAGACATAGCCTCAGCTCCACAAAATGGATGCTGCCACCACAGACACAAGTCTGCCCTCCTGCTGCTGGGAGTCCTTCCAGCTTGGGAGGTGTGGACAAAGGGTTTCCTGCCAGGGGAGGTGCATGCACCACACCAGACAGGATTTTGTGTATTGGTCAGGTAGGGCTTGAAAGAAACCAGACATGCCTGTGGCTCACAAGGAGCCTCGGTGCATATGCCAGTTCAAACCGGTCCTGGGGCACACCAGTCCCGGGCCTGGGGCGAGCTGGACAAAGGATTGGGGGTGTAACCACCCCCCTTCCTGGTCCCACCCATAGGGAGGGACCTAGCAGGTAGTCCGGCCCCTAGAATCCGCTTAAAGGTAGGAGCTGTGTCCTAAGACTTCAGACATCCTGGAATCAACTTAACACTAAGAAGAAGACGGGAACTTCGACGCTCTGCCGCACAGAGGACTGAAGCCAATCTCCCCTGTGGTCAGGGAGTGACCACCTTGCTAACGCAAGCACCATCCAGCGAATCAACGTCTGCTTTGCCGCCGCCTCCCGCCGGAGCCCGAGCCCAGAGACTGACAAGACCTGGACCTCCAGACCTCTCACCGCCCGATCCACAGTCCCTGAAAAGAGGAGACCCGTGGAGGCACCGAGACACGTGGAGCCAGCCATCTTGAAACGACCACGACAAGCTGACAAGTGCAACAACCGAGGCTCCCTCCAAGTTGTGCTTTGGGATCTGAGAAGCCCAACCCTCGAGCAGCATCTGCACCAAAGGTGAGCCCTCCAGCATCTCCACGATCTGCGTGGGGCCCTTCTGCATTTTGCCACTCGACGCGCCTAACCGGTTGCTGGCCCGCTGGCTAGTAGCCATCTTGGCGACGAACTCTACGAAATACACCGCTGGTCTGGTTGCTCCAGACTGGCCCTTGCTCCCCTCCAAAGGAGCAGTCCCTCTGACCTTGCTGGTCAGAACCATCAGCTTATTTCATCTCCTACAACAATTGCTTTTGCCAAGGCTTGTTTGCTTCGATCAAGTCGCCGACACCGCCGACAGCGAGAGCCTGCGTGGGACAGCTCGTGAACCGACTCCTGGACGTCGTCGACCTCCAGGGACCACGTGGCTGCAGAGACAAGCTACACCTTTCTTCCTGTTTGCACCCGACACTGCCTGGTACCCACCTGGTGCCACGCTGGTCACTGGCTAGTGACTGTGAACACTGTCCCCTCTGCTTACAGGTCTTCAATATCTCCGATCCACTCTTGGATCCACTGCATCTCTCCCGGACCGACCGCCTGCAGCATCTTTGTCTTCAGGCTCCCCGGAACAGATAGAAGAAACCCGACGCACTTCGAGGCCTATGCACCCGCTTCCTGTGGGTGAGGTAAAGCTGGCACACCTGTGCCCAAGTGTAGTAATACATCTCTAGTGCCTGTGTTCCAAATCTTGAGTTCCTAGTCCATCCGGAAGATCCTCTTTGCAGTAACTTTGTACTTTTTACGCACCCATTGAGACCTATGGGAGCACGCGTGTGACTATTTGCTCTGCACACGCCACCCGTGGACCTCCTGGTCACTAACTGAAGTTAGCTCCTTGTAGGCCCAGCGATTCTAGAGGCCCTAGGCCTTTTCCCTTTTCTGTTTGTGGTACTTATACCACTATTTTAGTATATGGTTTGAGCGGCCACCAGGGCCTATCCATATAAAGTGCAACTTCTGTGTATTCTACTGTAATCTTGTTTGACGATTTGTGCTCCTGTGCTCATAAAGAGACTAGGGGTTACTTTGAGAAATAAATACATATATATTTTGAATATATATCTGTGTGGTGTCCTTTCATTGGTATAAAAGGGGGTTACATTTGGTAAAACAGCTGGCTTAACACGCTTCACGAGTTTAGCCTCAAAGACTGCTTAGCCTACGCTACCACTAGGGCAGCTAGTCCGAAAAGGTTGACTTACAACCACACCATAAGGGTTGCTTGGCATGGTACAAGGTGATCACTTTAACTAGTGAGCATCATATACCAGGCCAACTTCTCACATTGGTGAGCAGCGGTGGGATTTGAGCTTGCTGTGTTTTACCATTGTAATCTCTTGGTTACCAATTGAAAGATCACATAGGTACCTGTAGGTACATATAAAACAAGATTAGATATACATAAGTTCTACTGAACTTAGTTGTTGTAGAGCAAAGGGAGTAGCACACCCTGACTACAACTACTAGATAGGTTTAGTAGGTAAACCCAAGTGTAGGTAGATTGCAACACATCCACCCACACTTAAGAGCAATGGCCGGGGCAGAGGGGTCCACTGTACCCATCTCTGTTGAGAGTGACCCCCAGAGGGCACCATCCAGCTTTGCTACCCTTAACCAGAATGAGCTCAGGCATTTGGCAACTCTTAGAGGCCTTAAACAGCCCAAGAACCCTACCTCTGCTGAGCTCAGAGAACTCTTACAAAATGATGAGAATCAGAGAGAACTCAGGAAAGCTTCCCAGTTAGCCCCCTTAGGGTCAGGAACAGGAGGCCCCCCTTCTGAAGATGCTACAGAGGTACCCAGTTCCAATAGCCATCCCTTAGATGAGAATCATACTACAGGGGAGGAAAGTGGTGAGGATACAGAAAGTAGTGAGGATGAAGGGAGAACTAGCCCAGTGCCAAGTGTTATACTTGGCCCAGCTAAACTAAGGCTATTGGGGATTGACAGTGGGTTTACCCCATTGGATCTCCCCAGTGGACTTAACACAGGGCTTGGGAGACAAAGGAATCGCTCAGGTGACTCCAATGCTTCCCATGGCTCTAGAGGCTCTCAAGGTCACTCCAGGAAAAGGATGACCACCCCTCAGAGGAGGGAACATGAGGCCAGAATGCAGGAAGCCCAGCTGAGGATCAGGAAGCAAGAGCTAGAAGTAGCCCTGATGGAAGAAAAACTGAACAAGGCTAGGCAACCTAGAGAGAGTGGGTCTATACCCACTGGTGGCAGCATTGTCCCTAAGGACAAGGATAGGGTCTTTGACAATAGGAACCTGTCCAAGGTTGTGCCCCCCTACAAAAGTGGGGATGACATCCACAAATGGATAACTGCTCTTGAGAGAGCCTGCAAAGTACAGCAGGTTCCTGAAGACCAGTGGGCAGCAATCCTCTGGCTCTCCTTTGAAGGAAGAGGCAGAGACAGACTCCTCACTGTTAGAGAAGAGGATGTCAGAAATTACAGAGTCCTGAAGAGTGTTCTGGTAGATGGGTTAGGCTTAACCACTGAACAGTACAGGTTAATGTTCAGAGACACCCAAAAGACACAGACTCAGGACTGGTCTGAATATGTTGAATGTGCCACTAAGGCTTTGGAGGGTTGGTTGCTGGGAAGTAAGGTATCTGATTTTACAGGATTGTATAATTTGATGATGAGAGAACAGATTTTAAATAACTGTCAAAACCAGCAACTGCATCAACACTTGGTTGACTCTGATCTGACCTCTCCCCAAGAATTGGGAAAGAAGGCAGACAAATGGGTCAGAACCAGGGTTAAGCAAAAGAACCAGAACCAGGGCCAAGGGGGTGATCAGAAGAAAACAGACCAAAAGGGTGGAGATCAGAAATCTAAAGACCAGAAGTCTTCAACAGGGCCCCAAACTACTGCTAAGGAGGGTGGGTCCCAACAACAGTCCAAAAAGAAGAAAGAAGGTCAAAAGAAACCCTGGTGCAATCATTGCAAAAATACAACTCACTGGACTAGTGATTGCAAAAAGGGTGGAGCCCCCAACACTGTTGCCCCTAAGGCACCTGCTCCCAGTACTACTGTTAGCAGTGTTGGTCCCCAGACAAAGGGTGTAGTGGGAATCACTATGGGATCTGAAGGAGATTCTGACTTAGACAGAACCCTGACACAGGCAGTCTTGATCTGTGATGGGGACATTGATTTGTCCCTGACTGTGAGCCCCAGTAACCTGGGCAAGTACAGACAGACTCCTTTAATTAATGACAAAGTGGCTCAAGCCTACAGGGACACATGTGCCAGTGTCACTATGGTGACACCAGGCTTTGTGGACCCTGGACAGTACATGCCAGGTGAGAACTACCTGGTGACCAATGCCAGCAATGCCACTACTTCACATAGTGTGGCAGTTGTTAACTTCTCATGGGGAGGGGTAACTGGCCTAAAAAGGGTTGTGGTTAGTGCAGACCTCCCAGTAGAATGTTTGTTGGGCAATGACCTAGAGAGTTCTCTATGGCCAGAAGTGGAGTACAGGACTCATGCAGAGATGTTAGGTATATCATCACATGTCCTTGCTGTGACCAGGTCACAGGCCAAAAAGTGCCTCACTGAACCTCAGGTCTTGGATCCTGGAACAATGGACCAAGCACCTACCAAGAAGAAGAACAGGAGGGTCAAGGCTGTGCCTTCCCCCCTGCCTCAGAGTGATGATCAGCCTTCCCAGGAAGCTGATCTAGAGGACCCTGAAGGAACTGTCCCTGAAGAACTTGAACCTGATCAGGTTGAGTTTCTGGGGACAGGGGGACCTTCAAGGGCTGACTTGAGGCAGGCTCAGTTATCCTGTCCCTCTCTTGAACCCCTCAGACAGCTGGCTGCTGCTGAGGCTGCTGGGAATGCTCAAGGTACCCATAAAGTGTATTGGGATGAAGGGCTCCTTTATTCAGAGGCTAGAGACCCCAAGCCTGGTGCTACCAGGAGGTTGGTTATACCTCTGCAATTTAGGGGCTTCCTTCTTACCTTGGCCCATGATATTCCTTTAGCAGGACACTTAGGCCAGAACAAGACTTGGGACAGGCTTGTCCCTCACTTTCACTGACCTCATATGAATGAAGATACAAAGGAGTTTTGTCGCTCCTGTGTGACCTGCCAAGCCAGTGGCAAATCAGGTGGCACAACAAAGGCCCCCCTAATACCACTACCTGTGGTGGGGGTCCCCTTTGAAAGAGTGGGAATAGATATAGTGGGTCCCATGGATCCTCCCACTGCATCTGGGCACAGATTTATACTGGTGGTAGTGGATCATGCCACCAGGTATCCAGAGGCAATTCCCCTTAGGACCACTACAGCTCCTGTTGTGGCCAGGGCCCTGCTGGGAGTATTCTCCAGAGTGGGGTTTCCTAAGGAGGTAGTATCTGACAGAGGTACCAACTTTATGTCAGGATACTTGACAGCTATGTGGAAGGAATGTGGTGTCAACTACAAGTTCACCACCCCTTATCACCCACAATGCAATGGGCTTGTTGAGAGATTCAACAAGACCCTAAAGGGTATGATCAAAGGATTACCTGAAAAGCTCAGGCGAAGATGGGACATCCTTCTACCCTGCCTTCTGTTTGCTTACAGAGAGGTCCCACAAAAAGGAGTTGGCTACAGCCCCTTTGAATTGTTGTTTGGGCACCCTGTAAGAGGCCCACTGTGTTTGGTGAAGGAAGGATGGGAGTTACCTCTCAAAAAGCCTAAGCTAGACATAGTGGACTATGTACTTGGTCTCCGCTCCAGGATGGCTGAGTATATGGAGAAGGCATCCAAAAACCTTGAGGCAAGCCAGGCCTTACAGAAAGCTTGGCATGACCAAAAGGCTGTCTTGGTTGAGTTTCAGCCAGGACAGAAGGTATGGGTGTTGGAGCCAGTGGCCCCAGCAGCACTCCAAGACAAATGGTCTGGACCCCATACAATCCTGGAAAAGAAGGGAGAGGTCACCTACTTGGTCGACCTAGGAACTCCCAGGAGTCCCCACAGGGTACTCCATGTTAACAGGCTTAAAGCATATGTTGACAGGGCAGACATGGGCTTGCTCATGGCTACAGATGAGGGACAGGAGGAAGAGAGTGACCCTCTCCCAGACCTGTTGTCTCAGAACCCTGAAGATGGCTCAGTTGAAGGAGTGACCCTTGGAGGCAACCTCACTGCCCATCAGCAGACTGAATGTAGACAGGTTCTACAATCATTTTCACATATGTTTTCCTTGCTACCTAGTCAAACTGACTGGTGTACCCATGTGGTGGACACTGGTGACAGTCTGCCTGTAAAGAACAAGCTTTACAGACAACCTGACCACGTCAGGGACTGTATAAAGGCTGAGGTACATAAAATGCTGGAATTAGGTGTCATTGAACCCTCAGAGAGCCCCTGGGCTAGCCCAGTGGTTCTGGTCCCCAAACCTCACACCAAAGATGGCAAGAGAGAGATGAGGTTTTGTGTGGACTACAGGGGTCTCAATGCTGTCACCAGGACAGATGCACACCCTATTCCAAGGGCAGATGAGCTCAGAGACAAACTAGCTTCTGCAAAGTTTTTGAGCACATTTGACTTAACAGCTGGCTATTGGCAAATCAGATTAGCTGAGGAGTCTAAGGCCAAAACAGCATTCTCAACCCCAGGTGGGCACTACCAGTTTGTGGTGATGCCCTTTGGTCTGAAGAATGCACCTGCCACCTTCCAAAGGCTGGTGAACCAAGTCCTTACTGGGTTGGATGACTTTTGCGCAGCATATCTGGATGACATTGCTGTCTTTAGCTCCACCTGGGAGGATCACCTGATCCACCTGAAGAAGGCTCTTGAGGCTCTGCAAAGGGCAGGCCTCACTATCAAGGCTACTAAGTGCCAGATAGGGCAGAGTAAGGTTGTATATTTGGGCCACCTTGTAGGTGGAGGCCAAGTTCAACCACTGGAGAGTAAGATACAATCCATCAAGGACTGGTCCCCTCCAACCACCCAGACTCAAGTTCGAGCTTTCTTGGGCTTGACTGGGTACTACAGGAAGTTTGTTAAGAACTATGGGCCCATTGTGACTCCTCTTAATGATCTGACATCCAAGAAGATGCCCAAAAAGGTTCAGTGGACAGTAAGCTGTCAAAAGGCATTTGATGACCTGAAGGAGGCCATGTGCTCTGCACCTATCCTGAAAAGTCCTGACTACTCCAAAGAGTTTATTGTCCAAACAGATGCTTCTGAGTTGGGTGTGGGAGCTGTGCTGTCACAACTTAATGTAGATGGTCAAGACCAACCCATTGCTTTTATTAGCAGAAGGTTGACCCCCAGAGAGAAGAATTGGTCAGCTATTGAGAGGGAGGCCTTTGCTGTGGTGTGGGCCCTGAAGAAGCTGAGGCCATACTTGTTTGGCACTCACTTCAAGATTCAGACCGACCATAAGCCCCTCTTGTGGCTAAATCAGATGAAGGGTGAAAACCCCAAACTGCTTAGGTGGTCCATTTCCCTACAGGGGATGGACTTTACAGTGGAGCACCGGCCAGGTACTGACCAAGGGAATGCAGATGGTCTCTCCAGGTACTTTCACTTAGGACATGAAGACGAGACTGGTCAAGGCTAGTTTAATGTCCCAGCGTTTGGGGGGGGTTGTGTAGGAGAGTAGGGTCTGCTATCCTATGGTCACCCCAAATGTTTGCTTTTTGCTTCACTGGTTTTTGACATATTGAGGCTGTGGGCCTGCCAATCAGACCCCCAGCCTGCTGTTCTCTCTACTAAATTAAAACTATGCACCCTAGGTGCATAACCAATTGGAAGTGGATCACCCTGTCAGCCCCTGCACCAGTGTACACTAGGTACCCAGGGCATTGGTGTGCCCAATGCCTGCCAGGGGCTGAAGCATGTATTATGCCACCCCAGGCTTGGCCTAACAATTTGACACAACTGGCTGATCACTCAGCTGGGGTAAGTTGGTGTAATCACCTCTTACTTAGGTGTAGTATACCTATACCTATACCTAACCTTAAATGGGACACCTGGTAACCTATAAGTCACTCGTATGGCAGGCCTTAACAATCCTGAAGGCAGAGTGCTTGGTTCCATGTGAGATGGTGCTCTGGCATGAGCTGAGCCTGTCTGCAGTGATCGGAACAACTTCCTTCTACTGTTTCCAGATATCGTCATACCATATACTCTTAAGTGCATTATGAACCTCGCGGTTAAATGCTATCTTTGGTTTGGCTTTATCAAAACATGTCAAGTAAGGTGTCATACGAATTGGAATACTAACCCCTCGCCAATTCTGGCGACGGGGTTAGCATTCCACCCTTCTAGAGGGACACGACATGTACAGTACCTGAAACCCGGGTAAAATCAGACATAGCCTCAGCTCCACAAAATGGATGCTGCCACCACAGACACAAGTCTGCCCTCCTGCTGCTGGGAGTCCTTCCAGCTTGGGAGGTGTGGACAAAGGGTTTCCTGCCAGGGGAGGTGCATGCACCACCCCAGACAGGATTTTGTGTATTGGTCAGGTAGGGCTTGAAAGAAACCAGACATGCCTGTGGCTCACAAGGAGCCTCGGTGCATATGCCAGTTCAAACCGGTCCTGGGGCACACCAGTCCCGGGCCTGGGGCGAGCTGGACAAAGGATTGGGGGTGTAACCACCCTCCTTCCTGGTCCCACCCATAGGGAGGGACCTAGCAGGTAGTCCGGCCCCTAGAATCCGCTTAAAGGTAGGAGCTGTGTCCTAAGACTTCAGACATCCTGGAATCAACTTAACACTAAGAAGAAGACGGGAACTTCGACGCTCTGCCGCACAGAGGACTGAAGCCAATCTCCCCTGTGGTCAGGGAGTGACCACCTTGCTAACGCAAGCACCATCCAGCAAATCAACGTCTGCTTTGCCGCCGACTCCCGCCGGAGCCCGAGCCCAGAGACTGACAAGACCTGGACCTCCAGACCTCTCACCGCCCGATCCACAGTCCCTGAAAAGAGGAGACCCGTGGAGGCACCGAGACACGTGGAGCCAGCCATCTTGAAACGACCACGACAAGCTGACAAGTGCAACAACCGAGGCTCCCTCCAAGTTGTGCTTTGGGATCTGAGAAGCCCAACCCTCGAGCAGCATCTGCACCAAAGGTGAGCCCTCCAGCATCTCCACGATCTGCGTGGGGCCCTTTTGCATTTTGCCACTCGACGCGCCTAACCGGTTGCTGGCCCGCTGGCTAGTAGCCATCTTGGCGACGAACTCTACGAAATACACTGCTGGTCTGGTTGCTCCAGACTGGCCCTTGCTCCCCTCCAAAGGAGCAGTCCCTCTGACCTTGCTGGTCAGAACCATCAGCTTATTTCATCTCCTACAACAATTGCTTTTGCCAAGGCTTGTTTGCTTCAATCAAGTCGCCGACACCGCCGACAGCGAGAGCCTGCGTGGGACAGCTCGTGAACCGACTCCTGGACGTCGTCGACCTCCAGGGACCACGTGGCTGCAGAGACAAGCTACACCTTTCTTCCTGTTTGCACCCGACACTGCCTGGTACCCACCTGGTGCCACGCTGGTCACTGGCTAGTGACTGTGAACACTGTCCCCTCTGCTTACAGGTCTTCAACATCTCCGATCCACTCTTGGATCCACTGCATCTCTCCCGGACCGACCGCCTGCAGCATCTTTGTCTTCAGGCTCCCCGGAACAGATAGAAGAAACCCGACGCACTTCGAGGCCTATGCACCCGCTTCCTGTGGGTGAGGTAAAGCTGGCACACCTGTGCCCAAGTGTAGTAATACATCTCTAGTGCCTGTGTTCCAAATCTTGAGTTCCTAGTCCATCCGGAAGATCCTCTTTGCAGTAACTTTGTACTTTTTACGCACCCATTGAGACCTATGGGAGCACGCGTGTGACTATTTGCTCTGCACACGCCACCCGTGGACCTCCTGGTCACTAACTGAAGTTAGCTCCTTGTAGGCCCAGCGATTCTAGAGGCCCTAGGCCTTTTCCCTTTTCTGTTCGTGGTACTTATACCACTATTTTAGTATATGGTTTGAGCGGCCACCAGGGCCTATCCATATAAAGTGCAACTTCTGTGTATTCTACTGTAATCTTGTTTGACGATTTGTGCTCCTGTGCTCATAAAGAGACTAGGGGTTACTTTGAGAAATAAATACATATATATTTTGAATATATATCTGTGTGGTGTCCTTTCATTGGTATAAAAGGGGGTTACATTTGGTAAAACAGCTGGCTTAACACGCTTCACGAGTTTAGCCTCAAAGACTGCTTAGCCTACGCTACCACTAGGGCAGCTAGTCCGAAAAGGTTGACTTACAACCACACCATAAGGGTTGCTTGGCATGGTACAAGGTGATCACTTTAACTAGTGAGCATCATATACCAGGCCAACTTCTCACATTGGTGAGCAGCGGTGGGATTTGAGCTTGCTGTGTTTTACCATTGTAATCTCTTGGTTACCAATTGAAAGATCACATAGGTACCTGTAGGTACATATAAAACAAGATTAGATATACATAAGTTCTACTGAACTTAGTTGTTGTAGAGCAAAGGGAGTAGCACACCCTGACTACAACTACTAGATAGGTTTAGTAGGTAAACCCAAGTGTAGGTAGATTGCAACACATCCACCCACACTTAAGAGCAATGGCCGGGGCAGAGGGGTCCACTGTACCCATCTCTGTTGAGAGTGACCCCCAGAGGGCACCATCCAGCTTTGCTACCCTTAACCAGAATGAGCTCAGGCATTTGGCAACTCTTAGAGGCCTTAAACAGCCCAAGAACCCTACCTCTGCTGAGCTCAGAGAACTCTTACAAAATGATGAGAATCAGAGAGAACTCAGGAAAGCTTCCCAGTTAGCCCCCTTAGGGTCAGGAACAGGAGGCCCCCCTTCTGAAGATGCTACAGAGGTACCCAGTTCCAATAGCCATCCCTTAGATGAGAATCATACTACAGGGGAGGAAAGTGGTGAGGATACAGAAAGTAGTGAGGATGAAGGGAGAACTAGCCCAGTGCCAAGTGTTATACTTGGCCCAGCTAAACTAAGGCTATTGGGGATTGACAGTGGGTTTACCCCATTGGATCTCCCCAGTGGACTTAACACAGGGCTTGGGAGACAAAGGAATCGCTCAGGTGACTCCAATGCTTCCCATGGCTCTAGAGGCTCTCAAGGTCACTCCAGGAAAAGGATGACCACCCCTCAGAGGAGGGAACATGAGGCCAGAATGCAGGAAGCCCAGCTGAGGATCAGGAAGCAAGAGCTAGAAGTAGCCCTGATGGAAGAAAAACTGAACAAGGCTAGGCAACCTAGAGAGAGTGGGTCTATACCCACTGGTGGCAGCATTGTCCCTAAGGACAAGGATAGGGTCTTTGACAATAGGAACCTGTCCAAGGTTGTGCCCCCCTACAAAAGTGGGGATGACATCCACAAATGGATAACTGCTCTTGAGAGAGCCTGCAAAGTACAGCAGGTTCCTGAAGACCAGTGGGCAGCAATCCTCTGGCTCTCCTTTGAAGGAAGAGGCAGAGACAGACTCCTCACTGTTAGAGAAGAGGATGTCAGAAATTACAGAGTCCTGAAGAGTGTTCTGGTAGATGGGTTAGGCTTAACCACTGAACAGTACAGGTTAATGTTCAGAGACACCCAAAAGACACAGACTCAGGACTGGTCTGAATATGTTGAATGTGCCACTAAGGCTTTGGAGGGTTGGTTGCTGGGAAGTAAGGTATCTGATTTTACAGGATTGTATAATTTGATGATGAGAGAACAGATTTTAAATAACTGTCAAAACCAGCAACTGCATCAACACTTGGTTGACTCTGATCTGACCTCTCCCCAAGAATTGGGAAAGAAGGCAGACAAATGGGTCAGAACCAGGGTTAAGCAAAAGAACCAGAACCAGGGCCAAGGGGGTGATCAGAAGAAAACAGACCAAAAGGGTGGAGATCAGAAATCTAAAGACCAGAAGTCTTCAACAGGGCCCCAAACTACTGCTAAGGAGGGTGGGTCCCAACAACAGTCCAAAAAGAAGAAAGAAGGTCAAAAGAAACCCTGGTGCAATCATTGCAAAAATACAACTCACTGGACTAGTGATTGCAAAAAGGGTGGAGCCCCCAACACTGTTGCCCCTAAGGCACCTGCTCCCAGTACTACTGTTAGCAGTGTTGGTCCCCAGACAAAGGGTGTAGTGGGAATCACTATGGGATCTGAAGGAGATTCTGACTTAGACAGAACCCTGACACAGGCAGTCTTGATCTGTGATGGGGACATTGATTTGTCCCTGACTGTGAGCCCCAGTAACCTGGGCAAGTACAGACAGACTCCTTTAATTAATGACAAAGTGGCTCAAGCCTACAGGGACACATGTGCCAGTGTCACTATGGTGACACCAGGCTTTGTGGACCCTGGACAGTACATGCCAGGTGAGAACTACCTGGTGACCAATGCCAGCAATGCCACTACTTCACATAGTGTGGCAGTTGTTAACTTCTCATGGGGAGGGGTAACTGGCCTAAAAAGGGTTGTGGTTAGTGCAGACCTCCCAGTAGAATGTTTGTTGGGCAATGACCTAGAGAGTTCTCTATGGTCAGAAGTGGAGTACAGGACTCATGCAGAGATGTTAGGTATATCATCACATGTCCTTGCTGTGACCAGGTCACAGGCCAAAAAGTGCCTCACTGAACCTCAGGTCTTGGATCCTGGAACAATGGACCAAGCACCTACCAAGAAGAAGAACAGGAGGGTCAAGGCTGTGCCTTCCCCCCTGCCTCAGAGTGATGATCAGCCTTCCCAGGAAGCTGATCTAGAGGACCCTGAAGGAACTGTCCCTGAAGAACTTGAACCTGATCAGGTTGAGTTTCTGGGGACAGGGGGACCTTCAAGGGCTGACTTGAGGCAGGCTCAGTTATCCTGTCCCTCTCTTGAACCCCTCAGACAGCTGGCTGCTGCTGAGGCTGCTGGGAATGCTCAAGGTACCCATAAAGTGTATTGGGATGAAGGGCTCCTTTATTCAGAGGCTAGAGACCCCAAGCCTGGTGCTACCAGGAGGTTGGTTATACCTCTGCAATTTAGGGGCTTCCTTCTTACCTTGGCCCATGATATTCCTTTAGCAGGACACTTAGGCCAGAACAAGACTTGGGACAGGCTTGTCCCTCACTTTCACTGGCCTCATATGAATGAAGATACAAAGGAGTTTTGTCGCTCCTGTGTGACCTGCCAAGCCAGTGGCAAATCAGGTGGCACAACAAAGGCCCCCCTAATACCACTACCTGTGGTGGGGGTCCCCTTTGAAAGAGTGGGAATAGATATAGTGGGTCCCATGGATCCTCCCACTGCATCTGGGCACAGATTTATACTGGTGGTAGTGGATCATGCCACCAGGTATCCAGAGGCAATTCCCCTTAGGACCACTACAGCTCCTGTTGTGGCCAGGGCCCTGCTGGGAGTATTCTCCAGAGTGGGGTTTCCTAAGGAGGTAGTATCTGACAGAGGTACCAACTTTATGTCAGGATACTTGACAGCTATGTGGAAGGAATGTGGTGTCAACTACAAGTTCACCACCCCTTATCACCCACAATGCAATGGGCTTGTTGAGAGATTCAACAAGACCCTAAAGGGTATGATCAAAGGATTACCTGAAAAGCTCAGGCGAAGATGGGACATCCTTCTACCCTGCCTTCTGTTTGCTTACAGAGAGGTCCCACAAAAAGGAGTTGGCTACAGCCCCTTTGAATTGTTGTTTGGGCACCCTGTAAGAGGCCCACTGTGTTTGGTGAAGGAAGGATGGGAGTTACCTCTCAAAAAGCCTAAGCTAGACATAGTGGACTATGTACTTGGTCTCCGCTCCAGGATGGCTGAGTATATGGAGAAGGCATCCAAAAACCTTGAGGCAAGCCAGGCCTTACAGAAAGCTTGGCATGACCAAAAGGCTGTCTTGGTTGAGTTTCAGCCAGGACAGAAGGTATGGGTGTTGGAGCCAGTGGCCCCAGCAGCACTCCAAGACAAATGGTCTGGACCCCATACAATCCTGGAAAAGAAGGGAGAGGTCACCTACTTGGTCGACCTAGGAACTCCCAGGAGTCCCCACAGGGTACTCCATGTTAACAGGCTTAAAGCATATGTTGACAGGGCAGACATGGGCTTGCTCATGGCTACAGATGAGGGACAGGAGGAAGAGAGTGACCCTCTCCCAGACCTGTTGTCTCAGAACCCTGAAGATGGCTCAGTTGAAGGAGTGACCCTTGGAGGCAACCTCACTGCCCATCAGCAGACTGAATGTAGACAGGTTCTACAATCATTTTCACATATGTTTTCCTTGCTACCTAGTCAAACTGACTGGTGTACCCATGTGGTGGACACTGGTGACAGTCTGCCTGTAAAGAACAAGCTTTACAGACAACCTGACCACGTCAGGGACTGTATAAAGGCTGAGGTACATAAAATGCTGGAATTAGGTGTCATTGAACCCTCAGAGAGCCCCTGGGCTAGCCCAGTGGTTCTGGTCCCCAAACCTCACACCAAAGATGGCAAGAGAGAGATGAGGTTTTGTGTGGACTACAGGGGTCTCAATGCTGTCACCAGGACAGATGCACACCCTATTCCAAGGGCAGATGAGCTCAGAGACAAACTAGCTTCTGCAAAGTTTTTGAGCACATTTGACTTAACAGCTGGCTATTGGCAAATCAGATTAGCTGAGGAGTCTAAGGCCAAAACAGCATTCTCAACCCCAGGTGGGCACTACCAGTTTGTGGTGATGCCCTTTGGTCTGAAGAATGCACCTGCCACCTTCCAAAGGCTGGTGAACCAAGTCCTTACTGGGTTGGATGACTTTTGCGCAGCATATCTGGATGACACTTGAGATGAGTGAGGAGGAGGCGCGGCCCATAACACAGTCTAACACCCAGCGGCATTGACCCCGGGACCTCCCCAGACCCGGGGCCTTGACAGGAAGCTTGTCCTGGTGGCCTCATTGAGACATCTGACCCATAACCCCTAATTGGGACGTATGTGAAAGGCGTGGGGGAGACGGTGGAAGAACATCGCGCTTGGAAGGCCGACCCAAGGGGGGCGCACTGAGTTATTGAAGTGTGGCGGAATGACTGCCAGACTAGGGTCCTCACTCGCGAGGTTGGTGCAAGGCTTGAGGGTAGCGCCGGGATACAGGGGAGGATGGTGCCTCCTACCTAGACTCCCAACAACTACTACCTTCATAGAGTGGGAACCCGAGGCGTCACCCTTTAGACCAGTAATATAAAGACGGGCACTTGGACACTCTCTCTTAGTACTTATACGTAAAAGCCTACTAACGGTAGGCCATGGCTCTGCAGGCGGAGAGAAACCGACAGGCCACATGGGCTTTGCTACAGTAGGTGTTGGGGAGTACCCCTAAATGTGGAGCCTACAGACTCAATCACAAAATGGCGACAGGCAAGGGAAGTCGCGGCACACACCAGCCAAAAATTGCCAAATCTGCATGGCAGGAGGCACAAGACGGGGGTCAGCCGAATCCGTGTTTGCAACAAGACACCCAGCGGAAAGTGAGCGAGCAAAAACCACCCACGCTCTAAGATGTCCTAGGGGCCATCAGTGGCGTACGCACATCATTGGAGGGTCGCATCGACTCACTCGCCACAGATATATCCTTGCTCAGAGCAGACCTATGAAAGATGGATTCTCAGGTGAAGGAGATGGAGGATGTCACACAAGAACTTGTCACCGAAGCATCTGTTAGAACTGGGGTCTCTAGTTGACAGAGGTAGGTACCTTCGGCCAAATAGGAACCCTTGCTTCTAGTCAGGGAAAGGGGATTACACTCCTGGATAACCCCTGCTCACCCCCTTGGTAGCTTGGCACGAGCAGACAGGCTTATCTCAGACGCAGTGTGTAAAACATTTGTGAACACATACAGTAATACAGTGAAAAAACTACAGATGGGCACCACACAAGTTTTATAAAAATAAGTATTCTTTATATAGACTTAACACAAGACCCAAAACAACAAAAATCCACAATACTGTAATCAAAAATAATACTTCAAAATAGTAGAAATAGCTCAAAAATAGGTTATTCTCTTAAAAACAGTCTTTAGCAACAGATAACCCCAACTGGAGTTATCACAACGTCGAGGTCAAAGAAATCCCAAAGTACGGCACCGACCGCGAGGTGCGCGGCGTCGGGCCCAGAGTCAAGACAGACCCACAAAGAACAGTACCTTGGAAATGCGCAAACAAAAACAGCTCACGGCGTCGGGGAGATGCATCGTCGTTGGCGATGTGCAGCGTCAGTTCCTTACTTCGGGGGGCAATGCGTCGCTTCCTTGATGCTTGCGCAAAACAGGGGAGGCGTTGGGTCCTTACTGGAGAGGAGGTGACGTCACGATAGCGCTGAAAGCACGGTTCCATACGATGTCACTATATTGATGGATTCTTGACCACCCACGTCGAGGATCGGGCCCGCGATGATGTCGGCTTCGGAGTTGATGCGGCACAGCAGCAGGCGTCGGGCCTACGTCGCAAAATCGGAGCAGCACTCACGGCTTATGGCAGGTTACGATGTCGCTCGCTGGCGTCGATGCGGCCAGCGTCGGGTCTACGTTGTAAGTCGGAGCAGCGCTCATGGCTTCGATGCAGATTACGGCGTCGCTCGCTGGCGTCAGTGTTGCAATTTCCTTCTGTAGCAACTAGAACAGCAAATTCCAGATGCAGGCAAGCAGAAGGGGTGAAGTCTTGTATCCCTAAGACTTCAGGCAGGAGGCAAACTCAAATTCAAGCCCTTGGAGAAATATTCTGCAAGATGATGGCAGTTCCTTAAAAGTTCCTTCTCCTTTTCTTGGCAATAAAGAAGCCACTGCAGGCCAACCCAGCAAAACAGCACACGGTCAGAGGTGCAGTCCAAGCTCCTGCAGCTTCCTTGGTTCTTCTCCTTGGTAAAGGTTCCTCTTGTTTTCCCAGAAGTCATCTAAAGTTCTGTGGTCTGGGCCCCACTATTTATACCAGTAAATCATTTTTCCTCTGAAGGCAGAGGGTCCTTTACCATAGTCTAAACCAGTTCTGGGTGCATTCGGCCAGTGCCCAACTTTTTCCTTTGTCAGTGTGTGCCAGGGTCCTCAGACACACCACAGGAGGTGGAGCCTGCATTGTGGAAGGCAGGCACAGCCCTATTCAGGCCCAGATGCTACTCCTCCCACCACTCTACATGTAGATAGGTCTATTCAGCCCTGTGCTGACTAACCCTGCCTTCTGGAGCCCCCTCAACCCCTGTCACTCTCAAACCAGACATGGAATGCACAACCTAGCCGAGGCAGGCTTGGATGGTTAGGCAACAAAAGACCTACTTTCTAAAAGTGGTATTTTCAAACACAGAATGTTAAAAATGAGTTCAGGCATACTAAATTTGTTTTTCTACCATGTTTCCTGGGTCAGTTAGGATCATACGATGTTATCAAACTGCCCATTCTGGTCTATGGGGACAGGTAGCCTTGCCATAGTGAAAGACGAAATTGGCTGTCATTCACTATCAGGACATGCCACACACACCAGGGCTGTCCTACCTTTCACATACAATGCACCCTGCCCTTGGGTCTACCTTAGGGGTGGCTAACATGTAGAACAGGGAAGGTTTAGGGACTGGTAAGTGGGTGCACTTACCAAGGCGACATGGCAGTACTAGACTGCACACAGGCTCTGCAATGGCAGGCCCGAGACACACATTACAAGCGGCTTCTGTGGGAGCACAATCAGTGCTGCATGTCCAATAGCAGCATTTGATCTACTGGCCCTGGGCACACATCCCAGATCTCGTGACTGGGGCTGAATGTATGATTTATTCAGCCTTCCGTCCATCATTTGTTTGCGTAGCACTTTTCACCCTAAGTGGGTTGGGTATGCCCAGACGTGGGTCCCTTGCTCACTGTGCCACTGGATTCAAACTAGCCTAGCTGATGAAGGGTAATACCCAGAAACAGGTCCCAGGATGCTTGTTTCCGGTCCACGGAGGACCTGGCTTGCACGTTCGGTCTGGACTGTTCGCATGAGGCACAGGGTCAAGACTGATTTGCATATGGCTGGTTCTAAACTGGGGTGGTCTGGTGAGCAAAAGAACGATGGATTTAACCCAGATCTGTTGACTGGGGGTGAATGTATGATTTATTTAGCATTTTGTCCATCATTTGTTTGCGTAGCACTCAAGCCCACTAGCAGCATTTGATCTACAGACCCTGGGCACACGTGGTGCACCGTACTAGGGTCTGACAAGTAAATCAAATAAGCCAATCATGGAGTCATTAATCCATTACATCATTTTAGCACAGGGAGCTCTTGCACTGTGGCACTGAATAGCAGTGGCACAGTGCCCAAAGCATCTAAACCAACAAAATATATCAAAAACAGAGGAGACAATAGCGAAAAATGGAAGGGAGACTCTCGCCAATGGTACCAGGTCTAACAGCATCTTTCTTTAAAAAAAATAAAAGTTTCTGAACTACAACAACGCACCAAGCTCCTTGTGACCCAACTAGACGACTATGAAGGAAGATCGTGGCGCAACAACGTCCGCATCCTGGGGGTGCCGGAGAAGGCCGAGGGGCCAGCAGTGGACCTTGTTGTTGAGGACCTTGTGACTAAGCACCTGCAACCCAAGTACCTCTCCAACTACTTCTCTATCGAGAGAGCCCACCGTATCAAAGGGGATAGGCCCAAGCCATGGGCACCCCCTCGACCTGTCCTGGCGAGGGTGTTTAACTTTAGAGACTGTGACCATATTCTCCAAACGGCCTGGTGTGCCCCCCCCCCCTCAAATTTGAAAACAGCACGATCACGTTTTTCCCTGATTTCACCACTAAAGTCCAGAAACAAAGACGCTCCTTCCTGGAGGTTAAAAAGGCTCTCAGGGATAGAAAAATCAAGTACGCTATGCTGTTTCCTGCGAGATTGTGTGTGGAGGCCGAGGGCAAAAGCTTGTTCTTCACTGATGCCACGGAGGCAATGGACTGGCTCGATGGCTGCAGAGAGTGGGAGAGAAGGGATGCTCAAACCGACAAGAACGGCGAGTGGTGAAGACGCAGAATAGGTAAGAATCCACCGAAGTCTCTGGAGAACAGCACACGACGGGTGGCTCCTGAAATCACTCCGGAAGCTTGAACTGAGGCTCAACTGGTGGACAGTCATCCCGATGTTCAAATTGTGTCGCCCCAACCTTGGGGGGCAAGGCGGGCTGCGAGATCAACATGGGACTGTTAATATACTGAGGAACGTTGTCCTGGACTGCGATGAGTATATTTCACTGTATACTATGATTCCTGCAGCTTAAGCTATGATTATCCGGGGAGGGGATGGGAGGGAAGGGTTGAGCCTACGTTTCCTCCATTTCAGGGTTGGACAGCCAACAAGCACTCTGCACAGTTGGGGAAGCGGGTCATTGGATTCAGTTATGCAGGGAGGCGGGGGGGTGGAAGGAGTTCTGGGCAGGGGATGGAAGGAGTTCTGGGCAGGGGGTAGGTAGTTTAGTTAGTAGTTTTAGTCTAGCACAGCAACGCAACATTAGCTGAGGGTCAACATTAGTGCTAGATTCTCATTCCTGGATATTCAGCGACCTCACAACTGGGTATCGGGAGTGTTTCCTGTCTGTTTTCATGCAGCAGTGCGAGTCCAATCTATATGCAAGTACACAACACGAGCACTCGTAAAATGAAATATTACTGTAATTCCTGAGTGACGGGTATTCAGCTACCACCATACATGGCTTCCACACACATCTACGCTAATCGGGCCAAGTGCAGAACTTAAGTTCCTTACATGGAACTTAAGTGGGCTCGTAGACCAGCTGAAGCAAGGAATAGTCCTCCAGTATCTAAAGAGACAGGCTCCTGATATAGCCCTCTTACAAGAACCCCACCTGATAGGCAATACTTATAAGGCCCTAAACAGATGGGGTCACCAATTGATAGCGCGTGCAGGGTTTACCTCTGGTTCCCGTGGGACAGGTGTGCTCCTGCGGAAGAACTGCCCCTATATGGTTAAGAAAACATGCACTGATGACCAGGGTAGATTTGTGGCGGTATCTGGTTCATGGGAGGAGAAAACACTCAATATGCTCTCGGCCTACATTCCCCCTGCACTGCGACAGTCCACCCTACAAGACCTCAATAAATTAATCCTTGACCTCCCGGTCGGCACATTGCGATAGGGGGAGACTTTAACTTAACCTCACCGTAGACGGTTTACTCGACCGACTGCGCCTACATAGAGATCATGGTTCTGGGTCTAAACTGGCTGAATTCCTTTCAGCACTCGGCCTGGTGGATATTTGGTGACAACTTAACCCCACGACTGTAGGAAGCTGCCTCTGTGTATACTATACCAAAGTGAGGTATAGTGTGCACAGAGTACAGTGGAACCGCAAAGGTAGGCAGAGGTAAAGTTAGATAGCACGTCACTCTCTATTTGTGGTAGTGTGGTCGAGCAGTAAGGCAGTATCAGAGGACAGTTTTTAGCATTTGTTGTACACAGTCAGCAATGAATTCACACACTCAAGAACTGAACTCTAGGCCAATTGTTTTTGTATAAAAATATTCTTTTTAGTTATTTTATTTTCTAGAACCAAGCAAGCCTGGAACAGGTAAGCGATAAATACTTTACAGTAAATATACAGATTGTAACACAGTTTGGTTTGCAATTGTAAATGTACTTTGATTTGATTACAGTCGTGTTACTGATAATGCAATGCTTTTCAGAATACTGTACATATACTTTGAATGGCGCTTTCAATAAGATTACAGGTAAATTACTTTTGGATTACTTTTCTTACTCTGAGTAGTATACCTGGATACTACTCTGGAACATTTCCTGTAAACAGGTAAGAAAAATCGTTTTTGTTAAACACTACAATTTTAAGGAATTTCTTTAGGTTTTCAAACTCCACACTTAAACACGTTTCACAGAAAAACAGTCCGTGTTATCCTATGGAAGAAAATAGTGTTATCAGCTTTGAGGTAAGTATTTGGTAGGGGGAGTTGAGGTTCTGGGGGTAGGCTCAGGGGTCCCCCAGGGTCAAGGATGCACTCTAGTTACACCCTCAGCGGCACTAGGGCGGCCGGGTGTAGAGTGCTGAGACCCAAAGTTATCCAATGGGGGATAGTGGGCCACCGGTTGGTGGCTGCTGACAATCAGGCCACTTGGTTGTGGGAGCAAAGCTCCTGGACTTTAGCTCAGAGCAATAAGGAAAAAAAGTAGCACCAAAGGTGCACCATCAGCGGCACTATGGCAGCCGGGTGCAGGGTGCTGTTTCGACATCAGGCGACCTATTCTTTTCAATTGGGAACCTCTGGTTTGCAAAGGCACAGCAGGCTTGGGGACAAAGGTCTTCTGGGTTGACCACCACTTCGAGAGGTGAGTTGGGAAGTTAGGGGTTGGTTAGGCACCGTCGGTTTGGGCACCCAAGGCCGTAGGGTGCAGGGGTGCCTTTTGGGGTCAGATCTTCTTACCAGCTCCTGGTCGCGGTTGGGGGTCCTTCCAGACTTAAGCTGCAGGCGTCGGCTGGAGGCTTGAGGCAGGTCAGGGGTCGCCGGATCTCGGGTCAGGATCACCGGGGTGACTTCCTCGTGGTGTTTGCCCACTCAAGCTCGGGCTGTTGACAGCGGGTGCAGAGTGTGGCAGATTTGCGGTGTCCGGTGGGAGCCAGAGGTCGCAGATGAACAAATCCGGTGTTCACGGAGACAAAGTCTTTGTAGTTGAAGGCAGGCAGGTCGTCCGGGGTTTTCGAGGTTGCTGGCTGCAGGACACACCGGGATATCGCAGGTTCGCGGTGGAGACAGGCTGGTAGGGCTGGGGCCAAGTCAGTGGGCGTCTTCCTCTTGTTAGCTGCTGCACGGCTGTTTGGTCCTTCTTCTTCTCCTTCTAGGGGGTGCCCCTAAATACTAGATTTAGGGGTGTTGCAAGTAGTTAAAAGGCAGGGACCAATGGGTCCCTTCCCTGGGGTGGCTACACCCGCTGTTATGCCACCCTCCAGTGTGAGGGGGGCATGAGCCTGTCCTTGGTTGGCTGAGTCCCCCCATCTACAAGATGACTGGGACTGAGAGTTGTGCTTCACTTCGCCTCCCCCACCTGAGGGGTGGAGTTGGCAGAGCTGGGCACACCGCTCTTCCTCACTTTTTTTTCTCGCCGGTTCTCCCGCCCAAAGTGGGGGTCAGAACCAGTGGGGACCAGTTGCTGAGAGCAGCAAGTGGCCTGGGGAAGCTCACAAGGGTGGAAAACCTTTGAAACTTCCCCTTCGTGAACCCTGCCCATCCTGGGGGAGGAGGCTTGGCACCTCGTCCCAGGATGTGCATTGTTTCAGGCCCCAGAGAACAGCTGGCTCTCGACCCAGGGGTCCAGAAAAATGTCTGGTGGTGGCAGCTGAAAGCAGCCTTTCAGCCTGGACACTAGTGGCAGATTAGTTTTTTCAGGGGGCATCTCTAAGATGATGTGTACTAGTCAGAGAAACCACCAGAGGCTGGTCGTTGTACAGGGGGTATCTCTAAGATGCCCTCTGAGTGCATTTTTCATTAAATCCCACACTGGCATCAGTGTGGGTTTAATGTGTTATGACATTTTGATACCAAACTTCTCAGTTTTCAGTGTAGCTATTATGGTGCTGTGGAGTTCGTAATGACAAGCTCCCAGCACCATATACTCTTAATGGCTGCACTGCACTTACAATGACTAAGAATGGACTTAGACACTGTAGGGATACTGGGCTCATGCACCTGTACTCTCACCACTGGTATATTGCACCCAGCTAGAGGGGTGACTGATCTATGCCAGGGCAGTGGGTTGTAGGCATGGCACACAGAGATGTGTAGCTGCTCATCCTGAAAGGGGTGTATGCCCCTGGGCACAACGTTGCGTCAAAATTATAGGATCCTCAAGTTCTAAAAGAAAGATAATCCAAAGGGAATGTTCAATCAGTGTTTTTATTCATATGTTGATACTTGTCATTATTACAACAGAAAATACCTTCTCCAACGGGAAAATCACTGGATAAAAACATTGGACTGTTTGAAACCGTACGGTATGAATGAGCGCATAGAATTTGCTTGCTATCTTTAATGAAAAAGTAGAGAGAACTTGTAAATATAACAGCATTACTCGTTCTGCACTTTACTTATAATGTGTGTAATATTCCATTTCATTTTAACTGATTAGAACACCAGCTTATAGTATCGGTGCACAATTAGTTCGACAAAACACACACTTCTTTTTAATTACACTGGTAACACCACTTCATTATGGTTGTCACCCTAACATTATAATATCATCTGTTGCATGAACACACCCACTCATATTCGTGATCACATTGACAACATCACTCTAAGATGGCCGCCAACTACAGATTCGAAAAGTCCTTCGTTGAACATCAGCCCAGCAGGTTTAAAACACCTCAAATCACGCGTGATCACGCTAACGCTGAAATATATATTGAATCGAAAAGTCGAGTAACGAAAGCACGACTGGATCGTAAGTTATTTTTGACACTTTGAAGCATGCTGTACCCTTTTATCACGCCGTTCACATTCATGTCGAGAACGGAATAGTTCACATTTCACCTTAAGATTTGTTTACTCCGTATCACTCCAGTAACTCTTTCTATTACCGGTTGCTCAAACCATTTCGCTTGCAATCACACCTTTTATACTAACGCCAGGCATCAAAATGCTCGCGCTTATCGTGAGACGTTTTACAAAATGCTGTAGCACTCTTTTTTTAATCACACCGAATCGCCTTAATAATTCACTAATTCACCAGTCATTTATACCGTCATGTTGAAACGTTTAACAACGCGTCGCGACTCTAGTAATATTCATTACCATTTTACTAACAGGCTAAGACCGTTCATTTTGAGCACATTCAAAGCGCACTTTATAATGACACGTTTATCCTAATTCTAGATACTCCCAGCATGATTATTTACACATGTGAACACACATTTTGATATACTAGCAATATGCAATCACGAAGTAATTCAGCGCTTTGATTAAAACATGTACCATGTTTGACTGTGATAACATGAATTTAAATGTATTGCAATAAAATTGAAGTATAATTTTTAGTCCCTCATGATGTTATATTGCTGGTTTTAGGATTGATCCCTGACGAAGGGTGGAAAACCCGAAATGCATAGGATATTTCTATCCAGTCATTATGATTTAAGCTTATCGCAATAAAAGGATGAAGTAATAATGACAAGTATCAACATATGAATAAAAACACTCATTGAACATTCCCTTTGGATTATCTTTTTTTACAACTTGAGGATCTTATAATTTGGACGCAACGTTGTGCCCAGGGGGACACACCCCTTTCAGGATGTGCAGCTTCTATTGTTTTACATGACGCCACCCCAGGAGCACACATAAGATTGATTGCCTTCTGTAACCTATTTTGAATTTAGTTGTCACGCATATTCATCTTCAGAGTTTTACACAGATGTGTGCCACGTCAACTCTTCACTTTGTTCTGCACCAAAACACGCAGCCAGCAAAGGCAGTGTATGAGTGTAATGGTACAGGACCTCTAAGGGTGGCACAATAAGTGCTGCAGCCCTTAGAGGCCTTCTCTGGTCACAGTGCCTGTGGCCAGAGAGGCCAATTGGGTTTAGGCTTCAGTGCAGTTTTAGGGAAAGAACATAGGCCCTGGGTACCTGATTAGCAGCAGCCCATGGCGCACTCAGTCAAAGCACATCAGCAATTCAGCAAAACGTGGGGGCAACCATGCAGAAAGAGGGCACTTTCTCACACAACTCCCCCCCCCCCCAAAGGAAAGAGAATGAGACTCTTGGGATAGGGTGAGCATCTGTCTTGGTGACAGAGTTGAGTCCTCTATAGTCCACACAGAACCTAATTTCTCTCTTTCCACCCTGTGGATGAGGTTTGGGGACTTGAACCACTGGGCTGGCCTGGGGGCTCTCAGAGGGTTCAATAACCCCCAACTCCAGCATCTTGCTGACTTCAGCTCTGATGCTTTCCTTAACTTGATCAGACTGTTGATAGATTTTATTTTTAACAGGTGAACTGTCACCAGTGTCCACATCATGGGTACACCAGTTTGTCTGACATGGGGTCAAGGAAAAGAGCTTTGCATACTGCTGCAAGACTTGCTTGCAATCAGTCTGCTGTTGGGCAGAGAGGGTGTCAGAAGAGACAACTCCATCCATTGACCCATCTTTTGGGCTGTATGAGAGGAGGTCAGGGAGAGGTGCCTGTGTAACAGTCCGCTACACCGCCGCCTGCGTCGCGAGTAAACTCGGCCATCAGCTATGCTGCCTGGATTGGGGACGCTGCCTCACAAGTCTCTGTCTCTGCTCGGAAGAAGCTGCCGCCACTTTCAAATCAGGGCGGGTGTCA
Organism: Triturus cristatus; assembly: GCF_964204655.1. Classification (NCBI taxonomy): domain Eukaryota; kingdom Metazoa; phylum Chordata; class Amphibia; order Caudata; family Salamandridae; genus Triturus; species Triturus cristatus. The sequence continues at coordinate 4,770,228 of NC_140581.1, read as the reverse complement.
GTATCGCCACGAGTGTCTCGCAAACTGACACGGCCTCAATAACTGCTTTGGATCTTCTCTCGCTCTGGTCTGCAGCCGCTCTCCTGATTTGCTCCGCGACCCCCGTGGACACTTTGCGGGCTCTAAAGGAGGCTTACCGTCGTTTAGGGTAGAGCATGGCTACCCGTGGTGCTAGGGGGACAAAGACAAAGACTGCTCCAGGCAATACCAGACTCACCAATTCGGGAATACCGACTTCTGAAGGGGACACTATGCTGAGAGGTAAACGCGATGCTGGGGGCAGTAAAAAGGCCTCAGGGAGAGCTGCTGGAGGGGGAGTGTTAAAAGATGGCATGGGCTCCCAACCTTCAACTGGCAAACTGTTTCCCGTCACGAGTTCTTTGGGCCCGTAGGAAAAAATAATGATAATCCCCGAGGGAGGTGATGAACTTACAGAACCGGCTACTGATAACATGGGGCAACTTAATTTGCAGGAGCAATCGGTTATGCAGCAATCGGAAAGCTAACACAAGCAGTGGAGTCCCACAGACTAGTGACTTCAACTGTGGGCACCATCAGCCCCATGGAAGGTCTCGAACCTAAAGCTCTTCCTTTAGCTATTTCGACCGAGGACTCTATCGCCCAGGCTGGGTCTTTCTCACATGGTAAGGATCAGAAAAGTTGTGGCTTTACTTCCATCAATCAAGGCATTACCAGCGCCCAGGTGTCTCAGGGTGTTCTGTCCCCCGAACTGGCAGGCGAACATTTTGTTTTCCAGTGTCTGATGGTTCAGACTCTGCGGCTGAAGAGATCTCATCCACCTCAAGCGATGGGGACCAATCTGACCCTAATTGTAGTAATTTTTCTAAAGAAATTGGCACGGGCCCGTGCCAGAAAACTAATATAGCAAGCTAAGGGAGAAATGTTTAGAGAAGCACAATCAGCTAAAATGGGATTATTCTGGCTCACAACTTACGTTACCCTATGGCGACGAATCTGGTAAGATCCTAGGTTTAGAGAATACGAAGGTTAAATCAGAAGAACCTTCTCTGACAGCTATATTATCATCGATCAAACAGTTTCTGGAAGAAGTGCGTACAGACAGACAAGCTAATGGGGCAGCCAAAAAGTTCTAAGGGGGTCTTAGAAAATGGAATAAAATCTGCTCAGACATCAGGGAGTGGGTCACCATGATTGAGAGCCGCACCGAAAGTTTGGAAGCCGAAGTCACCACCTTGAAAGATCTTTGCTCCTCTCAAGGCGCTTGCATGACAAACGTCATGTGGAAACTGGAAGATCAGTAGAACAGACCGCGTCGAAATAACCTCCGCCTATTAGGGATCCCCGAAGGAGTGGAGGGTGAAGATCCCCTACAGTACATCGTGAAACTTTCCCGATCATACGGAGTGGAATTGGGAGCATGAGATTCAACGGGCCCACTGCTTTTCCTTCACCCTGAATAAACAACATGCTAATGGCGTAGAGAAACCCAGAGCCTTTTTGGTGTTCTTCAGAAACTTTCTACTTAGACAGATGGTCTATGAACATGCTCAACCAAATTCTCAGAAGGGCTTTGAGTGGGTGTTTTTTTCCAAAAGGCTGATTTCTGCCATAGTACTGTGGAACAAAGGTGGCGTCTTCCCCAGCTATTTTCCCCCTTTTAGCAACCGGGAGCACAAGTATTCCTTATGAATCCTGCTAAACTGAAAATCATTGTGAATGGTTCTTCGTGCACTTTTAATGTCCGAAATCAAAGTCCAAGAATGCCCTTTTCTAGCCTTAATTTCGCAGAGGTAGAGTTAGTCATTGCTATGACCAATAAGCGAAAGTCTGGGTTCTACTTACTCCTCTCTTTTCCTTTTCTTACTGGAAGGGGCAGAGTGTAGGCGCTTTGTTGGCTCTTGATAGGCTCTTGATAGGGTCTAGGGGGGAGGAAATGTGGTTTGGGCAATGCGGGGATCGGGAGCCTGGAAAACGTTAAGGCTAAGGCCCCATTTTATTTTGCTACCTTCTTATTCTGTTTCTCCATTTTTTGTTGTTGTCCTATTGGCCTAAAAGGTTCAAAACGGTGTCTGAAATCACTGCAGGGCTCGGTGGCGGGGTTTTACTATAGGCGTTCATCATTCAGGTTACACCTGACTGTTTTATTTCAGGAGGGGTGTGCGGGGGGGGCGGGGCCTAGGGGTTAGGGGGGCTTTTTTTGGGAGGCGATTTCTATGTTTTTTGTCTCTGTACCACTATTAGTATGTCTTTTCTTCTTGAAGAAATAGAAAGTGCAAGAATTTGGTGCTTTTTCATTTTTGTGGTATTGGCTTCGCTTGACATATATTCCTGGTGTATTTCTTATGTATGCTGCTTATGAATCTAGCAATGATTTATTACGACAAATATAATGCATTTCAGAATTGTTTCCCTGAATGTTTGCGACTTAAATGATGCTCGGAAGAGGGAGAAGGTTTCCCAAGGCTTGCGCTTGATGGGGGCTGATGTAGTCTGCCTCCAGGAAGCACATAGTGAAAGATCACAGATACATCTTTTAAATACGATGAGATATAGCTTAATTGGGGGGACATCACAGGGAAAGCACACGAAAGGTGTAGCTATTTTGAACCAACGTAATCATTTGCTCCAGTCCACTTGAACTAAATCGAACCTTTATGGGAGATGGGTTTTAGCAGAATTTCGGCTAACATCTGAATTTTCTTTCACCCTATGCTCGATATACGGGAGTATAGTTGATGACCCCGGGATAATTAACTGGGTTTCCGGGGAGCAAGCCCATTGGCCTCTCCCAGCTATTATATGCGGAGACCGTAATATCAATTTACCCAGTAACTGGAGGGTGAATAACCAACCGCGGTATACAGGTCGGAAACCAAAGGTGTTAGCCCTTAAAGAATCTACGGTATACACATGTGCTTGTGGATGTTTGGTCCAGCCTAAAGCCGAACCAGCTGGGGTATACTTTTTATTCTGCACCAGATCCTTCTTTTGCGAGACTAGATTACTTTTTGGTGTCGCCTTCCTTGATTCGGGAAAGCAACATCAAGATTATCCCACGATTCTTGTCGGACCACAACCCCTTGATTTTAAATATTAAGGGCTTGGCTTTCTGCAAGGAAGTCTCGTCTTGGAGCTTTGAAAGAGCATTACTTTTCGATATGGGAGATCAAACTCATATGAAAGGCTGGATCCAGGAATTCCTTGAAAGGAATATTGGCTCTGCCCCAGTTATGGTTGTTTGGGACGCTTTAAAAGCATGTATTCGAGGGGAGACACAACAGTTCTCTCCTAGGAAGAATAAACAAGAGAAATCACAAATCTTAGAGATCCAGAAAAAGCTAGCAAAGGCAGAGGAAAAACGTATTGGTGCCGTCTAGATGGGGGAAGAAATTGAACTTGCACAACTAGAAACAGCAGCCACTAGAGTAGAAATTGGTTCAATTTTGGCTGAGAAAGCTGCCGCAAAATGGGCGGCTGCACACAAAAAGATCTATGAATACAGTGAGCAAATTGGCCACCAGTTGGCCATAAGAACTAGGCAACATCTTACAAACAACGGGATATAATCCATCCGGGTTTTTGCAGGAGGGACCACTAGTGACCCGAAGGAAATCTGAACAACCTTCTGCGAATTCTATCAAGGCCTGTATACAGAAGAGGGTGCTGGCTCACAGGATGCCAGGCAGGAAGAGATTGACAATTTTCTTGATTCAGTCTCGCTATCACGCCTTGGCCCGGAGGATCGTGCTCAATTAGAGGTCTTGGGAATAAATTGCCACGGCAATGACACGCTTATCTGATGGCAAGTCGACAGGCACTGACTGTATACCGGTTGAATTTTATAAAGTTTTCTCCTCCCAGATTAGAGATATTTTGAAAACCCTGGTAGTCCAAATTTACAACGGCGCGACCCCAACTTGAACATGGTCAACAGCCAAGATTATTATCTTTCCAAAAAAAGATAAATCTCCTTTAGAAATGGGCTTTTCTCGTCCAAACACACTTATCAACGGAGATTCTAAAATCTACTCCAAAATCCTTGCGTCCCGACTCTCCCCTAAAATTGCAAACCTTGTCTCTAAGTGACAGCACTGGTTTATCCCCCAAAAAAGTACAACAGACCATATTTGGAGGACCATCACTCTGTTTTATGCGGCACAGATTACTGGAGACCCGATGGCGCTAATACTTCTTGATGCTGAAAAAGCATTCGATCGGGTCTCCTGGTTGTTTCTTTGGTGTGTTATACAGAGAATGAACTTTGGGCCCGGGGTTATTCAGGCCATTAAGGCTTTATACTTCAATCCTACTCTGCAATGTATATCAATCCTTTTATAAAAAAGCTTGAAAATAATCAAGAAATCCCAGCTATATACAGACACGGCCTAGAAACTAAAATCATAGCATATGTGGATGACTTAGCTTTTGTAAGCCCGGAACCCGAGAAAGCTATACTAGCTATAGAACGAGAGGCTCGGGGCTTTGGGGAGGTTTCGGGGTACACGCTAAACAAAGGAAAGACCCAGATTATTGTTAACAATAAAATCAATTGGACAAATAATAGAGTTGTCTCTAAGGCAAAGTATCTAGGGGTGAACATCTTGGCTGAAACAGATTTAATATAGGGTGAAAATGTAGACCCGCTTGCTGTGGAGACAAATACGGCATTGAACCGTCTCAATAATTTACATCTGTCCATGGTGGGCCTTTGCAATGTCCTCCAAATTATATTTTTTCCCAAAATTCTGTATTTCTTTAGAACTATCCCTCTTGAATTCATTAATATAATACTGCAGAAATTTGATTGTCTCTTTTCTCAATTTATATGGGCGTATTCACAGCCAACGAGGTCACTTAAATTTCTATCCCTTCCCCGCGAAAGAGGGGGCTGGGCACTACCAAATTTAACATTATATTACTGGGCGGGCCACTGTCCTACAAACATGCCCAGTATTGATACAAGACCAACCTCTAATGTCGATAACGGAACTCCCGTCTCTGTTTGAACTTTAACTTGGGCCTGATGCTTGGGGGTGTTTATGGCACCAACTTGAATGTGGGTACTACAAGTAGGTTAGATTCAAGACCCTCATGGGAACCTTTAAGGTCTTTACCGCTGTGCGCAAGCTTTTAGGAATTGACAGACTGAATTACTACACCCCTACTAGTAATAATGTCAGTCAGTCAGTCAAAATTGCTTTATTTCGATAGCCAATATCTTAAAAGCATTTCTTACAACTTTCAATTTATAAAATCCATAAAAATATTTTAAAAAGAGACAACAATTTAAAAGGAATGAAATCCGATAAAACATTGTCATTAAATTCATCAATTTCTAATTGCCCTAAAGATTACAAAAAATGGTGGTAGTAGGAATGAGCTTGGGTAAGTAATATATAAAAATTCATTGCAAGCCCTACTTCACATAAAGCCCCTTCCCCCCCTCCCACCCCCCCCCATTAGGTTGTTCTTGGACCAGATATAGGGCATAAAGTGTCAGTGCATAATATCATGTGCAAACCTTCAAGATGAGAATATAGAGACATAATTCATTAAAATACTCCATGCAAAAATGTGAACCTTACAATCCAGGCTCAACCAAGATATTTGGCTACACCACAAGCAAAGAGAGACCGCGCGTCGGCCTTTAGAATACGTAAAGCAGTGCGGTATTCGCGCATCTTCAACTCTCTGCAAATGGGTTTGAGCCATCTGGTTCTTATACTTATGTAAGCAGGGCACGCAAACATGAAGTGGGCTATGGTCTCTACCGGTGTTTTACAACAGGGGCACCCTAGTGGTGTCTGATGTGGGGTGCTCCATTTCGCAGTTAACTCTTTGACCGGCAGTGAGCCTACCCTAATCTGTATATAGAGTGCTCTATCCCGTGGTATTTGGATAAAATCTAAATACGGTTCTAAAAATGTATATTGCTTGTGGAGGTAAAACTCCTCCGTCAGTCTGCCTGCTCCTGAATTGTTAAGCTCTTGGGCATTGACCCAAGCCCAGTAGCATCTTTTGAGGTCGGCCTTGCTAGGGGGGGTTTGTGTATCCCAAGCTTCCTTTAGGCCTAATGCGATAAGAGATTTTTTGAGATTGTGTACCCAACTAATTCTTTGGTTGACATCTAAGGCCATGACTTCTGTTAGCGCGGCGGCGTAGCTAGTTAATTCTGGGGTACGGCATAAGCGAGCCCAGAATAACAAGGGTCGTAACCTAGCTATGTCTTTAAAGGAGTGCCTACCCATATCTTTTAGCAACGGTTTCAATGGCACACTGCGTGGAAGCATCACTGAATTTCTTAAAAATTTATGTTCAGACATGCAAAGACTTTCGGTATTCTCGAAACCCCACAGTTCAGCTCCATAAAGAGCTAAACTGACTGCTTTTGCTGCATAGATTGTAAGAGCAGGAGCCGCAGGTCTACTGTGCGAGGAGCGATGTTCTTTGATTAAAGTGCCTGTGACACGCTTATGGTTTAATAGCATTTTGTCAATGTGATGCCTCCTTCGCATTTTATCATCAAGTCTTATTCCCAAATAATCGAACATTGAGACTTTTTCCAAGCGTATGCCATCTAGGGTAAAATTGTCTCTATATGGCTTGTAAGGGTTAAATGTCATAAGCTTCATCTTAGAGATGTTCACAATCAAACCCCTAGACTCACAAAAAGTATAAAATCTGTCTAGGAGCTTTTGGAGCCCTGCTGGCGTTTTAGAGATAAGTAGCGTATCGTCTGCAAAAAGTAAAGTGGGGACCCTTTCACCTGCCAGGGCTGGAGCATCAGATGGAAACTCCTGCAGGTAGCTCACCACCCCGTTCATATATGAAGAGAACAGGGTGGGAGCCAAAACACAGCCCTGGCGTACCCCTCTATTTACAGGGATCCTGTTTGTTATTTGTCCCTGGGACCCCCACCTCACTTGGGCATAATTGCCCTCATGTAGGCGAGTCAGGATGTTCAGTAATAATGGTGGCATCCCCAATTCTTCCAATAGATGCCATAGTCGATCACAAGGGACTAGGTCAAAGGCGGTCTTTAAATCGATAAATGCCAAATAGAGGCTACCTTTGGCAATCAAGACCACCTTCCAATAAATTAAAAACAACCTAAATACTTGGTCCATCGTCCCTGTACATGCCCTAAAACCAGCTTGGTATTGGGAAAGAATGTTTTCTTCATCTATCCATCGAAGGATTCTCTGCAATACCACCCTGCCAACTACTTTCTGCATCGCATCAATCAAACTGATTGGTCGGTAGTTGGCAGGGTCATCCCTTGATCCTTTTTTAAAAATGGGTACCACCTCAGCCCCTTTCCAAGATTCTGGTACTGCGCTCCCTCTTGCAATTGAATTAATTAAGAGCATGACATAGTTTGCCCAGTTGCTCGGGTCTGCAAGAAAAAGGTCTCCTGGGAGGCCATCTGGTCCTGAGACTTTAGCTGGGACAATTTTCTTTATGGCCATCTCGACTTCAAGTGTGAAGAGATCTGTCAAATTTATAATAGTATGGAAATTTATTAGCTCTTGTGTCCCCGCACGGTGGGAAGAGTCCGATGTAGAGTAAAGGTTCTCAAAATGATTAAACCACTCCTGACGTGTAATGTGATTTGCGATTACATCAGAATCTTTGTTGCCAAACCGCCTAACCTTATTCCAAAAGAGGTTAGGGTCTCTAGCTGTACTAGCATCTTTTAAGTCTTGCCAGAATGACTCATCCCAATCCAATTTCGCACGATAGATTGCGCTTTTGTAGATCTTTCTAGCTTCTCTAATTAAAAGGGGGTTTTTGCGTTTTATTGCCAGAATTAAAACTTTCTTTTTTTGTCTGCAGTCCCCATAGTGCCGGGTATAGCACTTTTTGACTCTTCCTGTTGGTTTTCCTGTGTTAACTACTATAAAATATGCTCCTATCTGGGCTATCAAGTTGTCATGTAGATCCGGGATTTTTGATAGACCCCCAGGGGCCTCCGATATCTCTAGTAGTAGCCGAGTGCTCTCGCTCAAGGCATGGCTAATGCCAAATGTCAATGCTTCTTGGGCGAGAACTTTAGGCCATTTAAGGGTCCTTCTAGAATTTGAGGGTACTAACTCTTTGGTAATCATAAGAGGTACTAAAGACTGATGACAGGAATGAGGAGGAACCCAGGGACTATCTATGGTCGTGCTCAATGTATTGTGATCGCTATCAGAGGATTGGAGGACTTCCATATCCAGTATCATTTTCCATAACCTCACGTCAACTAATATGTAGTCAATTCGTGAGGGGCAGTTGGCTCTATTGAATGTGTTGGCTCCTATAGCATCTGAAGAAGTTCTACCGTTCACGGCCCGTAACCCAAATTCTAGTGTGAATGCCATCATCTGGATTGCAATTTGAGACCATTTCTTAATGGGGGGTATGTTTAATGCGGGGACACCCCATTTAGTGTCTTCAGCTTCTTGTCCCATCAGGTCCTCAGAATTTAGTGGCTCAAAAGTACAATTAAAATCCCCCCCAATCATAACACATGAATTTGATAGGCAGTTAGCTAACTCCTGTTCTAAGGACATTACAATGTTTGACGATTTGCCCCCAGGTGTACCTCTTATGTATACATTAAACAACTCCACGGTTTTACCACATTTATGTCCCTTGATTGAAAGTCGCATAATGTCTGGGTTATCACAATGATGTTCAGTGACTTCACAACCCATATCGATCTTAATCCAGACAATGAGGCCTCCTGAAGGCCTTCCCCTCCCCTTGGAAACAGCAGATTTGAAGAAGCAACTATAACCAGATTTGTGTAGTGGAGCTAGGCTCCATGTTTCTTGGAACATGCAGATATGGTGTTCCTCGATCAGGTCGTTCCAGTCAGGTAGCGACATTTTACTGGAAAGACCTGCAATGTTCCATGAAAGAATCTTAAGTTGAGATATTGAAGTTTTATTGCAGATAAAGTTTTTGCTTATCGATTGTGGTGGAACCAATAATTGGGCGAAGATGTTAGTTAGAGTTGCCGACCCTTGTTCTCTTGGACTGTTGATCAGGTTATTACAATGGATGTTGGATTTATGCAGAGTTGGAAGATCATCAGGAATGGGGTTTGCTCCAAGGATATGAGGCGTGTTTGGAGTATTAGTGGTTATGGCAGATTGTGGTTCCTGCCTAAGCTGTTTGGGCCGCTGTAGTCAATCCACGGCCTCAAGTGGGGACCCTCTAGAGGTAGATGGTAACTGCACACTGTCATTGACCCTGGCCCTGGTAAATACGGGAAAACGCCTGACCCGAATAGATGAAGAATCAGGAGAACAAGTTCTATACTCCAGAGCCAAAAGATTTTCTGCTAAGTCTGGATTGATCAAGGTAAGCTCGATACAATCCAGCGATTGGTTATTAAAAGTACGTCTCCTCGCTCTGACTATGTCTTCCCTGATCAACGAGCGGCAACCCCTGACATGACGCAGCCAGTGTATGGACTTGTTTATCAGAGACTCAACGTTCTCATTTTTCGTGCCTATCTTGGGGACATTGACCATAAAAACTGACTGAGCGTGGCTAGTGGGGCGGGGTGATTCTGTGTGTTGTTGGGAAGATATGTTCCCACCCGAAGGGGGAGTAAGTGAAACATTGCCTGACCTTCTACAATTAGCGATTGCTTGTGAGTAGAGTTGTTTTTGCAGAGTATAGGGGGGGGGATTCGAGATAGGCCTAAAGACTTAATAGGTTGGGCCTCAGCGGTTCGCTGTAAAGAAACAGCGGAGGCCAGCGGCAAAGCGCTGTCTTTTTGGGCTCCTAGTGTTGGTGTACAATGCGAGCTAGAAGAAACACAGATGGCTTGGATATGCGATACATTATTAGAAACTAGGAGTTTAACAGTAGCCACTAACTCCTCAATTGTTGTTTCTAGGAACCCAACCTCCTCCCTAAGGAGTTTTACCGTGTGGTAAAAAGACTGTGGGGGAACAAAAATTGCGTTGTCTATCTCAATTTGGCTCTTCTTCTCTGAAGTTATAATAGGGTGTGGAGGATATACTTCCTCATGGGGATCAGCCAGAGCTGCAAATCGGTTTGTGCAAACGATTAAAGGATCTACAAGGGATACTATGTCCTGGACAGGAAGAATAGGGGGTTCAAGAGAGGAGTCCAGTATAGGAAGAACAGATCCTGACTGTGCTGTCTCATGGGAATCAGCTAATTCCTTACGTTGTGGTTTCTGGAACATTGGTGGAACAATAGTGGGGCGTGAGGGAGTAAGGACTTTTGGGGGTGTTGGTTTTGTAGCATCGGTGGAAACCGGAAGATCAGCACCGACTATCCCCTCACACTCTATGATAAGATTATCAATTCTATCCATGAGACAGCTATTATTCTTAGCTACTTTCTTAGGAACTTTCCTGGCCTTTTTCTCTTTTCCCGCCCGACCGATAAGATCGCTTGCCCGCCCTATACCCTCCATTGTTTTTCTTTTGCCCATTAGAAAGCCAAAGTAATTTGACTCGCTATATGTAAAAGAGGTAAATATAACAGTTAAAATACGTGTATAGGGCAGTAATAATGCAGTAGTCAAATCGAGTTCCCAATCCTGAATGCTTTACAACAGGCCCTGATATACTGCTGCGCTGTCCTTAGTCAATACAGTACAGTACCTTGAGCAGCATCAGAAGTAGGTTCTGTCACGGACGGGCCGTGGTAGCTGCTGGCGCTTTTTAGCGCGAAAATGCTGTTGGCACCTCCCTCCTGGGAGCTGGGTGCTCTGGGGCTTGCAGTCCCCACTGGAAGCTAGATGGTGTGTTAAAGCGGGCGTCCCGCGCCGCGGTAGCTGCTGGCGCTTTTTAGCGCGAAAATGCTGTTGGCACCTCCCTCCTGGGAGCTGGGTGCTCTGGGGCTTGCAGTCCCCACTGGAAGCTGGATGGTGTGTCAAAGCGCGTAATAATGTAAATTTGCCAGGCATATTTCGGGGATTATATTTTCAAAATTGGGTCAAATCTGGCATAAACAAATTGGGGGTCTTGTACTCGACCGAGGGGGTCCTGCCATTTGAGGATCTTAAAACCCAATCAACTTGAGTCATAATGAGGCCTTTAAGTATCTTGCCATTAGGGATTTTTTATCACGTAAGGCAGGTGGGCCCACGGGGTTCACTAAATGTGAACTCATCGAGAGACTGCGTGAATCCCACCATTTCCCGAATTGGGTCTATCTATCACACTCTAAATTCTTTTATTGTCTTCCAACAGCGACTCGAGCTGTCACAACTAACGCTTGAGGAGCGAACGCTCCGGCTGTGTTGGAACCGAAGCCTGTGAAGGGTCGGCACTGATCACCCCTACGCCCCGGAGATCCCATTGGGTATGTGCACGGCCCTCCCCCACGGCGGGGATTGGTCGGGGCTGGCTCACTGGGAAGACCTAGGGATACAGATGGTGGGGGACCTGTACCTAAATGGAGTGCTTCAGCCATTCCAGGGGCTGCGGGACTCCTTCGGGATCCCGAGGGGAGACTATCTACTCCACGCAGCCCTGGTGGCAGCTCTACAAAAGCACTGGAACGCGGGACTTTCTGAACCGCAGACGGCTGCCGGCTGTCAATATGTGGTCATGGCGGCAGGCACAGTCAAGGCCATTACGTGCCTCTATCAGAGAATGGCGACAGAACATCTAGCCCCTTTGACTGCGTTGAAGGATAAATGGGAAATAGACATCGGGAAACCCATCCCAGATCTGACGTGGCCCACGCTGCAGAGACGGGCCTGGAAGAGCACACGTAATGCCCGGTTTCAGCTGGTGCAGTACTTCATCTTGCATAGGGCATACTTGATGCCAGCTAAATAATTTCAGTATTTTGGGGGCCCCACACCGCAATGCCCTCGCTGTGGGAAGGAAGGGGCTGACTTTAAACACATGTTTTGGTCCTGTGACGCGCTGAGCTGCTATTGGGGGGAGGTCATCGATTGCTTGACCCAAGTGACAGGGCGGGAATTGCGGGTGGAAATGGGAGTTTGTCTGCTGCTATGGTTTCCCCACACGCCGCGCACGAAAATCACGAGCAAGTTTTGCGACTTAGGGCTGGTGGTGGCCAAAAGAGAAATTACCCTACACTGGAAATCGAGGGCTGGTCCCAGCTTTACGAGGTGGAGAGCGACCTTCACCAAATGGGCAGGTAGCGAGGGCACGCTCCGGCTGCAGCTAGCGCTGCGGGGAAACGATGAAAAGGCGCTGGCCATGGCACATGCATGGGAAGCGCTAGTGGTTGACCTCCAGGGGTGGGGTACAGCAGCGGAGGAGGGCACTGAAGCACTGGAGCAGCCGGCGGAAGCGTAGGTGTGGAGAGACACCAGATGGATTGCACATGAGGGTGGGAGGGCTTTCCTTCTCATTTCTGCTCTGAGCCTGACCATGGGGGTGGGGAGTAGCCCGCGGCCACTAACACGGCTACTTATACGAAAGACTTATGCCGGTACCTGATGTTATGGCACACTGACATGTGGGTGGGGGGAGGGTGCATTTGCTTAGGGGAGTGTTGGGGGACAGTGCATTGGTAGCTGGAAGTGGTCTACGCTGTACTATGCAATGGTTTCTATCTGCGGGAGACGACTACTGATATGATGGAGATTGCGGATTGCAATTGTAATTGAGGAATGCAATAATTGTTGTTTTTGCAACAAAAAAAAATCTATCACACTCTAAATAGCCTAATGCCTGATGACCTGGACAAAATCTCAAATAAATGGCAACAAAAATTGGATATTACCACCAATGTCTTCTGCCTAGCTCTCCAATTCGCTCAAAGTGATCTACTATCAGCCAACTTACAAGCACACTTTTATAAACCTTTTTTTTGTTGTATTTTACATCAAGTAGAATTGCGAAATGGGGAACTGGCAAAGGCACGCATTGTCCTCGACGTCCTGAATAGAGCGCAGACTCCGTCCACATGTTTGCCACTTGGCAAGAGCTTGGGCCTTTGCTAACTAAGATACAAGATTTTCTCAGGCTAGTTTTATCTCGAGATATCTTGCTTACCCCCACGACAATCTTGCTGGGTACACAAGATACGGTTGATAAGAAGAGAGGAGGGGCCTTAATTTTTAACGCTACGGCAATCTACAGGCTATGTATAACATCTGCTTGGATAGACCCAAATCCCCCTCTATTCTCACAGTGGTTGGCCCGCCTATATTCAATATGTAATCTTGAAAAAGCTATTTACTCCAAAAAGGGCATCTGAGCAAAAAAGAAAGGTTTAGTTAATTGGGAACCCTTATCTAGCTGGCTCCACCATACTAACCCCCAATAAACTTAGGGAAGGGGATAAACCTTCTTGACTTTAATAGCTTGACAGCCAAGCACAAGAGTGGTAGCCGGCCCATATAATTGAAGACTAGAAGATTGACTTAACCCAGTGTGTTATTTATATGTATTTTTTGCACTGTTCTTCATGTATTTTGTCCTTTGCGTTTTGCACAAGTCACTTTACTTCTAATGAATCCATATTGCAACTTTGCACTTTGTGTATCTCTTGCACCACGGCCAGAAGGATGGCTTTATGAGTATTGACTTTTATGCTAGCCTATATAGTTGAAGATCAGAAGATTTGCCTAAACAGGCATTCTATCCACGGAAGGCCAATCTTCATGGATTTCGTACGTTGCCTTTTGCACAGGTCACTTTACTTCTAATTAATGCATATCAGAAAAATGATGAACTGTTACTTTGCACTTTATGTACTTTTTGCACTGAGGCCAAAAGGATATTTTTTTAGGAATATTGACTTTTATGCTCTTGGGGGCCTGAAATGATGAATACGACTAAAATACAAAACGGATCTTTCTGCTTTTGCCATGGACACATGTTGGACTGGAAAAGTCAAGGTGGTGCGTGGGGGTCACTGTATAATGCTGCTCTGTTATTTTTTTGTAAATGGCATATTTAAAAAAACAATTAAAAAAAAATTAAAAAGCAATTCAGCAAAAAGTGGGGGCAACCATGCAGAAAGAGGGCACTTTCTCATAATGACCACACAATTCACCTTTTACTCAGGGCCCCACAACAGTCAATCGCGAATAGATTACATACTTACACATGCTGAGGACTTGCCTGAATTTAGTGAGGCCCGTTGCCTAGCTCGTGGAATTTCAGACCACTCCCCCATTTTGACTAAGTTGACGGTAGGTCCTCGATCCAGGCATATGACCCTGACTATAAACCCATGGGCGTTCAAAATACCTCATATCAAAGCGACATTAACCAAAGATACAGACCTATACTTTAAGGAAAATGTTGGCTCGGTAAGCTCATCCCAAGCTCTATGGGGCACATTCGGGCCGGTTATGAAGGGAAGAGCACTGGCCTTGATGGTAAACACGCAAGAAGGAGTTCATGAAGCGTACAGACCACCTTGAAGTAGAAATCCTAAGGGAGGAAAAAGCCTTGGCACAGTCCCCCGACCGTGCTGCTCAGCAGTTACTGGCGGTTAAGACACCCGACTACAGACAACTCCACACGGAGGCGGCCAAGGCAAAACAAAAGGCAATCTGCCACAAGATCTACGAACATGGGGAGAGAATGGGCAAGCTATTGGCCTGGCTGGAAAAGAGAGAGCAGGCATCGAGGTGGGTACACCAATTACAAGGGTCCGCGGGAGAAGATATCACCGACCCCCGAGATATCGCAGAAACATTCGCCACTTACTTTGACTCCGTATATACGTCAGCAGTGGCGGTCTCGCCACTTGCAGCACGGGGCCTTCTCTCCACTATCAATGTCAACTGCCTGCCACCAGAAGAAAGAGACTCTCTTAAAGGGGAACCCACAGAAGAAGAAATTCAACACGCTATACGTGACACACGCTCGGGCAAGGCCATGGGACCTAATGGGCTCCCAATTGAGCTTTTTAAGTCGACTGCTTCCAAATTCACTCCCTACCTCTGCCAGATGTAGTTAGAAAGGGCTGTTACCATAAGATATCCGGTTAGCCATGATCGTGGTAATACACAAGCAGGGCAAACCAACCAATGACTGTAAGGCATACAGGCCTATTTCTGTCCTCACAGCAGAAGCTGAGATACTAGCAAAATTACTGGCCAATAGACTCATCCCATTTATTACCGGGCTTATACACCTGGACCAGTCAGGCTTTATGCCTGGCCGGAAGACCGCCTTGAATTTACGATGCCTGCACGGGGTGCTGGGTAGGGAACACACGATAGGGGAAGATTTGGCCCTGTTGTCTCTCTATGCCAAAATAGCCTTCGATACTATTGAATGGAGATATATGTTTGCTGTCCTTGAAAAAATGGGCTTCGGGCCCAATTTCATAAAATGGATTAAGTTATTTCACACCAGCCCGACAGCCCAAATCGTGGTTAACCGGCACACATCTAGACAGTTTCAGCTGGGTAGAGGAACTCGACAAGGGTGCCCACTGCCGCCCCTAATATTTGCTTTAGTTTTAGAAACGTTGGCGATTTGGGTGAGGGGAGACCCTCTGATCTGGGGACTCAAATATATTGAGAATCACGAGGACAGAATTTTGCTCTATGCGGATGATATACTGTTACACATGGCCTCTTCGGCATCTACCCCCTGCCGTATCCATCATATCTTCTGCATATTTGGCAATCACTCAGGGTAGACAATTAATTGGTCTAAGTCGCAACTATACCCACTGCATGGCCCGTAGCCACGCATATTAAGGGAGTATGACATCCCTGTAGCACCGGAGGGCTTCTACTACCTAGGAATTTATATAACGACAGATCCAACCCACTTCTATGAAACAAATCTGTAAGGGCCTCTGACTCGCTTTCACACTGACGTAAAACATTGGTGTTCCCTTCCATTGACTCTCCTGGGACGCGCAGCCCTTTATAAAATGTTGGCTTTGCCCTGCTTTCTCTATGTTCTGCAAAACACTCCCTACAGGGACCCAGACTCCTACTTTTCAAGCATCGTTAGCGCCATGCGCACCCTGTTGTGGGATGAACGTGCGCCGCGTACAGCGATGCAGAAATTAATGGCGGGATGGTACGACGGAGGAATCTCATTACCTGACTTTAGGTCATACTATTGGGCATCTCAACTCGTAGTGGTCAACCGCTGGACTCACAGTGTTTGGGGGGACCCGAGTTTCTGCACAGATTGGTGGCTCATGGGACAAGGTGGGTATCACAAAGCATTATACACGATCCCCAGGAAATTGGGCCTTACCAGTCCGATGGCCTGCACAATTGAAATCTGGCATGCAGTCAATAAAAAATTGGGTTGGTACAACAAAATTATACATGCAACCCCTCTCTGGGAGCCTGAGCGGTCGGGCCGTCTGAGTACCTGCCCCGGGTTCGATAAGTGGGACCTGATTGGTATATCAACAGTGGGAGACATGTGGAATTCCAAAGAGTTGGTCACATTCGCAGATCTGCCGAAGGACTATGACCGTGCACGAACCAAAACATTTAGATATCTGCAGATCAGCCGTGCTCTCAAAACAGCATCCCCAGGCGCGGTCCACTCCCTGAGGCTTCCCCGCTAGAGGACAGGCGAATACTCAACCCCAAGATCAAGCAGTCAATATCCCTAACATATTAAAAAAACGGATTCATAATCGACCTGATCTGTTCGCGCGCTTGCAGCAGCACTGTGAGGCGGATCTGGAGGCGCTGGAGGAAGATGATGGGCGCGAGGCTCTGGCCTTCCCCAGGGAAATAGCAATTCCCATGAGATTGCGGCTTGTCTAACTCAAAATTCTGCACCGCGTCTACCTTGCCGCAGGAGTTTTGGTCAAGATGGGTAGGAGGGCGATCCTTATTGCCTCAGACAGTGCCACCAGGAGGGCACTTTCTTTCACACAATCTGGGAATGTCCAGTGGCCCAAATATAATGTAAAGTAGTCGCAGAACAAATGGAGAGAGCAGGGGGGAAGCAACTGACTGCTGCTCCGAAACTAAGCCCACTACACATACTGGAGCCACGGATCAGACCCACACTGAGAGATCATGGGTTTCATTAGGATGGGCCGTGCAAAGTGAGATACATCACAAAAATGGGGAGTGGGAGAATCACCATCACTTGCAGGATGGGCTGCAGATATGGATAGAGCCATGATTGCGGAGGATGCCCATGGGCGGCTTGGACCATGCACAGGGGTGAAATATGCCCGTCTCCTGAAGCAAGAACGCGAGGCCCACTAGATATTGAGGGGGAGACACTGGGATAATCCATGGAGAGTCATCTGTGCACTTTCTATACCTGAATGTACGTCACTGATGATCTGCATTGCTGCGCTTTTTGTTCTTCTGTCTAATAAAAAGAGTTTTATAAAAAAAAGTGAACATGTCTCTGATGGAATAACGGGTACTGACGTCATACACACCGATCAGCTGGAACAGTGTGTCCATCAATAGTGTACACGTCTCCGATGGCATAGTGGGTACAGGAGTTATACACGCAGCTCCACTGGGACAGAATACACAGGAGCTATGAACAGCAATGCAGGGTTCGCAGGTACAGGATGTATACACACAGCTCTGCTGGGACAGGATACACAGGAGCTGTACACAGCACTGCAGGGCAGGCATGTACAGGGTTTATACACACAGCACTGCTGGGACAGGATACACAGGAGCTATACGCAGCACTGCAGGGCAGGCATGTACAGGGTTTATACACACAGCTCTGCTAGGATAGGATACACAGGAGCTGTACACAGCACAGCATGGGGCCCCTCTCATCATAGTACCCTAGCCAGAGAGCCCCTGATAGAGCAGCGGGTACAGGGTTTATACACACAGCACTGCTGGGACAGGATACACAGGAGCTATACGCAGCACTGCAGGGCAGGCATGTACAGGGTTTATACACACAGCTCTGATGTGCCACTTTATACAGGAGCTATATCTAGCACTGCAGGGCTGGCGGGTGCATGGTTTAAACACAGCTCTGCTGGGAAAGGATGCACAGGAGCTGTACACAGCACTGCAGGGCTGGCGGGTGCATGGTTTAAACACAGCTCTGCTGGGAAAGGATGTACAGGAGCTGTACACAGCACTGCATGGCTTGCGGGTACAGGGTTTAAACACAGCTCTGCTGGGAAAGGATGCTGTACACAGCAATGCAGGGCTGGCAGGGGCAGAGTTTACGACAACACAAAAAAGTACCCATGGGTCTAGAGTGAAAAAGGAGTGCGAGGGGATCCCTTTTAAAGGACGGTTTCCCTCACCCACCCATGGGTGGCATGCTTCATCATTGGGTAACCTCCTCGCACTGCGAACCTGGTCGCAGTGCGGGCTACGACCCCCTCACTGAGAGGGAGGCGTCAGGGATGTTTTAAATATTCAAGAGATATTCTAAAACCTTTAGATGAGCCGGGCGTGGAGGGAGTGCAGAAAGAAGGTGGAAGTGAGATTTAAACTAACTCCCTGCTATGTCAGGACAAACTTTAATAGGACATCCAGAGGTCAGGATTAAAAATAATTGGGCTATGGCAGAAGAATTCAACCTGTCATAGACTCTAACTGGTCGACATCTTTCAGCCTCTATGCCCTCCGTAGAGGTGACGTGACTTTGTTCAGAACCAAAAAAGTGCAGACTGAGGTGAATCAACCATGCATACCAAATGTAGTTGGTGGTTCAGGAGCATACAACCAGCTAGTAGGTATTTGAACCGTTCGGGAGTTCTGCTGGTCAGCGTCTTCCCTGAAAAGATACAAGTGTTACGATAACAATGTTAACACATTTCACACGCACTCTCTTAAACAGTGCCACATGCATACATGTCAGTGCAGATGTGGCCACACACAGTATCAGGATCGTCCAGTTATGATGTTTCCCCACATTGTCGGGTGAGCTAATGGCGCCTTACCCTCGGCGTACAAACTGGAGGTGGCATCCAAATCCTAAATTAAGAAGGAGTGGGGTTGTCTGTGAACATGCAGTCATACATATACACGGAGATGTTTTTAACGTGCTAGCCAAGTGGAAAATGTCCCAGGTGGAGAACAACTGGAAGGCAAAACGGGCTACGCACTCAGTGGCCTATCTCCAGCCTACCACTAATGCGGTGGTGGAGGCAGGGCAAAATCCGGTCCTAAGGCACAAAGGGGAGGTGGGTAACGCACCCTGCTGTGTGGGGGCCAGAAGGCTACCTGTGGGAGGACCGTCCAAGTGAGAGTTGCGGCGCTCACGGCTCAAGAGAGCTCGTGGTAGCCCGGCAACTGAACAAGCCTTCGACTAACAAGCTCTGAGGTACCTAAACTAAGGGTAAAGCAAGGGGGACATGTATCCCTCTGCGAGCAAGGTAATAAAGTCCGGGCCCAAAAGATAGCGTATTAGGTGGGCACAGGGCCATGAAATAATGGCCCTACATGCGGAGCCCCATGACATGCAGGGAATACTATTCAGAAAAGTGCCCACGAGGGGAGAGAAATGTGGGGTCTATAGGGCCATTAGATGTGAGCCCAAATTACAGACAACCAAAAAGCTTGGTGTTGGTGGGAGCATAAGTACTGAAAATACAGCAGGTCGCCTTGTAAGGCAGGGTCACTAGTATGGTGCCCCTGTAGTGATAAAGCGGGACACTCGTACTAGAAAACGTCCACCGGTCCATAAGGTAATGTTTTAATAATCCAAACAGCAAAGTCAAAAAAAGTGGTCAAGGGAGGGACGAGGCAGTCATTTTCATTTCATAAGGCTTTATTCGGAGCTTAAACACAAAGTCCATAAAAGCACATACATTTTCACTACAAAAGCAACATCATAAAAAGACCGTTATTAAAAATACAGTACAAAATACAAGATTAAAAATACAATTAAAAGATCATACTGGTCCTTGCTTTAACAGCTTGAAGAAGAAAGGTAGCAGTGAAAAAAGATACATCAGGGTACGGGTTAAAAAACAACTTCATAGAATCATGAACAGCTCTGGTACCATACTTCTTAAAAATGGGTTTTAAAAAGGCTGAACGGAAGTTACCATAGAGTTTACACAGCAATAGAAAGTGCATTGTGCTTTGTACTGAGGTAGTATCGCATGGGCATGGACCAATCGGGTGTTTTTTAATACAAGGGAAGGCCACCAAATGGTGCACAATCCCAAACCTTAATCTTGTTAGAACAAACTGATGGGAGGCTCTGGTGACATAGCTCAGATACGGTTGATAACCCACATTCTCGCAATATCTTCCGTAGAGCATACATGTAGTAAGATGACTACTATCCCTCCCCCGCCTCTCTGACTTGTAGCTCGCGAAAGCGGTCTTCATCTCATCTTTGGACAGGCTAGAAGCAGCATAACTGTCCTTTCTTATATCAAAGCCATGGAGCTCTAAAAAACTGTTAACAACAAATTTGATCCAGGGAATCTTCATGTGATCATCAGTAGAAAAACAGTCTCTAATGACGGCTCTATTTAAGGAGGTCTCTTCCTTCGACCAGATGGCACGCCACAACATTAATGGTCTTAGGGTAATCAGGTCTGAAAGATGTTGAATCCCAAGCTCTCTGTGCACCAGATCGTTGGAGGCAGATTTGGGCAGACACAAAAGTCTCTTTAGAAAGAGATTTTCCTCCACTTGAAGGGTCCCTGCCGTGGCGTGACCCCAAACCCCAGCACCGTAGAGGGCGATTGAAAGACATCTCATTTGATATATTTTTAACATGTCTTTAATCCGTTTGTCCCCTATTTTGGTAGCAAACTTGAACACCCCGTGGGCACATTTCCCCATCTTGGCCCAGACATATGTAATCTCACCAGTCCAGCTACAGTTCTTAGTAAAGGTGATGCCAAGATAGTTAAAGGAGTCCACTGTTTGCACCTTATGCCCGTCAATAAAATAGGAGTGGGTTTTTTTACGCCCCAAGCCACATTCCATGATGTAGGTTTTGGATTTGTTAATCGACAGCTTTCTCTCCTTGATGAACAGTGAAAACCCGTCCATCAGGCGTTGAAGGCCTAGGGGGGTCCTGGACAAGATCACGGCATCGTCCGCGTAGAGTAGTACAGGGACATTGAAATCATTGATTTTTGGGGCATCTGCCGCAACCGTCTTTAATACAGAATCAACTTCGTTGATAAAAAGAGTAAAGAGTAGGGGGGCAAGAACGTACCCTTGTCTTATGCCACGCCGAATCTTAAACTTTGGGGTGCGCTCCCCACCCGGACCAAAACGAACACTGGAACTTAGATTGGCATAAAGTCGGGCCAGGAAATAGACAATGCCCTCCGGGGCCCCCATTTCAAGCAGTTTAGCCCATAAAATGCTATGGTCCACCATGTCGAAAGCACTGCTCAAATCTGCGAAGCAGAGAAAGAGAGAGCCTTTCTTAGCCTTTGTATATTTCCCGATTAAAAGTTTGAGGTTAAGACATTGATCAATGGTCCCTCGTCCCTTCCTAAAGCCATATTGGCAATTGGCCAGAATGCTTTTAGAATCAGCCCATTCTTCCAACCTGACCAAGAGCA
Organism: Triturus cristatus; assembly: GCF_964204655.1. Classification (NCBI taxonomy): domain Eukaryota; kingdom Metazoa; phylum Chordata; class Amphibia; order Caudata; family Salamandridae; genus Triturus; species Triturus cristatus. The sequence continues at coordinate 4,748,802 of NC_140581.1, read as the reverse complement.
CCCGGCTCATAATTTTCACTGACGAATCAAGGAGGGAGATTGGGCGATAATTCTTCACATCCCCCTGTCTCCCTTCTTATATATAGGAATGATGATGGATTCCTCCCACGTAGGTGGAACACCATTACGTACAGCAGCGTTGAAGACGTTGGTTAACAACGGGCCCCACAATTCCGGAACTAATTTATACAAATCGATCGGCACCCCATTGGGCCCCTGGGCCTTCCCACCATTGCTGGAGGTAATACTTCCCTGCACCTCAACGATGGAAATGTCCAGAGGAACGATAGGCCACCCATCTTCATGTATACCTCTAGATCTATCTGAATCAAAAATTGCAGAGAAGTGGGTAACCCAGTTTTCCTCACTGACATTAGCCGTCAGTTCGGGCATCTTGTCGTCCTTTAAAAACGGACAATTAACTGTGGCCCAGAATAAAGAGGAATCCGAAGTTGCGGCTGCCTGGTCTAATTTGTCCCAGGCCTCTTGCCTTAATTCGGTCTTCCTACGTTTAACTGCAGCCCGATAGGTGGCTCTAAGCTCTCTAACCACACTGTTGTCTCTTTGCTTGGCTGCCAATGCTGCTTTGAGTCGCTTGAAGGCGACAGTACTAGCATGGTCAAACCATCCCTTTTGTTGAGATATCTTGCCCTTGCCAATTTTGGTAAATGTATTATCTATAATGTGATTGATGTTAATGAAATTACAAACAATTTCATCTCTAAAATGGTAGTGATTTCTGTTAATGGAATTTGACAAAATATCCGCTTTATCCCCTTTCTATCTAATTCTGGTTCCGTTCGGTCGGTGCGGCTCAATATTAGCAATAGTACAAATTTTAGAACCGTGCTTCACTTTCCAAAGTATGGCCTCAATAGTGATACAATTGTGATCACTAAGCAAATTATCCACGACCACTGGGGTCATACACCACGGGCTAAGACTAGAGGATATGCAAATAAAATCTATTACAGTGTTTGCATTCCTTCCCGTGAACGTGGGAATCATTTCTCCTGAAGCATTTTTCGCATTAACCAGAATTTCCAGGTCATAAGTGGTCAGGATTTTATTCAATGAGTCCCCATAGATGTTATGGGGGAAATGAAGATCAGCATCCCCAAAACGGTTATTAAATCCACAGACCCTTTGGGTGGAGAGGGAACACGCAGCAGTGTTAAAATCCCCCACCCAAATGAAATCAAAATCAATATCAAACTCCATTATAATATCAGCCAAAGCGGTCTCGAGAGCAAACACTACCTGGTGCCTAGGTGCTGTCAAATATATTGTTATAAAAATTAATTAAAAGAATGTTTCTACCTTGCTCCTGATAAAGCCATAAAATCTGAGAATGGACCCCAACCAATACATGTTTTTTGACAATAATAGGAACTTTCACAGAGATCAAAACCAGGAGCCCTCCCGTTGTCCTGCCCGAAGGGGAGGCCACGGCTGGTAATTGATATGAAGCAAAACCAATGTAATTGATCAGGTCCTTACACCATGTCTCTTGAAAACAGATTATATTAAAAGCGTTAATAAACTCCAGCCAACCCAGGCAGGCATCCTTTGATAAGAGACCCACAACGTTCCAACTAGCAATTGAACATATCCGGGGGTTAAAACTTTTAATGGTCGTGTTGGTCAAGGATATGAGACTGCTATGACCTTGAGGTGCGTTCTTAGGGGAAAAATCCCCACCCCGGCCATCAGAGACCAACCTCCCATCTTCACAGCATCTGGTATCATTGTTGGTGTTGGCTGTGGAAATACAGTTACCACTTGGTCCCACAGTGTCTGGATACCCCGATATTACATTGCCCCCCCACCTCCTGATGAAACAGCTGCAACCCCTGATTTTGTCAAAACAGATTCCAGTCAATCATTGCAATCAAGTCCGTTCAGAGACTGGAATCTATTAGACGTAACAACATTAAAGCCAGTATACAGGTTCAAATCTCTGTCCCCCGCCCTGGTACGGTCAACATTAGGCTGGTTATATAAGTGCCTATAAAAATAACCTAAGGGACGAAGAGAAATCCCTTGATCTCGATAGGGGAGTGAAGTAGCTCTTAGCAAAACAGTGGAGGCGAGTTGTGGATTTCAAAAATTAACAACAATGCAATCGCCCTCACAATTCTTGCGTGAGCTGCCTATCCAATTAGTTCTTCTCGTGCTTAGAATCTCATCTGCTAAGGCTACTGGGAAGCCACACTCCCGATGAAGCCAATCCACGGTCTTATTCTTCAATGAGGCATGAGATTCTCTATATGTGTGTAAGCGGGTTCGAAGGAGGACGCTAGAACGTGGGCTGCTGTATAGAATGAGTTTTATTGTCGTATACAGGGTAGGTATGTAGGAGTTAAGCAAGTCCGGTTTCCTGGCGGGACGGTCGTCTGATCTCCGAGGTCCAAGTCTTGCTCGTCGGGGGGGGGCGGGGTTTACAGCTGGCTGGAGGAGCTCCGGTGCCCAAAAGGAAAAGAGAAGACTATCGTTAGTCTCAGGCCTCGTTCGGGCACAATCGTGAAGGAGGGGAAGTGAGGGAATACACACACCAGTGCAACAGTGACCCAGTCCACGTCTCGTGTGGGGGGGGGTGTTTTGTGAGGAGGGGGGATTTACACACTATGTACACGGCGGCGAGTGGTGGCGTCTAGAGCCGCCCTCCCTTCTCCCGCCTCCCGACCCAGCCCGAGAAACGATCCCGTACCTGGGATAGCCACACTCTCCCTTGAGCGTGGCTCGGCGGAGCGTAGTTGCGGAGACCTCCTTGCTCCGGCTTTCCTTCCTCTGAATCGTTTCTGCTCCTTGCTGGTTCCTCCGTTCTCCCGTCGTCTGGCCGTCGCGCTCTTCCACCTTGGCTCTCACTCTCTCGACTTCCTCCGGTGTCGTCACACACCCGGCTCCTTGTCTCCAGGATATTTATTGGCTGCGGGCTGCCTAGGTCAGCACAGAGGGCGGTAGTAACTGGGAGGGTTTCCCAGTTAAAGCAACAGGCGTCCTCCTGGGAAGGTCCGGTGTCGGATGCAGCCCACGGATCGTCCTGGGGAGTACAAATCACAGGCTTTGTCATGTCGTGGTGTGCCCACCAGTCTCCCTCAACGCGGGGTTGTTCCCCGTGTTCCCCGTGACAATGTGTTATTGTGTCCATACCCTCTAGCTGGAGGGACGTTCGTTAAGACTGCCACAAAGGGTGCACAGTCTGGTGGTAAATCAAGCTGTGGGATAGCGTGACTTTTGGCTTTCCCTGTGCTATGGCCCACCTGAGTCCCAGAGGCTAAATTGGGTGAATTAGATGAAGGAATTCGAGCTATTATCTTAGACACCTTCTCACTATGGTCCCCGGAGGAAGGCATGGGGGTATTAGACATGGCCGTTAGAGTAACCTCACTAGGGATCTTAGAGGTTACATTACTGCCTCCAAGATCCTTATCCTTGTCTTGGGGGCCTAAGCTGGTATTAATATATGATTCCAACAGACCTCCCAGTCTGACTACTTCAGCGGTAACCGTATCAAGCTTGATCAGTAAGGGTTTGACGATCAGGTCAAGCTTAGCGTCAATAGTACTAATTAAGAAGTCGAATTGCTTACTATCTATAATGACCGAGGTACTGTCCGGTGTTAATTTATGTTCACGGACAGCACTGGTTAGTGGGGGATCCACTCCCTTATTTGATCGACTCCCCCCCCCCGTTTGCTGCATATAATCAAGAGGGGGACGAAGAGCTTTATTTTTTGAGGTTGTACATCCACGCTCCTCCTAGAAGAATGTTCCTAAACACTTTACCTGGAGTACTTCCTCTCAAGGAAAAATGAAGCTACATGGAATCAAAGGACCGACCAAGAGGATCACAGGGGATCCGAGAGGTCAGATCTCAGTGCCCTCACACATCCGATAGGGTGTCATGCTTCATCATAGGGCGCTCCTCGTCAAGCCGACGCTGCAATGCTTGACGGGCCTGGGTGTCCCTTATTAGAGATCTTTTGATCCGTAGATGACATTAGAGTGCATATGGGGCGGTGGAAGGAGTGAAAGTAAAAGAGTTTTAGGGAACTGGGGAGATAATTATGGGGTAATGGTTCCATAACCCGATAAAAATAGAGGCGCTATCCTGGGGTCACAATGCACGCTGATAGCTAAAATGTGAAGAAGATGGTGGGGTCGACATGTGTCATGCCTATGTTGCAAGGAGGGTCAATCGGCATTTTATCAGGACCGAAATCAAATGACTCCTGCCATATACAAGTGTGTGGGTCCACTTTTAGGTCATGGGAGCCCACTAGAGCGAAGAATACTGCACCGGAGTCGATGTAGTGGGAGTGATTCCACCAATCAAAGAAGACCAAATGACAAGAACTGGATGGGATGAAATGGCCTCCAGGCCTGCGCCGACATTGACCCGTTTACAATCGTGGGAATTAAATGCCGCATCCCCTGCGCAGTGGAGCACAGACTCAGGTCGACCACCCCTCTCTAGCGACACGCCTCATCTGCGAAGTATTCTCTGTATTGGGTACAACGTGGATAAAAGTAACCATGTCAATTATATTAGCGGCATCTTGATCATAAGAGAGGAACGACGTGGTGAAACCATGTCATTCTCATGAACACAGAAAGGGCCTGCCAGAGCTTACCTGAAGGTCCGGCTAGAAATACCCCTTATGTGAGGCAAGGTCCATGACACAGCTGCCGGGGAGAACGAAGCAGGTGCGAGTCATTCTACAATAGTATCATGTATGTAGAAAAGAGTAGCCCAGACTGCCTGGACGTATGTACAGTTTACATTTCATCTCATGGGATTCTCGCGGAGATTATCTCTTGACCTACCCTCCTCTGCTGGTCTGTGGGTGGGGAGTGTGGATTATGTAGCCTCAGTCACATGTCACGTGGTTTCCCAATTGCCATCAGCCTTGGTCCTTGCTTCGATAGTCACAGGCGTGGAAAAGGGCATGATTGACGGCTTCCTGAGTAGGTCGGGTGGGCCCTTCCTAGTGAGCGTTTTTGTATGTTTTCTAATCGGGGGACAGTAATGCACTCACTGTTAAAACTCCAGTCTTCAGGACAGACAAGCGAGGCGTGACCAGTTCCCCTGGTGGGCGCTTCATCGTCGTGTGGGGAGTGTTTAGGGACTTTTGTTTGCACCATAATGTCTTTATTTTTAACAAGAAGTATTTGCAGGGAAGTGCAATCGGGACATCATTCATGTCCACCTACTCAGACCTAATGATGGGTCGATGGGAAGCGGAAGTCGCATGGAACGGACAGAATTCAGCATATATGGAACAAGTCATGTATGGGTTTGTTTCATAGATGACCTATTTATTATTTGGGAAGGAGAAAAAAGATGATCTTGAGAGCTTCCTGTAATTTTAAAAAAAATATATGCAGGGCCTAGAGTCGCCCATGAAACCAGTGATAAGGAGATGCATTATTTGGAAATTGGAGTCTCTGCCGTTGAGAACAAAATATGCAGCAGGATTCACAGAGAGTCAGCGAGCACCAGCAGCGTCCAGCTCGCCAATGGTGGGCACCCACGGGGTTTGACATGGAGTACCCCCCGCGGGGACCCGCTCGCCAATGGTGGGCACCCACGGGGTTTGAAATGGAGTACCCCCCGCGGGGACCTGCTCGCCAATAGTGGGCACCCACGGGGTTTGAAATGGAGTACCCCCCGCGGGGACCTGCTCGCCAATAGTGGGCACCCACGGGGTTTGAAATGGAGTATCCCCCATGGGGACTCGCTCGGAGGAGGAACCATTTGGAATACAGGTCTTTGAGATGTATGACCGTTTCAGGATCAGAGGATGTCCCACTCAGTTGCTGATGATGCGTTACAGAGTGCGAATGAGAAGAAAAGGGGACATCTCCTGACTGGGAAACCAAAAACTGAAAAGGAAGACTCTGAAATATCTAGGTACGTTATGGATTTCGATATGTCACACTTTGAGGTCAAGAAATTGCTAAAAGACAATTGGAAATATTCTAAGGAGGGATGATGGCCTCAGGGGTCTGCTACCAAAGGTACCGAACATCACGTACAGGAAGACAGCATCACAGTTTTAATCCCAATAGATCAGTAAAATCTGGAATTGGGAATTGGTGATCAAGTACAAAAGGAGGTTTCTGGCTGTACCAAAGATGCAAAGCTTGTGCTCATGGAATGCATCTAACGGGATCTGAGACAACCCAAGGAAAGATGAGAAAAATGAATGAATGGATGACTTGGGAAACAACTTTTGTGGTTTGTTTTAGACTGCACATGTGGCGAAAAATATATTGGAAGCACCGTTAACAAACCTAAGCTTTGTATCCTGCAACATATACGTGTATTAAAGAACAAGGATTGTTCTTACAGCTTGGCTAAGCCCATCTGGGATGTCCACAATGGAGAAACCGAGGGCTGGCAACAGAGAACTGGAGCTACAGATGGCAAAGTCCAGATGGATAATATTAAAGGGAACAGAGTGCCCTGGGGGTTTAAATGCAGATGCTGAGCTTCATGTTCATCTAGAGCCGTCCCCCAAACTCTGTTACTCCACAATTCTGCTTTACCATCTTTTAGGCAATTAAGTTATGACATTTGATGAAACTCAGCACTTATGCACTTTATGGTGCTATATAAATGTTTTATCTTCTGGTCAATTTTGACGCCCCTTATATATTTTAGCAATCTACACTGTGGGTCATATTGGTTATTGTACATGTCAAAGAGGGAAGTTGCATAGATATATAACGAGGCTTGAAGATAATAGTGGCCGGAGATGTGTGCACCATAATCTTGGAGTATGTAAAAATAATATGGTCTGAAATCATGGAATGTTGAGATTGAAGTGGTGAACTCTGTGTACTTTGTAAAATGATTGGTGATCTGAACCACATCATTACAGATCTTTTAGGAACATATTCATGCTCTTGCACTTTATATTACCATGGTTATGTACTGTATTAGGATGCAATGCATTTGCACTTCAAGATCGGACATCACTTTGTTGCATTTGCACTTTGTTATACAGATTTGTACCTCACTTTGAAATGACATAGATCAGATATGAAATGAGTGAATTGTCAGATATGTTTGCACTTTAGACTGTTCTCAGATCTGAACATGTTTGTATTTTAAAAAAACAAGCAAGTCTAGACCTTTTATGGATGTTTTAATACATTCACTCTTAATATCAGTATGGGTAGATATTGGCATAGATTAAATGCACTTGTAATTTAAGATCTGATATTACTTGAAAGTGTTTGCACTTTATGTCATAAAGACTTGCATTTTAGTTCCAGTCGATAAGGATACGGAGCTGAGTGAATTGTTGAATGCTCTTGCACTTTACATCTGCATGTTGGCATGCTAGCCTGGGGTTTAGGTGCAAAAAATGATTTTAAAATATTCTGAACAAGAACATTTTGTGTAAGTACATAAGCGCAAAAATATTGGGCATAGACGAGCTGCCGCATATTAGGACTGGCGTATCAATGGTACTTTACCAGCATTGCATCAAGTAAACTCTTTATATCCTGTGAATTGCCCCATGGCATTGTTAATCTTTAAATCATACCGGTACTTTACCATATATATGACTATGATATACCACAAATTGGATATAATGTAATGCACAAATTAAAACAGTGACCCCTTGGAAGAATGAATTTTAAGGAAAAGGGATGTCAATGTGGAAAAATATATAGTCCCTTATGTTGAGAGTTCTTCTTTATACTTTTGTGAAATGAATAAGATGTCACAAATGTATGTGCATAAAGGAAAATGGTGACTGGTTTATGCCACTTTGAGGAGAGACAGAACTAAGGTTAACAATCCAGTTGCTGAACTGTTTTGATTGGTGACAGTTAAAGGATTGGCCCTTAAATTGACCCTCTGTATTAAGAGATTCTATAACCCTGTTGAAAGCCATGGACGAAATGCGGAGGTCACTTTTTTCTTGCACCTTAATGTAATAGAATAAACAAAGGATGGCTGGTGATACACGGAAGTATGCCGCATACTTTCTTTTTCCGCTGAATGACTGAGTAGAGATGTTTTAATGGACGCAGAAATGTGATAAATGTTCAAGGGAATATATATATATATATATATATATATATATATATATATATTTCAAACAATGGCCCTTACGCTTCGGGAGATCACTCGATGGCGCTTGTGTGCCATGCAGCTTGCCTTCTTGATTCACAATTTATTAGTTTGCCCAACGCGTTTCAAGGTAAAACACCTTTTCCTCTGGGGCTGCAAATTATACATCTGGGGCTCGCATCATGTGTTTCACATCTGATTTTATTAGCTTCTCACACCGCCCCCAGTGGGCGTGTGCACAGTGCCTGTTGTTGTAATGCATGATGGGACATTTAGTCCTTGATGCGAGAGTCAGTGATAATTTCAAATGTTCATTTGCATGTTTTTTTCTGTATATTGTTACCTTAGTAGGTCGTTTTTCATTCCAGCAAGTTAAATTTGCATATGGAGCGTCGTGCTCAGCAGGTTCAGACAGTGCAGACCTGCAGCCTCGTTCGTCTGGTTTCCATTTCGCTGCCAGATGACGATGGTGCCTCTCCCCACGGCCAGGCTGCCGTGTAACAATATTTCAAACAATGGCCCTTACGCTTCGGGAGATCACTCGACGGCGCTCGTGTGCCATGCAGCTTGCCTTCTTGATTCACAATTTATTAGTTTGCCCAACGCGTTTCAAGGTAAAACATGCAAATGAACATTTGAAATTATCACTGACTCTCGCATCAAGGACTAAATGTCCCATCATGCATTACAACAACAGGCACTGTGCACACGCCCACTGGGGGCGGTGTGAGAAGCTAATAAAATCAGATGTGAAACACATGATGCGAGCCCCAGATGTATAATTTGCAGCCCCAGAGGAAGAGGTGTTTTACCTTGAAACGCGTTGGGCAAACTAATAAATTGTGAATCAAGAAGGCAAGCTGCATGGCACACAAGCGCCATCGAGTGATCTCCCGAAGCGTAAGGGCCATTGTTTGAAATATATATATATATATATATATTTATTTGTTTATTTATTTATGTATTTATTTATTTTATATATATATTCCCGCATTCCTGTGTCAAATACAGAAAGGATCGTATTTCAGAGAATTAATTGTATTGAATTGAGATGAACGCCACAGCAAAGATCTTCTTCACAAGCCAAGTTGCACATGAATACAATCACCATTTAAAGTGCAAATAACATAAACATAGACAACAGACAGTGTTGGTTATTCGCATACAAATCGAGGATAGACTACAGCACTTTTATAGAACCCTCTCATTCTGATATGTTCATTTTCACATTTCACAAATCTTTCAAAAGTATATAATTATCACATTTGAATCCATATCACATTTAAAAATTAAATAATATTAAAGCATATGCTAGAGTTCCTTTGCATGACATTGCAAGATAAATTACTTACTGATATTGCATTATGTCAGGTCGTAGACTATTCTTTTCTATTGATCCTCCACAAATCATTACAAAGCACAGTCCATGACTATCTGAGGCAAACCCGCAAGGATTAAGGTTGAAACTCGAGCTCTGGCCAAGTGGCCCTAGAATTCCTAGATCAACTGGATCTCATAGATGGTTAGACAATAAAGCAGCAGCCAGTAGGCATGGCCAAGCCGCCGACAGTGATGGCCGCGTAGGCTTGGAGCTCTGCTGATTTTCCCGGGATCCTTCAACCCGCGTGGCGGTCGCCACAGCTGTGTTGTTGGCAAAGATGTGGGAGCAGTGTAGGAAGTAGCAAGTGCCATGCTTGACCCCCAGAGCACCAGCCGGGCAAGACGGGTTAAACACTGCTGGCCTGAAAATGGTGGGCTGGCTCCCATGTGTGAAACCGGAGGCTTGCGTTTCATGGCGCCGGCGGGCATTGCATGGAAGGAGGGACGGCACTGACGGTGGAGCCGGAGCGACGTAGCTGAGAGGGGCGCAGCGGTCAAAAGTTTGAGCGGTGGCAGCGAAGATGTCCTGCTTCCTCAGCTTTAATACAGTGAGTTCAGCTGGCGCTCCCCTGGAGGCCCCGTGGTGACAGAGTCCACTGGTGAGCCTAGTGGTCGGCCATTGGGCCGGGTGCCCACGATGCACCCGCCCCTCTCCCATGCTTTCAAAAAGACCATTGGGGCACGCCATGAGACGGACAGCGCATTTATAGGCCCCACAACTGTGAGTCTAGGGCAATTTATTTTTATTTATTTATTTTAAAGTTTTATAGAGCCCGAACCAGACCTGTGAGGGTATCAGAGCGCTTTACAGGATTGAAGGGTGGTATACAAAGGACTTAGGAGGGGAGGATATCAATGGGATACAAAGGGTTAGGTACATTGTACCAGAAGAACAAGCAGTCTCAAATACCGGATACATTTGGGATAAAAACAGGTAGAATCATTATACAAGAAAATAAGTAGGGCCGGAAAGGTATCATCTGGAAGAAGTCAAGGATAATGCCGTAATGGTGGGTGGAACAAGGTCATAGAGGAGATTGTAATGCGATTGTTAGGCAAGGAATTTGCCCTTAAGGAAAATTTTGGTTTCCTTTTTGTTGTGTGCCAAAGACGACAGTCTTCTGACAGCGGGCGGGAGAGAGTTCCATATTCTTGGAGCGGCCCCAGAGAAGGCCCGATTGTAGTTTTTATTTTTTTTCGGAAGCAAGCTGGTTGGAGCAAAAGTTCTCTGGCAGACCTGGAGTTTCTGGCTCCTCCGGATATCACAAGTTTCTGGGTGAGGAATGCAGGGGAATTGGAGTATAGAGCCTTGTGAGTAATGCAGGCCATCTTAAGTTGGATTCTGGCCTCGAGAGGAAGCCAGTTCAGAGCTTTAAGGGGGGAGAGATGTGGTCGAATTTCTTTGATCCGGTTAGGAGTCTGGCAGGGGCGTTGAGGCAGGCTTTCCATGAGGCCAGAGAGTACTTAGGTAGACCTGCGAGAGTAGAGCATCCGTATTCTAGTCTGGAGATGACTAGTGTCTAGGTTGCCATTTTTAGGTCGGGAGTGTCGAGGAAGGGTTTCAGGTTTCTTAGGTAACTCAGGTGAAATCTGGCAGCTTTGGCCATTGAGTTGATATGGCCACGCATGTTCAGGCTGCCGTCTAGAGTTATTCCAAGGGATTTTGCAGAGTCCACAATGGTAGGAGGGCAGTTTAGCGCTGTGATAGCCTTGATCCATTCTTGGATGCCTGCTTTGGTTTTGGGTGGGTAGATCAGAAGAAATTCAGGGGCATATCACCAACAACCGGCGATAATTATCGCTAAGCGCACTTAACGCTAGGATAATTATCGCCGGCTATTGCCGAATTTTATCGCTGAGATAGCGTGCTATTAGCAATGCTTATCTCAAAAGCGATAAAATTCCAGGCGCAAGCTGCCAATTGTGCTATTATCGCTGGAAATACAGCGATAATCGCACAACGTTTGGCGATAGCTTGCTGATGGGGCAGGGCAGACTCAGCCATGATATCCACCTTCCATTGGATATCATGGCTAAGTCAAACTAAAAGCAGGCATAAGGAATGTAGCAATAACCAAGGTTAGCGCTACTTTTCTTATCGCTATGCTTGTTAGCGTGCCAATTGGTAATTGGATAAATGTCAGTTAGCGACATTTCTCCAGTTATTTTGAGCTGGAACACCCACTTTGCATCTCATTAAAGATGCAAAGCTGGGCGTTAAGGGAAAGGGCGCTAAGGCAGGGATTCACGCGATAGCGTGATCTTGCTAATATAGCGATAAAATTATCGCCGCTTTTCGGACGAAAAAGCCGCCATAATTTTTTATCGCCGCCTCGTTAATATGCCCCTCAGTTTTTTTTGCATTAAGTTTGAGCTGGTTAGAGGTGAGCCAGTGAACAGTCAGCTTCAAGGCCTCATTCAGGGAGAGAATGTCCTTAGGAGAGGAGATTTTAATGTAGATCTGTGTGTCGTCGGCATACATGTGGTAGGAGATATTGGCGTGTGTAGCACCTCTGCGAGCGGTTCCAGGTAAAGATTGAAAAGGGTCAGGGACAGGGTTGAGCCTTGAGGGACTCCCACCGTGATCGGAGAGGGAGCGGATAGGTTGCCATTAATTAGGACTCTCTGTGAGCGATTCTGGAGGAAGGACCTAACCCATTCAAGAACAGTGCCATCTAACCCATCCTGAGTTTGTGGCGTTCAAGGAGTGTTTCGTGGTTGACCGTATCGAAAGCCGAGGATAAGGAGACAGGTTTTGCCTTGGTCCAGGGCTTGGAGGGCATCATCCATGATGTGGAGGAGGGTGGTTTCAGTGCTGTGTCCAGGTCTGGTTTGGAAGTCATCTAGTAAGTGGAAGTTGGTGATGTGTAGGCTCAGCTGCTGTTGCACACATTTATCCAGCGCTTTGGCTAGAAGTGGGATGTTGGATATAGGTCTATAGTTGTCTGGGGGAGGTAGGATCCAGCGTAGGTTTTTTTTAAGATGGGGGCCACTTGGCCGGCTTTAAGAGAGTCAGGTATCGATCCCTGTTGGAGGGAAGCGTTGATTATTGCAGTCCAGGAAGGGATGATAGCCTGAGAGGCGGCGGCTAGGCATTTAGAGAGGAGAGGATCTTTGAAGTGATTGTACGGGTTTAAGGAGGATAACATTTTCAAGACAGAATGTTCGTCATAGACTTTAAAGTTGGACCAGGGCGCTTGGTTTTTGGGTGAAGTCTGGGAGGGCAGCGCGGAGAGAGGAGGTAGAGCAAACGGAGTTAGGGAGAAGGTTGCGGATTTAAGTTCGATACCTAGGGCAGAGATTTTGTTGCAGAAGGAGAATTCCTTGCAAGATATTCACGGTTTAGAGGTTTCTTTGGAGGTTTTTGCTAGTTTGTTGGATTGGTGTTTGACCAAGTCGAAAAGCTTACGAGTCTATTCTTGGCGTTCTCTACTTCTGTTCTGAAGAATTCTTTTTTCGCGTTGAGGATTTTCCTATTGTAGGCATTTCTGGCCTGGTGGAGACGTTTTAGGTGGGCTGCTGACGGGTGCTGTTTCCAGTTACGTTCTGTCTGCTGAAGGGATCTCCTCTCCTTTTTGAGGGATACGTTGAACCAGGGATTCCTGTCTTTGATCTGGGTTCTTTTGAGTTTGAGGAGCGCAAAGTCATTGAGAATGTCGGATATAGTAGAGGAGTAATGTTCCGTGAGGCTGTTGACCGAGGTGAGGTGAGATGAGGGGGGGGGTGAGAGGTCAGTCTCACAACGGGCAGCCAATTTCCCTTGATCTAGGTTCTTGGTGTCTCTAACCCATCGTTTGGGGATTACGGGTTGTGGTGTCCATGTCTTCTGGGTGCCAGGCAGAAGGAAGGAGATAGCGTGGTGGTCAGACCAATCACATGGGTCTATAGAGATAAGTTTGACCGCTGATTCCTTAGTGATGATCCCGTCTAGAGTGGTGCCTTTCGAGTGAGTAGGGAGTGCGCAGGCTTGGGTAAGGGCTTGATCGGCCAGGAAGTCTCTGATGGCATTGACCTGAGGGTCCTTGGGGTCGTTCCAGTGCAAGTTGAAATCGCCAAGGAAAATGTCATTAGAGTTAGGGGAAGCCTTGGTTGTGATGATTTCCATGAGGTGGTCAGTGAAGGTGTCATTCTTGCCTGGGGGGTGGTAAAAGGTATGTAGTCTGCACAGTTGGGTGTTGTTGTTGCAAATGGAGAGTGTGAGGTATTCACAGGAGTCTGTAGGATTAGCCAGAAGTTCAGTAACAAGGAGGGTAGAGCAATAGATGCAGGCAATGCCTCTTCCTTTTTTTTTTGATTGCCTGTCTAGTCTTACGATGTTGTAATTGGGTAGGACTAAGGGGTCTAGGCAGGGCGATGAGGATTCGTTGAGCCAAGATTCCGTCAGGATCGCTAAGTCCGATTTTGGCTCTGGATGAGATCAACAACATCCGAGGCATGCTTTACTGCTGAGCAGCAGTTAATTAGGAGGCCGGATAGATGGGGATTGGAGTGTGTGTCGTGGGTAGGGGCAGAGATGGGTACTAGAGCTAGGTTGCTATTGACCACTCCTCTGTTGCGGAGGGTAGATGATCTGTTGGGGTTGGCTGCAACTGTGCGGATAGGGTGTTCGTCACTTAGGTCTGAAGGGCATGGGGTTGTCAGAGCAGATTCGTAGCTAGAGAGGAGGGCTACAACTTCTTCCTCTGTGAGGTCTAGAGGGCTAGGTGTGATAGGGGTAGGATTGTAGGTAAGGAGGAGGGCCAGAATTTCCTCCTCCGAGAGGTGGCAGGGCTGCTTGTGGGAGCGCAGGTGTCTCAGGGATAGTGGTAATGGGTGAAGGAGGGGCTCGCAGTAAGGGTGAGGGTGGAGTTCTGCGAGAGCTTGAGATTCGAGAAAGAGAGTTCGGTGAGGTGAAAGAGGTTCTTTAGATCCATAATGGCATTGTGGATGCTCAGGGTTAGTTCGGTGGCTCTGTGGTGGAGAGTATCAATATCGCTATGAGAGGGAAGCACTTGCGGGCAGGGTGCCGATGGAATGGGAGCGATTCTGACAGGGTGAGCTGGTAGCCTAGTGGTGCAGCTAAGACGACCAGAGTTGTGAGCCCTTGCAGGAGCTTCAATAGCCATATGGGGGGGAAGATTTTGCGGCAGGCGGTTATGGGTTTGGGGACGCTTCTGTTGGCATGTACTGGTGGACTGGTAGTGGGGCTATGACGGCTACAGGTGTGAGCCCTAGGGGGAGTTTCAGTAGCCATAGGAGAGGAGGGAGCTAGCAGGCCTGAGGTCGGTGGTATAGGCACGCAGCTGTTAGTATGAGCTGGTGGCATGGTAGTGGGGCTAGGCCGGCCAGTGATGTGATCCCTAGCATGGGAGGTTTGAGGAAGGCTGGGTACCCTTAGCTGATTGGGCGAGGGGTGTTGCGGGGGGAGTGTGGACAGAGGAGGGTTGTGCACATATTTTTTAAGGCGGGTGAGGAAGTCTGCGAATTTAGTGAGGTCTTTGGGAGGAGCTTGTATAAGGATGATGCCGTTTTTGTAGAGAGTGATGGTGAGGTCAACACGCAGGTTTGCGGATCGTGTGATCGTGAGTTTGTTGCCGTATGGAATGTTTCTGGCTTTGTGTACCTTAAGGAGGTTCGAGAAGGCTTTACGCCATAGAGATGTTTTTCTGGAGTAGAAGATGAGGTCATTGATGACTACCCTTGTCCGCACTGAATCGCAGGTCGGAGACCAGGGTCTTGGGGTGACTTTTTAGGATAGAGTGTTTGAAGGATTTTGTGGAGGTTTTAGAGAGATTAGGAGGATAGACAACAGTGTAGTAGTTGTCGCCCGTGGGGGTCAAGCAGGGCTCTGCCATTTTAGGTAGAGTGGGGAAACTCCCGCCCAGAAGGTATGTTTTGAGTGGTAAGATATAAAGGTAGAGACCCCAACACATCTGTCCTATGCGATAGGCCTATCAAAAGAATGTGCTAAGGCGCCATGGGGGCTTGTCACATCTTAAATGATCCGCAGTAGTACAATTGCAAATTAAAATTAAGTCAGAATAAAATTAGACCAGCCATTAAAATTAAATCAGAATAAAATTAGACCATCCAATGATCAGTGGATACTCTCCCCGTTTGTATTAGCGGGTCCTCTAGTGGTGAAGTCAAGAATCCATTGCCCATTATTTGGGCGGAAGTCTAGGACTATCTAAATATAGGCCAGAATAAATCTTTATGGTCCTAGATCATGGTTGCTCAGTTTTGTAGCGATATCACCAATGCCTTTGTGGTTTATGTAGAAGTAGGATGAAATCAGGCGCATGTTGTGTTTTAAATAGCTGATAAATAAGCCATTCCAAGATGGCTGCCAGCTTATTCAGCGATAGTATGGCTCAGGGGACTCTTTCCACAAATCATACCTCTCCGGGGGTAGTCCTATGTCGCTGTCCATAGATGTAGGTTGCAGTGGTTATTGCTCTTTCCATGAATCCTATCTCTCTGGGTGTAGTCCTATGTCGCTGTCCATAGATGTAGATTGCAGTGGTCTGTCATTTGTATCTGTTTAGTGGCCTATTGTGATACAAATCCTAGGTCTTTTCTCTGCAGTTGGTTTGGGGTAGGCAGTCCTTTCTCTATTTAGTTAATTGTGTCTGCCATTTTGGGGATGAACTGCAGTTTTCAGCAGGCACACAAACTGGGGGCTTCGCACTGAACACCGGGCAGTCAGTGGTGTCAATTGCACAAGCACCAAATAGCGCAGTCAGCGAGCAAAACACAAGGTGGGGGGGGGAACCCCAGGTCATGGCTGGGAAACAGGGGTAGCGATGGTCTAGCTCATCCATCAACCAGTCATTGTGGCAGCCAGTTGCAAGAATGTTGATGAGAGCACCTAGTATGGAGGGAGCACAGGGCTGATCCTAACTACGGGCGTGTCCAAACACTGAGCCTCGTTTCCTGAGTGCTCACGACTGGTGGAGGCGGGGAGGGTAGAGATGGGCCCATGGCACACCTTGCTTGCCCTTGCGCTGTGCTGTTTGCAGAGGTCACTTTTCCCAGAGTTCTTGTTTCAGTGCCCCAGGTCAGGGCATGGTCCGGGGTGACCCAAAACAATGTAAACTGTCATTTGAGAAAACCGGCCGCGGCGCAGAGGCCCAGCGATCTGGCATGGCAGAGGAGGCAGTGCACCTGCGGGCGCTGTGGCTGGGACAGATGCCATGCTGGTGGAAGTCAGGGCGGCTTTTAAGTCCTGGACACCCGTTTCAAGTCACTTGATACGTGACTTGACACTATGGATATCAGGCTTGATCAACAAGAAGGGCGCTTGACAACAGCAGAGGGCAGGATCTCCGACTTGGAGGATGCCGCCGCCCAAGCCACGAAAGGTTTTGAGCGCATGGAGAAACTACTCAAATCGATCGCCACCAAGAATGATGATTTGGAGGAGAGGGGCGGCGCAACAACATACGTGTAGTGGGTCTACCTGAGTCCACCAATACAGGGCGACTGGTTGGGTTTATGGAGACGCTGCTGATTGAGCTGTTCGGTTAGGACTCCTTCACCCCTTCCTTTGTCGTGAAAGGCGAGCACCGCACGCTTGGACCGCTCCCCAATCCAGGTTGTCCCCCAAGACCAATAATAGCCCGTCTTCTCAATTTCAAAGACGGGGACACTACGTTGCAGATGGCTCGATAGAAACTCCCACATGAGTGGCAGGGGTCTTCCATATCTGTTTACCCGGACTTCACTGCAATGGTGCAGGTAGCCCGACGGAAATATGAGGGAGTCAAGGCGAATCTTCGCAAACTAGCACTGCGTTATGAGATGCTTTACCTCACCCGCCTAAAGGTAGATGTGGATGGCCACTCATGAGTCTTTGACTCCCCTCACAATGCTCAGGAATTTTGCCAGGCCTACTCCAAGTCAGGCGACAGCGTGGATCCCCCTTCCCACATCACTCACCAAATATCCCAGACTCTGGTGCAAGCGCGGATCTCTTCTCGGCTAGTTAGAGGGACATTGTCACCGTTCCTAATGGTTTGCTGCATTGAGTCTCATCGATCAACTGCTGACCACTTAGCTTATATTTCATTTACACATGCCGATGCAGTGGGGACTGCCGCACAAGGCGGACTGTATTTCACCGTTACAGGTATCATCGTTCCAACAGAACCGGGGATTTGGCGAGGCATTGCCACCTCCCTAGTGCAGATGCACTTCCCATGTTTACCATAGTATTGTAGAATGTTTATTTTTCCTTTATTTGTGAATTCCACAGTGGAGGGTTGGGTTTTCCCCCCGAAGGTTGGTGCAGGGGATGGGTGGGGGGGAGGGACATGGGATGATCAGAAATGTTTTTGCAATATGTGTCTTCTGCAGTACAGTACCCACTATTCAGGTTCTTACAGGCCGTATATCCTTGCTACAGATAATGGTTAACAGGGTTTAGGCTAGGGTGGGGTGGGGTGGCAGACAACCCCGGATAAGTTGGGATAACCTGATGTTGCCGAATGAGCGGGGTTGATTTGGGGTTCCAAATTTCCTCGTATACTATCTTGTATTTAGCACAGGCAAGCTTTGCACTGCATTGGTACCACGCGGACACCAGGATTGCTTACTTTAGGCCACAAGCGGACCTCGCACATCCAGTGCCCTTGAACACGCTCTTGCCAGAGGGGGTGCCACGTGACCCACAGGACATTCAGATTCTCTCCACAACAAGCTGGGCCTGGCGCCGACTGCTCAGTGGGACTGGGTCCCATCACCTGTATTCCTCCTCATTGCCACTGGCAGGAAATGGCTGGGTCCCCATACTACATGAGACTCTGGTGAAATGTACGCTAGCAAAGTTACACCTGCCAATGTTTGGAGACCTGTTCCCCAGTGGTCATGTCTTTTCGCGTACTGAAGACCCCCGTTCGGTAAGGCCACAGTAATGGACCACTTTATATTGCAAAGACTGCGGAGGGCTCTCAGGGCCAGTATCCCCATTTATACGCTCAAACCCCCTGAATTTCGTCTTCTGATTCATTAAGGACACAAGTGGGTTCCACCTCATATCCAGGCTATACAAGGCCGCCCTGTCCCTACTCCCCAGTCGAGATGCTGTAGTGCGTGCCGCCTTGGAGCGGGACCTGGACCACCCCATCTCTGATTCACAGTGGAGCCGCTGCTGTGCAGAAAATACACCGAGTTTCTCCTAATCACAGGCACAAGTTGCTGCACTTCAAGTTTATTTGGCGGGCGTACATGACACCAAGTAGACTACACCGCATGGACCCATCCCGCCCACACACGTGTTCCAGATGTCATTCCCCAGAGGCAGATTTTGCACATATGGCATGGACATGTGATATAATTGCTAGGTATTGGAGGTCGGTCTTTACGGAGCGCTCACGTATGATTGAAATGGAGCTCACACCCTCCCCGCTATTAGTGCTTATAGGGTACACGCACGACCTCCCTAAACCCAAAAGACGCTTTGTCGCATTGAACTACTCGTCAAAAGGAAAGTAGCCATAAATTGGGGTAACGCAACATGACATATTACAAAACGAATAGCGACACGTACGCACTGACGCAACCACTTGCTTCCAGGCCTCTTGACACATGGCAACCATTCCACTCATATTTATTAGCCGTACAGGACACGGGAGATACATCGCCCCTGCAGCAACATACCCCTCCAAGCAGTGGGACAAGCGGGAGAACACAAACATCCGTTAAGTAGACACGTTTGAATGCTTATCGTGAAAATCAATAAATAATTTTTTTTTAAAAGCAGCCGCCAACACTCAAAGATTAATAAAAGCAATGGGAATGAGGGGGTGAGCAACGTGCAAAAAATAGACTAAAAAAGTCAACTCTAATCCACGGTTACACTGTAGCAATAGCTCTGTTACATACATACTAGCAGTATTGTCTCGTATTAGTCAGTTACTATAAGTGCATGCAGACTAGGCCTCCTGTGAAGCTTTTCAAAACTGCTGATACTGGATTATGGTTGGGAGCCCCCACCATAACCCCGTACACTCAGGGAAAACAATGTCCACGCTGGAAGCAGATAATAAGCTCGGAACACGATCAGTTACTCATCCAATGTGGACAAAAAGTTCCTCGTCTTTGTTAATCCCAAAGGGAGACTTGCTACCAAGGAGCACGATATCTCTGGACCCCAAGATTCTCAGTAGCCTCCCTCGGTCCCCCCGTCTAGGGCTTGCCACAACACTGTCAACGCCAAAGAAAGAGAGACTGTGATTTGAGCTATTCTACCGCAAGGCATTGGTTAAGATACCGTAATCCGACTCCTGACAATTTTTGATTGCTCTCATGGGTTCTAGTATCCTCTTCTTCATTGGGAAAATCTTACTCCCACATACACTATCTCACAGGGACTCATGATCACATATACACAAAAATCCGTATTGCAATTCAGGAATTTCTTAATGTCCTGTATCCTTCCTGTTGGTAATGGGTACGTGTTCCTGTTTCTACTGCCAACACACGCTTTACATTTACCACATTTAAAGAAACCCCTCTGCTGTTTAGTACCACCCATTTGGCTATTCACTAACATGTCCTTCAAGGATCGGGACTTCCTATACGTGACCAATGGGTGTGTGGTAAAATGTGAGCTTATCACCGGGTCATTTCTAATCATATACCAGTGTTTGTTGAGGGTATTTCGAACAGATGCTGACTCTGTTTTGTATGTAGTGATCACTCTAACTTTGTTCTCATCCTTGGAGTCTTTGGGCCTCTTAATAAGCAAAGTGGACCTCTTCACATCTGCTGCTTTTAACCCCTTTTGCGGGTAGCCCCTCTCCTGAACCTTCCCATCAGCCTCCCCTTTTCTTCCTCATAGGCCTGTTGTCTGCTGCAATTGCGTTTCGCCCTGATGAGTTCCCCGATGGGGATACTCCACTTGAGATGGGGTGGATGGTGACTCTCTGCGTGTAATATACTGTTGCCTGAGGTCGCTTTTCTAAATAGATTGCTCAAGATCGTACCATTCTCTGCTCTTACACACAGAAAATTCATTTCACTCTGATCACACATATATGTGGAGAGAAGGTTGGTTTCATTCTCGGCCATCATCTCGAAGAGCCTCTCCAGTGCCGCTCCATATCCTCAAGATGTCATCTATGAAAGTCGGCCAGAATACAATAAGTCTGTAAACTGTTTATTCTTCTCTACGCACACCTGTTGTTCTTCCCACCACCCCACAAGCATACAGGTGTAGCTCAGCACGAAGCAGCCTCCCATGGCGGTTCCGACCACCTGCTTGTAGCATCTATCCTCAAAAAGAAAAAAGTTGTTTTCTAGGCAAACGTTAGCATGCTGATTAGCATCCTGCAGTGTTCATACAGGAAGATAAATTTATCCCTAAAGAAATGTTTACACACTGCAGTCCCCTTGCTGTGCTCAATACAGGTGACAGAGAGACAACGTCAAGCGTCACCAGCCAAGGATTCCCCTGCCACGGAACACCTTCTATTTCGTTGATAAAGTCTGTGCTGTCCTTACAGTATGGAGGGAGGCTGAGAACATATGGGACAGGAAGGAATCCACAGCACAGAAGTGTTCTTCAGGAGGCTGCCAGTGGCCAGCGCTGGAGGTCCGCCCGGGGGAGTGGTGTTCTCCTTGTGCATATCAAACATGGCGCCGCAGGTTTGTTGATATAGAGGAAGCAGGCAGAGTCTTCCTGCTCCGAGGGTTCCTGTGGTCTCCATTCTGTGCAGTGTAGAATCTACAGCGGGCTTCCTCATCTGCCTCCTGCTGGACCTCACATGGCTCCCGGAGGAGATAAGTTGTCTGATCGCCTCTCTCTATACTTGCTAGCGTCCCATAGAGCGTCATTGCCCCTTTGTCTGATGGCTTAATGACGAGGCTCGGATCCTTATGAAGTCTGCTAAGCGCTATTCTCTGAGCAGGGTCAGGTGATGTGCGTGTTCGTTTCTGGTTTTTGCCCATATTTTCACAAGGTCCCATGTTACGACCTCATGAAAAGTGTCTCAGCTGTTGTGGGTAGGTTAGTGTTAAATGTAGATTTGGGTTTACACTTAGTAGTTGCAGCCGCTCCTGTTTCCAGACCCAGCTGTTCTAAGAGTTCTTCGTTGTTTGACCATTCTCCGGACCTTTCATTTAACTCAGCAAGACAAGCCAAGCCTTCAATATCTCTCAAACATAAACAGTCAAGGCTTTGATCACGACTTCTCATATCATAGAGCAAGTTAGGTGAATTCACTTTTTTGCTCTTCTGTAAGAACATATTGATTAACTTCAATTCACATATGTACATCAATACGAGTTCTACTATAGTCACATTTTCGCTGTGAGGCAAAAAGTTAGAGCTAGTTCCTATAAGGACTGTTCCGCCTCAGTTAGTTCATGTGAGGACGACCTCAGCCCTTGCGGGTCTGCCTCAGATAGTCATGCCCTGCGCTTTGTAATGATTTGTGGAGGATCAATAGAAAAGAATAGTTTTCGAGCTGACAAAATGCAATGTCACCCATTCATCTTGAAATGCCATGCATAGGCACTCTAGCATATGCTTTAATAGTACTTCATTTTGAAATGTGGTATGGAATCAAATGTGATAATTATATACTTTTGAAATATTTGTGAAGTGTGAAAATGAACATATCAGAATGAGAGGGTTGTACAAAAGTGCTGTAGTCTATCTTTGATTTCTATGCGAACAACCAACACTGACTGTCTGTCTGTTGTCTATGTTTATATTGTAAACACTGTAAACGGTGATTGTATTCATGTGCAACGTGGCTTGTGAAGAAGACCATTGCGGTCGAATCGAGTTGCCATTCATTTCAATTCAATCCAATGAATTCTCCTCTCTATGACGCTGGAGTTTCGAGTCTTTATGTATTTGACACTGGAATACGGGATGTCTCTTAATTTGGAAACAGTCCCAGCCCCTGCGTCTCGCGCCAGCCCAGGCGTATGCGATCAGCATTGTCGGAAAAAAAAGAGAGAGAGAGAGAAAAAAAATATATATATATATACATATATATGTGTGTGTTTAACCTCTATAAAAACCTTTACATTGTGTTTCATTGTTTATTACTTGAACTATGGCTAGCAGTTCATTCACCAAATGCCTGCCTGAATTTGAAGTGAACTGTTCGCAGCATGTGTGTGGCTGTAGATACACAATCTGTGCATACTCATGCCGTCTAGTACTGGGCTCGGAAAATTGCAACTTGTTTATCTTTGAATAAGTCTTTTGAGTCACAAGGTGTTTGTGACCCTCCTCTGGTTTTGGATGTGACTGGGTTCTGATGCCATTGTTTCTTTTTTTTTCTCTGACATTGGGTTCAGACATGGTTCAGTGCACCCCCTGTCTCGGCACGTTTGTCGGTTCCCGTCGGGGCCTCGGAGTCCATTCTCCTTCAC